>NC_136061.1:560399877-561599877 GCF_964261635.1 Lissotriton helveticus | reverse complement strand
GTAAAATGGCTTGGAGTGGCGTAGATTGTCGTGGAGTGGGGTAGAGTGGAGTGGCGTAGGGAGGAGTAGAGTAGCCTAGAGTGAAGTGGTGTAGAGGGCCATAGAGTGGAGTGGCGTAGAGTGGAGTGCTATAGAGTGGAGCAAAGTGGAGTACAATGTTGTAGAGTGTAATGAATTAGAGTGTCAGAGTGGAGTAGAGTGTTTTAGAGAAGAGTGACATAGAGTGGAGTCTAGGGGAAGGGAGTAGAATGTCACAGAATAAAGTGTCGTAGAGTGGAGTCTCATAGAGTGGGGTGGCATACACTACAGTCCCGTGGAGTGGCAAAGAGTGGAGAAGCGGAGAGTGGAGTAAAGTGGTGTAGAGTGGCGTAGAGTTGAGTAGAATGTAGTTTGAGTGGTATAGAGTGGCGTAGGATTGAGTAGGGTAGAGTGGTGTATAGTAGAGTGGTGTAGATAGGCGTAGAGTGGCGTAGAGTGGAGTGGCAGAATGGAGTGGCATAGAGTGGAGTAGACTGGCATAGAGTGGAGTAGAGTGGTGTGGAGTAGAGTGGTGTAGAGTAGAGTGGAGTAGAGTAGGATGGAGTGGAATAGAATGGCATAGAGTAGTGTAGAGTGGAGTGGTGTGGAGTGGGGTGGCATGGAGTGGAGTAGAATGCCATAGAGTGAAGTGGGGAAGAGTGGAGTATGCATGGTGTGATAGCTCACTGCCATTACAGATCGCACATCATCAATTAAAATTACCAGTACATATACAAAGACATACAGTTTTATACAGCGCACAAACAATAATGCTGGCATTACAGACAACACATTTTCACTTGAAATTGCCATTACATTTGCACAGACATACAGTTTTACTGATAAAATTATACAGCCCAGAAAAATAATGTGTGGAAATGGCATCACCTAGTGTACTGATTTGTTTTGATCATATTAAATATTTGTTTCCACCACACTTCAGAAGTATAAAAAATGTGCTTCATTTGTGCTTTCCTAAATCTGATATATTCTGAAATATTTGCACAGTTCATTTAGAGACATTTACATTTTGTTGAGTGCTAAAAATGCCTTTCCTTTCATACCCCAGGATTATCATATAAATCCTCTTACTTTCAAGTCAAAGAAAGAAAAATGAATTCCAATCTCCCTTGGAAGACTGAACCTGACATTTGACCTCTGTTTTTGAATGCACAGCAAGTGTGAAAAGATAGGGGGAAATTCAAAGAGCTGTTTATAGAAGACAAGCACTTGTGGGAGAATACAAGGAGCAAGTCAGAGAGGTTGTAAACAGGCTATGGTCCACAGGAGGGACAAAGACATGCTGGACAGCCTAAAACAAATAAAGCCAGCAAATAGAAAGTAAGCAAATGTAAGTTACAAACCACAAAGCCAATGGTAATCTATGGGCTGAATGCATTCCCAGGTCACATTTAAGAATTTCCCCAAGTCTTTAGCAATCGAACAGCTGTGGTGTCTTATAGGCTTCAACCTAAAATGGCTAAAAGCAAAACAAAACTTAGGTTGAAAAAAAGACTAATTGATTTCAGGGGCTCTTCCTTCCATTTTGAAATGCCTTGATCCATATACCACAGACGAGGAAATTATTTTTAACTTCGGGAGGATTATTAAAGCCATAAATCATGCTTTATGGATAGAACTTAAACATAAATCCAAGCCGAAAAAGGGATGGTTCAATCACGAATGTACGGCCACCTACCAAGACCTAAAAATTGCATTAAGGAAAGCGGTCAGGATCCCACTCGAAATAAGAACCCTTAGGAAAAAATACAACATTGCCCTAAAGAATAGAAAAAAAGAGCTAAAGTCGCTTCTCTGGGCTCAACTGCACGAAAGCTGTGCTCTTAAAAATTCTACTGCCTTCTGGCAAGTTATTAAGTCTCCCTTTTTAGCAAATAATACAGATCTACCCAAAATAGACATTGTGATAGAGGAAAAGGACTGGGTTCAGCATTTCTCCAAGATCTTTAAGATCAACTTAGAGGATCCTACCTCCCTTGAATATCCCACCCAGAATACTACACTTACTGACAAACCTGAAAACCCTTTCCCCATTGATTTTCAGTTCTCAATGAAACAAGTCGATCTGGCCCTATGTGCAAGTAAAAGTGGTAAGGCACCGGGCCCCGACGGCGTCCCTATTGATTTCTTTAAAGCACAGACGGCCATTTGGATCCCCCTATTAACTAGAGTATTGAACGCAACATGCTCTATAGGTCTACTGGCCTCATGGTCTAAATCTATACTTGTTCCAATCTTTAAAAAGGGAGATAGGGGGTCGGTAACCTGCTACCGTCCTATCTCACTCCTGGACTCGCTGGGAAAGGTGGCAGGTCGCCTTATACTCAAGCGATTACAGGACTGGGCGGACGATGGCAGGATTATCTCGGACCTCCAGTACGGGTTCCGCCAAGGGTTGGGGACCATATAGCAGGCCCTGAATTTGACACTACTAATAGACAAATATGTCAATGTCAAAAGGGGTGACATGTACATGGTCTATGTGGACTTATCGTCCGCTTTCGATTGTGTTTCTCATTCAAAACTCTGGACCCTGTTGGGCGACATGTGTGTACCATCAAACCTGATCAAGTTCCTGAGGGAACTCTACTCAAATGCCACAGCCAGGGTTCGCTATGGTGTGCGGGGGGAGTTAACGGGGGAATTTGCAGTGGAAAAAGGAGTTAGGCAAGGCTGTGTCCTGGCTCCCCTCCTCTTCATTCTATATACTAATGGTTTGGAGGGTGCGATGATCAGGGGATGCCAGGACCTTCCTACGGCAAACGGCCGACCAATACCTGCGCTCCTCTACGCAGATGACGCCGTCATTTTAGCCCGTACCCCCCAAGAACTCCAAAAGAGTGTGGACAGATACTCCACCTTTATGGCAGGTCTTGACCTGAAAACCAACACCAGCAAAACTTTCGTCATGAGGGCAGGCACGGACATAAACGAAAAAATGAGAGACATCTGCCTATATGACCAAAAACTAGCGACCACACAAAACTATTCTTACTTGGGCATAGCAATAGATAACAAACTAGCCTGGAAAACTGCTATAGAAACTAGAAAACTACTCTTCTTAAGAACTACAGCAGCTCTTGTTAATTTTTCCAGAAAGTTGGGTAAGAGACCTCCCCTCGAACTAGTCAATAATTACAATGCTACATGCCTATCCGTGGCCCTTTACGGAGCCGGGCTCTAGGGTTTTGTGTCTACAGCTGAAATTCAGAAAGTGGAAAATTCCTTCCTGAGATACCTTAAGGAGTACGGGCACCATGGCCTGCCACATGGAGCTGGGCCTGCCATACGTAGCTGACTTAGCGAAGGCTTAACCAATACTATTATGGCAAAGAATTTGGAGCTCCGATAAAGCTACTCTTACCCAGTCTATCCTTACAGATTGTCTAGCGTTGGACAATGCCCACAATTCTAGGTGGTTGTGCTACATTAAGAAGTTCCTGCAAGACCTGGGATGGGAGAGGTACTACTACGACCCCTCCTCAATGACTGAAGTTTCAAGAAAGGCACTAAAAACGAAATGTTTAGCCCACTTAGAGGAACTGAGACTAACGAAAGAGGCTACGAAATCATCAGTAGAACTCACTCTGTTAATACAAACGACAGCCTCTATTCAACCATACCTTACATTTAACAATACAAGTTACGAGAGGTATCTCCTGGTAAGGTTCAGGCTGAAAGTCTTTCATCGTTTGGTCACATTCCCCACCCGAAACAACTGGGCTTAAGACCTTTCGCCGTGTCCTTGCGACAACTCCTCTTAACAATCGACCATACATACCACCCTCTTTTGTAAATTTTTCCACGGTTTTAGGAAAAGGTGGCTGGTTCCACTGCTACAGCACAGTGGCGTCACTAGGGGGGTGCGGGGGGTGCGGACCGCACCGGGTGACACCCTCACATGGGGGTGACACCATCTGGTTGCGCCCCCCCCCCCAGCAGGCCTCTGTACATGGCACCCCCGCACCGCACCCGAAGGCCTCGGAGAGACTCGATCCGCTTTAAAAACAAAAGCGAACAGAGATATTTTCTCACCTATTCGAATTAAAATGTTCTCATTAGTTAAAGTTTGAAAAGTGTAGTAATGAGGGGCCCCGCCATTTATATGGAAAAAGACACAGTGCTAAAGAGGGGGGGGGGCGGGTATTAACCGCTTGGAAATTAGCTTTTACTTTAGCTGTTTCATATCGTTAAATTCTCACGTCTACAAACTCGCTGGTGCCTTGTACACAGATTTCTTTTTGCATTTTGAAAAGCTTTAAAAGAGAAACCACATGAAAGCGGCAGAGAGTGTAAAAGGGGGGGGGTCCTCCTAGACTAGATGGAGTAAGAAGACAGAGAGAGAGAGAGAGAGAGTTAGAGTGAGAAAGACAGAGTGAGTGGGAGCTAGAGTGAGAAAGACAGAGAGAGAGGGAGCTAGAGGGAGTAAGACAGAGAGAGGGAGACAGAGGTAGCTAGAGGAAGTAAGACGGAGAGAGAGAGAGGGAGCTAGACAGAGAGAGGGAGCTAGAGGGAGTACGATAGAGAGAGAGGGAGCTAGAGGGAGCAAGACAGAGAGAGAGGCAGCAAGACAGAGAGAGAGGGAGCTAGAGGGAATAAGAGAGAGGGAGCTAGAGGGAGCAAGACAGAGAGAGAGGGCGCTAGAGGGAGTAAGACAGAGAGAGAGGGAGCTAGAGGGAGTAAGACAGAGAGAGAGGGAGACAGAGGGAGCTAGAGGGAGTAAGACAGAGAGAGAGAGGGAGCTAGACAGAGACAGAGGGAGCTAGAGGGAGTAAGACAGAGCGAGAGGGAGCTCAAGGGAGCTAGACAGAGAGAGGGAGCTAGAGGGAGTAAGACAGAGAGAGAGGGAGCTAGAGGGAGCTAGACAGAGAGAGGGAGCTAGAGGGAGTAAGACAGAGAGAGAGAGGGAGTCAGAGGGAGCTAGAGGGAGCAAGACAGAGAGAGAGGGAGCTAGACAGAGAGAGCGAGCTAGAGGGAGTAAGATAGAGAGAGAGGGAGCTAAAGGGAGTAAGACAGAGAGAGAGGGAGCTAGAGGGAGTAAGATCGAGAGAGGGAGCTAGAGGGAGGAAGACAGAGAGAGGAGCTAGAGGGAGTACGACAGAGAGAGAGGGAGCTAGAGGGAGTAAGACAGAGAGAGAGGGAGCTAGAGGGAGTAAGGCCGAGAGAGAGGGAGACAGAGGGAGCTAGAGAGAGGGAGCTAGAGGGAGCTAGACAGAGAGAGGGAGCTAGAGGGAGTAAGACAGAGAGAGAGGGAGCTAGAGAGAGTAAGACAGCGAGAGAGGGAGCTAGACAGAGAGAGGGAGCTAGAGGGAGTAAGATAGAGAGAGAGGGAGCTACAGGGAGCTAGAGCGAGCAAGACAGAGAGAGAGGGAGCTAGAGGGAGTAAGAGAGAGTGAGGGAGCTAGAGGGAGTAAGACAGAGAGAGAGGGAGCTAGGCGGAGCAAGACAGATAGAGAGGGAGCTAGAGGGAGCAAGACAGAGAGGGAGCTAGAAGGAGTAAGAGAGAGGGAGCTAGAGGGAGTAAGACAGAGAGAGAGGGAGCTATAGGGAGTAAGACAGAGAGAGAGGGAGCTAGAGGGAGTAAGACAGAGAGGTAGACAGAGGGAGTAAGACAGGGAGAGAGGGAGCTAGACAGAGAGAGGGAGCTAGAGGGATTAAGATAGAGAGGGAGCAAGACAGAGGGAGAGGGAGCTAGAGGAAGTAAGAGAGATAGAGGGAGCTAGAGGGAGCTAGACAGAGAGATGGGGCTAGAGGGAGTAAGACAGAGAGAGAGGGAGCTAGAGGGAGTAAGACAGAGAGAGGGAGACAGAGGGAGCTAGGGGGAGCAAGACAGAGAGAGAGGGAGTAAGACAGAGAGAGAGTGAGCTAGAGGGCTCTTGACAGAGAGAGGGAGCTAGAGAGAGTAAGACAGAGAGAGGGAGCTAGAGGGAGTAAGACAGAGAGAGAGAGAGAGAGAGAGAGAGAGGGAGCAAGAGGGAGTAAGACAGAGAGAGAGGGCGCTAGAAGGAGTAAGAGAGGGAGAGAGGGAGCTAGAGGGAGCAAGACAGAGAGAGGGAGCTAGAGGGAGTAAGACAGAGAGAGAGGGAGCTAGAGGGAGTAAGGCAGAGAGAGAGGGGGCTAGAGGGAGTAAGACAGAGAGAGAGGGAGCTAGGCGGAGCAAGACAGATAGAGAGGGAGCTAGAGGGAGCAAGACAGAGAGGGAGCTAGAGGGAGTAAGAGAGAGGGAGCTAGAGGGAGTAAGACAGAGAGAGAGGGAGCTATAGGGAGTAAGACAGAGAGAGAGAGGGAGCTAGAGGGAGTAAGACAGAGAGGTAGACAGAGGGAGTAAGACAGGGAGAGAGGGAGCTAGACAGAGAGAGGGAGCTAGAGGGATTAAGATAGAGAGAGAGGGAGCAAGACAGAGGGAGAGGGAGCTAGAGGAAGTAAGAGAGAGAGAGGGAGCTAGAGGGAGCTAGACAGAGAGATGGGGCTAGAGGGAGTAAGACAGAGAGAGAGGGAGCTAGAGAGAGTAAGACAGAGAGAGGGAGCTAGAGGGAGTAAGACAGAGAGAGAGAGAGAGAGAGAGAGGGAGCAAGAGGGAGTAAGACAGAGAGAGAGGGCGCTAGAAGGAGTAAGAGAGGGAGAGAGGGAGCTAGAGGGAGCAAGACAGAGAGAGGGAGCTAGAGGGAGTAAGACAGAGAGAGAGGGAGCTAGAGGGAGTAAGGCAGAGAGAGAGGGAGCTAGAGGGAGTAAGACAGAGAGAGAGGGAGCTAGAGGGAGTAAGACAGAGAGAGGGAGCTAGACAGAGAGAGGGAGCTAGAGGGAGTAAGACAGTACCTAGCACCGTACATTTCCGACAGAGGTGGTCCATGCGGTAAGTCGTGAGGGGGTGACACCATGAGTTACCCGCACCGGGTGACACCAACCCCAGTGACGCCACTGCTACAGCAAACTGGCTATAGACAATGTCGCCTAGCCTTTCTTTTTTTGCAGCACTTGGAGGGAGAGAAGATAACTTATTTTGTCGTGAATTTCCTTAAATGTACTGTTAGACATAGAGCGTTTTTAAATTAATTATTTGTCTTTTAATAATGAGAGTCATCCTATGAATTTTTAGTGAACTTTTAAAACTATTTATTAGGTTTTGACAAAACTAAAAGTAAGAAGATATAGGCATAGTTTTTCATGCTGAGTTTATAAGTGACAAAGAAATGTTTTTCTATTTCCAATTGAGCTACATATCTGTGAGACCAGGTTTGCCTCTTTTTATCTGTACATATTGAATTTTTTCTAAACCAAATGTATTGTAATTTGATTGTTGTTCGCTTTTTATGATTTATATTTTAAATCGAAATAAAGCTCAATTGAATTGACTAATTGACATAGCAGGGCCTGGCACTGAAGGAAACCACTTTGTGTGCAAATGAGCGCCTTGTGAAAGAGAGAATGACATCATTCACAGTGAACTTTGACCCCCATGCTGTAGTGGGTGGAAGAAAAGTGTGAATGACACAACAACTGACCATTAGTAACATCAAAAGGTCTTGGCTAAGGCTAGACCTAAAAAGTAATGAGCTCTAGTAGTTTTTTCTTTGAAACTTAGGGCGTGATTTAGATCTTGGCAGACGGGATACTCTGTCACAATGGTGATGGATATCTTCTCCCCCAAAATATAAATCCCATTGGATATAATAGGATTTATATTTTAGTGGACTGGATATCCGCCACCATTGTGACGGAGTAACTCATCCGCAGGGATCTCAATCAGGCCCATAGTCTTTTGGTGAAACATTAAAAGATGTGGGCAGCATTTCATCACATCATATTTAAATCTGAATTGTGGGTGTAGATAGGTTTTGTATTGAATCCTTTAGCATATCAGATTTGAAATCCAGTCACTCATTATACAGTTGTTGTCAGAGCAGTGAAATATATTTCATTGCTGTTGCGTCACATGGAAACATGTGCCTGCCAGTCTTTCCCTAACTTACCTTGGTCTCCAGAACCCCAAGGAAAGCAGAGGAATTCTAAATGGCCTCACCTCCACATACAGCTTGCAACAGCAGAGCAGTGGCTGGTGAGTCCATGTTGCTTCTCTCTCCTTCATGACTTTTCTACCACTGCACAACATAGGGGAAGAAAATCTAAGGAGCAATGCATAACATGCAATTTCTAAAACATATGTTGTTCTGGGATCCATCATGACCCCTCTGCCCTTGTGCTAATGATTAGAGCGGGTGAGGGCGATTGGTGGGTGGAGTAACAGTGGATGGGTAGTAGTCACTACCCACTACCCAAGAGCTTTGGGATGTATCCTTCAGTGGCTATGCCGCTTTACAAACCTGGGAGTTTCTAGAGCTGAGCATCTGTCACGCTCCATCGTTGCTCTTCTTGTAAAGCCACACTCCTTACAGTTTCATCATAACCACTCTTCTTCAGGGTATGCATGTGAGGTGTTCTACTAAAATATTGACTTTTGGGAGAGGTGTGGCGCCGCGGCCAGGGCGACTGACGCTGGAATCTGGGGATCAGGGTTCGATCCCCGGCTCCGGCGGCAGGTTAGCCCAGCACCATGGGACTCTGGGCAATAGCTTGCTTAATCTTCCCAACGGCCCCCAGCGCCTAGAGACCCTTACGGGTGATTGTGCGCTTTACAAATGTGGATTATTATTATTATTATTATTATTTTAAAAATTGTCCTACCAAAATATCAACCCACAGTATCATAAAGGTAAGCATACCTAGCTAAGAAAAAATATACTATTAACTCCCCATCTACCTACCTTAAATAGATGTATATTGACTACCACAATATCATGAAGGTAATTATATATAGGTGAGAATAGATTTACTTTTCTTAACTCCCCATTTGCAGACTTTGGAGACATAAAAATATCATCTACGTACCTTGAATATATGCATATCTTAAAGATTGGGGATGCAAAGTTAAGATTAGTATATCTAGTCTTGTCTATATATATACTGACTGTCCCAATAGTGTGTTAATCAATATTGTGGAATACATTTTTATTGGTAATTCCCCATCCCTGCACCTTTTATATGTATGTACATCTCCAAGGTTCATAGAAGTTGAGTTAAGAAAAGTAAATTTATACTTACCTCTAACCTGCTGGTGGTTCTGTCCAGCCTCCTTTCTTCCACTACTGAAACCTTCCCCGCTTTTGTAGATGGCTTTAATGCGAGATAACCCATCCATGCAGGTGGGTTTCTGCGAATATCCCATCCATCCATGCCGATAGATTGAATGTCAGCACCCACTCTCCCCTGGGTTTCCTCAGGACCATGTTCCTTTCCTCCTTCAATTTCACGTTCCCCCCTATACTCACTGATAATGATCGCCTACTTAACTGGAACATCTGGATTCGTGCTGGTGTCAGCAAAGCAATTGCACACAAACATTGGTGGTTTGTTCCTAAGGTTTACAATGTACAGAAGTCTCTGATTGTAAACTGTGCCTGTCTGCCCCACCTCACTACATTTATGTTGCTCAAAGGCACTCTTCATAGGTATGTGTTGCATCTGCTCAGTAATGGCTTCATTGCTATCACATCTCTTCTAGGCTATGGAGTGACCTACTGTTGGGGAAAGGCAAGAGTAGGCATCTCCACTTTGCCTGTCCATGTGTAGACCTCAGAGCAGGCGCCTCCTTCTTTAACAAAAAGATACATAGATGCAGCCACTCCCAACCTGCAGCCCCATTCTCATGCATGCTTGGCCACATCATCCTGGATGAACGTCCCCAGTCCTACGACTTTCCTCCCATACTGCACACTCTAAATTCAGACATCTCACCTACAGCTTTAGGTTGTCCTCATACCCTAACACCTAAAACCGATCTTATGACTTTGTTAGTTCATCTGCTACCCCACATGTCATCCTTTCCAGTACAGCAGGCACCATTTTTAAGTTTTGGTTTTGTTTATATTTTTAAAAGAAGTACTATACAAGTTTATTTACAGGGGCTTTCAGTCAGGCCTCTTCCTCCACTGATCTTCTGTAGTGTCATTCAGTTTTCTTCTACCCACCACAGCATACACCATGAGGAACAGGTTAAGTCCACTTCAGCCATTTGCTTACCTGGTTGTAAGTGACTGCATTGTGCTCTTTCACCTTGTGCACATCCGTACAGTAAGTGCTAGGGACTACTGGTATGCAAGTGTGTTTTTCAATAAAATAAATATATTTGAACTTTTAGACAATACTTGTTTTCATACAATATGTGCCTTCATACTAAACCACCCCAAACAAAAAAAAAATATCCATTGGCAAACCCAAAAGCTAATCATCCAACTTCAGACACACTGGCTTTGTCAATGATTGTTAAATTAGAACACTACCAAGCTTGGCATACACTCTAACACATAACTAGATCTTCAGTAAACCTCCAAGTATCACATCTCTGGCTCTCTGCATTGATGGCCTGGCCTTATCCTATACTTTGCAGAAAGTACCTACATTGGAACCTGTGGCATAAATACTGACATGGTTCTTGTTAATTGTATTCTTGATATTGTGTGCATAGTACAGATCTATGGAGCACAGGAACACCAACAGGAGTGACAGGAACAGGGGTTATTTGGCTGGGGACAGTGGGCTGGATACTCTGGGACAAGGATACAATGTGACATGGATACTCCGTGGCAGACAGACATGAGTCAGGAATGCCCCAGGTTTAGTGGATGGTGGCAATAGAACAACCCTCCGGCCCCACTCCCTGCAGAGACCTGTATTTGGAAATCATATATCCACAGTTGACTTTGACCAGAATCATGTGGGTTAGGAGGCGGTCACAAACCTACTGATGACACTGATCACACCCAGGCAGAACAGTTAGGATGATCACAATGTTATGCAGCCCTCTCTCCCAGGAAAGCCCTCAACGTGTAGACAATAGACTGCAATCTGAGACCCCAATACCATAAAGAGACCAAAGGAGTTCTAAAACATATTAAACATAACTTACAATATTGTGTTTCTGGTTGACTGTCACTCGTCACCTTGTGTATACTCTACTTATACATCTACTGTACAGCACTTTTACTCCCTTGTAGGACTAATCTGTTACATAGAAACATTACAAAGAAATATATCTCAACATCCAGTACTACAATCTGGTCACACATCGTGTGCCATTCTTCCTGCTCATATGTACTCTCTCTACACCTCCTACAGCGTGTTTATCCAACCTTTTCCTTCATAATCTTGCATGGTCATTTCCCTAACCCATTATATAGCATGTCTGAACCCCCACGCCATCAGAAGGAGAGGGCAGACAGGGCTCTTTGCCCCATGCCTTGCACATTTTGGTATCCTGATAAAACAGTCTTTTATATAATAAAACAAAAGAGCTGGCACGTTGCACATGAAAGTAGCTAAAGCAGCATGTCCACATGGAGGTGCCAGTTACAGTGGTATTTCAACTTTTGACTATTGCTGACCTCACAGTTTCACAACGTTAAGTCAGGGACCCCTATGCAATTTATACAATTTGTTCTTAATCATACACAAAAATTATTCAAAAGGTATACAGTATGTGAACTCAGCACATCTACTTTCCTCTGTAAGAACATGTACATTTGGCAAAAATGTTAGATTTAGTTCCACACATCATGCTTTTTGTAATTTGGTGTAAATCCGTTCAGCAGTTTTAAAGATATTAACCAGAAAAAAAATGTGTATATAAGTTCAAGTTCAAGTTCGGGCATTTATATAGCGCACTACTCACCCAGAGGGTCTCAAGGCGCTAGAGGGAGGGGTTCATTATTTGTCGAATAGCCAGGTTTTCAGTTCTTTTCTGAAGGAGATGTGGTTCTGAGTAAGGCGGAGGTGGGTGGGGAGTGAGTTCCAGGTCTTGGCAGCCAGGAAGGAGAATGATCTGCCACCCATGGTGGTTTTTCGGATGCGCGGGACTGCGGCGAGGGCTTGATTGGATGATCTTAGTTGGCGGGTGGGAATGTAGAAGGACAGTCGGGTGTTGAGGCATTCGGGTCCCAGATTATAAAGGGCCTTGTGTGCGTGGGTAAGAAGGCGGAAAGTAATTCTCTTATTGACGGGAAGCCAGTGGAGGTTTTTTAGGTGTCCAGTGATGTGCTCTTGGCGCGGGATGTCTAATATGAGTCTCGCTGATGCGTTTTGGATACGCTGGAGCTTTTTCTGCAATTTTGTTGTAATTCCGGCGTAAAGTGTGTTGCCATAGTCTAGTCGACTCGTGACCAGTGCATGGGTGACAGTCTTTCTTGTCTCGAGGGGGATCCAGCGGAAGATCTTTTTGAGAATGCGAAGGACGTTAAAGCAGGAGGACGATACGGCGTTGACTTGTCTGGACATTGAGAGAGAGGAGTCTAGAATGAAGCCAAGGTTACGTGCATGGTCTGTGGGTGTGGGTGCTGATCCCAAAGCGGAAGGCCACCAAGAGTCGTCCCAATCTGAGGGGGAGGATCCTAGGATGAGCACCTCCGTTTTGTCTGAGTTGAGTTTTAGGAGGCTCTGTTTCATCCATTCGGCTACTTCTTTCATACCTTCGTGAAGATTGGTTTTGGCGGTGTTGGGGTCTTTGGTGAGGGAAAGGATTAGCTGGGTGTCGTCGGCGTAGGAGATGATGTTGAGGTTGTGTTGACGTGCGATGGAGGTGAGAGGTCTCATGTAGACGTTGAAGAGGGTGGGACTGAGTGAGGAACCTTGAGGTACGCTGCAGATGACTTCGGTGGGCTCTGAGTAGAAAGGGGGGAGTCGGACTCTCTGGGTTCTCCCAGCTAGGAAAGAGATGATCCAGTCCAAGGCTTTTCCTTGTATGCCGATGTTGTTGAGGCGTTGTATGAGGGTGCTGTGACAGACAGTGTTGAAGGCGGCGGAGAGGTCGAGTAGAATGAGGGCCACAGTTTCTCCGTTGTCTAGGAGTGCTCGGATGTCGTCGGTCGCCGCAATGAGGGCGGTTTCGGTGCTGTGTTTGGCTCGAAAGCCGTTCTGTGAGGGATCCAGGGAGTTGTTGGATTCAAGGAAGGCGGCGAGTTGGCTGTTGACGGCCTTCTCGATGACTTTGGCCGGGAAAGGGAGGAGGGATATGGGTCGGTAGTTTTTCAGTTCAGAGGGGTCTGCTGTGGGTTTTTTCAGAAGGGCGCTGAGTTCGGCGTGTTTCCAGATTTCTGGAAAGGTGGCAGAGTTGAAAGAACAGTTGATGACGTCGCGGAGTTGGGGAGCGATGATGGAGTCAGCTTTGTTGAAGATGTAGTGGGGACAGGGGTCAGAAGGCGAGCCAGAGTGGATTGAGTTCATGAGGCGAATGGTGTCTTCAGTGGTGATTGGGTTCCAGGAGCCGAGGTTGTTAGTTGGAGGGGTGGGATCTGAAGGGGGTGGGGCGGGTTGGTCACTGGGAGTATTCTTGAAGCTGTTGTGGATGTCGGCAATTTTGTTGTAGAAGAAGGAGGATAGCGCATCGCAGAGGTCTTGGGAGTTAGTGATGTCGTTGGATGCTGCGGAAGGGTTGGTGAATTCTTTAGGGACGCAGAGCCTATATCTGGGGATTCGCAGAGCCATGTGTCTCAGCTAAGTCCTGATTGGCTGGCCGTACCTTCACAGAAAAGTTTCAGCTGCCATTTTGTTTGTCAGTAAACGGTTCGTGGACTGAACATTTCTGCACAAAGTGAATAAAGAGGTCAGGGTGGAGGTACCCTGAACCTATGTAAGAGGGGTCCAAGAAGGACCCATAAAGGCCAATAAAGTGCCTTATATAAAAATAATTCTGTGTGTGGGAATCCGTGGATCCCCCGCGATGCTCAGCACGACCCCGTCCCCTGTGGAACTGTGAATCCTGAAGCAGCTCATCAGAGGCCCACCCCCTTTGTCCACCACTCTGCAAACGCACCTCCTGGCGCACTACTGGTTGGGGCATGAAGTCCCCATTGCTACTGAGGGTTCTTGGTGGCCAAGAACCCCTGTTGTTGCCACAAGTAAGCCCCCCCACAGCGGGATTGCTCAGACCTTGTTAAAGGCCCCTCCCCCTTTCTCAACCACTCTGCAAATGTGCCTCCTGGTGCACTACTGGTTGGGGGTAAAGTCTGCTTGGCTGCTGAGGGTCCTTTGGGACAGAGAACCCCTATTGTCACCACAAGTACGTCCCCCTGCTGCAGGATTGCTTAGACCTCATTGGTGGCCCTGCCCCCATCTCAACCACTCTGCAAATGCACTTCCTTGTGCACTACTGGTTGAGAGATGAAGTCTCCCTGGCCGCTGAGTGTCCTTTGGGGCCAAGACCCCTCTTGTTGCGACAAGCAAGTCCCCCACAGTGGGATTGCTCAGACCTTATCGGAGGCCCCGTCCCCATTTGTCAACCACTCTGCAAATGCGCTTCCTGGCGCACTACTGGTTGTGGGATGAACTACCCTCAGCTGTTGAGGGTCCTTAGGGACCCAGAACCCCCATTATTGCGACAAGTAAGTCCCCGGCAGGGGGATTGTTCATAACTAGTTAGAAGCCCCGCCCCCTTTCTCAACCACTCTGCAAATGCGCCTCCTGGCACACTACTCTTAGGTGATGAAGTCTAGGGGTGAGCGAGCTGGTAAACTTTGCTCCACCGTCAGTTGGAGGAGTTTTTGCTGAACTCTACGTTCCAAACTGAGTATGGTTTGACAAAACTCCGCAAACTCTGTTGGTGGAGGGGAGTATAATGCCCACACTTATCATAGACTCACACACCCACTTACAGACCCATTTAGACACTCATATACCCATTTACAGACCCACTCATACTCTCTCACACCCACTTAATAACCTACTCAGACACTCAATCACCCACTGATACACTCATGCCCTCACTCATACACACAGGGGCATATGTACACGCCCCTATCAACACTGGAAAGTTAGTTTTTGTGACTTTCCCGTTGCTATAGGAGCCTTGCCTTATGTACAAGGCAGCGTTAAGCCACTTGACGTGGCTTAACGCTACCTTGTACATAAGGCACCCTTTCACCCTATGTTTAGCCTGAAAGGGGCGTGCAGTGGGTGTTGCAGTGGGTGTTCCACTGCAACACCCATTGTATGTACATACAGTGTACAGTATGTGAATGTGTGGCTGAGACTCTGGTATTGAGACTTATGTGGTTCATTCCACCACTCCCCGTCCTTATAGATAAGCAGTACTTTATAGAAGCTGAATGAACCTCTGCTTCTTCTTCCTCCATTTTTGTGATCTGTCCAAAACATTCATGGCTCGCCTCCCAACGACAACGCCATTAGTGAACTAAGAGGAAAGGCAGTAGTCATGAAAATGCTAAACAGGGCTTACACTTAAGTATTTAAAAGTGCATTCATATGTGATAATAAAGAAAAAAGGAGGCTCTGGAAAATACTTTTTTGCCTAGGATCACACAATTTGGACAAGCATGGAAGCCAGCATGGATTCCTGCTTATCTGTTTTCACATTCAGAAGCTCAGCCACCAGATGTGTGTTTAGGTCTCTCTACCCCTCTATCCCGTTTGCCTCAAAGGTCACCATTTTGTCTATCATCCTTGAGTCAGAGAAAGATAAAACGACAGAGAGACAGAGACCAGAATACGGGCCCGCAGACCCAACTAGAAAGCCACATACACTTATTTGATGGGTGTCACACCCTAAACATCTGTGATGTAATATGTGAGGGAATAAGCAGTGCATTGTGGGGGCGTAAGTTATAGTTAGCTCAGGTAACTATAACTGCTGAATTTCACTGGTTTTGTACGATTGAACTCTGAGTTTAACTGTAATGTCCCAGTAACCTTTGTTTTTTCAGTGAAGTTCTAAGGTTTTAAAAAAATTCTATTTCCTAACTATAACGTCCCTGTAGCCTTTGGTTAATGAGTAAATTTCTAAAACTTTTTAAACTCTATTTCCTAACTATAATGTACCTGTAACCTTTGGTTTTTTGAGTGAATTTGTAAGGTTTATTAAATGTATTTCCTAACTGTAACCACTAACCTTTGACACTCAGGGGGATATGTACAATGTAGTGGCGGAGCGTGCCGTTAGCCTCCTGGGCTTAACGACACGCTCTGCCACTTCGGAAACGCAAGGCTGCACCACATTTACAAGAATGTGGTGCAGCCTTGCATTTCCCCCTGCGATGGCGCTAAGTTTAACACCGGAGTGCAAGGGTGTCTGCATGCAGGGGAGGATTGGTTATACGTAGGAAGGTGTCCCTTCCTGCACATAAATAATCCTAAAATGCAGTTTTGTAACGTTCATGTGTGATGCTTCATCAAGCACACATGAAGGTTACAAAATGGCATTTTTTAAACCTATCCTTCTTAAAATGGCAGCCACGTGTAGCGGGTAAGCCGCTGGTGCGCCTAAGGCACGCCTAAAGCAAGCCCGTCTGCGCTTGAGCGTTCTGGACTGCGCACAGCGCCAGATCCCCTGGCCCCCGCAAAGTCCGATACCGCTACGACACCAACACCCTCCACGCACTCAACACCGGCTGATCACACCCCTGCTGCCGGGCCACCCCGAAGCGCACCCAAGGACCTTTCTCCTGCCGGAACTGCAGCTACACCAGCCTCCAAACCACCACCTAGTCCACCGGTGTAGGATGCAACAGCCTACGATGCATTCTACTCAAAACCCGCTCCACCCGCATACACAACATCGAACTATGTCACTGGATTCAAGCCAGCCTGGCTGAATAGGGGGTGTTATCCCGAAACCGCTCCCAGGATGCTTGTTTCGGTCCAGGGAAGGCATGGCTTGACAGTTCTGGCTGGACTGTTCCCATGAGGCACAGGGTCAAGTCTGATTTGTCTATAGCTGTGTCTGAACTGGGGTGGCGAAGTGAGCTAAAGAATGATGATGGATTCAATCCAGATCTGTGACTAGGGGAGAGTGTCTGAAAAGTTTCAGTGCTCTGTCCATCATCTCCTTGTGTTTGCTATCCACTGAACCACACTAAGCGGAGATTACATCCACCACAGTCTGTGAATGCCTGTTTCTAAAATCTATCTCTTTTATTAAATGTTTGTAAATGCAGTGATACAATCTGATGTACTAAGGTAAAACACTTCTGCATGATAAACAAATACAATATTTTTTAATTCTGCAGAGATTGTTCATATTTTTACATCATGCTTGTTGCCCGATATAAATGCCAAATGTTTCCATGGCTCGGCTCATGCACTGAATCTTAGAGCCAAGCCACACCCATGGCTCGTAACTGACTTAAATCGCCTTACTAATTTGACTGCGCCCTCCTATTTGCGAGTCAGGGTTAGTACATGGTCACTTCATTAAATGATTTGTAAAAGGTGAGAACTAGAAGCATGGAGCCTTGCCCTCATGCACTGATTTGACAACTGTGCCATCAATGCTTCTTATAGAAGAGACAAAGAAGAGTATGTGCAGTGAAAATATATTTAATATAAGTTACTCCAGGGCAGGAACTCCAGACTGTTGTGTTGTATGCAACAGTAGTCATGAGCTTCAGCAGGAGTGCTTGAGGTGACACTCCTCAAATGTATTCTTGGTTTGGTAACTGGGTCTGGGGGCCCTGTGTTGGATCTGCTTTGTCTGTGTCGGGTTTGCTCAATTTATTTTTGCATAGAGGTTTTAACTTGTTCATTTTTTTCGTTTGGGTCCTAAATATATATTGTGATCAGTTTAACAAAAAGTAGTTAATCTGCTCCCATATCAGTATCCCTTGAATGGGTGAAAATGTACAACTTTTTAGAATTCACAAACATTGGCAGAAGTAGACTTTAAAAAATACGACAGTCTCAAGTTTCCAGGCATACTACTGGCAATAAGACACCCAAAAGGTGTTGGGATGAATGCTTGCAAATAGTCTAACGAGTGGTAATCGCTTGTGGTAGCAATTCAACCCATTGTTTTCCCCCTGCTGTGCCACTCTAAACAGAGGCCCACCTAGTGCAAATCAGTACTGACCCTCAGTTCTGCCAAGTATCACGCAACTGACATGACACTAACGCATTTCAGTGCGGTGTTCCGCGTCACCGCACTGAAATGCATTGTCACGCATTTCCACTGACTGCACTCTGCTGACAGCGCCAGCCGAAACTGGTAATGTAACGCCAGGGTGCTAGTGGGCGCGCTGGCGCCTCTGACACCTGTGTGCCTGCTGCTCAGCTCCCCGCAGACTTGCCAGCAGGAGACACTTAAAAGATCTAATCGCGCTCTGGTAGTGCTACATTTTTACTCTCTATCTGCCAGACCGCCTGCATAATTGACACAAAATTCTCGAGCAGGGCCTGCCCTCTCAGTTCCGTTAGTTGTGGCGACAGCGCCGTGTGGGGGAATCAATGACCTCACGTCCTTTGTAGGAAGGATTCGGAAGCAGTAAGGTCTGTCAGAAGTGGCAGCCGGAGACTCCACGCAGACTGGAGTTAACTTGGAAGACGAGTGTGCAGTATTATCCGTCCGGCGTTGCCGGACCACCACAGTGGGACTGGGCACTGCAGCATCGACCTGCAGCATTGTCTGTCTCTTTTTTTTAATTTTTATTTTTTTTATTTTTATTTTGACAAGCAAGTCCAGGAGTGCAACATTTTTCATATACATACAAAAATAAATAATTTTCAATCAATGCCGGGACAGATCAACGTTCAACAGAAAAGAGACAAAAGAAAGAAAACTATTCGCAGACAAGCATCAATATAACTTCTTGACAAAATCAGTAGTATCATCCAAAACACAAAAATTCCATTAACCAGATCCAGATAAAATTTACAAGAAGTTATCCCAGATTTTTTCAAATTTGACGATTGCTTTTAAACTTCTACCCTTAGCCAGTGCCTTTTCCATAGTATAAATTTCATGTAAAAGATTCCACCACTCGATCGTATGAGGTGGGTTCTGCGAGATCCAAGCCCTAGCTACCACCAATCTGGCGCAGGACAAAGCTATACTTAACCAACTCCTATTTGTGATACCCGTAGGGTATATAGAAAGTAGTACCAAAGGTGCTGTAATTGGGGTATTAATCAACTGCTTTTGGAGTAAGATATTTTCGATTTCTAACCAATATTTAGTTAACAAAGGGCATGAGTAGATCATATGTATGAGGTCTGCTGCCACCAGACCACATTTAGGACATTTTGTACGATCACTACTTGTAACATTTTGTGTCCATTTAGATATTTTTAGTGGAGTATGATAAAGTTGACTGACCGTCCTGTGCAGCACTGTCTGTCTCATCAACATGGCCGCGCGGCATCAGAGGCATCGGGCACTGCGAGGAGACTGCTTCATGTAATGCTGTGCGGCCGGTGGTAAGCTGCAAGGCAGAGGAATTAATGTGTGCGCGAGCGGAGTCCTCTTTAATATTCATATTCCTGATTTATATGTCATACAACAGAAACGTGGCTCTGAATGGATAATTTATGAATGAATAATGTATTGTCTCAATTAAAATCAATACAATTAATCGCAGTAAATCGAGAGAAAAGAACAGAATTAAAAACGTGTAACCCGCGAGGACCCGAAATATTAAGTCTATATGAAACAACCTAAGATAAAATAAAAATATGTATTAAATAGGTGTCCAGCTGCGATAATAATAATCAGAACGTTCATGTCCTTCTCTGCCTAATGGCTGTAAAAATTATTTTGATGAGTTTCCCGAAGCGTGCAAAGTACTGTGGCCGCCGACGACCACGTGCGGCTGGGTCCGGCTGGGTCCACCACGGCCTGCCCCGGTGCTCAGAGAGACATTAGGGCATGCCAGTGCCAGTCACTGCACTGTTGTACTCACACGTGCAGCGCATGCTGCCGAGTCCTCCCCGGGCTTCACAGTGTCGGAGTGAAGAGCAGCGCACAGAGCACATGGGACAATCCCTTTGGCTGAACTCAGACTATACTACCATGAAAAAGGTAAAACACAACAAATAATTAAAGACAGGAAGGATCAGTAATTTACTTGTTTTCCATGCTGCTGCAGAAGCCTGTGACCTGTTAAGCAGCAGGTGACCTGAACTTGCATTTCCTGTTATGAACTCCTTTCAAAATCCAAGATTTGTCTAACAGTTCAAATATTGCCACGACATGAAATGTTCACTATACATTATTACACTTATTTTTTCAATCACGCTGTTTAGGCTTTAATTAATATGACTCTATTGGCTGAGATTTAAATACATACAATTTAGGCCTGGAACTTCAGTCACAGTCGTGTAAACATAAAGGGGCCCATTAGGATGTCGGGCGGATTGCCCCCGCCAGGCTGGCAGTGGCTACCGCCAGCCTGGCGGGGGCAATCCGCCCGACATCTGCATTCGAATTCCCCCCCGCCATATTAGTATGGCGGGGGGGACCTCGGCGGACGGAAAGACCGTCCGCCGCTTTTCCTCCCCGGTCGCCTTGCGGCCGGGGCAGAAAAGGATTAATATGGTGGCGATGTCTATTAGACACCGCCAGCCATATTACAATGGGCTTAGGGAGATGCCTTTCCGATGCGATCTTCACTCTGGGGGCCCCCTGTGGGCCCCCAGAGTGAAGGAGAGGTGGGGGGGTGCACACGGGGGTATCTGTGGTACCCCCCCTGCATTTGCATAAACAAAGCGGCAGGCACCGCGCGTTGCCTGCCGCTTTGTTTATGCAAATGTAAAAGTGCATTTTTAGCATTGTGGCGGGCGGTGCTGAGAACACCGCCCGCCACATGCTAAAAATACAGGATGCGCCCACCACAGTGGCGGACGCATCCTAATACCCCCCGCGGGACCCCCGCCCTTATGGTGGGCGGTCCCGATTACCGATGGGATGGCGGGCGGCTAATGGACCCCAAAGTGTCTGAGAAGAATAATGTAAGCGTCTGTCCCTCTTCCACAGCTCTAGCTGTAGCAAATAGGTGTGTCACAGTTGGCTGTGTCATGTAAACTTTCAATTGATGGGCGCATCAGGCTGTGTATTTTATCTCATTGCCTTAAACTGACGTACTCCGCAATGTGGAAAATAACGCACTCTTTGGAACTTAGTTTTTATAGAGTGATTTGTAACACTCACCTTCCATTTGTAAGCACTGCAGATTTCTTCTCAAACTGTCACCCACACCTCAATTATTCCATCATAAAGTAAATACTTTTCACTGCTTATGAGGTCTTTCAAACAAAAATGTTCAGTATGATTAACACTTTGGGTGTGTTGCAGCTGTTTTAAGACTGCTCACAGACCACAACAGTGCAAACAAAAAGTCATTTGTGAATTGAACAAGTTACATGGACATGACTGCTTTGCTCCACTCATGAAAAAGTGTCACTCAGAGTCTCCAGTTACTGTCATTCGATTTCTGGTGTTTTGCAGCAGGTTTAAGATCTTCTTAGAGTTTCTTGTTGCTCTAATGAGTGTAATTTCTGATATTTACATGTTTCCCTTATCTTTATTGCTTAATTTTTGCTCGAGAGAAAGTGTCACTCATAGTTGTTGAAATGTCACTCATAATTACACTGAAATTATGAAAATGTCACACATAGTAATCTGAAACCTTGGCAGCTATGGACCCTGTTCCTCGTGGAAACAGGAACAGTCCATACCGAACATTGGTCAACCCACTTGCAGCTCTGAGCCCTGCAGCCCACTGCTTTTTGGTTGGAAAATGTGAGATTCACACCCAAAGAATCTCACTGCCAAGTTTGTCTGTTTGGCTGCTAATGTTAAGTGGGAAATTCTCTTACCCCAGACAGAACATAATGAGTCGATTTCCTATTTTGGGACTCCTTGTAAAACAGAGGCTGAACTGTGGCTCATGGTTGTTAATTTAAATCACAGGAGTGGAGTCCTACTTCTATTCTGGCACACAGCCCTCTGGCCTTAGTGTATTCTATCACCCAGTACCTAAGCTGTTCTGACCTAAAGTTTTATGGGGGGGATCACGCCAAAGACAGATTGTAGTCGATTTTAAACTTCCTACTGCCAGGCATTGTGTTTTCTAGACTGCATTAGGGCCAGAAATGAAAATGTAAAAAGCACAGGAAATTGTAATCGAAAATTTTGATACGTATACAATTGTCGGTTTCATTTTTATATTTTCACACCATGTTGTTATACGTTAAACAAATACAAATACAATCCAACACAGTAGTGTGAGCAGGCAAGGCCTTCCGGTCAATCAGCCACAAGAAATTATTTGATCTGCAGACCTTCGGAATGTCGAGGTCTGCGGTCTGAGCAGGGAGCTATCATTAATGAGTAATTATTTCAGTAATAAGCCTTCTAAGTCTTTTGGGAAATAATTCACTGAATTGAACCTGAACTGAAGGCTCCAAAGGCTCTGCTGTGGTTTTCAGTTCGTTATGTAGTTCACTGCCAGGAAGGGCCGTCAATGAACACTGACACCCAGTGGCAGGACCGCACAACACTTTGTAAAAGGCACTCAGCAAACGAGCACTGGCAAAACCAATAAGTCTAGGCTTTAAAGGGCCGGGTTATTGACCTTTTAAATACTTTTTTTGCAACGACAAGCGAACCCTTGCATCAAGACGAAAGAGCACACAGAGCAATTAATATTTGAATGTGAATCCTATTTAAGATAATCCATACCATGATGACTGTTATGTGTCATGGCATTTGCTTGCATCATGATGCAGCTCCCATTTTGTGTGTTTGCGCGTGTGTGTGGGGGTTGTTTTTTAATTTCCAACTCCAAGATGGTGGACGCCCCAAAAAATAAAAAGAAAGACAAATCTGATGTGTCTGTAGAATGGAGTGGCCTAGTATAAAAAAACCAAAAAACGAATAATTATAATTACAAAAAAGTGTTGGCAAAGCCTAAAGGTCTGGCTTTTTAGACTTTTTGGATTTGCAAATGCTACTTTCTGATGCTGGCCAGCATTTGCAAAAAGAAAAGCAAAAAAAAAGATATGATTATTTTTTCTAATGCATGTGCATACACAATGAGCCGTTGCAATTTTCTTAATTTTTTTATATATCATTCTGAGATGACGGATCCCAAACTTTAAGCGCTGAATGAAATTATTTTTTAAATGTGCACAACAAGAATGGCCGGAGCTGTGGTGGATCCATACTTAAAAATATTTGTAGTTTGTAAAGACCACAACAGAGTGATTGGGAAGCAAAGGGGAGCAAGCAGGGGCGGGGCGAGGGCACAGAATACAGGAGCAGACTAGCGGCAAATAGCAGCTGCAAGGCCGATCATTAAAATGAAAAAGAAAATACCACCGCAAGAGCAGCAACAGGGAGAGGGCGAGGGAGCAGTGGAGTCTGGGCCCTGGGGGAGGAAAAATAAATTAATACGAAAAATTAAAAGGAAGGTTGAGAAAAGCAATTGACAACTTTAGGGGTGAGGAGGGGTAAGGGAGTAACAGGTAGAGTGGGGTGGGTGTGGTCGTGTGGAGGTTAAGCAGAACATGAGGGAGAGAGCTTGAAAACACATCGGCTCTGATGGAGTGCTTAATGAAAGAAATTGTCGTTTTCTAACTGCGAAAAGTGGAAAGATTGAAGTAAAAAAAAAGGATGTTAAAGGGGAGGGACAAAGGCAAAAGAGTAAAGCAAGTCATCACATAAGAAGTAAGCAACTGAGACTGAGACCTAGAGACCTGTAGATGATTGGCGCGATATAAACCCAACATACAAATACAAATACAAATACAATAAGGGGTGGGACTAAGTCCACTGTAGGTTTTTGGCTTTAGCCTACAGTCAGCTGTCTGTTAGGCGAGTCTTGACAAGCATTTGCAATGCAATAGGTCTCGTATTAGGAACGTTTGAGTTATTAGTATTGTACATGACAAATTTGTTATTTATGTGTTATTTTTGAAAATTGTGAAATTAATAGCTTTGTTATTTACAATGCTAATACTTTTATTTTTTGACAATGTGACACCTATAGCATTTTTAATGCAACATGTTTTGTATTTATGTGACTTAGAAATATTGATTTTACAAATAACAATGTTTTTTTTATTTTTAAATAATTAATACTTAAATAAAAGTTAGGTGGAGTTGGATTTGGAGGGTGGATTTGGAGGGTGGAGTTTGAGGCTGGAGTTGTAGTTGGATGGTGTAGTTGGAGGGTGGATTTGGAGGGTGGATTTGGAGGGTGGAGTTGGAGGGTGGATTTGGAGGGTGGGGTTGGAGGGTGGAGTTGGAGGGTGGAGTTGGAGGGTGGAGTCGGAAGGTGGAGTTGGAGAGTGGAGTTGGAGGGTGGAGTTGGAGTGTGTATTTGGAGGGTTGTGTTGGAGGGTGGAGCTGGAGGGTGGATTTGGAGGTTGGAGTTGGATGGTGGAGTTGTAGGGTGGAGTTGGATTTTGAGGGTGGAGTTGGAGTCTGTAGTTGTAGTTTGCGGGTGGATTCGGATTTGGAGCCTGGATTTGGAGGCTGGAGTTGTAGTTGGAGGGTGGATTTGTAGGGTGTATTTGGATGTTGGAGGTGGATGTTGGAGGTGGAGGGTGGAGTTGGACGGTGGAGTTGGAGGGTGGAGTTGGATGGTGTTTTTGGAGGGTTGTGTTGGAGGGTGGATTTGTAGTTGGAGGGTGGATTTGGAGTGTTGAGTTGGAGGGTGTAGTTGGATGGTGGAGTTAGAGGGTGTAGTCGGAGGGTGGATTTGGAGGGTGTAGTAGTACTTGGATGGTGGATTTGGAGGGTGGATTTTGAGGGTGGAGTTGGAGGGTAGAGTTGTGGGCGGGAAGAGTGGTGAGGCTATAGTGTGGGCGCTAGAGTGTGGGCGCTAGAGTGTGGGTGCTAGAGTGTGGGCGCTAGAGTGTGTGCGCTCGAGTGTGTGTGCTAGAGTGTGTGCGCTAGAGTGGTGGTGCATAGGGTGGTGGATAGGGTGGTGGCGAATAGGGTGGTGGCGCATAGAGTGGTGGCGGATAGAGTGGTAGAGTGTTGGTGGAGAGAGTGGTAGAGTGGTGGCGGTAGAAGGCTGTACTGTGTGAGAGAGAGAGTGTGTGTGTGTGAGAGAGAGAGAGAGTGTGTGTGTGTGAGAGAGAGAGAGTGTGTGTGTGTGTGTGAGAGAGAGAGAGAGAGTGTGTGTGTGAGAGAGAGAGTGTGTGTGTGAGATAGAGTGTGTGTGTGAGAGAGATAGTGTGTGTGTGAGAGAGATAGTGTGTGTGTGTGTGAGTGTGTGTGTGAGAGAGAGAGTGTGTGTAAGAGAGAGAGTGTGTGTGTGAGAGAGAGAGAGTGTACGTGTGTGAGAGAAAGAGTGTGTGTGTGAGAGAGATGACATGCAAGATCAGAGAAGAAAAAATAAAACTTGAGAGGGGGAAGGGGACACAAATTAAAAGGGGCACAGAGTACTTTAAACTGGAGAATCCAAGAATGCGTGGGCAGATGGGGAATGCTAGAAGGAAGAGTGGAAGAGAACCAGGGGAAAGAGAAGGGGAAGGAGACATCCGCAGAATGAGCAAGGGTAGAGAAGGGGAGGAGAAAAGGGGGGCGTGAACGATAGAGAGGAGAAGAAAGTGAGAGAGGAGGGAGAGAAATGTTGGAGGATAATGATGAGGGGAGTGAAAGCTGGATGGAGAAAGAAGGGGTGCTCGTGGAAGGAATGGCTTGAAAGAGTGGGTGTGCACGGGCCGGGGAGGAGTGATCGAGAGGGGGCGACGTGGTGTGCGAGGGAGGAGTGAAATCCGAGCACGAGGAACCGAGCCCCGCCTTCAATGGATTCTTCCAGATGCAAAGGGTCAGGGCTGCAAACAACAGGGATGCCTGCCAGAGCCAATGAGAGGGAGCGGGGAGGGGCTGGCACGAGGGCATGACAGGGGGGTGATTAATGGAAGAATGAATAGAGGAGGGAGGGATAGGATAGAAGAGTGAGAGAAAATGGAAAGGAGGACGGGGAATGCTTGAGAGCGAAATGGGAAACCAAAGGTGGCGCTAGGAGGAAGAGGGCGAGCTAGGGAGAAGAAATGGAGAGATTGGCAGAGGAAGGATCGAGGAACGTGCAGGGAGGGCGGAAGCGGGACTGAGCACCCAAAACACATAGGGGCGAAAAGAGAGGGGGAGAGCAGGGCAAAAGTTCGCTCCAAGTGAAAAGAAGCAGAAGGAAGAAACAGTAGGAAGAGCACAAGGAAAAGGGCGAAAGAGAGAGCAGGAAACAAAGAAAGACGGTAATTAAGAAGTGGAGAAACGGGAGACCAAAGGAAAGGGAGATGAAGGGTGAGGAGGAAAAGCGTAGGGACAAGATTGGCCATGAAAGTGCATAAAAACATGAGCAGGAGATGGTGATGGTGAAAGGGAGGGAGGAAATGTTCAACACGGGGAGATGCATTGCAAAGCTGCAAGTAACACGAGAACGTTATTGCGTAAAAACACAAGCAGGAGACACAAAGTAAAAGGGGCGCAGAGTACTTTAAACTGGATAATCCAAGAATGCGTGGGCAGATGGGGAATGCTAGAAGGAAGAGTGGAAGAGAACCAGGGGAAAGAGAAAGGGAAGGAGAGATCCGCAGAATGAGCAAGGAGAGAGAAGGGGAGGAGAAAAGGGGGGACGTGAAGGATAGAGAGGAGAAGAAAGTGAGAGAGGAGGGAGAGAAATGTTGGAGGATAATGATGAGGGGAGTGAAAGCTGGATGGAGAAAGAAGGGGTGCTCGTGGAAGGAATGGCTTGAAAGAGTGGGTGTGCACAGGCAAGGGAGGAGTGATCGAGAGGGGGCGACGTGGTGTGCGAGGGAGGAGTGAAATCCGAGCACGAGGAACCGAGCTCCGCCTTCAATGGATTCTTCCAGATGCAAAGGGACAGGGCTGCAAACAACAGGGATTCCTTCCAGAGCCAATGAGAGGGAGCGGGGAGGGGCTGGCGCGAGGGCATGACAGGGGGGTGATTAATGGAAGAATGAATAGAGGAGGGAGGGATAGGATAGGAGAGTGCGAGAAAATGGAAAGGAGGACGGGGAATGCTTCAGAGCGAAATGGGACACCAAAGGTGGCGCTAGGAGGAAGAGGGCGAGCTAGGGAGAAGAAATGGAGAGATTGGCAGAGGAAGGACCGAGGAATGTGCAGGGAGGGCAGAAGCGGGACTGAGCACTGAAAACACATAGGGGGCGAAAAGAGAGGGGGAGAGCAGGGTAAAAGTTTGCTCCGAGTGAAAAGAAGCAGAAGGAAGAAACAGTAGGAAGAGAACGAGGAAAAGGGCAAAAGAGAGAGCAGGAAACAAAGAAAGACGGTGATTAAGAAGTGGAGAAATGGAGACCAAAGGAAAGGGAGATGAAGGGTGAGGAGAAAAAGCGTAGAGACAAGCAATGGCCGCAAAAGTGCGTAAAAACACGAGCAGGAGATGGTGATGGTGGAAGGGAGGGAGGAAATGTTCAACACGGGGAGATGCAGTGCAAAACTGCAAGTAACACGAGAACGTAATTGCGTAAAAACACGAGCAGGAGATGGTGATGGTGGAAGGGAGGGAGGAAATGTTCAACACGGGGAGATGCAGTGCAAAGCTGCAAGTAACACGAGAACGTTATTGTAGACAAGCTCTTGGCATTGCTGTGGGGGGCGGGGCGGGAGCGCATTGCTTTGTAGTCTGATGGCGGGGGGCGGGGAGCTGCTTGGGAGGCAGCATTCCATGTCTGGTGCGAGGCTGATGGGTTTGACGTGCACGCGCGTCTCACACGACTGGATCACATGCACTGGACGTAATCCGCGCTTGGTCAAGAGTTTGTTTCGCCTACTATATACTCGCCTATTAATCCCTGCGGGATATAATAGGCGAGACCTAAAAAAAGGACACAACTAAAAGGGGTTGTTCAGTAATAGTAAAGGAAGCGTGCGGGAGGAAAGGAGGGGTAGTAAATACCACCACATGGCAAAAGAAAAGGGGAGAAAACTGAGAAACTCAGTGGGCGGTGATAGTTTAAATAAATAAATAAAAATCAAAGAGGGGGCCTGGAAGCAATGTACAGGATGGAGGAGCATTAAAACATACACTCCCATGAAGTGCTGAAAAAGCAAAGTAAAGAAGAATCCTTTCAACTTAGCAGTGGAAGAACACATCTTGTCCGATTAGAAAAATGTGAGACCGAAATCCTCCTGGTCAGGACAGACACAAGAATATGGAGGAAAGCAATTGAATAAGGTGGAGGGTAGTGAGATAGAAAAAGCCTTCCTATTAAGAGCAAGAAGCTGTTACAATGCCTACTCTATGGTTATTGGAAATAGTAGGGCTGCCTAATAGACAAATGAAGCTGTCTGTATCTGAGATATAAAAAGTGATACTGTGCATGCACACGGTTCTTTCCAGCACTGACCCAAGGCATGACACAATGGTCCAGCCTAGTCCAGTTTCTTCCTTTCCAGTATTAGAAAATCTTACAACCAACCAGGTCCTTGGCTAGTTTATTTCTGTTAATAGTTTATTATTTCAAGAACTTTTTTTGTCTTCTCTGGCAACAGGGCATTGTAGCTTCCTCTGGCATGTTTAGTCAATGGAGTTCACTATGTTGAGCTTCTCCCTAACTCTGACTGCTGTTGGCTAGGTGCAGCATGATATTGACTTAGACAAAGGTAATACTTGCACCAAATGTCTCTTTAACTACTTTCCAAGGCCAGATTTGTTACTGAACACAAGTTTTTTCTGCCATTTTGTGATCCGTTTTTGACGAGACTGGTATAGTACAGTACGACAAACCAAAACACCGCTAGGCGTTCCCTTTCAGGACACTATGGTTAGAATACATGTGCTTTCACTTTTTTTCCAGAAAGCCAGGTGGTTGACATTCCAAAGTCACAGTTCCTGAACTACAAATGTGACTCTCCTAATTAAGCTACTACGTGTTCGGAAGATGCTGAATAGTTTTACTTTGGTGAAGCAGAAGAGCTGGCCTGAGTAATGGTGCCTTATTTTCTTATTTGTAGTATGTAAAATTTGACTGTGCGGCGATGTGTCTTCACTCTGGTGACCGAATGGTGTTCAGGGAAAGACAACACAGTGTCTTCTGTGAGATCAATTAGTTCTTGCAGTCTGGTAGCACCTCTGAGTTTCTCTTAAGCATGTTCCTTTTAGTTCACCATAACTTTGAAATTTCTTAATGATAGGAGGGGCTGTTCTTTCATTGGAGGAGGCTGATGAAAAGAACGGGTGACCAGAGGGATTGAAGAGGCGGCGGAGTAGGCTTATCTGGGCCAGCATTTCTAAAGTTATCCTCATCTTTAGACATAACATATACCATCATCAATCGTTTCAAAGTCATTATCACACATTTGAAGAACAGTGATTTATGTTCCTTGGCTTTGGCTGAAGCTCGATTGAAGCAAGCTGAGAACGAAAGAAATTCTGGATGTTTAAGTGCATTGGAAGCGGTTGCCAACATTTTCAATCATGGTGTGAGATTAGTCGTGGACTATAACTATGGGAGACTTTGGAGTTCAAACTAGCCTTTCTGAGAAAGGTTATTCTAATGACTTGATTGAAGGGAGCTCTTTCAGTAAGTAATGGGTTCATGATGTGTTGAGTCTGAAATTATTTTTAGCTATTGAGCTTTTTGAATATGACTTGAGAATTGAGGCGTGACTAAATGTGGATCCGAATTACAGGACCAGTCATTGGTCACACGTTACAGCGTATGCTTGATTGGGCATTAAAGAATTTGAGGCGCTGTTATTTGCTGCGGATTTGCTGACACTCATTCAGGGAAGCAATCAGAAATCTCATTAGAGGGTTCCAACAATTTGTTGGCTAAAGTGTCTAGGCAGGTGTGGTACATCGTTTATGAGATATTTTTAAGGCGAGTTTCATTGCTTTAGAATAAATAATCTTCATTTGCTGTAAGGACAATTTATAGAATTCTCTGCGTATTACGATAAGTCAAGAGAGAAAAATAGATCACCGCAACCTATTTTAGTCAATCAGCCTGAAACAAAAACAACATGCAAGAAAAGAGTGCAAATCGGGCACAGATGTGCTGCATAGTAGGAACACGGGAATTGAAAAGACAATAAATATTTAATCTCTGCTAAGTATGCAAATAAGGAACAAGCATTGGAAATGCAATAGGTCTCACCTTTGTTTAAGTTAAAGCTATTTGCTTTGCTAATTGTATTGTATTTTAGATATGTGTTATTGAGTGTTTGTATGTAATATGTTGTGCCTTTATGTTGGTTGAATTGTAATTGTTATGTGTGTAGTAGTTTAACGCATAGCGTTGGAAGGAGAAGAGCAGTGTTTAAGATTTGGGACAGAGAGTGAGGAGGAGAGTAGCATGAAGAAGGGGGAGTGAGGAGAGTAGTATGAGGGAAAAGGAAGAAAGCGTGGAGGAGATTAGCGTGATTTTGAAGTAAGAAAAGGGTGGCGAGCAGTATGAGGCATAAGGAAGGAGAGGCGAGTAGAAGAGCAGTAGGAGGGATATGAAAGGAGTGTGAGAAGTAGAAGAGTAGTGTGACGTAGCAGGAAGGTAAGATTATTTGCTTAGTAAAAGGGATGGGAAGTAGATAGGTGTAGAAGAGCAGTGTGAAGAAGATTGTAGAAGGAGGAGGAGAAGAGCAGTGTGATGCAGAAGGACTGAGAGTGATGAGGATAAGAGCAGTGTTAGTGAGAAGGATGGAGAGTGTTGCGGAGAAGAGCAGTGTGTGATAGAAGGTTTGTGAGTGTGGATGAGAGTAGTATGAGGCATATGGATAAGAGACCACTTTGATGTTGAGGGCAAGCTCTTTAAAAATACTTTAAAATAGCATCAAGTGACCTCGGATGTGACCTGGACATGCCCTTGCCTCGGTTTAGCTGCAGCAATCCAAATGGATAGGACTGGAAATAGAAAATTAAACACACCCAGTTACAATATTGAGAAGTCGAAAACTAGTCACTGGTGTGGGTCAGGGGGATGTAATGACCTTTCAGGGTCATGTGAGGTCACGGTCAGGGCGTACATGTCAGACAACAGCCCTAACCAACACAGAACAGTGTGGCCTGGAGTCTGCGTAGGGCACGTGTTCAAGTGCGTCCCAAAAACAGGAAGGCAACTCTCTTCTAAAGAACGTGTAATTGCAGTCACAGCATAGCTGCTTTGTAGAAGCTCCCTAACTTCATTTGTTTAAGTAACACTGACTGCACTAATGAGAGCCAGGTCTGCAATGACATCACCACCAAGCTGCAATTGGGAAAGTTACTTACTTTCCAAACCAGGAAGCCTTATTTATAAAATAACAACTTCCAAAAGGACCGTCTGAAACACAAACTAAAAGCGCAGGTTCAAAACAGAGGCGACTAGGAAAACGTGCCACAGATTAGAGGGTCCAGGTTGTATTTTAAGGCCACGGATTTTAGTATTAATCAAATAAACTGGTAATTGGCATCTAATCCAAAAAGCGGATTTAATAAGAGTACTGAAACACCGCGGCAATTTAAAAAACCGCCTTGTACTGAAATAATGTTTTAGATAAAACGCTATCAATGTATTAAAAGTACCAACACATGCTTACATAGTTGTACTATTTGCCTGCTCTGCTGCCTTCCTTTTCTTTCCCAGTAACAGGCATGCAGGGCAGTCCATTCAATGCCCTCATCCGCTCGGAGCGCCGAGGAGGATAGGTCAGATGGGGCTGCCGAAGGGGGCACGTGAAGTGGTGCAGACTGCTGCTGCTGGGCCAGACAAGTGTGGCTGCCGCGTCGCCGCTGCACCCTCCCTCACTTTTTGGCCGGGCCGCAGAGGAATGGTGTCTGCTGCCGGCTGCGAGGCTCCTGTTGATTTAAGAGTTCTCAGGCTGGGCTGGTGCTTCCCTCTGCTAAAGGCTCCTTTGACCTCCTCACCGCGCGCACATTAGCGCTGAGTTTTTTAAAGAACCGGCGGACGCCGTAACTCCTCACTCATGGAAGGTGGTTGGTGAGGGACTGGGGAGCATACACTCCTCCTGACTGTGGGAGCCGAGCGTGACTAGGCACACTGTGCCTGCTCCTGCCCCTCTGGGTGTGAGCAGCAGCCTTTCTCTCTCCTCATCTTTCTCGGGAGCTGCAATTCATCTCCATGCTGGAAGTGCCTGGCAGCGAGACACTGGCGGCCCCTTCGGGTGCGCACAGATTAATTATTTATCTAGAGTAAAGGCGACACGTTGGACGACTCGGTGGCGCACGAGTGCAATGGCAACAGGAGGATGTGGTGCCGCCTACGGTCTGAAGACGAGGTAGAGAGCCCACCCGAAGCGCATTTTCCGAAAAGCTGTCGGCACTGTGAAAAGAAATAGTGCGTGTTGACAAATGAAGGAGACTCTGTCACGCCGCCCGTAAAACATCCAATCCACGTGGGCGGGGGAAAAAGTGGACAGGGTGGTAACCAGGAGGGACTAAAAAGCCTCTGGGACAATCATAACACCCCGTTTAGCATAACTGGTGACGCAAAATGACACGCACCAATGGAAAACACGGGTGGAGCACAAAGCAAACTTCTGGAACCGTATTGATTCCAAGAAGCCCTCGCATGGTGATAGCAGCACATGTGCGCTGCTAACGCCAGGCGAGACCTAAAAATACCCGATGTGAAGACTGAACATGCTTCCAAGAAAACTATGCAACTATCTTCAGAATCTTCTAGTATCAATGTTATGTATGCAAGTGGTAGGCCTTCTAGTTACATGAATTGAATACCTTAATGTTGTAGATCAAAAGTTTAGTGCACACATCCATTAGAGTCTAGGTAAAGTAGAAATCATGGGACCTATTCACAAAGGCGTTTTGGAGTACCTAAGAGAACTACTTTACATAATCTTGCATGTTTTATGAATTGCCCCCAAAGCAACTATAATAGGAATTTTCAGGGAATATTCATATACACTTCATGCAAACAGAAAGGACTGCACAGTACTTTTCATTGATTGGTAGTTGGATGTTTCAAGGCATGTTGTATTACTTAAAAGAAAGAGTTCTCCTGTGGTGCTGCTGCCAGTACTCATGAATGTTTTTGGGAATCGGCTGCAGTATATGAAAAATTAGAAAGTCTATTCTTCGCACTTCAGTAGAGACTGCTATAATGCACTGCACTCTGGGCATCGATCCTGGGTAGCAATGAAGTTCGTCCTTTTGGCAAAATTTACCTTCTGATCTTGTTGTTTTCTTAGCGAAAAGTTAACAAGGGGCACTCCAGTATAAGTGGCAACATTTGTTCTACTTAACAGTTTGAGATAACATATCTTTGGACTCTATCCTAGAAAGTATATATATATATATATATATATATATATATATATATATAGTTTTCTGGCAGTTTTATTATTTTAAAAATACACATACATACACTGGAGCCGAAACTTTCCATTTAGATCTAGGCAAAGTAGGACACTTGTTTTGGAAAATGTCATGAAGATTCATCAGATGGCGCTAACGTTATTAGCAAAACAAAAAACTGTTCGTTAAAGGGAAAAGTTGGTCCTAACTGTAACCACTTACTAGCTATATATACATATACATACACCTACTGCCGATAGCCAGTAAGCTTGACCCTGAACAAGGATAATTGAGATCCGAAATGCGTTGGGCCAACTATTAAAGTGAAGGTACACGCGGACTCTGGTTTGCTGCACAGTTATTTTGATCCGATGGGAGTGTGCTTCGTTTTTGGACGAAATGCGGAACTGTATAGATATATATATATATATATATATACATGTATATATATATATATATATATATATATATATATATATATATATATATATATTCTCCACACGCCTAGCAATTCCGACAGCGTAAACAGAAGACGACTCACAGGCCCTTGCTCCAAGTTTCTTTATTCGTGCAAACCCCCCCCCCCGCGCTCTGACAGCCGCGTTTCGACAATCTGCCTTTCTCGATGTATATATATAGCTCAGCAAACACAAAAGGCTCGCACTCCTGGATGTGCTTTGCAAAGTTTATTTGGTGGCAATGTGTTTCGACCTTGTATCTATGTCACAGATAAAAGATATTTCAAGGTGAGTAAGTTCAAAGGTTTGCATCAGGCCATGCAACATGCAGTCAATCAACATGGTCAGTCAGGATGATAGTGAGGATGATAGTCGAACAAATTAGGCATGAATTGAGGTTTTATGTAAAATAAGGAACAAAATTAATATTGCATACTATGCTGAATACTGCACAGGAGAAAGAATTGTTTTAGTGAAGAAGTTCCTGTAGAGTTGAGCTCTAGCACCAGTTTTGATACGTGAGCCAACGACCTGTGGTTCTGCTTCAAATTGCCATCATGTAGTGGTAATAAGTAAACATGCTCCTAAAATAATAATGTCAAAAAGACCCAATGACTTCTGCCAAGAAATTCAGTATTTTAAAGCAAAAAATGTAGAACTCTCGAAATTCCTATCTTCCCACAAGCAAGCATAGGCTTGTTTAAACTCACTGGTGCAGCCCCTCCGGCCCTAATGCTTCAGTTCATCAAGGTTCTGAACATATGCTTTCCTTGTGGCCTCACAGCTGGGAGCAGCAAAGCTATAACAAGCTCTTAAGATCACAGTCCAGGAGCAACCACAAAAAACAATTGCCCATGCCTAAGCATAGTGTCATGCTTCACTTTATAAAGGGTTTGTGAGCAGAAACCAAGCAAAACTGAGCATGCTCACCTCAAGTAGCACATTTTATCATGTGTTTGTGACTCTAAAGGGTATTTGAACAAAACTAAATAAAGATGATGTGTAGACCCCACATTTACAACAAATATTTGCCTACTCATATTTAAACACAGTTCCAAAATAACGCTGTTTTTCTTGCATGTTCTTTGCTTCTCAAACACAGCTGAGAGCCCTCAAGCCTCAACCTAACCAATGTGCATTCTTAGCAAAGTATTAACAAATTCTCTGCCTCCATGATAGTAGGTGTCCTCTGTCCACTCCGATTAAACTCAGCTGCGCTGTGGGGACAGGATAAGTAGGATCTACCAAGTGGAATAGTTTCACCAATCTTGTCGCCTGCACATTGACAGCCACCTTCAACAGTCTGACTTCAAGACCAGATCCACTTCAGGCTGCTAGATCTCGTGTTTGATTGACACTCTACTGCTCATCCACAATCTGAACGACTTCATATTTTTCCACAATCCACCACATCCCTCTTCAAAGCAGACCACTAAGCATCATATTACTCCAGCTGCAGTGTATTTTTAAAGCTAGAAATGTCTTCCTAACATGGTATCTTGATAGCATTTTGAATAACATTGGGGCCAATTCACAAAGGTTTTTTTCATATGAAATAGTAGTAAATCCTGGGCTACTAAAGTCAATTCTTAAAAGGCCTGTCCTACATAAGAATAATAACTTACAAAAATTGAGGTAATTAAAAAATAGTCATATACATCCTGACATCGCGTATATCAAGATAATCACATTTCACAAATGTTATAAAAGGTGTAATTCCTATATAAATAGCTTTGTAGCTGAGAACATTTCAGACACCTATACAAATGACATTAGAAAAATGTAAACACAACAGATGCACTTACGTAAAAAATTACAAATATGATATATATATTCTTGATAATTAAAAAAAACATGACTTCTGTTGGGATGGGAATGTCCCCTGCATGATATACGGGTGTGCTCGCCTGCCCTGATTACACACATACATCTATATCTGGTCTCCTGACTATTATTCTGGACCTGGCTTCACACTAAGCATGCGCACAGAAGACCTAGACCTGATTTTGGTCCTGTGCTTGTCCTGACCAGCAGGGGCACACCAAGTTTGACTACACTCCTGTCCCTGTTGTGGGTATGGAGCTTAGAGCGGTGGTGGCAGTATGTCATGGTTAAAAGTAGTCAATAGTGTGACCAGGCCTTTTTATCTGCGCCCCTGGGATTGAGGCCTACTGGCCCACTAGTGTAAAGTTCCACCTTTATGTATCTACCCAGACCCTTGTGGTGACACTAGAGTGCGTGCCAGTCTTGTTTAGTGTGTGTAGCACTTGCATGGTGTGTGACTGAGTCACAGAAATGAATCAATTAGTATCCATTTGGATGCACCTGACCTGGCCAAGTACAAGATGGAGGGTAAGGAGGGTAACACCTGTGCTCCCAGATATTGGAAGTACATTGCCTGCAGTCCAGTAACTGGGGGACTGAGACCCAGACACTGATGCAAGGAGCATTAAGATGGTTGCCTTTAGGGTAATGCCTTACTTGGCCTAGCACAAGATGGAGGGTGAGGACTGAGCTCCCATACAAAGTAAGTGTATTTTGTGCATTCCTGTTGCTGGACGGGGGAAACACAGACACTGAGAGTTGAGGATAATGAAGACAGGGCTCCCTTTAGAAATGATTATCAAGGTGCTGCTGATTAGTATTCCTGAGCCCTGCCATTTGGTGGATGGTAAGGGTGCAGCTGCAGACACTGCTGCGAAAAGTGCAGATATGCCTTTTTTTCTGTACCGGATTGCTCTTTGAGTTGGACTGATGATGGTCAGATGCAGAAATCTCCTAGTTCTCTTTGCCTCTGTTCTGGGTACGCCAGGATGGATGGAGACCATCCCAGGGCTAGCTGCTGTTCGAACAATCACCCTCTAAATAGGCTGAGTCTAGGGGTCAACCTAAAGATAATCTCTGAAAGGACAACCACCCCAAGTCCTTTTTTACCAACAAAGTGAGGGCTCCACAGAGTATGCATAGGACTGCTGTGCAACCAGGATTCGTTGTAGAGGGAGAACTCTAACTTCTGAGTTAATTGAATTGTATAGTATTTAGTGCAACTGTGTTGTTAAAGTACTTTCTCAGCGACAAGCACCGAGCTGGACATTAAGATTATTTTGTCGTTTTGTTGATTTATTGAATGCTGGCTCATGCATCCCCGCAGTACCTCCCTGAGAAGCCTATGACTGCTCACCATCGTTATGTGGAAAAGTAAATTCTGCCATGTTCTGTGTCCCTACGTGTCAACCATCATATGTCATGTGTGCATGATTAATATGCATATGTATTCCCTATGTTCGATTCAAGACGCAATTATAGTTGTGTCCACCTCTAGTATGCCAGTTTCCAGTTCTCGTGAATACTACGAATATCAGGTCTATGTAAAGCTACGTTGCCACGTTTCTCAGTGTGCACGTTATTCCATTATAAAGTCCCCGTTTCTAGGCCTCAAAAGGGCCTGGACACCAGATTCAGCTCCTGTCTCCTGAAACCTCGCTGAGGAGCGATACAGCCCCCACCTGTATCCTCGACCCTTCACTTACTTCCTGCCTCGCAGTGCCCGGTTCAGCCTGGCTCTGCCTCTGAGTCTGCCAAGAGTATGTTATAGTTTCAGTTATCAGTTCAGTCCTCCTTCTCTGCATTCCTAAGCTACTGAACTGCATCAATAGTTTCCGTCATTGTCTAGCCTTTCCGGCTCCATGTAAGAGAAATACTGCATTTAATGGTCATTTAATATTCTTCATCACGCACTACATGTAGAATAATGCATGGTCCAGTCTTAGAATCAAGTTAGCCTTTCCCCTCCTGACTTCTAGTTTATATCAACATGTTCTCTAAACATCAGATACTAGATACTGCTTAGGTACATGTCGCCCTGACTCTCCAGACTTCAGTCTCTGCTCCTAGCACAGAGTTCATAGCCCCCAGTTTCTCCTAGTGATACGTCATTGCCAGTTTGCGCGCACCACCAGGTTAGAGGTCCCGGCTCCTTAGGTAGCCCCCTCCATGGTTTCCGCCCCATTCATGACATATTCTGTTACGTTTGCATTACATGTCTATGTATACGCCCTGTTACACCCACTTTCACCCTTATCTTTCGCGACTGCTACGCGTCACGCCTTTTGCTCCACCCACTGCTCCGCCTATCATATGTACTGTAATGCAACTGTTTTACTATATATGCTTGTGTATTGTTATTAAATGCTAGCGCGCTCATCCCAGATCCAGCCCCGGCAGCTGATGGGCCCTGCCATCCTATTCCTATGCAGGTTGTCCTGTTCCTGTCCTTTATGCTGTAATAAACCTGCGAAACTCCTACTACCTCGAATCTTGACTCTTATTTATTGAGCTATCTGTTATTCATTTATACATTCAAAAATAGGGTATTATTTATTTATTTACCACAGTTACCTGGAGGGTGAAGTACGTGGCCCAGTTTACAGAAATGAAAGTAGGAGCCCACAATATTGGGTTCCGAGACCTGTTTTGTGTTATGGCTACTCACCAAAGTAATAGGTAGAGCCAAAGAAAAAAAAAAGCTTTCTTTCTAGAGTCCCCTCACTCACAGGGGTTTCCCCGCGGTGACATGCTTCATCATTGGGGCCATCCCAGTTCTCTACGAAAAGGGGTGTGCTACGACTTGCGAACTACATAGGAGCACTTATTTGTGAAGGACTATGTGTGGTGCAAAGGTGTGGTGGGTGGAGTGGGTGTAAGTGGTTTAAAAATACCATGCTAGTGGGCCTCAACAATGTATTCTGTTCCTAGGTTGGTATATTAAAATGGGGTTTGTCACTGTATTCCGACCTGCTATGAATGTAGGATCAGTGTACGGTCGACATGTTTCAAGCTACCCCAGGCTTTTCTTCAGGACCATACAGGGACCAGCCCTGTATATGCCACTCCTATAAACCCTTTACTAGGGATCTAATTAAATTAGATACACAACATGCAACGCTGCTAAAATTATAGACATGCGTTCTTCAAAATACATACGTTTGTACTCAATGATGTTTTTTTACGGGTGCCTAATAGCACTCCATGGTCTCTGGGGGGGGCGGTGTCACTCTATGGAAACATTGTTCCTGACCGGTGGCACCGCGTCGAAATACCTAGCTGCTTCCCCGCCGGACCGCATCTCAGTTTACAGAGCCTTAATTGAACAGATTCTGCCTTTGAATCATTCATCTGACTTGAAAACAAAACAGGTTTTATGAATTCTTGAAATGTCAGTGGGATTGACTGTTACTTCCTGATGATGCTTCCATATGTGTATCTTTCACAGCCAAAAGCTTTTTCAAATATTGTATAAATATTGTATAAATAAAGTGGAAGCCCCAGTCTCAATCACAAAGACAATAGTCAGCTCGGTTCTATTATCCATACACATTCTTCACTTTCCTCATTAAATCAGTCATGGGAAATATTGAGGAGAAAAACACCTATAAAATGGTCCAAAATATGATATGCTAGAACTGAAATATTTTCATATTTTTTTGTCAAAACCAGAAGCAGATCAAATAAAAACGTAAACATGTTCATGTCAATATGAAAGGTACACGCGTTCGTTTGTGTTCATCTTAAGGATTTTCACACCACTCTAAGGTTATAGAAATCCTATTGACCCCAACAGATTCTGTAGCTTCCTTCTCATCAGTCCATCACAGTGAGACCCTCTCAATGCTAATTGAATACCTGCCCAGTTTCTGTATGGACTTCATAGCTAACCAACTATCAGGTCCTCATGGTAGTGGAAATTCCCTTACAGAAGAAGGCTAAATAAATATGCATATGTTTAACTGTCTTCTCCAAGTTCAATCAAAAAGTGCATTTTTTCTGTGAGTCAGTAAGGGAGGGAACGGATTGATTGTGGCCTTCTGCCCAGGCTGCTCAAATGAGAGAAGATTTCAAGATTTCAATAGAGTAACAGGAGCCGTGAATCTAGGTATAGTGTACAGGCTTTAGGGATCATGCTTCACCAGAGTGTCACTTAAGGTCAGGCTCCCAGAACATTCTGCGATGCACAGTCCAAAAGACAAATGAAGCCAAAGTCTCACTCTGCTTTTGGATCCTTACTATGTTAGCACAATAAAACACTTCTTTTGAAACTGTAAAAGTCTAAACACAACCACTCCAGTGTCCTTACCCTCACACAGCAAGCAGGGAGGTGATATCTGATGGCTTCTATTTGGAACTGATAACTAAGATGACTTAACAAGTTCCTCTTCTTGAGTTTCTCTGTTAATTTCTGAATTTTCTGAATACAGGAAAGAGGTCAGCAGTGTGTTTGTCCTATTCCATTAGTAGTAACTTTAAATGTCTGCAAATGTTTGTTGACAATTATAGTAACACCCTGCTTGTAGATTCCCAATCCACCAGATATGATGATGCAAAATTAAACCAACAGCTTCAAGACTCGTGGATTATCTATAGGAATATGAATAGCAATAGCAATGGCTGGGAGAATGTTGTTTAATCTGGAATCTCTTCTACCAATCTCTTAAAACGTTCCGAACAGTTTTCCTGAAAACAAAAAAATTCAACACTAGATAGACACTTGTCGATTCTCAGTACTTTCTGATACTCCAGTGTGGAGGTCAATGTCCTGCACTAGTTCTTTACTGCTGATACATCTGCTGAATTTATTATTATTCCAAATGATTGAAAATCTTTCCAGGTGCTCAGTTTTTCTGTCTTTTTAATAACTTTATTTATTACATCATATAAAAACAAGCAAAATTAGGAAAAAAAGAAAGAACAAATGTCACATTCTAAAAGGTGTTACAAGCATAAGGAAATATGTATGATATAATCATTACAGTAATGAATTTTCTTAACGATCATGGGTCCATGGGTACATATCAAAGAGTTGTCTAATAATGATCTGGGTACGAACATGAGGGAGAAAATCAGATCACCCTCATTTAAGGAATCATTTAGTCATTCAACGTCTGTATCAGTAGCAGATGACCCAAAACACCATGCACAGTATACAAAACCACACAACACCACCACTATGTTAGCAATTTAAAGTCTCCCATGGAATGAGGTCAGATCCAAATGTTGTTGCTTCGCATAAACTAAAATGAATGCTCTCCCCTCACAACACTGTGATTAGACATAATTACACTTCCATGCACTAGTAACCTCGTCATCATAGAACCCTCTGTCAAAAAAACAATCAATCCCACAAACACAAAACATCACCAAATTCTACATCACAGATTTTCATGATGCCTTGACACCTTCCCCCTTCACGTCACCCAATAACAGAAGGTACCACAAAATACATGAGCACACTGACCTCCATCAGGTAAGCACAGTCTAAAAAGCCTTATCATCCAGACATCCAGTAGCACAGCACCTCTGACCACACCACTCGCAGATAAGTAAACCGGACTTTTTTTTATCTTACCTACTCACTCTTGAGAACAAAGGCAACTAATTCTCTAAGGAAGTGCTTGGCAGCAAAGACAATCATTACAGGGCAGTAATTACCAATTCAGGTAGTATAGCGGTTCACCGATTTAATCGGGAATTAAAAGTACTGCGGAAACATAGCAGCTCCTGTTTGTTTTCTTCCACACATTTCACATGCTACTTCCAGTTGCAAGAATTCCGAGGTGAGACTAACTACAATGTTGTCATTGGGATCTAGGAAGTGAAAGAAAATATTTGGTTGCAAGGAGTTTATGAAAGGGTTAAAAGTTTAGGCATAGCCTTAGTATTTGTCATCTCTGTTTGTATGTGTACCCAATTTTATAACCACAAAAATAATATGATTTTACAGCCGAAATCCTCCAATTAAAAAAAAGTAAATTATGTATTTACTGCATAGACTTCTCTGACTGCATAAAAAGATGATGGTGACAGTTCCAGGCTGGCCTCTCAGGAGATGGAGAGGATTCCTGAAAGGCTGCTGAAGCTGTCGCAGAATCAGTCAGGTTTTTGGCAGCCTCTCCTGTTTCCGTTCTACCAGCTGCTCAGCTACTCTTGGCTTTCCCTCTCTGTAGTGCGCACCATGTTACTGACTTTCGCACCCAGCTGATGTCACTTCATTCACGTTGTGTTGGCCATTCCATTTGTTTCTAGCATTCTGTGGAAAATGTGTTTATTTAATCTGTCAACTGGTGAATGAGCGGTACCAGTCTTGGGCAATGTTGGCTTGCGATGGCTCATTGCTGCAGTACACAAGAAGGCAGGATCTACTCCACACCAAATATAGTTTCTGCTGCTGATCAAGGAATGTTTACCTCGTGTGTGACTCTAATGCATGATTTGAGAAATATATTAATAATATATTATGATGATACGTATAAATCAATGTACATTTATTGATCACCGATCATTTTCACTGTAACAGTACACGTGTAGATGAAACAGATCAAAAACAACTTTCACAACTGTCAGCAATAATGATGTTCAGGAAGATTACCCATTAGGTACCCAATATGCCAATCACCTTCTCTCCCATTTGTTGTTCCAGACAGTTATCTCTTTCTAAGTGGAGAAAGCAAAGATGGCTGAGACCGTTTATCAAAGCAACATGAAGGAAAAGGTAATTGTAAACGAATGAACAACCTAACAAAATGATCATAGCAAGAGGTTTTGGTAGTTTTAATATAAAATGAGGGGTCACACTATCAACCTAATAAAAACTGCTTATGCAGTGAAAGTGACATTTTTAATTTTACCTTACAGTGGGCTTAGATCCCACCTATTGCTAACCATTGGTTCGGTTTATCGTCACACTCATTTGTTTACCTCATTCAATAGCTTGCCTTCCTCTTCTTAGGATTGTCCCTCCCCTGGACCATACCCTCTTTACCATTCTTTTGATTAGCTGACTTGTCTCCTTCCACTGCTTACCGTTTAACAAACTATTTTCTTCTTTTTTGTTAATCAATTCATGCAATTGCATGTGTTTTCCGGTTCTCTGAGTCGTGTTATCCCCCATCCTACACCAACACCAGTTACCCAAACAGGTTAAATAAAACACCAATGACCAGAGACCAGAGACCTGTGAAGCAACCAGGGCCGGACTGGGAACCGAAATCGGCCCTGGCAAAGTGCTCAGCCGGCCCCCCCTCTACTCTGGGGGTGCGACCGCACTCTTTGCCAGGGCCGGTTTTCGGCCGATTTTGTTACAGGGCCGTTTTTGCAGCCGGATTGCCCGGTGCCTGCAACGGTCAGTCCGGGCCTGGAAGCAACACCATCATAAGGACATTTCCCAGGGAGAACATTGATCGTTTAAGCTGCAAATGTCATAAATCCATGCTCAAACAATAAAAATATCCAGAATGTGAATCACAAAGGTTTGAGTGAGTAAATTAACTTTAACCCCTTGGCTGTGGCGGTAATTCTGCCGCAGCGCTAGGGGGGAGGGGGGGACGCGCGGCGCCGCCATGCTCGTGACGGAACCACTCCGTCACGAGCCACGGGCGCGGAGTGGTTCCGTCACGGCCCCGCCCACACAATAGAACTCTTAGCGCAGGCGCAAAATCACTGCCGCGCAGGCGTGGCGGCCGGGCCGTGACGGAACCACTCCGTCATTAGCACAGCGCGTCCGTGGCTGGTGATGGAGTGTTTCCGTCACCAGCACACAAAGGGTTAAACGTTCCAATGCCAGAGACTGGGCGATACATTATCGCCGCTTTTATTAGCAGGAAACTGCTGCTAAAACGGCGATAATGGGCTTGATAATATGCCCTTGTGAATTCCCATAGAAGCCCAGGTTAACACCAGAACCTGGGCTTCTATGGGAATTCACAAGGGCATATTATCAATCCCATTATCGCCGCTTTAGCGGCAGTTTCCTGCTGATAAAAGCGGCGATAATGTATCGCCCTTTCTTGATAATATGGCCATAGATTCCAAACTCCAAGGGAAGATGGATAGTTTTTTGAGTTTCAGTGACAAGAAAGGACACCAACTTCCTTTGAGACAGCATGGACTTCCAAAATACATAAGATTTTTTAATGTAATTTAGATTGTCTCCTTTATGCTTCCATTAATGTCTATTTCCCCATATTTGATACAGCATTCATCGTTAAATTAAAGCGTATGAATCTGTACATGGCTCCTCCGTTATGGCGAAATAGCGTCGCCCCACTGCTGAGAGCAGGCAGATGTAAAATAAAATGAGACACAGGCTGGCAACAGGCACATGCTGGCAACAGGGTGATCTGAAGCACAGAGTACCTTAATCCTTTTTGTGAAGCAATGAAGAGTCCCGCTTTGAAGCGGCTTCGCGCAGCGGATGCAATGCAACGTCTGGACAAAGATATATGTTGTGCAGTGACTATGCCAGGGAGCACTGAAATGCGATGCGATATCCTTGCTTGAGCTGCGTTAGGTGAGAAAATGTCTTTGCGTGCAGATGTGTCATGCAATGGCAGTTCCGATGAGCTGTGATGGGCAATACGAAGTCTTTGCATCAGGGAAGTCAGCGCAGAAGAGACAATGTACCGGTTCTGCAGGAAATGCACTGTGCCACAGAGGAGAAATGTTGGTTCTGCGGAATCCACAGATGGGCTGGCAGAGCACCTTCAGGCCCACTTCCAAGGGTGAAAGATTGGGGTGGCACCACTTGGGAGGGCAGGATTCCTAGACTCCAGGTGCTGGGTTCAAGGTAGTTGAAACCTGCTCGTCCATGAGGCTTGTGATCAGGAGCCAGCCAAATCACCATAGAATCAGTCTGGTGTCCTGGGTTTAGAGATGCAGGTCCAGTCCTTTTTACCCAGGCAAGGGGGCAGGACAGCAGTCCTTCCGGGCAGCAGTACAGCAAAGTAGGAGTCCTTTCAGTAGTGCAGTCCTTTTTCCTGGTAGAGTACACATGGCCAAGAAGTGTATTGAAGAGTTGAGTCTAAGGGTCTCATATTTATACCTGGTGTCCACTTTGAAGTAGAGGAAGTCTCTAGAGGTTTCCACCCCCTAGGTATCAGATATCCCTTTCCACCCTGTCCTGGCCCCAGCTTGTCTGGGGTCACAAAAGACTTCTGACAAACCCTTTGTGAGAATGCACAGTTAGAGCCTTTGTGATGTGCAAGTGTGGTAGGTGACAGCTTCCTCAGAGTGAGCCACACGGCCAACACCAAGGTTCCCTTTGCCTCACTGTCTAGGATCAAGACACAAATACCAACTGCCAGCTATTTATTTATTTATTTATTTTGAGCTTTTATAAAGCGCAAGCGAAGGCCCAAAGGCATCTCGGCGCTAAAGTATCTGCAGTGTTTAACCCGAGAGAGGGATACCGAGTTTACAGATTGAAAAGCCAGGTCTTAAGCTGTTTGCGGAAAGACCAGAGTGTGGGGCTTGTTCTAATCGAGTGCGGCAGAGTGTTCCAGAGGTTGGGCGCTGACACTAGAAATCTTCTGTCACCCCATGAAACAGTTTTGGTACGGGGTACCACAAGTTCTTGTGAACTAGAGGAACGTAGGGTTCTGGGGGGACAGTAGGGAATAAGATTTTCGGTGAAAAAAGCTGGTCCCATGTTGAGCAGAGCCTTGTACACTATACAGAGGGTTTTGAATTTGATTCTATTTCTAATAGGGAGCCAATGAAGATTTCTGATGGTTTCTGACGCAGATTGGTGTTTGGGGATTCTTCCTAGTAACCTTGCGGCGGCATTTTGAATAATCTGCATTTTATTTAGTACTCTTTCTTGAGCGTTTAGAAAGAGTGCATTGCAGTAATCTAATGTAGACAGTACCAAGGCACTAACCAAGGTTTTACCAGCTGTCTCAGGGAGGAATGGCAAATTTTTTTTATCAGTCGTAATTTATGAAAGGCAGAGGAAGTGATCTGATTAGCATGAGGGAGAAAGGTAAGACGGTCGTCGAACATAACTCCCAAGTTCCTCACCTTACTGACTGGTTCCAGTGGGGGACCCAGTGATAACGGCCACCAAAGGGAGGACCATTCTGGGGTCAAGTGTCCGAAAATGACTACTTCAGATTTGTCAGAATTTAATTTCAAACAATTGGCAGCCATCCAGTTCCCTATTGCCTGCATATCCAGATTAAAAGCATTTGCTGTTTTATGGCCATCCTTCCTGACGGCGAGGACCAGCTGGGTGTCATCTGCGTAGGAGGTCAGGCTCATCCCATGTGCGCGAATAACGTTGGCAAGGTCCGACACATAAATGTTGAATAGTGTCGGACTAAGGGATAAGCCTTGAGGCACTCCACATGGCAGTGACAGGGAGGATGAGTGGAAAGATCCAATAGTAACCACCTGGGTCCTGTCCGTCAGAAAAGAGGCTAGAAGTTTTTTGGCATTATGTTGGATTCCCATGCCCTCGACACGGTCGATCAAGATGGTATGATCAACCGTGTTGAAAGCCGCCGACAGATCAAGCAGTATCAAGACTGCTGTACCTCCAGCATCCCGGATGGATCTTATATCATTCGCCGCTTTAACTAAGGCCGTCTCTGTACCACGGTATTGGCGAAAGCCGAACTGAGATTCATCGAGTAGATTATGTTCCTCGATGAAAGCTGATAGTTGGAGATGTAAAGCTTTTTCGACAATTTTCGCCAGGGCAGGGAGGCAGGCGATAGGGCGGTAACTTTTTAAGTCTTCCATATCAAGATTTGGTTTCTTAAGCAGCGGTTTGATGAGGGTTTTTTTTAAGGCGTCTGGGTATATGCCTGTGCTGAACATGGAATTACAAATTGCAGTGATAGCTGGCAGAACTACTTCAATAACTGGGAGCAGGACTTTTAAGGGGCAGGGATCTAAGGCGGAGCCCGATTTGATAAAAGATATGATGTTCCGGACCTGAGAGCTAGAAATATCTACAAACTGCGGGAGGATGGGGCCGGAACAGGAGACAGATGCATTAATGGGAGTATCGGTATTATTGGCGAAGACCTGATAGATATCTTCAACCTTACTAAAAAGAACTTAGCTAAGGCATCACAAAGCGTTTGAGAAGGGGAGGGAGTCAGATTGGGCGAATATCCTGCTAACTGCTTGGTGGTTTCATACAAAGCTTTGTTCGAATTTTTTGCTGATTCAATTCTCTCACAATAATACTTTTTCTTAGCCTCACTGATAAGAGTTTTATATTTGGCCACCATTTCTTTGTACTTGGTTTTGGCTACTTCTGAGTAGTCTTTACGCCAATGCCTCTCTTTATTCCTACACAGCTATACCTAGCCAAGTGGCCCAGGTTCAGACTGCAGGCACCAAAAGGTTAGGACAAGAACATTCTAAAAGTGGTGTTTTCTGAATTGTGACAAAAAATCTGCTTTTACTATTAAAGAGGACTTTTAATAGTTCCATAGACCCCAAACTGGGCCATCCTACTTGCTCCCAATTGACAGTCATCACTTAATAAATGTAATAGGTTTACCCAATGTTATCCTATGAGAGAGGTAGGCCTCACAATAATGAAAAACTAATGTAAGAGTTTCTCACTACTGAGACAAGTAAAACTCAAATTAACATGTTCAACTTTTTAAATACATTGCACCTTGCTCTCTGGGCTGAGTGGGGCCTGCCAAAGGGGTGACCTATACGTATTAGAAAAGGGAGGTTTTGGCCTGGCAAGAGGCTTACCTTGCAAGGTCGAATTGACAGTTTAAAACTGCACACACAGGCTGAAATGGCAGGCCTGAGACATATTTAAAGGGCTACTTAAGTGAATGGCAGACTCAGTTCTGCAGGTCGATACTAGCATTACACTTAAATGCCTTGGCAAATGTTGTATCCCTTTACTAGGGACTTAAAAGTACATTTAATAGGGAAATTGGGTGTTAGCCATTTCTAACATGTATAAAGAAGAGAGCACACACACTTAAGCATTGGTTAGGAGTGGTAAATGTGCAGAGTCCTAAAAGTCAACAAAACAGGTTCAGAAAGGGTGTAGGGACAAAGTATGGGGATGGCTTGCAGAAAGGCCCTAGTTCAACTCTACCTACTACACACTTTTCCACGTGCACACTGCTTTTACAGAAACACACACATATGTTTGTCTCACACTCTTCCTCACTTAAACACAAAGGTACAGTCTCTCAGGGGGAACGGCATTAACAATGCTGTCGGTACAACACGGTGTCCTGTTATTTCGCCTGGGACAGCTTACTTTTTCGTTGATCACAGATGCTTGGCCGGAGGACCGCGGTTGTCTGTTATGTGGGAACCAAATTGAAAATACAATAAATGTGCGTTTTGAGCAGTGTAAAATTAGAGGGATAACTGGATTAGACCAATTAAAAAAAAGGCAAAAATTGACACAAACAAACAAACCGTTTCTTTCTTAAACAACACTGAGGATAGTTGTTTACTTAATAGTGTGAATCATTTTTCAGAAAAGTTTTAAACCTGATTAAGGATGATTTTACAAAGTCGATCACTGGTTCATATTATATGATGTAAATCTATATATAAATTTCAAGTGAAATATGCTAATCCTTTTTCGTACACCTGCTCAGCATTAAACAAATACTTTAAAAAAAAAGTAAAGGGGCAATCTTCTTAAAGAACAACTCTTCTTGACTGGTGGGAGAACAACTTCACGAAATTAAGGTTTTGATGATTTAAAATTGAGGTGCATTATGTTTTGAGCTATTTTGTTTTAGAAAACTTGCATCCACCCATACGTCCCTGATGGACTGGCAGGTTGTCAGAGTTTATTGTCCTTAGAACTGGTAGAAGAGTGAGTCTGTGATTGCCTTTCGTAAAGAAGACGTATGAGATCTGTCTGGAGTGGGACAGGCTTGGTCCTAGGTTGAGTCACTGAGAAGGGTCAGAGTATAACCAAGAGAAGCTAGAAGATGACTCTTCCTTTAAAGTAACAATGGGACAGGATCTCCAGGTTTTCAGTGCTGAACGTTTTGCTGAGATAAGAATGACGCTTGGGACTGTAATGCGGCTATATCACACTACCACTCTCTGCGCCCTGGAGAGCACTTGTGTCTGTGCATCAGGCGCAGACTGGCGCAATGCATTCTATCACAACAAATGCGCTGTCCTGAGGGCACAGAAGTCCACCTACAATGGGAACAGCACATTAATGAAAGTCAGATGGCTGTTTGAAGCTGTCTGTTCACCTTTCACTGTGCATGCTGCAACTGGCCGGCCTTTCAAAGGCGAGGGGTCACAGAACCCCCTGCAGGTTGGTGCAGTAAGTGACTGGATAACTAAACTTGATGTTACCCCGTTGTTAGTGGCGTATCTGTGTTTTGGTTGTGAAGAAACTCCACTTGACCTGGATAGGCAGATTGAGTGAAATATGTAGGCAACTTTGTAGAATTAAGGAGCAATTGGTCCCTTTGTTTTCAAACTTGCCTTAGATCACCATGTTGAAAATAAAAGGGTGGTCACCTTGATGATTTACATATAATGTAATCTTTCATCACACCCACTATCAACTTGGTCTCTTTATCACTAAAAAAGGGCAGGAAAAAGATCACAACCAAAGTGCCCAGATGCAAGGGACCCGATGGGCATTGCTCCGCCCCCCCCCAGTAAGGATCACGATCCAATGATGAAGCCACCTAGGTTTAAGTTTAGTTAGGACGTGTAATGGACTGCATCAAACTCCCCTCTTCCTTCTTTTGAACAACATCTTGTGAACTAATTCCTTACCATCTAAACTGAGTTCCGAAGCTTCCAATCACAATGTACAGAGCTGTCCCAGTGAAGTGTTAACTTTACAGAAATGTACATGCCATTATATAATTTTATTTTTGCAATATTTGGCTGTGGTGACTTGATGAAGTTCAAAAATATCCTAATGGCTGTCCCTCATGTAGGTTTTGAGATAACATAATTGTGCATTTTTTATGTTCTTTGGAATTGCTGGATGAGTGTTTGAATCTAACTATGTGGGAAGTTTGGGCATAACTGGACGAGGTAAGTTATGTAAATCCGTTTGTAGAAAGATGATGAGTTTATTGGACCAATAATTTTTAGGTCGAACCTGGGCAGCGCATGCACTGCTCTGTGAGGCATGTTGTATTCAGGTATGGACTTGAAGCTCCGCCCACTCTCTGCCCATATTTTTCATTGGCTTGTGTCATTGTCCACTGTAAACTGTGTGTTCGAGGCATATGGGCTACAGACCACACACTTTTGCATTAGATCACCATCTGGTGGTGGGCCCGGATGATTACACTTTGTTGTTGTCTTGGAAGAGTCTTTGTCTGCTGGGTGACTCCTCCCTTAGACCGTTGTGCGCATGGCATCGACTCCATCCTCAGATTGTTATTTTCCGCCATCGGGCTCGGATGTGTTCATCGTTCGGTCCTGTTACCGATCTCTTTTCGAATCCATAAATCAATCTACAACATCAAGATCGTCTTCGACACTGATTCCGGTTGCCTGCGTCGAAGAGAGGATCCACTTCTCCATTCCAGCGCTCGTCGGGCCGTTGGGCCCAACTGCGCCATTGGGCCTTTGGTTCATGGAAAGAACACGGTTCAAGAAGTGCCCTCAGTGTGGACACAAGTTTCCCCACACCGACCTGCATGAGGTTTGCAACTTGTGCTTGTCTCCAGAGCACGAGAGTCGAGACTGTGAGGCCTGTGCTTCCTTCCGGTCCAAGAAGACAATCAGGGACCGTCGATCTCGAAGAGCTATGGAGCAGTCATCGTCGTCGACACCAGACCTCATCATAGACGAGGCACCGATCGAGGTAGATGTCGAAGAACAGCAAGAAGACGTCGCTTCCGAGGCAGAAGGGTCAGCTTCCGGAGATGAGGATCGATCCAAAGATGATGATCTTCTTCCAGCTGGTCAACAGGTCGTGAGTAAGAGTGTTGACCCTGTTCACCCCCCCATTCCGGGACAGGCTTCGGTTCCACCCCCACCTTCGGGTCCGGGTGCACACCGATCGAAAACGTCCGACGCCCCGCCTTCGAGCTCAGCAGCGAAGAGTGTTAAAAAGCCTCCGGTCGACTTGGGCTTGAGTCAGACCGTCGGTCCCGAAAAACAGAGAGTGCTTAATCCAAAGTCAGCACCGGCAACAATTTATTTATTTATTAAAAGTTTTGTATAGCGCTAGCTGGACCCGAAGGTATCAGAGCGCCTCACACCAGGAACAACAATGTGCCTTATCGGCGATGGAAGATTAATATCTGGACAACTCAAGAGGATTTCAAATAACAAAAACATACAGATTGTAGTGATTACACGGGTTAGGGGTACTATGAGTGCATCCCTTACAGTTCAGGTGGCTTCCAGGAAGAGGGCTTTGAGTAAAGTCTTGAATTTTGGGAAGTGGGCGGTCATTCTGATGTGAGGAGGGATGGCGTTCAATATCCTGGGTGCATTGCCTGCAAAGCATTTACTTAAAGTTTTGCGTTTCCGCGGTTTCAACGGAATGAGAAGAAGCGTGTTGGAGCTTCTGAGGGTCCTGGACTGGCCAGCCCTTTTGAGTTTCGCAGCCAAGTATTCCGGTTTGCCTGTGTGGAGGGCTTTGTGTGTAAGGCATGCTGTTCGAAAGTTGGCTCGTTGTTCAATAGGGAGCCATTTCAGATCCTTGAGCGCGGGGGAAATGTGTTCAAATTTCTTGGTTCCTGTGACCATTCTAGCCGCGGCATTGAGGGTGGTTTTCAAGGGGCCTAGGTGTGATTTGGCTGACCCGGTCAGGGCTGCGATTCCATAGTCAATTCTGGAGAGCACCAGTGCTTGAGTGGCCTGTTGAAGGTCCTTGGGAGGCAGGAATGTTTTTATTTTGTAGAGAAGTTTCAGATTGAGGAAAGCGCTTTTGGCGGAGTTTGCGATGTGTTTTTTCATGTTTAGTTTGGGGTCTAAGGTGATACCTAGGGATTTGACTGAGTCTTTTGGCTTGCGGGTGCCATTGAGGGCGTCGATGGCTTTGAGCCATTCTTCAATTTGGGGGTTTTCGTCTCTGTTGGAGATGAGTAGAACTTCAGTTTTTTCTTGATTAAGCTTTAAGTGGTTTTGTGAGAGCCATTGTTGAACGTCTTTGAGCGTGTCGTTGAGTTTGAGAATGTCATCCATACAGGTGGTTTCCAGATAGAGTTGTGTGTCATCAGCGTAGAGGTGGAAGGGGATGTTGGAATTCCTGAGTATTGTGGTAAGGGGTTCCATGTAGATATTGAAGAGTTTTGGGGAGAGAACTGACCCTTGTGGGACTCCTCTGCTGACGGGTAGGGGGTCGGATTCAAAGTTTTTGATTTTTACTCTTTGGGAGCGATTGTGTAGAAAGGAGGAGAACCAGTTCAGTACCGTCAATTCCAAGCCTGCTCTTTCTTGAAGGGCTTTTAGGAGCAGCGTGTGATCGACAGTATCAAATGCGGCCGAAAGGTCATGGAGAATGAGAAGGCAGCATTGGTCAGAGTCAAGTGATTTGTGTAGATCGTCTATGATGCTTAGGATGGCAGTTTCAGTGCTGCATCCTTTTCTGAAACCCGATTGGTGAGGGTCAAGGAGCTTGATGTTCTCTAAGTGTTGGGTTAGCTGTGGGAGAACACATTTTTCTAGTGTTTTTGGATAACAGAGGGAGGTTTGACACGGGTCTAAAGTTGTTCATATCTTCTGTGTCCAACCCTGTTTTTTTTAGTAGCGGCGTGACTTGGCCGACCTTGAGGCAGTCTGGGATAATTCCCGAGCTCAGCGAGCTGTTGATGATTTTGCACCAAATTGGGGCTAGGGTGTGTTTCAGGACTTTGGTCAGGTTTATAGGAAGCTGATCCAGGGAGTGGGATGACGGTTTGGCGTTGGCGATCAGGGTGACGATCTCTGTTTCCTGAATCGGCGTGAAGACGGATCATTGGGTGGGTGGGATCAATAGGGTGCTGTCAGACAGTACTGGGGTATTGGTCTCTCTGGGAAAAGAAGGGTTTGTGCTGAGAGAGAGGTCAATCTTGATGATTTTTTCGTTAAAAAAGTTGGCGAAGTTGTCGCATTGTTTTTTAGAGGACACTGAAACGGATATGATAGGTTTGGATGTTTGACAAGACACCCTTCGATACTGAGGGTTACTGAACTGAAACCGAAACCAAGTTCGGCACCAAGAGACGTTTCGAAACCAAGTTCGGCACTGAAAGAGGTTCCAAGGGTTACCGAAACAAAAACTACTTCGGTACCTAAAAAGTCAGACCCGAAAGCGGTTTCCATAACGAAACACATTTCGGCACCAAGAACGGACGAGTCTAAACACTCGGCAGCCAAAGCTTCGGATCCAAAAAGCGTAGATCCAAGTAAAAAGCAAGATAAATCTTCGGAATCGAAAGCAAGAACAGTTCCAAAGATAATAGACACTATAAAAACTAAACCTGACGGCTCCAAACCACATAAATCGACGCCGAAGAAAGATTTACCTGTAGAAGAGCTTTTCCAGCCTGATGTAAGGCAAAAGACTCTGAAAATTCATCCACAAACTGGACAAATATATACAGTGCCTGAAAAGAGGAAAATGGACTGTCCTAAAACATCTCCTGTTCCTCCAAAGAAGCATATTCAGACTTTACCCACAAGACCTCCTTCACCACAAGTAGAAATACTAGATATTTCTCCTGCACACTCACCAGTTAATACACATAGTATGATACCACAGGAGGAGGATTATGGGGATACATTCTCCCAACACAGTTATCAACAAATAGAGGAAGTTGATGACCCAGATGACATGGCTGGGTCATCAGGTGACCCATGGGAAGATTACAATGCACCAGATGCACCAGATCTACCAAAAGACGAGGCATACCCGTCTAGACCATCTCCACCAGATGACACCATTGGGTACACACATCTCATCCATAGAGCAGATACTTTTCATGGAGTAGACCTGCATACAGATCCAATAGAAGAGGATTTTCTTATGGATACACTGTTAACATCACATAAAACCGCTACCACACTGCCAATATCGAATGGAGTGGTAAGACACTCACCAGAAATATTTAAAGACCCAGTCAGGGCCAGGGTAATTAAACCCAGACTGGAAAAGAAATATAAAGCGGTTCCCTCTGATCCAGCATACATTAAGGGACAGTTGCCACTAGATTCACTGGTAGTGTCAAATGCGAGAAAGAGAGCAAATTCGCAGTCAACAGGGGATGCTCCACCCCCTGACAAAGAATCAAAGCTTCTAGATGCCTCAGGGAAGCGCACACTATCACAAGCTGCTAATATATGGAGGATTGCTAACACTCAAGCTCTGTTAGCAAGATACGACAGAGCTCATTATGATGAGCTAGGGTCTCTCATGCAACACCTGCTAGAACAATATAAGGCTAGGGCTGCTGATTTAATACAAGAGGGCAAGGTTATAACTAATACCTCCATAAGATGCGCACTAGACACTGCAGATGCAGCATCTAGAGCAGTAAATACAGGGGTACTGTTGCATAGGCATGCATGGCTAAGAATCTCGGGATTCAAACCAGAGGTACAAGCCAGTATACTAAACCAGCCATTTGACCGTTGGTTTTTAAAACATAAATGAAAAGCATTGTCATTTACAATGCCAATAGCTTAAATTCTCGCAAATGCGAGACCTATTGCATTGCATATGCTTGTCCTCCTTTGGGATTCACGTGGGGCTATTTTACGTCTGACAAGTATGGTAAATCGTCACATATTCAATATTTTTTTTTAAAGAACACTCTTCGATCACATATTCAATACTTTAATGCTCCTCTCGCCTGTGTTGGGATGCTGCTTATTTTTCTGTGAGTCCAGAGATTCAGCCTACATCCCAGTAACTCCTGCTTCATACCGGTAGAATGCTGCTCACACAGTGAGCAGGCCGGAGAGCTATTGCCCAATGCTTTCTGGCAGCTGGTTTGACCGCTGCTACCACTTTACTCACCCGGAAGCGCTTCAGTAGTTCCTGCCTGGTAGCTCCTGTCCTTTGTCGCCAAGAGTGCTCTTCACACGATCAGGCCTGCAGCTCTTCTCCACTGCTGTTAAGCGCACCAGATGCTTCCTCCAGTTCGTCACAAGCACTGCAAAGCTAATGGGTACAACTAGTAAATAATAATGCGAGCCAAGTCGACTAAATTTGACAGTGCTTGTTAATCTTCTGTAACATTAACCTATCTTATATATAGTGTATAAATCCCCAAATGGGGAGATATTTGTTTCCTTTCACTCTCATGACTGGTTTACATCAGATGCACCATGTTTCTTTTTCACTTGTCTTTTCCTTAGATTTCTGCTGTTCGATCTGTTGTGCACAACAAAAGTAATAATGAAATTGTTCTGGTGCTGCAGCATTTTGACAATGACGTTGATAAGGTGATTCAAGCGTTTGTTGATGGTGAGTACTCAGTCAAGGTATCTCATCTCATTTTTAATTAAATGCTTTTATTTAAAAATCTTTGTGCTGCAAGAAGCAAAATACAGAAATTTAGTATGCGAAATCTGTACACATTATCACATTGACTTTCTTCTTTAATCACCTTTATGTGATTAAAGATGGTTGTCACACTGGAATTGCCGGAAAGAGTGTCATGTAGAATTAATATTGTGGAAGTTTGCTCAGCAACTATTCAATAACATTGAAGAAATACCATAAATGCCACATTTATCCCTGAGTTGAATTACTGAATTACACGGCACACAAAGTCCACACGCATACCTAGTCTGAATTTTGATTACAGCTAAAAGGCATATTCATATTTTCCTAGGAAATACAAACTTGTCATGGTTAATATCTTGCAGCACGAGCTTAATTTTAGGAAAGATGCCTGTTAAACATGTGTGTGTGTGTTGTTTGTTTTGTCAAACAACAGAAGAGTGTCGTCAGAGGAGAGTTTAGTTAAGCAAAGTTTTTGAGAAAGATGAAATCAACCTAACAATTCACAATGGAAGTCACTTAGGGATTTCTCTAGAAGCCCTCACTCACCACCCTGGGTGGTGACATGCTTCATCATCGGGCCCACCAGGAGAAGCCGAATGCTTCCCTGGTGTGCTACAGCGCCAGGTTACTGCGGAGCTGGTTTTTCGTGACAATAGTGTGAAAAAAATAGGTGAATAAAAAAATGCCAACAAGCTGTACCATACAAAAAACTTTATTCTGTGGTTAGCCAGGCATTAGTTAAAATATGTGTCGGGAAATTTACCAACTAATGTGTTGGGTATTTCCACTTAGAGTGGGGTTGACATGTTTCCCGTATATGTGTAGATTTTACTGGGCTTTCATCAGGACCGTGTAACAGTGTACCTCGGTGGTGTGGGTGCGCTAAGGCCCACCCTTACCAGAGGACGTGAAAGTTAAAATTCTGTGTAAAAATAGGTGCAAAAAGAACAAACCAGAAAAAGTGAGTGTTCCTTCGGAATTTGAGGAACCTGTGGTTTGTTATTTAAAAGATCCACACCCCATGTGTCTCGGGAGGGGGGTGGTGGCGACAATGGCACACCGCCTGCAACGCCAAACACCCGCTCAGCACCTAGGATCCACGGGGTCCGGTAAAGGAGTCGCTAGGTACACTGTTACACGGTCCTGATGAAAGCCCAGTAAAATCTACACATATACAGGCAGAAACATGTCGACCCCTCTCTAAGTGGAAATACCCAACACATTAGTTGGTAAATTTCCCGACACATATTTTAACTAATGCCTGGCTAACCACAGAATAAAGTTTTTTGTATGGTACAGCTTGTTGGCCCGATGATGAAGCATGTCACCACCCAGGGTGGTGAGTGAGGGCTTCTAGAGAAATCCCTAAGTGACTTCCATTGTGAATTGTTAGGTTGATTTCATCTTTCTCAAAAACTGTGCTTAACTAAACTCTCCTCTGACGACACTCTTCTGTTGTTTGACATAATTATCTGGGGGACTGAGAGCGTCTTGTCTCTTCCCTCTCTCTCTAGTTGTTTTATTTTGTGTTGTTTGTTTTACATTTATTGCCTTGTTTAAATCAATCATAGTGGTAAAAGACTGCCCACGTCACCATATGGGAATACATTCTCAGAAGGCGAGTAGACGGACTATCTCCCTGTTTGCAGCTTGCTCAGTACCCCCTTCTGAATGTGTCCACCTCTGAAGGTGGCACCACAGTTACCAAACATCTGAGAGATGGACTTCATCATCGATACTAATGTTACAAAAGTGTCTGAGGCTCCAAGACTTCCAACTGAGGCTGGTCCTGTACTCGTGATAGCAGTTTTGAAACGTCAAATGTGTTAATAAGTGTATGCTTTAGTTGGACACATGAAAGCACTTAACAATGACCATTTCTATAAGGCAACACCATCTTTATTTCTTTTTTATTAGGGAGTGCTCTAGAAGTCCTCAGAGAATGGAGTATGTCAGGAAAGAAAAAGGTAAGAAGGCAAGGGTAATTTTAAGATATTAAAAAAGCCAGTACTGCAGAGATGCACATTCGAAGTATCATGGTTATTGAAGTTTGTGAGCTGAAACCTAGGACAATCACACAGCCGTTCGTGGTGCATCATGCCAATGATAATTTTACAATCTAAGTAGGTCAGCCAAGGTTAAATAACCTCCTTGTTCTTACTAAGGGGCCGATTTCGATGCGGTCTGAAACGGCTTCTGACCGCATCGAAATGTCCCGTTCCGATTCTTTTCCGACCAACCCATTTTGAGCGGGTCGTCAGAAAGTAATCCGAACCAGATTTCTGAATGGCCTCCGACGGGCTCAAAGAGCCCGTCTGCCATTCAGAAAGCCTCCAATAATCCCTTGGGCGGCTCTTTCCGCCCGAGGGATTACGATGGCCAATTCCAACAGCCTTTCTGTGCTGGCCTTTCCGACACAGAGGTGCTGTGGGAATCTGATTTTGGGGGGCCCCATGGGTGCAAGGCCTCCGAATGACACCTAGGGGGCACCTATGGTGCCCCCCTGTTGATCCCTGCACCCGGTCTGCGTGCCACGGGGTGCAGGGATGAACTGCACCTCAGCCCTTTGCAATGAGAGCATGCAGTCCAGTGAGAATGTATTCTCCCATTGTAATGGATAGGAATAGGAGCGAACAGTGTTCTGTCGCATCCTAGTTGCTGGGTTGGGACCAACGACAGGAGGTCGTTCAGTCCCAGTTCCCAAACTATGCCGGACGGACTCAGGTCCGCGAAATCATAATTGGGCTCTTAGTCTCACTGTGGGAAGATGCAGAACATAGTGTAACAGATAGTAACATAGACGTTAAAAGTCTTTTTTTTGTCCTTCCCCAACTACTTATAGTGATGCAAATATGCAATGTAACACTAACTGAAAGACTAGCACTGCTGAATACTCAAAGAAGAAAAAGAAAGGAGGTAGCTAATTTTTGTTAAAAGTTCATATTTTTTTTACCATCAAAAAATGGCTTTTTGACAGCATTGGGGTCATTTATGCTGTCTAACAAGCAGAGCACCTAAGGCACTGGTCCATAGCAATTGAAATCTCTCAAACTGTTCACAAAGATTGTTTGAATATACATTCACTGGTTGTAGAATGAAGGAAACAGGAACAATGGATATAATCCCTTCTGGTGTTTAAATATTAATTAAAATGTTAGTCCTTGTTTTATTACCAAACTTCTTAATATCCAGTAAACATGATCCAAATAATCATCAACGTAAATGCTTCATGGACATAAGTGCTTAAATCTTGGCCAACGTTATTCACAAATATGATGTGACGCAAAGGGACCAAATGAGATTCAATAATATATGTGCATAACTAACTAACCAAAAATACAATTGAGAGCATTGCAGTACCTTAAGCGTTAATGGTTGTAGAGATTCTCTTTGTACCAAGCATGGTTTAATTATGCAGCGGTTTCAAACCTGGGGAGGATCCAGCTGACTGCTCCACCTACCACCTGTTATCCATAATGAACACAGAAGCAAAGATTCTGGCAAAGATCCTGGCCACACAGCTGACAACAGTAATTCAGTTGTTGGTTCATATGGATTAGACTGGCTTCATGCCCACAAGTGGAACGAAGCACTGCATCTGCCGTCTGCAGAAAATTTTAGCTAGAATGGGAGAAATGCAAGAAGAAACTGCCTCGGACATCATAGAGTTTTAGAAGACCTTCGATTCCACTCACCTACCTTTCATGTTACAAATTCTACACGGTAGCAAACTGCGGGCCCCTTTTTCTTAAATTAGTTAATATACTATACCATGAACCCTGGACCTGGGTTAGAGTTACCATGATATTGTCACACCCTTTCCTGATTTGAACGTATACCAGAGAGGGACGCCTTCTCTCTCCCCATCTCTTCGCATTAGTTGTGGAACCATTGGCGGAGTGGATCGTAAAAGATGCTCAGCTAACGGGAATCAGATGGCCAATGGGTCACAAATAACGCATGGTAATCTATGCTGATGACTTATTGATCTGTGTGAAGAAACTGGAAGAATGAATCACCAGATCACTGGATATCCTGCAAATGTATGGAGCTACATCAGGCTTCATGGTGAATTATTCCAAAACACAATATGTCCCAATAGCAGGTCAATCATCGGCCTCTCTGATCTACAGTGTTCTCAGGCTAGATCCAGGCTCCTTCAAATACCTTGGGATACCTATTACGAGGAATTCATAGCAAAGATGGGACCTTAATAAAGCCCCCCTGTTGTACAGGCTGGCACTTGATTGGTATATTTAAGGTTGGGGACGTCTGATTGGGCTAGTGCCTTGAGTCCTTCAAACAATTGAAGGACAAACTCAGTCTGCATAACTCAATTTTTTCGGTACTTGCATCCATGCCACGCATTATCACAACACGGGCATCACCTACAGGCGGTACATGCCTTTATCTCGATCGAATCAAAAGTAGTCATCGAACAACGGTCTGAAATAGCAATATCCCAGCTTTATAGATCCTTGGTGGAAAGCTTACCAGACCCAATTCTGCAGTTCTGGCAATGAGACGTGGGCCCTTTTGACAAGGATGATTGGAGAGAGGCCAGGTTGGCAGCCGGGGACCTGGCTGTGTCAGCTGAACTTCGACTTCTTCAATTCAAATATTTCCATTGGGTGTACTATGATCCCATCAGACTCGGGTAAATTGGTCAGCGGAGGGACTGCCACTGTCCAAGATGTCACATAACAAAGGCTGATTTCTTTCCCATGATATGGAGCTGTCCAGCCATTCCCTGATACTTATCAAACATACATCATGCACTGGGTGATGTTATGGGCTGTGTGGTTGGTGTCTTGTCCCAAGTAGTCTTTCAATAGGGACTTATAGTAATGATTCAGTAATGGCAAATAACAATGGATGACAGTCTACATGTCATTGGCATCAATGTTTCATCCCCCTCTCAACTATTTTGTGAATATGTCGACAGTGTTTTTTGTTGTTGCTTTGTTTCTATTTACAATCAGACTTAGCGTGCAATTTATTCATGTATGTCACGTTCACTGCCCTATTCACTAGAACTCCTTTTTTAAATTGCTGAGCTATATACTCTTTCTATTGGCTTAAATACTAATAAATTTAGGTACACTTGTACTATGTGTGCATTTTGATTGTTTTTGCCCTCTGAGGGAACCAAAGTTTGTATAGTCTATTGATTATCCAAGTCCCCAGGAACACATTGTTGCCCCTTTTTTTAATTCTAGATTTTCTCAAGTTTGCCATATTGGGTATAGAAGATCAGGGGGTTGGCACAGTCTGGCACCACCGATTGATGCCCATCAGCTTTCTAGTTGCTAAAATAAATATCATCAAACACTGAATTGTGGCTGCCCTGCCAACTGCCAAGGAATGGACCTGGGGTATGGACATGTGTGTGCAATGGTGAAAACACTTTTTATAAAGCGCATGGTTACCACAAAATATGGAATGCCTGGTGGGAGCTCCATGACTGGACCACATTAATTTGAATGGGAAGCGGGGATGATGGGATGGTGGGAAGCGGAAACTTCTATAGCAGGTATCATTTTGCTTAATCTGTCTGAACTATGAGGAATAGGTTTATATATTATGTTGTTGTATAACATTTAATAAAATAAGGTATAAAGAAAAGTTATGCAGCACTTCTTTTGGGTTGAAAAACAGGCTAGGTGTTCGAGGAGTTACAATGTGAAAAATAAATGATTTTCTAATGATGCAACTCTTAGATTGTACTTAAGGGCGGCAGAAGGCTAAAAGTCTGCAAGTGTAATGTGGCATGACACCAGCCTGCCCTTGTGCAATGGGGCATCCCTTTGATTTCTTGCCAACCATTGGAAACCCAAGTAAGTACTTTAATGACTGCTTCATATGACAGTGAGTTTTTAAAATGCCTTGCATTTTCTAATGGGCACGCTGCATAAAGAAACTCACCATAATAGGTAGAGCTAATCAGTGGGTTACAGGTTGCACAAAAGCTTCTGAAGAGTTTGCACTAGCAGCCCACTGTGTTTGTTAATTATTTAAGTGATATACATTATGTTCATAGAGTTTAAAGGTAATTGACCGAGGATTGCAGTAACACGATACAATAATAGAATGATTTAGTCAGAGAGCAGTGCTACATATAGGGCACATATGATAGGGCTGTGAGATGTGGTTTTAGAATTTCTTGAAGAAAGTCACTCAAGGAATCCTATAACATGGTTTGTTTCTGAAAGGGAAGAGGTGTCTTTTTTTTCAGTTTCGAGGGCGAGAGTTTGTTACATAGTCCTGTAGCGGTGATGAGGAAGGCTCATTATCAGAGTATTTAATGGGAGATCAGGACTAATATAAGTGTTCTGATGCCTGTTGTTGGGTATATGGTTACTGAGAGTGAGTTCCTCTCCTAACTGTGTATGTTTATGGTGAAAAAGCCTCTTTTTCTCAGCAGTCTTTTGTGACATCATAGTGTCATGTTACTCCTTCAGATCAACAAAAGGAAACGAATTAAGAGTAAGCGACAGCTTGCCGACAAGGGAGCTGAAGCAAGTGGGGAAAAAGAAGGGCCGCAAGGGATGTGCGGTAACTACTCGAATGGCTTTGATAAGGACAACCTGTCCAGTGACTCTTCCACTGAGAAGACAGACTGCGTTCTACAGGAAGAGGAAAGGGTCACACCCTACCAGGCCTCTAAAGCATGTTTTGAAGAACCCTTACCAGCACATTCAGGAATTACAGGTATGTGCAGTCCATAACAGGCACACAGTAGCCTATGAATTAGTAGCCTATCCAAGTAGTTTGCACAGAGTAGAGTGGTATCGAGAGCAGTGGCATAAAGTAGAGTGGTGCAGAGTATAATAGAGTGGGGAGAGTGCAGTGATGCAGAATAGAATAGCGTGGCATAAAGTGCAGTAGCGTAGAGTATAGTGGCGCAGAGAGATTTGGTGCAGAGTAGATTGGTGTGGAGTGCATTGGTTATGAGTAAAGTGGTGTAGAGTGCATTGGGGTAAAGTGCAGTGGCATAGAATGCTGTATTGCAGAGTAGGGTGGCATAGAGTGGATTGGCGGGAGTGGTTTAGAGTGTAGTGGTGAAGAGTGCATTGGTGCATAGTAGAGCAGTATGGGGTAGAGAGCATTGGCAGAATGGAGTGGTGTAGAGTAGAGAGGCGTAGAGTGGAGTTGTTGCCAAGAGGAGTGCAGTGACGCAGAGTGGTGTGGTGTAGTGTGGAGTGGTGCCAAGTAGAGTGCAGTGGCATGGAGTGGTACAGAGTGGAGTTGGTAACGTGGAATATGCATGGTATGGTAGCGTACTGCCATTACAGACAACACATCTTCAAATGACCATTACTTTTGCACTCACATACAGTTTTTCTTATAAAAGTATATAGCGCACAAACAATAATGTGTGGAAATGCCCTCACCCAATATATTGATATGATCGGCAGCACAGTTCATTAAAAGGAATTTACATTTTGTTGCATGCTAGACAAAAAAAATAACATCGGTCCAGCCTTCCCCAAGCAGAATCCCACTAGCCAGCATGATTGTCACATAAATCCTCTCACTTTGAAGTCAGAGAAATAAAAATAACAACTAGCTCCTTGGAAGACACAGCCTGACATTTGGCCTCTGTCTTTGAATGCACAGCAAATGTGACAAGATAAGTACAAGATCTAAAGGCCTGTTTATCAATCAATCAATCAATCAAGAAATTTGTAGAGCGTGCTACATACCCGTGAGGGTCTCAAGGCACTGGAGGGGGGTGGCAGCTACTGATCGAAGAGCCAGGTCTTGAGAAGTCTTCTGAAGGTTAGCAGGTCTTGGGTCTGTCGTAGCTTGGTGGGGAGGGTGTTCCAGGTCTTGGCGGCGAGGTGGGAGAAGGATCTGCCGCCGGCGGTTGTTTTCCGGATGCGTGGGACCGTGGTGAGGGCGATGCTGGCTGAGCAGAGGCTGCGGGTGGGTGTGTAGAAGCTGAGTCGTCCGTTGAGGTATGCTGGTCCGGTGTTGTGTAGGGCTTTGTGTTTGTGGATGAGGAGTTTGAAGGTTATCCTCTTGTTGATGGGGAGCCAGTGTAGGTCTCTCAGGTGGGGGGTGATGTGGTTGCGTCGGGGGATGTCGAGGACCAGTCGTGCCAAGGCGTTCTGGATGCGTTGCAGCCGTCTTAAAGAAAGCAAGTTCATGGAAGAATACAGTAAATACAATTCGAACTGGACAGCCTAAAGCAAATATAGCGAGCAAAAAGAAGACTGAAAATGTTTGTTACAAACCACAAAGCCAATGGTAAGCAACAGGCGGAATGCATTCCTAGGTCAACTTTCTGAATGTCCCTAAGGTGGCTTTAGCAAACCGGACAGTGCTGCAACGTAAACAAGGTTTAAATTAAAGGTAAGGAATTAACAACAAGCATAGTGTCAAAGTATGCCCTTCCAGGCCGGCAGTAAACAATGTTTCGCAATTTGCTTGTGTTGCCACTTTGGTGGCAGTTTTTCAAATTTGGCAACTCCCACCTAATTCCTGGGAGCCAGAGCACATGAAAAGCTCTTTCGCAGTTGGCCTCCTGTCCCTCTTACTCAACATCTTTTCCCTCTGGTACCTGTGCACCAACCCAATTAATCCACTACCCATGGTCCCTAGACGCAACCAAGTATCGTAAACTTTATAATTCCTGCATCTGCAACTGAAATGCTTAATGCCTTTGGAGTTTTTTCTTTGAATGCCAGGGACATTTTTATAGGTGTTCTGTACAAGACTGCAGCCTTTACACGGTGGTACTGCAAGGACTTAACTTCTACGAAGTGGATTGCCAGTTCACCTCCTTTTTCAGTGGCATCAGCACGGCACGATGGTAGCACTGCCATTGGGTCTTCCACCTTCCCCTAAAATAGGGCAGAGGAATGTATTTGAGGGTTAACGGGAGATCTGCTTATTTTTGTAGCTGGTCTATTACCTTCCTCCTAACTACTAAAGCTATGTTTAGAAGGGAAATAGGAAGAACCAAAGATAATAGCAGAGCAAACGCCACAGCATCGGAATATGCAGTTTCAATAAGCAGATAACTGTATTACAGCACAGGAGCCTACGGTATTGCGAATGTATCGGTCTTCGTTCACAGCAATGTGAATTTATGGAGCAAACTAACATTGATTTTAACCTAGCTTCACACACTTTAACAAGCTAACTGGGAGCTCAGGTGCCCTCAATCTAGAGGCAGGAGCTCCCTCCTTCAGCCCGAGCGTTACCAGTCTTTGGAAGCAAAGATGACTTACTACAGTATATTGTGTGATTTTGTGTGTCTGGTTGCACAATTACACCATCACCAGGAAGAAGAAAAGGTGAAACTCTGCAGTTCCTACTATGTTGGTGCTCTGTCTCCCTTGGCCAAGTCATATAGATCTTCTACCATGCCTGTGGTCCGCTCACCTTTTGCTGCAGTGTGTACTATATAGCTCATCCACCATGACCGTCTGTATCTAGGCAATGCCATTGGCTATAAGTCTCTCGCTCCGCGGTGGACCCTAAAGAGCATTTTGACCCTGGCTGCCAGTAAGGAAAACATGATTGGAGTATACTGATCTTATGCCATGGCCGCTTCGTCAAACCTCAGTAGACTCTATAAAGCAATATCCTGCACTGCAGCAATCAGTACATTCCGATGGGTTCTCCTCTGTCATTCATAACCAGCCAAGAATCGGGTCTGCTTCATTCTACTTCACGGAAATGCACAGCAACACGATAACAGCAGCACAAGTGCGTCCCACTATGCACCATACATGGCAACATACATGGCAACAAAATACCACCCACTGAAATCTTATTAATCACACACTTTCAGACGGGCAGAAAAAGAAACGATCATAAAGTGCAAGCAGTCTACTCTCTCTCTCCATTTCATACTTGTGTAGAGGCTCTAATGTCAGGGTAGGAGCATCACTGTGGTGAATAACACATCCAAAAGCGGAGAATCAAGATATACCGCTTTAGACGCCAACATACCCATCACGTGCATGAGGGTCTTTTAGATCGGGACACCCCCCCTCCTGTATTTCGCCTGCATACCTAAGGTTGTACAGGACAAGTGATCCATTCTCATTTTTGATTGATAGAATAACACATCACATCACACACTTTAAACACAGACCAAATTCCAAATCAACAGTCTTCTAATCAGGCACGCCCCACAGGACACTGTGCTACCTATAGACTACTGCTCTTTGATAACTCATCAGGGTTAAGAAGTGCTATGTAAATGCAGCTACAACAAAATACAAACTAGTTTGTCCAAGAACTCCCAAATGAAGATTAGAAATAAGGACACCGCCAACAACAGCACACCGAAAATTGCTTCTGTCTAGCCAGCCTGTGGTAAATGCCTGAGCTGCTACCAGATGTGAGCTCGTCTGTTTGTAAATTAGGAGATTTCCGTGAAGACTGGTAATTCTGGAAGCCCAGTAGGGAGGGGAAATAAATCAATCACACGACAGACGCAACAGAAAAGTGGTTGGCTATGCACCAACAATATTGGCCTTTCTCAAGTGTCATACTGTTGGGAAATCTTCCACACTTCCTATATATATAGACCCCACATAGCTGCCTATTTTCTTTCACCCAAGTGCCTAAATCATTGGCTCCTTGAACACAGATTACTTGAAGCAGACTATGGCCAGCAGATGGTGCAGCATAATTGTTTTTGCGCCACTTCTGCCAATGAGGCCTTCAGGGTAGCCACGTCACCAGGAATGTCCTTCATGTTCGCTTCCGAGGTCGTTACTCGCTCCTTCAGCTTCCTGTGGTGCCACAATGGCCTGCATAATGTCACTCAGGGAGGGGTCCCGTGGCGGGGCCGAGCTCCCAGAGCCAGACGCCGCCTCGTCTCCCGCTCCGGAATGACCCGGGTCATCAAGTCTCAGTATGTCAAACCCCTTCTTTTTGTTCCCCCGGACCATCTTGCGGCAGTTTGTCGAAGATCGCTCCAAGCGATCGTGCTTGCCGGGTGTTCAGAAACCGCGGGCGTCGCCCACTCAGGTTCAGTGCTCCCGGCCCGTTAGTCCGCAGTCACCACTACAGGGGAGGCACCAGTGCTGGGCCCACACCCCTCCGTCTCCCGTGGCAGGAAATGCCCACTCTATGGACAGTGGGTGCAGGGGAAAGGTCAGCGCAGGGAAGACGCTCCAACTAGGGCCCTCAGGTAGGTCTCCAGGGCCAGCACGAAGTGGTCGTCTGCAGTGGTCAGCAGAAAAGTGAAGTGGACGGCCCGCAGGCTGCAGGGATCACGTCCTGGCTCAGGGAACAGTCCGCTGCATTCCTAGGTCCCCCCTCTGCAGGCCCACCATGGGCTCCGCTAATGCCACAGCCCAGGATGAGGAGGAAGTTGGGGTCCCGGGTCCTCGCACCACTGGGGGGTCCAAGAGAAGCAGTCAAAGCGGGCACCGCTGCCCCCCGGGCCACCAGAGCCCCAATATATAGCTCACCGGTGTCGTGCCAGAGTCACATGGGCGTCCTGCGAAGGCGCGCCCTAGCCCTCCTGTCGTCCTCTCGGGGTGGTTCCCCGGGCAGCCAGCAGGCTCCAGCCACAGCCAGCGGCCATCGCGCCCCCCGGGATAGGGGTCACCGGTGCCCTCGCTCCAGCAGCAGGGTGATTCCCTCTCAGGGGAAATCTGCAGGCCCTCCAACGCCTCTGACCGGTCGTCCGGGGGCAGACGCGATCATGCGGGAGCCGCCATCTTAGGGTCAGGCAGCTCGCGAATCCGACGCTCACGGGCCGCCCCAAATCCGCAATGCCAGTCAGCGCTCCCCACCTCAGGCAGCTCGCAGGACGCTCCGCTCCAGTACAGGTAGGTCCTGTCTCCTCCGTGAGCCCTCCGCCGTCGGCAGCCCACCTCCGTCAGGCAGCCCGACCTGCGACTCCGGCCGCCATCTTATGAGCCCACCACTCCAGCCGCTCCGCTCGGGGGGGGGAAAGTCGTGTCCGGCGGTCTCGGGGCACCCAGCGCCTCCAGTCTCTCCCCCAATGCTCCCCAGATCCTCCGATGTAAAGTGGAGGCCAGGGGTCCGAATTTGGGGGTCAGGATATATGGCGGAGAGGGGCGGTTGCGGAGGAGCTCCGGAGTCCCGCTTCCACTTACATCGGCGCCCAAGCCACGCCCCCATTGCAAGATATTGACTTGTACAATATTGTCAATGTAAGTTTACATTTGGTAGTGAGAATTACTGTTTAAACATTGAATCCCCTTATCTTGTGCAAGTCGATATCTTCTAGTCAATATTGTTTCAGGTTGATATTTAAAAGTCAACACTGGGGGATCACACCTTGGTCAGTGGGTTTGTTAGCAAATGAATTAAAATGTATATTGGTAAAGGGGACATCCTGTGGAAGAAGGGGACTGAAGAAACATGAGGGAGCTCAAGCTCCTAGGCACCACTAGGGCGTGGTTTTGAGGGAATAAGGAAAAAACAAAGAATTTTCAAGGCTACTCTCATTAAATAAAGCTTTCCAGATATTGAAGATGACATGAATGCTCACCTGTAATCACAGTGGATCTTTTTCTTTCAGGAGAAGCACACCCGCAACAGAACGGATTGTGCGGTACTTCAGAACCTCAGTCCACAACCAGAGTTTCTACTTCTGAATTGCAAATACATTCTGCGCAACAAAAGTGTAACAGGAGCAGACCCAAAAAAACATTGCTGGCAAAGTCACTTGCATCTTCTGGGAATGCCGAACAAGTGCTGGATGAGACCAATAAGAAAAAAGGTAAGCATAGGCATCAAATGAGGCGTGTTGTTTGCCCACTGTCACAGGTTGTAGTATAGAAATCTCTTTATATTTGAATGGGATGTAATGACAGCTAGTGAACTCCTAAAGTGCTGGATGGAGTGTACTTTACAGCCCTGAATTGCACTGGACCCAGAATGTAAGTAAGCCAGCCTTCCTGCGAATGGGTACTCTCCATAAAATACTCATAGTCTTTTATTATATGCTAAACAAGAACAACTCTGCATATATTTTCAACTTTACGTCAGCCTTCTATTGCCTTTTATTCTACCATGGTGCCCCTTCCAATTAGATTTTTTTGTCATATAAAATAGCCTAGAATCTATCTGTAGGAGTAGGAAGGGAAAATAAAATGTTATACGGATCTCAAAATGCCTGGCTTTAGGAAGCTAAGCTTCCATAGAGTATACAACGCTGTTATAGGTTCAAACAACTTACATATCCTTAAGATTAGTCCTGTCTTACATGCTTTCTCATCAGACAGCACATTGGAAGAGATGTCATGAAAAGCTATCAATCTATATGGTGACATGTATTCACATGTCTTGAACTTCTACACAAAACAAGGAGTGCCCTCCAGGAGCAAGGCACAAATCAGCAACTGTTCCCTTCTCATCAGAAAAATATCACTCAAATGTCAGTTCTATATATGTATTTTTAAAACACACGCATTTCATTCTCAATCTTCAGATTTTTAGTGTCTGAAAAGACATTAATTTTGCCCTCTAAAAGCAGCTCTTCAGTATTGGAAATCAAACTAAAAGTCATCGATCATTAGCTTGCTATTCTATAAAATACACATTTTGCCCTGAAAGCTAGCCTTGTGTGCTTGGTAAATAAACTAATTTACCATAAGGTACTAATACGTAATACTGCTGCATATAGGCAGGTTTGGACTTTTACGTCCTTATGTCACCATCACATGTTAGGCTTAGCATACATATGACATGATGCCTTTTAGATGTCACTGCGTGGCACGGATGGTCACCAGATATCAGATGTCCATCTTATAATAGGAATGTACTCCCTTATGCCAAGGATGCCCATTAGATTTTGGGATAGTCATTGCATGACGTGTGTTCATCACGTACTAATAGTTGCCAACAGATCTGAAGCATACCCACCATATGCCATGGAGATGCACAGGAACCATGATGGCTTCCTCATGAGACAGTGGCTACCATGTTTCACAAGAGCCCAGCATATGCCCGGGTGCTCCAGATACTATGGAAGGAGTCTAGATATCAAACGTGTCAATAGTATAGAAAGGCATTAGAAGCCAGTACTGGAACCAGCTTCTTAGAGGGACCACCAGTAGCCAGGGTTGATATCAAATACCATGGATGGGCTTCAATCCTGCATTTATTGCCACTAGATGCACAGAGTGTCCATGAGATATCAGTCATTGACATTAAAAGGGGTGGCTTTCGGATGTTAGACTTTCCAATTGGTTCTATTGGGTGCCCAGCAAAATTGAGAAGCAACCAGCAGATGAGGTAGATGTATACCACATGTCATGGATGTCCACTAAGGACATGCAAAGGTACCATATGCCAAGGGTACACAAGAGATGCCTAAATTAAGAAACAGATACTAATGGTGGCCACCAGAAGCACAGTATGATTCTGTTCTCAACATATTGCTTTCAATATTTCATCTGCATTTCAAAAGCATCACTGCAAGTGTGTGTATTCTCCCACTCTGTCTGTGTGTGTGTGTGTGTGTGCGTGTGTGTGTGTGTAGCACTTCAATATTCAATGTGTGAGATTTACTGGTAAGCACTCCTCTGCTTCCTTTGGTTAGAAATAGAACAATAGAGTTCAGGTAAACTTTGGATGTAAGCCATCCCTACATCCAAAGTTTACCTGAACTCTATTGTAGCGGGATCAATGACTTGCGCCGTCTTATATTACTTGTTACCTGATTGTATATCGGTATGTTTTCTGTACATTACTGTTATCCTATTATGTTAGTGACCATTATACTGCTCCCATTATTTCTGTTCAGTCCTGTTGCCCCTACCCCTGTCTCTGTGAAGCGCTCTGATATCTGTAAAGATCTTGTTCGCGCTATATAAAACTTTGAATAAGTATAATAAGAAATCAAGACAGCCTTATCTTGTGGCGTGGGATGCTCTTGGCATTGAGCACACCACAAGATGAGACAGAGTGGGAGAATACACATACTAGCAAGGATACTTTTGTAATACAGGTGAAATATAGGAAGAGATGTGTTCAGAAAAGTATTAAGATTACGTTATTGAAAGCTATATAGTTTTTATGAGACAACTTTGGTGCAACCTCAATAGCCCTAAAGATGTTCCAAGGCAACAAAACGTTATTGTTCATGCGATAAGCAAGTTTTGCATTAGAAAGTATCTCCAAATAAAGGAACTTATTTTTAATAAAAAACATCTGTTCATCTTGTATTTTGCCCCATTGTGGGCTGAAAATGTCGCATATTCATATGTCATTCTGGCCGTTCATTCATTATTGGTTTGGTGTTACTTTCCGTAATTTAGGGGAGCGCCGGGTTTTGTTTATAAAGGGTACCATCCTTTCTGTAGGGATTCTAAGGTGTGTTCTGTATTCTTTAACTTAGTTTAGGGATTCTAAGGTGTGTTTTGTATACTTTAACTTAGTTTAAAGCTGCTTGCCAGCATCCAATTCTTGAGTGCTATTGTTGCTTGAGTTAGAGTTCCTTAGAAAAACCAGAAGACAAGAGGCGTTTGGCAAAACAGGAACATTTTGTTTAATTAAACGTTATAGCTGGGAGAACAGTTACAGGTACAAGGTCTGAAGACTGTCTCAATTTACAATTGGTAGATGTCCTTATATGGAAAACACAACAGGTCGTACTATATATGGTGAGGAATGTTGGTTGCTGCCTTTGGAGTCATAAATTAATGATCAAACGGTTACTACAGGTGGGTCTCGGCCTCGAGTGGACACAGTGTGGCCAGTGGATACTGTGTCTAGATGTCCAGCGTGGGGAGTGCGTAATCATTACATTTGTGAGGTTCCGATTGGCTATGTGTTCCTACCTCATATCCCATCTGACTTTATGGTGTGTAACCCCTCCAGCCATGTGTGCTGTATTGGGCCGATCTCCCCTGACCATTGTAATTTCACTGCCCCTATCTGTGCGATTGATCAAGATTTTCCTGCCTGAGTGTTTGCCTGCCAGCTACACACCCTCCCACCTGTGACCTGTCAATCAGTATTCCCGGGCCTCTGTCTCAGGACGTGCTTGACTACATATTTGCGAGTTGAGATTGAAAGTGAAGTTCAGAACGGGCAATACTGTTAATAAGGATGAGATTTCATTTGTCTCGATGAACACATCGATTTCCATATTAACACTATGCTTCAAAGCACTGAGCTGTTCCTCCACTCCCTCTTCATTATTTTGAGGATTTCTGTCTGTCCAGTGCAGTATTGCTTTCTTGATCTCTGCTAATATCTTAAGCGGCGCACTCTGACTTTTTTTGTTTCCACTCATATATTTTGGCCAGTTCACCTCTACCCCCAGCCCCATTAGAAATAGAAAATAATATACTTCTTCTGAATCTCTTTTAATGTTTATGATTTTTCTGCGACTGCTTGCTAACTATATTCATCATGGGTCTTCATTAATGTGTACCTAAGCATCAGGTAGTTTAAGGGTCAAGCTGGCTTACAATCATGTTGCATGATAATTGTACAGGATTACATGTTCTTTTAACATTTAACAAACTTTTGAACCAGTCTAATTGTGCTTGTATTTTATTCTGTACACGTGGGTACTGCTTTAAAGATGTATCCTTCTCCTGAATGACCACCTCTGGCAGGTAATTTTACTCATGTTCTTATTAATGTTGAAATTAGCACTAACTAATGGTCTCCCCAATGTACCTCTGTTTGTAATGTGTGAGCATGTATTGCTTTTACTCTGAACACCCTACCCCGTTAATACGAGAGCTCTGCTGATACAGGAGTGTTGAACTTTGCTCCCATGGACGTTATGTTTCTTTGTGGCAGGATATGTATCATATCGGCCTAATAAAAACAGATCCTGCCTGCCATGGAAGAAAAACATCTTCCCTATCCACTGCACTATTTAACACCAGTAATCTACTTGTTCTACTCACAAAACACACACTATCAAGACAAAGCCAATAGGTCTAGCTTTGCAAAATAGTCTGAGGGTTTTTTATTGCAAATATATGCCACAAAAATAAAAAGAACGAAAAAAAATGTGCAGCCTGAACATGGTGTCCATATGATTCTGATAAAACAATGTAAATAAAAAAATAACCATTTCATATAATTTTAATAGAAAAATATGGGTGCATTCCTGCAAGCAGGTGTACTTAGAACATGTATAGTAACTCTTTTCAGTATTAAAGCACATCACAGAAAAATATAATTCCACTTCTAGTGGCACAATTAGTGCACTATTGGCTTTAAATTATTTTAATCTAAATACGTGATTTAAACAAAAAAGGATGGCAAAAAATTGAAAAGAATAAAAAATTGAAAAAAAGCATTAGCAAAGTAAATTATTGGCTAACCAGCCCTAGGACTAAAGTGAACTTTTTTTCAGGCATATGTGCACATGCAATGAGACAATGTTGTCCATCACAGTTCATGAAGGCAATGTCTAAATTGGGATGGCCAAATGCCCCAAGCTTTAGGCTGTGGGAGGCGGAAGCTACATGTAAATGACAGTTGATAGACCAATGGATTAAGGGACAGATCTGAAATTAATCTGTGTATTTATAAATGAATGCATTTTTTATTCAAGAACTTGTTCGATTGTATAATGCTGGTTAGATGGCTAAAGTTGTCTCTAGACCAGAACTTAAAATACCCTCCTCCAACAGACTCACCTGTTATGACCATCTTCAACAAGCACTGGCAGTCTGCTGACTCATGAAATGTGGCTCTTCATATGGTCGGAAAGATGCTATCTCTTGGCCAGATAGTAGAAATCTGCTGCTTTGATTTGAATTTGCTATAGTCTTTAGTTGAGGTAGGCTGGGAGACCGAGGCATTTCCACAGTCAGACGAGAGAGGGAGAGAGAGAGAGACAGAAAGATTGTGACCTTCAATTGTTTAATATAAACCAGGTAAGGTAAGATGCAGCAAGATGAGAGCAGGTGAAAATTAAATCCAAATTTCGTTTGTAATGTGCTAAAAACCCAAATGAGCACCTAGACCTGCTATAATTCTGTTCCTAAAGAATTATTTAAAAATGTAGGTGTTCAAGACTCTCATAAACAGAAAGAGCTGTTGAGTATTTCGGAGACAATTTTGTGGTAATTTCAATTTTGTACTTGCAATTAACAGAAATAAATTCCCTCTAGTTTTTTAAGTCTCTTCTACCAGGCAGCTTTTTGCTGTCTGGTAGGTGAAAGCTTCCTACGGAACATATGTATCAAAAACATATAGGGGCTTAGCTTAGAGCATGCTCACTACTGCCACTGGTTGGCTTTATTGCCACTCTCATGTGAATGCTGCCTATTCAATGTCCTGCCTTCCTCCTCTTGCCTTTGCCCTCCCAAGCATCATGGCTTCTTTGCCATCCTTTTAACTAGATGACTTATATCCAGCAACTCACATTTAGGGAACTACTTTTATCTTTTTCATTCAACATTCCATGAGAGTGCATGTGTTTTTTTCTTGCTTTCGCCCACGGGTGATGTTTCCCCCATCAAATACAGCCCCTCGTGTTCTATGTTGCTTGTCACCACTCCCAGCATGTCTGTAAAAACACAGCTTCAGGTATATTTTTTCAGGGTCCGACTAAAGAGCACTCTTTAATGGTTGTTTTTGTTTTATCTCCTATATGCTACATATTGCACAAAAGCTCAGGCCTTGCTACACTCATGCTTTTATGAGGCTGGAGGGGGGTCAGCTGCTGCTCTCACTCAGCTGGCGTTTGAAGCAGAGGGTGTAGTTAGCATTATTGAAACGGAGATGTCTGTTTGCCTAGGGACTCATACTTCTGTTTCTTGGGCTACTGCAGGGGACCAAATGGCTAGATTATGTTTCAGGTTTGAGTCATGTGGAAAGTAAATAAGGCATTGGTAGGCATTTCCCTTGAAATCTCTTTATTATTTTAAAATTTTGCTCTGAGGTTCCCGAGTGAAAAGTATTTAGAAAATAAGCCGGGCCATTTATAAAGACTGAAAATATTGTGTTACATATTCAGTTTTGAGAAGCCTGATGATATGTGTTTCCTTTTCATCCCATATTTGACTTTAAAAACAAAAACATTTCTCTACAAGCAAACATTGGCAACGCCAATAAATTGGCATTCTCTTTATGAAGGCAAGACCTATTGGCTTTGTCCATCCTTGTGTCATAATGCTCTTAGCTGACACAATAAGCTGTTTTCCAGTAGATCTTAAGGCTCTGCTTGGACAGTAATGAGTTAAACTCTGTTTCAAATAGACTGGTGTGTTCCATAATAATGACTTGTGATTGTTCATAAGCATTTTAAATATAATCCTGGGTGCCCCTGCCAGAGCTCTCATTCATTCATTCGTGAATGTCATTACATATTATAGATAGTCTAACTCTAGCTTGGTTATTATCACTGGAAAGATGGAACACAACCTGTGTATCATCAGCATAGGTTTGGATGCTCACCCGACACTAACCAGCATCTGACGTGAAGAATGACCATATATATTAAACATGTGTAGAGGTAGACAGGAGCCCCCTGGAACACTATGTTAACCATCACAGTCTCTGAAAACCTCTCATCTTCCACAGATCTAGACTTTCTGATAGGAATGAGTTTTTCAGACCTCCCTCCCACACTCACTACCAGGACCAGTCTTTCAACTTCTTGAAGTTGTCAAAGCTTCAGAGGCTGCAGACACATCCAATAACATCAGAAGGCTAGAGCCTCAGAATCTATAATGTTACAAAAGATGTTCTAAACAACCATCAGTGCCGACTCTGTGCCCTCATGTGGACCAACGCCCGATAGCATGTCTCCAAGAATAGCATACCTTTCTAAGGATGCTCTGTAGATGTTTTTCGTAAGACTTTAATATTTGAGATTGTTGATAGGTGGAACACTGCCATGCTTCTGCACCTAATATTTTAGAAGAGTAATTAAAGATTCCTTAAGAATATCTGGAATTAAACCCTCCTCAACAGAACAATTCAGTTTCTTCACTATTGGGGGCTAGTTCCATGTGAAACTGTTTAAGACACCACCTTGCACAAAAACAATCATTGATGGCATATTCCTCCTTCTATGCATGCTGCAGAATGCAGCACGCACAGAAAGAGGAAAAAACGAGGAGCAATAAAAGTATTTCTCCTCGATTTTGATGCATTCCCAGCTTTACAAAACTTTGTAAGTCTGGGAATGTGTCAGGTTCCATGGATGTTGTGTAGAAACACCCACAGCAACACCCATGGAACGCCCCTTCCACGCAGAGTAATGTGTGAATATACAAGGCCTTACAATGTCACACAGGGTGATTTTACATGGCCTTGTAAATATGGGCAGGCACACTGCTCCACTGGTGCGTCAAAAAAGTGACGCACCGGCAGCGTCATGGTCTTGTAAATAAGGCCCTTGGTCTGCAGTGCCTAAGTCTGGGGGAAAGCATTCCCGTCTCCAATATCTCTGCCAACACTGCCATAATTTGTGGTATTAGAAGGAATGCAAACTGTTTAAAGAACTCTGCTAGAAATACATTGTTCCCTGTGATTTTCCCACCTGTACTTCCTTTAGCGCCATGGTAAAAGCATCCTCCCCTATTTCTACTTCTAGGAGAGCGTATTCAGACATTGACAACTGTTTCTTGGTGAGATCTGACAGGAACCTCTCTAGTTCAAATGAGCATGGGCCTATGTTACTAATATCCCATACAACCGAAGTGCAGTCAGTTACCATCTGGCCACACAGGTGTAATATGGCCAATAGGCATCGGGGTATATTTCTTTTGCCAGAGCCAGTGTAAAAGCTTAATCACTTTGTTTTCACATTGAAAAACCCTGCTCTGGAAGGTGAGCCAAGTGGCGGCCCCCACGTTTAATAAAATCTGTCAGTCAGGTCCTGTGATGTTCAATATTTCTAAGAGTGCCTGAGTTATTTATGGTGGTCAATAAACTCAGCCTCCAATGCTGAGAGGGCTGCCTCCAGTGCCACCAAGCCCTCTCCTAGTATGTCCTAGCTGTGCGGATCAGGATTCTACCATGGATAAAGGCCTTCAAAGGCCTACCACAGGGTGACCTGAGAGGCCACTGAGTCGTTGTTAAGTGAGAAGTATGTGTCACTGTTTTTTGGAATGCTATAATTAAGGTCATGGTCGGTCAGCCATCATAAACTGAGGTGCCATCACCTCTGTGACTGTCGCACTGACTATACAGAATGATTCACACCAGTAGATGGTTTGAGAGGCCATGGGCCAGGATACAGCCTGTATATAGTCAATTAAGCAAGACGTCTGCCTCGAAAATGTACTGTGAGCTGCAGAGAAAAAGGTGTATTTGTTGCTGGTTGGGTGTAGGCAGTGTCAAGGGTTCCTCAGTGCAATGGCATCTGAACATTTAGCCAGTGGTGTGGGATCTTTATAATGCTGTTACTGTACATGGGTCCAGAACTCCGTTAATGTATCTCTGATTATTAATTTCCCAAGAAGGAGCTGTGTTATGAGCCTACCGATTCACTCAGTCGTCAGAGGGGAGGGGCGTAGATGCATACAAGGGAAATAGATTGCCCCCTTAACACACCAGTAGCATCCCTGTGGGTCTCTGATAACAAACGTTTGCATGAATGGGAGGGACTTTTTCAGTAATATGGCAACTCGCATGAACGCCTAGCAAATCCCACATTATGTACAGTGGAGCAGCCCTGTTGTGCCAAAATAGGGCACTTCATTCTCATCAAATAGTTGTTTTTTTTGTTGCAAGAACAAGTTATCACCCATATATATGTTAGCTGTCTTAACTACTGCCCTCCATTTGTTTTTACTTAGAAAAACAAAATGCAGTGTTTCAGGTCCGGGTGTTCCTATGCTGGCAGACATGATGTCTGTATATATGGTACTGACATGTGTTTGGTGCACTCCCATGGTGGACTACCGGGATCCTACACATGCAGAAACAGAATGAGATGAACTAGGAACCCAACTTCGAGTATACCCTCCCACTCTATGGGCTATATGTAAGTAGCAGTTTTGCCATCGCAAATGGCCCCAATCGCAAAATGGGGCCGTTTGCAATGGCTAAAATGCTTTTCGTGATGTACAAACATACAAACTGCGATTTTCCAGAATCACAGTTTGGGTGTAGAAATGGCTATTTGGAAGGGGCGTGTTTATGGCTTCCCTTTTAGATGCGATTTCTAGTGTTATGTATCACAAAGCCTTGATATTTTAACTCCAACTCATAGTTGATGGTAAAGCAATCACCATGGGTCCCCTTCTCCTTTGTGAATGTTGAAAAAACATTTCCTGAGACCATTCAGTGATCCCACAGACCACTCCCTGCTCTTAAAAAAACAAAATAAAATGGTCCATTTTTTTATTGTTAAATCACAGATATTGTGGTCTGCTGGCCTCATGGATTGCAAACTGTGATATACCTCATGGAATATTCATGAGGTATGTCGATTTGCAACCCACTAGGAATCGCAAATATGAAACTAGAAGTTTCAAACATAAGAAATAGCGATTTCCAAATAGCGATTCAGTTACATTCACTATTTGGAAATCGCTCCTATGCTGCGTACATCGGGCCCTAAACTTCTAGAACATAAAGCCTCTGTTAAATGAGGCATGGAACAACTTTATAATACAAAATATTCAAATCGTATGCTTCACACTTAGTAGTCCGCACTCCTGGCCCCGCTAATGGCAGAGATACATGTGGAGAGAAACAGATTACATTACCCTTCTTGCAGCATCCGAGCCACAAACCTCCAATCACTCTCCACCTCCAGGCCTGGGCACCAATCCCACATGAAGTGCTCATATCAAACTTCACAACCCGTCCCCATGTCCAATGGGTGAGAAAGATGAGAGGGAAAACGATATGGATATGCTCAGACCCTGGAGTGAAGCACATTATTGTACACTCTGGTGCGCATCTATCTTGACGTTCTGATTGCTCACTCAGTGTTGGTTTTCAGAGCAAATTAGAACCAGTCCATTGAAAACACTATGGGGCATATTATGAAGAACGGCGATAAAATTATCGCCGCTTTAGCGGCAGAAAACTGCTGCTAAAGAGGCGATAATGGGCTTGATAATATGCCCTGGAGAATTCCAAAAGAAGCCCATGTTCACACCAGAACATGGACTTCTATTGGAATTCTCAAGGGCATATTATCAAGCCCCTTATCGCCGCTTTAGCAGCAGTTTTCTGCCGCTAAACTGGCGATAATTTTAAACGCCGTTCATGATAATATGAACCTATGTGATATATGCTATTCCGTATATTTACCAGAGAAAGTTGTGATGCAAAGGTCTGTTGTCGATTTTCTATGACCTATTTTGTGAAGTAAATCTTGTCTCAACCAGGCACCAACGTGGAAAAGTCAGTGAAGGACCTGCATCGCTGCACTGTTTCTCTGGCCCGATATCGTATGATGGTCAAAGAGGAAATGGACATATCAGTTAAGAAGATCAAGGCCAGTTTTGCCGAATTGCACAGTTGGTAGGTGTGAAATGCCTATTAAGAAATATGCACATCACCTAATTAAAGAAAGATCCTTAAAAATAAAAAAAGCATGAGAAATTAGGAAATACTGAAACAGTTCCATTAGAGACTCACATGATAGCAACAGTGGCGCTGGTGATGTTTTAAAGTGGTGAGGGGCGTAAAAGTTGTTGATGTGTGTTGCGTCGCGAGCGAGTGAATCGAGTGAGCGCAACTGTCATCAATTTGAAAAAAACTGTGGGAAAATCATGCATTTTAAAGCAAATTTGATGAAGCAAGATGGTTTATAAAGTAATTGTGACAATGTAGGCTCGAAATATTTAAACAGATGAAAAATACTCCATATTTTACAGAATTAAAATTGTTTAGCAACTGAAGTATGCAATTTTACAGTGCAACAGGCAAGGTTTGTAATTATCCTACCCGCACACACGGTTGTCTTGTCTGTCTAATGTCTGAAGTGCACCTGTCTGACATTTTCTTCTTAGAGTCTTGTTATGACGTTAATAAAGGCATTTAATGATAACGACATAGCAGCTCTATTCTGTAACTAGAGAACTTTCAAATGAACTTGAGTTAGCAGTGCTAATTGATCCTCACAGATTTCATTATTTAAATACCTTGAGAAATAAAATCTACTAAGAATATAAGCTACTGTGATTTGTCAGACTGGATGCAATGAGACAGCAAGACATTTCACGTAAGCAGATGCTTCAGCATATTATAAATTAGCTGTATAAATAACTTACACATTATACAGACGAGGCCTTCTATGACTGACTGTGTGCTGCAGATCAAGCTGCACAGCACATCTGAAGTGCTAACTCCCTGGTCACACAAGAACAGAAGCAGACTGAATGGTGTGCCTTCATGAATTTTGTTCTTGCACAGAGCTGGGGCTGGAAATCCCAAGCTAGAAGCACCCAAATGGCACCAACATCAAAGCAGGAAACTAAACATCCCCTCTTGTTTACATTTTAATTTTTTTTTTCCGAGGAATCTGAACCTCCTCCTTTTGGTGAAATAGTAGTGCCTACATTTTGTGACTAGTCTTGCATGCCTGCTGACGCAGTAGGTACCCAATTGAATTAACACAGATCACCACATAGTTGGGAGATGTTTCAATATCACACAGAAAAGAGAAACAACGTAGTTAAGCACATTTAACTAAACCAAATTAATGTTAACTTAAAGGCAAATGCCTAAGATAAAGCATTGTGAGGTTTTCTTTTGAACACAACAATAACTGCACCTTATTCCATCTGCAATGCTTGCCATTCCATCTTGAAAACAAACAACTTCACAGTTTCCAATTTTTATTGGGGTAAGAGAGTCCTTTCAGAAATAGCCCTCTGTGCCATAAACAACTAAACAAGCCCCTCGAACGGACCGATTAGGAGAGCAGAGAGGCCAGCCACCACATGCAAGAGGCCTACTCAGGAATAGCTTCTCAAACACATAGGGCACTAGTTGGGGGTACACGCTGGTGGACGGCCTCCCCCCACTTTTTTTCACAGGGTGAACGCCATCCACCCTGACAAGCATTTGAGCTCCACTAAATAATGTAATTTCTTAACACCGGGACACTTTCAGCAGTGCCTGCACGTTGTCTGCTTTCCATCTGCAACAAGCAACAACGTGCAGGCGGGGACTAACTTTCTTATTTAAGACTCCTGCTGGGCCCATTACAAAGGCCCAATTTGAGGGTTCATCAGGCCTCCGTTTGTTCGAGTCTCTGGGCTGGGAGCAGTCAGGAGCCTCACACCTGATGCAAATGAAGGGGGGGGGGAACAAAGGCTCAAACCTTGTTAGCTCTTCACACTTACTTAAGAAAGGCAGATTTTCACTTCCTTCAGTCCCTGTTTAATATTATCACATGTGTTGGTCTTTCCCAGTATTTACACAAAGCAAATTGCATTTATATAGAGGTTACTTCCCCTGAGGACGCATTGAAATAATTTAAGTACCACTATTTATTCTTGTATAGCCCTACTCATTCCAATCAATCAATCAATCATGAAATTTGTAAAGCGCACTACATACCTGTGACGGTCTCAAGTCGCTGGGGGTGGGGGGGGGGGGAGGGGTGCTGCTACTGCTCGAACAGCCAGGTCTTGAGTAGTCTCCTGAAGGTAAGTAGGTCTTGGGTCTGCCGTAGGAGGATGGAGAGTGGGCGGCCCCAAGACCTACTTACCTGCACTCAATGCAACATTCACTCCAAATACCACTCAATGCCACATAAGTATATGCTACATATGTACACTGTGCTCAACGCAACATGCACTCCAAATACCACTCTGTGCCACATAATTACACGCCACATAATTACACTGCACTCATTGCAACATACACTCCAAATACCACTCAGTGCCACATAGTTAAACGCCACATAATTACACTCTATCTATCGCATCACTCAGCACCACTACAGCATCACTCAGGGGCACCACAACATCCTATGCGCTACCACATCATCACTGAACGCCACAGAATCACTCGTCGCAACCACAACATCACTCAGCGCCACCCCAGTATCAATCTGTGCAACCATTCAACAACAACTGGTTCAAATATGTTCTCTCAATGTTTCAAGCTTTATTACAAATGTAACAAAAAGATGTTAATATTTCACTTCTGTACTTGGATTTTCATCACAATAAAATACACTGAATATAATCTTCACAAAAGATATTTACAAACGTTTAAGCTATTGCCATTATAAAGTACAATAACTTTTATTTAAGTACATCTAAGTCACGTAAATGCAACACATATTGCATTACAAATGCTATAGGTGCCACATTGGCGAAGGTTAAAAGTATTGGCATTGTAAATGACAAAGCTATTAATTTTGCTATTTTCAAAACCAACACATAAATAAAAAAAATTGTCATTTACAATACCAATAGCTCAAACTTTCCTAATGCGAGACCTATTGCATTGCAAATGCTTGTTTTAGGGCTTGTTCCCTCCAAACACACATAGATTCAGAGGCGCTACTAGTCTAGTCTGAGGCATACCACACCAGCGTAGGCCCGTGGAAACAGGACAGCGGTAAATAAGAACATGGCTCCAGCTCTGAACACAAAATACATTTGAAATGATAGTGTCACCGGCAAACAATCACATCGATTTGACGGCCGCCAACAGCGCTGAGCACAATACTTTTTTGAAAAGTGCGGCGGGCCTCTTAGAAAGTGGTGCCCTGGGCAACTGCATACTTTTCCTACAAGCCTTCAAACTTCCCTGTGCGTCATATGAGCAATTGCAAACATATCAGCGAGGCCATAGTAGTTCAAGTAACCCCATGCAGACATGCACGTTTTAATGGCTATCCTATTTCATTTTCAAAGGGCATTTTAGAGAAGGCAATTGCTTGTTAAACATTAAAGTCTAACTGGATGAGCTTTTTATAAAGGGATAGGTCGGTTTGTCTCGAGAAGGGTACTATGCTAACTTCGGTGACAATAGTTTCAAGTGAGCCTGCGCACAATAATAAACGCATATTTACCCCCATGTTCACCCTCCCCCTACTCCATTTTCACTCCACTAACTTTTACGATGCTCTTGAGTCGATTGGGTCGAAAGAGTGTGTGGGCAACTTGAAAGTTGCCGTACTAGTACCACGTAGACATCACGAGGCTGCGGCGTTCTGCAAACAGCTGGGTGGGGAATACCACATTTACCAATGAGCCAGCATTGCCTTTTCCAATTGAAATTGTATTAGTTAGCAGTTGTGAAAACCTATAAGTCATTAGGCATTGGCAAAATAAATAGGCCTGGCATTACTCATTTTATTCAGGGGGCCCTACGGGAGCTGGGGGATCAACATAATTAGGGGACAACGCCCCAGCGCCCCAATAGAGGAGCCGCTGTTGGGTTTCACCTTTGACTGTGGAACCAGGACTCATGAATTCCAATTCCAGCTTCCTCACTTGACACTCGATAGACTTTTGTAATGCTGAGAAATTAATTAATCTGCCATTACCTTATTGCCTTTGTTTAATTAAACTGTGAATCAGGATACATCCCTGTATGATTAGCTAGACACCGACAGATTTACAAGTATACATAACAGAGATCGATCAATTTTTTGTGTCACGTTTTAATCACAGCATTTTCAGACTTGACCAGACAAATGCAGTATAACACAGGTACCAAAACATTCATTGTTAGATTTTTAGATGTTGTGTATGTTAGGAAGATGAAGAAAGTACTTTTCTGTATGAAGGCACCCCATTGTATACATGGGGGATCACCAATTTGAAATATGGAGGCTTACCTGTAAGATGAAATAATATGGTGGACATTCTCACTGCAAATGAACTAGCATTAATCTATTTTGCTAACAGTTCATAGTGGGAAAAGGGGGAAACGCAGACAATACCACTTAAGTCAAAGACACATTAATTTAGATTGATTTCCATTAAAGGTACACAGAGTCGTATACAGTTCCTTCAGCGTACCTTAGATACTTCTATTAAAAATGACAAGAACTGTACCAAGCTTCCTCTTTCATCATTCATGTACTCATTAGAGTAATTGTTAAACATGCTGTTACCTTGCGCCAAATATGAACCACATAATTTACAAGGGGAAGGGACATGTATTGAGTTGCCTGTGTAAAGCGAAGTAATTCCCTATTAGGCGAAGATAAGAAGGATGTTTATTCTAACTGGAAGCAGTAATATAAGTAAAAGAGCACCTCTCAACCCCATTTAAATGATGGGTGAGACATAGAAGAAATGTCCTAGAGGGGAGCTAACACTTGAAAGATATTCAAAGGTGCGTCAGTGAAGTATAGCCTAACAGACATTGCAAGCATCTACCACAACACTAAGATAAGTATCACAAAAACTGAAATACTCTCATTCACTCCTGGACCAAAGCATAGAGAGTCACCTTTGAGAGCCGCCTTGCTGTATGCACAACACATACAGATTCGAAAGAGTGGGAGACACTACTTGTCACCAAAAATGTCCATAGGCACATTCACTTATGGTGTTAGTTGGAGGTCTGACCAAGCAGGGAGCCCTTTAAATAGAGGCTTGCATTTGCTTAACCACTGTGACAGGCACCCTCAAAATAAGCATGGCATTGGGGTAGAATAAAGACAAACTTACCAGTCTGAGGCAGACTGAATCCGTACTGTGAGTGCAGAATGTTTGGGCTAAAGCTGATGCACTGATTGCGCGAATCTCATCCTAGCCTCAGATGCGGAAAGAAGTGTCATGGGTGATACTGAAGCATGGCATTTGCTAAACCCTCGACATTTGATGACCTTTCATAAATGGCATGTGTCCTTCATTCTAGCGTGAACAACCTGGAATCCTTTGAACAGGTTTTTGATGGTGTCAAAATATCATAAGATCTCAAATAGGTATATTCAATAAAACAATAATCCCTATTTCAAAGTCTATGGTAGCAAGAGTACTATGCAGCCAGTCTGTGACTTAAGACCTTTAGATGGCAAATGGAATATCTAGAATCAATATCCCCTGGTATTGAAAGGGCCCAGAGGTAACAGGGGAACCCACAGTCTACTTGCTACTTGACATAATTGTAAGCCCACATCAAGAACACAATTAAATAAGAGGCAAGAAAATTCCTCCTATGATCGAGAGAATGATGGCCTTAAGTACTACAACCTGGACTACGAGTTACAATAGTTTTGTGGGTCAAAAACCCACAAATGCAGAAAAGCGGCTTTCACCAGGAGCAGTCCACAGAAACCCATGACCCAGCATATGCACTACACGTATCATTATTTTGTGAGGTATCAAACAATAAAAAACATGCTACACCCTAAGAACTTTTTACAACTTGGAAACACTTCACCCTCCATGTCTACTTACACAGTAATCCAAAACAATATTCATTTAATAATGGTGCACTACCAGACTAACCAGTGCTCAAAAAGCACATGCTTCATATGTAAGCCCACTTCATGGTATACCACAGGTTTCAGCCACCATGGTCACATTAGTCCTGAAGTGAGTATGACACACCAGTGGTAGCATGCTCATTATTAAATGTTGGTCTGATAAATGCTCAATCAGCTAATGAAAATCCCTCAAGACTAGTGACTTAATTGTCAAATACATCTTGAATCATCGCGTGCTCTGTCATTATTTTGAATTACACAATTCAAGAGAATTACAGCATTATTCACAGAGCGAGAGAAACCAGTTGAAGGGAAGCAATGTCAATAGTACATTGCAACGAGAATGCATGTACTGAGATCTGCTATATGGCTAATTCAACATCGCAATAATACACAATCAACGCTCATTACGGTTTTATCATAGGATCATCAAGGAATACAGCTTGAAATACAAGTAATAGTGTTTCTATGGGTAACACACTCACACATTCAGAAAAGCTCCCATTGTCATAGCCAATCCACAAAAGTCCATCAAACAGCATAAGAAATACAAACATTCTTACCTTGAGACAAATGGATCAAGCAATAAAAAAATGAGTCACAACCCTAGGAACATGTTATACAACAATGATGGTGGCTTCCTGTGAATGCTACCCCACAGGTTCACACTTATCTTATCTTATCTTAAGTGAGATTTATAAAGCGCACTGACACCATAAGTTTCCTGGCGCCACTTATTCTTACACCTGGTCTACAGTTCCTATGAAAGTGTCTACCACCCATAAAAAAGCCAGAGGTCACTAGATCTGCCCTTAAAATCCAGACATTCAGTCTACTAGTCCAGCATTACCCTTCAGTATGTAATGATTTCACCACTACTCGTGCCCCAGATATCACAAACTTAACAGATACTTCATCCACTAAGAGCAGAGTACCCAGGCCACTAAAAAAAGCCATACTTTCTAATCTTCTGAATGAATGAATTCGTACTTGTATAGCGCAATTATACCCTGAGGCGTCTTGGCGCTGTAGAACCCTTCCTGGCTTTTCCCTGTGAAATGCCCACTCCTGGGCACCCCAGCGCTGTTGGGGCCGTTGTGGAGATTAAGCAAGCTATTGCTCAGAGTTGGACCCATGATTAGAATAGGCACCGAGGCGAGAATTATCAGGTCTGAGGAAATTGAGCCCAAGACCCGCTGAGGCGGGAATTGAACCCTGGTCCCGGGCCAGACCTCTGCATCAGGGTCTGCCACTCTAACCATTGAGCCACACTTCTCCACTCTGAAGCAACCTCGTGCAATCTTGCATGAGATCCTAGCCAGCAAAAGCCTATTGTAGCCTGTTTCCCTTTCATAATCTGTATTAAACTTCCTGTGACATTTCACTACTCCACAAATCACTTCCCTTTCAGAAAGGCTCTATGGTATAATAATCTAATCTGTTACCAACTAGCCTCCCATCCACTCGATGAAACCTCAGTGCCAGGATATCTTTATAGGTATTTGTAAGCTTTATACATAGCTAAAGTGAAATACAATTGTTTATTAAAGTTGCTTTGTGTCTTTGTGCACTCTACAAGGCTCTGTAAATATATAAACAAAGAGAGTAGTTGGTGATATGTAAATCCGCTCAGTCCATTTGAGGTATTTGCATAGAACATACTTCACATAAAATATACTTTTCAAGATGGAAATGTCTGATTTGGGCAAGCTGTCTAAGAAGTGCAGTTGAGAGTAAAGATATTTTAATGTAATAAAGGTTCCTTCTAAATTCAGCATTTTGAACAGAACGAATAACTACATTGTAGATACTACTGTGCTGAGTTGGAGGTTCAAAATCAAAAGATGTCTCTCTAGGATATGAAATTATGTTAATACCTTTTCAGCAAGAATGTTGCATGTCTAATTGGGAACTGTGGGGACAAACAGGGATGAAACTGAGACATAAGCCAAGCCATTAAAGCAGGGAGTCTGCTAATCAATTAATCTAATAATGATTTAGGAATAGTATTTAATATTAGGGTAGCTTCATAGAGATATGAGAGGATTCAGGTAAAATTAATAGCTTACTTCAATATAGAGTTAAGGGATTCATTGGAGAAAGAGGAAACCTAGGATATATTATTGCCTTCTTTGGAAAAAACATAGAGCATATAAACTGGGAATTGTGAGGCACACCCTCACTAACACCATTTATATGTAAAAATATTAGACGGGTACCATTGTGATTCAAGTAAATGAGAGAAACCTAATAGAGCATGATACCACATTACAGCACCTACAGAGTCAAGAGCTGAGACTTGGTGGCCTCAATCACTAAATCCTCATGCTTCATCATGACTTTCACCTCTAAATGGGTGGGGGGCATCATGAATGATTAGGACGGAAAACCTAGGGATTAACCATGGCCCCAGGACTGGAGAAATCCTCGAGTTTGACAGCCCCACTTCTGCATATAAACAGCCATGGTGAGCGATTTGCATAGGTGAAAAGGAGGGGGTGAGCCCATATAACCCTCTGGACTATGGGCTACAACATAAACATGTCTAAAAAAAAAAGGAAGCTCCAGCAGGTTAACAAGCAAAGTGACTAGAGGTGCCAACTAATTAATATTTGGCCTGAGGCAGAAATACTTGCCTGTTGTGGTTTGACTATTTTTAAACTGTTGTTTTAAATCTCTTAATTAAAGAAAAAATAAAAGTATTGCTGTGCAAATAGAGAAAGAAACAATGACCCAATAAATACTAAACACTTTTAATTAGGTAATTGATATTTATCTAAACTTAAATCTTACTGAATCACAGTATAGAATTGTTCATTCAAAAGTTCGCAATAATTAGGTGAATAGGGTGGCCACAAATGACGGAGGATGTACCCTCCTTTGGGAAACCATCTGAGGGATCCCACACTTATACATTATACATTATAGACTAATTATTATCAAATTAATTGAGTCTAACATTGAGTATATGGTCTACTTCCCGGTGGGTGTTTTCCTTTTCTTTCTAATGCACGGTGCTGGTCCTCAATGGGTAAAAAGTTGACGGGTTTTGGGCCTTAAAATTTGGCCTCCTCAGGACAATGCGGGACCAGAATGGCCCAATAACTTAATTCTACTGAAGTCCGAAAAAGCGAATTACATGGCCACTGCAGGTTCTGAAGACATACATCCTTCGGGGGTGTCAATAGTGGCTGAACAAACAGTACACGCTGGCCATGTGGTATGCATTTACGATTCCTAACTCCACATCTGTGTACCTTGAAGATACATGTTCAGATAGGTACACTTAGGGGAAGTTAGGTATAGAAAATCTAGACTTACTCACCCGTCGATATTTTTGATAGTCTGTCCTTGATATTGTGTTCCATTGATATTATGGTTTCGATATTCATGGGACACTCAATTCCTAAAGAAACCAATGATTTAGTCAGAGGAGCTCTCTAACTATTAAGCCTTTTTCATTCTAACATACACCTGAGGTATACTGAAAACTAACTTTGCACGAGGGCTTCAAAGCTTTTGGAAGAAGAAAGGGGTCACTTTAAGCACAAGCAACAGGGAAAGACTGGAAGAAAGAGAATGCCTTCATGGAAAGAGGATACTCTGTTAAAGCTACCACACAGAGAATTCAGTAAACTTTTGAGTTGTGCAGAAGGAGGCTATTTAAAGTACAATTTCTCAGCAGCTTAATGACTTGATCTTTACTCTCATTATTAACACAAATATGAAAAGAAACATCACACACAATAGAACTTGTCATGGTAACTATCATCCAGCACCTTCTATCAACTTGAGTTACCATTAGTGTACATAATTATAGGCTGTCGATGGTATGAAAACTGGAAGGTAGCTGTGAGAAAATGCATCTTTTGACATGGTTAGCCCCCACTTTTTTGCTAGTTTTGATATGGTTTCGGTTGTAGTGCACAGTGTCCCTGCCAACCAGGTCCCCTCTGCCAGTGCTTGGTCTCTAACTCATACCCACAATTGGTACCTCTGCCCTACTATAAATCCCTAGTTAATGATACCCTGAGTACCTAGGGTCTGGGAGCTGAAGAAGAGACCCCCTCACTAGGACCATACCACTGCCCTTTCAGCTCGCATGCCCTTCTGAGGGGAAAAACGACAAAGTCGACATGGCACCCTGCCTTATAGCCCTAAGGCAGGGTGCACTATACCCCAGGTGAGGGCATATCTGCATGAGTAGATATACCCCTACAATACTTAAGTCAATTCTTAAATATTGTAAGTTCCAGGGAAGCCATGAGAAGTACATGGGCTGGAAACTCAACAACTCGAGTTCTACAGCACCATGATGGCCTCCCTGAAACCAGAAGTGTTTGGTACCTAACAACTCCTGGTAATACATCTACACTGATGCCAGTGTGAGCTTTATTGCATCATGTACTCGGAGGACACTGCAGAGGTGCCCCCTAAAAACCTACCAACCTTGGTGTGGGCTATGATTGGCTTTAGGCAGCCTGACACACACAGACATCTTTCTGGACCCCTCGGTGGAGAGCCTCTGCTCTCTAAAATCAAAAACAATGGCCCAAATCTGGGTGACTTACCTGTCCAGTGAACTCTCCCCAGTGATCCTGACCTCCAGTCCAACATTGGCTGACCTCTCCTGATCTCCACGACCGCACATGAAGTCTGAATCCAAAGGCTCCCCCTGACTGCGACCAGCTCTGGAAAGAAGACTCAGATGTTGAAAGGCACCCTGGTACCCGAAGCCCCCGGGCCTTGGTGAGCCCAGATCGACGGTACCCCTACAATCCCCTACTTATCTCTGCTGCCACTGGTCTCCCTCCTGCAACCTCCAGTGCAATGCCTACAGCCTTTTTGTCAACAATAGAATCTCTATTGAAGAGCATTGGGCGCCCAACACTGAAATTGCACCCTGCGCCCCTGTGCTGCTGGTGGTGTATGTTTGGTGCAGTTTTGTGGCCTCCCTGTGCTTAACTTAACCTCTAAAGCTTGCCCCCTACAAATGATCTACTTAACTGCAAGCAGTGTGGCTTCGAGCACCCCCAGTCTCCATTGAAACGCACTGGTCCGAACTCTGATTTTGACCTCTGCACCCCGCCGCCTCTGTGCCGCTGGTGGTGCAATTTTGGTACTCACCTGACCTTTGCCTCTTACTGACCTGTGGTCGCGAAGACTGTAACTGTACGTGGGATACATGATTAGTTGCGATATTGTTTTCCCCATAATATAACATTGAACTGTTTAGAACGTGTCAACTTTTGAAAGTGAAAAGTATTTTTATTTAAAAACGTACTTACCTTATTGTGCGATATTGGTCTTAAAATAAAATACAAACAAAATATATTATTCTAAAATTGGTATGGATCTTCTTTTTGAGCCGTGTGTCCATTATTGGTCAATGTTGTGCAATAAATGTCTTACACTCTTCTGTGTTAGGCCTAAGACTGCTCGCCCACACTACCACTAATAGAGCACTTTGGGTTTTACATTAAGCCCTGTACACTTTTGGGAAACCCACTGGACTCTGTGCACATTATAACCACCTAGTGGTATACGATATACAGATCCAGCTTCCTAAAGTAGCTCTTTAGCAAACTTACTAAATAAAATAAAACAGGTACGGTTGGCTTCCTCTGCATGTTGTCAATCGTTGGGAGTCTATGGAGTCTGTGTTCTATGCGTCTCAAGAATTTTGCAAAAGATAAATGAATAAATTAGGACGAAGAGGTCAATCAGAGAAAGTGTTGAGAACCGAAGATAAAGTTGTGATTACAAAGAATGGAGGAGTCTTTATGAGAGAAGACGTGATGGTGATACATTTTCTGAAACTTTTCCAAATTACGACCCGAGCTTTTGGCTGCCTAGAACCTAGGGAGGCGTAAGGTTTTGGCGCTGCCCCAGGTTTATGTTATTAAGTAAATCTAGGGCTGCATCAAAATCCATAAGTGTTGCGTGAAAAAACCCACTGCAACGCCCATGGAACGCCTCTTTGACGCACAGACAACAACTTTTTTTATTTAATTTAATTTTTTAGGGTTTTATATAGCGCAAACTAGACCTGAGACATCGGGTATCAAAGCGCTTTACATGATCACCAGTTCTGTTACAGATGGACAAATTCATTTTAATTTTTTTTTGGAAGGGTTTTTCCTACTCCATATCTATGAGACCATAGATATGATTGGGAGGCTTTCGCTGCCAGAGCATCAAAAAAAGTGATGCTCCGGCAGCGCAAGCCTCTCATAAATAAGCCCCATAAGTATATTTTAATGACATTTATTAAAATCACTACCCTATATAGTGCATGTTAGGTGTACAGTTGTGACTATAAAACAAATAGAATAGTAGCAACAATAGCTGATAATAAACAGTTTTATTAGAAAGAATTGCAACATTATAACAGTATTTTAGAGTTCAGTTGCATTTGTTCTCCAACTGCTCCCGTCCTGCTCCTAACTAAGCTATCTTAGCACCAACATTAGCCTTCATGAGTTCCTTAGGTGGCCTTGCCTTTCACATGCATGCGTTGATAAAAACAATGGAGATACGGTTAAATATGAAGAAAGTGTCCCGGCAAGCCAATGAAGTCTGACTGGCGGCCCCAGGTCTCTGCTCAAGTCCTTCGAAAAGGTGTTTACAGCGACTGTCTGCATGAACTCTATCTCTCAGATTTCAGCTCCTTTGAAGTGTAAAGATTCTTCTCTCCCTAAAACTTGTTGTATAGTCTTAATACTTTTTCAGACTTTTTAGAAAACCACTGGCCTCTTAGTGAATGTTAGGAAAAATAACAATCGGCATGCGCCTTCACCTACTTCTGCTTCTACGAAACATTATTGACTGTTTGAACTACATATTTAAATAATTGCTGAGCTACCAAATGGTACTGACAGTAGATGTGCTAACGATACTAAATACAATATGCATTTATAATGAAAAATATACACTCAAATAAATACATATTTGAAATACAGGAAAATGTTAATATTACATCATGAAAAAATTGAAATCAAATCAGATTTGCACATGGTCTTGCCTTCCTGAAAGCAGGCTGACTCTTTAAGAACTCGGAATGATGGCCTTAAACAAAACCACTGGAAAAAAGAGGAATTACTCAACTTTCAAAACAAAAAAAGCAAAATCAGGCACAAGAAAAGCAGATTCAATTGATAAAATATCAATATGAGGATCTTTATAACAAATAGGGCATTAAAGGTGTCATGAGCAAAATAAAAGAGGATTACTTTAACAGAACCAGAAATGAGACACAAGCAGCAAGACGAAGTCAAAGAACCTCCAGATGCACAGGCCAAGGTTCCTAAATTCATACACAAACGGGCTTATTCACAAACTGCAATTTGTGGTATGTTTAGTTGTACTACAGTAGTACTACTAATACTACAAAATGGTATTTACGTACCTATGAGCAGAGGTCTCCATCTCTGCCTTTCTTATCTGTTTATGTGTGGAGATCTTCTCCCCACTGCAGTGATCTCTGTATACCTAAGTTTCGTAGTAAGTGTGGGAGGTACAGAGGGCAGTGGCTGGAAAATGGTAAAAACCTACTACGAAAGGGGAGGGGTTAAGAGAGAGAAGTAAGGAGGTTTTACGGAAGGGCTGGAAGGGGTGACATGCACCCATCCACAAAAGAGTAAGCCCCTTTCCTATTCACAAACTGCCCTTCTGTAGTTACTACAACCACAAACAAACCAAAAGAGTCATAATTGTACCCCAGCTCAAGGCTTGAGTAAGTCCAGCACCACCCATGGCCACTCTCAGGTACTGCAACACCCTTCCATGTAAACTACTGGAGGTAGGGACTTTAAAGAAGTCACCATAGGAATAAGTGTAAATAAATACATTATTTAAACTGTCAAAGAAAATGTATTTACATTGGATTTAATGTTGAAGAATGTGTTACAAATAAAACATAACTATTGAGTTTTAAATATTGTATTAACACATTTGTAGATGTAAAAGGTAATCTAGCATTAATATTAAAAATAATAAAATTACTGTTAATTCTATATGTCGCTTTTAGTAAATGCTAAATAGGTTAAAAGAAATATTTTATTGACATGTGTGGCTGTAGCTATACATGCTTGCATACTCCTATATTTGGTCTGGACATTACTAGTTGTTTTTCATTGAAGACATTTCGAGTCACGGGCTGTAGAGTGACTTCTTCCTGAGTCCACTGTGCATATGGGCATCGACTCAACACTGGCATTTGTTGTTTTCAACCATTTGGGTTCATATGTGGTAAGCAGCAGCTCCTATGATGACTTGGTTGCTTATGTTGACTTTTGGGCCTTCCTCAAATCATCTGTTCAGTAGGAAGATTACAGTCGCCTTCGCTCTGATTTGCCCAGCCGACTCCATAGTTGACACTCAAGCCGGTATTTTGTTAAGTTACCACGGTCTCAGCCTCGGAGAATGTCAGCAGATGAAGAGGTCTCCTTTTCTATTCTGCCCACATGTAACCCTAAGTATCTGAAGTCCAAACAGCACGAGATTTGAAACCTCTCCCTCTCTCTGGAAGACCAGGAGTCATACTGCAAATTGATCCTGTCCTTCCGGTGCAAGAAGAGGCTCAGGTACCAGAAGGAGACATGCTGGGCACAATCGAAGACTTGCGCTGCCTTGTGTTACACTAGATTTACCAAGCTGTGTTAGGCCATGCGGGGTGGCCTTGCACGTCATTGTAGGTGTTGCACCGCCCTGCGTCGCCTAGTGTGATGCGGGTCTATGCAAAACCTATATTAAATAATCCCCCTTGTTTAAACCTATCACTAAAAAGGTAAATGGTGAGAAAATGATCTCCAGATGGCGTCTTCAGTTTGATCTTCATTTTACATAAAAAATAAGAGGCATCATAGATCATCACCAAAGGAGGCAGCATTGATCCTTGGTCTGGAACTATTGTAGGAAAATGAAGATGAGACGTTTATTGTCCTCAGTCATGAGTCCCAATATATGCAGAGAAAAGAGTGGAGAGATAATAGACATCTTTAACGTAGTAGCCATAGCAAGGTCAAGAACTCTGTTAATGGCTCATTAGTTAATGGGCCGTTTGTTCTATGATGGGACGGCAATGTCCATGATTCTGTAAGTTTAATTTAAAGAAAAGATTCTTGTGATCTTTATGGCAATTACATTTAATATGCTATACATTTGTCCTGAGACTTGTGTCAACTCAGATGATTTTGCTGTACTTGTTATGCATTTGCTATATAATTAGATTGTTCTAAGTGAGATGGGGTAATTTTCTGTGGTTACTGATCAACTACTTGGTTAGTCCTGTTTAAAGCTTTTCAGTTGTTGGCAACACTGGGGTGCACAACCTTCTAATTTGGAAGAACTGTGAGGGGGTATGGTTTACACCATCAAGGGTACTTTTTACATATTTACTGTTTTTCTGTGAAGCTATGTTAAGCTAAGGGCAGCATGTGGTTTACCTCTTTTCCTCCATTCTCAGGAGTTATAGCTGTCCATCTTAATGAACACCTTTTTTATCTTATTCTTTCAAATATGTTATTCAAGAAATACTTCTCTGCTAATTCTAAGCGGATTAATAAACATTTTTAAGGGGGCATAGCTTTTACTAATTGTGTTGTGTGACAGAGAGGCAGAGTTGAATCCCTGTTCCTGGCACAGAACAGTACAATGCAGGGCTTTCTAAAGACAGTTTTTGATTTAGTATAGAATGCGACGAGAATCAACATTCTTTTACCAAGAAAGGACTGTTTTAAAGGATGCTTTAAGCTGAACTTCCAAAATATACCTTGGTGGGTGTCAGTCTACTTGCAGTCACAGTTAATAAATGGAGAATATTCTTGTACTGTGAATAGGTACTCGCAGTTTATCAACATACACTTGGTGAGCACAAATCTAGCTGCAATTTCCAAATGTAGATATAGATTTTGTGCGTGCAGGTCTTGCTGCAGCACTGAACATATATTTAGTGTGTGGAGATGCTGCTGAGCTGACCTTAAGATGTTGTTCATAAAGGTGTATCTCATATTTCGATATTTACATGCTGTTCCTAAATACAAACTTGGTGGAGTACCACTTGCAGTTCCTAAAGCTCATAAATGTATATTTGAAATATGGAGCACTCCTTAGATGTTTTGAGATTGGAAACCTCAAAGTACTTGTGCTGTGTAGAGTAGATATCTGATGTATGTAAAGGCAGGCGCCCAAGCATTGGCAAGAGACACAACAGTGTTCAGTTTTGATATGACTGCTGTTATTATGGGCTGGATAATCATTCATTTATTCTGTTGCCTTTCAGCATCATAGAACGGGAGGTGGCGTTGATGACAGAAATTGACAAAGTTAACCATGAAGCCAGTAAGTACCGTAGACACTGTTTGTGCAGATGTGCCGCCCTTAAAGGATGCCTGCATTCCAGCTTAGATTTTAATATTTCTGAGATCATCACATTCTCCTCTGAAGCACAGCTCATGGCCTCATGCAAGTTTGCAGATGTTATCAGAAATGGCACCATTAAGTATATCACTAATAATGTTTCAAATTAGATTTTCTCTGAGACGCTTGTGGTTTCTTAAGCAATGCATGGTGGATTTATTGGTCCGTAGCTCACTAAATTCGAATTTCAGTAGATTCTCTGGGCACAGAACATGTCCTCCAACCACACCCTCTGTCTAGTTCCCATTACCCTGAGTCGTGGTGCACAGGCTTCAGCCATGTCCAGTTTGCTTTGTTACAGACTCGGTCACCCTTAACCCCGATCCATCTGGGTGCAGGTCTGGGCTCCGACAACCATCACCCATTCACCACCTCTGCTGGAAGACTACAAGCCACCGCCTTCAGCCATGCCCAGTATACTCTGTCCATAGGGACCTGGTATTTGACTTAGGAAACCCTTACAAGAGGAGGAGAGTAGTTTTCTTTACGAAGGTTAAGAGGATCTACATTCAGGGGTTTTCTAAAAGGGTTGTGTCTGAAAACCCTTTAGTTCTAAACTACGTTTTCCCATGTTAAATCGATAAAAATAGTTGCACGACTACTAGGAATGAAATGCCAAAGTGCAATTGTTTTAAGATTTGCATATTAAAACATAATAAAAATCGGACTTGAGCTAAAAGTAACAACTTCAAAGGCGATTTTTATGTGCCATAAATTTTGGTGTTTCAGGTATATTTTCTACACCATTGTAATGGGATGTATAACGGTACAACGACTTGCGTTGGGGGGTGCTGGATAGTGAATAGTTTAATTTACTATTCCTACTCCAGTCCCCTTGGATAGTAGGGAAGGTGTTGGATAGTAAATTAAACTATCCCCTATCCTAGAGCGCCCTCCAGCGAAAGTCGTTGTAACGACTTTCGTTGTAAATCCTGCGTTGTAACGGTACCGCGTTGTAACGGTTCCGTTGTAAAGGATGTTTCCCATTGTAATGTGGTGCCAAAAAGGGCTGCAATACAATTCCACTTTGCAGCAGAAAAGAAAGATAGAATAAACATTACATTTTCATCCTTTGGCGTCCTAGAAACACATGGAATGAGCAGCTGTAAATCCTGCCTTCAAACTCTCTTTCCTGCCTGCAGTCATGAATTATTCTGCAAAACAATTATGAGTTGTAAAGCATGGTTACCAGCTGTCCTGATGTGTGTGGAAATGCCATTCATTTTAGGGCCTGGCCTAGAGGCAGCTCTAGCGGTCTCGCCAGCACTATTTCATTAAACCAAAATCATAAATAAAAAACACATATTTTTGCATTGTGAAATCTCTCCTTATTCATATGCTGTGCATGATCGCTTCATCTAGTGGATCGGTCTGAAAGTGCTGATTTACAAAACGTTTCCTACCCAGTTTGGGTGTCGACATAGGCGGAGCCTGAATGCAACGTTGACCGTAGGCCCACAAAGCCTCTTATATGGCCTCCATCTTAGATAATTTTGTACTTTCTCTCTTCCACTATTCTCCTTTTCTGTGGAAGTGGGAGGGTCGCATGTGGATCTAAAAGAGAATCAAGAGGCAAAACCACTATAACAGGCAAGTAACTGGATACCCACAGGCAGTGCTTTAAATGGGCCGGTACTGCCAGGTACTGAGTACATGCACTTCTCTAGTTTGAGAGAGAGAGTACCTGCTCTTTTCAGCAGAGGTGCAACACTTTTAATTGGAGATTACCTGCAACTCTCAGAAGGAAGTTGGTACTCTGGACTAAGGTAGCTGTACTTCTATTTTTATATTTTAAGCACTGCTTATAGGTGAGGGTGAAGTTTCTTCTAGATTCACATGCTGTACATACACTACGTAATGGTATTACTTCCTCTGTGGAGGTGGGTTTGAGGAGGACGTAGAGGAGAACAAAATGTCTTAATAATCATTGTCCAACCTCTACCTCCTTGAATATTTCTATAGCTACACAATAATTTATCATAAATGGGTGTTTTCAACACTGTATTGCCTTGCAGGTGTTCTGCAATGAGACCTTAGCCATGAATGTTAGTGTGGACCCCTTCTTTCTAGTGGAATGTACTCTAGGCTTCACATCTAGGGGCATATTTACAAGGGAATGGCGTCACAGAAATGTCACTTATTTCGACACTACAGTAGCGCTATGCCCTGCTCCAAGCCACTTAGCATGGCTTAACGTTGCTTTGTAAATATCGTCCCCTTTCACGCAGGAATCAAAGACATGATGAGCACTACTCCTTCCTGTGAAGATTTCGCGGCTTTCTTTAACAAAAAAACTGACAATATAAGGAGCGACCTCCTCAATGACGCAAGCCTTCACTCAATACCCAATTGCATAACACCTAATAAACTAAAAAACAATGCGACATGGTCATCCTTTGACACCTACTCTGAAGAAGAAATTGACAGAATACTTAGCACCCTAAAACCATCCAATCACCTCAATGACCCTCTTCCTGCTAATGCCGTAAAAGACTTCATTCCTTTGCTCCTCCCACTGTGGACTAAAATTATCAATAGCTCACTTCAGCAAGGAACCATCCCAGACTCCCTCAAAGTTGGTCAAGTCACACCTTTACTGAAGAAACCAACAGCCGACCCCACTGATCTAAACAACTACTGTCCGATTACCAACATTCCCACTCTCGCCAAACTTTTAGAAAAATGCGTTCAACTACAACTTACAAAGCACATAGAACAGTTTGATCTCCTCAACCCTCATCAATCAGGCTTCCGAGCAGGGCACAGCACTGAAACAGCTATGACTCACATAATTGACGACGCCCTCCAAATTCTAGATCAAAATGATACCTGCCTCCTCATCCTCCTCGATCTCTCCTCAGCATTTGACACAGTGAAACATGAGAACCTACTCGAACTCTTAAACACAAGAATGGGCCTCTCTGGGACTGTTCTTCGTTGGTTCACTTCCTTTCTACACAACCGGTCTCAGAAATTCAAGAGCAAAAACATGATGTCCTCCCCAGTACCGATATCGCTAGGTGTCCCACAAGGTTCCTGTCTATCCCCTACTCTGTTCAACCTAGTTATGGAACCTCTCACCACCCTGCTACAATCATCCAATGTACACTTTCACATGTACGCCGATGATACTCAACTATATCTCAAGTTACAATCCCCCAAAGACATCTTGCGTCTGAACTCAACGATCAGAAGCACCCAAGCTTGGCTGGCTGACAACCACCTCAAACTCAATGCTATGAAAACAGAGTTCCTCCTAATCTCACCCCCCACGAAAATATCTTCCGCACAAACATGGCTTAAGCACCTAACACCACTCAATGTCCAACCGACCATCGTGGACTCAGCAAAATCGTTAGGCATAACACTTGACACCAACCTCAACATGCAGCAGCATATCAGCAAGGCAACTAAAGGGGCGAACTTCCAAATAAATACCTTGAGGAAACTTAAACCCTTCCTCCCAGCAAAAGACTTCCAATCAGCAGTTCAAGCACTAGTCATCCCTCGCATAGACTACGGCAGCGTGGCCCTCTGCGGCCTCCCCCTAACTACAACTGCACCCCTCAGAGCGTCACTAAACGCAGCAGCAAGACTCATCACTGGATCTAAAAAACATTCGCATATCTCCCCTGACTTTAAATCCTTGAACTGGCTGCCTCTTGAAGCCAGAATACACCTGAAAATTGCCTGCATGACGCACAAGGCTATACACCTGAAATCACCCAGCTACCTCACCCATAAACTGACAGTCTCCGCGGCTCCAGAACCACCAGAAGTACAAACAATCTTCTGCTGAAACCTCGAAGATTCCGGAAGGAAAAAACATACAAACGCTCCTTCTCAGGAATGGCACCCAGGATCTGGAACGCACTTCCTCCGGAAACCAGGCTCATCTCCTCCTCCCTTCTTTTTAAGAAAGAAGTCAAAAATATCCTTATGGCTAAATACACTTGAACAATTACGTCTGAGATACAATCCGATCAGTATTACCGAGCTGATTCCTATGCACATGGGTTCTTATTTGTACTAGTCTAAAATGTTTACTCATATCTGTATTATGTTCTATTTTTGTGTTATCTACATTGTTGATGACCTACGTACAATTATGCCATGCTACCTCATACCTGTAATGTTTGTAATAGTTCTACTACTTACCTGTAATATTTGTAATAGTTCTATTATTTACATTAACTTGTTGACCTGCCTTCCTACTATGCGCCCCTGTTTCCCCACCCTTCCACCTCCCTTGTAAAGCGCTCTGTTATCTGCAAAGATCTTGTTCGCGCTATATAAAACTTTTAAAATAAATAAATAAATAAATAGGTGTTGCTGTGAGCGATCCACCGCAAAACCAATTGCTTTTTGACGCTGCCCCAGATTTACAAGGATGTGTGAATCTGAGGCAGCTCCAAAAATGAATGCCACTGAATAGCAGCCGTTACAGTGGCGCAACCAGGAGAAATACCTTTGTTTCTCCTCGTTTTAACTCTATGTGCGCTACATTCTGCAGCACACATAGAAATTATTATTATTAAGAAGTTATACAGCGCATAGCTACCCTTGGGCATCCCAGCGCTAGCGATCAAGCAGACAACCATTCAGACTTATGGGGCTACTTGTTGAAAGAGCCCAGTTTTTAAAAAATTCCGAAAAGGCAAGGTAAGGGGTTTAGAGCGCAGGTGTAGTGGAAGAGAATTCCAAAGCTTTGCCACATTATAAGCAAAAGATCTTCCTCCACTTCTTGTTCTTTTAATTTTGGGAACCACTACCAAGTTATGGTTGCGAGAGCGAAGTGCCCTCGACGGCTGATAGGAGGTAATGAGGGTTTTGTTTATTTTCGGGCCTTTTCCCCAGACAGTCCTATGGGCAATGCATAAAGCCTTGAATTTTATCCTTTCAGGGATAGGCAGCCAGTGCAGGGCTTTTAAAGCTGGCTTGGCTGATTTGGATTTAGTAATGCCCATAAGCATCCTGGCTGCACAATTGTGAGACACTTGCAATTTCCTCAGCGTAGCCTTTGGAGCTCCCAAATAAAGGGAGTTACTATAATCCAACCGTGACAGAACCAATGCTTGGATCAGAATTCTGTTGGCATGCATTGACAGTAGAGGAAGGACTCTCCCTAGGGATCTAAGTATCCCAAAGCATACCTCTGTAACCATCACTGCCTGGTGGTCGAACTTGAGGGCATTATCTAACCAGACACCCATGCTCTTTATTCTGGTTTTAGGGGTAGGGGGAGGACCAAGATACTTTGGCCAAAACTGTCCGAGGTTCGTACCAGTGTTGCCTCCTGGCAGCATAAGTTCAGTTTTTCCTCCATTGAGTCGGAGGCAAGAGTGTTCCATCCAGGAGGCAACTTTCTCTAGGCAAGACTCGAAGTCCGTAAGTGAGCGTAATGACCAATTGTGTATCATCCGTGTATGTCGCGATTTTGATGTTATGAGGTAAAACAATGTCAGCCAAAGGTCGCATGTAGACATTAACAAGCATTTACAATGCAATAGGTCTTGCTTTTACACGAGTTTAAGCTATTGCCATTGTAAATGACAATGCCTTTTATTTATGTTTTTTAAACTAAAACAAAAATAAAAGGCATTGTTATTTGCAATGTCAATAGCTCAAACTCGCGTAAATGCGAGACCTATTGCATTTTACACTAAAAGTAGACTTTGCCCATATAATGCATTAATATAGGTAATGTGCAGAGATTCCCTTTGCGTTTTTCATCTTAAAACTTTTGTTCAAACTCTGTGCCCACGCATCTTTCTAATAACACCAATGTACCCTAAACTTTTGGAGATGTCGTTCCAGGGTGAGGTGCTAGCGCCACCATTTGTATTAGGATGGGCCTTCCACTCCCTAGCCACCGTCAAAATCATATAGTATTCTACGCCAGAGCTGGGTCATTGGGTTGCCACATGACATCATTGTTGACTTCTTCAGAAGAGTTGGGGACATTGAACCGTTACCCCACCATGTTCAGTATTCCAAACAAATAGTTTTCGACAATTCCATAAAAGGTGAGTGGTAATACGCTTTAACAAACGCTTCTTAAACTAAATCTTTAAAAAAATATATGTATATATATATATACTAGCAGCCTGTCCCAACGTTGTCCGGGTATGAATTGCTGCCGGTCAGTAGTATATTGTTTTGTAGGATTTCGTATTGATAGCATTTCTTATCTGTGACAGGCATGTGAAACGCTCCGATTCACAGTGCACTGCTGATGCACTTTAGAGTGCGCGTTCAGTAGTGTGTGAACTCGAGTTTCCCTACTTTATTTTTCCTTGCAATATTATATAGCGCTAAATCGACAACATGGCATGAGCACAATTTACATTACAGAGGAACACATTCATTAGTGGTAGGCACGGGGAGACAAAACGATTTGCCTGGAATCACAGGATGTTGAGCTGATGCCGAGATTCGAACGTAGCTCCCCAGCTCCAAAGTTCGCAATTCTAGAACTTGTGGTGGGAGGTGTGTCTAAAAGTGTATGTCGGTGCTGGCCATCAATGAGAGAGACCTGTGCATTTTTCAAATGGGTGATGAAAAAAATATGAGTATGTTGCTGGAGATGTGGGCCGAAGTGCCACCAATGTACTTACCGGGGAGGGTAAACACCCATTATTCCGCAACTTTCTTTCCGCATGCCATCACTCCGCATACTTTCATTACGAAAGTACCATGACTCCGCAATGCCATTATAAAGCATGGCATTACATTTTATATGCTTTTACCACGCATACATTTACAATGAAATTCGTTGTAAATGCATGAATGGTAAAAGCATGTTTTTTTTAATGTTTGGGTAAGGTAAGTATGGGTATAGGGGTATATGTTTTGGGGTGTTTGGGTATTTTAAGAGTTCAGATATAGTTTTGGGTTATGGGGTACAGGGGTAGTTTTAGGGTTTAGGGATAGGTATGGGTTTTGGGGTACAGGGGTATTTTTAGGGTTCAGGGCTAGGTTTGGGTTTTGCTGTATATGGGTATTTTTAGGGTTCAGGGGTAGGTTTGGGTTTTGGGGTACAGGGGTATTTTAAGGGTTCAGGGCTAGGTTTGGGTTTTGGGGTACAGGGGTATTTTTAGGGTTCAGGGCTAGGTTTGGGTTTTGGGGTACAGGGGTATTTTAGGGTTCAGGGGTAGGTTTGGGTTTTGGGGTACAGAGGTATTTTAGGGTTCAGGGCTAGGTTTGGGTTTTGGGATACAGGGGTATTTTTAGGGTTCAGGGCTAGGTTTGGGGTTTGGTGTACAGGGGTATTTTAGGGTTCAGGGGTGGTTTTGGGGTACAGTGGTATTTTTAGGGTTCAGGGATAGGTTTGGGTTTTGAGGTACAGGGGTATTTATAGGGTTCAGGGCTAGGTTTGGGTTTTGGGGTGCAGGGGTATTTTTAGGGTTTAGGGATAGGTTTGGGTTTTGGGGTACAGGGTATATTTATAGGGTTAAGATGGGTTAGTGTTTAAGGGTGTTGGGGTATTTTAAGGAGTAAGGGTGGGTTATGATTATGGGGTGCAGGGGTATTTAAAGGGAGCAGGGTGGGATTAGCACACGATATGAGACATGGCATGAAGGGCGGAACGTACCACACGCCCCCAGCGTTTGTCACGCCCCCAGCACACGCCCACAGCACAACGCAGACACGCCCACAAGGGACTGCTTTGCTGGCACGGTTCTTTTACCTTTTAAATGTATATGGTGGGCATCTGCATAGCCTATGTCCTTCTGCTGCAACTGCTCTTTCCAACGCTGTATTGGGTGCTGTGATCGGTGCTGTGGTTCCTGAGATTACACGCCTCAAAGGTTTGGGCTCTCTCTTTATTATATTAGTATATATATGTGTGTGTATATATATATATATATATATATATATAAATATATATAACCATGTACAAACCATGTACTAAAGAGATGGGAGTGAAAAGTTTCCCTTTGCTTAATTTCTTTACAACAATATAGGAACTTGAAAAAAATTCAACGGAAATAAAAACAACATAAGAAGTACGCTAACGTCACTGTCACATTCTCCTGGCTTGGGGCTGCCAGGCCTAGGAACAGATGCTGGAGTTTGCAACACTCCCTTTGTGCGCCTCCTGCCTCTTTGTTCGAAGCACTGAACCCTGCCCCTCACACCTCACAAAAAGCAAGACATTTAAAAGCAGCCACCACCAGCCTCAGCATTTACTTTGGCTTCAGACCCGTTTGCTGGGCCTTTTGAGCCACCTCCCCTGCCTCCAGCACTCAATAGCACATGATAGGCACAGGAGCCTAAAACGAGTGTTGGTAAAGCCAGCAAGGAATGCGGCCCCATAATACGCAATCCCGGGGGAGGTGAGGCGCATTGGAACTGACCACATCTGAATGCAATCAAGAAAAAGAGTGAACAAGCCACAGTTCCTACGACCCCTTTCAGACACAAAGCCAGCCCATGTGAAGCCTAAAAGAGAGGGAGTGTTGCGTACCTCGCCGAAAACCAAGCAGCAGTTCTCAAACTTCATTTCATTCATTTCATTTAACCGTAACTTACCCCCCACAAAAAACTCAGTGTTAAATTTGAACTCAGTAGACTCACTTATGAAGAGCACCCCCATATCAACTTAAGGTGCTGCAGACCAGCCCCACCAACACCTATCCAATATGTGAGGGGCAGACTGAACTTGAACTGACGCCGCAGCAGATTTTTCAGCCCAAGGACTACTCGTGAATTGCAGCCCCCATGCCACCTAAGGCATGCACCTCCAACAAACATAGGAATCGCACCCTATTTTTTACAGTAACTAACTCAGAAACGGCACCGAACCTTCATTGATAAATACTAGACTCGCACCCCACTCCCGTCTAAACTATGTGCCCCCCTGCGCCTCTGTTCTCCGTGCCTGCTTCACAGCTGTGGTGAAGAATTTTGTTATCTGCTTGTTAAATAAACAAGCAGATAAGAAAAGTCTTCACTACAGCCGCAAACCAGGCCATGGTGTCCGGAGGGGCTTTTTAAAAAACGGACAGGGTGGCACCCAAAAACACTGCTTTCCATGGGGAAGTCAGCGCTTACCATAAATACCCAATGGAAATGAGGGGCGGGGCTTAGAGTCCCTTTTAGAAATCTTGTTGTTTACAAGATCTCTCGCAGAGGTGGAACAGGGCTCTGCCCTGCCACACCCACAAGACCTAAAAAGAGTAGGGCTAAGCAAGGAGCCCTGCGGGACTCCACAGTTAAGTTCAACTTTCTTAGAAAAGACATCCCCAGAAAAAACTTGGAAAGTTCTTTTTTCAAGGTAGGATTGTATCCATGAGATTGCCCTGTCTTGAAGCCCCATCCTCCTGAGTCTCTCCACCAAAATGGCAAAGTTGACAGTATCAAACGGCGAACTTAGATCAAGGAGGATTATGGCAACTGCTCCACCCTGATCCAGGATCAGCCTAGATCCTGGATCAGGGTGGAGCGCCAGGATGGCGGTCTCAGTTCCGTGGTTAGGATGGAACCCGGCCTGTGTGGTATGCAGACGGTCGTAACTTTCCAAGAAATTGGAAAGAATGGAGTTCACGTATTTTTCCAGGGATTTTACTATTCCTGGCAACAGTGATATTGGGCGATAATTGCCTAAATCTGCAGGGTCAAGGCTAGGTTTTTCCAGTAGCGCCTTGACCATTGCGTGTTTCCATGGGGCTGGAACCACTCTTGAAGACAAGGACAGATTTACCAATTCCAAGATACAGGGAAGGATTACGTTTCCAGCTCTATGTAAAATATAGGGGGGGGCCTGGATCTAGAGGGGAGCCTGATTTTAGTTTAGCAAAAGTTTCGGTTAATTGTTCAGGCGTCATAGCTGGGAATTCCTTAAGCGTAACCGCTGAATAACTTGTAGTTGATTTAATGTCTGGTAAATTACTGGGGCAAGGGAGATCAGGGAACGTAGTATAGAGTTGTTTGATTTTCTTCAGGAAAAACTGTGCCAAAGCATTATAGTGTTTACGGGAGGCTTCTAGTGCTAAATCGTTTTTTGGTAGTTCAAGTAGATCCTGAGCCACCCGAAAAATTTCTCTAGGAGTAATAACGGCTGAAATAATAATCCTTTCGTAGTAGGCAGCCTGCACTACTCTTATTTCTTTTTGATAGTTTTTTTATAGCCTCTCTGTATTTTAGTTTCCCCAGATCATGATAATCTTTCTGCCACTCCCTCTCGAGTCTTTTGCAAGTCTGCTTAAGTCTTCGCAGCTCGGGGGAATACCACAGAGACTTATTATCCCTACCCTTATGATTGACTTTGGTATGAGCGACTGTTTCGAGTGGACTTGATCCAGCTAGTAAAGTTTGGGTTAGGAACAGGTTTACTGTTGTTTAATGCAGCAATCCAATGGTCTACCGTCAGCTTGGACCATTGCCGTGTTTTCCTCTCAATAACATTCGAGGGGGGGCTGTGCGAGGATACTGATATATTGAATGGAATCAAAAGATGGTCCGACCAGGGAATAGCCCTAGCCCCCCTCACCCATATATCGGGATGATTGCTAAAAATAGAGTCTAACGTGTGGCCTTTGTCAGAGTGGGACCTGTTAATTTTTGGGCCAGTTGAATCGCCATGAGATCTTGAGTAAGTTCTGTGGCATCCACCTTATTGGGATCATTAAAGTGAATATTGAAATCGCCTAATAGAGTGGTATAAGGGGATGTAGCTACTAATGTAGCCGCCACCTCCAGAAGAGATTTGATCAAGCGGCCATTTCCTCTGGGTCTGCGATAAATAAGAGCTCCGCCAAAGGAGTGGGTCACAGAGAACGGCAGAAAGAATGAGAGGCTTTCACAATCAAGGATTATTGTGATTGATTTTGCATTTGATCGTGCATTTATGAATTATGCAGTGGGGCCCCTGGTCCCAGGCAGGCGCGGCCGGGCGCAGACAGGCTTACCTTAGGCTCGCCCGCGCTGACATCTACTCTAAATAGTGAAAGACCCGGAAGCTGACAATGCCTCAGCCCCGCCTCCACTCCCTCCACTCAATGGGAAAACCACGGTGGACCGGTGAGCTGGCGTCCAGAAGGCAGGTATATGTGCAAGTATCGCAATTAGGGCAAAAGTGCAAGTAAATGTGCAAATTTAGTAAAAAGACAGCAGTGACTAGTGTAGAAAGTTTAAAAGTATTTTAAATGAACTTAAGAACTGAGAACCCCATTTAAAAACAGTAGCGGTATGGAGCAAATCGCCTTTAAAGATTGTTTATGTGCAGTAAGGGACACCTTCCTGCACAATTATTCCCTGCAACATAGACACCCTTGCACTATGGTGCAAGGGTGGCTGCGTTGCAGGAAATCATCCCTGCAATGCAGGCACCCTTGCACTATGGCGCAAGGCTATCTGTGTTGACGCTAGACAGCTTTTTTTATCCATGAATTCTTATAAATACGGCGCACCCCTGCATTTTTAAAATGAGGCAACGCAGCCCTGCTAAACTGCGTGCAGGGCCACTCTGCACCATTTCCTTGTAAAAAATCCCACACTTAATGGCAGTGGTCTTTCAGTCTGCACTTTCAACTTTGCAATAGTATATTTGGTGACTGCTGCGCCCAGTGCCTGTGGTGAATACCCAACGAAACACTGTAGATTTCCTGAAGTTCTGTGTTTCCTGTATGCAGTTCATCACCACCATTCTTGCATCTAGGATGTGCAGCGCGTTTCTTCTGTGTAAAGCCAGCATGGTTATGGCGTGGCTGATGTGGAACTTAGGGTGTGTTCTCATGATAACCTTATCATTGCAGATGGTTGAGTATGATTTCTGCGCTGAGTGCCTGCAATTGACTTACTCTCCTTAGAGCTGTAATTGTCATTAAAATGCGGTCTTTAAAGTGAGGCATCTCAGTGATGCTATGTGCCTGGGCTCTAAAGGTGATTACATAAGCCCTGATGGCACTTAAAATGTTAAAGGTGATTACATAAGCCCTGATGGCACTTAAAATGTTATGCGGTCTCCCCAAAGGCACCGCAGCTCCTCTAAGAGCCTCCACCAACACAGCAGCGAGACTCATCACTGGCTCGAAAAAAAGGACCCACATTTCCCCGGATCTAAAATCTTTAAACTGGTTGCCATTTGAAGCCAGAATCCACCTGAAAATAGCATGACGCACAAGGCTCTACATCATAGTGCACCCAGTTATATCACACAAAAACTCACAATATCTGGAGGATCAAGATCAACAAGAAGTGCGGAAAACCTCCTTCTGAAACCACAAAAATTCAATAAGAAAAAAACGTATAATCGTTCCTTTTCAGGAATGGCACCCAGGATAAGACTGAACCCCTCCACCTCCTCCTTCAAATTGGAAGTAAAAGGCATCCTTATGGCTAAATTTACGTAAACATAGCCTCACATGACTGTGGAGAACCCCTATTACATTCTTTTTACCTACCAATCTAATGCTTGGCTTTTTATATGTACAGTTTTGTTCCACTTATTTTGACGTTTTCATCATCAATGTATTACCATCATCCTTCAAAACCGTCCGGTCCAGTTTTCGCACCTTATCTGATGTGCCCTTCTATCTGTGATTGTTCTCTGCTACCATTCTCTATGGCCATGTTTACCCGTATATGTTTGAACTGTCCTTTTGCTAGTTTATTAAGCTTTTTGATGTTATTCTTACGGTCCTGCTTATTTTTATTGTTTGATATACCTATACACATTTACTGTAAAACGCTCTGATACACGCAAGGGTCTTGTTCGCGCTCTATAAAACTTTCAAAATAAAATAAATAAAATAAATGTAACTGGATGAGCTCTCTCTGGTGTTTTTCCTCCAAATCTACCCAATTGTAGTATTCACTTAATGAGATGTATGTTTAAATAATCTTTTTATCCTAATTCTCTTGCCAGTAAACATCCTGACTGCACGCCAGAAAAAAGCAGAGGAATTAAAGAGGATGACAGATCTAGCCAATCAGATGACCGACGCGCAGATGTCTGAACTCAGGGCAGAAATTAAGGTAGGTCAACTATTCTTTTTTGGTTCATTCCACATTTGTTTTTCACATGGAATTTTAAACTCTGCAATCTGTTAAAGCTTGAATTTATATTCTAAGACACCATTGTTTAACCCCTTCCGCGCTCATGACGAGCCCAGCTCGTCATGAGTGACGACGCTCGTACGCTCATGACGAGCTGAGCTCGTCATGTAACGCGTTTTTTTTTAAAAACGCAGCGCGCAGCGGGAAAACCGCTAGTGCGCATGCGGTTTAGGACCTGTGGCTGGATATAGATAATAGCTAGTTGAAATGCAATGAAAAAATTATTCCTGCATGGTCAGGGTATAAAGAAAAATTATCTTTGCATTTTCTGTAGGATCATTCTATAAATTTTTTTACTTTTTGCTAATCACACTGACTGTCACATTACGGACAACCATCTTCTGTGTATTTACCACTAGGGGGCAGTTACTGCCAATAATTCTAACCGTGCGCCTTTTTTATTAGGAGATTATTGTCTCCGGAATGTGGAATAACCATACCTACATAGAATTGTAAGGTTTTTTTCTGCATGCGGATTCCTCATTCCTTGGGCAATTGCTTATCCATTTACCACAAGCTCTGGATAAATGGGACAGTGGGCCTATGCAGGTCAGCAGATGGGGAGCAGGCAGAGGGCTAACAGGTGACACCATTGACTACCATTCCCATGCTATAGTAATCTGGCTACGTTGACTAATGCGCCCACTGCAGGGGCCTGTGTTCGACCTTATAATCACTGGTTCAAATCCCGGTGGGTCCACTCAGCCTTTCACCCATCTGTCATCAAAATAATGAGTACCATTAAGTTGGGTTGGGTTGACCTTGAATCTGGGGAACCGGGCTCAAGTCTCGGCAGGGACACTCCACATCCTGTGATTCTGAGCAAATCACTTAATCTCCTTGTGCCTAACAACATCAATTTGTCCATGTGTAACCCCACTGGCGCTCATGTAAAGCGCTCTGATACCTTCGGGCCAGTGTTTGTGCTATATAAAATAAAACAAAAAAAATAAAAATCACTTATTTAGAGCTAAGAAGTATGCTTTACTAATACGCATGTTATGTTTACAAATACACGTGTTATACAAGGAAGTCAAGCATGAGCTCGGCTGCACTTCTGCCTGGAGCACCTGCCCGCATGATATTTTTACCAGCCACATATTCCACCCAGCAAAATCTGGCCCAGTTTTCCCAAACCCAGACTATCGAGGTGTGGAAACATCATCCCACTCATGAACAGTTGGATCCCCATCCCCTAGGGATACCACTTTACCTGAACTGTCATTGGACTCTGGGTGTCAGTGCTAAAACCCCAAAAATATTGTTTCACATAAGAGCACCCTAATTAACACCACATTTGTCTTGTATTACTATATGGAAATAAGCGTTTCAAAGTGGATGATTACACAACTTAGAAAGAGATACAAATACTCGAAGATCTACAAAATATCTGCATTCAGTTCATGAAGAACTCATACTTCTGAGTTAAAATTTCAACTGATTGATTACATGTTTTCTACTGCTTCATGCCCAGTAGCGGCCGCCACTGAACAGGGTGGGTGGGGGGAGGTGGGTGAATACAAATGTATTTATAATAACTTCTGAGTGCCGCCAGCCAACGCCTCTCCTCCCACGTCTTCTCCGTGCAGCCCGAGGAAGCACACAGCTTCCCAGAATACCCTGGCTGATCACAACTCTGTAATGCAGCGTTATGATTGGTCTGGTGCCGTGGTTCAACACTCAGATGTGGATAGGGAGGCTGTGCATGTTCCCTACCAGACTTTCTAATACAGCCTGGTGGGGAATATGCCAAGAGCACAGGACTGTCTGGCTGGCCCAGGAAGACCGGCCAAACCGTCCTGCGCACTTTAGAGTGTTTCGAAGCCCCACCCGCTCGGCCCCGCACCTAAGCAGGAAAGAAAACTAAAATGATAATAACGTTAATTATTATAATTTTAGTTTTAACTTCTTAAACTGCTCACAGAGCAGTGGGGCGATGCTCCCCGCCTTAGCAAAGGAGCCGTTGCTGGTCATGACATTGGAATATGAACTTGTGAATGTCAAGTAGATTGCACTGGAATATATTTTAGCTGAATCCAGTTGCTTCTTGAAAATAATTATAGCCTGCAGAAGTGTGTCATTGTGATTGTTTTTATGTAAAGGGGCAATCTCACCTTCTTTCTTTAAAAAGGAACGCCTTTGCTAAAATAGCAGTAGTGAACACTTCCATGTGCCTACCAGAAACTGCAAAAATGTACTAATTCTTTCCTGGAAGGGTAACAAAATAAAACACATGATCTGGCGGAGGTAACATGGGTTTTCCAGTGAGTTACTGAAATAATCACCGACAAAGTCTATAATTTCTGTCTTTTTAAATAGTGGAAAAGTTTTCGGCACCTCGAGTGAGACAGAGAAACATGTACCATCTGGGTAGCAGCAGTGCAAGTTTACCTCATCACCTGAAGAAGTACAACATAGTCTACATAAATGCAAAATCCGCCCCACCTACAGTGCAGATACTTCATGGATAACAGCAGTGCAGTGTTTATATACACACATACCAGGTATAGCAAAAGCAGTAGCTGTATGCAGTCTCCTGCTCCCTCACACACATAAGATACAGCACCCGGAGTAGATTTCTAATATTCCCTCACATACACCAGCAATTACAGTAAATGGGGCAGCAGTGCAGGCTTCCCTCACATACACAGAACATTTACATCAGAGGCAGCAATGGTGCAATCTTCCCCGTTCAGATTTGCCATGTTATGTATCCCTGTTGACATCATTCAATCTAAAAAGGCGACAGCGAGAATGAATGATTGTCACGGTAGAGATGGAGAAATACAACCAGCAGAAATAAGAAAATGTGTAATGGCTCTACAGTGTAAACAGCACTAAGAGGGTCTGAGTTACTGTGGCTAGTACCTTTAGTTGCTAAGGGCCTTGATGGTATTTTGTTTCTCCATTGTTTTAAAGCAGTAATCGATGGTCACGGTAGAACAAAGGCCTGTGCTGTGCCATTCCTGCTAGTAATAGCTTTGTGTAATATACATTATTGAAAAAATAAAAATAAAAAGAAACCCTTACCTGAAATTACAGGTTGTCATTTCCAGATGGAGAGAGAAAAGATAAGATGAGTAGAAATATTTACTAGAAAAGGGTTGGGGCAAGTTGATAATAGAAATGAAAGAAGACTCACTTATGGATGTGTGGTTGGCCATCCCTGTTTGGCGTGGTGTGGCACCAAAATATTATTTAAAGAAAAAATATTCCCCAAATAACATTTATACTAGTATCGTCCAGTTGGACATATGAGAAAACCCACATCAATGTAACAATATTTTTGTAAAACAAAATTTATGACACAAACTTGATAACAAACAATATTTCTCTATACAAAATTATAACAACCAACTGTTAGGAAACAGGTCTATCTATCTCCCGGTGATGAGGTCTTGATGAACTATCTGTAAATCACAAATACACATCTCAAAGCAACTCCAAAGCAACTCCTTTAACATTTAGCCAATCCCATGATGAGTTCCCTACAATAAATCTAAAGTCAACAAGCTTTCTCAAAACTAAAAGAATAAGTTCCAACCGATCTGACTGGTTGTATACATGTCTCAAACTCTATCCCTGATTGTAGGAAAATAACCGTTTTGGACATGGTTATCCCCACTTTTTGCCTGGTAATTGATGCAATGGGTTCCTGCTATCCAGGTCCCCAGTGCCAGATCTCTTTCCCTAAAAGCGTACAATTGTTCCCCAATTGGCAATACCTTTAAGCACCCTTGATAGTCCCTAGTAGATGGTACCCCAGGTACCTAGGGCATTGGTACTAAGAGGGTCCCTAAGGCCTGCAGCATGTCTTGTGCCACTCTAAGAGACTCCTCACCAAACTCATGCAAACTGCCATTGCAGGCTGCTTGACATGGAGCAGAGAAAAGTGAAGACAGGATGAGGTACACCGCTTGTGTGCCATGCGTTCAGACACTGCATGTAATATATGTAAGTCACCCATACTGCAGGCCTTACAGCGGAAAGACAGGGTTCATTACATTACTTGTGAGGACATAGCCGCATGAGCAGATATGCCCCAGTGATTCTTGGACATTCCCAGTGAACAGGGAAGCCATCTTGATTATTTGTACTGGGCACTGGTGATTACGTGCTCCACAGTTACATGATGGCTTCACTGATGTTTGCTATCAAAAAGTTCAAATTAATAAGGTCACACTGATTCCAGTGATGTATTTAATAATACATGCCCCCAGAGGGCACTTTAGAGATGCCCTCTGAAAACCTGCCAACCTCTAGTGTACTAAGCAAACACAAGTAGATGATGGACGGAGCGCTGAAACTTTTCAGACACTCACCCCCAGTCACAGATCTGGGTTGAATCCATCATTGTTCTTTAGCACACTTCACCACCCAAGTTCAGGCACTGCTATTTGTAAATCAGTCTTGACCCTGCGCATCATGGGAACAGTCCAGCCCGAACTGCCAAGCCATGTCTTCCCTGAATCGGAAACAAGCATCCTGGGACCAGTTTCTGGCTAACAGCCCTCATCAGCCAGACTAGCTTAAATCCAGTGGCAAAGTGAGCGAGGGACCCACGTTCGGGCATAGCCTGCCAACTTAGGGCGAACAAAGCAAACACAAGGAGATGATAGGCGGAGCACTGAAACTTTTCAGACACTCGCCCCCAGTCATAGATCTGGGTTGAATCCATCATCGTTCTTTAGTTCACTTTGCCACCCAGTTCAGACACAGCTATAGGCAAATCAGCCTTGACCCTGCGCCTCATGGTGACAGATCTCTTGATTGGGGGTGAATGTTTTAATTTGTTCTGCATTCCATCCATCAATTGTGTGTCTTTTGCCTCCTCGTCCTATGTGCGCTGGGTATGCCCAGAAGTGGGTCCTGGGCTCACTGTGCCACTGAATACAAGCTATCCTGGCAGATGAGGGGTGAAACCCCGAAACTGGTCCTAGGATGCTTGTTTACGGTCCAGGGAGGACCTGGCTTAGCAGTTCGGGCAGGACTGTTCCCATGAGGCACAGGGTCAAGACTGATTTGCATATGGCCAGGTCTAAACTGGGGTGGCATGGTGAGCAAAAGAATGCTGGATTTAACCCAGATTTCTTGACTGGGGGTGAATGTTTTGATTTGTTCTGCATTCCGTCCATCAATTGTGTGTCTTTTGCAACCTCTAGTGTACTGGCTGACTGGTGTAGACCAGCCTGTCACCACAGACAGGTTTCTGACCCCTGCAGGTGAGAGCCCGTGCTCTCTAAGGGCAGAAACAATGCATGCTTAGGCCGAAGGTGTAGTCACCTCCTCCAAGCAGGATGGCTATGTAATCAGCATATCAAGGTAGGAGCTATCAAAGCCCTTTGCCGCCTTCAATATGCGACCCAGGCTTCCCCGAGACAGGGGATTCGCCTCCTCCTGCCCAGGACCTATTTGGCACCATGACAGGCGGGAAAAATAGCTAGTCAGGAGGCGTGTTTCCAGCGCAAAAGTAAATACCCTTAGAAGACTTTGCACCACTCTGCCTCACTTTGCATGACTTTACTTAGGCACAAACTCTTAGTAAATTTGCCCCCATGTTCACACTTGTAGGCAGAGTAGCTTGCACGCTACGGATATAAAGAGAAAATATAAAGCACCCAATACCTCCATTGCTCAGATCACACTTCATACCGGTAAGAGGCATTTTGCTGTAGGTGCACTCAGTATGCCAAAACTTAGATATTATATCTATGCCCATTATGAAAAGCAAACCAGAAACAAATTGTGCTACCTGTCCCCACTTTGTGAAAACCCTGTCTAGCACAACCTAATGGATTTGAGGGTGATGGGAAAGAAATAAGTGTGAATAAAGTATTAGGAAGTGTTAGGGGAACCACGGTCTGCCGAGAATTGAAAGCAGAAAAGAAGTTCTCCCTGGAGATTGGGATCTGAGAGAATCCAATTGGTCTAGGTAGGGTCTATGCAAGCCTTTTCAGGTCGATCCTAGTGCAGCACACATGCGCTGCTCTATGGGAAGGCTTCTTGTAAGCACTCCAAACTTCCCACAGACTTCTCCGTGGGATTTAGATAACTCCCACAGAATTCATTGGCCATAGCGTGTGTCTTTCAAAAAAGAAAGCACGCAAATGGCCGAAGGTGTGTGTTTGTCCCACCTTTTGTGGAAATGTTCCCTCCCATGGTCTCTGGGTCTCGGGTGCGAGCAGCGGCGCGCAAATTGTCGCAGCTGCATTCCTTACATTCTTTGCAGTGCGCGCGCACTACTCGAGGTCTTCTAATATCGGTCGGGACAAAATGCTTTTCTCCTGGCTGATGTTGCAAGTATCTGCTGTTGTATTTAATGTTGTTAATGTACATGGGCAAAGCTTCGTATCAGAAGTGATGTCATATCCTGTGGCGCCCCTTCTCGCTCTCTAAAATAATAAGTGCCGTGGGAATAAAAACGTCTGACCGGAAAATGTTATGCCAACAATTACTGAAACAGTTTGTCTCAATGTGGACATATTCACTGCAGGGTACGTTCAGCAGCACGAGCTTGCCTTAAAGGAAAGGCAGTCACGCAATTGCAGTACATCCTCTATGGCAGTCTCGCGTAGCAGAGCACTGCCTCCTGCGTGCCGACTTTTTGCAGGGCTGTGATAAAATGATGATGCATCGGCATGCCCAATGGTGCAGAGAAAGATGCGTCAAGCTGCTGCCTCATTCAGGCTGCAGCCTGCAGCGGGATGCAACGCGTGTGTACGGGGGTTACTTATACAACTGCCATAACAACCCTTTGGCCTGCTCTCAAACCCCTACCCCACCCAATGGCAAGCCTTTGTGTGTCATATCCATGTGACAGCCGGCCTTACCCATCTGCTCTTCCCAATAACTCTGTGTCTGCAGGTGGCTCGAAGGGGTCTCAACCAAGTCTTTCCTATGTCCAGCATCCACAGGGCTGCACTGCTCACCGACTTACACAGCATGATAATTGGGGAAAATAAAAGCCGCTCTGCGTGAATCTTAAAGAAGCAGGGGTTCTCACAGCAGTCATGGAACATTATGTTATAATTTATGTTAAAGCATGCCCTGATCTATACATTCTGACTTCTATGTGGAACCCGTGCACTTAAACAACTAAAGAGCATTGACAGTGCACTCAGCAGTTCAGGGTTGCTCTTTTCACAAGATGCTGCAGATTAACAGGGCGCGCATTCCTCAGCTTAGCACCATACCCTGATCTTTACACATGATGCTGAATGTGACTTTTCTTGCTCCAAGACTATGCAGTGATCTGTTGTACAATTTATCAATATTTCTGTTACAGTGCATAGAACATTCTTTGCACAACACATAAAAGGCCATAGATCAGGGCAGCGTCCTTATATTTGTCTGGGAGGAGTGGGCAGGATTCAGTTAGACATACTGACTTAACTTATTCAGTAAAGCACCACGTAAGTTGTCACACCACACGTTCACTTATGATGCATCAACCCACTGAGCATCAATGATGATGCAGCAGACTGCCAGAGGGTGCGATCTCGCTGTCCTGAAACACTGCTATGAGATCTGGACTGCGTCATATGCTAGACGTGCCTGGATGCTGTGGGCGTTCTGCCTACCCTTCACCCTAAGGTGCACAAGAGTCATGCACTACTCTGTGAATTGCCCAAACTGTCTTGTATTAAGATAATGACAGCAACCTCGTATGTTACCTGGATAACCTAACCCCAGTTGCAGTTCAGGATCTTCACTTTACCCCATGAAGGCTGTCTTATCATACGCATTCCTTAATCAGACTGCATGACCCACTGTGTGGTAATTGTATAGCTCTTCAATACCTGACGGCACAGCACGCAGGATAATGTGCTGCATGGCTAAACACTTATAAGGTCCCAAAGCCGAAACTTATTGGCTATGCCAATGCTTGTTTCCTTAGTGCCTCAGGTAGTCTTGAGATGTACCGAAATTCATTGCAGGTGACATGATGTGATCTGCTCCAACACACATTATATGTTAAGCTTATAAGTATTTACAAAAGCGATGTCAAAGCACTTTTCAGTTTTGAGCTATCATTGAAATGAACTACAATACAGTTAGCCTTGTGCATTTACATATATATGGTATACATAATGACCTCATATTGATTAGTTTATCTATATATATATGCCTTTAGATCAGTGAAGATACCCTGCGTAAGGGTTAACGGAAAAGTTTTTAATAATTCTTTCAAGAATGATTTCAGAACATAGATTTCGATAATAAATTGTTTTTGAATATTTACTTCATAAGTATTAGAAAGTCCACAGCGACTTAGTCGAAGATGGAATTGGAAGGTGCAATCGTCATGCTTGATTGGCAGTCAGAGGAATATTATATCGATTGTCACAGTTTGATTCAAAGATGCTGTTCATCTTCTAGAAGGTATGCTACAATTGATTATATCCACATATAATTATGTTACGAGTATGGTGACTTGTGATACTGTCATAAATCTGTATAGTGATGTGAGATTGTCCCATTGTGGCTAATTCATGGATTCTTACATTATGTGATTCTTAGAATAGTTTGGGCTTTACTTGGTTTGTCGGCCTGCAAATACCTTTATAATTGTTTAGTTAGCCCAACGTGTATATGTACTATTGTTCCATGCCATTGTTTTTAGATAATGTGTGATTGTGATTTCTTGAGCTCTAGAACATTGTTCCATATTTATGGTGCTGCACCAGAGAAGCCCTGGCACACTTTTTTCGTTTTACTGGGATTTCCAATGTGAGGTTGTTATTTTTTCTGTAGCTCCTTTGTTCTCCTAGTACTTTCAGTATAAAATGGGTGTTTAGTTGCAGAGTGTTTAACGTGTTGCATGTTGTTCTCATTATGCAGCAGCTTTTCATTAGTGCCCACTTTAGTACGATGAGGACAGGGCCATGCATTCTTTCCTCTTGGTGTTGGAGATTAGCCTTGCTCTAAATTTAGGACCGCAGTAAATAAGGCTGGATTTTGAATGGCCCATGCATAATTGCAATCCCACAGTCTAGTCTGGAGAGAACGAAGTTTTGTGTAAGTGTGCAGAGATCGTGTTCAGTTATTAAGTATTTTAAGTTATGAATGGTGCATAGTTGTCCTTGAGCACTTTTTGTTTGCTATATGAGAGGTTGTAAAGAAACTTATTCATCTCAGGTAAAATCCAACAATTGTGCTTTCTCTACAGGTGTTTGAGACCCCCAGGTGGGTAGTTTGAGTAGTGGGTAGTTTATCTGTCGGCTTTGTGCTGTTGGTGTTAGGGTTGAAGAGTAGAATTTAAGTCTTCTGTCAACTCGGTATGATGAAGTAATTAGAAAGCCATTTCTTTGTGGTTTGAAGACCTTTCTTATGGTTTTGGTGTTTGCTTTGAAGATATTTTAGATTTGGGTGAATGCCACATATTGGTGGATGTTTAGACCTAATCCTCTTTGTTCTCGGATTATGGGTTAAATGTAGAGGTACGACTTGTGAGAGGCCAGAATGGAGTCTTGGGTAATCCGGAAAGGGAATAGATGCTGAACTTTACAGATCCACCTTTATAGATCTTTCATTAGGCCAAGATCTCAATCAGTTAATGGCAGTGCCTTCCAGCCAGATTAGTTTTTAAGGTGTTGGTGTCAAGAGGTCAACTGTATCAACATGCTGCAGTCAATACTAGTACCAGAATGCATGATTTAATATTGTTCAGGAGCAGAGGTCTCTAACCTTTTCTGTCGTGAGAAGTACTGATGATCAGTGAAAATCATTGTGAGCTACTGAAGGCAAAGCCACTCATGCAGTGTTGCCAGACACCCAATACCCAGCTTTATTGACATAAGCCTAATGTTCATGGAGCCAAATACTATGGATGGAACAAAATAACTTGCTATGACAGGGTTGACATGTGTGTCAATGAGAGTGTGGTCTTTGGGGATGTATAAACATATGTGCATATGAATGAGATACATGTGTATGAGTGAATGAGAGCTTATGTTGTATGTACTTATAGCACAGGACATACCTTTCCCCATATGAGGCACCGTTAAATGTATAACACAAAACAAGTAACAATTTTTTAAATGGACGAAATTTAAAGTGGAGAAAAATGATCCCCAAAAATATTCAGAATATGGAATTTCTCCCACTTAAAAAAATGGTTGTATTTTTCAGTTATAAATATGACACAGTGTCTACCAGCCACTGGGAGCAAGTTGTCTGCTGTGTGTAAATGCAACACTTTGAAATGGGAGAAAATAAAATTGAAGAGTTAACTTTATGTTTATATGGATTCCATAAAACTCATCATTTAAATTATCTCTCATTTTCTTCACTTAAAATATATCCCATTTAAAAAAAAATGACTGCATTTGTTAGTTATACATATGGCACACTGTCTACTGGCCACACCGAGCAAGAGGCCTGCTGTTTGTAAATTCTATACTTTAAAATGGGAGAACATTTAAATAGAGAGTTAACATAATCATTAAGTTAACTCTTGCTTTAAAATTTCTCCCATTTAAAAGCATTCTTGAACAATATTTTCTTCTCATGCTCCAGTATTAAGTTAAAGGCCTTCATTTAAGATGTAAGTATCAGGCCCTCCTAGCCGCAGGTGCCGCGTCCAGCTCCATACCCGCTGGTCCCTGGGCTGCACGCGACACCGGAGGAGGTCAGCGTTTTCCTCACAGCCATGAGGTCACCCGGAGGGGCCTTCGGGCCACGCGGGTCCGACTGGGAGCCCGCGGTCCGGCGGCTCCGGTCCCGCGCCGTGGGGTGCTTCGGCCCTGGCGCTTTCGACAACTCCGGTCCCGACACCGCAGGGCTCTGCAGGATTCAGGCCTGGATCCGGGCCGTCGCTAGTCGACCTTACGACTCCTCCGCTGGCGCCGACCCCAAGAGTGTCGCTCCCTGCGGGAGACAGTCATTACAACGCGGGCTTTACACCGCGCTACCATTACGATGCAGCCATCACAACGCAAGTCGTTACAATGACTTGCGCTGGATGGCGCTATATACTAAGTAATAGTATGATTTACTATTCCAACACCTTCCCTACTGTTACGTAGGCTGGAGTTCGAATAGTAAATCATACTATTCCTAAATCCAGCGCCTACAGCGCAAGTCATTGTAACGACTTGCGTTGTGATGGATGCGTTGTAATGGTAGCTTGGTGTAAACCCGCGTTGTCATGACATGCATCCCTCCCTGCGCCATCTCCGGACGATGTCGACCCCAGTTTCAGTCCGGGTCCAGTGTCGGACAGTCGCCGCTCGGCGCCGTTTCCGGCGCCGATGGGTGAGGCCTTCACCCTCAACCGGCTCCATCATTTTTACCTGATTATCAGGAGATGGATGACGAGGAGGACTGGGAGGGGTCTGAGGACCCTCTGGCACTGCAGTGCCAGTTGAGTCAGGACTAGGCAGAAGAGCTAAGGGAGGCCAGTGGTCTGGACACTTCGCCCAACACTGGATTTGTCTCTCCTCCCTACGTGGCTTCAGAGGAGGGGGCTGCATACAGTGTGGTGTTGAACAGGGCAGCCAAGGCCTTGGCTCTTGAGCTCCCTGTCGCGGGCGTGAGGACTAACCTCCTCAGTGAGGTGCTCAAACCGCAGGCAAGCTCCTCGGAGCCTCTACTGCCGTTCAAAAAGGCCCTCACTGATGTTCTGCTGGGCACCTGGTCCAAGTCCCGGCTCCGGTGGACCCTAGCTTTCTGTCCGTGCACCCCACCCCCCAGAGCCTGGTGATCTAGGCCTCTACGTCCCAGACCACATTCCCGTCCGCTACTCCGGATCAGAAATCCAAAAGGTGTGATCAGTTTGGGAAGAAACTGTTCTTCTCTCTGAGTTTGGGGCTGCGGTCTGTCAACACCGCCTGCCTTTTGGGCCGTTACACCCACTCTCTGTGGGATACCGTTGCGGATGTGCGGCCAGTGTCCGGAGGAGGCCCGGGCAAAGCTCTCCCAAGCCCTGGTGGAAGGGCGGGATGCAGCACGGTACTCAATTAGATGTGGACTTGACACCATGGACTCGCTGGGTAGAGCGATTGCAACAATGTCTGGCTGAGGTCCGCCAACTTTTTGGGGGATGTCTAGGCCTCGCTCACGGACATGCCCTTTGGTGGCCGTCGCCTTTTTGGTGAAAAAGCGGACAGTGCGCTGGAACGTTTCAAGGACTCCAGGGCTACGGCCAAGTCCTTGGGCCTAGGCCAGCAATCTTCCGGTTTTCGCCCCTTTCGTGGCCAAGGAAGGGGCGCCCCCACACGTCCAGCCAGCCACAGGGCGCCGAACCAGTCTCAATGTGGTCGCGGACGTGGTAAATGCCGTGGCGGTTCCGGGGGACAACGGCAGGGTCAGTCCACATCCGCTCCCGTAGCATCTGCCTCTAAGCCTTCCTAGTCTAGCATTTCAGGCCCATTCGACGCCAGTGGGGGGCAGGATTCCCCATTACATCCGCCACTAGTGCAGTATCACGTCAGAGAGGTGGGTGCTGCAAATCGTCCGAAGGGGCTACTCCCTCCCCTTCGATGTGACCCCTCCAGCCATGCCACCGCTGTACCACCGCATGTCACTTGAAACTTCTGCAGGAGGACGTTAAGGCCCTCTTGGCGAAGGGGGCCATCGAGCACGTTCCTGGGCCAGAAGTAGGACGTGGTTGCTATTCCCACTACTTTCTGGTACCCAAGAAGGGCAAAGGAGGCCCATGCCCTATCTTGGACCTACGGAGCGCCAACGGCTTCCTCAGGAAGACGAAGTTCAAGATGCTGACTTTGGCTCAGGTCCTAGCTGTGCTGGACCCAGGAGACTGGATGGTAGCGTTGGACTTGCAGGACCCGTATTTCCACATCCCCGTCCTGCTGGCCCACCGGCGCTACCTGCGGTTCACGGTAGGCCACGAGCACTTTCAGTTTACCGTGCTCCCCTTCGGCCTTACCAGCGCCCCTCTGGTGTTCACGAAAGTGATGGCGGTGGTCGCAGCTCATCTGCGCAGATCAGGGGTTTCAGTCTTCCCCTATCTCGATGACTGGTTGTTAAAGGCGGGCTCACCCCAGACAGTCGTCTCCCACCTCCAGACTCCGGCCGACCTCCTGCATTCGCTGGGGTACTCCATCAACGCGCCAAAGTCACACCTGTGCCCCTCTTCATCGGAGCGGTTCTGGACTCGGGTTTCCCCCCCCCGAACAGCGGGTTTGGGATATTCAGGCTCTGATTCCGATCTTTCAGCCTTTATCCCGAGTTTCGGTCAGGTTGACGCTGCGGCTCCTGGGGTTTATGGCCTCCTCCATCCTTCTGGTGCATCACGACAGGTGGCAGATGCGAGCTCTGCAGTGGAACCTGAAGTTTCAGTGGGCACAGCATCAGGGCAACCTGTCCGACCACGTCCTGATCTCTGAGGGCACTGCGAGTCAGTTGCAGTGGTGGCTCACGAACCGCGATTGGGTCAGCGGCAGATCTCTCTCCCTACCCCAACCAGAGCATGTAGTGGTGACGGATGCGTCCCTCCTAGGATGGGGGGCCACATGAGAGAGAGGGAGATCAGAGGCCTCTGGTCTCCGGCGGAGTCCCGGCTCCATATCAACCTTCTGGAGCTGCGGGCGATCGGACTTGCACTGAAGGCATTCCTTCCCTCTGTCCGGGGAAGTGTACTGCAGGTGTTCACAGACAACACCACCGCCATGTGGTACTGAAGCAAACAGGGCGGGTGGGGTCATGGACTCTCTCCCAGGAGGCTCTGCGCCGCTGGCAATGGCTGGAACACCAGGGCGTCACCCTGGTGGTTCAACACCTGGCAGGTTCCCTGAACACCAGGGGGGACGCCGGTGCATGATGGATCACGAATGGCGTCTGAACTCGGACGTGACGCAAGGTCTCTTTCAGCAGTGGGGAGAGCCTTGGTTAGATCTATTCGCCACCGAAGAGAACGCGCAATGTCATCAGTTCTGCACGTGGAATTTCCAAGGCGGCACTTGCTCAGCGACGCTTTTCGTCGCGAGTGGAGCTGCGGTCTGTTGTACGCCTTTTCGCCGATACCACTTCTGCCAAGAGTGCTGAAGAAGATCAGGTTAGACCGGGCCCAAGTCATCCTTGTGACTCCGGACTGGGCACGAAGATACTGGTATCCCGAGCTACTCAGCATGTCAGTCGATCCCCCGGTTCGTCTGCCTCTTCAGGAGGACCTTCTGTCGCAGCAGCAGGGGACGGTCCTCCACTCGAACCTGTCCAGTCTCCACCTACATGCGTGGAGATTGAGCGGCGGCAGTTAAGGCCATTTGACTTGCTTCCTGAAGTTTGTGATGTGATTCTGGCAGCCAGGCGTCCCTCCACAAAAACGGTATACGCCTGCAGGTGGAACAAATTTGTGGCATGGTGCACAGCAAAGGCTGTGGATCCACTCTCTGCCCCCTTTCAGAGGTTCTCCTTTTCCTTCTTTCTTTTGCCCAGCAGGGCTCTGCTCTGGCCACTCTCAAGGGCTCTGTTGTAAATAGATTCTTGAAAGGCATCACGCACATGTTCCCTCCTGTTCCCTTTGTGATGCCTCAGTGGGACTTGAATCTTGTTCTAACGTATCTGATGTGTGCTCCTTTTGAGCCACTTCATAACTGTCCTCTTCGTCGTCTGACTCTTAAGACTGCATTCCTAGTTGCCATCACCTCTGCCAGGAGAGTGAGTGAGCTCCAAGCTCTATCTTCTAAACCTCCTTTCCTCTCTGTCCATCCAGACAAGGTTGTTCTAAGGACTCGTCCTTCTTTCCTGCCCAAGGTGGTCCCAGCCTTTCACATCGGGCTGTCCATCACCTTGCTCACATTCTATCACCTCCGCATCCCTCAAAAGAGGAAGAGAGACTCCACCGTCTGGACCCAAAACGTGCGCTCTCATTCTATCTGGACCGCACACGCCAGTTCCGGGTGGACGACCAGCTCTTTGTTGGTTACGTGGGCGCGAAGAAAGGACGGGCGGTGCACAAGCGGACCATCTCTCGGTGGGTCGTCTTGTGCATCAAGGATTGCTACTCCTTGGCGAAAAAGGAGCCTCCTGTTGGGCTGCGCGCCCATTCCACTCGGGCCACGGCAGCTACTACTGCCCTGGGTCGGGGAGTCCCCTTGCAGGACATCTGCCAGGCAGCTACGTGGGCATCGCTGCACACGTTTGCTAGACACTACTGCCTGGACAGTCAAGTCCGGGGAGATGGCTTTTTCGGCTGTTACGTTCTCCGGGACTTTCTGGTGTGATCTTGGTTCGCAGACCCACCACCGGGGTTGGTATTGCTGGGGTATCTATTCTAAGGTAAGGAATCTAACACTAACCTGTTTCTTTCAGATGCACAAGTTACTTACCTTTGGTAATGATATATCTGTAAGAAATAGTAGTTAGTGTTAGATTCCTTACCGCCTCACCCATCCTCCCCGTTCTGGGAACCGATATCTAGGGTTAAGGACATCCCTTTCAGGGCCCTAGTTTCATGGCACCGGTGTCGCTTTCTATCATGGCTCTGCGTTCCTGGCGCGGAAAGCTATGTACAGAACTGACGTCAGCGTGCGAGGGTGGCTTCTAAGTATTCCGACTACGTCATCCTGGTGATCACGACGCCGACGACGAACGCGGAGCCGCAGATGACGCCTAGCGACGCGCAGGGGTACTGCTGACTAAAACTTTCCGGATCCAGTCTGACGCCTGGGGATATTCTAAGGTAAAGAATCTAACACTAACTACTGTTTCTGACAGATATATCGTTACCGAAGGTAAGTAACTTGTGCATCAGGCCCTCCTATCTGCAGCCAGAAGATAATAATGTAAAATACACACAGACTACCCTTAACTTTTAAAGGAAAATGTGACCCTGTGGTTATTTAAAAATGAACTCAAGGTTGTGAGCTACTCTGAAAGTGTACTGGTAGCTCACAATGGACCAGTTGGAGACATCTGGTCTAGGTGTGTATCATAGATTACAATTAGGGCTCCCGGTTTTCCGTTTAAACAGATTTTTACATATAAATACAGACGGAAAACAAGTTTTCCTTTGTCTGTATTTATATGTAAAAACGGGAAAACACTAGCACATTTTGTGGCGCTGCCGCGCTCAGCAGAGAGTTGAAAAACAGGATGGTATGCTCTGGTGTTATCAGTATTTAAGACTCGTTAACATGTGAATGGTCTTTCAAAGACCTGTGAAGTACTCGGGTGCGGCTGGCAGCACAAAAACTGTGTGTGTGCCTGGGTATTTCAGCCCCGGCAACCAAACACCACGTAGGGGGGGAGGTATTGTAAAAGAGAGAGGTCGCCTAAAACGGGCTGGGAAGCATGCATTCAACTTCATGGGGAGTTTTGAAAAAATAGATGTTTAGTTAGTTACAGGCCCGGTGACATCATGACAGACATAACGTTCTTTTCCTCCTTACTCCAGTTCCCATATCCAAAAGGAAAAGATTTTTTTAAGTGCCCTTTACAATAGATTAACTGAGTTTCGTATGGGGTGGTATGGAGCCGAAGTGACTTTCCCAGGAGCACGGAAATACGGCCTAGTTGGGAAGCCGGGATTAGTACAAAAGTCTCTTGTTTCCACTGTGATGAGGTGTTCTGAGGGAAGGACATCCCTTACTATCATTTTAATTCTGTTCTCAGTACTTGTCCCAAGCAGGGACGGCTCTAGGGCGGTGCGACCGGTGCGGCTTCCTGGGGGCGCCGTGCCATGTTTGCAACTTTATTTTGCTTTTAAAGAACCTGCTGCCGCGTTCCTTTCCGCTTGAAATTACGGGCCTAACAAGAATGTCAAGATAACTCCTGTGATTAATGTCCTTCCTGGCCAGAGTTCAGAGTTTTGTGTTGTTGAAGTTTTTGACTTATGTGAAGGTAGCACAGAGGGTTAATGTGCCTACTGCAAAGAACTTGCACCAAGTAGATTACAGAGTGCATTTCATGTAAATAGATCAACAGGTTACTACTTTTAAAAGAGCCATCCTTTTGTTACTTGCAATTTATAACTTAGAATCCTAACATAGAATAGTGAGGTATTACCTTACATCATAGAACTGCATACACTCTACAAAGTATAGAACATCGATTCATGTTGCAAAAAGGGTTACATTGGGTAGAATTGGATTCTTCTTATTAAAGAAAATTCCCAACTATGAGGTTTCTTTTCCAACCCTGAGTTTGTGCTTCTCCACACCAAACACTCCTAAACTATACTGCCTACCAGTATGGATGACATGTGACTCCTACACTTTTAGTCCTTTGGCTTATGTAGCATTTCCTATACACTGATTTACACAAGTATGATTGATTGTCTGTGTAATGTGTGTGTGGTGCAAAGTGCTCTGACATACTTTACTGGTATGAGTAGCGCTATATAACGAATTCAATGCATCTGAGAGACTGGTTATGGAGACTTGGTCACTATTAAAGGGTGCTAGTGAGAGAATCCGTGGTGGAGGTGGTCATTGGGGGCGGCAATAAACATTGTCGCACAGGGCACCACCAGCGCTAAAGCCGGCCCTGGTCCCAAGTATGAACGCTGATCCCTGTAGGTGTAGGTGCTTATGCTATGACACCCTTACCTATGTACAGAAGACATTATGCAGTTAGTAAACCCAGATATGCTCTTTGTAGGCCCGGCTTAACAGTGCCCCAATTATACACCTATTGTTACCAAATATTTAAAATCTAGACAGGGTGGGGTCTGGCTGCTCACAGAGACCATTTATTTCTCACCTCTGGCCATTGGCTATATTGTATCATTCCACCTCCTATAGATCACTTGCATTGCAGTGCAGGACTGTATTACATCTCAAATGCACACTGAACCATTGCATACAATTATTTATCTCATATATACTTTGTCTAGAAAAGCCAATAGGTTTTCCCTAGTTTTTTTTCCACACTACAGCCGGATTTATGAATGTTTTATTGAGCGTGCAGTTTCAGTTTAGTTAATTAAGTTGGATATTATGCTGACATGGCAAAACAAACTTAAAATTTCAATTATACGGTCTATATACTTTTTAAATAGATACATTTTTAAATAAGTAAACAAGAAATAAAGTCCCATGAACTGCCCCCCCACACACACACACCTGTTGGCGATAGCTTCTCAAGAAAAGTCGTTTTCAATGCACCAACGAAAATAGTCAAATTTGCCCCACCCCCTTACAAATACACTTCTTGTCAATTTAAATAAATGTGGAAAAATACGAGCTGCAGTGTCGTCTTTTTCTTGTGGGAAAATAAATGTGGATAAATACAGATAAAATGCCCAAAAAATAAATATGGATAAATACAGACGGAAATGGCAAAAAAATAAATACCATAAAACCGGGAGCTTTAATTACAATTAGGTTGGCAGTTTCCTAGCTGTGTCTTTCTCTGAAGTCTGACTGATTAGTGCCTAGGAGTTTGTTTTGGGGATGTGCTCTCTATGAATTGAACGTTTACTATGCATTCAAAGCTTTTGCCTAGCCAGGGTCGAACTGATACAGGTCTGAAGTTAATTAGTTCATATGTGTAGAGGATTTTGTTTTCCATGGCTTGATTTGTCCAGATTTAAGACAGTTTTGGAAGGTTTTGGTTCCCAATAAGACATTTAAAAACTCCAGTTAAAATGAAGGGATTTGGATGACCAGAGATTTGGACAGTGAAGCTTGAACAGGCTCTTTAGGATGTGAAGATGCCCTTAGGTTTCCCAACATCCTAATAAAAATATTGGTTGAGATGCCACCAAAAACCTCCCACAAATGGTCTAATGGGAAGCACCCTGATTTTTCCCCATGATATTCCACTCCCCATCTGGAGTTATCAATTAACAGTCTCACCTAAGCAGATTAACTGTCAAACCCAAATGTTTTTTTTTTTAAAAAAGATGCTGGACTCTCGACCACAATTTGATGGTATGCTGCATTATACTGGAGCCCTTCTCTGAGGTCAAATTTCCAAAATGGCTCCATCTGAGATCTTATTTTTTTCCAATTGCACTGTATAAGAATCCTAACTGTGTCAGATTCTTGCTCGTGACTAGGCAGTTCTATTAATCACCTCAATGGGCCTATAAATAAAACTATGAAGGGGTAGTGCAATAAAGAATGCGTAATTGTCTTCATGTTTACAACTTCACCACAAAAAGACAAATAAAAGTGACTGTATAAAGAGAGTTTTCTGTGTTGTTGTTTGGTTTTTTCTAATCAGTGATTTATCACATTGCAAAAAAATTTTTTGTTTTTAAAAGACATGTGTAACCCCTGATTTCGAGTGTCCTGTAGAGGGATGGAATATGCTACTTACCAGTATGCATCTGTTCTTGGCATAGAGGGCTGCAGAGTGGTACATTTATGAATAGATCGCCATCTGGTGTTGGGCTCGGATGATTGCACTTGTTTTTCTTCTGGAGAAGTCTTTGTCGTCATCGATGACTCCTCCTCTAGGTGCTAGTGCGCATGGGCATCGGCTCCATCCTTAGATTGTTTTGCCATAGTAGGGTTAGATGGAGTAGTGTAGTATAATACATAAAGATATGCCCATGTAAATGTATCTAAATAAGACAATGTTGGGACAGACACTGGTTTCCGGGGAGGCAGGGAGGGCATGTACCACTCTGCAGCCCTCTATGCCAAGAACAGATGCATACTGGTAAGTAGCATATTCCGTTCGAGGCATATGGGCTGCAGATGGTACATTTATGAATAGATTATACAGCAGTTACCTCCCTAGCGGTGGTCACCCGTGTCTGTCGCAACTGTTTGAAATAGAGTTTTTAATACAGCTTGGCCCACTCTGGCTTGTTGTGTAGCCTGCACATCAACACAGTAGTGCTTTGTAAAGGTATGTGGTGTAGACCAAGTTGCTGCTCTGCATATGTCATCTAGAGGAATGTTTCCTAAGAATGCCATAGATGCTCCTAGCTTACGTGTAGAATGAGCTCTAGGAGGAACAGTTAATGTCCTCTTTGCTTTTATGTAACATATTTGTATACATCTTACAATCCATCTAGCGATGCCTGCTTTAGAGATAGGATTGCCCTTATGTGTTGGGGAAAATGCTACAAATAGTTGTTTAGTTTTCCTGAAATTTTGTGTCCTTTCTATGTAGTACACAATGGCCCTTTTGACATCTAGTGTATGTAGGGCCCTTTCTGCTACCGTCTGTGGCTTTGGGAAAAAGACTGGTAGTTCCACCGGTTGATTGATGTGAAATGCTGAACTTACTTTAGGCAAGAACTTTGGGTTTGTTCTAAGAACCACTTTATTCTGATGTAATTGTAGGAATGGTTCTTGTATTGTCAATGCCTGTAATTCACTTACTCTCCTGAGTGAGGTAATGGCTATAAGAAAGGCCACCTTCCATGTAAGGAATTGTATTTCACACCTATGCATAGGTTCGAAAGGTGGTCCCATTAGTCTGGTGAGTACTACGTTGAGGTTCCAGACCGGGGAAGGTGGTAATCTTGGTGGAATGACTCTCTTAAGGCCTTCCATGAAGGCTTTTATCGCTGGCACTCTAAACAGGGATATGTGCTGCCTGTTTTGTAGGTACGCTGCTATAGCTGCTAGATGTACTCTGATAGATGTGTACGCGAGATTACATTGCTGTAAGTGTAGTAAGTAGCAAATAATCTCCTTTGTTGATACGTCCAGAGGGTTGATATTATTAGTGGTACAGTATATAGCAAACCTCTTCCACTTAGCTGCGTAGCATGCTCTGGTGGTGGGACGTCGCACTTGCTTAATTATTTCCATGCAATTTGGGGGTAGATCTAAGTACCCAAATTCTAGGATTTCAGGAGCCAGATCGCTAAGTTCAGTTGTGTGGGATCCGGGTGCATTATTTCTCCATGGTTCTGTGTAAGTTGCATGGGTAGAATTTTTAGCTTTTGGTGTGGCACTTGTGAGAGTTGCAAGAGCGTGGTGAACCACGGTTGTCGTGCCCACGTGGGTGCCACTAGTATCATGGTCATTGAGTGTTGTTGCAGCTTTCTGACCACTAATGGGATTAGTGGGAGAGGGGGAAAAGCGTATGCAAATTTGTTGGACCAATTTATCCATAACGCATTGCCCTGCGACAGGTGGTGTGGGTACCTGGACGCGAAGCTTTGGCATTTTGTGTTCTGATGAGTGGCAAAGAGATCTATCTCTGGTTGTCCCCATCTTTGGAAGAATGGTTGCAGTATTTGTTGGTGCAGTTCCCATTCGTATATCTGTTCGGACTGTCTGCTTAAGATGTCTGCCATCTGGTTTTGAACTCCTGGTAGGTGTTCTGCTAACAGATAGATGTTTTGAGGAATGGCCCATCTCCAAATTTCCTGCGCTAGTCTGGATAGTTGGAGAGAGTGCGTCCCCCCCTGTTTTTTAATATAATACATTGCTGTCATGTTGTCTGTTCTGATCAGGACTGCTTTGTTGGTAACATGCATTTGAAAGGCTTTCAATGCTAGAAACACTGCTAGTAGTTCTAGATGATTGATGTGCAGCCTTCTTTCCTGCACACTCCATCTTCCTTGTACTGTATATTTCTCCATATGCGCTCCCCATCCCGTGAGCGATGCGTCCGCTGTTATTGTCACCTGTGGAATTGGTTCTAGGAACGACCGCCCCTTGGCAATGTTTGTTGTGTTCCACCACTTCAGAGAGCGGTGTGTGCGGTCGTCTACCAACACCAGATCTGTAATCTGTCCTTGAGCCTGATTCCACTGTGTCGCTAAACATTCTTGTAGCGGACGCATTTGTAGTTTGGCATATGGTATTAGCAGTATGCAGGATGACATCATCCCTAATGATGAGCATGAACACTCTTGCTGTTAATGAGTGTTGTGGCTGACATTTTTGAATGATTGTAAGCATGGTCTGGATCCTGACTGGATTGGGGTATACTTTGGCTTTTTCTGTGTCTATAGTAGCCCCTAAATATTGTTGAACCTTGCTTGGTTGCAGGTGTGACTTTGTGTAGTTCACAGTGAACCCTAGTTGGTGCAGCATGTGAATTGTCTTCTGTGTGTTCTGAAGACATTCTTTTTGTGACTTGGCCTTTATTAGCCAGTCGTCCAAGTATGGGAAGACATGTATTTGTTGTCTTCTTAGGTGGGCTGCAACCACCGCTAGGCATTTTGTGAACACCCTTGGCGCTGTCGTGACACCAAACGGAAGGACTTTGAACTGATAATGTTGTCCTTCTACCACAAACCGTAGATATTTCCTGTGGGCTTTGTGAATCGGGATATGAAAGTAAGCGTCTTTTAGATCCAGTATAGAAAGAAAGTCCCCTTTCTTCAGTAAAGGAAGTACTTGTTGGAGCGTGACCATGTGGAAATGTTCCGAATTTATGTATGCGTTGAGAGGTCTTAGGTCTAGTATTGGCCTTAGAGACCCATCCTTTTTTGGAATTAGGAAGTATAGGGAGTATACTCCTGTTCCTTGTTGTTGCCTTGGAACCTTCTCTATGGCATGCTTTTGTAGCAGAGATAGTACTTCTTGTTTTAACAGTGTTAAGTGATCTTGTTTCATTGGACGCTGTTTTGGAGGGATGTTTGGTGGGGTAGATGTGAGTTCCAGGCAATAACCATGTTGGATAATTTGTCTCACCCACCTGTCTGATGTGATGTTTTCCCAGACAGGTAGGAACTGTGATAGGCGTCCCCCGACCGGTGTTATATGGTCTGGGGGGAGCTGTATGAAGTCACTGCTTTGGGGTTGGAGAGTTGCGGTTGTTGTTGTTTCCGCGTCCTCTACCCTTGCTGTTGTTACCTCTGTAACTACCTCTAGAATTACCTCTGGGTGATGTCGGTGTAAAAGAGGTTTGTTGCTGGCTTGTACCTGTATTTTTGGATCCTCCTCTATAGGCGGACCTACGAAAGGAACCTCTTTGGGTCGGCTGTTGCAATGCTCCCATTGATTTAGCCGTTTCCGTATCCTTTTTCATCTTTTCTAAGGCCTCATCTGTCCCTGTGCCGAAAAGTGTTTTCTCATCAAAAGGTTGGTTCAGTAATGAAGTTTGCACCTCTTGTTTGAACCCTGAAACCCTGAGCCATGCATGTCTCCTTAACATGATGCTTGTGTTTATGGATCTTGCTGCAGTGTTTGCCGCGTCTAGGGCGCACTTGATTGAAGTGTTAGTAATTAACTTCCCTTCCTGTATGAGTTGATCTGCCCTCTTTTGATGTTCTTTAGGGAGATGTGTGATGAGTTTCTCTAACTCATCATAATGCGCTCTGTCATACCTTGCAAGTAGTGCCTGTGTATTAGCTATGCGCCAGCTGTTTGCCGCTTGAGATGCAACTCTCTTGCCAGAAGCATCTATTAGCTTAGACTCTTTGTCAGGAGGTGGAGCTTCTCCTGTAGATAAAGAGTTTGCTCTCTTACGAGCGTTTGTGACCACTAGTGAGTCTAGAGGAATTTGTCCCTTGATGAATATTGGGTCTTTTGGAGCTGCCCTATATTTCTTATCAATTCTTGGGTTCAGTACCCTAGCCCTCACCGGGTCTTTGAATATCTCTGATGTGTGATTGAGAAGGCCCTTAAGCATTGGTAGTGTTCCTGTTGTTTTTTGTGCAGCCGGTAGTGTTTCTAATAGGAAATCTTCTATTTGAGGTTCTGCATGTAGTTCTACCTTGTGGTATTTTGCTGCTCTATCAATGAGTTGTGCAAACCCAGTATTATCATCAGGAGGTGAAGGTTTTGACGGATACAATTCAGGGTCGTTATCGTTATCTGACCCTACATTGTACTGTTCCCATGGGTCTGCGTCCTCTGGGATTGTGTCTTCATCATCCCCAGGATGCTCTCCCTCCCCTGTGTCACTTTCTACATCTGTTGTAGGTGTAGATGGTCGTGTGGGATGAATAGCTGGCCTATTGTGAGGAATAGGAGAAGAGGGTGTGTCTCTAGGATGTGGGGAAGGGGGAGGAGTTGTATTTGTCCCCATTGTTCTCTTCTTCGGAGGAGTTTTGTCGTCCGATTGTTCATTTTTCCTCTTTTTGGGTAGTTCTGTGACTACCTTGCCAGTTTGTGGATCAATAAACAGAGTCTTTTGTTTAGGATCGGTTTTATATTCCTGTGTCGGTACCGGAGTTTTCGGGTCCGAAAGGTGTTTTTTCTTCTGACTGTCCATTTGTATTTTCGGCACCGAGTTTTTATTCGGATCCGATGTCTTCGGTGTCGAGGGTGTCTTCGGTGTCGATGTTGTTTTCGACGTCGAAGCGTGTTTCTGTGTCGACATGGACTGTTTCGACTTCGAGCTTTCCTTGATATGGAGCTTCGGTGTCGATGTCGGGGTGGGTCGTTTATCGGAACCACCATGATGGGAGACCGAGTGTTTCAGTTTCGTTGCCGGGCCCGAAGGCGGGGCGTCGGAAACTTTTTTCGGTTGTCTGACCGGGCTCGAGGGCGGGGTCGACACCGTGCGGGGTCTGTTCTTTGGTAAAGGGACGTCGTCACTCACGGTTTGTTGGACGTCGATTTCCTCGACGTCGGACTCGTCCACTTCAGACCCCGCCTCGTCGGCCTCTTCTTCCTCCTCTTCTGGGTGCTGGTCCTCGAACAGCTCCGGGATTGCTTGTGACTGCATTCTCGATACCTCGTGTCTTCGGGCTCGACGGTTTCTAATCGTCGATTTTGAGGAAAATGCTGCACAGGCCTCACAGTCCCTGGATTCGTGTTCAGGAGACAAGCAGAGGTTGCACACCTCGTGTAGGTCCTTGTGTGGGAACTTAGCCCCACACGCTGGACATTTTTTGAATGGAGTCCTTTCCATGGACTCCGGGCTGGACTACGTCGAGCTGGTCTTCCCGTAGTCGTCGTTCTTCGAAACGCGTCAAGATGGAGGTGTAGTCGCGTTCGATAACAATACCGTCGAATTGGAAATGGTTACGCGCCGAATATCACTTTCTTTATCAAAGTCGATCCGGAGCGCTTCGATCCTCATCCGAACCCGATGGCGGAAAAAAACAATCTAAGGATGGAGCCGATGCCCATGCGCACTAGCACCTAGAGGAGGAGTCATCGATGACGACAAAGACTTCTCCAGAAGAAAAACAAGTGCAATCATCCGAGCCCAACACCAGATGGCGATCTATTCATAAATGTACCATCTGCAGCCCATATACCTCGAACATGTTATTTATCAGCCCTGATAAATACCTATACATCTTTTTTTATCGGGCTGTTAAATATATTCTATTACACATCCCCCTGCCCCCATCTATATGGGGAATAACATGCTGATTTAGATGATTGTGACATTTCATAACCAGGTGTTTGGCGGCCAGGTGCTGCAGTTCACTTCGTCACTCATAATGAGTGCATTGTAGATTTCAGTAATGTATCATGATAACCCCAGCTCCCTATATTAATGACTGCAATTTACTGGGTCATTCATAAAGGCCAAAAAAGTACATTGTATATTTCAGTAATGTATCAAGAGAACCCCAGAGTTCTGTATTAGGGGGTTGCCTAAGATGATATAGATATTTTGAGAATCTTAAACTTACATGAGGATGTCTCCTATTGATTTTCTCCCTCGCCTTGAACACACTGTTTGAATGGGCAGTATTAACTGGATTTTGATATTCTTCCCTCATATCTCTTTTAGCATTTTGTCAGTGAACGTAAATACGACGAGGAGTTGGGAAGGTCTGCACGCTACTCCTGTGACATAGAAAACTTGAAAACCCAGATTCTTCACTGCGGCGAAAGTGAGCTTCCATTGTTCCAGGGAAAAACCCTATTGCATTTTAGAAAGAGCAATGTCTGTGCGCTATGTATTCTGTTCTCTAGACAGCAAAGATTTCCTTCAACCATTATGTATGTTTATTAGAACATTGGAATGTGAAAGCTCAATTGAAGACAATGGAGCAGCAGCAGCCTATATGAACTTGTGTAGGCCCACTGCTCTTATCATTTCCATGTCCTAATACAGAGCATCTGCCTTTCTCTTTCCCCTGCCTCTCGGAAATATATTATTTAGGCTTAGGTAAGCGAAAGGCAGAGGCTGTGCAGGAAGACACGCAGCCTTCACCCTTCCTTCCTCATGTAACTCAGTGTCACTAAGGCTTCAGAAGGAGGGAGGTGTAAATGCTGGTCAGCTCTTAGCTCTCCCTGGCTCGGCTGAAATCCAAAAACAAGTTCAGCCAATCAGGCAAGAACCAGGGGCTGACTTCCGTTCCCTTTCACCTTTCTTGCTGTGAATGTTCAACAGCTAACATTAGTGGCCCTGTGATCGGCTGGTAACTGTAGAACATTTACAGCAAGATCTGTGAATAAAGGCTTCAGAAACCCGAGCTACATTTCAACCCCTCTGGCTCCGAGAGGCCTTTGCGTTTTTTAATTAGAGCATCCTGCCCTCATGGGGTGGAATGTTGTAATAGCTTTATAGCCCGCCGTAGATGAGCTATACCAGCCATTTAAGGCCCGCTTCCTTGCTAAAGACCCTTGCCGTCAGCTCAGGCCTTAAACACTGGAGCAGGCCTTTAATGACCAGTATAGCCGTCTGCTGCATGCTAAAAAGCAATATTATGCTACGTTAGTACATGGGAAGCATGGCACTTGTGGAATCTAGCATGATGCATTTCCACAATGATGTAGACTTATCCCATTAAGTGTAGGATTGTAGGGCATATCTGGCTGTGATTTGCTCCAGGCTGCTAAGGGGTGTGCAGTAGGGCCCATTGACTTTCCATTGAAATCAATGGGCCCTACATGACGAGTTACCCTTGTCATTAGCACTGAAGGGGTTAAATGGATCAGGGAAGAGACCCATGATGTTATTCAGTAGCATTCTTTAAAAGTTTCATGTGGGGCATCAATTCTTTGCATCAAGTCTATCATCTCACTTTTCCAAACAAGATGAGTCAATCTGAAAAATCCTACACTGGGTACCTTGTCTGGAGGCAAAACATATCTCATGAAAATTTAGTATGTTACACTTTCCACCACGTTTGCAGGCTCCTTGCCTCTTAAGTCTGCAAAATAACTATTCCACTTATCCAGAGAACTGCTTGCCACAATTTAGCTCATTAAAGGAAGTATTAGTATCAAAAATCTGGGGGGCACAAAGCTACTGGGGCCTAAACTAAACCTGACATTCCCCCTTACTAGCATCTACCATAGCCTCATGGTTTTACTGTTGTCTTCTTTTACACAAATGATATAGTGGCTTGTGTCTTTAATGACAGTGCTGTTACACAAACCGAGGACCCTCATCTGAGATCGGTTTACCTCTTCCTGTTTTGACATTAATATACAAGTCGACACTGAAGTTGTTTCATAGTATTGTTCCTCAAAGAAGCGTTATTGTAGTCTTTAAGAGGTGATCTATTTCCACAAGAAAATTCCAAAGATCAGCCATGTAAGGAAGTCACATGTGTAACTGCTAGGTGACTCCTTGTCACAATGAATTCCCTCTAGCCTAAATGATACATTAAGAACTGGACTCACCTATGAGCTGACTGCACCCTAGCTTTTGTGTGCCAATTTGTTGAAATGATAGTGTCAAAACTAGTGAAAATCGTGTACTTATGGAATCGAATTTGGTTGCGTTCATTTATTGACTGAGGTATCTTTTAAGAATGACATGTCAATGACACATTTAACACTTATTTTACAGATGAAAACCACTGTACAGTGGTTAACACAATATAATGTTTTTTTTCCAGTTTCTCACCCAAAGAACAGCTACTCTTTGAGAATACCAAGCAGTTCCTCAGAGCATTCAGAAGATCTCTTTGCACCTGTGGAAAACCATTCCCACAACAGACAGAATGCATCTGCAGACATCAAGGCCTTGGGCAGGGAACTAAAGTCTAAATGTTCAAATGGGATTCTGAGCCATTCTGATGAAATCTCCCACCCTGCTGTTTTTACAATGAAGCAGGTAAAGATTGCAAGCATAAAGTGAAGAGAAAAGAAGGTTGTGTTAGAAATATGAGAAATGTTGTGCTAGCAGTCATTTATAGTGGTATGTGGTGCCATTTCATGGTTGAAGTAAAACTTTCAAACCTCTCTATCCAGTGGTTTATGATGTCACTAGATCTTACTCTCTCTGGCTCTGTCGCTGTCCCTCTCTCTCTTTCACTCTGTGATATAGCTTACTTGGGAAAATGAGGGGGTAGAGGAGTTACATTTCCTATTCAATATCCCACTGGATTTTGTTGGCTTACTAACACTGAATCATGTTTGGGCAGTTTGATACCAAATTTAGACCACAAGCAAGTGTGTGGGTCAAATTGAAATTCTTTATGCATTGGTGTTAACACAGCCATGCACTTTTCGAAAAGGTTCAAGCAATACAGTGAATGAAAAAATATGTATTTATGCCTGCTTGGAACATGAATGGAAATTTGAATCTCTGCTGCCTGTCTGACTGGCTGCCAATTGCAATAACATTTTTTATCTAATATCGTATTTCAAGTTTGCAGATGTGCAAACTTCACTCTGAAAAGCACTATTGGGCAGAGTGGCCACACCCTTCCATAAACACATACATCACAGACCACTCCAAATGAAAGGTATTTAAATACATGACTTCCTCACACCTGTCATACACACGTTTGAGGTGACAGTGAGTAGTCTCTGTATACTTGCATAGCAGAAACATTATCCATCCTTGTACTGGCTCCTAATTCTTAAGCATCACAATCCATCTTCTTCACACACTTTAAACCATCTAAAACCCCACTGCTAGACTCGACCTTGACCTCCCGCGCCAGACCCAGACCTCACCACTTCTTAGAGAGGTCCATTGACTCCCAAGAAGCGCTGCCAGTTTAAAAATCTCACATATGCATTCAAGGCACTTCACAATATAAGACCCACATACCTCAATCACCAGCTCATTTCCACTAACCCATCAGACAACTTTGCTCAGCATCACTCTCGCTTGCTCACGAACACCCCATCCATAGAAGCAGAACGATAGATCAATAATTTTCCTACCAAGCCGCCAAATCCTGCAACAACCTCAACCAACAAATCAGGGCCTCCTTCTCATGTCTTGAATTCTGCAAGAAGCTGAAGACCTGGTTTTTCAATTAGTCTTCTTGCGGGACCATCACCACATGCTTACACTCACCTACTTTGCGCCTGTATACCCTCACGGGTGAAAAAGATAGTACTACAAATCCACCTTACATTATATTATATTACGCTGCAGCAAAAAGAGGCCCAATTTGAACAATTTGGATAAAAATTTTAAATAAGAACAAAAAGAAAATATTAAATGATACTACACACTTCTCAAATGAAATAAGACACACTGTGTGATAACTTAAATATAAGAAGAGCGGACACATTTTTGTTAGTGCTCAAAAATTTGCAAATATAAGAAACATTTAAAAAAAAGAATTTAGTAAAACCACAAAGAGGCCCCACATTGTCACCAAGTCCATATGTAGACAGAGCTTGCTTATAGCAGTTACGTTCTTCTCCAATGCATTGCGCAGACTACTATTGTTATGGTATGGTAGTGTATTCTCTATCTCAATGTCTTTTTGTGTGGGTCTACAGCAGGCAGGAACAAAAAAGACTGAGCCACTGTTTGACAATATGTGGTATTTTGATGTTGTTGGGTTGTGTCCGGTAACCACTGCATGGTATGTATATAGTGCTGTGTTGGTACTGCTGATGGTAATATTTTTGTTTTTCAGAATGGTTCTTCTAACCAGAGGCGAAGATATAACCCACGACCTCAAAGCCTGAGGAGCAATGGGCTGCCAGCTCATGAGCACAGATATATAGATCCAAATACGAGAAGCAGCTCTGGATCTGAAGACCAGCTACCTCTGCACAATGGCTTCAGGAATAGAAACAAAGGAATGATGAAGAATGAGGATCCACATTCAGCTAAAAGGATCACCAAGAACCAAGTGCTTTCTAACTCAACACAAGGGAAGCAACCAGAACTAGACCCCAAATTTCTTCATGGCAAGGTTGCAAGTGTTTCTCACTGTCGTTTACAACCTACCAGACTGGAGATCTCGGCAGATACCACAGGGCGTTCAATAAGAACTGTAACCCTAGTGGCATGATCACTGTGAAAGCCTTCCTAGAACACTTTCATTAGTCTTAGATTAGATAGGCCACGTTCTTGCCTTGCATTTTGATTAAGATGGGGCAAAGCCTTTATGAAAATGTTTACGTCTACCTATCAAATCTTTCATATGTCTTGTATATTTGGAAAGTTCCTCAGAAAAATACATTCCGTCTCCAGTGGCTGCAGAATCAAAACCTGGGAGCACAATCGTTTGAAGCTTTGCTGCCTGTGACCTCGCTGATTCAAATCTAGGCTTCGCTTACGCCTCAGTCACACATGTGTATGGGATCCACTGTTGTTAGGGGTCCCTGAACCTCTTCTCTGATGGTGGCTGTTTGAGGTCCGTAGGGGGACCACAGACATACATTTTCACTGCAGACTTGCAACTGTGGAATTTTCAGACTCTTGCTAATGAGCACATAATCTGCTACTATGGCATACACACTTCTTACTTTGGCTTCATCAACTTATTCTGTTCACCTCGGAGTGACCTAACTGGCACTGGAACAATGGAGTTTTTTATTAATTGATTCCACTACCCATGGTCCAGACAGTTGTGTTAGTACAACACTGCAGCATATGCAGTTTTTACTTACGTTTGATTGTTATATGAATGTATGCTTTCGTTGTGTACTAGAAACTACAAAATCTTATTTTAAGTAATGAAATTTAGACTATAATTGAATATTCAAGCATGCTCACTAAAACCTTTTTCTTTTGAGCCAATTAAAAATGACTTCATTAGTGCAACAATTTTAGGAAGATGTTGGAAGTGTTCTTTTTAGGCAAGTACACCACAGCATCCAACAACTGGAGGTGAACATGGTACTTTTCAAGCCATTTCCCTAGGAAATGGCTGAATAATATAAAGATGGGTACACTGAAGGAAAGAATGCGTGACTAATGGAGAGACATTCAGGTGCTTAAAGGGAACATGCTTTGCAACAGGCAGCATATTTCAACAGGAGGCAGATTCTAGAATGAGAAGTTGCAATATGAGCCTAGCGGTGGGACCGTGAAGGGGTGAGACCGGGAAGGGCAGGAACGAATATTCAAAAGCATTTTTTTTAACAACTTTATTTTGAATTTTGAGAAGTTAAAGACTCTTTTGGGTATTAAGGTGTACAGTGATTATATACTGACCGCAGTGGATACTTCAAGATTTCAGTGTTTCGCACAAATAGACAGTTTCACCATCGAGTGACTCGAATTTGATGTCCAAGGAAACCCCCTAGCTTTCAATGGCAAATAAACAAAAACAAAACAAAAACACAATGTGACATAGCAAACGCCAGTCCAATTATCCTGGGGGGTCACTTGCTCCGAGCCACTGAAGAAGGCATCTCGCAGACCCTAGAAGCTTGAAGAGTCATTGACATTATCATAGGTAGTCTTCCTGGGATTTCTTGTCACTTCATATATGTAGTTGCATAAATCAACCCCAACTTCCCCCACCACATATTAAGCAAAGAGCCTTGTGACTGTTTCCAAAGCTGGGCCACATTCAGGCGTGCGGCCAGCTGAAGGTGAGAGAATGGTTACCCATAGGGGTCGTCATGGGGTATAGCAAAAGTTTCCCCATGTCTCCCAGAAGAACATGTAGTGAGTCTAGAGACAAGGAGACATTAATTATGGAGCGTATTGCAATGATGATTACGTTCCAAAATGTTTGACTTCTTGGGCATGGCCACCATGTATGCAAGATTGAACCCCTATTCCCGCAACCCTTCCAGCACAGCTAGGAACCCCCAAACATCTTGTGGCGGTGCAGGGGTGTGAGGTTCCAGCGTGTCAGTATTTTGTAGGCTTTTTCTTTACAGCGTAGGCAAACTGAGCATTTCGAAGCAATCTGCTAAATAGCCTCCCAGGTTTCCTCAGTTGTGTGTATTGCCAGTTCCCACTCCCACTGCGACACATAGGCATGTTTGTTGGAGGTGGGAGATCTAAAATGTAACAATGCAGCCAGGATATCCCCTTACGTCAAATATTATTTATATATAGGGTTTCTATTGATGTTTCCTTCCTCTGTGCTCTGTGATCCTACGAACAGGATCCCTCCCCGCCCAGTGTAGCACCTGCAAAACTCTATAGGTGCCCTGTCTGGTCACTGAATATTTCTCAAGGAGTACCTTCCTCATCTACCGGTCCCCGTCATTATAGAAGTCTTTCAATGCAGAAGACCGGCTCTGGTTCCAACAAAAGGGACCTGCGTCTGATTTCCCAGGAGGGAAGTCGGGGTATTGGCCGGGGGACTATGAGGAATGGGTAAGATGGAAATTTATTTATTTATTTATTTAAATTTGTAACGCGCAACAGCTACCCGCAGTGGGTTTCCCGGCGCCAGGGACAGACTCAAGAAGGAAAAAGGATAGGCGTACTGAAGCTAGCTGATAGCAACATCTCATTGATTGAAGAGCAGAGTTTTGAGTCCTTTACGGAAACGAAACAAATTTGTTTCAGATTTTAAAACCATGGGTAAGGCATTCCAAAATATTGGGCCAAGGTAGGAAAAGGACCGACCACCCATCTTTACAAGTTTAAATCTTGGAATAGTGAAATCACCATTCGTTGAAGATCTCAAAGTGCGGCTTGGCCTACACGGTTGTACTAGGCTCTGTAGATATTTTGGGGCCAAGCCTTGTCTAATATTACAAGGATGACACTTGGCTTTAAACTTGACACGGTTTGGGATCCTGAGCCAATGCAAGCCACGCAGTGCATGCGAGGCCGATGTTCTCCTCGGAACGTTGCGGAGAAGTCGAGCAGCCGCGTTTTGTACAACTTGCAATTTGTTAATATATGAAGAATCAGCTCCGAGATAAAGAACATTTCCATAGTCCAGGCGAGATACCACCAACGCCTGGACTACAGTTCTTTGAGTAGAAGGGGGCAGCATCCACAAAATTTTTTGGAGCCATCTTAGAGTGGCAAAACAGATGGAGGCCACTTTAGTGGCCTGCTGCCTCATTGAGAGCTTGTCATCAATGAGAAAGCCGAGGTTACGAACTACGGCTACAGGCTGGGGAGTAGGCCCTATGTCACTGGGCCAATGCTGGGGACCCCAAAGATCTTTATTCTTTCCCAGTATCACCACCTCGGTCTTGTCCCCATTGAGTTTAAGGAGATTGCTCTGCATCCACTCAGCCACACGAGACAGGCCAAGCTTCAAAGCAGAAGTCTTATTACAGTCACTATTAGAGAGAGAGAAAACAATTTGAGTATCATCGGCGTAGGAGAATAGCGTCAGCCCAGCGTCCTCCACAATAGTGGCCAGGGGTCTAAAGTAGATGTTAAATAAAAGAGGACTAAGTATGGACCCCTGGGGGACGCCGTACGCCGATGAACAAACTGCAGATGCAGCTTTCGCAGAAAAGACCTGGAATGTACGCCCACTTAAAAAGGAGGCGATCCAGGCCAGCGCCGGACCATCCACACCCAGGGAGCGGAGAGTTGCCAAAAGAATAGAATGGGACACGGTATCGAACATATATATATATATATATATATACACATATATTATATGTTTTTGTCATACAAATCGCCAGTAAGTCAGCACTTTGACTGTCAGTGGTAGGGGAGGGGACGGGAGAGTCAGCCCAGGCTGACGTGGGTAGCCACAGAAGTTCTCATAAGGTTTGCCCTTAGGATCATGGTTCCAAGCAAGGGAAGGATGTAACTGGGCTGCCAGGATGTACGTTGTAATGTCTGGGAAACCCAGACCCCCCTCTGCCATGGGGTAGGGCAAAGAGGATTTTGACACCTTCAGGGAGTTACCCTCCCACACAAAATGAAGCATTTTGCTATCAATCAGAGATTGGGTTGGTTTGGGGATTAGAAGAGGGAGGGTTTGTAAGCGGTATAAAAGTCAGGGCATTAAATTCATTTTGAGGATATTTGGATATTTAGATGACCCAGCCAAGATACTTCTAGCTTGCCATAGCGGTAGAGTCTTAAACAAGATTGTGAGCAATGGAGGGATTATACTGTGGTACAGGGTGCTCATTCGAGCTAGGAGGTAAATCCCCATGAATGTTATAGAAGACTTCACCCAAATAAAACCCCCCTGTTGGATGGGATTGTGAAGGATAGTCTGAAGGTCCTATCTTGCAAGGGTGCCTGCGTTGGCGCTAGGCAGCTGAATTTAGCGCCAGCACTAGGGAAAATGCATGGGTGCACCGTGCCATTGTAAATACGGCGCATCCCTGCGTTGTCAGAATGGCGGAGTGTGGTGTCAGCAATTCTGGCTTAACTCCGTGCTCTGCCATTCTCTTGTAAATATACCCCAATGTTCCTTACCAGTGCCACATGCATACCAGTTCTTGTACCCCTAAGACTATACTCACATTTCATTCTGAATCTTTTCTACATATGGCCAATGTTTTTGCCATGCTGAGATTTTGTAGAAGATAATTAGCTTCTGCTTAAAATAGCAACCACAAACTGCATTAGAAAAAATAAGTTAAGTAGGCGGTAGAATATGGAAATGTTAAATATTGAGGGCCTCATTTACAAGGCCATTGTGCCACAGGTGCGTCACTTTTTTTGACACACCAGTGGCATAGTGTGCCTGCCCGTATTTACAAGGCCACGTAAAGTCACCCGTGATTTTTCATGGTCTTGTAAATTTGGGCCCCTTTCACGCATTACTCTGCATGAAAGGGGGGCGTTCCATGGATGTTGCTGTGAGTGTTCCTACGCAACCTCCATGGAATTTGACACATTCCAGGATTTGCAAAGTTTTGTAAAGCTGGGAATGTGTCAGAATCCAATACCTCTCCAGGGAAGGCACAGGAGTGGCACAACGAGCAGAAATACTTTTATTTATTCAAGTGTTTTCCTCTTTCTATGCGTGCTGAATTCTACAGCACACATAAAAAGAGGAAAATGCCATCAATTATTGTTTTTGTTCAGGAAGGTGGCCCAATCCTGCACAAAAACAATCATCCCCATAATGCAGCCAACCTTGCAATATGACACAAGGGTGCCTGTACCGGCACATGGCAGCCAATAGTGCGCCCCCACAGGGCAAAGCACCCAGATGCGTCATATTGTTGTTAATAAGACGCACGCCATGGCTTTTAAAATGATGCCGCTCAGTGCAGCAAAATGGCTTGTGGCACCGCACTGTATCATTTTTTTGTACATGAGGCCCTGAGAATACTTGCGGTCCAGTGCCTTCTCTTGTAGCACAAGTTAAATAAGCAGTACCATAAGCTATTGAAAGTGTGGAAACAGTAGCACTACTAATGCAACCAGAATGTATGGAACTGTCAATGTGCATGCAGTCACACAACTGACATATATGTGAGTTTCTGTCCTTTAAGTCTTCAGTGAATCAATACATTTATATCCAGAGTACACGACATGTGGTTAGCAGTACTCTTAGTGATGACGATTATTATTTTCAAAGCTATTGGCAAACTAATCAACTTAGTATATACATGAAAGCTACTCTTACCTTGGGGATCTTAACCTGTCATTTTCCAAAGAGCACTCCTTGAATCACTCCTTATAATCACGAACCACTACCACCATTGCCCACAAATATGACATAAGCGGCTCTTTACTTCGTCCTAGATTTTGGATGGTTCAATGGATATTAGAAAGTACAATGTGAGGAAGGTGTGTGAATGATCATGATTTTTTCTGCTTATAAATAAATATCACAGGAGCATCTGGTATAGTTGTAAACACATTTGGAACTTCCTAAAATGTTTCAGTGCTCATTTTATGGCCTTGTTTACCAGCCAGTCTTTAGCTGTCTGGTAGGTGAAAGCCTCTTGTGGACTGTACCAGAAACGTACACTGAGCTTAGAGCCTGGCCATTACTTACCACTGGTTGGCTTTTTGTCACTTTCAAGCTTGCCTTCCTCTTTAAGTGGATGTTCCTCCCCAGGAGCATACCCATGGCCTTTGATTGGATAGGATGACTTGTATTCTTCCACTGCTCATATACAATGAGTGCATGTGTTTCTCTTTCCTCAGTGTGCTGCTTCCCCACTCACCAGTATGAAGACAGCTCGTTGAGCTATGCTGCCATTTAACCACAAATGCACTTCACCAGTGCCTTTTCTACTATATTAAGGCCCCGCTGCAGCTTGTCCGAGCTGCCCATGTGCTCTTTAGATTATGGTTTACAACAGTTGTTGCAGTTTTGGGTGCAATGCGGCGTCTTCAGGTGGGGTCTGCAATTATTGTCCTCTCTGTGGGATGCTCATGTTTGACCCCCATTTGCTCCGTCATTTGTCCCTACGGGCACATTTCCAATTAAATTGTATATACCTATTCCTGTTTGCAGTCAGATATCAGGGAGTGTTTTACGCCACTCATTACACTACAGACTAGTAAATATGGGAATTATTGAACTGCCCTTTGAAAAGGAATAAAGAAAGTGTCACGCAAGCTTTAAATGTGTACTTAAATTGGATTGGGCTGTATAGACAAAACAATGGGCAGTTTACAGTTCTTTTTTGTAAGCTTCCGACTGCCATTAACAAAAAAAGCACGATATGGCACAATTCAGAAACGCTCTATATTCACATGCATTTTCAGTGAAGAGAAGGTTTTATAATATATAAATAATTTAGATCAGGAAACAGAACCTCTCTCTTTAATCCCAAGAATAAAGACTGCTTACTTGAAAATTATCAGAATTAAAAACAACAACATGGCGGTCAAGAACTTCACCAGGGGGTAAGCATCTCCGCCACTGTGTCAGTAGCACTAGGAGCCACTGAAAAATGTGACTGGGCTGCTTGGAACCTCCATTCTATAGCATAACAGGATGTGCAACGCCATCTTGTACAAAACCGTACCATGTACTTTACGTAGCACAGCAGGATAACAATATATTTAGTAATACAAATAACACAACATTATTATGGTTCTTTGCGCAGATGACCCTGCAGACTTCACGAGTATAAGCAGTGCCAGCCATGCACTAGCACACTGATCACACTCACTACTTGATGTGCTATTCCTGGTAAATGAGTTTGCACTAATTAGGGAGAAAAACCTGCGCAACCACAAAATAATACAGAACTATAATAAATTCTTTGTTCTTGAATTCACAGCCACAACGAAGGACAGTTGGTGAGTGCAGCAATAGTATTTATTGCGCCAGCCGACACGTGTTTCAATGGAGTGAAATACACTCCAAATCTTCAGGGCCAAATCCAAATGGAAGAAGAAGAATGATCTCCCACGACTGGTGATAAGTCCAACCCAGTCCGGGTACGATAGATCTTCAGGTCATGCGCACCAATTAGGTGTGAAATACACTTGTTTGTCTGATCTTGAAGAGCGAAAACTTTTTTTGCTATTGGCATCAAGGACTGCCAAGGTAGTGTTGTAGTCAGTGGTTTCTAACGCAGCAATGATAATCCGGGTCCTGCCAGACCCGGAGAGAAAAACACATTAGTGCAAGCAGGAGCGAACGACGTCTAAGGGCGGTGCCGGCTATTTTGCCCATTGAGGCTTCCCGGATTATCATTGCTGCGTTAGAAACCACTGACTACAACACTACCTTGGCAGTCCTTGATGCCAATAGCAAAAAAGGTTTTCGCTCTTCATCGTACCCGGACTGGGTTGGAATTATCACAAGTCGTGGGAGATCATTCTTCTTCTTCCATTTGGATTTGGCCCTGAAGATTTGGAGTGTATTTCACTCCAATGAAACACGTGTCGGCTGGCGCAATAAATACTATTGCTGCACTCACCAACTGTCCTTCGTTGTGGCTGTGAATTCAAGAACAAAGAATTTATTATAGTTCTGTATTATTTTGTGGTTGCGCAGGTTTTTCTCCCTATCAAATTATATGTAAGTGTCTTCACATTACATTATCAAGGGGTTGTACAGGTCACCCCTTTTCCTAGCGGCACCACTCCAATATAATCATTGTTTAGACCTTACCAAATACTCAGTGGTGCGCAAAGTTTCCCTTCAGCTAAGTACCTGGTTCTTTGTCCGGAATGAGTTTGCACTAATTGTCAGGTCTCGCCTGAGCCAGCGCGCATGCACTGCTCTGCGAACTTTAAACTCAGAACACACGCTCGTGCATGTGCTTTTTTTTCTCATCACCCGCTATTGGCCTTTGCATGCATCTTTCTAAGAAAGACAGCAAGCAATTGGCCTGAGGCAGGTGCATGTCCCGCCTTCTCTCTCCCCTGGCCTAGGGAGCTCGGGAGCGGGCAGCAGCGCCATCTGTTTCCAATTATCGCAGCTGCGTCTCGGGGTCGCGTAAATTGGAAACAGATGTCAGTCACGCTAGCCCTGATGCACTTGTGCTCCAAACGCTGGACTTTCACTTTCGCCGCCGACCTGGCATGCACGGCCGTGCTTGTTATCTCTTTTGGAAAGTGGGTTATTGGTAGGGGCAAATGTAGTCTGCCACTGGCAATAAGGCCACTAACACATGATAGGACTCAGCAAATGTCTTAGAAAATTATTCCTTTGCTCAACCCTTGGTAACGTGGCTGCAAGCAGACAGGCTTAACTTCAAAGACAGGTATGTAAAGCATTCAAAAACAACATTTCAGTAAATAATCAAGACACAACACAAAATAAAAATCCAACACCAATTTATAAACATAGGTACTATTTTTATCTTTTAAATGACACCAAAACAAAAATAATCCACTGTCGGGAACCAGAGATATTAATTTTTAAAGTGCTTAGAAACCAACAGTGCCCATTTAAGTCATTTCGTTTTCTCTGTCAGGGACACACCTTTATAAATTGTTCTGAAGAATTCTCACCACTGTAGTGGGCCGCCTTCTTCAGCAAGCGGGGTCCATTTAGAACACCTTCCTGGCGTTCTGCTTGCGGGTCCCAAAGTATCCAACACACAATCCAAGGTTCTGGAATCTCCCAGAGGGTTCTTGAAAGTGTGAAACTTCAATTCCGCAATCGCCTTGAACAAAACCCTTACAAATTCACTGGTACTCCAGGCTTTGAATTCTTTGTGGGGCTGTCCAGGTGAGCTCTGTTAACCTGTAGCTTGCAGGGAGTCCACTCTAGGTCCTTTGGCAGCAAGGTAATCCACAGGGCTGTAGTTTCAGATGGTGCAGCCTTCATAGGTCAGGCCTTAGAGTTCCTTGCACAGCGAAATAACTTTCTAGCAGGGCACTTCTTAAGTTTCAAGCAGCAGATCTGGAGGGCTCTGCCCCTCTCAGATACTTATCCAAAATTCTCTGGGTCAAGCACCAGGTCAATGCTGACCAATGAGAGCAGGGCAACTCCTCATAGTTATGACCACATCCTGTAGAGTGTGGCATTAGTTTGTCCCAGAGTGCATCATTCTTTCAAATCCATAATGGCTGATTTTCCAGCAAGGAGGTAAGACACCCTAAACACACCCTAAACACACCCCCTGGGATGTCTTATTTTCATGGACTCTCCCCCTACCATCTGCACATACCTTCCTTAAGCCTAGCCCTGACTCTGTGTCAAGACTGTCATAGTGGACTGAAACCCAGGCCTCCCCTCTGCCTTTGAAGAGCATAGTTTACGACGCCACCTCCTGGCCTGGCATTCCTATAGAACAGCACACTGCCCTCCCAGCAACCTGGCTAATCCACTTAACTCTGACCAATCAGGGCAGACCACTGAAAGGCTGAATTTGGACTTACAAACAAGAAAGTCTCATAACTTATTGTATGTACACTTTGGGGGAAATTCAACAATATAATATTGTTGGATTTACTACTACCATTCTGGTAAGTCTTTGAATGGTCCAGCTAGTCCTCTCCAATCAATATTTATTAATCAATCAGTTACTACCATGTTAACCTATGGGCCATGGGGTTTGCAATGGGGAAAAGGACCTGGGCCACTTTTCAAGAACCTGGGCTTATAAAACCATATTTAATAAGTATTTCCCTAATTTCTACAGGACCCCCACCCTCGTGCAACTAGGGGAGACGTCGGGGGTTCTGAATCTGCAGAAATCATGCAGATTATCCTTACCCAATTCTTCTAGCATCAAAGTCAAATTTGAGCAGCTCTTTAACACAATATGGGGAGTGAAATGTAAAATTTCACTTTACCCAGGCATATAAAAACTCATTTTATAAGGGTGCTCCTTATAGATAACTGACCCCCCACCCCTGGAATACCTAGGGGTGGCCCTGGGGGTCCCTAATATGCAGAAACATGGTAGGTTTCGTATTTTTAAGGGCCCCTACCCCCAACGTCGAGTTTTGGCACCATTTCAGGTTTAAAAGCTGTCCTGGCCACCAGGGATCCTTTTAAACTGACCTCAGGCTTCAGCACTGCACACATGCTAGTGCAGAAAATCTGCTGGCCTCTAAACTGCCATGCCCCAGGATACTGGAGACTTCTAGGTAGTTTCAATCCCCTGCCCTATTACATACTAGGGGCTTATGGGGTAGGTCATGCCAATTACAGGGGTACCCCACCATACCATAGGGTACCCTAGTGGATGGTGGGTGTCTTAACTGTATTCTAAGGTGTTCCTTTTAGCTTGGCACTGGGCCTGGTTAAACAGAGCCCAGGGCCAGTCAGAGTCAGTTATCACCAGTTCCAGTCAGCAAAAAGTTGGGGGGTGCCCAGGGCACAGGATGACTTTGCAACATAGCCCCCCCCCCCCAAACGAAAGGTGATGGGTTACTAACCTACACCCTGATATTCCTCATCAGCTAAGTGGAAAAACCTGGAAAGTCCATCTGCATTAGCATCGGCAACCCCAGGTCTGTGTTCCACTGTAAAGTCCATTCCCTGTAGGGAAATGTACCTCCTTAACAGATTGGGATCATCCCCTCTCATCTGCATGAGCCACCTGAGAGGCCTGTGGTCAGTTTGAACACGAAAGTGAGTCCCAAACAAATATGGTCTCAACTTTTTCAGTGACCACACCACACCAAAAGCCTCTCTCTCAATGGCACTCCACCTCTGCTCTCTGGGAAGAAGCCTCCTGCTAATAAAGGCAACTGGCTGGCCAAGGCTCCCTTCATTCAGCTGTGACAAAACTGCACCAATCCCTTGCTCTGAAGCATCAGTCTGAACTACAAATTCGTTTGTGTAGTCAGGGGCCAGTAACACTGGTGCTGAACACATAGCAGCTTTCAGAATGTCAAAAGCCTTCTGACACTCTGGGGTCCAAATCACCTTTTTGGGCCTCTTTTTAGAAGTCAGTTCTGTTAGGGGCCCCACAATGGTCCCATAATTTTGAACAAACCTTCTATAGTACCCTGTCAGTCCAAGGAATGCCCTGACCTGAGTCTGGGTAACAGGAGCTGTCCAATCCAAAATAGTTTGGATTTTAGCTTGGAGAGGCTGTACATGGCCCCTCCTACCAGGTGGCCCAGGTACACCACAGAACTCTGCCCTATTTGGCACTTGCTTGCCTTAATAGTCAGGCCTGCCTGCTGCATGGCCTGAAGCACTTCCTTTCGGTGGTTTAAGTGATCCCCACAGGTAGAACTGTATACAGCTATACCATCCAGGTAAGCTGCACTGAACTGTTACAACCCAGACAAGACCCTGTTCACCAACCTTTGGAAGGTGGCAGGTGCATTCTTTAATCCAAAGGGCATTACCTTGAACTGATAATGTCCCTCTAATGTGGAGAATGCTGACCTCTTATTTGCTCCATCAGTGAGGGCATTCTGCCAGTAACCTGAAGTCAAATTAAAAGTACTCAGGTACTTAGCAGCCCCTAACCTATCAATGAGCTCATCAGCTCTAGGTATAGGGTGAGCGTCCGTCTTTGTGACTGCATTCAAACCTCTGTAGTCCACACAGAACCTTATCTCCTTGGGTCCCCCCTGAGGATTAGGTTTAGGTACCAGTACCACTGGACTGGCCCATGGACTCTCAGACGGTTCAATTACCCCCAGCTCCAAAATCTTAGCAACCTCAGCTTTAATGCTGGCACTGTCATGGTCAGATGACCTGTACAGTTTATTTTTGACAGGTAGGCTGTCACCAGTGTCAATGTGGTGCACACACCACTCAGTGATGCCTGGTGTCAAAGAGAACAGGCCAGCAAACTGCTCCAGCACCTGCTTACAGTCTCTGGGCTGCTGGTCTGTCAATTTGGGAGAGAGTACAACTCCTTCCACTGACCCATCTTGCACATCAGTGGAGAGGAGGTCGGGCACAGGCTCAGTTTTCTCCTCCACACCCTCATCAGTGACCAGTAACATGGTCATGTCTGCCCTGTCATGGTTTAGTTTCAATCTATTTACATGCAGGACCCTGTGAGGGTTCCTGGGGGTGCCAACGTCAACCAAATAGGTAACCTCACCCTTCTTTTCTAAGATTGGATAGGGCCCACTCCACTTGTCATGGAGGTCCCTGGGAGCCACAGGCTCCAACACCCACACCAACTGTCCTGGAGTATACTCAGGCATAGTAGCCTTTTGATCATACCAGTGCTTCATGAGCTTCTGGCTGGCCTCCAGTTTCCTGTTTGCCTTGTACATGTACTCCGTCATTCTAGATCTCAGGCCTAGCACATAATCAAGCACATTGTCCTTAGCTTCTTTAAGAGGCTTCTCTAAAGACTCTCTTAGCAGGCTCAATGGCCCCCTCACAGGGTGTCCAAACACCAACTCAAAAGGACTGAAACCAACCCCTTTCTGTGGCACCTCCCTGTAGGCAAACAGTAAGCATGGGAGGAGAACATCCCATATCCTCCTGAGTTTCTCTGACAACCCATTTATCATGCCCTTCAGGGTTTTGTTGAATCTCTCAACAAGACCATTTCCTTGTGGGTGATAGGGGGTGGTGAGCTTGTAGTTGACACCACACTCATCCCACATAGCAGTCAGATAGCTGGACAGGAAGTTTGTGCCCCTATCTGACACCACCTCTTTTGGAAAACCCACTCTAGCCACTGCAGGTGCATCAATGGTTCTAAGAGGTATGGCTTCAGGGTATCTAGTAGCATGGTCAACTACCACTAAGATATACCTATTCCCTGATGCAGAAGGTGGGTCCAGCGGACCGACAATGTCCATCCCCACCCTTTCAAAAGGAACCCCAAACACTGGCAGTGGTATTAGGAGAGCCTTTGTCTTGCCCCCTGCCATGCCACTGGCCTGACCGGTGACACAGGAGCTGAAAAAACTCCTTTACCTTTTCAGACATATTGGGCCAGTAGAAATGGTTCACCAACCGGTTCCATGTCTTTGTCCGTCCCAAATGTCCTGCCAAGGGGATATCCTGACCCAAAGTCAGGATTAACTCTCTGTACTTCTGGGGCACCACCAATCTCCTGGTGGCCCCCTCCTTGAGGTTTCTGGCCTCAGTATAAAGCAGTCCATCTTCCCAGTAGAGTTTGTGAAACCCACTGTCATCCCCCTCCTCTTGCTTAGAAGCAATCAGCCTCAAGCTCTCAAGGGTGGGACAGTCATGCTGTTCCTGACTGAACTCCTCTCTGGAGGGTCCACCTGCTCCTGTCATTTCTGCCAAATCTGGCAGCTCTGGCAGGGATGGAGTCCCTCCCTCAGAGGCCAAATCCTCCCCATGAGGGATATATTCTTCCTGCACCTCTGGAGTTCCCTGGGCTGACTCACCAGGCCCAGGGCCCTTGTCCTTGGATTCTTGGCCCTTTGTTCCAGGGTCCAAGTGTCCAGTCCTTCCCTTCTGGCTAGTCTGTGATCAAGTCACAGCACATACCCACTCAGGGAGCTGAAATATTTTCATATGGAGTCCTCTTGCCACCTCTGACCACTCAGAGGCTTCAAGATCATTGCCCAGTAAACACTGGACAGAGGGCACCTTTGATACAGCTACCTTCATAGGGCCCGTTCACACCTCCCCTTGCCAAATCCACCACAGCCATGGGATGGAGTTTGGTAGTGCTGTCTGCATATGCCACCTGGTGAAATTCACCAGGTAACAACCTCTCTGGCGGCACCAGTTCATCCAGGACCATAGTTACACTAGCCCCAGTGTCTCAGAAAGCCACAACCTCAGTCCCATTCACTTTAGGCCTCTGCCTGTACTTGTCCATGTTTGGAGGTAAGGCAGCAAGGGTGGCAATATTCACCCCACCCAGGGACACTAAGGTTGCTTCCACCAACTACCTGTTCTGTACACCACCCTCCACCCCTACACTGACACTGGCAATCCCTGTGGATGGCCCCTTAGGGGGGAGCTTCTTGGCGCAGACAGCTTCTCCCTGCTTATGCCCTGGCTGGGTACAGTCAAAGCACTTACCCACCTTTGAGGGATCAAAGAACCTACCAGGCTTTCCCTGAAACCCCCTCCGTTTGAATTTAGGTTGGCTCGGGGCCCCCCCTCCTTGTGTAGGTTTTTGTGGATCTTTGGAGACCTCCTTAAGTTTTTGACCTTCATTTTTCCTGGGCTTACCCCTGGGGAGGGGCCTGTCCTCCTTTCTTCTGGTCACCCCCCTGGTGCTGAATGGAAACCCGGGTTCTCACCCACTTATCAGCTGATTCCCCCAGCTCTCTGGGGTCTGTCAGCTTAGAGTCCACTAGATACTGGCGTAACTTCTCTTCTGCACAATGAGTCAAAATGTGTTCTTTCAAAAACAAATGATACAATCCCTCATATGTGTCAACTTTGTTACCAACAATCCAGCCTTCCAGTGCCTTTACTGAAACGTCCGCAAAGTCTACCCAAGACTTTGAACTCAATTTCTGTGTGCCTCTAAACTTCACCCTGTACTGTTCTGGAGTCCAAATCGCTTGACTAAGCATGCCTTCATCTGCTGGTATGATTCTGCATCCTCTCCCTTCAGGGTCGGGAGCCTATCCCTACCAGCTACTGGAATCAACTCCCACAGGAGTGAACCCCAATATCTAGAGTGGACCCTACTCATTTTAAGAGCCCTCTCAAAAGCTGCTAGCCACTTGTCAATGTCATCGCCCTCAGTGTACTTAGGTACTATGCCTTGGGAAGTTTAGGTTCAAATCTATCACCCCTGGACATCTCAGCATCTTTTTCACTTTGGCTACCACCATTCCTTTTCTCCTTCTCCCTATCCCATTTTCTCCTAGCCAATTCGAATTTCTCCTTCTCCAAGGCAGTAGTGGTACCTGAGTAAGGGACCCTTCCCCACTCCCACCACCACCTTGATTCACCTGGCTAACACTAGCCACAATGGGAAAGGTCTCATCTTCACACCTCTGTCGGTGAGGTTGGGGGGGAACATCTTCCCACCCCCTTGGGTTCTCCTCCGCTGCCCTGGCCCAGGCCTTTAGGGACTCAAGAAACCCTGCCTTCCTCATCTTCTTGGCAGGATGCAGCCCCTTAAGCCTACACTGTTCCCTAAGATCTGGCATCTTAAACTGGGACAGTTTAGCCAGGTCCAGCTCCAGGGTTCCCTAGTTTTGGGTCACAAAAACTAGGCACAAAAGACTTAGAACATTTTGGAAAAATCAAAACAATGGATTATCAAGCATTTACAATGCAATAGGTCTCGCAGTTACATGAGTTAAAGCTATTGGCATTGTAAATGACAATGCCTTTTATTTATGTTTTTAAAAAGAAAACAAATATAAAAGGCATTGTTATTTGCAATGTGAATAGCTCAGCCTCGCGTAAATGCGAGACCTATTGCATTGCAAATTATTGTTTTGTATGTAATCCTAAAGTTGTCAGTTAAAAAGAATGGAATAAAATGGGGTGAACCAATATGCTCAGGATCACACATATTGCAGAGCAGACAAATTAGAATTTGATGCAGTTTTCCAAGACACACATTTCACAACACTCTTTATTCTTCTCGATTGACAGAGCAGACCAATGCTTTTGCATAGCTGTTTCATAATGACAACAATACACCTGTATAGAAAGAACACGATTTCAAATCTTAACATTCTACAGATATATTTCTACAAATGAATTACGCAAACCGAGTGCAATTCAATAGCTCGATCATCAGAAGTAGAAACGCGTATAAAGATCTTCAGAATGAGTATGTGAGGGGATTAGATTGCAATGCACCTCTCCAAAGAACATTAATCAGTGCAAGGAAATATCGCACTTTACTGCCCTGTCAACAGCGCTGCCCTCCAATGACGTGAAGCCGGTCGTGGGGCGGGACTTCCGCCTTCTGCGTGAAGCCCGCATCCACGGAGTGCCAGAGAGCAGCATTGGTGACGCGGGCGGGGCTCCCATGCCTGAGGGAGAGCCCCGCGGAGGCTGCCGAAGTCAGGAGTGGCGGTGATGCGGTGAGTAGGGCTTAGTTGTAAGGGGGGGCGGGGGTGTGTGTCTGTGTGTGTGTGTGTGCAGGGGGGTAGGGGGCTGCGGCGGGTGTATGCGTGCGTGTCTGTGTGTGCGTGTTTGTATGTGTGTGTGTGTGCAGGGGGTGGGGGGGCCGCAGCATGTGTATGTGTGCGCGCGCCTGTGTGTGTGTCTGTGTGCAGGGGGTGGGGGCTGGCTGTGTGTGTGTGTGTGCGCAGTGTTTGCATGCAAGCCAAGCGAAAGCAGGGGCTGTGTGTGCGTCTGCGCAAGCGCGTCTCAGAGGCGCGCTCCCGCGGTGAAAACTGAGAATGAAAAAGCGCGCGTCAGACTCGTGTCTACATTCCCAGATACGGGCAGCAATAGGTCTCGGGCAGACTCTGCTCGACCTAAAAACAGCTTAGTCCAAATTCGAAAAATCAAACACATAAGTTTTGTTCTAAGGCAATTTATTCCAACATCTTTTTATTAAGTCTCAGTTTGAGACACACATAATAAAAGGGTCACATTGACACAGCGCAAGCCTACAACCCTCATGGGGCCGGCCGCGTGAATAAACTCATGGTGTGAACTCTGCGTGGGTCGGTATCTCCAATCACACTTGTCGACCTGCACATCAAGAGCAGTCCAGTTCCCATTAAGTCGCTCCAGAAGGGGGTCCAATAGCGCAGTCCAGTACACCCCAGTGATACCCCGCCTTATACATCATCCCGCGAGGCGGGCAGATACAAACAGATCAAACAGAAACAAACAACCGGCCTTAGGGGCCTAACACTCAACCAGAGGCCTAGTAGTAGGCAGCAAAAAAGAGTAAAGCAGAGGTTAGAGGGAGCAGAGAGGAAGAGCAGAGGAAACTAGGGGGGACAGTCACAGCTGCGAGGGCGAGAGAGCCCGGGGAGAGGGGGGGGGGCCGTAGCCATCAGAGCATCCTTCAGAGGGTCCATTCTCACGTCACAGGTTGCGAGGGGTAAAGGGGAGCACCGCATCTTTCACAAGTTGCAATGCTCGCAGCGCTGGGGGCATATTCCTAGCATATTCGCTCTTGCAAAGATAGGTCACTAGTGGCCACCAAACCTTTTCAAAGTGGGTCGTGCGAGACTGTAGCCTAGCCAAGAGTAATTCCATAGTGATGACCTGCCACAATCTGCCGAACCATACAGCTAGTGGGGGGGCCTCCACCTTCTTCCAATACAGAGCGATAAGTTGTCTGGCGGCACCCAACATTTGCATCGCTAAGGTCCAGTCACTGCGGGTCAGGGCCAGCAGGTCAACAGGTTTGAGTCCCAGCAGTATTGTACTAGCAGCATCAGGCAGAGGAAATCCCAGCACCCCCCGAATGTGGCTCAACACCTCCTTCCAAAAGATAGCGATCACAGGGCAGGTCCACCAGATGTGCAAGAAGTCACCAGGCACATGATGGCATCTCCAGCAACCGGGCGGTACAGAGGGGAACATCCTGTGCAGGCGTTGAGGCGTATAGTACCACTGCGTCATTACCTTATACGCGTTTTCTTGTTGCGGCATGCTGCGATACACCCTAGGAACATCCCTCCAGGGGCGGGTCCACTGCGCATGTTCAACATCAGCGCCCAGCGTCTCCTGCCAATGTCGCTGATACGGGTGAGCAGGGGGAGTAAGAGGATGCTGCAGAATCTGATAAATTTTCGATATAAGGCCCTTCGTGCTCGCACCAGAGCGGGCCTGCCTCTCGAACGGGGTGAAGGCCCGAGTGGCCCCAGGGTATATCGCATCCGATAGGGCCCAGTGACGCAACTGCAAAAACTGCAATTCGGCCTCTGGGGGAAGATGGAACTCCTCCCGACAGTGAGCAAAGGACTTAATGGTGCTTCCGTCAAAGAGATCCGTAAGGACTTTGCAGTCTTCTCGTGTCCATCTGCGAAAGGCGGGAGTGTGGTTGGCCGGTGGGAACCATGGATTATCCTCTATGGGGGTGTGCGGTGAGGGGAAAGTCGTCAAGCCTTTCCGCACCGCCACCTTGTCCCACACGTCCAGGACCGTCCTCGTGGGAACCGCCAAATAAGCACTAGGGGACCGTCCCGCCCTATGGGTCCAAGCAAGGTTCCAGATTGTGCGACCCGTGACCGCCCGATCCAGATGTAGCCACCCCTTCTCACTCCGCCTAATACCCCACTCTATTACAAACCGCAAATGAGCGGCCCAATAATAGTCCACCAGATTCGGGCACCCTAGTCCTCCACGATCTCGCGGGGCCATAAGGAGTGACTGAGAGAAGCGGGGTCTCTTGCCCCCCCAAATGAATTTAGTACAGTCCCTTTGCAAGGCTCTAATCTTCGGCAGAGGGATAGGTGTAGGAAGGCATTGGAACAGGTAGAGTATTTTGGGTAATATAGACATTTTGATCGCGTTCAATCTTCCCAGCCAAGAGGGGATAAGAGGCTTCCACCGTTGTAGATCAGTGAGGATGGATTTGCGACATTCCGCCCAATTGAGCGCCGACCAGTCTCCCAAAGAGGGAGTCAGGGAGAGGCCGAGGTATCGGATATGTTGGTCCGTCCACCGGTAGGGGCACAGCGCTTCCAGGGGAGGGACATCGGCTTGAGGGATCGTGAGGTTAAACACCCACGACTTATCGTGATTAATTTTCAAGCCAGAGGCGCCTTCGAAGGAGCAAAGCACCTCACGAAGCGCCGGCAAGGACTGTCGCGGTTCCGTTAGAGTGAGGATGAGGTCGTCCGCGTATAACGCCACCTTATGAGTTTGCCCCCCCATCTGAACGCCGCATATGTCTGGGTTACGCCTGATCAAGTCCGCCAGCGGTTCAATCGCCAGGGCAAACAGCAATGGCGAAAGAGGGCAGCCCTGCCTTGTCCCTCTGCCAATGGCGAACGGTTCTGTCAACCTCCCATTCACCCTGACCCTCGCCCGCGGCGCCCCGTAAGGTGCCATGATCCTGGCAATCATCCTTGGGCCGAGCCCCATCCTACAGAGGACCGCTTGGAGAAACCCCCAGTCCACGCGATCAAACGCTTTCTCAGCGTCTAACGACAGGAGGCACGCCGGAATGTGCCAGTGATGCACCTTCCCCACCAAATGTGCCAGTCTCCGCACATTATCTGCCCCTTGACGGCCCCGGATGAAGCCCACTTGGTCAGGGTCAACAAACAAGGTCCGGCATGTGGGGATCAAGTCTCTTAGCCAGCACCTTCGTGTAAATTTTAAAATCAGTATTAAGCAGCGCAATCGGGCGGTATGACGAGCAAAGCGCCGGATCTTTCCCAGGCTTAGGGACTAGAGCTATTTCCGCCATTCCCATGTCCGGAGAGGGACCCTGGCCACCATCGAAGGAAGCAAAGAGTCTGAGAAGATAAGGACCTAGCTGTTCCCGAAATAGGCGGTAAAAGGAAAGCGGTAAGCCGTCAGGGCCCGGTGTCTTTCCCAAATTCAGATCCTTGATGGCCTCAGTCACCTCGGCAAGCGAGAGTGGCTCCTCTAACCTTTCCGCCGCCTCGGAATGCAAGCGCGTCCCGCCATACTGCTCCAGAACCTCCTACGGCGGGGTAGCGCCCGGCGGAGCCGCCGTGTACAAGGAGGCGTAATAGTCTCGGAACGCCTTCATTTTAGCCTCCATCGCCGTTGCCTGAGACCCGTCTGGGAGCTTCACGTTCGCTATGTGGGATCTGGCCGCCTTGATCCTCAGCCGTCTCGCCAAAAGCTTCCCCACTTTGTCCCCACCGTCAAAATGCATGCGCTTTAGTGCCAAGAGAGATTTCTCCGCCCGATTCGCCCGTAGCATGCGCAATTGCCCCCTCAGATTCGCTAGGTGTCTCCGCGTCTTCAGAGTGGATTCCTCTTGATTCTGCGCCTCTGCCCCCCGCAAATCCGCTATCAGGCCCTCCTCTACAGCCCTCCGTTCACGCGCTCTCGCAATCTCGAGGGAGGTGATGTGACCCCGAATTGTAGCCTTGAAGGCGTCCCACACCACCGGGAACGGCGTTTCCGGCAAATCGTTGAACTCAAAGTAGGAGGTAATGGCCGTGCGGATATCGTCAACCGACGCTGTATCTCTGAGGAGGTGTGGGGGCAAATGCCACTTCCGTTCCCTAGGGGGACCACTCCGTAGATCTCTAAGGAGCAACTCCACATGCGCATGGTCCGAGATGGATATGTCTGACATTTCCACATCGACCACATCACAAAGCAGGTCATGCGAAACGAACAGATGATCGATGCGGGAATAAGAGCGGTGAGCACTAGAATAAAAAGAATAGTCCCTTTTGTCGGGGGAGAAGTAGCGCCATGCGTCGAAGAGACCCAAATCGCCTATCTGTTTGCGTAGCGCTGAGGCCATCGCCCCTGCCCCATGAAAGGAGCTCGCACTCCGGTCCATCGTAGGGCACCAGACCAGGTTAAGGTCGCCCCCCAGAACAATCGAGGGCCCATCCTGAAGGACGTGAGCACGCAACAGATCCCGAAGGAAGCGATCTTGTGCCAGGTTGGGCGCATACACATTGCACAATGTAAGACGGCGGGAGCCCACCTCGACCGATACCTTGAGGAAGCGACCGTCACCACCCCGGAAGAGCTTGTCAGAACCCCGCCTGATGCCAGCTTTGCACAAAACTGCTACCCCTGCCGTTTTCGTATCTGCTGTAGCCCAGAATTGGAGGGGGTATCTAGGGTGCGCCATGCGCTTCGTATCTGCCTGAAGAAGGTGGGTCTCCTGTATGAAAATGATGTCCGGGTCATGTTGCAGGAAGTAATGCCAGAGCTGTTGGCGCTTATTAGGTGAATTAAGGCCTTTGACATTGAGTGATAAAATCTTAAGGGGTCTGGCTGTATCACTCGCCATCGTGGGGGTCCCTAAGGTTAGAACGCAAAGTTACGCGCGGCAGAGCACCCAACAGCTCAGAGCCCCACCCAAAGGGCCCGCCTCTGCTCCCCGCACCATCCCCCACCCCCAGCCCCCCATAGTGGACAGAAAAAGGAAGGAAAGATAGAAAAAAGAGAAAAAAGAAAGTCAAATGAGAAAGCCAAACTTTCAGCAGCCTGAAGGGCTGACGGCCTAGGCCGTAAAGACGTGGCCAACTGGGCCAAAGTACACTGTCTCCAGAGTAGGGCATCCTACACCCACGGGTTCGAATGTCCATCGGGATGTCACTCCCCAGGAGACAGTCTCGGTGGGACATAACTGGCCGGGAACACTAGAAGGTATGGAGCCTCCACCTTCCTAGGCCCAGCACAAGGGGATCAGGAGTCCAAGCAACTTCCTTCCCGCCCCACAACTATCCCCCCACCCTCCGGAGGGGTATAAGAGAACAGTACCTCAAGTAGAGCGACACATGTGTGCTGTCCATCTCACGGTGTGGAGGACCGTCCCGTAGGGGAGCGGTCTGCACGGTCGATCTCCGCCTCCTCCAGCGCTCTAATGTGGGCGATGACCTCCTGCCTGGCCTGGCTAGTCGTTGGCGCGTCAACAGGCGTCGCACGCTGTCTCCTCGGCACCGTGGTCCAGTCCGGGTTAAGCGGTGTCCTCTTGCTTGGAGGGTGTCTGGAGGGGCTCCCCGGAGGAGAGCCTGCAATGTTGAGGAGTCGCGCCGCCTCATCGTAGGATCGCAAGGATTTACGCTTACCCTCCCATTGAAAAATAAGTGCAAAGGGATGGCCCCATTGGTACGGGATGTTCAGGGACCGCAGTTTCTCCGTTACTGGGCGGAAAGCGCGTTGCCGCTTCAGGGTGTTAGGCGCTAAATCCTGGAAGAGCTGAATCTTGTGGCCCTTGTACTGCAGGTCCGGCTTGTCTCGAGCGCGCTTCCAAATCTCCTCTTTTTCCACAAAGAAGTGCACCCGTGTGATGATATCCGGGAGAAGCCCCGATCTCCCCGCAGGCGCCGCTACTCGATGAGCCCGGTCTAGCGTGGGAGGCGACACATCCTCGTCGCCCCGCACCTCGTGGAGGAGTTGTGCCACAAAGTCCATTACGTCCTCCCCTTCTTCTCCGAGCGGCACGCCGCGGATGCGGAGGTTGTTCCGTCTTCCCCGATTCTCCAAGTCCTCCTGCTTGATTTGGAGTTCAATGTTCTGTTGTTCCAGGGCTGTTAAGCGCTGCCATAGATGTTCCTGGTCCTCGGTGCGCGTGTCCGCGGTTCTCTCCAGGCTGTCCACACGGTCCCCCAGTTCCGTGACTTCTTTCCGAAGCTCCGTGACACATGAGTGGACCTCCGACCTCAGGGATCCGATCTCAGTCTTAAGGTCGGTCATGAAGGCGGCCATGAACGCTTGCGTGACCGGGGGGGAATCCGCCATCTCTGCGGGTGGGCCACCACTGGCCGCCGGCGCTCCCACTTTGCCCCACATGGCCGTCACCGGGTTCCCCTTGGGGGTCGGCGCTGGTTCCGCCTTGCTGTTCCTGTTCGTGCGCGTCATCCTCCGCGTGGTCCACAGGGTGTCGCCTAGGCCGCGTCAGGTCCCTCGCCCGATGTAGGCCGCCTGGGTGGAAGCACAGAGGGGGGGTGGTGGGAAGCACCGGCGCGAAGACACAGCGCACTCAGGGGGTCCGGGCCCCGTAACGTCACTCCCCACAGCAACGAGCTCCCAGTACACACCCCACGCAGCAGAGCAGGCAGTCCAGGGATCTCTAGGCCACGATGCCTCCGTTCCCAATGCGCGGCCAGCCAGGCCAATGAGCAGATCCGCTCGTCCCCAGCGGGGGCCACTAGTTCCCTAGAGTGGGGGGGGTCAGCACCAGAGAGTGCCACTCACTATAGTCCCAGGCCTGCACTCACCCCCAAGGAGGAGCCGCTGTGAAATCGCGCCGTCACGGCGTTTCCCCGCAGGCTGTATCTCGTCCGCTCTCCAAAGTGCCCCAGGGGCACCGTCCACATCAGATCGCCGCTCCGATCATCCCCGCTGTTTCCCGCGGCGGTTCCGCAGGGCCGTTCTCTCTCCGCAGCCCGCCGGGGAGGTGAGGCTAGCAGTGCCTTCGATCCTCACTGGGGCCAGATACCGGGTCTTGCCGCCTCTCAGCTCCACCCCGGAGCGCGGGAAACGGGGCGCTCCGGACCCAGAAGCCGCTCAGGGGCCCCCGCCCAGTCACCTCGCCACACCGCTGCGGCCACAGGTAAGGGCGCCGCAAGTCTCCCGTGTGGGAAGGGCGGGGGTCGCTCTAGCCAGTGATCGCCCCAGGCCGCCTCCTCCGAGGTCTCAAGATGGCGGATGGACCGGGCGGCCCCTCTCGTAGCGAGCCGGCCGCTCGTTTCCGCCGTCTAACAGCCGGAGCACGGAGGCTTCGAGTCCGGACACGTTGCCCAGCTGGTCAGGGGCACTAGGGAGGTGTGTGGCGGGTCTGGACTCCTGAATCCCGCGTAAATAGCCAATGATGGGCCCAACGGCGATGGGAGCTCCGCAGTCACGCGTCTGCTCACATCGCCGGCCAAGCCACGCCCCGTTCTAAGGCAATTTAGAGAATTTTTATAATCTTAAATTATTCACTGAAAGGTGTACTTTTTAAACGCAAGTCCTCATCCACACCGCTGAACACCAAATGTTGGAAAGTGGGTTATTGGTAGGGGCAAATGTAGGTCTGCCACTGGCAATAAGGCCACTAACACATGATAGGACTCAGCATAGGTCTTAGAAAATTATTCCTTTGCTCAACCCTTGGTAACGTGGCTGCGGACAGACAAGCTTAACTTCAAAGACAGGTATGTAAAGCATTCAAAAACACCATTTCAGTAAATAATCAAGACACAACACAAAATAAAAATCCAACACCAATTTATAAAAATAGGTAATGTTTTTATCTTTTAAATGACACCAAAACGAAAATAATCCACTGTAGGGAACAAGAGCTATGAATTTTTAAAGATTAGTCACTTTCTAGTGCTTAGAAACCAACACCGCCCCTTTAAGTCACTTCGTTTTCTCTGTCAGGGTCACACCTTTATAAATTGTTCTGAAGAATTCTCACCTCTGTAGTGGGCCGCCTTCTTCAGCAAGCGGGGTCCATTTAGAACACCTTTCTGGCGTTCTGCTTGCGGGTCCCAAAGTATCCAACACACAATCCAAGGTTCTGGAATCTCCAAGAGGGTCCTTGAAAGTGTGAAACTTCAATTCCGCAATCCACTTGAACAAAACCCTTACAAATCTACTGGTACTCCAGGCTTTGAATTATTTGTGGGGCTGTCCAGGTGAGCTCTGTTAACCTGTAGCTTGCAGGGAGTCCATTCTTAGTCCTTTGGCAGCAAGGTAATCCACAGGGCTGTATTTTCAGATGGTGCAGTCTTGCTAGGGCAGGCCTTAGAGTTCCTTGCACAGCTAAAAAACTTTCCAGCAGGGCACTTCTTGCTTCATTCAGTTTCAAGCAGCAGATCTGGAGGGCTCTGCCCCCCTCAGACACTTATTCAGAATTCTCTGGGTCAAGCACCAGGTCACTGCTGACCAATGAGAGCAGGGCAACTCCTCATAGTTATGACCACATCCTGTAGAGTGTGGCATTAGTTTGTCCCAGAGTGCATCATTTTTCCAAATCCATAATGGCTGATTTTCCAGAAAGGGGGTAAGAGGTGGCTAAACACACTCTAAACACACCCCCTGGGATGTCTTATTTCCATGGACTCTCCCCCTACCATCTGCACATACCTTCCTTAAGCCTAGCCCTGACTCTGGGTCAAGACTGTCATAGTGGACTGAAACCCAGGCCTCCCCTCTGCCTTTGAAGAGCATAGTTTACAACGCCACCTCCTGGCCTGGCATTCCTATAGAACAGCACACTGCCCTCCCAGCAACCTGGCTAATCCACTTAACTATGACCAATCAGGGCAGACCACTGAAAGGCTGAATTTGGACTTACAAACAAGAAAGTCTCATAACTTATTGTATGTACACTTTACTACTACCATTCTGGGAAGTCTTTGAATGGTCCGGCTAGTCCTCTCCTCTCAATATTTATTAATCAATCACTTCCTACCATGTTAACCTATGGGCCATTGGGTTTGCAATGGGGAAAATGACCTGGGCCACTTTTCAAGAACCAGGGCTTATAAAACCATATTTAATAAGTATTTCCCTAATTTCTACAGGACCCCCACCCCCTGTGCAACTAGGGGAGACGTCAGGGGTTCTGGATCTGCAGAAATCATGCAGATTATCCTTACCCAATTCTTCTAGCATCAAAGTCGAATTTGAGCAGCTCTTTAACACAATATGGGGAGTGAAATGTAAAATTTCACTTTACCCAGGCATATAAAAACTCATTTTATAAGGGTGCTCCTTATAGATAACTGACCCCCCACCCCTGGGATACCTTGGGGTGACCCTGGGAGTCCCTAATATGCAAAAACACGGTAGGTTTTGTATTTTTAAGGGCCCCTACCCCCAGGAGTTTGGGCACAATTTCAGGTTTAAAAGCTGTCATGGCCACCAGGGATGCTTTTAAACTGACCTCAGGCTTCAGCACTGCACACATGCTAGTGCAGAAAATCTGCTTGCCTCTAAACTGCCACGCCCCAGGATACTGGAGACTTCTAGGTAGTTTCAATCCCCTGCCCTGTTACATACTAGGGGCTTATGGGGTAGGTCATGCCAAATACAGGGGTACCCCACCATACCATAGGGTACCCTAGTGTATGTTGGGTGTCTTAACTGTATTCTAATGTGTTCCTTTTAGCTTGGCACTGGGCCTGGTTAAACAGAGCCCAGGGCCAGTCAGAGTCAGTTACCACCAGTTCCAGTCAGCAAAAAGTTGGGGGGTGCCCAGGGCACAGGATGACTTTGCAACAATCTCTTTGTCTACTCTTGTTGTCTCTTGCCTCTTCTTCCTGTTTGCCTCCCTCTTACCATTCATCATTCTCAATGCTCTGCCCTCTATCTTTACTCCTTCCTGGCATTTCTCCCTTCTCATCACCCTCTTTTGCACGTCTTCCTTTTCTCGTTCTCTCTTCAAACTGTTTCCAATCCTCTTCGCCCGTTGTTTCCTTTCTTACTGCCTCTATTTAATTTCCACTCTTTCTCCCTCCAATCTCTCACTCCCTCCATAACACTATCCCATCTCGTCGCCACCTTCTCATCTCTCTTACTGTCTTTTTTACCCCATTCTCTCTTGCAGCGCGCCCCTTTCTTCTCTTTCTAGCTCTGTTGTATTTTGCCCTTTTCCATGCGCCGTCTCGTCATTCTATTTTTATTCCCTTGCTTCCCTCTTTCTCGTATTCCCTCACACGTATCCCTCCATCTCCTCTCCTTGGGGTCTCCCATCTTAATATTCCACCCTCTATCACACCCATCGGGCACTTCCCCCATGCTCCTGCTCTTTGCGTTCTGTCTCCCCTCTCCACCTAGCTCCGATCTCCCCGCTCTCCCCTTGCGCACACCCCTCCCTCCGCGTCCCTGCACATCTCCCCGTCTCATGCTTAAATTTCTGTGTCACTCCCGCCCTGTCGCGTGGACAGCGATGAGTTGGTGATGTCCCTGGCCCTATCTCTCTCTGTCCACAACCGCAGCCCTGCTGGAGCCTCACCCCCTCCATTGCAGGGTGATGCTGGCAGTATTATTGTCCTCACAATGGATGTCTCCAGTCTGTCCTGCTGCAGTCTCGCTGTCTAGTTTTTATGTCTACGAGATGTTCTGTTGCAATCTCACTATCACCCATCTGCCTAGCTGTCTACAAACTGCCCCCGTTATTTAAATGTCTCTTTTGGAAGGTGTTTTTAAAGCTGCTCTTCAGCCTTCCTCACTAACGTCCTCTTCTTTGATTTCTCCCCTCATACTCTCCTATAAACGCTTCTCCCGTCCATCTGCTCCTTTTCAGGCGCATTACTTCTTCGTCTCCCCCCTCTCTCAATCCCTGATGGAAACTCCTCATGCGACTCTCTGACCCTTGCTTAGTGCACTACTGCTACTTTCTCGCCACAACATCACCCCCATGCCCCCCCCCCGGACTCCTGGCTCCCCATCTTCACCTTTATAATCCCTATTCACCTTTTGTCGCCCCCTCACACTAGTCACCTCTCACCCCACACTGTCTGGTCAGCCGGCTGCTCTTCATTCTCTCCCTCTCCCTTCTTAACGGCCCTCCCCAGAGCTCTCACGCTCCTGTATTCACTCACACCTCCCCATGTTCCCACACACCTCTTCTACTCAACTATTCCTTTCCCTCACTCTGGATTCCTCAATCTCCCTCATTGCACCCCCAGACACCCCTCCATTCACCTCATCTGCTTGCTCCCCCCCCACGCTGTTTCCCCTTCCCTGGAATCATAGTGCTCTAGAAACTGTTCTTCAGCAATATTTTTATTAAGCATTCTGTCTCTGAGACGTTGGCAAACTACAAATAAAAGCAGGCAATAATTATGCAAGTGTGGTGGGGCTTTGACGGGGCACGGGGACGGTGGAGGAGGGGGGAGGGGCAAGGAGCGAACGCAAGAAAGCGACGCTAGGGTTTTTTTTATTGCGCAGGGGTTTTGTCTCTTCAAGTGGGCAGTCACCTTTTTTCCAGCTTTCTTTGCAGGCTGTGTCCTTTGACACAAGTGCTGTTACAAGCAGGGGGCAAGTTTTCATGTATTTTCTACCCATTGCCCCTTTCCTTTATATTAATGTATCTACCTTTCGCACTTCCTCTGTCACCTTTTCTCCTCTTCTTTATCTGCTCCTCTGTTTATCTCTTTCCACTCTTCCTCTCACCATTTCCCCTTGTATCTTTGCTTCTCTTTTTTATCTTTATATCTAGTCTTCTGCCGTCTCTCTTTCTCTGTCTAGCCATCACCCAGGCACTCATCCTTTGTTTCTTTTCATCCCTCCTGTAGTCACTCTTTGTAACGCACACTATCTGTTCCCCTCTCTCAGTTTAATTCCTTCTCTCTCTCACTTCCTCTATCTCTTGCCCAAGAACACACATACGCACACAATTTCTTTCCAAAATCTCTGGCTAAACACTAATAAGAAACCAAAGGCGAGACCTATTGGCTATGCCAATGCTTGTTTTAGTAGGTGGATGTTTTTGGGTCTGGCAATAATTTCTCCAAAAAGTACAATAAAAGAATTTACAGAGATCGTGGACTTTAAGTTGGCCCCATTCCGCCATTGGCATTCATGCGTTGCCATGGCTTGCATTGACAGTTTATAAAGTCCCTGGATTTTCGTAAATAGTCACATTGCCCTATATGCGTTCCCAGTTTTGTTGATGTGCATCAAGAATCATTTGTTAGACTGCAGATGTGTCCAACACCGCTGGCACTAGGGGTGCTGACAGTACTGGCATCCCTCCCCACCCAGAAATCCTGAAGGTGGGCCAGCTGCAAAATTTGCAATGTAGAGGCAACCAAAAGTTTTTTCATTAGAGTATTTATTGTGTGTTCAATCGAACACAGATCGACAAGTGTCAAGCAGACTTTTAAATTGTGTCAGTTTTGTTTATAAAACAAATGTTCTTTTCTTTTTGGCTTTAAAGTCATGACATTCTGTAACCCTGTGTCTGCTAACCATGCAACTGTAAAATAAAACATCTAATTGGTTAATGGGTTCACTGACAGAATATCGATGTAAAAAATATGGAAGTAAAACATATCAGTGAAAAAATATAGAATGCAAAAATATTCACTTCCTATACAAAAACATTGGAAAATAATATTGATGTAAAAAATATAGTTGTACAAAATATCGATTATATATATATATATATATATATATATATATATATATATATATATATATAGATCATAAAACAATAAATATTAAATATGTTAAATATTAAAATTAATATAAAAAATAAAGTAGATCTGATATCAAATGTAAAAAATATAACAAATAAACGTAATTAAAAAAAATTAAACACACATACATAAAAATTAATATATATTTACTTTTTTTTTTTTTTTTTTGTTCCAAGACCTTTATTGTCAGAATGCATATCAGTTACACAGCTTAGCGCCTACAACCTTATAAGAAAAGGCCGGCGGCGTGTTGTTGAATCAAATAAACATGAGCAAATTGCATGCATAACATATGGTAAAGTACACAGCAAGTCGCCTACAACCACTTTGGGCCGGCCGCGTTTACAAAGTCTGTTGGTCTCAGTTTTTTTTTTAACAATTCGTATGTAAATAACACATATCTAACATAACTTGATCAGTCCACTACCGCATTCCAACTCCAGTTCCACAATTCAAGAACCCGATACATGTGAAACCACTATCCAGTAAGTCTCATACTAGCTATTAACTATTGCCAGTGTTGAGGAGTGCCCCTTAGTCTTCTATTTGTGTGTTTAAGTATGTGGTGAAATATGACCAGTAGTCTTTGGGTCTAGATTGCGGTGGTAGGGACTCCTCGTATGACCTTAGAGTATCTTGGCAATACGCCATGTCCTGTACCCAAAGTTTGACTTGGGGTGTATGTGAGCTATCCCAGCACATAGAGAGTCTGCGTTTGGCTAATAATAATGCTATGACGCAAAATTTACGTCGCGTCGCTTTCACGTTGTGAAGTAGGCCCAATAGATAACATGTAACTGTACATGCAATCGGAACTCCCACCATTTCTGTCAATTTGTCTGTCACTTCCGCCCAGTAAGCCTGTATCTTTACACAGTTCCAGGCCAGGTGTATAAAATCTGCTTGGTCATGACCACATCTTTTACATCGTGCTTCCTCACGTAGTCCGTATCTATATAATTGGGCGGGAGTGTAATAGACCTGGTGGAGGTACTTGAAGTGGACTATACGCAAGTTGCTATTTGGCGTCAGCATTTGCGTGAGCGTGCATGTGGCCTCCCATTCTTTGTCTGTAAGAGGTGTGTCCAAAAGCGTATTCCACTTTCCCAGTGCCCTTGTAGCTCTGCGGTCCAGTTCTGTCTGCGCTTGTGTGTACAGTCGTGAGACCAAATGCGAGGTGTTCGTGGAGGTGATCAATAGTTGCAGGGTGTCCATCGTCTGGGGTTCGTTTGGGAATGTCGGAAAGTGTTTTTTCATCGCTCTTTTAAGTCTATAGAATGTAAAGCGAAAGTGTGTCGTCTGGTTTTGAATAAAGGTTAAGTCCTGATCTGTAAGAAAGACCCCTTCCTTATAGACGTCGCCCATTGTGCATAATCCCACTTGTGTTAATAGGCTCATGCCCACTTCCTCACCAGTGACTGACAGATGTGGGTGATGATGTAGCGGCAGTGCTGGGGCATAGAGCGGGAGTTTATGCATCATGTGACCCAGAGTTCTCCAGGCAGCGTTGGTTGTGTCTATTGTGTTAATATCCTTATTATGGAGTAGAGGTCTGTTATGCGTTATGATAGCGTCCAATGGGATCGGGGCTGCATCTCCTTCCTCCACTGCTACGTGAGTTAGATATGGTGTCGTGTGATACCAATGCGTGGCGAATTGGGCCTGTGCGCATAGGTAGTACAACCAAAAGTCTGGTACACCCCAACCACCTTTATGAATCGGCAGCGTTAACGTGTCTAGCTTTATACGTGCTTTTTTACCTGCCCATATTAGCTTCAGGATCATGGATGTGATACGTTTGAACACCTCTTTTGGCGGCTGTATCGGAATGTTATTAAAAAGGTAAAGCAGTTTAGGGAGTACTACCATCTTCACAATCGCCATTCTGTCGGCCAGCGACAGTGGGAGTTGGATCCATCTTGTGATTTTATCTTCAAGTGTGTCAATCGTCCTACCATAATTGGTTCTAATAACCACCTCGGGGTCTCGGTGGAACCAAATGCCTAGATATCGTATAGGGTCTGTCTGCCACTCTAGTGGGTATTCAGTCGCATGTTGTTGGGTGGAGTCAGACAAAGGAAATATGGAGGATTTATCCCAATTAATTTGCAGCCCTGAGTATCCACCGAATCGGATGTATACTCTTAGAAGTGGGTCCAGGTTTATAGCCGGGTCTCTGACATATAACAACATATCGTCTGCATATAGGGAGATATGTAAAGGTCTGCTTGGGAATTGAAGCGCAAGGTGGTGATGTCTCTGTCTGACTATGCAGGCTAGGGGTTCCAGCGCCAGCGCAAATAGGAGAGGGGACAGGGGGCAACCCTGTCTCGTCCCTCTCTCTATGGCAATGGTCTCTGATATATAACCATTTATTTTAATTCTAGCCACTGGTTTGGTGTAAAGTAGCTGCACCCATTGGATGTATATCCGAGGAAAACCCATTCTATGCAATATCGTTATGAGGTACGACCACTCAATGGAGTCGAATGCTTTAGCAACGTCCAGCATGATCGTTGCTGCCTTGGTGGACGGTGTAAGGTAATGTGCAGTGGCAAACAACGTTCTGGTGTTGTGTGTGGTATTTCTAGAGGGGATGAATCCTGATTGGTCTGGGAGAATTAGTGTGGCCATTAGTGGCTGTAATCGGGTGGCAAGGACTTTAGCTAATATTTTAGAGTCGACATTTAAGAGCGACAGAGGGCAAAATGAGGTGCAATTTTCGGGGTCTTTACCTGGTTTCAACAGTGCTATGATCACAGCCTCTCGTAACGTGGGTGGCAGAATCTGTGCTTCCAGTGCCTCTCCGAACATATCAACTAGGTATGGAGATAATAAGTCGCTGAATGTCTTATAGAATTCACAAGTGAATCCGTCGGGTCCTGGTGCTTTCCCGTTTGGTAAAGATGCTATAACTTCAGCAATCTCCTCTTTCGTCAGTGGCTGGGCCAAATATTGTCTCTGATTATCCGATAACCAGCCTATTGCAATATCATCTAGATATTGCAGTGTGTCGCGTTGTGTGGCAATGTGCCTCGAGGTATACAGGTCCTGGTATGCGCGCACAAAGCTCTGTAGTATGCCCTTTTGGTCGGTGTGAGTTTGTCCATCATCTCCAACAGTCTTTGTAATTACGTGTTGTTTGTGTCCAGTGCATATTTTAGTAGCTAGAGCTTTTCCTGGTCTTCCACCTTCCCCGTATGCTCTTGCCACGTGTCGTTTGTGTAGATATTTGATTTCGTCAGCGGTGAATTTCTGGTGCTCAGTGATGGTGGTTCTAATGTCGCTCTGTAAGTTTTGTGTCGGGGTTAATTCGTATTGTCGTTCTAGAACCCGAAGTGTAGATTCATATCGTGCAATTTGTGTTCTGATGTCTTTTAGTATACCAGCGGTTGTGCCTATACAGACCCCCCTTATTGTTGCCTTAAATGCTTCCCACAGAAGTCCCGCGTCCTCTGTGGTATCTGCATTAAGATTGAAGTAATCTTTGATAGCTTTACCGATGGTGTCCACGTATAGTGTATCTGTTAGTGCACTAGAATTAAAACGGCAACTATATGGCGGTGGTATGTAATTAGGGATGTGTAATGACAGTTTGACAGGGTTGTGGTCTGACAGCATTTTGGGCATGTGAGTTACATTGTGTGTCCATAGCAAAATGTCAGTTGTTCCCAACCAGTAATCTATCCTCGACCAACTAGCGTGAGGTATCGATGTGTGTGTCGCTTCGGTAATTCCAGGGTGCCGTCCCCTCCAGACATCTTGTAAGGATAGGTCTTGTATAACGTCTAACAGTTCAGTTCTAGCACGTGTGCGGTGTTCCATTGTGCCTCCTGATCTGTCGAGGTCGTCGTTTAGAGCAATGTTGAAATCGCCGCCCCATAGCAATGTTTGATCAGTATCAGTGCTTAGGTAGCGCCAAATTTCACGGAAGAATTCCGGCGTATCTGTGTTTGGACCGTACACGTTTACCAGTGTTATTTGCCTACCTCGTATGTCCCCTTGCATTATGACATATCTCCCACTGTCATCCAGTTTGGTTTTGTTCACTTTAAAGTTCGTGCCTTTTTTAACCATTATAGTAACACCTCTAGCATAGGATGAGTATCTCGAACAGTACGCCGATTCAGCCCATCTGCACCCTACCTGGGTGTGTGAGTGTGAAGATTCATGCGTTTCCTGAAACATAGCAATGTCAATTTTCCATCTATCTAGACAGGCAAATATACGACGAATTTTCTTGGGGTTGGTGTACCCTCTAATATTCCACGAGAGGACATTCAAAACTCTGGGTTGATAAACAGGATTAGCCATAGTAAGGGTCGTGTACAGTTGTAGTTGTCTCCCTTTCCTCCTCTAAGGGGGACCGTAGCAATTCGTAAGTGTAATGTAAGTGGTTTACGTGCATGTAGTGATGTAAGTGGTATAACTGGTTACAGGCAATGCATCTCAAGTGTTCCGATCTATAAGTAACAAGAACAACCCCCCCGCCCTCCCTCCACCCCACAACAGCAGCCCAAATCTGCTGAGGCCATACCCGTAATAAACATCCCATTAGTATGCAAACTGTATTGGGGGTCACCCATGTGGGGGGCCCGCTTGGACTGCACATCACCGTCCGAGATAACGGACGTGGACGGTTATATAAACTTATGAAGTCACAGAATATCTGCCATGAATGGTCCACCAATGCACAGCGACTACCCAATATCCCGGAGCAAACACTGGCGCATTAACATTCTCGCATAGTCTCTTCGAAAGGCAAGCAGGTGTATAAACATAGGTAAAACATAACTGGCATGCATTTTCGTATATATCCAACGTGTCTATATTAATTTTGCGGTATATGTCCTATCACATGCAGTTGACGTCATGCACCTCGGTAAGTTCTCAAAGTCGCATTAATGGAGGGAGTGCCTCCATGTGGAGCATATGGCATCACAATGTTTACTCCATGTTTAACTGGGCTATATGACCGAAAAACGGCACAGAGAAGATTTGTGATTAACACATTGATGTATAGTCCGGAGACCGTTATCAATTAGTGCAGGTGTACATCATCAGTAGTCGGTATCTGTTACATCGAGATTGCCTATATAGGGTAAAGTTTTGGGTCCAAATGTTGCCCCGCTGTGTAGGTGAGTAACACTAGGTCAGTTAACGTACATTTGCAACATATATCACATTAGACCCAAACGGTGCATACGGACAATATATCTCAATATGTAGCAAAGAGCTGGTGGTATAAACGTGTCCCTCCCTGCGTATCGATCTTATCACGACAGATATACAAAGTAGTTCGTATATTCCAACATACCTGGTGGATGGAGTGGATCACACCGTAATAGTTGATAATGTGGTTCTAGAAATCCTTACCCGCCGATGCCTTGTTCAAACCTGTTTTACGGCACCAGAGAGAAGCTGTTATCACCATCAACCTTTGATTGCGTTTTACCCTGTAAACTGGTTATTCAGCGCGATGCATCCACTCTGTTTTCAGTCCCCATTTTGTTCCTGTTGTCGTCGCTGATCATTTTTCCGGTGGTTCGTGATTTTTTTTATGAAGTCATTTGCCGCTTTAGGCGTGGTGAGCAGTGTGGATTTACCTTCCCAGTTCACTTTAAGCCTCGCTGGGTAGAGCATGGCGTATTCCACCTGGAGTTCTCGCAGTTTCGATTTCGCTCCGTTGAATTCCCTTCTGGCCTGCTGGACTGCCTGCGTGTAGTCGGGATAGAATGCAAGTTTGTTGGATTGATATTGAAGATCTTTTTGCTCACGTGCCATGCGCAGAATTGCATCCCTATCGCGGTAGTTGAGTATGCGGGCCACTATTGGTCTCGGTGGTGTACCTGGAGGCGGGCGTGGTGCTAGTATCCTGTGCGCCCTTTCCACAATGAAAACTTGGGACAGTTTGTCCTTGCCGAACAGGGAGAGGCACATTTCCTCCACATATGTCTCCATATTACCAATGTTTGTTGATTCCGGTATGCCTGCTACGCGTATGTTATTCCGGCGTGACCTCGCTTCCAAATCCTCGGACTTCGATTTGATGACTTCTAGGATCTTCTCAAATCCTGTGCATTTAGAGGTGCTTGCACGTGATTCATCTTCCACTGCGGATAATCTTGTCTCTGCCTCATCCAGGCGTTCTCCATGCCGATCCACTTTAGCCGCCATGTTGTCCATTCGCGTCGTTAGATGGTCCATTTTGCCATGCATATCTTGCAGGCTGTCTTGTATCGCTTTCAACATCGCCTCCATACCTTTGGGTGGTGTGCGTTCTGATTCCGTCTCTGTGTCTGAGTGGGGGTGGGACCCTCTCACAGGTCGACGTTGTTCAAAGTTGAGTTTCGGTTGTTGTTTGTCTGGTTTCCCCATTTCGCCGACTGTCTGCTCCACACAGTGCTGCAAAGCTGGTATACTTCACTACTAGGGGCTTGTATAGCAGGCGTGCTGGGCTCTGGCGACGTGCTGGCGAGCGGGGCTACGAACTGTGATGCAGATACAGCGTCGTTCTTGGCGCCAGGACGTATAGTTGGTCCGTGCAGTCCAGAGTAAGAGGTGTGTAGGTGACGCACTTGGCTGTTGGCGTCTCGTGAAGTTCGTATGCTCGACCACTGCAACTTGGTGTTAAAAGCACTGGTTATCCGTGATATATATTACGTTAAAGAACAGTCGTTTTGATGTAAACATGTGGCGCTAGTTATCAATGCACTGACCAGTGCTGTGTCCCTCATCCATGCACCATAACTGCTACCATGATCGTTTCCACACACCCTTCATGGAAAGAGCGATGCCGCACATCTTTATGCGGCGTACCAGCGTCATCTGGCAAGCTGAATTGGGTTATCGTTGTCACCATGCAGTGGTTTAGTAGACCTGGCCCTTTATCTGTACGTTGTCAGTGTTATTTATGCAGCCAGAATAAGACTATGTATTGACCTGCCCTCGTTCCTTATGTACCAGACGGACGTTGTAATCCAGTGTCAGTTATCTGCGGTGGAGATAGCAGGAGGGTCAGTGCTCACTTCAGTCTTGCAGCGGAGAATTGCATTGTGTGTTGACAAGGCTTTGTGGTGAGCTGGGCACATCGTCCCATAGCGGTACAGTTGCTGTATATGTGCTAGCAGCCCGGCTGTTATGTTAGATATTATGCAGGTCGCCTGCAGCGATACACCAGTAGGGCACACGTGTTTGCATTCTGTCCTGTATGTGTGCGTTTGCTGCATTCACAATCCGACGCTTCTAGTATTGGTACGGCGCTAGTACGGTATCATTCCAGAGCGGGCGCCGCCATTTTGGGTGACAGACTTCGCGCCTTTAGTTATATGAAGAGGCGTTACATCAGATTAGGACATGGTCGCAATATCGCCGAATCGCTGAGCATCGGCAGCCGTGGCAGTGTCTTCCCACGCAGTGCTGCGGTATCTCAAGCCCAATTACAATGCGTGCATGCCGACATGGAATATTCACCTATAAGGCGGCAGAGATACAGTGTTGATCTCCCGCTATGTGCACAGGCGGTGTTCACGCCGCTTAGTAAGCGGATATTTTTTCCCTGTGGCCTCATTCAGTACATCATTTTGCCTCTACTACTCACAGGTCCGTGTCCGGGCTGTTGCGCGGCTCCGTGGTGCGCGATTCACTCGTCTCCGATGTTTACTGCTCCGACAACTCACAGGCAGTTGCCATCTTGCCCGTCTAGGTCGCTGACCACGGCAATCCCTGTGAGTCGGATTTCCACTTCCCAGCAGCTCACTGAGCGATGAAAAGTATATCAATCTGCGCCGATCATACTCAGCTGTCTGTTTTTACCGTTTGTCATCGGATTTCGTGACTCCATACATGTCGTTTTTGCAGATAAACGGAACCGTCCGGCGGAGCTGTCTAGCTAGCCAGCCATTCCGCAGGGCGCCCTCTAGCGCCCCCCCAATATATATTTACTTTAAAACAATAAATACACTATTAATTGTAATTTATGAAAAAATGTTTTAATTATATCCAAATGTACACTATATTATAAATGTATATATATATATATATATATATATATATATATATATATATATTCCCTCTTGCTTTACCTTGTCGCAGGGGGAGCTCTGTTAAGCTGGTGCCATCTACGGGGTCAAGGCAGTCTCCCGTTCGTATTAAGACACAAAAATTCCAAAATTGATGGCACTCCACTCGGGGACGATTTTGCAAGTTTATTTTATTTCAACAATTGAGATCGCCTATCTCAATTGTTGAAATAAAATAAACTTGCAAAATCGTCCCCGAGTGGAGTGCCATCAATTTTGGAATTTTTGTGTCTTAATATATATATATATATGTACCAATAACATAAAATCTAATTAAAAAACATTCTATTATAAATTAAACATTAAACTATTTAAAAATCTTCAAACTTAAATGTCCCACTCCAGTAAGTGCAACAGTAGGAAAGTGTTGGAAGGCGGAGGGGTAAAAATTACTAATACCACTCCAGTAAGTGCAACAGTAGGGAAAGTGTTGGATAGTGGAGGGGTAAAAATTACTATTACCACTTCTGTGAGTGTAACAGTAGGGAAAGTGATGGATAGCAGAGTGGTAAAAATGACTACTCCCACTCCAGTAAGTGCAACAGTAGGGAAAGTGTTGGATAAAGGAGGGGTAAAAATTACTATTCTCACTCCAGTGAGTGCAACAGTAGGGAAAGTGTTGGATAGCGGAGAGGTAAAAACTACTATTCCCACTGCAGTGTGTGCAACAGTAGGGAAAGTGTTGGATAGCGGGAGGTAAAAATTACTATTCCCACTCCAGTGAGTGCAACAGTAGGGAAAGTGTTGCCTAGAGGAGGGATAAAAATTACTATTCTCACTCCAGTGAGTGCAACAGTAGGGAAAGTATTGGATAGAGGAGGGGTAAAAATTACTATTCCTACTCTCGTGAGTGCAACGGTGCGGAAAGTGTTGGATAGCAGAGGGGTAAAAATGACTATTCCCACACCAGTGAATGCAACAGTAGGGAAAGTGTTGGATTGTGGAGAAGTAACAATTAAAATTCTCACTCAAGTCAGTTCAAAATTCAAAATAAACAAAATATTAACAACAATATTTAAAAAAACAGAATACATTAAAAAAAATATAAATATGTTAAAAAATCTAATACAAATATATTTTATATTAAAAAAATGAAAAACATATATATAATGTTAAATACATATGATAAATACCTGCAGGCATTATATTAAATATCATAAAAAATAATTTCCGAACAAATACATATTTTTATTAGAAATTATTTAGAAACAAAACATTAATTACAAACATTTACTTTTTCTTCCTACCCTATAACACCACACAATTCACAACCCACATCTACATATTTTTAAAAATGTACTTCCTTAAATAACATAATTAATTACCAATTAAAGAAATATTGTTAATTAAAAAACAAATTCGTACTCATAAAAAAGTAATGACTTCCCACACTTTACTTGCCCCCATAACCCACAGCTAAAATTAAACTGTAAAAAAAGTAATTACATAATTAAAACTTTTCAATTAAAAAACTAATAGTATTTAACAACTACTTATAAAGTAAGTAAATGAATTTACTCCCCACACTGTACCTCTATAACAGTAAAACCCACACACAAAAAATAAACTGATACCCAAATTAAATATCAATTAATTAACATTAATGATCAACTAATTATTAATCAATCAAAAATGACTTCCCACCCTTTACCCCTATAAATCCCACAATCCGCACCTAAAATTAATTACACCATTACCATAGTTAATTACCTATTAATTCATGAATTTTAATTAACAACCAATTATTAATATTTACAAATCCATTACCCCCCACAATTAACACTATAAAACCGTAAACATATAAATATTATTAAATAAAAAATAATCATTATTCATCCCACCCTATTCCCCTATAAACCCACAACCTGCTACAGAAAATGTACTTAAAATATAATTGATAACTACTAAAAATGTAACACATATATATTAAAAAACAAACAATACTTATACAAAAAACATACATCACATACATTTAAAATATAAACTAAAATCCACAACACTAAGTAAAAAATCGATATTTTAAACAACGAGATTTTTGCAAATGATATTAATGACTTCTATATTTTTTAAAACGATATTTCTTACCTTAAATTCGAAATTCTTGACCACGATATTCTTGCTGTTGATATTTCTGTGTCACGATATTTCCAACTCGATATTTATGTAAGTCGACATTTCCAACTCAATATTCTATCTGAATACTGGGTTTATGAAGCAAAAAGCGTTCAAAATACGCTTACTCTTTCTAATGTGCTCCTTACATATCAGACTATATTAGCGTGCCGAGAAATACAAATGAGGCACATTTCCTTTTATTAATTTCATGAGTTCATCTTGAGACTCAAAGCAAGGTGAATTGGCATGCCCACGAGCCCAGGTGGAAATGAGAAAACAGTCCTTTGTGTGAAAAAAAAATAATCCTAAGCTTGCCAAAAGCAACGTTTCTCTACATTAGAGGGTCTTGCTTACAAGGCCATTGCGCCAGCTGTGCATCACTTTTTTTGATGCACCGGCGGCGCAGTGTGCCTGCCCATATTTACAAGGCCACGGAAAGTCACCCTGCATGACTTTTCCTGGCCTAAGTAAATTTTGCGTGAAAGGTGCCCACATTTACTTAGGCGTTCAATGGATGTTGCTCCGAGTGTTCCCACACAACATCCATGGAACCTGACCAGATTTACAATGTTTTGTAAAGCTGGGAAAGCGTCAGAATCCTATGCTAGAAGTGGCGAAATGAGGAGAAATACTTTTATTTCTCCTAGTTGTTTCCTCTTTCTATGTGTGCTGCATTTTGGAAAATGCCATAAATGATTGTTTTTGTGCAGGAAGGTATGCCTTCCTGCACAAAAACAATCATCCCTGCAACGCAGGCTCCCTTACATAATGACACAAGGTTGCTTCCGTTGGTGCACGGCTGCTGTTTGTGAGCCAGCACAGGGGAGGACAGGAGTGCGCTGCATCTTGTAGATATGGCGCATTCCTACCCTTTTGTCTGATGCACGGCAGCACAACAGGAAGGCTTGCTGTGCATCAAAATTGTGTAAATGAGGTCCTTGGAGCTCTTTAAGGTGTAGGACTTTCACCTGTTAGGCTCATATTCCATTCTGTCACTGTGCAAATGACATTAGTTATTATTAAATTTGCCTAGAGCGCCTTCTAGCAGTTTTCATTAATGTGTGCACTACAAATCATAACAAGCATTGGCATAGCCAATAGGTCTCGCTTTTGTGACATTATAAGTGTTTAGCCATGCAGCACATTATCCTGTGCCAGCAATCTGGGTAAGCGTCAAGCTCATAATTTTAAAGCTTTATTGCACTTTTAAGCCCTCAAGTGATCTCACAAAACCATGCTTGCTTTGTGTCAGTTAAATGTGAAGGCTGCCATGGACGCACAAGTCACCACAGGGTTCTCAGATAGGCAACTGCAGTTCTTGTGTGCATTGCTCATCGGTGTCTTGGCCATGTAATGAGAAGACTCCTTGGGGGGAAAAACATTATGGGCCCTATTCTGATGCTGTTTGGAAAGCTTCCAGACCGAATGGGTTTGGGAATGGTTTCGGACCAAATCGGATTGAGAGAGTCCAACCGACCGAGTATGATGCATCCAGATGCTTCCATATACGATTTGGTTATACTCCCATTGACTTCAATGGGAGCCTTTGTTCCGTCCAAATGCATAGGCTCCCATTGAAGAAAGGGATGGCTGGTGAAAATCAGGCACCCTGTGGCGGGCAGTCCCTGGTACCTGCCACACTGTGCATGGCTGGTAAGGGGAGACCCATAGGTAACCCCAGGGGCCTCATTGGGAAGCTCCGGGTGCAGGGGGGCCCACTACAGGCCCTCAAAGTCTGATTCTGACTGCTGATTCCAGTTGGACGGCACGATTTGGAAAGGCTGTCCAAATCCAGCATAGTACTCCATCGTTCGGAAACGAGGTCCGTAGAGACATACGATTCTGCTCCCTACGGCTCGGTCATTCCAAATGCCGTTGGGTTTAGATTGGGATATTTCTAACGCCTAACTCGTATCATACTCAGTCAGTTAGAAACCTTTCCGAGTCGGTCGGAAAGACACATTCCTGATCCGATTTGGATGAAGCAAAGGCCGTTAGGAGGCCTTCCTAACCGCATCAGAATCAGACCCTATGTTGGGAATGATGAAAGGAACACATTTGTGGGGAAGACCAAGATGACGGTGGTGATATACAAACAAGAATCTCCAAGACTTAAAGAATTCTGTTATTAACTGAAACAAGTGAAGTAATTTTTTTATACATTTAATCACCAGGACTCCGGTACGACTGAAAGGATAAAACAACAACGATTTTGTGAAGTTAGCACTACAGACTTTAAACTTATAATGTATGCTTAAAAAGTGCCACATAACAACAAAGCATCCACAAAACAAACATTTTTTTTGTGGATATTATACTATGGTTGAGAGAATTACATTTTGATTTTGACACAATTTATTTCCTGTGAATATGTTTTGACAATCAATTTTTAGTAGCGAGTACATGATTCAAGGTAGCATGGAAATGCCTTGCCATAGTCCATGATAAATCATAAAATCAATCTGGGACCTCGAGGACCAAGCTGGTCATCAACAATCTTTTCACAAAAAACCTGATGGGAAGAGGCTTCTACAATGAACAGAAGAAATTCAATTTCTATTAACCAGAAGAAAGATTTAGCAGACCACAACTAGCAACATTTCTACGTGTGTTTTTGATAAATAACAGAAAAATTCTCAAATGGAGATGTTATTTTTGTGCACCCTACATTTCTATGAGAATAATAATAATAATCCACATTTGTAAAGGGCACAATCACCCGTAAGGGTCTCTAGGCGCTGGGGGCCGTCGGGAAGATTAAGCAAGCTATTGCCCAGAGTCACATGGTGCTGGGCTAACCTGCCGCCGGGGATCGAACCCTGTTCCCCAGATTCCAGCGTCAGTCGCCCTGGCCGCGGCGCCACACCTCTCCCACTTCTCCCACAGAATTAGTGTCATCTTTCTGGGTGTGATGATAAAGGAACTGACACTTTTATAAAACATCAAATTTGTAATGGTATATTACAGTACACAAAAGTAGAACAACATCTCCAATTATGTCAGGATTTGTTTTTAAGAAGACACGCAAGACAGAATTAAAAACATAACTGAAGATGTACAATTTGTAATGGCAAAGGGAACAAGCAACATCACAGAGAGGGACAGGCCAGAAGGGGGCAATCAACGTTACAGAGGGGGACGCGAAGGTGACAGGTTACAAGAAACATCAGGGAGAGGGACTGAAGGGTGGGATAAGATAAGCAACATCACAGAGAGGGGTGGGAGTGGGCAAGCAACATCACAGAGAGGGGAGGATGGAAGTGGGCAAGCAACATCACAGAGAGGGACGGGAAGGTGGGAATGGGCAAGCAACATCACAGAGAGGGACGGGAGGGTGGGAGTGGGCATGCAACATCACAGAGAGGAGAGGATGGGAGTGGGCAAGCAACATCACAGAGAGGGACGGGAAGGTGGGAGTGGGCAAGCAACATCACATAGAGGGACGGGAGGGTGGGAGTGGGCATGCAACATCACAGAGAGGGAAGGGAGGGTGGTACCAGGCAAGCAACATCACATAGAGGGACGGAAGGTGGGAGTGGGCAAGCAACTTTAGAGAGGGATGGAAGGGTGGGAGTGGGCAAGCAACATCACAGAGACGGACCGAAGGGTGGGAGTGGGCAAGCGACATCACATAGATGTACAGGAGGGTGGGAGTGGGCAAGCAACATCACAGAGAGGTAAAGGAGGGTGGACGTGGGCAAGCAACATCACAGAGGGACCGATTACGTAAGAACCCGTCACCACCAGCCATGCGGTGGTGGTCCTTCCGCAATCGTACCGCGATTCTCCCCCTGCCATATTACGATGGCGTAGGGAATCACGCTCGGACCGTGGCAGATTTAAAGATTGTCCGGCACAGGTCCGCCAAAAGTAATCTTAAAGATTGCCTGGCGGATAGATCCAACGGCCAGAAATGGTGGCGGTGCCTAGCAGGCACTGTTCACCAAATCATGATGCCTGGTATTGCAGGCCTTTCCATGGCGGCAATGCCGCCATGGGGAGGCTAGTGGGGATTAGTGACAGGCCCGTTTTGGGCCCCCCTTGTGAGGGGGAGGTGAGGGTGCACTGGGGGGTACCCATGGTACCCCCCTACATTTCACAGCACAACATGACAGGCACCTAGTAAGTAAGTAAGTATTGTACATATAGAGCGCGAACTAAGCCCAAGGGAGTCAAGGCACTAATGCGAACTGAAGAGGGGACGCGGACTAGACAGCATACTCATACTGGAGTATGTGAGAAAAGCCAGGTTTTTAAGATTTTACGGAAGATGGAGTGAGAAGGCTGACCAGAAAGCTCTTCCAGGAGCAAGTTCCACAGCCTGGCCGCTGTCAAAGAGAAGGCTCTACCTCCCCACTTGGACTTTTTAAACTTAGGAAGTGCTAGCAGGTTTTTATTAGAGGAGCGAAGTGGTCTGCTAGGTACATAACGCTGAAACATCGACTTGATGCCCTCAGGACCTAAGCCATAGTAGGCCTTGTGAGTCAGGCAGAGGGACTTAAACAGGATCCTTTGGTCACGAGGCAACCAGTGCAGTGACCTGATGGAGGCTGTGACAGAATGACATTTTGGGAGATTCACCACCAGCCTGACCACAGCCCTCTGAACCAGCTGCAGACGTTGCACTATACCCTTGTTAATGCCCAAATAGAGGGCATTACAATAGTCCAGTCTGGACGTTACCAGTGCCACCACGGCCTGTTTGCGTGCTTCAAAAGAAAGAAAGTGAGCAATTTTTCGAAGGACCCTAATGATACCAAAACAGGTGGAAATGGTCCTACTAATCTGGCGGTCCATGGAGAGTGAATTATCAACGATGACCCCTAGATTCTTTCCATGAGAAACCGGACAAGGGCAGGCACCAAGGCTGGCAGGCCACCAATCAGTGGACCAGTTGTGCCGATTTCCACCGAAGATCAGGACCTCGGTCTTGTCTCCATTTAATTTCAAGTAGTTTTCCACCATCCAGGAGGAAACGGCCTGCATGCAGAGCCTAAAAATGAGGGCAGAGTCCCTGATGTTATGAGATATGGAGACCATAATTTGGGTGTCGTTGGCATAGGACAACACCTCCAGCCCACATGATCTAACAACCTTTGCCAGAGGTGCAACATAAATGTTAAAAAGTGTTGGGCTCAAAGAGGAGCCCTGAGACACACCACAAGACAGGGATTTAGAGGCTGAATAGAAAGGGCCAAATTTCACAGTTTGGGTCCTGTCACTAAGAAAAGAAGAAAGAAGCCTCAAGGCCGACCCCAATCCCTATCTCTGGGGAGACAGGTTATCAAAGGCAGCGGTGAGATCAAGAAGAGCGAACAAAGTTGTATGCCCTTTATCCACTTTGGTACGGATGTTATTGAAGACGGTGGTAAGAACAGTTTCCGTGCTGTGATGGATTCTAAATCCATGTTGAGAGACATCAAGCAAAGAATGTTCCTTGAGATAGGTACTAAGATGGGCATTAGGATGAGTCTCCAACATCTTGTTAGGGACCGGCAAGAGGGAGATAGGTCGATAGTTTTTCAATTCTCCCGGGACCAAGGAGGGATTTTTTTAACAGTGGCTTCCCTAAAGCCGTCTTCCATAAGGTAAGATACATCCCTTCAGAAATGGCCATATTGAGGACCGCCGTAAGATGTGGAAGAATAAATAGCCTTGCAGGCGATTTTAGCACCTTAAGTGGTGAGCCTGATTTGACTAAATCTAGGAGGTGATCAGTCTCCTCCGGCAACAAACTTGGAAACGTAAGAAGCCTAGAAGAATCCTCCAACAGGAAGGAATCGCTAGAATGGGGGACTATGTGAACAGATGGGCCAACCCTAGGGTTAGAGGCTTCCAAGAGTGAATAAATGTCTGATTTTTGACAGAAAAAAGTCAGATACTTTATCACAAAACTCTTGAGAAAATTCAGAGAGGTCTGCTCCTCTCTTAGGAGAGATGAGGGAGTTAATTACTTTGAAAAGATCCCTAGAAGATTTCCAAGACCCTGTGATCTTTGAAAAGTATTTTCCTTTTTCCTCCATGATGGCTGCCTTATAGTTCTTGAGGCACTGTTTATGCAATTTCCTGGCTGATGGCTCTAAGTTAGCATGCCACCGCCTCTCCTGTCTACGTCAATCCTGTCTCATTTTTCTAAGTTTTTACGTAAACCAGGGGGCAGAGGTTCTTTTCTCGCTGAATAATGGCTGCTAACAGGGGCAAGGGTGTCCATTGCCGCCAACAGGTGCCGTGAGAACTCAGCAGCTACAAGATTGACATCAGTGGAACTGGCAGGTTCGAAATCTTTTAAAAAGTTCCAAAGCGAATCTTCGCTAATAAGGCTCAAGTTCCTCTTTTCCTCCACATTTCTAGGACCAGGAGAAGGCAACCCTGATGTTGAGAAACAAAGTTCGAAAGGGAGGGCGAAGTGGTCAGACCAGGCAAGGGGGATAGGTTCTCCGACCGTAATACGGGGGTAATTAGAGAAATCCCCGTCCAAAATATGCCCTGCGCTGTGGGTGGCACGCTTAGCCAGCTGAGAAAATCCACATCCCCACATAGTATCTACAAAATTTTGAGTGTCCTTGCAGTGCATGTTATTTAGATGAAAGTTAAAATCGCCCAAGAGGGTGAGATTAGATCTGTCCAGAAATGGTTCTAGGAGGTTACTAAAATCATAACTAAAAGAGGCCCTAGGGCCTGGTTGCTGATAACATAACACTCCCGAGAAGCTCTCAGTAGGGGGCAAATTGATAGAAAAGTAAAGACCCTGAAAAGGATGGGATGGAATAGAGAGTGTAGAGGTCCGGCATACCAGGTCTTCTCTATAAAGGATGCCAGGGCCCCCTGCCCGCCTACCAACCCTGTCAAGTGTAACCAGGGTATAGCCAGTGGGTATGGCGTCAACAAGGTCAGGACCAGAAGAATCAGTGGCCCATGTTTCAGTGATAAAAACCCAAATAGGCTTCCGATGAGACAAAGTCCCTGAAGTCTACCTTGTTCTTGATCAATGATCTAACATTAATAAGGTAACCAATGGCCTTCCGTTCTTGCCGGTATGACCTGAGGATCTGATCCTCATTGGAATTATTGCAGGAAAAGGCGTTAGTAAGGGGGGAATTACATACATTACAGAACGCAGGCTGATTCTTGAGTAAGTGTTCAAGGGCCACGGAGTGAAAGCAAGAAGACCTAAGAGGTCGTAACTCTTAAGAGTGCCAATCTAGAGTAACTCACCCTTTCCAGCTGCACCATAAATAAAGGAGCAGCTTTCCCAGCACTGGACGCGATCTCGGCGCAGGCGGGCTTGCCTTTGGCGCACCTTGGGTGTGCCGACGGTGCGCCCGCTGCGTGCATCTGCTTCGCCCCCAGTGAGTCATGGGAGATTTATAGATCCCAAAGAGTGGAGCGCTAACACCCTAGCTCCGACCCAAGGACTAGCTGGAAATTACCTGTAAGTTCACCAGGCGCCCTCCACAACAAACGGGAGACCCGCGGTGGACCAGGGCGCTGGTGGCAGAGCAAACAGCGAGCTAGCAAAAGGTTCTAGCAGGCGAGTGAAAATAAAATGTAATAAAAGAAAAGAAAATCCTACACAATGATAGACAGGGTTAAAAAACACAAAGCGGCGATTTAAAACAAAGGCAATCCACCTAAGCACACAGAATTCAGGAAGGACCTGCTATCTGCGTGAGTCCGCCTGTAAGCAGCACTCGCGGCAATGTTAAAATGCAGGATCCGTCCGCCATGGTGGCGGACGCATCCTGATCGGGTGTGCGGGACCACCGCATGCATGGTGGATGGTCCCGATTTCCACCAGGATGGCGGACGGACTCCAGTCCGTCTGCCATCCTAATGACCCCCAGAGAGAGACGGGAGGATGAGAATGGGCAAGCAACATCATGGAGAGGGACGGGAGGGCTGGCTGATCGGGTAAAGATATACATTTTAGATAGTTCTTCGGGACTCATTTCTACTGTTACACGTAGTGTAAATTACAGTTCTCAATTACAGAACTTTAAATGGGAATAGTGTTCTAGGAAGCACTAAATAGGAAACTCTATTTTAAAAATATATTGATGGAAGGGATTTGGATTATGTCACAGTGTGATTCTGGGGGGAGGAAGGTTGAGTGAGCTTTTGAGGCAGGTGGTACAGTAGTGTTTCATCTGTGTTGATTCAGAGCTGCTGGAGAATACATCTACATTTTCAATAGTGCTTTACCTTAAGTTTGCAAGTTTAAGCACTGTAAATCACAGCTTTTATATACAGAGACAAAAGACAAAAAGACAGAAAGGCAAAAGACAAAAAGACAGAAAGACAAAAGAGCTGCTTTGTAAAATACTTTGATGAAAGGAAAGTGGCCATGGGGTGTGTTGCTGAATTCAGCATGTGCAAAATCAGCAATTGATGGACAGAATGCAGAACAATGTCATACATTCAACCCAGTACAGAGATCTGGGCCTAAATCCATCGTTTTTTTGCACTCCACACCACCCCAGTTCAGACATGGCCATATGCAAATCAGCCTTGACCCTGTGCCTCATGGGAACAGTCCAGCCCGAACTGCCAAGCCATGTCTTTCCTGGACCGGAATCAAGCATCCTAGGACCGGTTTCTGGCTATCAGCCGTCTTCAGCCAGGATAGCTTGACTCCAGTGGTGTGGAGAGCATGGGACTCACGTCTGAGCATACCGATCCCACTCGGGATGACAAATGCAAAATCAACAATTGATGGACAGAATGCAGAACAATGTCATACATTCACCCCAGTACAGAGATCTGGGCCTAAATCCATCGTTTTTTTGCACTCCACACCACCCCAGTTCAGACATGGCCATATGCAAATCAGCCTTGATCCTGTGCCTCATGGGAACAGTCCAGCCTGAACTGCCAAGCCATGTCTTTCCTGGACCGAAATCAAGCATCCTAGGACCGGTTTCTGGCTATCAGCCGTCTTCAGCCAGGATAGCTTGACTCCAGTGGTGTGGAGAGCATGGGACTCACGTCTGAGCATACCCATCCCACTCGGGGTGACAAATTCAAAATCAACAATTGATGGACAGAATGCAGAACAATGTCATACATTCACCCCAGTACAGAGATCTGGGCCTAAATCCATCGTTTTTTTGCACTCCACACCACCCCAGTTCAGACATGGCCATATGCAAATCAGCCTTGACCCTGTGCCTCATGGGAACAGTCCAGCCCGAACTGCCAAGCCATGTCTTTCCTGGACCGGAATCAAGCATCCTAGGACCGGTTTCTGGCTATCAGCCGTCTTCAGCCAGGATAGCTGGACTCCAGTGGTGTGGAGAGCATGGGACTCACGTCTGAGCATACCCATCCCACTCGGAGTGACAAATGCAAAATCAACAATTGATGGACAGAATGCAGAACAATGTCATACATTCACCCCAGTACAGAGATCTGGGCCTAAATCCATCGTTTTTTTGCACTCCACACTACCCCAGTTCAGACATGGCCATATGCAAATCAGCCTTGACCCTGTGCCTCATGGGAACAGTGCAGCCCGAACTGCCAAGCCATGTCTTTCCTGGACCGGAATCAAGCATCCTAGGACCGGTTTCTGGCTATCAGCCGTCTTCAGCCAGGATAGCTTGACTCCAGTGGTGTGGAGAGCATTGGACTGTAGTGGATGCGTTTATCTGTGAAACGTATAGCCCAGTCGTCATAGTGTCTTTGGGAGGCAAAAAGGGCTACTCAGCCCTCTATGCATCTGATGTACAAACTAAGTAAACTACACTGCTTAATTTACAAAAGAACAACAATAATTTACAATTCTTTAAATGGCAGTAGTGAGGCCTGAAGTGAAAAGGAAAATAGTAGTTGATGGGGATAAGGTGAATTTCGGGTTGCATTGGCAAGTTTGAACAGATGGATTATGTGTATATATTTCAGATAGTGCTTTGTGTCTCACTTGTGCTTTTCTAAGCACGGTACTCTACAGTTGGTATTTGCACGTGCTTAGAAGGGCGGCATGGAAAACTATTTATGTTGATGGAAGTCAGATGGCCAAGAGTTCCATTAGTGATTCGGAGCTGCTGGAGAGGAGACCCACTGTGAGTCAGCAGTGTGCTTTTGGCTAGTGGTGGGTTTGCCCATAAAATGATCGGAGCGTGTGCAGGGGATGTAGTTCAGTCTTTGTGAGGTGATGATCTTGGGGGCTTTCAGTGGGGTAAGTATTTCTGTGCTTCTGGTGTTAGTAATGAAAACAGTGTTACCTTTGCACTTTGTCAAGCAGTGAATGCATGTACTTGTGAAATGTGCAATGCACAGGGGAGTGTAGCATGGTCTTAATGGGGATCAGTGCTTAATTTGAGCTGGTGGTTTCTGGTGCTCGGCACCGCACTTCATTGGTTTCCGGTGCTCTGCATTTAATTATAATAACAGCACACGTATGACAATCTGACACATGGTGGCACTGCTCATCTAATTTAGAGATGAGCAGAACAACAGTTGTTTATGAATACAATATATACTAAAAATTACTAATATCTAACTCTCCAGCCATTTCTTTAGTTATGGAGACCTCAAATAATCGGAACTGTTGCACTTGCAGTTGTTTTGGTACCGTCATTGGCAGCGATGACAGTAGCAATGGGTGGTGCAATTTGCAGTGGCCCCCAAGCCAGGACCCTGGCACTCATTATTTTACAAATTAAGCACCTTGGGGGATCTGGTGTAATGGCTTCCACCACAGTAAGGCAAACTAAGCCTTTCGTGCTGGTGGGGAAAGAGAAAAAAGCAACCCAGCCATTGGGAAATTCTGTGTATAGCCCAGCAACATACAGACAGTAGAGAGGGTGTACCTGTTGAGAAGCCAATTTGAATAAGTTACTTACCTGTAATCCTACTTCCCTTTCAGGGGTAACCTCATTAAAAGTCATAAGCACTGAATATTCCTGCCCATGTGCGGGTACCTGGGAAATAGTAAAAAATGATATATGGAAACCATATATGTACAGCTCTACATATATATATATACACATACATATATCATTTTTTCCTATACCAATGAAGCCCCCAAATGGAGGCTAAACAATGTAATTGCACGCATAAAGATTGTCTTTGCCAATACATAAAAACACAAGAGGGCAAGTAGCACTTGAACTCTGTTTTTTAATGAGTAAAACACTCACAAAGCGCAAAGAAAAAGACTTGCAAATAAGTAGACATTGTTAGCCTACAGGCTGCATTGTAAACCATAGCATGGAAAATAAAAGCATTTTCAACCACAAAAAACTGGCACCCTGCCTTTAAGGCAGCCATGGCCCCCAGCTTCCCATCATGCCTCAAGGGTGACAGTTAGGTCAGTTGTTCTTTGCATAACCCTGAAGGTCAAGGCACAAATATATCCTTTAACCTTTCAGAAGTAATCTCATTTGTCTGGGGAGGTGGGTGGGTTGCTTATGACTTTGATGAGGATACCCCTGGAAGAGAACTAGGATTACAGGTAAGTAACTTATCCTTCTCTTCCAGGGGATCCTCATCAATAGTCATAAGTACTGAATAGAATAGCAAGCCCATCAACCACCTGCAGACAAATGAGAAATAGAATAAAACAATTCACAACACTTGAAAAATCAGCTGTTGAACTGATTTCTCGAAGAGGCTTGCCCTACTTGAGTGTCCGCTCTAGTATCTGAGTCAAGACAAGTACCCTGTGAATGTGTGTACTGACCTCCAAGTTGCCGCTTTACAGATCTCGGAGAGCGGTACATTATTGAGGAAAGCAGTTGTGGCTGCTTTTCCTCTTGTGGAATGAGCATTGGGAGCGGACAAGAGTGGTTTCCCTGCTAACTGCTAAGCAAATTTAATGCAAGAAACAATCCGTCTGGAGATGGATCTTTTTGTTGCTGGGAAACCTGTTCTGACTGAACCATAGTTGATGAAGAGGTGGTCAGACTTTCTCAAAACCTTTGACCTTTCTAGATAAAATTTCAAAACCCTTTTAAGGTCTAGAGAATGTAGCGCCCTCTCCGCTGGAGAAGAGGCATTAGGAAAAAAGGTCGGGAGAGAAATAGTTTGGTTGACATGAAAATCAGACACTACCTTCGGAAGGAAAGATGGATGCGTTCTGAGCACCACCCTATTGAGATGAAAAACTAAATAGGGTTCTTTGGAGCAGAGGGCCTGTATCTCACTCACCCGACGAGCCGAGGTGATAGCCACGAAGAACACAACCTTCCATGTAAGGAGTTGCAAGGTCGCCTTGTGGATAGGTTCAAAGTGTGGACCCATCTGTCTGGACAGCACCAAATTCAGTTCCCAAGTAGGCGAAGGGGGCCAAACCGAAGGGTAAACCTTTTTGAGGCCCTGAAGGGAACCCTTAACCACTTGGAACTGGAAAAAAGAGGGTTGTGAAGGCGAACGGTTATAAGCCGTTATGGCCACCAGGTGCACCTTAATGGAGGAGTATTTCAAGCCTGCTCTGGCTAGCTGAAGTAGATATGGTAAGATTACATCTTCCTGCCCCCTGGTGGGACTACACCTATTCCGCGCACACCATATATAGAAGCGCTTCTATTTGCAAGCATAGGAGTGTCTGGTGGAAGGTCTTCTTGCCTCTTTCAATATGGACATGCAGTCTTGAGGTAGACCTAGATGTCCATACTGGAGGACCTCAGGAGGCATGCTGCCAAGTTCAGTGATGGAAGCTTGGGATGATGAATCCTCCCGTTCATCTTGGACAGCAGGTCCGGTCTGCATGGCAGCCTCTTGTGTGGCTCCAGTGACATGTGAAGAAGGTCCTGGTACCACCACTGCCTCGGCCATTTCGGAGCAATCAGTATTATTGTGGTGTCCGAGTGTGACAGCTTGGTCACCACTTTCGGGTAGAGAGGCAGGGGTGGAAAAGTGTACACAAATGCCCCTGACCAGTTGATCAAACGGGCATTCCCCCTCGACCTGGTCGGTAGTATCTTGAGGTGAAGTCTTGGCATTTTTTGTGTTCCTTGTTTGCGAACAGGTCTATGCTTGGATGACCCCAAGCTTGGAAGATGTCGTCTAGCACTTCGTCGCTGAGAACCCAATCCTGCTGCTCTGCGAAGAGAGCGTCCGCTCGAGAATTCTGCTCCCCCGGCAGAAGAACTGCCGTGATGGATAGCTTCCTCGCCAGCAGCCAGTTCCAAAGAGACTGTGCTTCCAATGACAGAGTCCTTGATCGAGTTACACCCTGCTTGTTCAGGCAGTACATTGCGGTGGTATTGTTCGTTTGTGCTAGGATGGAACTCGCCTGTATCGAAGGTAGGAACGCCTTGAGAGCCAGATGAACGGCCCTGAGCTCTAGCATGTTGATATGGTACAATTGCTCTTTAGAGGACCATGGGCCTTGCATCTGAAGAGAGCCCATGTGGGCTCCCCATCCTCGAAGAGATGCGTCTGATCGGATTCAGAGATGGTGGAGCTAAATGGAATGGAACTCCTACTTCCAGGTTGTCTCTCTTCATCCACCACGGGATTGATGCTATGGCAGCATGAGAGACAGATCTTGTCTTCCCAGCGAGATGACTGCTGATCCCACTTGTCCTCCAGATCCTGCTGAAGAGGACACATTTTTATCTGGCATTTGGCACCAGAAAAATGCAGGATGCCATCGATCCGAGTACAGATGCTATTTGACGCTCTGACGACAAGTTGTTCTCCGGGAGGGACAATTGTCTCTCCCCCGAAGGAAACACTTTTCCTTGTTCGGAGTCTATCAGCGCTCCCAGATAGTGGATCTTTTGAGTGGGCTGTTGCGTTGACTTTTGGTAGTTCACGTGAAGGCCTAGCTTTTGACAGAGCCGTAGACACTGATGAAAATGGTTCTTCACCCTCTGGGGAGTCGGGCCTTCGATCAACCAGTCGTCTAGATAAGGGTAGACGAATATGCCCCTGCGCAGCAGAGCAGCTGCTACCACTGCCATGCACTTTGTGAACACTCTGGGAGCTGTTTAGTCAGAAGGGCAGCACTTTCAATTGGTAGTGGGATGCTCCGACTACAAATCGCAGATATTGCCTGTGATGTTGACTTATTGGTATATGAAAGTAGGCATCCTGCAGATCCATCGAACACATCCAATCCCCTTCGCGGAGGTGAGGATATATTTGGTGGAGAGCCAGCATGCAAAAAATTTCTCGTTTGATGGTCTTGTTGAGGGACCTTCTCCATGGCTGATTTTTGGAGAAGGATGCCCACCTCCCTCTATAGCAGGTTGATCTGATAGCTTGATGGTGTTACCGGTGGGATTGAGGTAGGGCGATGTCGGAAACGTAGAGAGAATCCATTTCGAATCGTAGTCAGCAAACATTGATCTTTTGTGATGTCCAGCCACTCTTGTACATGATTTGCTATGCTTTCTCCCATTGGAGCGGTGCACGGTACTGGAGGAAGGAGACACTCATTGCTTTGCTAGAGGTTTCGTAGAGGTGGAAGACTGACTGTTCCCTCGTCTTCCCCTGTTAGATCACCGGTTTTGGAACTGTGATCTTTGCTGACCCTGCTGGTTCTGCTTCTTTTGCCAATGAGGGGTTTGAACCCTCTGTTGGAAGGATAGGCGGTCAGTGTTGCGGTAGCGACGGCGGAACGATTTATTTTTCTCTAACCCTACCGCCTTCAGGGTATCCAGCTCAATCTTCATTCGTGCCATCTCCTCATTGGTGAGTGGGCCAAACAGCGATGACCCGGAAAATGGCAGATTGAGGATTCAGGATTGCGCCTCTGGCTTCGGAGCTGTTAGGCGAAGCCATGAAGATCATCTGGCACAAATGCTGTTTGCGTAAGAGTGCGCTGTGAGTGTAGCTCCATCCGCAGCCGCACTAATAACTTGGTTTGCCACCAAGCTGCCCTCTTGTAGGACTTCCTCAAAATCTTTGCGGTCCTCCTTAGGAAGTTTCTCTGAGAAGCGCTGTAGAGAATCCCATAATCCTCTATCGTATCGACCCAATAGAGCTGACGCACTGGAGACCTTTAGCATGGATGAGGAGGTGCAACATACTTTTCTCCCCCATGAGTCCTGCGTCTTGCTCGCCTTGTCCGGTGGTACTGTAGACGAGGAGACCACTGAATGTGTCTTTCTGGCGGCAGCCACAATTACTGAATCCGGTTTTGGATCTGATTTTAAGAAAGCAGGATCGTCTTCCGAAGTGCGATATTTCTTAACAATTCTCGCCGGTGCAGTTTTGAGGGTGGATGGCGTGAGAAAAATGTCCATAACTGGCTTTAGCAGCCCCGGCACCAGAGGCAGTAATGGGCGAGAGGACGTCTTATGATTCAGCGTTTCGAAAATGAGGTACTCTGCTGAACAGGCATTAGAATGTTTAGCTTGTAGGCCCCCCTGGCAAGCACGTCCTGGAAAGTGCTCACGTCATCCACCGGAGAGATCCTCGACTGTGGGCTATCCGTAAGGGTGGGTGAATAGTCTCTCTTTGAGGAGTACGTTGAGGAGGTGGGAGGAGTTGGTGACTTATGTCTTCTCCTTCCGCTGCGAGATCTTGACCTCCTCCTAGGTGCTGGTGCAGGGAAGTGAGTATGAGCTCTTCCTCTTGGAGGCGACAGATCTGCATCTTGGGCTAGGCGAGCTAGCAGAGACCTGTGAGCCGGGCTGGGTTCTCTACTAGCCTCCACAGGACGATCAGCCCAATGATGCAGTGGCTGCAACCATCTGGGGGAGAGGTGAACCGATGAAGGCCTCTGAGCTCTGCCAGGGGAACGAGATGCAGACTTTCTTACTTCCTGGCGAGCTTCTGCAGCATGGTGAGAACCAGAGTGCGAACCCTGGCTACTTGACGATGAGATAACCACCTCCGGAGTACGAGACCTGGAGATGGAGCGCTGTGAACCTGCTCTCGATGTCGATGAAGAAGACGGAGAGAGGCTTGCTGGGACTGACACCGACGGAGACCTCTGTCTCGACGTTGCTTGTGATATAAATCTTTGCCTTGACGCCGATCTTGAATGCGTATGCCCCAGAGTTGATTGTCTGGACAGAGACCTGCGTCTCGACGTCGACCCCGATCTTCTATCCTTCGACGGAGTACTTCGCCTCAACGTCAACTGCTGTGCCAACGGAGGACTGTGCCTCGATGTCGATCTTCTCACCGGCGGAGACTCCTACTCTATGTCGATCGTGCTCTCTTCGACGGGAGACTGTGCCTCGACGTCAAATGATGCCTCGACGGAGATTCCTGCCTCGACGTCGATCGTGCTTGTTTCGACAGAGGGCTGTGTCTCGAAGCCAAACGTCTATGCTGCGACGGCGGGCTGCGCCTCGAGCTCATCTCCTTCGACGGAAGGCTCGACGTCGGCAATGGAACCAACGGAGACTGGTGCCTTGACGCCAAGTGTCTTGCTGGCGTCGGCAGAGGGCCCTGCCTCGAAGTCGACGATAGCACATCCAACGGTCTGTGTCTCGACGGCGATCCACGCTGATACCTCGACGTAGACTTCGGTCTCGACGTGGAAGAAGATGACTTACGTCTCGGCGTCGATGATCTGTGTCTTGACGTCGATCGTCGCTGATCCAACGCCGACAGAGACTTGGTCTTGGAAGTTGAAGAGTGGCGCTCCTGCACCCGGTCCCTGGACGACGGTCCCGTCGCCGGAACCTTCGACGTCGAGTCCGACGCCGAAGGGGAACATATCGGGACCTTGCTCCTCGACGTCGAGCGTGCCCTTTTCTTGGTCTTAACAGGAGACCTACCTCTTTCTGAGAGACCATAAAGCCTGATTCTCTCTCTGTCTTTGGGAGTTCTTTTAGACAGCTTCCTGCAGTGTAGACAGGAGGTAGGAGAGTGAGAATCCGGAAGACAGAAAATACACACTCCATGTGCGTCTGTCTTGGCCTTCTTCTTGCCACAGGCAGGGCAAGGGTCGAATAAAGAAGGCATTTTTGACAGAAAAAAGGTACTTCTGCCACAAAAAAATGGGTTAACCTGTACTCAAGTGTCAAAAGACATCGAGTGAACTCAAGAAAACCCCACAAAATCAGAGAATTTTTGACAGAAAAGCCAAAAAGTAGAGAGCTGTGACTCCAGGGTCCTGACAGAAGGAGCCAGAAAGAACAACTGACCTAACTGTCACCCCTGAGGCATGATGGGAAGCTGGGGGTCATGCATGCCTTAAAGGCACGGTGCCAGTTTTTTTGTGGTTGAATATGCTTTCATTTTCCATGCTATGGTTTACAATGCAGCCTGTAGGCTAGCAATGACTACTTATTTGCAAGGTTTTTTTCTTTGCACTTTGTGAGTGTTTTACTCATTAAAAAACAGAGTTCAAGTGCTACTTGCCCTCTTGTGTTTTTATTTATTGGCTAAGACAGTCTTTATGTGTGCAATTACAGTGTTTAGCCTCCATTTGGGGGCTGCATTGGTATGGGAAAAAATGATATATGTATGTATATATATATATGTAGAGCTGTACATATATGGTTTCCATAAATAATTTTTTATTATTTCCGGGGTCCCCGCACATGGGCGGCAGTATTCAGTACTTATGACTATTGATGAGGATCCCCTGGAAGAGAAGTTTATTTATTATTTGTGCTTTATAAAGCGCGGACATGACTAGCAAGGTATCAGAGTGCTGTACAATGAGTGAGCAGATGAGAGTTGCTAAATAATACACAACTATACTTACCATCCACTGTACATGTCATTCAATGAGCTCGGTATAGAAACAATAGAATACAACAATATACAATAAGCAGGATGCTACCTCCTTAAAAAGCCTGAGTGAAGTAATAGCTCTTGTTGAGGGGGCTAGGGAGTTCCATATTTTGGGGGCATATCCAGTGAAGGTGAGGCCATGAGGTTTCTTTTTTAGGTCTCGCCAAGGCAGCGATTGCGCTGTCTCTTTCAGACATGCTGTATCTAGGATATGGGCTTGGAAAAAACGCCAAATTTTTTCATTGGTTCCAGTTGCTGTCCTTTTCATTGTTGAATACATTTAGTATTCCCTGCTTTTGGAATTTTGTAACCTCCCATGAGGACTGGCCCTCTTACATGTGCTAATACTGTTCCGGTTATTTATACTTTGCGAGAACTCTTTTTTGTTGGGCTGGGTCTTTGCTCCCTAGGTGTTCTGTTTACCTGTGCAATGAAACTTCTGTAGCTTAATTTTGATGAAGTTCTAGCCAATGATGACCACACTTCCAGTGACTCTGAACGACATGGGCATGCAACACAGCAAGGCAGTCATGATGCTCCTTTGGCCTTTACAAGCACAATCTGTGCAGCAAAGAAACCATAGCAGTGGATCCCGATCTGGAGTGTAGGCAAGTACCGTAAAGGGCACAGAAACAGTGCTAACTTGACAGCCTCCCAGAAGATTTCATCTGCAAATTCTCCCATTTATTGGCGATGGTGGATATAGTCAATACTGGATTTGTTTTGCCCAGTGACTATTTCCTTCAATTTGTGGATGATTAATTCCACGAGGAAATTGTGCAACAAACAAATTTGCATGCCGAACAGTGTCAGAGAGAGTATGGAGCAGTGGCGGCCTGCATGGCTTGCGGGTGATAATGGTGGGGGAGGGGTGTGCAATATAAAATAAAAAAATTAATAAAAGTACCTTGCCACAGGGGTTCGGTGTCTCTGCTCCTGCTCCCCCATCGTCGAACTCGAGGAACAGGAAGCACAGCCAGGCCCCACTAACCAATGACAAGACTGCAATGAAGCATTGTGATTGGTAAGCACCCTGGCTCCCCTGACTAATCACAACGCTGCCATGCAGCGCTAAGATTGGTCTTACGTCCTGGTTCGACCTTCAGCCAGGGAATGGGGGTCTGGGTATGTTCTCCACGCAGGCTGTAATGCAACCTGCATGGAGAACAGGGAAAGTGTGCATTACTGGTTTGGGCGGCCGAATAGTCATGTGCACCTAGAAGTCGGAACACCATTCCTCCCCCGCCCTGCTCTGAAAGCAGAGCAGCCCCACCCACCCACCCGCAAATCAGCACAAGCATAAAATGATAATAACTCAAAGTTATTATCATTTTACGTTTCTACTTCGTACTGCTTAAAAGCAGTGGGGCAATGCACCTCCACTACAGCGTCGGAGCCACCACTGGTATGGAGGCACTATGCTGCCTCTTTGTTGGACTACAACTTCATCTCAATTTTAGGGCCTTATACTGCTCATGGAAGTAATGAGCAAACCAACACACAGTTGTCTTCTCTTGTGGCTTGGGTAACACCCAGCTTCACGTTATGATCAGAGATTTATTTTTAATACAGCAGCATATGCTGCATTGCACAGCTACGTCTGCAGCATTGCCACAGGACATTAGCCCATGCAAGATTGTTCAAAATTCCGCTTTCCCAGCTAAGTTTCCTCATATTTAAACTTCAAGAAAGAATATAACAGTCGATAAGTCTTTGATCTTGTACAAAGGGAGGCTGCTCTTCACACAGTACGTAGCAAGCAGGAGAGCATTAAGCTGTATATGTTCTGCAAGAGATCGCGGGTTATGCATACAGCCTGATTATATATACTGGGCAGCAGTCCAGTATAAATCCTTCAGGTTAGTATACACAAAATGATAGATGAAATGCCTGAGTAAATCAAAGCCTCTCGTATTTACTCAAACCGCATCCCAGTCCATTGATATTTTGCACATCATGCCACCTCAGTTTGGGCCTAAGCATATGTAAATCAGTCTTGAATGTTGCCACTGAAACCAAACAACGCCTGACTGAAGAGCCCCAACCAGGGCCAAACTGGCAGTAGGTTGCATGATTCTTGGTACAGTTAATGCCTGGCCTAGCAATTCCGGCTGGACTGTTCCTATTGGAACAGGACAAAGACTGATTTGCAAATGGCTGGGTCCAACATGAGGTGTCATGGTGGGCAAAAGAAAGATGGGTTTGAATGCTACCCCAAGCAATTGCCAGTGCTTAGATTTATTTCAAGCATTCCTCCCAATGCCTTTGTGTGTTGGATGTAATGCCCTAAGTGGCTAAGGGTATGCCTAGATGGGAGTCTGTAGAAATGAAGAAGTCCAGAAGACAGTTCTTGTAGTTGTAGTTTATTCCTTAGGTTACAGCTTAGTAAGTTCCAATGTAAGTCTTAATATAAGCTCCTAATATAAGCCCCATCGGGAGCGGCCGCCTGGCTGCTCAGCCCATCTTCTCTAACAGCTCTCTCTTCAAGTACAAACATCCATAACATTCCAAATGACATCATATAGCTAGAGCTTCATGCAGAGAACCAGGGCCAGGGAGATGCATTACATGAGAAGCAGATTACTACACATATTCTCCTTTTTAATATTTAACAAAATGAAATAGTATACACATATATGAACATAGGAAGAGAAGATAAACATTCCAGAAGTAAACGTAAAAGAACACCATAATAACATGAGCCAAACTCTCCTTATGTAATAATAATAATAATGTAAAAGCAATGCAATAATGAGAAAATAGTATTGTAAGTAATAAAATAGCCTTTCCTATGTAATAATAATAACAACAATGCAATAATGAGAAAATAGTGATGTAAGTAATAAAATAGCTTCCCTGTGTAATAATAATAATAATAATAACGATGCAATAGTAATAATGTAAGTAATAAACAGTAAGACAGCCTTCCCTATGTAATAATAATGATGATAATAATAATATTGACATAGTAAATGTAGCAATAGTAATGTAAACAATAAAGTAGTAATATAGAAGTCAAACTTAAAAAAAATGGCAGGACCAGGGAATAACATACACCCTCTACTGCACACACTATAACATACCGTCCACTTACCAGGAACACCCTCTACTGCATAATATTGCAGGACCAGGGAAATTTACATATCCTCTAATGCACATACTATAATGTTCAGTCTATATACTATTGCAGGACCACACACGCATTAATACACAGTAACCTCCCAATAAGAGAACAGATACCTCCTCGTAAAGGGGAAATCCACCTCCCTATAAACCACCACACACAGTAACCTCCCAAAGGGGGAATCCACCTCCCTATAAACCACCACACACAGGAACCTCCCAAGGGGGAATCCACCTCCCTATTGCCACACACTCGCAGTAACCTCCCAAATAATTGTAAAGGGGGAATCCACCTCCCCATAAACCACACACTCGCAGTAACCTCCTAGATAATTGTAAAGGGGGAATCCACCTCCCTATAAACCACACAAAACCACACACTTGCAGTAACCTTCCAAATAATTGTAAAGGGGGAATCCACCTCCCTATAAACCACACACTGGCAGTAACCTCCCAAATATTAGAAAGGGGGGATTCCACCTCCCTATAATAATACTGTAAAATGAAAATACACATTGAGTATCAATTTAGAATATGACACGTTGTAAATCAAAAGCAGATGTACATTACATTGGCATATATCACCAAATTCAATGCAGTGTCACTAAGTGACTTAGCCGTCATCAGATGCACCACAACAAACGAGTGAGAGACTTAATACCTAACAATCATCTTACACAGTACAGTTCTGGGTTTCCTATTTTCCTTATAGCAATTTTTCATTACTGTTCCAGTTTTGAAACCTCCTTTCTCTCAGAGTGAACCAGTTAATTCCTTTTCTTGGTGCAATTGCGCTCCATAGCCAGAAGATGGTGCTGTTGCACTAGTTCCAAGTTTTCCAAAGCGACATTCTCATTAATATGTAGTTTTCAATTAGTGTAAATGACAGTACCTGTGACGATCTTCAGGCATCAATGCTCATGGCAACCCTCACATTAAAATCATTTTTATCACCAGTACTTGACTCACGAAATTAACTCTGATGGCAATCCAGGTCAGCTACAGAGCACAGAGACACAACCACAAACTGGGGCCTTCTTGCAATTCCATTTCAATACCATGGAGACGCCAGTCGTGGTTGGCAAACACGGCACAGTTACAATAGAGTGTGCAAAGGCCTGTAGACTACAATCCAAAGTTTTCTCCACATTTTTAAAAGCGGGGCTTGATGATTCTTTAAAGGCATGTGATCAAAATCTGCAATCATTGCTCACAGTTGAAACTGTAAATTCTTGTTGACTGCAGTTTTCTCCACATTTGTTCTCTGTCACATTTTTAACAGCAGGGCTTGATGATTCTTTAAAAGCATGTGATCAAAATCTGCCCCCAATTATTTTCTACCATGTGCAGCCACTTCTTATCAGGACACACCGGAGCCTTGTCAGCATTCAACACCGGGGCATGACTTTCGCCCCTTCGGGGCTCGATGTGTGCCCCTGACATTACTACATCACAGTCCATTACAACACATTAAGGTTGATTTAGCACATACCTCTTCATTGTGCTTCACACTTTTAAAACAGGACTGCAGATACACTTTACAGTTTCATACACAGGTGGATCTGGCACCTACAATTATTTAGGGCGACCGTTGTCAGGGTCACTGGTGGGGCAGGTGCCAGATAGCTTAAATAGTGCAAAGTCTTTAGTAATAATGTACCTTCAGTTCCAGTAGCCTCTTTTCTCCTTACGTAAGTTCCTTTCCTTTTAAATCGTCGCCAATGTAGAAATGAAGAAGTCCAGTAGACAGTTCTTGTAGTTGTAGTTTATTCCTTAGGTTACAGCTTAAGTTACAATGTAAGTCTTAATAAAAGCTCCTAATATAAGCCTCATCAGGAGCGGCCTCCTGGCTGCTCAGCTCATCTTCTCTAACAGTTCTCTCTTCAAGTACAAACATCCATAACATTCCAAATGACATCATATAGCTAAAGCTTCAGGCAGAGAACCAGGGCCAGGGAGATGCATTACATGAGAAGCAGATTACTACACAGTCCCGTGCTCATTGTGCCACAGGACTCAAGCTACTCCAGAGTGAAGAGCCCCACTCACGACAAAACTGCTCTTGAGTAGCTTGTATTCCGGTTCAGGGAGTACCTGGCCTGGCAGTTTAAGTTGGGACTGTTCCTATTGGAGATGGGTCCAAAATGAAGTGGCCTAGTGGGCAAAAGAACAATGGCTTGCCATGCCACACGAGCAATTGCCAGTGGTAGGCTTAAAGCGAGTATTCATCCTTTTGTGTCTTAAATCCTGCTGGGTGCCCCTTCCATGTTAGGATAGGAATTAGTGATAAGACTGAAAGAGATCTTGCTCAATCACTCTTTCCCAACAGTTATAACCTTTATGTTGGAAACACTTGCTGTCCAATAAAGGCACTGTGACCTGCAGTACAATTCTAAGCCACTCGAAAGGATTCCCTCAGGAGGTTGTTGGTAAGAAGCTCTAAAAAGGTTAGAGAACTGAGGTTCATTGCAACAAAACACTGTCTGTGCAATTCTCAGAAAGGTGGGAAGCATATGTGCTCAATACACTTCAGATGAGAGAGAGAACACCTCTCCGGTCACAAGTTCAACTGTATATTTCATTATATAATCACCTCAGTAGAGTAGACAAAACTGACCATCTATTGCAACCATATACTGCGGCTTGTAGAACTTGCGGATGGTGCAAAACGCTGTCTACCATCTACTCAATGGAAAGACTGATGTGCTTTTTGACTCCAAGCTGGCTGTTACTGATAGTCTTATGCTGAAGACATAGCCTATATATCTTGTGTTGTGGGGGACGCTGCATGGCTGCAGTATTGACACTCTGGGTACTGCATTCCTGCAGCAGAGGAAGAGCCAACCATATTGCAGAGTTTTGTACTCGCAAGGGAAAGAGATAGGAGAGTCATGAACAGTGTGTCGATGCCTGCGTGCTTCAAATCGTGTGCGTCATGTTCGCGGCAGATGTCAGTTACGGATCCACACGAGATCTGTATGTGGAGTTGGGCAAGCACCACGACTCCGCCGAGTGCAACGCCTGCCGGCAGCTGAAGTCCCTGCGGGAACGTCGGATGAAACTGTTGTCTGCCCGGGTGTCCCGGTCGGAGTCCTCGGGGCGCAGGCTTCCATCTCCGGCGGAAGGATCCAAACGGCACAGTTCCTCCTCCCACGCTGAGGTCTCTGCTCAAGGCAGATCCCGGAGCCTTTCCCTTGGAAGTCGTTCGCCTGCCTCAGGTAAGCACTAGAAGAAGTCACGGAGGTCGTCGACCTCACATGGCGAGGGCCGCCGCTCCTGGTCTTCACCGGACCCAAGTCCTCAGGAGTCGACGCCCGCCTATCCACCATTTCCTGGTGCTGGGGCGACTCGGACCCAGATGGAGGCCTATTCCAGGGCTCTGCAGGCCTTCTTTGGGTCACCCCCTCTCCCTGGCACGCCTTCCCACAGTGGGGGTAGGGATTCAGGTCGTGGGTTCGCCCTCGGCGCCGACCAAATGCCTTGATTCGGGACACAGCCCGCATGGGATTTCTTTTCTGACGTCTAGCCCCCCCTGACGTGTCTTTGCACAGTCCTGTGGGACTCCCTGCTTCATCGCTGGATGTGGCTGCAGCACGGAGTTCAACTCCAGTTCGACTTTGTTCCTCTCTGTAGGCTTCTGTCTCCATGGAGGTCGAGTCGACGCCGGTCCGACGACAGGGAGACGAGTCCTCTACAGCGGTCGGCGGCGCCGATCCGACGCCATCCTCTCGTCGGTTCTGCCCCCTGCTGTTCCTCAGCTGGAGGACGTGACCTCAGTGGGCTCATCGCCCACAGGATTTTTTCCATGCTCCACGGAGCAGGGGCCCATGGGGCACTGGCCGGCCCATTTTTCTGACGGGCCTTTGTCGTTGACTAGACGGCTTAGTCTGCAACCGTCCCCAAAGGATGACTTGCTGTCTCCCCCTCGGATGGCCACGGAGGCTAGCGTTGACTTTGTGAGGGCAGTTAATAGGGCTACACATATCTTACGGATGCAGCAGCCCTCGTTCTCCCTGCCTTGGTTCCTTTGTTGGATCTCCTTCACCAGGGCACGGTGGATGTGGAGTCTCTGCTGCCTTTTGGCAGGTCACTGTATGATGTACTTCTGGGGACTTGGGCCAGACCCTCATCGGGTGACCCTGTAACCCTTTTTCTGACAGACCTCTGTCTGTGTATTTCTCTATCCTTGTTTGTGAGTGTGATGGTCAGTGTCCCTGCCTGTCTCACGGGGGACAAGGTTCCGTCCCCGCCAGGGGGGATGTTGTCACTTTTTGGTGTTTTTGACACTGTGTCCTGCTATGTTTCACACTGGTGCCGTTGGTTCCTATTGTGCGACTTCCCCTTATCTGGGGCGTGCTCTTCGAGTTTTTCCCTTCTTTTTCATTTTTCCTTCATTTGATAGATATATATATATAAATATATATCCAACAAGAGTTGCCTGCTGTTAAGAAAGCCCATCACAGGTAAGTTCCGTTTTTGCCATCTTATATTCTTAGGAGAACATGCAATGTTCAAGCAGCTACCAGCACCTCGCACAAATGAATTGTCCTGCCCAACGCGTTTCGTGATTTCTCCTCACTTTATCAAGGGCTGCTAGTCAATCTGCGAATGAGAGAGCACACATTATGAATTACATCTCCCGCCCAGGTGGGCGTGGCTACACTGTGGCCTGCTGGTCTTTGGAGTTCATTGATATTTCTCACAGTGGAGCGTTGTGCTCTCTTTTCAAATAAAGTACTTATAAATCCCAAGTGGGTTGCTACGCACTGGAGATGCGCGTCATGCCTTTCACAGTCCTACAAGGCCAAACCTGTTCCTCGTGACCCAGCCTCATTTGGCGCCGAAGCGGAGCTGCACTGAGTACAGCGGGGCGTTTCTCGCAGCTCAGGCGGGGCCACAAATCCATCCAACAAGAGTTGCCTGCTGTTAAGAAAGCCCATCACAGGTAAGTTCCGTTTTTGCCATCTTTTATTCTTAGGAGAACATGCAATGTTCATGCAGCTACCAGCACCTCGCACAAATGAATTGTCCTGCCGAACGCCTTTCGTGATTTCTCCTCACTTTATCAAGGGCTGCTGGTCAATCGGCGAAGGAGAGAGCACACATTATGAATTACTTCTCCCGCCCAGGTGATATATATATATATATATATATATCATGATTTATACACACAGTGAGAGAGTATGCATACTAAGTTTTTGTTGTCCTAGTATCGGGGGGTTTCACCCCGGACTTTCTCTCTCTCTCTCTCTCATATGGGAAAGAGCATTCTGTGTGTCCCCGGCTTGCCGTTTTTCCTTTACCGTTTGTACCTCTGGGTATGGTTGGTAGGTTGACTACCTGGTGATGCGCTTGACTTGTTTTGCCGCTGCATGCGTGCTGTTGGTAATCCCATTCCTTGGGCTTCTGTTTAGCTGTGGTGTGGTGTGGTTCTCATGGTATACTCTTGTCTCCTTGTGTGCATCCTTCACCCACATACCTGTATCTCCTGGTAGTATATCTCTGCATGGCGATAGCTGTCCCTTCATATTTGACTTTTTGGCATCCTCTGTGGTGTATGTCCAGTGGGTATGCTCTGACTCGGTCTCTGGCGGATCCATGGGGTCCGGTACTCAGTTTACTGTCTTTTTGAAGAAGTTTCTGAACTTTCTTCCATTCTGCACTTCCTTTTCGGGTGTCTCTTTTCATCCCTGTCTGGACGAGGGAGTTCTAGTACCGTCCTCTGATGGATTGCGGCCCCTTTGCCTCCCCTTGTTCATGCTTCCTTACAGGGCTTCATGGGTCTGGTGTCAGCCGCACTGGCACTGCATTCCCCACCGTGCTTAGTCACTGTTATTGACAGATAAGTTCTCTTGAAACTTAGTTGGTTTCAGTCGCAGACCCTCCTCCAATGGTGTATGGCTTTGGTATCTATTCTAAGTTAAGGAATCTGTGGCTAGGTGTCTCTATCAGATGAACAAGTTACTTACCTTTGGTAACGATGTGTGGTTCTAGCACCTCGCCTCCTTACAGGTGGCCTTGGTCTTCCTGAGGGGTCATCTACCTCTGGAGCAGGGTGAGTCATTCTGTTTTTGTGCAATCGGCCCTCCACCCATTCTCGTTTTCGGGTGGCTAGGTTCTATGCTTTTCAATGCTACTCCACCTGGGTTCCTCCAGCGTGGAGATTCAAATGTTTTTCTACCCTCCCTCTGACCTCGTCTGTTGATCCCCATTTCTTTGGGGTTTCCTAGTCTATGCTACAGTCGATTGGATTGAGATTCTATTTGACTATGCTACAGTTCATAGGTCACTGTGAGGGGTGTGGTGAACGTTCTATGTGGTTGTTCACTTCTGGTCACTTGCCGTGAATCATGTGGTTCCAGTCTTGTGGTCCTTTACAATACCATTCTGTGGTTCCAGTCTGTTTTCATACAGCTCCATCCTGTGGTTGCAAACTGTCCTATGCCATGCCATTCGTTTCCACTGCTGTTGCCTCTTTGGGGGGGGGCACAGCTCTTCGCTTTGATGGGGCGAGTGCTCCGTTCGCCCACTTCAGTCCCTACATGTCTTGAGTACTCTTTCAACATGGTGTTGTTTCTCATTCCATGATTTTTCATCATTGTTGTTTTCAAAGGCTTTTGCTCTTTTTTGACACACTGTTCCTATACTCTCGCATTTTTAGGTCTCGTGACCTTAAATGCGCGCAAGCGCATTGAGGGAGCGAGAATTCAAGTAGCCAAAATCCTCGTTAAACCAAGGGCTTTCTGCTGCAGTTTTCTTGAAGTTCACGTGAACCACGTGACCAAACAAGCACGCGCATCAGCCTCCCTCCCTCCTATCGGCCGTACTTTCAGTTTCCCGGCCGCTCATCTTCGCAGCACATCAAAGGGCTTCGCCCAGCGTGCGCTCTGCGGCTTCTCGGCTTCTCCTCCCCTAATTATTCTTGGATGGCCGGCCGGCCGTACTTTCAGCTCCAGCACCTCCCCTCTCTCCCCGCACACAGCCTTCCTTGGATTTCTCCTCCCCAGCCAGCTTCCCCCAGGCCGTGTTCCCTCCCCTGCTACCCCATCCTCACTCATCCCTCGCACCCCCTCCTCCTTCAGGCCCCCACCATTTGCTTTTGCTTGTTTTTATTAGTCTTCCGGACAGCCTTGTGGAGTATTAAACAATGAGCAATGAAAAACAGAGCCTAGTGTGACAGTAAGGATTTCTGTTGGTCAATTTGGTGTCCTAATTGTGGAAAAAAGCCCAGCAAAGCAATTTAATACCATCTGTCCCATTACTTTGAATTATTTTAACATCATTTTAAATGTTAAATTAGCCTACAAATACAATCATATTTGGCAGCAAACCCACATATTTACATCTTTGAAATGCTAATTGTGCGTCGCTGAAATCTTGCACATTTTTCATTTTTTCTTTATTTGATGGAAGTGACTTAAAAGGGAATCCCTTGTATCCCATCAATCACCCTCCCACGCCAGCAGCTCTTCCCGCTCCGCCCCCTGCTCTCCGCCCCCTGCTGCATCAAAGGTTTTTTTTTTGGATCCATTTCACGTGAAGCGCTGACATCTTGTTGGTATTGTCGTTGATCTGCCTCGCTTCTGCTGAAATCACCTAGTTTGAGGTTATGGCAGTCGCAGATGAACGGATGCCTTTAAGCATGCAGCATCCGTTTGAGGCAAAGCTGCTGAAGGAGTGCTTCAGACTACAGTGAAACAAAAACATTACGGAGACCTCTGTCTGCTTAGCTTGCAGAAGCAGCAGCCAAAAGCTAAAGGTTTCATGTGACACCTCAGCCCTGAAGACAGTCAGGATGGAGTCCGGCACAAAAGAGGGTCCAATCCAACAACCACCAGCACTGACACTAGTTGTCACCGGGAATTATTATTGAGGGATGTGTCATGGCACACAGGGAACAGAGCTGTAGTGTTCCCCTGTGTGTTTGGTTTTATGGACATGGCAGCGCTGCTCGGCGCACCGCTGCGTGGCTGCAGTACATTTACAATTTTCTATCATGATGACCGTCACCCCACTGGGCATTGTGAGAGCTAAAAGTTGTTTAATTTATAGTGCCGGATGTGTACGCCACATTCGCCCCTCCCCTCAAAGCGCTCTTTTTGTTGTCTTGTGTACTTGAGCATGTGTCGGGTATGCCGGCATGTCCCTAGCGCTTCAGTACATCACCACCAGCAAGGCTCCTTTTAATGGCGCTGTGCGTCTTAATCTCCATGTCTGTCCATCTGCAGGGTTCACTGTGGCGTTACAACCAGAACTGCAAAATTTGGAATTTGAGAACAGTGATTAAATCTCGGCGTGCTGAAAATCCTGTGATTCTGGGCACATCACTTTTCCCCGTGCCTCAAGACATGAATGTGATCTTGTGTAATTTAACTGGTGCTCACGCACAGTGATCCAATATCTTTGTGTGGAGTTTGCGCTATTTAAAACTGCAATAAACGCTACTCCATCATGGTTTTACATTTGTTTTCATCTTGTTGGTTGGCCTGCTGGGGTTGCCTTCCGTCCTGGCTAATCTTGCTTGTTACTTGTGGAAATCGGCACAAGAGGATTTCCTGGAGTAAACTGTTTCTTATTCCTGATTGAAGTATTTACATTATTATATTTTTTTTAAATAGATTCCTTGCGTTTTTGTAGCTGATCAATTAATTACATCTTGTTTATTTCTTTTTTTGTTACCCTTTTGACATTGGACCGTAAGAAATTGGCTCTTTTGATGGGTCACCACTAGATCTTTCTTTATGGGATGTTTTCATGGTATTTCTTACAGGGCGCTCTTGATTAATCTAGTATAAAATTAAACACAAGTACTCACACTTAATTTTTTTTAGGCTTCTGTTTATATATGTAAACTATAGTGGATATTTTGTTGTCGCCCTCACTCTATCTATCTATCTATCGCCCTCACTCTATCGCCCTCACTCTATCTATCGCCCTCACTCTATACCCTCACTCAATCCATCTGTCTATCTATCGCCCTCACTCTATCTATCTAAAGCCCTCACTCTATCTATCTAAAGCCCTCACTCTATCTATCTATCGCCCTCACTCAAGCACCACTCGGCATCACCATAGCACCACTCTGCACCACCACAGCATCACTCAGTGCCACCCCAGCATCAATCTGCGCAACCATTCAACAACAACTGGTTAAAATATGTTCTCTCAATGTTTCAAGCTTTATTACAAATGTCACAAAAAGATGTTAATATTTCACTTCTGTTCTTGAATTTTCATCACAATAAAATACACTGAACATAATCTTCACAAAAGTTATTTACAAAAGTTTAAGCTATTGCCATTATAAATTACAATCACTTTTATTTAAGTATTCATTATTTAAAAAAATTAAAAGCCATTGTAATTTGTAGTATCAATACATCTAAGTCACGTAAATACAAAACATGTTGCATTACAAATGCTATAGGTGTCACATTTGCGAAAGTTATAACTTTTGGCATTGTAAATGACAAAGCTATTAATTTAGCTATTTTCAAAACCAACACATAAATAATAAAATTGTCATTTACAAGACCAATAGCTCAAACTTTCCTAATTCGAGACCTATTGCAATGCAAATGTTTGTTTTATTGTGGCTCCGCGTTGTGGCGTGGAAAGGTTTCACTGTAGAAAACAGACGTCAGCAGGCAGGGGTGGGGGGGGAGTGGGGGGGTAGATGGTTATATGGCTCCATTGACGTCACTTCCATGGACGACGTCAGGACGGAGCCAGGTGACACTGCCCCTGGCGTGCAGAGGTACTGCTGGGGAAAAGTTTTCCGGATCCAGTCTGACGTCTTGGGATATTCTAAGTTAAGGAATCTGCGGCTAGACTGTGTCTCTACCAGATACATCGTTACCGAAGGTAAGTAACTCATTTGTTAATTAACATGGGGAAAACTCACTAAATTTGTTCCTTAAAGTAGCTCTACCAATTTTAGAGTCAGTCTTTGCATCAAAAACAAGGCAGCAGTGTGTTGTGAAGTTGTGGACTGATTTCCAGGTGGCCACGCTGCATATGTCAATGAGAAGAATATTTCTAAGCCAAGCTATGGTTGCTATGAAAGCTACAATACAACTAAATGTGGATTGACTGGACACAGACAGACCTTGGCGAATATCACCACAGTTTAGAAACAATTGGGATGGTGATAGCCTGGTTAATGTGGAATTCCGGTAATACGTTTGGAAAAAAGAAAGGAGGAGTTCCCATACCTACTCTGTTTGAGTGGAACACAGCGTTAGGCTCAACACCTGAAAGAGCTTGATTCTCACTGACACTACAGATATTATAGCTATTAGAAAAGCGGTCTTCCAAGAAAATATGCTACAATGAAGTTGTGCGAATTGCTACAAAATAAAACCAGATCAATATGGTGTACTAATGGTAGGTAAGGTTTTCTTTAGGCCTTCAAAAAAATCTTTGATGTCAGAAAATACAGGGGTCTGATTTGAATTTTTCTGATAAGCTGTCCATAGCAGGAGGTGTGGTGTTGACCCTTCACAGTAGCAGGGGGTAAGAAACTTTTAATCTGTCAGTTTCAACAAGCCTGGTGCTACAGGGGAAGCAGTACTGGCAATGCCCTCAACTGCAAGTGGCCCAACTACTGAAACCATTGCTTGAGGTGCCTATAACGGAATGTTTCGTTTTGATACAACTCTAACAAGTCCATCCTTAAAGGTAGTACTGTAATCCAGTAGCATAGCCCTTTCGGGAGAACCAGCAGGGTATGTTGGGATGTAGGTTGATCTAGTGTGTCCACCTTCTGAATGTGATAGGAGGATGAAACTGGAAATTTGTGATACCTGTATCTTTTGGGAGTGTGAAGGAAATCCTTTAACCCAACAGAGTATGGCCTGTGAGGTGGAATATGACCAGCCTGTGACTCTTGAGGAGTCAATGGCATTTACCGTACTGGTGACACTGATGTAGGATGTGAAATTATTCTTAGAGGTGGTGGAAGGTTTAGAGGTTTTAATTTGAGCGGCACTGGATCCTCAGCAGTAATAATGCTTTGTAGCAGCACCAGAAGTTGTGAGATGGTTTCTTCTTCAGTGATTGTAGTGGAAAGGACAACATCAATAATCACAACATTTTCCTAGGCAATGCAGAGAAGTGGTGTGATGGCAACTCCAATGCCGATGATTGTTGAAAGGACATCACATGGAAGGTCTGAATCAATGGCGAGGAAGAGACGGTAATGCACCTGGAACTTGTCAATGGTAAAGGGGACATCGTTGAGCACCAGTAATTCTTCTATGCTGATGCCTAGTGATGATATCTCATTGTCAATGCCAAGGCTGCCTTTGACTAAGAGCATGTCGGACCAAAGCTTTCATTGACAATATCATGATCTTCCAAAGAGGTCAGGAGTGTTGACGAGAATGACCATGTCTTTTCTCACAATTTCCTGACCTCAGTGGGAGTCCATAGGAGCTGCTGATACCTGGTCCCTGAAAACTCCATGAGCGTTTTAAAGTTTTATTGAAAATTCTTATTCTCTTCTTTTGCCCTTAGATCTTCCAGCTCATCTCTGAATCTTTTCCTTTCTTGATTCTCCAAAGTTCTATTAGACATTTTTGCACGGAACTCGCATTTCTTCACAGATACACCACACACACGTTGTGTGGGTCAGGGGCAACCTTCTATCACACACAGGAGGGACATTTGATAAAAAAGAGAATCCACCCGGATAAGAATAAAGGCAAAAAGAGCTTCACTCACTTGATAGTGCTAACATTTTCAAGTCATAAATATAAAAATTGAAATACTGAGAGACGAGTCTGTGAAAAAATTAGGTGGGACACACCAAATGCGTTCTATGTTTCTTCGCAAAAGAGCTGAAAAAATAACAGAATGTGAGGCAACTGCCAGTACAAGGCCTCATAGGTAGTGGAAGCTCCTGGACACTTAAAAGTGCCAGGATGCTTTTTTCTCTCCACTAAGCCTATTCAAGGCTGCATTTTTCCTAAATATTAGGTATGTAGGCAGCAGTTTGAGCTTTGGATGCTGCATTGGAGTTTTGGGGAATGATTATTTGGAGTAAAACTGTCTAAATGTCAGAAAATCTTGCCTTTGACATACATCTTTTCTTTACAGTATTGATTTTATTAATAATAGTTATTGATCATATTGCATTAATCATATCGATATAAAAATATGGGATAACTTTGTCCTTTATATTTTCAGCAACAGTAGGGTTTGGAGTATCAAACATCGTTTGTTATATTTTAAGAATTGTGAAAACTATCATGAACAAAATACTACATCAAAATGAAAAAATAAAAAATACAATTCTTGTTAGAAATTGGTTTACTAGATGACTGGGGTATGAGCCCTGGTCAAGCAGCAACCTCAAATCTCGTCAGAGTAAATGGCAGGCAAACCCTAAATTAACCCATTCTCACCCTCAAGGAGCTTAGCACGGAGCAGTCAGGTATAACTTAGAGGCAGTGTATAAAGTATGCGTGCAACACTTGAAACAGTGAAAACACCACACAAAAAGATCCTACACCAAGTTAGGAAAATAGATTTGACCTTAATCTTAATCTTCTAGACCCGGACAGCAAACTACGACTACTGCTGACCAGAGGTACGATTCTGCTCTCCTGCTGCTGAGCCAAGTTCGAGCAGAGGAAGGCAGTACAATAGGTATCCAGTCACAGGGAGGTGTGGGGGTGCTTGCCAGCGTCACTCAGTCTGCTAGTAGGGCAGATTTGGTGCCCTCCTTGCATACCCCAGTTCAAACCAGCTCTGGGAGCTGTTGGATCCCACTGTGGTGCAAAACCGGACAAAGGACATGGGAGTATCCTCCCCACTGTCCAACCCCTCCGCTGGGAGTGAACGCTGAATCGTCCCAACCTTTTCCTTAGGGTAATTAAAGGCTTACCTGTGGGTTGGTCCCTAGATTCATCATGGGACAAGATTCATATCAAGACACCACTTCATCTTCGACGGCCTAGGCACTCTGGACTTTGCTGGACTTTGCTCTGGGCACCGAGACTGCAACTGGGAAGACTCCTGCTGCTCCTGGTCTCGCTGTCCTGAAAGTCTGCTACAACGTCTGTGCCTGTGCTCTATACAGGATCCTTCCAAGGCCTGTGGACATCCAAGACACCTGAAGGAATCTCCCTTGAAGTGAGGGAGCCACTTTCCTGCATCTGCAGGCACTGCAACGCCGCAGACCGGTCTGCTGATCCAGGGCTCCCACAGACTCCGAAAGGCACAGCAACACAGGTGGTGGTTCCTCAACTCCCCCGAGGCCTGCACTGTTTCCTCACTGAGTTTGAGGCCAGTATCCCTCGTCGGAACCGCAGGAACCGAACCCCTGTGCACCGCGTCAACTTGTCATTCCAAAGATCTCTGAGGAACATAGCCAACAAGCCTTTGCGCTTCAAGTAGCCCCAACCTCAAGCATTTCCTGTGACCAAGATCTTCATCCTCACCACATCTCGTGCATAGTGGGCCTGCATCTTTGGTGAGCTGCTCAAGTTCCTCTTGCGACTCCTGTGCCTCCGGCCAGTGGGTCCTCTTGCGGGTCTTCTTTTACTTCCGCGGGCTCCCCTGATTGCTCGGGGCCTGCTCTGACTCCCCTGCTGTTGATGAGTCACCTGGACCTTGCTGGTCCTGACACTGCACCTTTTTTGCTTGCCACATTGTTTGCAGTTGCCAAGGCTTATTGGTGCTCCTGGCAGACATCGACCCCTCAACTCTCTACAGCCGACGTGGGACAGCTCGTGAAGGGCTCCTGGTCTTCCACAGCGTCGCCTGGTCCACACAGCTGCAGCTCTAAGGTCACCGTCAACTCTCCTGCAACACCTGACATCAGTGGGCATTTGTCTTCCGTGCCTCCTGGTCACTCCTGAGTGGCATAGACTCTGTCCCCTATGCTTGCAGGTGCTTCTCATCTTGAATCCACCTTTGGGTTCCACCGGACACTTTCACCTTCTTAGCCACCGGCATCTTCTTGAAGTCCTCCATTGGGTTTGACGGTGGTTCCAGACGCAACTGTGCACCCATGCAATCAGCTTCCTTGGTGTAGGTATTCTGGTTCCTATGGTATCCACGGGTGGAGTGGCTCTTCAACCTTCTGTCTTTCACAGGGTTTCCTCTGGGTCTACTGGGAAGGGTCATTCTTTAAAAATTACAACCGCAACTTACCCATTGACTGGAATTGAGCATGTAGTCATGTTTCCACTCTGCTCACCGCCTCCGTGGGGTTACTGGTTAATAACCATGGGTGGTTCCATGGGTCACCAGCATTTCTACATCTCCTGGGTATAGTCTTGACTTGAGTCGTGGTTCGCGTCCCACTATTTTAGTATATGGTTTGGTCTACCCCTGGCGACCACTGTGTATTTTTGCTACTTACCTGTTTTTTTTGCAAAGTATTGTGTGCATTGTTTATATCTCCAGGTTGGCGATATTCGTGTGTGTCAGTGAGTGTCTTATAATAAATACATATATACATATATACATAAATACACTGTGTGGTTCTTTTCTACTTAATCTATACCAATAAGATTATGTTCTGGTAAAACAAGCTGCTTTACACTCCTTATGGACTAAGCCTGAGGGCTGCTCTCCACAGCTACCACTTAGAGAGCTTTCTAAGGTTGTCTAAGACCACTAAAATCACCATAAGGATTGTCTGGATTAGTGCAGGGTACTATACTTACATAACTGAGCACTGTGAGAAAGTGCCTCTATATATACTGGACCAGAATAAGGTACTGTGTGTATAGAGTCCACAAACCCCAGAGGTATAACCGAGGTTAAAGCCAGGTGTAGCCTTACTCTATAAAGTGGTAGCTTGGTCGAGCAGTAAGGCAGTACCAGAGGACAGTGTAAAGCATTTGTTGTACGCACTCAGTCAGCAAAAGGTTTCACACACTCAAAGACTGAACTCCAGGCCAATTGTTTTTATATCAAAGATATAGTTGTTTTATTTTTAGAAACAACATGTATCAAAATATATTGTTCTCAATATGAGAGGTCTCAGATGAGTACTTTGCAGAAAGGCAATAAACTTCGTAAACAAAATAGGTACAGGGGTTGCATTAGGCAACACAATTCTACACACAATTTAGCATTGAGTTCAAGGGGTTTTCTATCTAAACACAGTTGATTACTTTGTAGATTACTTTGGTAGTTCCAGGACTGGATCCTAGATTCAGTCCTGGGGTCTAAGCTGAAAACAATTTAGTAAAAACGTTTTAGTTATTGCAGTTATTTTTCAGGAATATAAAGCTATTTTAAAAGTACACACTTAGAAATTTTTCAACATAAATCTGGCAATGTTATCCAATGGGAGAAAATTCAGGTTGCAGGTAAAGTACGATCTCGTTACTTTTGTAATCCAGTACTGGGCTATTAGGTCCAGCACTGGGGTCTCAACTCAAAACAGGTAAGTAATTACATTTCAGTATTGTGTATGATTTTTAGAGAATATTTCTAGTTTTCAAAAGTAGACAGAAGAAATTTAATAGAAAAGCAGACAATGGATTCCTATGGAGAAAATACAAGTTACTAGCAAACCCGATAAGGATTACTTTTGCGGTTCAGTACTGGGCTACTATGTACAGTACTAGCTTCTCTCCTGAACACAGGTGAGTACTTTGGAATTCGGTTGATTTTATATGAATATTTTGAGTTTTCAAAAGTAGACACTTAGAATATTTTTCGAGTCAAACCAGTCAATGTTATCAAATGACAGGTAAGTCTGTTACCGGTTTCCAGGTGATTACTCGGCTGGTGAAGTTAAGGTTCTGGGCATAGACTCAGGGGTCCCCCAGGGTCAGGTAGGTGCAGTTGGTTCACCCTCAGCGGCACAGGGGCGGCCGGGTGCAGAGGTAGTTAGGCCCAATGTTATCCAATGAGGAGCAGGGGGCCTTCGGTTGGTGGCTGCTGGCTAGCAGGTCACGCGGCTGTGGAAGCTGGGCTCCTGGTCACTTGCTCAGGGCAAAGGGGGAAGTAGGATAGGACAAAGGTGGCACGGCCAGCGGCACTCGGGCAGCTGTGTGCAGGGTGCTTTTGAGCCGTTGGGCGCTCAATGTTATTCAATGGGAAAGGTAAAAGACGAACAAAAGCTGCAGGCTCGGGGACGGAGACTCTTCAGGGGTGACCACCACTTCGAGAGGTAAGTTGGGATCTTGAAGCACAGGTAGGTACCCCAAAGGAAGGCGCAGGGAGTTGCAGGGAGCCGGGTGCAGGGGTGTCTTTGGGTGTCGGAAAAGCTTACCCTCAGCTGGTCGCGGATGGGGGGGGCCCTGGTTCTGAGTCTGCAGGCGTCGTCTGGTTCGTCGAAGAGGGTCTTTGGACACTGGACTTCGGACCCCAGTCTCCAGGGGGATGTCCTCGTGGTCTTGGATCACTTGGGCACGGGCCGGGCTCGGCGGGGGCAGAGTGGGCTGGTCCGGAGCTTCCTGGCTGGGGCCAGGGGGGTTGTTGCAGCAGAGCCTCTGCTGATGGGAGTCCCAATCTTCAAGAGGGTCAAGGCAGGCGGGTCCTCTGGGTGTCCCAAGGTTGCTGTCCGCTGGAGTCGCAGGGATTCATGCAGGAGCAGGTTCTAGGATCGACAAGCCGGTAGGGCTGGGGCCAAGTCAGTTGTAGTCGTCCTGTTGTTAGCAGCTGCACGGCGGGTCTTCTTCCTCTTGATCTTCTTTCTTCTTTTCTTATCGGGATCTGAGGAAGGAATGTTCAGGGAGCCCCTAAATGCTGAATTTAGGGGCGTTACAGGTAGGGCAAGGGCAAGATGGCCGGGGCCCGGGGTTGTGCTTCACCTCGCCTCCCCCACCTGAGGAGGGGGGTTGGCACAGGCTGGCACACCCCCATTCCTGCTTAATTTGTTTCCGCCAGTCTTCCCGCCAGAGTGGGGGTCAGGACTGGTGGGGGCCAGTTGCTGGGTACAGCAAATGGTCTGGAGAAGCTCACAGAGGCGGCAGGCCTTTGAAGCTTCCCCCTGCCCATCCTGGGGGAGGAGACCTAGCACCTCACCCAGGATGTGCATTGTTGCAGGCCCAGGAGGGCGGGGGCTCTCTACCCAGGGGTCCAGCATCATGTCTGCTGTGTGGCAGCCTAGGCAGCCTCTCAGTCCAGACGTGGATTGTGGTTAGGTTTCAGGGGGCAGCTCTAAGATGCCATCTGTGGTGCATTTTGCATTAAATCCCACACTGGATTCAGTGGGGATTTAATGTGCTGAGAAGTTTGATACCAAACTTGTCAGTCTTCAGTGTAGCTATTATGGTGATGTGGAGTTCGTAATGTTGACCTCCCAGCACCATATACTCTTAATGGCATCACTGCACTTACATTGCCCAGGAATGGCCCTGGGTACTGTAGGGGCACAGGGCTCATGCATCTGTGCCCACACCACTGGCATAGGGCACCCAGTTAGAGTGGTGACTGATGTATGCCAGGGCAGTGGGTTTGTGGGCATGGCACACAGGGATGTGTGCCATGTCGACTCTTTGTTTAGTTCTGTACTTAGGCGGTCAGCCTGCAAAGTCAGCAACAAACGAGGCAAAAAAAAAAAGGGGTTATACAAAGTACCAGTTCAAACGAGGAAGGGAAAGACAGTACAACAAAATCAGCAATCGATATAAGGAAAAGAGGGGGCGGGGGACAGGGGCCGACTCAATAAACATACAATGAAGTAGTCAGAATGTGGGGTCAGGGGGAGAGTGGAACATCAGTGTTATCTACTGCAGGCGGTGTACATATGTCCCCACGATAACTATTCCAAGGTCCCCATACTCTACGCCATTTCCGGGGGCGACCCGGGCCAAGTACACCGTTTTTTCCCTGAACATACACCAGTCCATGTTTTCCTTCCATACTTCGACTCTCGGAGGCCTCCGGGACCCCCACAACTGTGCAATGCCTCGCTTAGCAATCATGGCCCCCAGGGTCGCCAAGTGAGTCTGGGCTACATTATAATCCGTGGGTTCCCAGACATTTAATAAGCAGCGCCTGGCCTCCGGCAAGAGAGCAACACCCGTCACTTCCTTCATTACCTCATTAACACCGCTCCAGAAAGCAGCAACTTCATGACATTCCCAAATAATATGGAGGAATGTCCCCACCTGCCCACACCCCCGCATGCACAGACCCTCCTCAGAAAAGCCCATTCGAACCAAACGGGGGCCCGTGACGTATATCCTGTGGAGGATCTTAAGTTGTACCAGTCGGAGTCGAGCTGGAATCGCGACCTCTTTGGGAGAGGAGATCGCAGACTGCCAGTCCTCGTCATCTAACTCGAGGCCGTCACGGGTCCACAAGTCCCGAAGATGCAGCAGGAGGTCCGACCTATCGTTAATTAATTTTTTGCAGACAATGTAAATGTAAATGTAATGGGTATTTCTAGAGCGCTGCTACCACTCCAAGGAGTATCTTGGCGCTTACACAACCCAGGTGGAAGAGTTGGATGGGGGAAGAAGTCCACGTTTCTTAAACACAGCCACTACACTAAGGTTCTACATAGAGTATCAGACATGGAGAAAATCCACGTTTTCAGTGCCTTCCTAAAAGGGGCTTCTTGGGAGATAGACCGCAGGGAAAGGGGGAGTTTGTTCCAGGCCTTGGTTCCTAGTACAAAAATGGATTTACCACCCTTTGTAGCCAGTTTAAAGCGGGGGATAGTAAGTAGGTTCTGGCTCGCGGATCTTAGACAGCGTGCTGGGTAGTATCTTTTAAAACCCCTTCGTAGATAGATCGGGCCACGTTGATGGAAGGCCCTGAAGGTAGTCAAGAGAAGTTTAAACAGAATTCTCTTTCCTATAGGCAGCCAATGCAGGGTGTTTAGAGCTGCAGAGGCTGATGATCTATGAGGCAGACGCAGTACGAGGCGGGCAGCCGCGTTTTGGATCATCTGCAATTTGTGGAGCACGATTTTGTTTGCTCCAACATAAAGTCCATTGCAGTAATCCAGCCTAGAATTAATTAAGGCCACTGCGACTGTTTTCCTCGCCGAAAGAGGAAGAAGGTCGAAAAATTTCCTAAGTGCTTTAATGATTTGGAAGCACATACCTGCCACTGCCATAGCCTGAGGCTTAAAAGATAATCAGTTGTCAAACTTTATGCCTAGGTTACGGGCGGATGCAATTGTATTAGGTGGAGCTTCTGCATCCGAAGGCCAGCATACTGTGGGGGAAAAAGGATTATTGATCCCTATAGGTAGAATTTCCGTTTTACCGGCGTTGCACTTTAGGTGGTTGTTATTCATCCATTTGAATGTTGCTGCAAGACAGTTCCTAAGATCTTCCTCGGCACCTGGTTGTTCCTTATCCAGCACCAAAATCAGTTGGGTGTCGTCAGCATATGAGATAGAACTGATCCTGAATGACTCGATCAAGTTCATCAGGGGTGCCATGTATAGGTTGAAAAGAGCAGGGCTTAAACTAGAGCCCTGTGGTACCCCTGAGCTGACATTTTTAGCCTCAGACTGATATGGGCCAAGCACTGTTATTTGGCGTCTGTTGGTAAGGAAGTGCCTACACCAAGCCAGCACCTGTCCTCCCACACCTGCGGCAGCCAACCGGTCCAGTAAGATGTTATGGGACACGGTATCAAAGGCTGCCGACAGGTCAAGAAGGATAAGGACAGCCTGTTTTCCCTGGTCCATTGCTGCTCTTAAAGTTTCAGCAGAGTATAGTAAAGCTGATTCGGTAGAGTGTTCTGACCGAAAGCCTGACTGATTCGGGTGGAGAACGTTGTTCTTCTCCAAATAGTTTGTCAGTTGACTATTGACAAACTTTTCAGTCAGCTTAGATAGAAAGGGTAGCAGGGAGATCGGGCGCAGGTTGGAGAGGGTGGTGGGATCAGCCAGGGCCTTTTTTTGGAGTGGCTTGACAGCTGCAAGTTTCCAATCATTTGGGATACTTGCTGTTGCTAGAGAAGAATTGATGATACTGTTAATCATGGGATTAACTATCTCTATTAGATGGTGCAACACCGGAGGAGGACAGGGATCAAGAGGGGAACCTGATTTGCTGGCTAAAATAGCTTTGGCGGTTTCCTCCAGAGAGACTGGGGCGAACTCGTCAAAGCAGCGAGGGGAAGTCATCTTCGCTACCTCTTCATCATCCGTTATGATGTTGTTTTCTGATGAGTATAGAGATAGTACTGTCAGGCACATGACCGTCCAACAATCTATCTTCAAGCGGGGACGACTCCGGAATTACCTCACCCACTGGGAAAACTGACATCAAGGCATGGCGAACTTGAACATAGCGGAAGTACTCTGTGTCACCCAATTCAAACTCCGTCTTTAACATCTCAAACGATTTCACCTGACCCTTAACCCAGAGGTCTCCCACCTTACTAATACCAATGAGGTCCCACTTATCGAACCCCTTAGTCTTCCACAATTTACCAAGCTTATCCGAGCCGAAAAGCGGGGTCGCTAGAGTCAGGCGGTCTTTCCATCCCATCGAACTAGTTGCGTCCTGCCACATACGTACTGCCGTCTTCGTAGGCCCCGACAAAGCCTTAACCACCGACTTTGAGTACAGCACCCTATAACAATTACCCCCTGGCAACAGCCATCTATCCATAGCAAAAGCAGGGTTTAATTCAGGACCATACATACCATGATTGATGGCCCCCAACTGAGAAACCCAATAATAACGTTTGATGTCAGGGAGGGCAATACCCCCGTCATACCACAGGAGCGTCAGTTTGGCAAGTGCAATACGAGGTCTACCGTCCCATATCAACTTCCTTTGAAGACCTTCAACTGCACGAAAATAGCTAGCAGGAACTATATCAAGAGTGTTCTGGAGGGCATAAAGAAAACAAGGCAGAGACATCATTTTAAAGAGGGCCACACGACCAAACGGCGAAAGCGGAAGCTTACGCCAACCCTCGACGTCTCGCTTCAATCTAGTCAAGGGTGGGAGAAGATTCTGTTCATACCGAGTTGCAGGGTCCAATGAAACATAGATACCGAGGTATTTAAACCCCGTCTGTGTCACCTGAATGGGACAGTTACGTGGAAGAGGAGGGACGTCACCAGAAAGAACGTATAAGTAGGATTTCGTCCAATTAATAATCAGGCCCGAGTTCCTACCAAAAGAGGTCAAAACATCGCACAAAATTATCAATGACTTCCTGGGCGAGGTCAGATACAGTAAGATGTCATCTGCATAAAGCGAGATGCGATCTTCAAACTCAGAGGACCACTGAATACCCTTCATCGAGGGCTCCCACCGAATCCATGCAGCGAGGGGCTCGAGGGCTAGGGCAAACAGTAGATGTGAGTCCTCATCCGGCCTTTCCGACACGGAGGAGTACACTGACTGGAAGTGATCCGCAAAGCACTGAACAATCTCTTCAGGATCGGTTACCCGAGCACCACTCGCCATCTCAATCACAGGCACCACACGACTAGCCCTATCCTTCTTATCCAGCCACGCTATCAGTTTCCCTGCTTTATCTCCCACATCATATAGACGTCCCTGTTGCTCTCTACTCATGGCCTTAGCCGCGTCAGTAACCAACGCCCTGTATTCCAACTGTTATAGTCGCAGAACATGCGTCTTAGCAGGGGTAACCTCCTGCTCCAGGCCAAGCTCTAGGTTCGCTATCTCCGCCTCGATCTTAACCACCTCCTCATCCCTCCGTTTCTTAACGCCCGCGATTAACGACAGGGCCTGGCCCCTAAGGACGGTTTTGAAAGCCTCCCAAAGCGACACCGCAGACTAAACAGAACCCTCGTTTTCCAGAAAATATTGGTCAAGAGATTGTACCAGGTCAGCACGAGTTTTGGGGTTCCGGAGATACCAGGGGTTGATCGGGGCTACCCGTCCCTCGGTCCTGGAATTCAACTCCATTCGAAGCCGTAGCGGAGAGTGATCAGAAATTCCCCGAGCCAAATGCTTAACCTCAGTGATAGAAAGTGCCTGTGCAGCAGGCACCAAAACATAATCGATCCTCGAAAGGCTACCGTGAGCGCCCGAATGAAACGTGTACTGCCACTGAGCGGGGTGTAACAATCTCCAGCAATCTACCAGGCCCAGAGTATCGATGAAATCGTGAAGCCAGTTCTGTGTCCCCTTAAGATCCCTAGGTGGATGTCGATCAACCATACCAGAAACCACAGCATTAAAATCACCACCCAATAGCAATGACCCCTCGGGGAGAGCAAGGATAACCCGCCCCAAGTCCGCAAAAGTAGTTGACTGCAGGCCAGGGGGGACATACACAGAAACCAGGGAAAGGGTCCGGCCCTCCCACCTACCCGTAAGAGTGACATAGCGCCCTCTATCATCGAGGACCGTAGTGTCGATCTCAAGCGGGAGAGAATTCTTAATAAGGATACCAACCCCCCTGGAACCAGAGGAGAACCCAGCATGGGCGACCAAACGATACCCCTTCCTATTCAAAGCATGACAAGTATTGCCTATCAAGTGCGTCTCCTGAAGAAGGACCACATCAGGGGAGAGACGTTTCAACAATTGCAGTACTACCCCACGTTTTATCCTATCCCCCAACCCATTCACATTCCAGCTCATCAGTTTCAACCCGCTACCCCCTATCCAGAAGGAGGAAGAAGATCCAACCCCGGTAAGAATCCAGCACTTCGATCAGAAGGTCTAACAATACATTGCCTTGCAGAAAAACAAACACATACCCCATCAGAACCCCCCCATCCCCCCCACCAACATCCAGTTACAAATCCCCCACCCTGCACCCCTGCGTAAGACTAGAAAGCCACCCCAACTTGCAGTGTGCCTGTCGCCCCCACATCTAACTAAACTACAAAAAGTTAATCAGAGGAGGAAAAAGACCCACCAATAGCCCCGCAGCCCCCCCGAATGTCCCATCAAATCACATAACAGAATTATCGAACCACAGTTCGAGGCACCACTAGAGGTCCCAGAAACCAGACAACAGGTGCCTATTCCTGTTCCATCGATCCACCTTCCGCCCCGCCAGACTGTTCCTCCAGTGCAAGGTGGTTCGGCAGAGTGTCTAGCCAGTCGGCCACCACCTCCGGTCGATCGAGAAAATAAGTTCGCTCCGCATGTTCGATCCTCAACTTGGCCGGAAAAAGCATAGCGTACCCATGTCACGCAGTCTCCACTTCACCCCTAGGAAACCAAGTCTCTGCTTCTGGACCTATTGGGTAAAGTCCGGGTAGAAGTTGATGGTAGTGTTCTCAAACTTCATAGGTCCACCTATCCGAGAGGCCTGCAGGATAGCGTCTCTATCACGGAAATTAAAAATCCTTGCGATTATAGGCCGCGGTGGGGCACCCAACTTTGGTTTACCGCCCGGAACTCTATGGGCCCGCTCGACCGTAAAAAACTTACTTAGTCCCTTGGGTGCAAGGTGGCTAACAATGAGATCTTCGACGAAGAGGTCAGCTGCCGGATCCTCCGCCTTCTCCGGAACCCCGATGATACGGACATTGCTCCGCCTAGCCCTTCCTTCAAAATCCTCCAGACGACGCGTAAGGAGGCCACTGGAGGCTCTCAAGTTGCCAACCTCCCTCTGCAGGTCAGCGACGTCACCGGTCAGACTGGAAGTCTTGATGTCCAACGACTTGACTTTCTCGTTCGTTTTCGTCAAGTCCGTACGGATCAGGTTGACATCTATCGCCACAGTATCGAGCTTGTGGGCGAGAGTCTCCATTTGTTACCCAAGGGAGGATTTGATCTCATTGATAGCGGCCATAACGTCCTGCAAGGTCAGCTCAGTTGCCGAAGTCGGTGGATCTCTCGCGTCTTCCAGCGACCTACTCGGTCTGCCGGGAGATCCCTTAGCCTGGGCATATCGATCCCTGATATTAGTCTGGGTATAGCCACCCCGCCGAGTGATCTTAGATTTCTGCCTTTCCCCCTCCGGGTTCCCTGCCATTGCGGGTTGTAGACCGACTTGGAGCGGTTAGACTAAGTAGGAAGATGGCGGCCCCTGGGACCCCCCGAGCGGAGGCCCAGCCTCAGCCAGAGGGTACAGGCCAAGTGTCCTCCCAAAACTGGCAAAGCAATGGAAAAGTACACTCGAGTGCAACGCAGGATAACAGCCCTCGGCACGGGGGGCCGTTCCCAGTCGAAGATCTCTCTGGAAGACCAATCGAAAGTGAAAGTCGACCGGACCGGTCGTCCCTGCCTGCTCAGGCCGATGTTTTTCAACTACAGCTCGGGCACCATGCCAACTCCACAGCCGGGCATCACGGAGACGTAATCTTCTGAGCACCACAACACCGGTTCCCGGGGTCCGATTCGGAATCTGAATGCAGGTTTCGCCTCACCCGTGGTTCATCTTCACGAAGACAGCAATGAGGGACAGGATAGACGACAGGATAGATGCGGGAGGCTACGAGGGTCTCGGGAGCCCTGTGCTCACACGGCCATCTTGGTTGCGCGCGAGTCTCACCCGTTGACAGCCTTTTCGATGGAGGTCTAATAAAAAGGATCAATAGCCATGCTCAGACGGTCGGGGTACCAGACTCTTCGTGCCCAATCCGGCGCTACAAGAATGACTTGAGCCCATTGTGCTTGATCTTCTTCAATCACTCAATCAATCAGGAACATTTATAGAGCGCGCTACTCACCCGTGAGGGTCTCAAGGCGCTGGGGGGGTGGTGGGGGGTAGAGTGCCGCTACTGCTCGAAAAGCCAGGTCTTGAGTTGCTTCCTGAAGGAGAGATGGTCCTGGGTCAGTCGTAGGTGGGTGGGGAGGGTGTTCCACGTCTTGGCCGCCAGGTAGGTGAAAGATATTCCTCCGGTGGTGGTTCTGCGGATCCGTGGGATGGTGGCGCGGTCGAGGCTGGCAGAGCGGAGCTGGCGGGAAGGTGTGCAGGACGTGAGGCGGTTGTTGAGGTATTCGGGGCCCATGTGGTGGAGAGCCTTGTGTGCGTGGGTTAGGAGTCTGAACGTGATCCTCTTGCTGACGGGGAGCCAGTGCAGTTGTTGTTGGCATTGGGGTGGAGAGCTCTTTAACGATGCTGAAGAATTCCTTGCTGTTGTGGGTGTTGTTGTCCAGTCGTTCTCTGAAAGATGACCTTTTGGTGGTGTGGATCAGCTGGTGGTGTTTGCGGATGGCGTTCTTGAGGGCTGTCATGTTTTCCGTTTACTGGTCGTGGCACCAGTCATTCTCGAGGGCGCGGCAGGATTGCTTGGAGTCTTTGAGGTCGTTGGTGAACCATGAGACTTTCTTGCTGGCGGGGTTGTTTGGAGGGTTCTTCAGTGGTGCAAGGGCATCGGCGCAGTCGGTGATCCACTGTGTGAGGTTGTGGGCTGCTTCGTTGGGGTCCGTAGTGTTGGTGGGTGGGTTTTGGCTCAGGGAGGTGGTGAGCTGGTCGGTGGTGATCTTGCTCCAGCATCTACGGGGGGCTTGTTGTGAGCAGAGGTGGGTCGTGGTTTTCCTGAAGTTGAAATGGAAGCAGCTGTGATCGGTCCAGGGAAGTTAGGTGGTGTGGCTGAAGGAGATGTGGTTGCTGGAGGAGAAGATGGGGTCGAGCGTGTGGCCGGCATAGTGGGTGGGGGTGTTGACCAGTTGCTTGAGTCCGAGGTTGGCGAGGTTGTCTAGTAGGGAGGTGGTGTTGTTGTGCTTGTTGTTCTCCAGGTAGAAGTTGAGGTCCCCTAGGAGGATGTAGTCGGAGGAGGCGAGAGCGAGCGGGTCCCGGGGGTCTGTAGATGAAGGTACCTCTGAGGGTGGTCTTGGGGTCGGTGTGTATCTGGAAGTGAAGGTGCTCGGCGGCGGTGAGGGTGTTGGTCGTGATGCGGATGGTGTTTCTGTAGACAATGGCGCTGCCACCTGCGGCTTGGTTGACGCGGTCCCTCCATTTGATCTTTTAGCCGTCCGGGATGGCTATGGCGATGTCGGGGGCTGAGGAGGCGTTCATCCAGGTTTCCGTGAGGAAGGTGACGTCCGGTGCTGTTGTGTCAAGGAGGTCCCAGATTTCTACGGCGTGTTTATGGACGGAGCGGGTGTTGAGCAGGATGCACTCGAGGTGGTTGTTGTTGGCGCTTGTTCTGGCGGGCACGGTGCAGGTCCGAGGGCAGGTGAATTTGCAGGCATGGCAGGTGAAGGCTCCGTGGGTGCGTTTGGGCAGAAGTGGTACAGAGGGAAAGGTGTACAACAAGCGTGCTGAGCAAGCGCCGCCTTGGAAACTCCAATGTGCAATACTGCTGACTTTGCACGTTCTCTTCGAAGGCAAACAAATCTAACCAAGGCTCTCCTCACCGCTGAAAGAGACATTGCGCCACCTCTGGATGGAGATGCTATTCGTGATCAACCAGGCACCGACAGCGGAGTTCAGGGAGCCCTTCAGATGCTGAGCGAACAGGGTTATGCCCTGATATCCCAGCTATGTCCAGAGGCAGAGAGCCTCTTGACAAAGGGAGCACGACCCCACCCTGCCTGGTTTGTTGCAGTACCACATGGAGGTGATGTTGTCGGGGGAACACCTCCACCACCTTACCCTTGAGAGAAGGAATGCCTTTAGTGCCTTGCCTGATTGTCCGGAGCTCCAAAGGGTTGATACGGAGACCAGACTCCGACGGAGACCAGACGCCACTAATCTCCGCCTCTACCAGTTGGCCACTCCATCCCAGAAGTGACACATCTGTCAACACCGTTAGATCTTGTGGGGGAAGTGTAAGAAAGTGGGCTTCTGTTGCAGTAACCCACCCCCCTTTTTGCCAGACACTTGATGCACTTTCACTTGATTTGCCCTGAGTCCCTGTCAATCAGGTTCCCAAGGCCTGTGTTCTATCCCATACCTGTACCTTTGCACCCACATTTGCCACATCTCTGGCTACAGGTAAGCCCCTTGTAAAAGGTATCATGGGTACTAAGGACACTGCAACCATTGAAGGCCTCTAAGGACTGCAACACCTGTTGTGCCACCCTAGGGGGCCTGCCCCATCACACCCACACACTGCCATTGCAGGCTGCATGTTTTGGTGCACAGAAAAGTAAAGAGTCAACATGGCATACATCCCTGTGTGCCATGCCTGCAACCCACTGCCTGGGGCTAGTTAAGTCACCTGTTTAGCAGGGTGCACTAGCCCCCAGGTGAGGGTACAGTTGCAAGAGCACTGTACCCCTACAGTGTCTAAGTCCATTCTTAGACATTGTAAGTGCAGTAAAGCCATAAAGAGTATATGGTCTGGAAGTTGGTCATTACAAACTCCACAGCTCCATAATGGCTTTATTGAAACCTGGGAAGTTTGGTAGCAAAGTTCTCAGCATTTTAAACCCACCCTGATGCCAGTGTGGGAATTAATGTAAAATGCACTCAGAGGGCATCTTAAAGATGCCCCCTAAAAAAAGACCAGCCCTGGGGTGGTTCCTGTAGGGGGCTGGCTTAGTATATGGTGCACACTTATGTAAGTGAAGCACCCTGCACTAATCCAGGCAACCCTTGTGGTGGGTTTAGTGGTCTTAGACAACCAAAGAAAGCTCTCTAACTGGTAGCTGTGGAGAGCAGCCTTCAGGCTTAGTCCACAAGGAGTGCAAAGCAGCTTGTTTTACCAGTACTAATCATATAGTGTAGATTAAGTGAAAAAGACCCACACAGTGTAGTTATAAAAAATATGAATGTATTATACAAACTCACGCACACATGGTTGTATCTCCGACCGGAGATATAATCACAATACACACAATACTTCAACAGTAGAACAGGTAAGTAGCACAAATACAAAGTGGTCGCCAGGGGGAGACCAAACCATATACTAATAAAGTTGAATGCAAACCGTGCCCAAAGTTGAGACTGGACCCAGAAGACTTGGAAGAGCCGGCGACCAAAGGAACCACACGAGGTAAGTACCAAGGAACCCCACGGAGGCTGTGTACAGAGTACAGAAGAGAGTCCAGATGGAATCCAAGGGTGAATTCTTGAAGAGGAGTACCTGCAAGCAGAAGGGTCAGAGTCTATGCCACCCGGGAGTGACCCAGAGGCCACGAAGACCAATGACCACCAAGGAACGAAGTTGCAGGAGAGTTGACGGTGACCTTCTTGCTGCAGCTGTGAGCACCAGGCGACGCTGTGGAGGACCAGGAGCCGTTCACGAGCTGTCCGCATCGTAAGTCGAGAGCCTGGCGGTCGGTGTCCGGCAGGAGCACCAACAAGCCTTCGCAGCAGCAACAGATGAAGAAAGTGCATTGTGGGGACCAGCAAGGTCCAAGGGACTCCCAAACCGCAGGAGAGTCAGAGCAGGCCCCGAGCAAGCAGGGGAGTCAACTGGAGCCAAAGAGGACCTTCAAGAGGACCCACAGGCCAAAGGCACAGGAGTCGCAAGAGGTGAAGAAGCACTTATACGGATTGTTCATGATTTGATTAAAGTGGGGGTTGTGGAGGAAGTTCCTTATAATGATTGTAACAGTCCTATTCTTCCTATCTTGAAAAAAGATACTGACACTAGGATTTACAGATTCATCATTGATTTGCAAGAAGTCAACAAGATTATAGTACCGCAGTACCCTGTGGTTTCGGACATAACACTGCTCACCTTCGTTCCTCCAACAGCAACTACATTTTCTGTGACTGATTCGAAGAATGCTTTCTTCTCGATTCCTATTCATCCTGATAGCCGATATTTGTTCGGTTTGAATAATAGATCGTTCAGATTTTGTAGAATTCCTCAAGGGTACACTGAGAGTCTGAGCATTTATAGTCAAGCGTTGAAACAACAACTTGATTCCTTTACTTTGTCTGAAGGAGTGGCTCTCATACAATATGTCGATGACATCTTGTTGGCAGCCGATACGCCTGAGCAGTGTAAAAAATGTACTTTGTCCCTACTTTCTTTTCTTGCTACACACCATCATAAAGTGTCACGGAAGAATTTGCAATATTGTAGACCGAAGGTAACCTATTTAAGTCACCTTCTGTCTAAGGAAAGTCGTGCACTAACACCAGATCGCATACAAGCAATTTTAGAGACACCAGTACCTTCTACTCAGAAAGATGTCCATGCATTCATTGGTTTGACTTCGTTCTGCAGGCAATGGATTTTAGGATTTTCACACATTGGTAAACCCCTGCTAGCGCTTTTGACTAAAGACACTCAAATGCCCCTTCCGTGGACAGATGAATGTCAGAATGCTTTTCATCAGTTACGTCAAGCTCTTTGTTCTGCACCAGTGTTAGGCACTCCAGATTACATGATGGCCTTTACACTCTATGTACACGAGAAAGATGGGTGTGCATGGTCAGTTTAAGTACAGACACACGGTGACAAGCAGCGTCCCTGTGCGTATTTTTCAGCAGTTCTTGACCCCGTTGGTCGTGCATTGCCTGGGTGCTTCCGTTCAGTTGCAGCAACAGCTGTGTCCATACGTCAGAGTGAAGGGATAGTTTTGTCACAAACTGTTGGTGCTAGTACCCCATGCGGTTGATGCCCTTTTAAATCAAACGAGAACGCAACACTTAACTAGTGCTCGTTTAACAGGATACGAGTTGACACTGTTGGCCTCTCACATTACTTTAAAGAGATGTGCGACACTGAACCCAGCTACTTTGTTGCCATATCCAGCGACTCAGGCTCAGTCACAAGAATCTCACCATTGTATCTTCCTTACTGAGGAACAGAAAAAGGGTTGCGTCAACTTGCAAGATTCGCCCCTTTCAGATGTAGATGGTGAACTGTGGGTTGATTGGTCCTGTTTGAAGTTACCAGATGGTCCGACCTCAGCTGCATATGCAATGACACAAGACAGTAGTGGAGACAGCTCGCATACCACAGAAGTTGGCTCAAGCAGCAGAGCTAATAGCTTTAACACGAGCGCGTGAACCTAGCACTGACTTGCATGTGAACATCTATACAGACAGCCGCTATGCTTTTGGAGTGGCCCATGATTTTGGGCTACTTTGGAAGGAAAGAGGCTTTCTTACATCCCATGGGATGCAGATAATGCACGGAGAATTAGTGCATAATCTTTTGACTGCGCTGACATATCCAAATAAAATAGCTATTTTGAAGTGTAGCGCACACAAGAAAGTGACTAATAAGACAGGACAAGGCAATGCCTTTGCAGATCGCGTAGCTCGTGAGACTGCAATGCAACGAAGCACTACATCCATGTACGTAGTGAAATCACAAGCTGAACGTTGGCATGATGCTAGAGAAGAAGTATTAGATATACAGAGATCTGCCTCTGTGAAAGAGCTGGAGCAATGGTCTAAAGAAGGAATGTTAGACGATGAGGGTTGTTGGCATAACAAAGAAATGGATAAGTGGAAATTGCCTGCTGCTTATTTATAGCCTATGGTTCAAATGGCACATGGGCCGGTACATGTTGGAGCTCTGGCAAGAACGAAATTGCTCACACAAGTCTGGGAGCATCCAGAGATTGCCGGTGAAGCTAAAAGAATAGTACAGTCCTGTTTGATCTGTTGGCAGTATAATCCTGGTAAAGGGACACAAACTCCAACAGGAGGGTTTGCAACACCGACCGCACCTTTTGAAGTTTTGCAGATGGATTACATCCAACTTGAACGCTGCAATAACTTAAAGTATGTCCTAGTGGTGGTATGTGCCTTCAGTATATGAATAGAGGCATACCCTACAAAGGATAATACAGCTCTCACTACAGCGAAGGTGCTTCTAAAGGAGTTTTTCCCCTAGATATGGTATTTGCAAGCTTTTGTGGAGTGACAACGGACCTCATTTTATTGGGCAAGTTGTTGAGCATGTCATGAAAGGATTAGGGATGAAACAGAAATTCCATGCAGTCTTACACCCGCAATCAGCAGGATTAGTGGAGAGGTACAACGCTACTTTGAAACTGAAATTAGCGAAAATACTGGCTTCCACGTCTTTGAAATGGCCAGACACACTACCCTTGGCATTGTTGTCCATAAGATCGGTGCCAAATTCACGATCTGGCATTTGGAAAGTTCCTAAGCCACGCCCTGTACATGATGTACCTTGTGTTCTGATGAATGATTATTTGGCACAGTTAACCGACAGTTTGATCTCTATTCATCAACAGGTTCGAGAAGCTCTTCCTGACAGATCTACAGGTGAGGCCCACGAACTCCGTCCTGGAGACCACGTGATGGTCAAAGTTTTCGAGAGGTCGAACAGTTTGGAGCCGAGGTGGCGAGGACTGGATCAGGTGCTCCTTGTGACAAGGACAGCAGTTTGAGTGACGAACAGGAAGAACTGGGTTCATAGCACTCACTTTAAGCGAGTGTCGCCTGCCTTGGTGGAAACTGCTGTGCTGACTTGATCATCAAGAGATCCTGGAAACGGAGAAGGGCCATGCTATCTCACCTGACCAATCTGAGGGAGTCTTCCCGGACCACACGATTTCTGGAGCATCGCGATACCAACTGAGACGAAGGAAAGAGCCTGCATTGTCAAAATGGACTGGTTGAGCTACTGCCCTGGGTTGGTGAAACGGAGTGCTGATGTGGCAAGGGGGGGGGGGGGGGGGATCAGTCCTGCGAAGTGACACCCGTCTTGGCCCTCGGTGAAGAAATCAACGGCTGCCCAGGGATAAGAGCTCCAACTGTTGTTTTTTTATGACGAAGTGATCATGTCTGCTGAAAGATCAACTGTTGCTAAGATCTGCAATAGGAAAATAATTTGTGCTGGAGGGTTTGTTGTTGCTATGGTGGTTATAGCAGCAATAACTTGGTTTGTTGAGTAAGTGGCTCCTGCTCGACAATTGCTGATTGCCACTACTCCTGCACCGGTTGAGCATCATTATTGTACACTTCCCTACCATGAGCAGAAGCATCGACAATCCTACCTAAATAACACCTTCATCCAGATGTTGCATCATACTCATAATGCCACAAATACCACAGACTGTTGGGTGTGTGGGATGATACCTGCGCACCAAAAGAAAGGAGGAACACCTTTTATTCCTCTTCCGTTCTCTCATAACGGTTCTTGTCAAGCCTGGTTTGCGCTTTTGTCTGCCTCTGAAAGGGCCAACATTACAGAGATGACAGTAGGACAGATCAATTATCACCTTAATAAAGAATGTTATCCTGATGAGAATGGTTACCCTCAGGCTAGAGGAACAAAATGCGAATGGGAGGAGTACCAACCTGACAATATTTCTATGCCACATGTCTTCACAAATACAAGGACTATGAAGAACAATGGACTTTTTGTGATTTCTGTGACAAGAGCTAAAGCAGACTTATGCATTAGTAGTGTTGGGAGAATTCCGGTGGGGAGAAGTGAATGTACTGTACTGTAATTCTGACAATTGAAGGTACCAATAACAGCAGTTTTACGTCTTCGCATAATACATACTTTGTTTGTAGTAATAAGGGATACTACCAACTACCTGACGGAACTCAACTCTTGGTATTCAACAATTCAGGCTGCAATAGATCATTTTCAACTGATATTACTAGCCATCTGTTATTTTTTTTACTTTTGAAGTACGTACTATTCACTTTCTGGATTAATCAAAACGGCAGTCCAAAAATGGTATCTGCATTGACCAACACTGGCTCACCCTCAAATGTGGAAAAAATAGATTAAAAGGTTTCTTACTTGGAATCCCAGTTCCTGTCCAGGGAATCCTCATCGGTCATAAGCACTTAATTGTCCTGGCCATGTGCGCGATCTCAAATCACTTTGTAAAAAATATGTGCCAGCTCTTTTAGAAGACAAAAAGCGCATACACATTGAAAACAACAGACTTTGCAGCCTAGAAAAGTCCATAAATGGGCAAATTTATTTTGAGTTTCTGTTTTCAAACTATATCTCCAGTTGGAGGAATAGAGTCACCAAATCCAAAGTGACTAGAACTATCAGTCACAAATCTTTTTTTTAAAATAAAAAAGTAAGAAATTTTAGCACACAGGCTGCACAACTGACGCATTAAAAGTGGCACTGTGCCTTTAAGGGTTTCACCCTTAATCCACTCTCCCATCATGCACCTTAGGTGATAGATTAGTTAATTATTACGTTATTACAGAGATAAGGAACATGCCCCTGAAAAGAAACATCTGCTTTAAACTCTGGTCCAGGAAAGTGGGAGGGTTGCTTATGACTTTGAAGAAAATTCCTCTGGAAAAGAACTAGGATTACAGATAAGAAGCGTTTTCTTCTCTTTCAGGGGATCATCTTCAAGTCATAAGCACAGAGTAGAATAGCAAGCTTATATTACTACAAGAATTGTAGACAAGAAAAAAGCAAAAACCAAATTCACTCGAAAACATTTCTCGAGGGGCGTGGCCAACCATCATAGCCACGCGGACGTGATCCGGATCGGCTCCGCGTCGAGCCCGGCAACTAAGGGCTTTACAGCGTGACCAGTGCCGTGAATTTGGCTCGCAGCTTGAGTCCTGGGCGTGCTGTCATCAGAGGATGCTTTGCTACTTAGGATTTTGTCTGAAGGAGTGGCTGCGAGGCAGAGGGACGGACCAAGTGGGGGGAACAGTGGAGCTGACAAAATGGCGCCTGCACTCGCTGCGCTCTGTACAGCTCGGCCGGGCCAGATTTCCCCTAGGTGCGGACGGCCCCACGATCCCTGGCCGCTGAGTGGTTCTACCCCCCTAAGCAACAGGGGCCTTGAGCAGTTGCCGGATTCTTGCTGCGTCTGGCCCTAAGTAGCGCCCGTGGATTGGCTGCTGCGCTCAGAATGACAGAGTCAGGGGAGGCCCCACCACTGACTGCATCACTCAGGTGGGAGCGTGCGAGCAGGCCGGTGTGGGTAGGATGCCCCCAGAGCGTTCGCCTCACCCCCATCACTGGTCCTTATGAGTGCGGATCAGGGGGGAGCCTCCCCAGGACCACACAACGATGCCAGACTTCAAGATGGTGCCCGGTGGGCTGGTAATGAAAAGAGAGCCTCGCGTCTGGGGCAGGGTTGGTGGTGGGAGCCGGTGAGAGCGCACACTTGTCCCTGCAGAGGGGTGAGCCCCCAGGGCACTCGCATCATCCTTATCATGGGGCACCACGACAGCGGAATAGACTCTCCAAGACTCTAACCCGACATGAGCTTGCTGGGAAAAAAAGGGTCTGTGGGCAAGAAAGTGCTCACGGGGCACTTCATAGTGCCCTGACAAAGGCCCCGCTGTAGAGGTCTCTGGGACTCCCCTACTGCCGCCCCCGCCCCGGCTGATCCCGGGCAACTGCCCCTGCTTTAGACTACAATACTAAAATCTAGTGATCGACCGGTCCAGAGATAGCAACGCAATAGCCAGAGACGTGGCCCATATGCAGCTGAAAAAGACTCAAACTAATAGAGTCTCCAGCTAATTTGCTGCATCTGAGTCCCGAGCGGAGAAGGTCAGGGGGGGTGGGTGGGTGGGACTACGTGGCGGGCAGCATGGTGTTTACCAGGGAGGACCCGCTGGCGACGCTGCAGGAGTTCAAAAAGGAACTCAGGGACGACATAAAAGCAGACCGTGGCGTTTCGTTCAAGGCTTTCCATTTAGAGATGGGCTCGAAGCTGGTGTTGCTCCAGGCTGATGTGGATTCGGTGGGAGCCTGCACCATAGATCAAGAAGCAAAGTGCCAGAACCTTGAAGGGCGAATAAAGCCTCAGGAAGAGGGAACTGCCAGCCTGACCACCCAATTGCACTCCACCCTGTACGAGGACCTGCAGAATTGTTCCTGCAGAGACAATGTAAGAGTGAGAGGTCTAGAGGAGGGAAGCGAGGGACCCGAACTGGAGGCCTTCATGGTGGGTCTTTTCTTCAGTGTTCTGGGTGACGATCATCCAGAGGTCCGGCTGGAAAGAGTGCATAGGTTGGGCATGTGTAACCAGGGAGACAAAAAGCGCCCACGAGACATCAGGACCAAATTCAGCTTCTTTAAAACTAAGGAACTTGTCCCACAGGAAGCTAGGAGCAGTGATGTGATGACTTTTCAAGGGGCTACTTGCTCACTCTTGGAAGGTGTAGCTCCAGTCACGCTGGCATGCCGGCAGCAGTTCAGACCGGTCACGGCGGCATTGAGGGAATGTCAGATCAAGTATCGATGGACATATCCTTTTGGTATCACTTTCTCGTTCAGAAACAAACCCCACCACTTTACCGAAGTGGAAGGGGCAGCGACCTTGTTAGGCTTTGAACAATCATCGCCACAACTGGCGGTGACTCCAGGGAGGGAGGGCCTGAAACACTCTTCAGAGAGGCACTCATCGGGCTCCTGGCAGACACCTAAGAAGGTCAGCAGATCAACGAGATGCTGATCGTCCCAAGCATAACGTCTCAAAACCCTCTAACTCTTCGACCCGCCCCCACTAGCCTGTTGAATACTCGGAAACTCTGCCCAGAGGTAGGCAGGATTTTGCAGGGGGATGCCCTTGGACTGGGGGAGGTAAGGGGGCGATTTAATGAAGCAATGGGATCCTTTCCAGCCACGGGACTGAGACTTGCTCGCTTACTCCTTTCAAGATATGAGTATCTTCGTGTCCAAATACATGCATATGCAGGGCTCTAGATGCAGGACTGGACTCGCCCCCAGAGTCACCAATAGCGAAATCTTTTGTTAGCTTTGGAGATTTTTTTGTTCAAAGTTCTGTTGTTTGTTCTGATGTTCTGTTCCTACCGGGGAGCCAAGCTTCCGACACAACTGATCGAGTTTGGGGAAGAGGGGGGCGGAGGACTGGGGGAAGGTGGGGCGTTCTTTTCCATGGCAAATGTGCTCCACGCACCTTGCTTTATGCCACTCATCTGTCTGTCCTGGAACGTTAGGCATCTAAACTGCCCTAACAAAATGCAACACCTATGGACTTATCAGTCAAGCGCTTCGCCATAGATAGCGGGAGCACAGCTGCACCCAATATGTCTCTCGGATCCAGCAATCGTGGAAATGTCACTTGACTGGCTTGTGCCTCGCTCCAAACTCACAAGATGGTCCTACCATAATATCCTGATTAAGCATCATCTTCTTCGAGATGACTTGAGAAAGCCGATCAAAGATTTATTTGCTCACAACGATCCCAAAGATACCTCCCACTTGACAAACTGGGACACCTTAAAAGCGATTATAAAGGGTAAATGCATTGCCTTGGCTTCCACCCAAAAGCAACAACAAACTGGGGAGCGGTTGGCATTGGAGGGGGAGCTGCGGGTCACCGGACAGTCACACACGGAGGCCCTATCGAGCCAAACCTTAAGGAAAATGACTGCTCTGAAGGGGAAGCTTCAGGCAATATATACCAATAGGGCAGAAAAAGAAATTCTACGCCTTCAAGACCATGGGTATGATGGAAATGATAAAATCTGTCCTCTGCTGGCACGTCAACTCAGGGCTAAACAAGAAAAGGAGTATGTCAAACAAATATTTGACATAGCTGTCACCATAAATGACAGTGAGGAGGGGAAGGCGAGCGCCTTTCGAGACTTCTACAGATGAATGTACACGGCAGACCCTTCACTAAGAGAGGACCAATCGCGCTACCTGGACTCACTAGATCTCCCACAGGTCTCCCTGGCCAACAATGAAGCCCATTTCGAGTGAGAAAATCCAAAATGCAATAGACTCTCTAAAACTCCAGAAGGCCCGAGACCCAATGGGTTCAGGGCCCATTTCCACCTAATGTTTGCGGCTGATCTTACCCATACCTTGCAGCACTTTTCAATGAAATAGTAACCTCTCATCAAGTCTACCCGTCGAAGGGGGAAGCATTACTCACGCTAATCCCCAAAGCAGGAAAAACACCCAAGAATGCACGTCATATAGACCTATTGCGCTCCTGAACCTCGAAGCAAAACTTTATCCAAGATTTTGGCCACTAGACTTGAAGACATCCTACCAAACCTGGTCCACCCAGTTCAATCTGGTTTCTTTAAAGGACGCCAAAACCATGATAACCTGAGCAGGATAATTCATCTAACTGATAGAGTACGGAAGAAACCTATTCTAGCAGCCTTGCTCTCACTAGACGCAGAGAAGGCCTTTGACCAAGTTGACTGGTCCTTACTAATTTGCACCCTTCATTGTTTGGGGTTCGGCAAGGCTTTTCTGAGCATGGTGCGGGCCAACTACTCCTTCCCCAGGGCCCTGGTTTTGGTCAACGGATTGGCCCCGGATTCTTTGACTTATTGGGAGGCACTCATCAGGGCTGCCCCCTCTCAACCATGCTTTTTGCCCTCTGCATTGAACCATTGGCTGTGCGTATCAGAGCCAACCCAGACATTCAGGGGATTAAATTCAGCCCAGACAAGCATAAAATCTCACTCTTTGCAGATGATGTTCTGCTCCCATCACTGAGCCCAACTCGTCCCTTCTAGCCATACAAATGGAACTTCAGGAGCTTGAGAAAGTAGCGGGATTGAAAGTCAATCTCTCTAAATCTTTCTTACTTAACCTGACACTGCCCCAAGCAATGATGACGGCCGTCATGGAGGCATCTCCCTTCCGATGTGTTCATGAGGAAATTACCTATTTGGGCATCAAAATCACTCCTAATCCAGCAGACCTCTATAGGCGAACTTTCCACCCTACTCCGGCAGCTTAAATGAGACTTTAAAAAATGGGCTTTCACATATATAACCTTGATAGGTCATATAAACGTGCTCAAAATGAACGTGCTGGCATGCCTCCTCTACCTTTTTCAGGGTCTCCCAATCCTGGTTAACAGAGAGCTGTTCACTGAGCTGAAAGGGATGATAACAAAATGTATTTGGCAGGGGTGTAGGGCCCGCCTATATCAGCGACTATTGACCAGACTGCGCTTATTGGGGTGGGGGGGGGGGGGGGACTTTCCCTCCCGGATTTCCCTCTCTAACAGAGCGGTACATATCCGTGTCCTGGCGGAGTGGTCCCTCCAAGCCTCAGACAAATACTGGCTCAATATGGATAGGCACGTCGCAGGACTGTCCATATGGGACCTGCCCTGGACACCAAAACAAGACAGGCCATGAATGTATATCTTAGCGTCCCAACATCCACTGCTCTTAATGCATGGAATACTGCCATCAAGACATTGCCCTTGACGACCTTTCCGCCCCTTACACCCCCTTCCATTTTAATCCCGCCTTCCCCCCAGCAATAACAGAAGGTCCCTTTCACAGATGGGAGGGAGGGTGGGTGCCTCATGCTGTCTGATCTCTTCTCCAGAGGAGAACTACGCTCCTTTACAGACTGCGCCAAAACCATTCAATGGCCACCTACAGAAAAATAGCACTACTTCCAGTTAAAACATTGGGTGAAACAACACCAGATACGTTTGGCAGCAATCAGGGACCTGCTCCCAATAGAGAGATTTGTCCAAGCGGGCGGCCTGACCAAGTGCTGCATCATGATTCTTTACAAGATGCTTCTTGCGCTGGGTCCGTTTCAGGTCACACGCCATAGGATGTTCTGGGATGCCCTACTGCTTTCCCCCTTAACAGAAAAGCAATGGAGTTCCCTTTACAAAGATATTGCTAAACGCTACCGTTCCATGTTTCTGAAGGAAGTCAATTACAAAACTATGTTCGATTGGTACCTGCACCCCCAGAGGCTACATACGCTCTTCCCCAACACCTCAGATAGATGTTGGTGGAGGTGTGGGCTCTTAGTCGACTTCTGCCACACATGGTGGGATTGTCCCTCCATTCACCCTTTTAGAAGGAAAACCTATGTCAGATTAAACAGATTCTGGGGTACCCTACCCCAGACTCTCTGGAGCATGTTCCCTTGGGGTGCGGGACCCGCGCCTTAGGCATCAAACCCAGGTGGACCGCTCTATCATGTGGTTATGCCTGGGGGCGGTTAAAATGGCAGTAGCCGCAGCCTTGGAAGAAACCAGAGGCTCAATTGCATGCCAGACTATGCAGAGCCCTAGCCCTGGAACGAATGACGGATATTATAATGGACTTCTGCAAGGGTTCTGATTATATCAGGAGTCCATTGGTGGGATACCTGTCGGAAGGCCTTCCGCTCTTTGCATGTGGCCCTAAATTAAGGGCCCTTCACCTCTTCCAAACATAACTGGCCTGGCCTGGTTGCACTTTCCCCGGGAGCCGTGGTTCTCAGGGCTCTTGTGGTCCCCCTCGTGTTTGGCCCCCCCGAGTCTGCCCGGATTGGACGGGTTGGGCCCTGACGAACCCCCTGGCAGTGATACAGCCTGCCTCATGCTCTCCTCAATCACTTCATGCTTATGTAGATTGAATTCCACGGGATTTTCTATTTGTTTACTATTTTTATTTATGTTGATAGCTACGGATCATAGTGCCTGGGCGCTGTGTAGATTGTACAATATATACAATGTGATAATGGGTTTTGGCGCCTGGAAATGCGAAGAATTATGCCAAGCACTTGTGGAGAAACTGTGTACTGTCTCTAGCTATCTGGTGATTTTGGTATGGGTTAGAGCTCGGTGGAGCTTCAAAAGTTGTTAAAACTTTGTGAAAATCAATTAAAAGATTTTGACAAAAAAGATTCTCAGAAAGACCTGACACACTTGGCCATCTGTCTTGAATCTGAATCCAAACCATAATGGTAAAGGTATACATCAACCTCCGTGTAGAAGCTTTACAAGTCTCTGAAATGGGTATGTTTCTTTACAGAGCTATAGTCCCTGCTTTCCCCTAGTTGTCTGATCTTTAGGTTTAGAAAGAGAAGAATTCCTTCACTAACTGGTAACAGAGCACGATGCAAGAAACAATCCATTTAGAGAGACCAGGCCTATGAGGCCAATAGTCACACATAGTTGGTCAGTTTGTCCATCTCTTTTGTTTTGTCAATCTCTTTTGTTTTGTCAATAGAATTTTAGTACACTTTTGACATCCAGCAAATAACAACCTCTTACTCTGAAGTTGACAGGTTTGGGAAGAAGTTTGGCAAAGATACTGTTTGATTTACATGAAAATCTGATACTACCTTAGGAAGAGAAGCATAGTAGGTTCATATTACAGCTCTGTTCTAATAAAAAACTATATTATGCTCTCTTGAACATAAGGCCTGAATGTCGCCGACCCGGTTTACAGAAGTAACAGCTATGCAGAAGGCTGTCTTCCATTATACATGCTGTAGAGTCACCTACATTCAAAGGGTGGACCCATCAACTTTTAAAAAACTGGTGACTTCAGTAATGCTCTTTCTGGCGAAGGCTTCAACCGCAGATTCCTCACCTTTTGAATATTTGCCAAGCATCAGACTGGATAAGGAAACTTTTCAGTAGTACTACTGCGCGCCAGTAGGTGGAGCCATGTAACTCCGCACTGACGCTCTTCTGCTCCAGAAATGATATCCTATATAGGCACAACTCTCACACATGGATGTCAATTACTTTCGAGGCTGTCTGGGCCCCCAGACGTGAAGACCCAATAGCAAATTGGTTGACCAGTGTGTCGATTCCTAAACATGGCATCCTATTGAGAGTCCAATTACAGAACGGGGAGGATTGGTGAAGAATCTGCAGCTTGATAGAGTCTCTACCAGAAAGAGAGTTACTGAAGGTAAGTAACTTGTTCTTCTAGCAGCGACTTCTAGCTGCAGATTTCTCACCTTTTAAATAGATACCAAAGCAGTACCTATTATCAGAAAGTCCTGCAGAACCGATTGGGCAAAGCTACCCTCTCAGCAAACCTGACTGTCCAGACAATAGTGCTTTGTGAACGTATGGAGGGACAGCCACATAGCAGCCTGCCAAATGTCTAGTGGAAGCAGCTTTGGCCCTAGTAGAATGACCATGCAGTCCTTCCTGAGGCTGCTTTTTAGCCAGTGTATAGCAGATCTTAATTGAAAGCACAATCCAGCGGGATATGGTGGTCATGTGCACTGCCATGCCATTCTTTGCTCCAGAGAACCCCTCAAAGAGCTAATCGTCCACTTTGTTGTTCAGTAAGGTCAATGTAAATGTTTACCATTTAAACCCCAAAAAAGTTCTACAGTGCCTCCTCCTCTGTAGAGGGGTGAGGTAGAGCACAAAACGCTGCCAAGGTATTGTTTTGACTGACGCTGTAAGGCATCACAACTTTAGGCAATTAGTATGCCCGCTCCTGAAAATCCAGCTTTTCTGGTAAGAAGGGGTATGGTAGGTTGACACAGGGAGCCTAAAGCTCACTCATATTCCATGACTATGTTATGACAACAAGGAACACTGTCTTGAGGGTGAGGAGCATCTGTGACGGGGCTCAAAAGGAGTGTACATCAGATATGCAAAGACCAAATTAAGATGTCCCTGGTCCATGATAAAGGGAGAGGGATGAAATAAAGGTTGCAAACCTTTAAAAAAGTGCATTACAACTGGAAACTTAAAAAAATCTGCTTTCATCTGGCAAACGTAAAAAGGCTGAAAGGTACCCTTTAACGTGCCCAGAGCAAAGACTTGCTAGGAATCTTTGAAGGGACATTTTCGTACACAGAGCACGCTTCATCTGCTCCAGTTTGATACGCAATACTCCGTCTGCAGTTCACCTATCGATTGGTAGGTGTGTGCTGAAGTTATGGATAATATGCTGCATGACTAAACACTTATAAGGTCCCAAAAGCAAACACATAGAGAAAAGGCATTATCATTTACAATGTCAATAGCTATAATTCTCCCAAATGCGAGACCTACTGCATTGAAAATGCTCATTTTATATGCCTGCAGTATTCTGGAGGGTGATCATTTGGAAGGCCATTGATGCAGAGGCCATGAGGACCTACGTGGGCTTTTTTCTTACAACTGAACTTGCAAGTGAAGGCATTTCTGACTGCACAATATATTAAAATCCAGTCAGAAAATAGTGAAAAATATCTCCAGTCCTAAGGGGTGTCGGGTGAGATTGGTTTGACGGGGTTTCAAAATGATTTTAGTGAGAAAAAGCCAGACATGGCTGTGCTCAGTGCTCCCGGATCCTGTTCCTAGGAACCAGAAAAATGACCTGTCACCACAAGTGCAAGCTGGGACAATGGAGTTAGGGCAAAGCCCTTAAAGACACAGGGCCGTTATAATGCCTTAGCTGTGCAACCTATGTGCTAGCATTGCCCTACATTACCTTTATTGTTCCTTTTAAACATGAGATTTGTGACCGATATTTGTAGTCATTTTGGATTAAGAGACTATTACTCCAATTGAAAATATTTTTTAGAATTGAATGAGATGTAATTTGACCATTTCTATCAGTTTTTGAGGCTGCAAAATCTATTGTTTTCAATGTAGATGTGCCTACTGTCTTCTAAAAAAGCTTGCACATATATAGATATATTTTGCAAAGTGCTCCGGGATCCCGGACATGGGCAGGACAATTCATTGCTTTTGTTTTTTTATGAGGTTTCCCTGGAACAGAATCACTGTAACATTCCCACATTTTCATTTTCAAAATCAGCTTGTTGCATACAATGAATATTTGTAGAATGCCTACTAACTGTGAGATTAAGTTTAAGGAAAAATGTCTTTCTCTAGTAGACTACTGCACGCCAATCCTCTCTCTGTCCCAGCACCACACCGAACAAGCATTTGCAATGCAATAGGTCTCGCATTAGGAAAGTTTGAGCTATTGGTATTGTAAATGACAATTTTTTTATTTATGTGTTTGTTTTGAAAATAGCGAAATTAATAGCTTTGGCATTTACAATGCCAATAGTCATAACTTTCGCAAATGTGACACCTATATCATTTGTAATGCAATATGTGTTGTATTTACGCGACTTAGATGTATTGATATTACAAATAACAATGGCTTTTAATTTTTTAAATCATTAATACTTAACTAAAAGTTATTGTAATTTATAATAACAATAGCTTTTGTAAATAACTTTTGTGAAGATTATGTTCATTGTATTTTATTGTGAAGAAAATCCAAGAACAGAAATGAAATATTAACCTCTTTTTGTGACATTTGTAATAAAGCTTGAAACATTGAGAGAACATATTTGAACCAGTTGTTGTTGAATTGTTGCACAGATTGATGCTGTGGTGGCGCTGAGTGATATGGTGGCTACGAGTAATGCTGTGGCGTTCAGTGATGCTGTGGTAGCGCATAGTGATGTTGTGGTGCCCCTGAGTGATGCTGTGGTGGTGCTGAGTGATGCTGTGGTGATGCAATAGATAGAGTGAGTGTGATAGATAGATAGAGGGAGGGGGATAGATAGATAGACAGAGTGAGGGCGATAGATAGACAGATAAAGTGTCTTTATTTTGCATTGAGTATAGAGTAAATATGTGGCATGTAATTATGTGGCACTGAGTGGTATTGTGTGGAGTGTGTGTTGCATTCAGTAGAGTGTAATTATGTGGTGTGTAATTATCTGGCACTGAGTGGTATTTGGTGTGTATGTTGCATTGAGTGCTGTGTAATTATGTTGCATATAATTATGTGGCACTGAGTGGTATTATGGGGAGGTTATGTTGTATTCAGTAGAGTGTAATTGTGTGGCGTGTAATTATGTGGCACTGAGTGGTATTGTTTGGAGTGTATGTTGCATTGAGTGCAGGGTAATGATGTAACATAATTATGTGGCACTGAGTGGTATTGTGTGGAGTTTGTGTTGCATTCATTAGAGTGTAATTATGTGGTGTGTAATTATGTGGCACTGAGTGATATTTGGAGTGTATGTTGCATTGAGTGCTGTGTAATTATGTGGCGTGTAATTATGTGGCACTGGGTGGTATTTGGAGTGTTTGTTGCATTGAGTGCTGTGTAATTATGTGGCATTGAGTGGTATTTGGAAACATACAATTATGTGACACTGAGTGGTATTGTGTGGAGTGTGTGTTGCATTCATTAGAGTGTAATTATGTGGTGTGTAATTATGTGGCACTGAGTGATATTTGGAGTGTATGTTGCATTGAGTGCTGTGTAATTATGTGGCGTGTAATTATGTGGCACTGAGTGGTATTTGGAGTGTTTGTTGCATTGAGTGCTGTGTAATTATGTGGCATCGAGTGATATTTGGAGTGTATGTTGCATTGAGTGCAGTGTAATTATGTGGAGTGTAATAAAGTGGCACTGAGTGGTATTTGGAGTGTATGTTCCATTGTAGAGTGTGTGAGGGTGCAGAGTGTGAGGGTGCAGAGTGTGTAGAGTGTGTGGGGTGCTGAGTGTGTGGGGGTGCTGAGTGTGTGGGGGTGCTGAGTGTGTGGGGGTGCTGAGTGTGTATGGGTGGGGGGGTGTGGGTGCAGTGTATGAGGGTGCAGTGTGTGAGGGTGTAGTGTGTGTGAGGGTGCAGAGTGTGTGTGGGTTCTAATTTTGCACAAAAAAATATATAAAAAAGCAGTGCTGTGGTAGGGGGGGCGTTAGCAACAATGTGCTCCGGACGAAGTGCCAACAAATGTGGCACACACCGGCCCTAGTGCACGAGTGCATGCTTAGACAGCCGCTTGCGCCTGCCGCAGTACATCCTCTTACTCTTGGGATGATCAAAAACCTGCATTTCCTGAAATGTGCCAGTGAAATAAAAAAGCATTCGTTATTTCAGACTGTAAAAACATTGTTGTGCTTATACTTTCTTAGGCTGTTGCTTTAAGGCTCATAGCTGCAGTGAATACTATATTATCACTTTTTAGAAATATTGTGTGTGTCCACTGTTTGCCAAATAAACACAGGCATTGGCAAATGATGAGGGAGGTGTGCCTAGATTGAGTGACCACATGAGGAGGAGGAAAGAGGGAGGAACAGGAGAGGAGGGAGCAGCGGCCGGATGTGGCATAACAGCAAAAGCAGCTGACCGTGAAGCTGGGGAACCATGTTCAAATCTCGGCGTTGGCTCAAGCATCCTGTGATTGTGTGCAAATCACCTAATCTCCCTGTACCTGAAAAAGGAATGTGTCCATCTGTAATGTAACTAGTGATCATAAAAAGCGCTCTGATCCCTTCGGGTCAAGTTGGTGTTATATAACACTGCAAAGAAATATAATTTTTTAAATAAGCAGTGTGGTGAGCGGTATGAGGGGGTGGCTCTTGTGGCATGCGTTTTTCACTGTGGGTATTTAATTGTGCCATGCGTTTTTCACTGTGGGTATTTCGGGCTGTTTAATAGTTTAATGTGGCTCTGTGGAGTGGTGGAAGAGACTGCAAGCATTTGTGGCGGTGAGGGAGCACAGGAAGGAAGACTCGTCAAAGATAACAAGCATTGGCATTGCCAATAGGTCTCGCTTGTGGGACCTTATAAGTATTTAGTTTTGCAGCACAATATGATGAGTGGCGTTGCGTGTGTGAGTGGCGTTGCGTGGGTGAGTGGCGTTGCGTGGGTGAGTGGCGTTGCGTGAGTGAGTGGCGTTGCCTGAGTGGCGTTGCGTGAGTGGCGTTGCGTGGGTGAGTGGCGTTGCGTGGGTGAGTGGCGTTGCGTGGGTGAGTGGCGTTGCGTGGGTGAGTGGCGTTGCGTGGGTGAGTGGCGTTGCGTGGGTGAGTGGCGTTGCGTGGGTGAGTGGCGTTGCGTGGGTGAGTGGCGTTGCGTGGGTGAGTGGCGTTGCGTGGGTGAGTGGCGTTGCGTGGGTGAGTGGCGTTGCGTGGGTGAGTGGCGTTGCGTGGGTGAGTGGCGTTGCGTGGGTGAGTGGGGTTGCGTGGATGAGTGGGGTTGCGTGGATGAGTGGGGTTGCGTGGATGAGTGGGGTTGCGTGGATGAGTGGGGTTGCGTGGATGAGTGGGGTTGCGTGGATGAGTGGGGTTGCGTGGGTGAGTGGGGTTGCGTGGGTGAGTGGCGTTGCGTGGGTGAGTGGCGTTGCGTGGGTGAGTGGCGTTGCGTGGGTGAGTGGCGTTGCGTGGGTGAGTGGCGTTGCGTGGGTGAGTGGCGTTGCGTGGGTGAGTGGCATTGCGTGGGTGAGTGGCGTTGCGTGGGTGAGTGGCGTTGCGTGGGTGAGTGGCGTTGCGTGGGTGAGTGGCGTTACGTGGGTGAGTGGCGTTGCGTGGGTGAGAGGCGTTGCGTGGGTGAGTGGCGTTGCGTGTGTGAGTGGGGTTGCGTGTGTGAGTGGCGTTGCGTGTGTGAGTGGCGTTGCGTGTGTGAGTGGCGTTGCGTGTGTGAGTGGCGTTGCGTGTGTGAGTGGCGTTGCGTGTGTGAGTGGCGTTGCGTGTGTGAGTGGCGTTGCGTGTGTGAGTGGCGTTGCTGTGTGTGAATTGCTGGTTGGGGGAGTGGGGGGGGTGGGCGGGGGAGCAGCAGGCAGATGCGAGTGGAGCGCGCGCTGGAGAGGGAGGGGGTGGGAGGACTAGGCAGCGGGAGAGAGGGAGAAAGGAGCGCGAGGGAGGCGTTTTTAGATACATGAAGCCAAAATTACAAGTGAGCATGTTACAAAAGCAAACGTTACATTACATGAGACAATAGTGACAGTTGTGCAAGTATCAAGAGCAACAAAATACAAGAGGTAGCAAACGATATGCAATAGCATATCTGAGGGAACACGGCCTGGAGGTAGCAAACGATATGTTCTTAGAGGAAACAAGCTTCTCGGCATTGCTGGTTGGGGGAGTGGGGGGGGGGGGGCGGGGGAGCAGCAGGCATATGCGAGTGGAGCGCGCGCTGGAGAGGGAGGGGGTGGGAGGACTAGGCAGCGGGAGAGAGGGAGAAAGGAGCGCGAGGGAGGCGTTTTTAGATACATGAAGCCAAAATTACAAGTGAGCATGTTACAAAAGCAAACGTTACGTTACATGAGACAATAGTGACAGTTGTGCAAGTATCAAGAGCAACAAAATACAAGAGGTAGCAAACGATATGCAATAGCATATCTGAGGGAACACGGCCTGGGGGAAGCTGGCTGGGGAGGGGGAGGAGAAATTAAAGGAAGGCTGTGTTTGCGGGGAGAGAGAGGGGAGGTGCTGGTGTGGGAGGGGGGAGGTGCTGGTGTGGGAGGAGTGCTGCTACGGCAAGGCTGTGTTTGCGGGGAGAGAGAGGGGAGGTGCTGGTGTGGGAGGGGGGAGTTGCTGGTGTGGGAGGAGTGCTGCTAGGGGAGGAGAAGCCCTGGCCGTGAATGCTCGTGCATGTTCACGTGAACTGCAAGAAAACGCCGGGCTGAAACCCCTTAGTTTGAAGAGGATTTTGCCGACATGAATTCGATCCTATCCATTCCTGCGGAATGGGACAGGCTCGACCTAAAAATCAAATGCAGAGGCCCATGAAAGGAAGGGGGCGGAGAGGAGCCGGCTGGTGCACTAAGTGGCTCACAGATGCAGAACAAAAGGCCATGAAAGGAAGGGGCGGAGAGGAGCCGGCTGGCGCACGAAGTGTCTCACAGATGCATGGTGGCAAATGGAAGCATGTGCACAACACAGAATATGTCAAACAAGTTATGCAACATCACCTAAATACATCTCTAGTGCAATGCACGCATTCGCATAGTTTTGGCCGTTTATAGGGTCCATCATCCTGGGCCTTCTGCCGGACATTCATTCACAATGCTGCCATGTACCTTCTGCTGCAATGAACATCTGTTCCCAAATGTTTATTATTGTATTAAAGCAGGCTAGATGTCAAGATTTACAAGTTGAGTGACTGTTTACTATCATTTAGGGCGTCATATTTTTTCATATTCCACAGATAACAAAAGCTTCATTAGCATGACTAGAGAGAGTAACTAAAGTACACATTCTTAGTTCATTTTGACGTTAATTAAACACCGTGGTGGTTATAAATTGACAAGTCTACTAGACAAGGGTTCAATTTAGGAATCAGTGTGGCCCGTTTCTTCGGTTGTCTGTAAACAGGCCGCCATACCCTGCAAAACACTTGCACAGCGGTCTGTGCAAGTTAACAAAAAACACCAAACACCAGCCCTCGTTTGCAAATTCGTGACACTTAAAAAAGCCTTTGATGCAGCAGAATCTGCATTAAAATAAACAATAAAATTCAAGCAGCGGTTCGAGGTCCGGCCTTCATGCCCTTCATCCTTCTGAGGCCAGTTAGACAAGTTACAATTCCTTGTCACTACGGTGCCTACGGGCGCCCAAGAGACATGAGCGGGGGTCAATCGCTGTCTGGGGAGGGGTGGAGGGGTGTTCTTACAGTTGGGCATAGAGTACATACAATTCCGCGGAACCTGCAGCGCGCATGGAGGACTGACTTGCACCCCCTCCCTGGGCCTCCCCACCACCACCACCCCCCCAAAGTTCATCCGGCAGCAGGAGTGGAGCAACGTGCGAGAGGATGGGTGATTGGGAGGGGGGTTACACAGGGTATTTTATTTTATTTTGTTTATTTAATGCGATTTTATATAGCGCGAACTTTACCCGAAGGTGTCAGAGCGCTTTACATAAGAACCAGTTGCAAAACATAAGGACTGTGGATTACTGCGTTACATAAAAGATACAAACAGAAAAAATTGCAAATGTACAAGATTTGGCTTTAACGTGTGTAGGATGGGGGCGTTATCAATGGAAGTCAGGTATGCGCAAATACTGGGAAATGGCAGAGGATGGATGTTTTGCCGGGCTCGGCCCACGGACATGTAACTATCTGTGAAGGATTAGAAGTACCACAGAAGGTTTAATGAGCGAGGCAGCCACGGGAAGAGGCAGCGACAGGTCTAGTTACAGGGCTAAAGGGGGGGGGGGAGCCGAGGGACGAGACCCTCCAAGAGAAGGAATTTTCAGATAAGGAGAATGGGGTGGGCTGGCTATGAGCCATTGGGCGGTCCCTCAAATCTGGTTTGTAGGGGTGAGACGGCGAAAGTTTACCTAGCACTCCGCCTTTCATCTTTCCAAGGCCAGTTACAGGAATGACTGTCATTTCTTGTACGGGAGGGGGGGGGACACTGTCTGGGGCGGTAGGAAGGGAGTTTATACAGTGAGAGATGCGAGGGAAGCCGGAGCTGGTTTGCACATGTGGGGGCAGAGCAGAATGTCCCCTTCGGGAGAGGAGGGGGCCCCTCGAGGTGGGTGGCGGTTCGGACGCATGGGGAGTACGAGTCATACTCAAACAAGGAGGAGCATAAGGCACAGAGACAGGGAGCCGAAAGTGCCGAGAAGCACACAAGCAGTACACGGCATAGCAGTTAGTGCCTCGGGAGCACAACAATAAGAACAAGGCAGCGCTGGGAGGGGGGCTGGGCACGAAGGAAGGAGAAATGCGAGTCACGGCCGGAGGCCGGCCGTGATAACAATGCAGCGCTGGGAGGGGGGCTCAGCTTTGTGGTTTGACGGCAATAGGTCTCTCTGCGAGACCTAAAAAGGACATAACAGAAAGCGGAAGCGCTCGCACACATTCACAGCAAACAGCCAGCAGCAAAAGAGCGCTCACAAGGACAAATCTGACACTGAAAAAGCGCGCCTCCGACTCGTGTCCACATTCAAGTAAGCAAGAGGTATACTAAAGTATACAAGAGGTCTCGAATGCTCGACCTAAAAAGGATCAATATATAACTACTGATGCTGGAATAATAGAAGTGAGTCTAGTATACAGTGAAATTACAAACATTTATAAATAACATCCAATGAGGAGAAGGGGCCACAAAACTCAATTTAAGTAAAAATGGAGAAGATTGTAGAGAGAATTAATGCATTGTAGAAAAGCAGAGAAAGTTGTCAGGGATGGTAGTAATATATTTGTTTGGGAGGGGGCGAGTTGACAGGTGTCATAGGGCCCAACAATTGTTTTTAACGAATTAATGCACATTGAGGTAGCTATAAGATCTTTGTATGTGGTATTTCAATAAGTAGAAAGTCGTCACAATAGGGTAAAGGGTTCGGTCAGCTCGCCATTTTGTGCACTTTCATATGGAGCTGAAGCCTGTTCTTCATAATACTCAGTTCTTTTCAGTTTCACGTTTGAGCAGATTCCTCAATGTGGCTAATACTTTCTTAAGTGATATTGGACTCATACAAAAAATCTCCCATAGCTCGTCCAGGCCCTTAGCTCAAGAAGAGAACACTTGACCATTTGTAATTGACAAAAACACAAAATTTACAAAGGGGTCCCAGGGGAAGAAAGTTTAAAGACCTGCAAGCACCCTATCCCCTAGTCTAACTAATGAAACACACAGGGGGTACTAGTGGTCTACAAGGGGTTATGAGAGAGAGTAGTCTGCGTGTATAGGAACTCCTAGGTGAAGAAAACCCATCAGCCCACCCATTGGCGGAGCTTCATCATTTGGGATTTTATGTAAAGACATTTTACATAACATTTTGTTTTTAATCTTGACATTTTGGTGGCCCCTCCAATAAAGTTTCTTGTTTGGCACCTTGATAGTCAATCTTAACTATCACATTACCACCATACACTCCCTTTTCTGAACACTGCAACACTTTTCTCCTTTCCCCCACAGCCCCCTACTACTACATCTCTTTGGCTGCTCTTCACTGGTGGATCCGTGACCAGTAAATTCCTTGCAATCTTTGGAAGCAAGGCACCTGGTGGATACCAGTCTTTAAATAAAATCCCAAATGATGAAGCTCCGCCAATAGGTGGCCTGATGGGCTTTTTTCACCTAGGAGTTCCTATACACGCACACTACTCTCTCTCATAACCCCTTGTAGACCACTAGTACCCCCTGTGTGTTGTTTCATGTGTAATTGACCACTATGAACAATGCTTTGCTGATTGCCATCTCAGTTTGCCCTAAATAAGTCCGAATATCAATAGTGAGTGGGTGTCACTATACCCCAGTGAATTTCAAAACAGAGTTAGAGAAGGTAACATGATGAACCCAAACATTTTAACCGGAGTAGTCAATCATTTATCATGTTAAATAAAATATAATACGTCCATATAAGTTTTGTTACTGACATGTTTGGCCCTTGTGCGCTATTAGTCAAGAACAGGATAAACTAAAGCCACCTGAACCACATCCCATCAAAACAGGAGTCCAAACCTTCAAAATAAATAAATAACATGTGGAAATGTCTCTGAAGCCGCAGGAACTTGGAGTACCACTCACTATTGCCAGCAAAACTCTGCAACCACAGTGATCATGGACGCCCAGCTATCAAAAATATCTGAGTTTAACAAGGCATTTAAAACCTCTTTCTACAAATGAAGGCCCCAGAAGAGCATTTTTCCTTCCCTTGAATGTCCTCAACAGGTTGAGGCCATAATACATTCTGATGAAGGCCAAAGCACAACAACAAAGCGGTCTGAATCCTAATGCAGCTGTGAATATGAGACCACATCACGTCAACCCATCAAACGTTTCACTGGCTCCCTGTTGCCAGAAGAATCTTGATCACGTCCCCCTCAGTATTTTGCAAACAACATTGAAGAACAACTCTTTCTGAAACTTTTTTTTTATATTTTATTTATCAGTTTTATAGTGCATACATATTACAACAAAACAATGCCAAAGAAGGCTCCATGTCTGTGCATTGTGCAGGGTGACAAGTTACAAAATAGCGAGTCCATGTCTATTACAATAGTTAACAAATATTCAGCAAGCAATCATGAAAACAATAGCTTGATAGTATTGTGCTGCCTGGTGAGTACAAGAGAAAAGAGGAGAGTTCCCGGAGTGATGACATGAAGAGCGGGAACCCCAGGGGGAGAGGAGTAGGGGCGGTCGAGGCCATGCCAGACAGGGGTACCGGGGACCAGCACCGGTGGCCACCGCGGACCGAGGGCCGGCGGGGAGCGCGGGAGAGGCAGCCCGGGTAGGGAGTAGTTGTCAGCGCGGTGAAAGACGGGGTAGGAGAGGGCCGTCAGGCGCAGTCATCAGCAGAGGCCACCGCGGGCCCAGGGCCGGCAGGGAGCGCAGGAGAGGCAGCACCGCTAGAGGGGGCACGGGAAAGGAGATAGGCCACCAGGGGACCCCAAATATCAACCGGGCGTGATTTGATCAGGTCCCAAAATTCAGACAGGAGCGTTGGACAACGGGAGGCGTCCTCCAGCCAGGTGGCGGACTCAGGAGCGGGACGACGGCCCCAGCACATAGCTATTCTTCGTCTAGCCAGCACCAGGAGCATGGCGATCAGCCGGCGGGAGACATCAGGACAGGATTTCACAAAACCAAGAAAACAACCGGATGGATCCGGACGTACCTCCGTGTCGGTAATGGCCGAAATAATGGAACAGACCTCTATCCAGAACCCCTGCACCTTAGGACAGAGCCAGGACAGGTGCGCAAAGTCCGCGGCCGGCGCCGAGCAGCGCCTGCAATGGTCCTCCGGGCAAAGCCCCAAGCGGTGAAGATGAACCAGCGTGCGGTAAAACCTATGTAAAAATTTAAAGTGGATCAAGCGCAGCTGATAATTCGGGGACAGTTTAGTGGTCTGGTAACAGCAGTAAAGCCAATCGGCGTCCGAAATCTCCACTCCGAGGTCCGCGCTCCAAGCGTCGCGCGCACGAGACGAGGAAACGGTAGAGGCCTGCAGAGTAAGGGCGTACAATCTGGTAACAAGTTTACGTGGGGAAGCCGAAGTGTATACGTAATCTAATGCAGGGAAAGTAGGCGGGGGTGCGGAAAGGTTGGGTGCAGTTTCCGACAGGTGGCGCTCAGCTGATAGAAAAGGAGTGTGTCCATCAGGGATGGGGACTCCGGTAGGGAATAGAAGGAGTCGTCCAGGTATAGGTCTGCAACAGTCTTAAAGCCTCGAGACGCCGCATGCCGAGACATAGCAGAGGATTGCAGGGGCGGGAAATCCGGGTGATCCACAATGGGTGCGGCGTTGGCGTACAGCAGAGGGAGACCAGCGAGACGGCTCAGATGCGACCATGCCCAGCGCAGTGTCTCCACAGTATTCACTTCCGCCCGGGGTCGGACAGCGGGTGCGAAGAGGGCCGTGGGCAGGGGCCAGTGGAGGCCATGTCTGATTCCACTGCGACATGGGGTTGGTAAGGGGTGGGATGCAACCAGAAATGGAGGAAGCTGGCTTGAGCGCAAAGAGCATACTTTCTGAAATTTGGGGCACCCAGACCATCCATCGACATAGGAAGTGTTAAAATTTCATACGCAATTAGGGGTTGCCGCCCGGCCCACACCAGCGACACCACCAACGAGCGGAGTCGACGGAGGAAACAAGCTGTCAGGGGGATAGGTATATTGGAAAATAAATAGAGAAATTTGGGGAGGACTACCATCTTGCCTATAGCAACCCGGCCTGCCAGGGATAGCGGTAGCCGGCTCCACTGAGGGATCCTGGACTCAAACCAATCCACCGCGCGGCCAAAGTTAGAGCGCCAGAGCTCGTCTGGGTCCCTGCTCAACCAGATCCCTAGATAACGCGTGGAGCCAGAAGCCCACTCTAAGGGATAATCAGGCGCGAAAGTACGAGTGGCGTCAGTTAGGGGACAAAGCACAGATTTATTCCAGTTGATCTGGACTCCAGAGAGTCCGCTGAACCGAATGACCTCCCGCACCAGGGGGCTAAGGTTGTCCTGGGGGTGGTGAACATAAAGAGTGATGTCGTCCGCGTACATGGATACCAGGAGAGAGCGAGATGAAAAACCGATGCCCCTGTGGGTGTGATGCTGCCGCAGCCGGGCAGCTAGGGGTTCCATTGCGATAGCGAAAAGCATGGGCGACAAAGGACACCCTTGCCTAGTTCCGCGGGATATGGCAATGGGATCAGACACCAGTCCGTTGATACGGAGCCTGGCCGTGGGGTTAGTATATTGAAGACGAATATTCTGCAAACAATGGGCACTAAAGCCCATGCGTGATAAAACATAGAATAAGAAAGTCCACTCCAGGGTATCGAACGCCTTCGTGGCGTCGAGCAATACCGCCACGGCTGGGAGCTTAGGGTTAATTTGGTGTAAAACGGAGAAAATGGTTCAGAGATTGTGGGAGGTGGCCCTGCTGGGGATAAAGCCAGATTGATCCGGGAGGGCAATGGTGGGCATTAATAATAAGAGACGAGAGGCGATTAATTTGGCGAAGATCTTGTTGTCTATATTAATAAGGGAAAGGGGGCGATAAGAATCACACCCATCCGCCAGCTTATCGGGGTTGAGAAGGAGGGTCAGCGAGGCCTTGCGAAGGGATGGTGGGAACCGCCAGTCTCGAAGGATTCGTTGTACATGGAGGCTAAATGCGGAACAAGATGAGCGGCAAACGTTTTATAAAAGGAAGCTGGCAGGCCGTCAAGGCCCAGTGCCTTATCACTCGGGAGGCTGTTTATTGCCGCCAGTATCTCCTCCTTCGAAAAAGGCTTGTCCAGGAATTTCCGATGATAGTCCGCCAACCATACCAGGGCAATAGGCTCAAAGTATTGGTCAAATTCCACCGAGGTGGGTGGAGGGCAGGTGGAGTAAAGATCAGAATAGAAACGGGCGCAAATCTTCCCAGTGGACGTGGTGCGTTCTGGACCCCCGTCGCAGAGGGCGGTAATATAGGAAGCAGCCCGAGGAGGGCGCAGTAGGTTGGCAAGGGTGCGCCCCGGGCAATCCCCCTCTCCAAATCAACGGGCCCGACCCTCTCTGCCCAAAAAGGAGAGTTCGCGGCCAGCTTCGTCAGAAAATTCGGTGTGTATCTGGCGCAAAAGCGCCAGCACATCAGGACCAGTATTCATAACAGAGCAGCATCCAGGTCACGTATCTCTCCCTCCAGCCTAGCCAGCGTAGACCGAATAGACCTGAGAACGCCCGATTGTTTAGATATGCACTCCCCACAAATGTATGCCGTAAAACTCTCCCAGACAACGGAAGCTGAGTCCACTGATCCCACGTTGAGCTCGAAAAAATTAGTGATGGAGGACTGAATTTTGTCGCAGAATACAGCGCCCCTGAGGGCACTGGGAGAAAGGCGCCTGGAGAAGGCCCGACGCTGAGAGAGGGGGGGTTTGAAGATAAGTTGAACAGGCACATGATCAGATAGGGTTCGGGCCATGTGAGTGGCGTCGACCACCCAAGACAAAACATCAGGTGAAGTTATCCAAAGGTCTATTCTCGACCAGCAGCCGCGCGCACCCGTCACACAAGTCCCCTCACGGGCCTCCGGGCGGAGATGACGCCAAACGTCGAAGAGCAAATTATCAGTCAGGATAGAGGACAGAGCACTGGTAGCCCGCGGGTGGAACTGGTGGACCCCCGAGCGGTCCAGCGCAGCGGAGAAGGCTATATTAAAATCCCTACCCCAGATCACAGCAGCAGGGCTGCAGGAGGAGATCAGATGCCACACGTGATGAAAAAAATTGGGGTCATCAGAGTTAGAGCCATAGACCGTAGCGATTGTAACCGGCTGGGCATATAGGAGACCGTGCAGAACCACGTATCTACCCTCCGGATCGATTAGGGCATTGGAAGTCTGCCAGGGTAGACCTCGGCGCAGCAGAATTGAGATCCCCCCCCTGGCGTAGGAGGAATAAGTAAAGGGAAAGGCCTCCCCACAGTAACGCGCATGCAGCCTGGATACCGAGCTAGGGAGTAGGTGAGTTTCTTGCAATAAGCAAATATCTACGCAGTGGTGCTGCAAGTGGGCATGGGTCAGGTGGGCTTTGCGGAAGTCATTAAGGTCACGGACATTCCAAGTCCAGCACGTAATGTGAGCCATTTAGGGAAGAGTCAGAGGCCGTGGAGCGCGGGGGAATCTGCCGGGAAATCAATCGTGTCACACCCCCCAATCCAGCAGGAGGGAGCGGGAACCCCTCGGGTCAGGGAGGACAGGTGGCGGCCCGAAGGACGCTGACTCCAGACCGGGGAGGGCAGACGCCTGCGCCAGGAAGCAAGAGGATCGGTGGTATGAGAAACGCACCGCCGTGACACATCTGATGAGGGGAGAAGGGCATATCAAGGCAGCAGAAGGCAAGCGCCAGGCTGAAGAAATGCACTCCATCACTTAGGCAACAAGACAGGGCCGCAGATAGGGCGCATTGCTGGGGATGGAATAAATATGACTAGTTTGATTCAAAAGAGCAGCAAGTGTCTCGCCGAGCACGGGATGCAGAAGATCAGACATGACACAATATAAGCATTGGAGCATGCAAAGAGAAAAAAACAGTAACAAGACAGCAATACAACAAAACCACAGCATCTTGTGGAGAACAACCCCACTCCCCCACCCCCACCCCACCCCACCCCACCAGAAAAACTAGGTCCGTACCTAGTGGACCTGACCCAAAACTCCCCACACCCCACCTCCTACCACCCACTCCAACCCCTCAATCAGGCTGAGAATACCACCCACCCCACCCCGGGAACCCAAAACTTGGATCGGGAATCAAAAACAAAGATGTGGGAATCATCCCATGTCAGGGCTCAGCGGACACCCCTGCGAGACAGCAGGGTGGCCAAGCTAAGAGCAAAAAGCAGCCTCTTGAAAAATAAAGTGTAACACATACATTTCACATGTCCAGCGGGTCTGAAGAGGAGCCTCAAAACAGCAAAGAAGGGAAAAGGAGAATACATGGCCCAATAGCAGCTGCGGGGACTAGTAAAGCAACACATATGAGCAACCCACAGTTCGCATGAATTAAGGCACCCGCAGACAATAAAGGGGTGAGAGATGCGAGTAACAGATCAGCATGGATACAGAGGTCTGATATCAATCACAATAAACAACAAGAAATACAAACAGTGACTGGCCTGGACAGTTAGTCATTGTCACTTAGCTGATTGGTGGTTTCATGGGATGACCCCGAGGGGGAATTCCTACATTCTTTGTCAAGGCGTTTGGCAAAGGCAAGCGCTTACCTCGGGTCGGGGAATACCAGCGTCTTGGTGCCCTGGCGGACCCTCAGTTTCGCCGGATAGGCAAGGGAGTAAGACACATCATGTTTTTGGAGGATTCACTTGGCTGGCAGAAACTCTCTTCTTGCAGCTTGCACGGACACGGTGTTATCGGGGTAGAAGGAGAGGGTATTTCCTTGGTACATGATGCCGCCCCTGTCCCTGGCGGCCCGGAGGATGGCATCTCAGTCGCGAAAGTTCAATGTCTTGGCGACGATGGGGCGGGGGGGGGCATACCAGGGCGAGGACGGGGGCCAAGGGACCGGTGCGCACGTTCCACCACAAAGAAGGATGAGAGGACATCCCCAAAGAGCTCCCTGAGTAGGTCCTCCAGATAATCCTCCATTTTGGAGATGTTGGTGGACTCGGGAAGGCCCGTAAGGCGAAGGTTGCTCCGGCGGGAGCGCGCCTCCAAGTCCTCATTCTTTTCACGAATGACCGCCAGGATTTTATCCATTTGGAGCAGCTTCTTCGATCTTGAGTGGCCGCATCCTCGGCGTCGGAGACCCTGGATTCAACATGAAGGAGCCTATTGTCGTGAGAGTCCACCCGTGCCTTCACCGAGTCGAGGCGAGCCGAGAGCTGTTCCAGTTGAGAGGCGATCCCAGAGACTGCCAATTTCACCTCCAACATTATAGCTTTGAGATAGTCGTCGCGGCCAGGGAGAGCGTATGGGGCACGGGCAGAGTCCGCTGCCTCCGAGCCCGCACCGTCCTGACGGGAAGACCTGCGGAGCTCGAAAGCTATCTTGGGCTGCTTGGGGTCCGATTTCCCCATGGTGATGTGGCTTGCTACAGAGACGGCCAGCGGAGGAAAGACCCTAGGCTTGAGAAAAGAATGCCGCTGGAGCCCACCAGTGGGCAAGGTGTCAGGAGGACAAGCAAGGCTACAGACTGCCGAACCACGCAACGTGGTGCGACCATGCAGGTGAGTAGGAAGAAAGACAGGCCCGATTCACCAGCTACTTTCCGGGCTCCGCGGCAAGGTATAAGTCCGATAGTATTTCACCAGGGGCCAAGTTAGACGGTCAGTGACCTCACCGACCACAGGCGGCACAGAACCCAGGTCCCTGGCCCACCAGACCCAGCAGGACCCCGGCAGGGGGGCAGCTGCGCGCGTGTTTATCCCTGGAGGTTGCGGGGCGAACAGTAGCAGGCAGCCCAGCACTCGGCCCCACAGGCTGGGGCACTTGGGATCAAAGAGAAGTCCCAAAGCAAGGGGGGCCAGCCACCAATTCAGGAATCACAGGCGAGGAAGGGGCTTCAGTGAATGCCAGGAACTCAGCAGTGCAGGAAGCCCAGGCAGGGTGTGGCAGGTCGCGAATGACACCAGCAGTAGGAGCCGTCCACTCACAGGGGAGAGCGTGGCAAGAGGTCGGGAGAGGAACCACCAGGCCCGGGCCACAGCAGTCAGCAGGTGGATGAATCTAGATTATAGTGCTGACAGTCGAGGGGTGAGGCCCTGCCCCAGAGTTGTTCGCTGGGTTGCCCGATGTCGTAGAGGCCGGATCGGGGCTAAGTGGAGGAGAGGCCACCCAACGACCGCAGTCGGAGCCGCACCCGGGCCCCACGCCGCCAGATGGAGGGGGCGGCGATAACCCAGGCACGGGTCCGCTCAAGGCCCAAAGGGAGCAGGAGTCTGCGCCCCACAGAGGGAGGCGCACCCGGAGAGGACCGGCTAGAGCCCCCGCACCAAACCCCGGGGACCCGGCCCCACACCAGGGCCGCAGCCGAGGCGGAAGCTAGGCCCCAACTAGGCCGCAGCGCCACACGCGCAGGCCAGGCAGCCGGGAGCCCCCAGCCCACCACCAGCAGCCCCCCCCTCAGGACACCACTCACCGCCAGGCAGCCGGTGCAAGGCCGCTGCGCCTCACCGAGTACCACGGACCAGGTATGATGATGCCACCGAGGCTCCGGGAGAAAGGCAGTGCGGGCCCGGCACCAGCCCGGAGCCCGATCATCAACCCGGGGACGTCTGAGTCAGCCGAAGACAGTCCCAGGTAACTTCTCACAATCCCACGGTCAAGGTGTGGGTAGCGAAGGGCAGCAAAACACGTTCAGGCTGCAGGATCGTGGCGGATAAAGAGCTTGGCCGGCAGAGCCCAGTCACAGTGCGGCCATCTTGCAGCCGGCCAAGCCACGCCCCCCCAACTCTTTCTGAAACTTAAGTTTGAGACTTAGCCTACGAGAAACTGGAAATCCAAGTTGCCACCTCCAATTACTATTTCTAGGTACAGGAAAACTTTGTGTGATGCTACGTTTTCAGTACAGCCAGCTAATTTTGGCAACACTCTCCTGAAATGAATAACCCCACAAGCCACCTCCAATTTCTGAATAGTAATAAATATATGGTGATCCATGCTTTCCTGCGTGATCATGGCACACAACTATTGACAACCAGCACTTGTCCAATAGAAAGTCCTAAGGATCACAGCCTTGAGAACCACAAACAAGATGAATATTAAAAGTATGTAGAAGAAAGTTTTAAAATGCCCGGACTAATCTAATTGAGTTTGTAGTCGCAGTGTAGCTCTATCAACTGCTGTGTCACACAAACAGCTTGGCACACAACACCAGAGTCGCAATAACAAGAACGCCGAAGCCCACAGGTCTTCAAGAAGACCCAACACTTTCCAAATAAGTCAAACAGGACCATAGACCCTGCCAACCATGGACTATTGCAACAATCCATGTTACTAACAAGGACTCCACAGAGCTGGTAGCACTGCAGTCTATAAATACAACACTGAACAGTACAAATATTTCACACATGGCAATTACTAGTACTAACAAATGTCTTTTTTTTTTTAAAGGTTCAATATATTTTCATTTTGAATTAAGGTAGTAGAAAGATTTCAAACAAGAAGTGGCCTAAGGGCCTTGTATTATGTAGCCCTTTAATGCAGTAAGTGGCACAAAATCATGAGCTCTTGCAAAATAACCTCTTTTTTCCCAATGATCCAGAAGTGCAAAAGAACACACAAATCACAGGTCAATGATTTATTTAGATGTTGCCATACACTAAGCTTCTGGAAGCTATGTATGCTCTTGTTTTGAAGTTAAGAGGAGAACAATGCTGCGAAGACTACGGTGGTAGCTTAAATCGGTGGAGCAATACAGAAAGGTCTTCTCTTGAAAAGAGACTGCATCTTCCGTTGATAAATCTGTAATTTAAAAAATATACTGGCTTGTTTTATAACTAGATTTTGTAAACTTCCATATCAATACTGCAGGAAAGTGCAACACATTGTCTTCAGGCAACCCCCAAAGTAAAAACCAATGGCAAGTGGACTGACAAGTGCACCTTGAATTGGCACCAGAATGGTTCCCCTTTTCACCAGCACAGATCGTTGGAGTACTGAGTTTATGAACCATGCAAACAAATTGTCTGGCATTTTGACCAGATTGTTCAGTGAACTTAAATTACTGTACAGTCAAAAACATCGACAGCTACCCACCAATGTACAGCAGCTAATAACAGCGACCACAAAATACCAATTTTTAGCAACTATAACATAACAGAAAGTGTATTTGTAAAGCGCACATTCACCCAAGGGTATCTTGGCATTGAATAACAGATGTTTATTGTTACCCAACTCAATAGTACTCATTTTAATGACCTCGGAAGGATAAGGCTTAGTGGACCCGCTAGGCTTTGAACCTGTGACCACGAAGTCAAAACACAAGCCCCTACAATGGACACATTTGTCTACTAAGCCACAAGACATGGATTAAAAAAAATACTTTGTTAGACCTGGCATCCATGGCGTGTTTTCCCCAAAACATTTTAACTTCAGATCTCCTGAAGACATTAACTTAGCATTGCGCCTTTCCTCCTAAGACATTAACTTAGCATTGCGCCTTTCCTCTTTATTTTAATCAGGGTAGGAGACCCCACAATTAAAGTTGTTGCTGGTACTCCCAACCCTGTTTTAACTCCCATAAACATCACACACTACTTATTCATCTACACTCATCTACACTCACTAAATCTCTCACCCCCACAGCACCAAACGGCTATTTGGAAAAAGATCTCTGCCAGAGTGCCCCTCATCGGGAGCGCCAGCCAGACGAGGAGCAGCCGATGATGAAGCATCACACCCAACTGGGTGTGTGAGGGCATTACATTCCAAAGACATGGATTCCCATCTCTTTGACTCTGTAGCCTACTGTCCCTTGTATATTGCTAAATTCTAGATCATTCAGGAACACCACAACTTTAATTTTCATATTCCTTGTAGAAAGTTGCCATGTTCTTGACGTAGCCATTTGGAGCCTGCAGTCACACAGAATAGGGTGCTTAGGTGTGACTGGATGGGCCATCACTGGCAGGGTGGTAGGGAGGAGCTGGGCAGAGCCAGACTTCCACCTAAATGGGATGAGTCCTGCCTCCACACGATGGGCCGTGTACCCCCTGTATAGGGCCATGAAGGCAGGGTATATGTCACTTCAAAGGAATGCTTCTAAAAGCTTCTCCCAACTTCAAAGGCACAACTGTGTAGGAAAGAGGACCTCAAACACCAACACTTCAGTAAACTTCTGGACCTCTGGATACTCTGCCAGGAAGGACTTTTGTGCTGTCACAACGCCTGCCACTTTGCTGGACTATTGCTCTACAGGAACTGCTGCCCTGCTGTGCTGGCCTGCTGCCCTCTTGCCTGGGGAAGAAGAACTGGACATGCAACTTCATCTTGAACCCAGGACCCCAGCGTGATTTCAAAGGCTAGTCTGCTGGCCTCCTGATTGGAGCCTCAGGGACATTAAAGGCTTTCCAACCAACTCTAGGACCCAGGTGCAGCGAGTTCTTGATCCCTTGGTGTGGCACAGTGCTCTTAAAATCAAGCTTTTGGGCTATTTGCGACAGTGCGAACTAACCTGTTTACTGAGACTGCACTGCTCGCACAGAAAATCAGCACAAGCAGTCGCCAGCCCAGCTCTTTGCACAAAAAGCATCGATCATATGTGGGGGACTGCCAACGCAAAGCTCCAGCCCGCCCATCCGCAACTCCTAGACTGCTCTTCTCACCAAACCGACTACCGCCTGCGATGCTCTCCTTGCTCCCCGTGACCCTCTGCAACGTGAACAAGACACTTAGTGAGAGGAAATTGGGTGTATTATATGGTGTGGTTGTGCGACCACACAGTGTAAAACACTTACCAACCACTTTAGGTCCAGTATGTTACATCGTTAATACCCTCCACTCAACCCTGGGTAGCTGTGGTACTGAGCAGCAGGTCTTGCACAGAGGAACAAGTGGTGAGAATTCAAACAGCACCAAAATAACTGAAGAAATAGACATGTCACTCAAGAAAGCCAACACCAATTTATAAAAATAGGCTGTATTTTTTTTAAACTTGAAAAAGACCCACTGGAGGGTTCTGCAGATATAGATTTTACCAGCAATAATAAATCAAAGCAATTTTACCCAACCGAAAATAAGCCTTGGCAAAGTCAACAAACTGAGCACTTACAAGCTTTTTCAAGGAAAATTTAGGTAAGAGTCAATGTCGACGGTTAGGAGTACTTGGGGCGACCATCTCCAGCAGGGAGCTAGTCAGGGGAACCAGCAAGGTCCTCAAGAACAGTTACCTTCACAAAAGAAGTAGTCCTTCAACAGTTCCAGGTACTTTATCCATGTTGCAATAGATTCCTATGGAGTGATCCTGATGAAAAAGATGAAGGATGCTGAAGATGCTCCAAGGATGCTGTGGATACAACATGGTCAATGGGGGTCTTCCTGCAGGGATTCTTCGGTCAAAGAAGATGGGTAGAGGGTCCTGGTTGCAGGGTTGATGTCTCACAAAGTCCTCTCTGCTCTGGTCCAGCCGTCACTGGACTACGAGTCAACCATTGTTGTGGTCACAGGCCAAGCCTTCCTGAGTCGATAACTCACCTTTTGAGGGTCCCAGCAACTCTGACGACACGCCCAGATTAAGTGAACTCAGGTGCAACGCTGTGCGTCACTTGGTCGTCGGTGCTGTATGACAGCGGTGGTAGCGGCATGAAGACTTTGGGCTACCAATTTGCCCCAGCAGTCTTCTTCAGCTGTTGTGTCCCTCAGGTGCGAACAGGAGGCCAGTCAGCTGGCCCTTGGAAATTCTCTTTGCTTAACTGTAGGGTCTTTCTCTTCGCTAGCCAGCAAGTGCAGTCTTTATTGGTGCAGCCTCTCTTTGTTGGTCCCTGGGTACAGCAGGGCAATCCTTCTTCGGTCCTTCTTCCAAATTCATTAAGATCGGAGGTCTGGGTGCCAGGGGTGCCCCTCTTATACTTGGAAAAGTACCTCTGTGCAGTATGCAGTTGGTAGCCAATGGGCTACCAGGTTCCCTCTTACCTAGTGATCACTTCCTGTGGAGTGTCTCAAATGGCTATCCCAGGATTCACTATTCTGCACACTTCCAAGATGGCGAGACTCTTCTCCTAGTCTACAGACCTCCCTAGCCCACACCCTGTGGTGTGGCTACCTCAGGGCTAAATGCCCCTGGAGAAACTGGTTTCGTCAACTGATTTCCCTTCTGTGCCAGCATATCTACCTCAACAATGGGGGAGCCCTCCCCCTTGGTGCTACACATCTGCCCTTCAAACTTGGCTTCACCTTTGAAGCTTAGCATTTAGTACTAATACCCAAGTGGCATCCTGCAGGAAGGAGGCAACACTTCTGTGGCCTGAAATCCCTCATTATTCTCTACCCTGAGTCATTACCACGTCTCTCCAGGAGGTCAGAAAGCTGTTTTGTAGAGCAGGCTCCACATGTGCCCGGGAAGGTGAAGGAGTTTTAAAAGGCAACGAAGCGGCAGCTTTGTAAGTAGCACTGCAACAAGTTACATTAATTTCGACTTGAGATACAAGTTGGGCTTAATGTAACGAGTTGTTTGATGCCTTTGCGTGCTCACTTTGGTCCCACCATTCGGTGCAGCTGAGGGGTTCTGCGTGTAACCTTGTACTCGCCAACTGGTCGCTCAAATCTTTTCACAGTAAAAACAGTAGTTGTGTGTTTTTACTATTAGGACATGTATAGTAGATGGTCTGCATTCGTAATATGTTGCGCACAGCCTTAGGCCTGCCAGAAGGGTGACTTACACACATGTCCATTGCTTTCAATGTCAAAGTCAGGCTAGCAGTGCACGACTGCTGAACCATTCTGCAATGGCAGACTTAGGAAGTTGTTTTACTTTGGGTACCGGCAAGGAGGCACAGTACATGCTGCGAGCCCTGGGGTAACCCTCTAACGTACATGCCATGGGTACCAGGGTACCATTTACTAGGGACTTAGAGGTAGGTCAACCGTTTCCAATTGGGTATGGCCAATTCAACATACACTTTTAGGGTAAGGGCACGGGCACTGAGGTCTGGTGATTAGGCCTCATCACACTCAGTCGAAAAACCAGCAGCATCAGTCGACCATACAAAGAGGCATTTCCTTACACTTAGCACAAAACTTGAGAAGGTTAAACTTAAGCAGGAATTATCTGGGACTTACATCCGACGAGTGCTCCATCGCAGTCGGCCTGAACTGTATGATTTGAGCCATTCCAGCGCAACAAGAGAGCTGCCGTTGATACTTTAAGCTTTTAGGCACTAATTTGCGGTTTATTCTTCAAAACTTCATAACTCAGGTTATACAGATAGGATTTTTGTCGTTTGGGTCTTGCTTTATTTATTAAATTCAGCTCCATTTTGCTAACCTCGTGTGGGATTCTTTGTGTGTGTTATTTTCACTGTTTTACTGTCTAAAGTGTTGCACAAATACCTTACATATTGCCTCTACGTTTAGCCGGACTGCTCTGTGCCAAGCTACCAGGGGGTTAAGCACAGGTTAGTTTGAGGTTTGCTTGTGCCTTATCTTGACAGGACTGTGATTGCTGCTTGACCAGGCTCACACTCCAGTCAACCAGTAAACCATTTTCTTACACACTTGCATTTCACCTAATATCTGAACCTCAAGGTCATGGGCTTTATAGTTAAATTAAGGACAATACTTTTCATATTTTTTCTTATTCAAAAATCAGAATGAAGCACAACACAATCCAGAAGCAAAGAATGGTTACTCTTATAAACGTAGTGCTAAAACTGCATGTGTTACACATCAAGATACTTTGCCTCAAAAAATTCTAATGAGAAATCCATAAAAATGACAACAGTTAGAGTTTGATGGTATGTACTTACTAAGAGCTACTATCCGTTTCATTCTGATCAAGATTCTCACTGACGTTAAGAGCAATTGTTAAATCAGTGTTTGCTTTGTGGGGAGAGTCTCCCTGTGATGTAGATGGAGAAGACATTTGAACAGGAGTGGATGTCAGTTCCTGTTCTTTGCACAAGACTGAAAAAGAGGTGGAAAAGGTCGGTAAGGGAGACAAATCTGCACACACAGGAGTTCGCTTCAACCTGATAATCCTATTCAAAGTGGGCTTCTTTGAGGGCAGTGGAGAAATTGTAGTAGAGGAGGTGGTCTTACAGCTCCCTGGAGCAGTCTGTTTCAAGGTCAATTCTGCAAAAGAAAAATTCACACTGCTGGAAGGCACCATGTTGCTGTTAGAAGGACGGGTTTGTGATACTGTTTTGTGCAGAACAAAACCACCATTGCTGGATCGCTTTACTGGAATTGCAACACGCAAAGGAGTTCTGGAAATGTCCAGGGCAGGCACTTTTACTGCAGTTGAGTTCTTGATTTTAATTTGAGTGCTGGTGGAAGGACCAGAAAAGCGGATAGGTTTGTGACTGGTTTTTGAAGTCCCAGCTTCCTGATCATCTTCATTGAAATGGATGATCCGCCTGTAAATACACAAATCTGTTAGCACATGGGCATGTCCAATATTATGACACGGCAACACAATGCAATAACAATAGCAGCTGCGTAGTTGTGGACATGGCAAAAAAATTAAGTCTATTTTTAGAAAATATATTTGGACTAAAAGAACAAATTATTTACCTTCGCTAATGCCTTATCTGTTAAGAGAATTTATCTAGCCGCAGATTCCTTACACTAAAATTATCCCAAAGCTTCAGACTGGATCTGGATTTTTTTCCCCAGGAGGAGTAACCCTGCGTGCCAGTAGGTAGTGTACACTGGCTCCACATGGTATTGTCGGCATCATCCATGCCAGAATTGACATGCGCAGCGCCTATATAAGTGCCACCCCAGTGAGATGCAGTCCGCTTCTTTTCACGACTTTCCACGCAAGGAGCCACGAAGAACACAGACTACAGGTGTGTGGAACTAGGGCCCTGAAAAGAGGAATAGCCCTGGTCTAGAAATCTGTTGGCAGAGCCGGGATGATAGGAGGGTCAGTGAGGAATCTGAGGCTAGACAATCTCTACAACATAAGGTGTTGGCGAAGGTTAGTCACTTGTTCATCTGATAGAGACTTGAAGCTGCTAATTCCTTACCTTAGAATAGATACCCACACAATACCTCACTGGAGAAGGTCCTGCAAAGCAGATTTAAACCAGAAAGTCCTGCAGGGTCGAATGGGCAAAGTGCCAGTCTAGATGGAACGGATTGTTCAGGCTTGGTGCTTGGTGAACATGTGCAGTGAGGCCTACATTGTTGCCTGGCAAATGTCCGGGACCGGAACTCCGCATGTCAATGCAGTGGTCGCAGCCTTCACCCTAGTGGAATGAGGATGCAAACCCTCTGGGGGTTGCTTCTTGGATAATGTGTAGAAGATCTTAATGCAGAGTATATTCCATCGGGAGATGGTTCATTTTTCTGCATGGTCTTCCCTTTCTAGGCTCCTACATACCCCACAAAGAGTTGATCGTCCATCTGGAAATGCTCAGTGCGGTCAAGATAGAGCGACAATGCTCTCTAGACAGTATGTCTCATGTTCCTTAGAGGGATGAGGCGGAGTATAAAAGGCAGGCAAAGTGATGGACTGGCCTATGTGGTACTGGGTCACTACCTACGGCAAGAAGGATGATCAAGTCCGAAGGACAAGTTTGTCTAGGGGGGTAGGGAGGGGAAAAAAGATATACAGAGGCTGGGATGACTGCCCCTGCAGTTCACGCACCCTCCGGGCAGATGTAATAGCCACCAGAAAAGCGGTCTTGATGGTGAGGAGCCTGAGGGTAGGTATGAAGCGGATCAAAGGTAGCGCACATTATTTTTATTTTTTAACTTTATCGTTTTTCATTTCAACAACAAAACACATCAACATAATGCCAATGGTTATGAAGACAGATTCATTGTCACGTAACACATCAACAATCTGGTAGGTAAGTGAACATACAAAGCGACCAACTTAGCACGACACAGAAGAGCCTAGGTAGGGTGGACATTGAACAAAAAGGAAAGATTAGCAAGTCAGTCTGATAAATCATTATTCAATGTCAGTAGGTAGTCTAGCAGGGGTTTAAGTCTGAAGGACGAGGTTGTGGTATCGCATATTCTTCGCTTGCTTTATCACAATAGATCATGTTTTTCAACCATGCAGAATCAGTGGAATACGTTTTACTGTCCAATGAAGTGCCAAAGCATGTTTCGCAAGCAGTAGTGGAATGACAGGAAATCTGCAGATTCTTTTTGGAAGGTCATGAACATATACCAGCAGAGCCAGGAGCGGGACATGCGCAAACGTGACCAGTCATGGTGGAAATTAAGATTTGAGCCCAATATGTTCCAAAGGTAAGAACAAGTTAAGGTCCTACTGAGGCATAACGAGGGAAGCTGAAGAAAACGTGTTGCAGACCATTAAGGAATCCATTTACAATAGGGTACTTGAAGCAGGAAGGCTGATCTGGCAGATGCAGAAAGGTGGAGCGAGCAGGTAAATAACCCTTTGATGTGTCCAACGCAGAGCCCTGCTGGGCCAGGATAAGGACAAACAAGAAAACTTGGGAAAGGAGTGTGGATAAGGAGGTCAACCTGTTTTTTTGTACACCATGCCACAATTTTTTTCTAGCGGCCGGCGTATACCATCTTGGTGGAGGGATAACAAGCTGGTAAGATAACATTACAGACTTTAGCTGAAGGTCAAAAGCTTTCAAGTGTCGCCGCTCAATTTCTACGCATGAAGAAGTGTTGATAGGTACAGTTGCAACAGGAGATCCTTCTGAAGGGGCAGCCTGAATGGAGGACCAGTGGACATGCTCAACAGCTTGGGGTACCAGACGCTCCAAGCCCAGTCCGGAGCCACAAGGATGACTTGAGCCTAGTCGTTCTTGATCTTCTTGAGAACTCTGGGCAGGAGAGGTATTGGAGAAAGGCATACAGGAGGCCGGAGCTCCACCCAAGACAAAACATCTCCCAGCGAGAGTGCTCGTTCTCTGCTATGGCAAAAAATCTAACCAATGCTCTCCCCACTGTTGAAAGAGACCTTGCACTACCTCAGTTTAGAGATGCCATTTGTGATCCGCTAAGTATCTTCATATAAGTTAGTCTGCTCTGGCGTTTAGAGAGCCCGTCCGGAGTTGAACCACCAGGGAAATGCCCCGACATTCTAGCCATGTCCAGAGGCGCAGGACCTCTTGACAGAGGGTCAATGCCCCCACCCAGCCCTGTTTGTTGAAGTACCAAATGGTGAACACCTTCAGTAGTCTTCCCTTGTTTCTTTCTCTGCCAATTGCATCGCATGGGAGCTTCAATAGGTTGATGTGGAATCCGGATTCCATGGGAATCTATGACTCTTTGACCATTGGACATACTCATGGCATACTTGTTAAACATGGGAGGGGTTGCCTAGTCCAGTTCTATTTCTCTATATTTCTCTATATGGTACCATTGTGAATGTTGGTTTTCTACTGCTTTTTGTAAATAACATGTGGAGACTTTCTTGATATACTCAGGCACATACACACACCAGATTGTAATATGTTGCCACTTTGTAGTCTGTCCGCTCCATCGTTTCTTTTTTGGTAATGCATCACCGATACTCTTTAATGTTCAAAGATGGCAACCGCCATCTAGTCAAGACTTTCGGAATGTCCTCTTTCTGCTTCCACACACATGCCATGGTTACTGCTGGAATTTAAATTCAGATGCCGCAAGGAGACTGAATTGTGATAACAGACAGTTGCAGGTAAGCATTCACAGCACTGCTGACAATATTTATGACCAACAAGTATTTTTCTATTATGGAACGGCTGGGCACGCAGACGTATGCTATGCTTTACGGTCACTTTTAGGTATTCAAGGCCGCAGCTTCTTCTCTTCTTCCTGGACTTAGACGGTGTACCTCAATGCTGCGTTAAGCCTAAGGTTAATGTCTAATACTGAATACGTATCTGCTGTTGCTGACAGCCTAACAGAATTATACACCTGGACGTATACGGGATAGCATATACTGATGAGGATACTTTGCTTTAGACACTAGTGCATTCCTTGATTGGACAACATATAAAACTAACTGGGCTAATTTTTGACTGGTTCTTCCATGGGAACGGATATTTACGTGACTTGGCAATACCTTTCAACTAAAAGCAGCAAAAGGTACTCTTAAGGTGAGGTTAGCAGAAGAGTAATTGTTTTACCCTACTGCATTATATGTATATGTATGTGTGTGTATGTGTATATATATATATATATATATATATTACCTACTGGCGGTCGCCAGTAGGTATATATAGTTAGGATCTATGGGATTTTTGAAAATTCTATGTCTAATAACTTTGGCGTTTGTGGACGGAATTGGCTGAAATTTTCAGGAAAATGGAACATTTTGTTTCTGAGCAGCCCCTGAAAATGTTGGGGGGGTTTCGTCAAGGGGGGGCCGAGAAAAAAGGGGGGTCTCAAAACGCATTTTTCCCATGTTAATTTCCATAGGGCGGTTGGCCTCACTTTTAGCTCGAACGGCTGAATGGATTTGCACGAAACTTGGCAAAATTGTAGGGACTGGTAGCCCGATGTGCCTTTGCTAGGTCTCAATATATGTGCTCCAGTGGATTTTGAGAAATTAACGTTCAAAAATATATATATATCTGTAACAGCGCTCCGGGTAGCGCTCCGGTTCGCGTACTTGACGCGTAACGGAACTTCGCGAAGCGAAGCTGATTGGCTCTCCGGTGTCTGTCAACATTCTAAACAGTCCGGAGCGGCCGCCATCTTGTCTCTCGGTAGGATCGAGAGACAAGAGGAGGCCAAAACAAAGGGGGAAATGACCATAAGGGGGCATAGTAGATCCTCCCTGACCCCCTAGGTTTGATGTGGAGGCTTTAAAAGGGCCCCGCGGGGCAAAAAAAAAAATATATTTTTTTGCGTGGGGAGCGCCCGGTACGCTTTTGTGCAATGGGCGGTGGTAATCTAAATGATATGGGGGGGGGGGGGGGGGCAGCGTTCAAAGCACATCAGCGTGCATAAACACGAAAATGTTTTTATCTACCACGTACTTGACTTATCTCTCTGAGATGCATTCCCTTGTGTTTCGGCAATGGTAGTCTGTTCATTACATAGATCGCCCGAGGGCGGTAGTACAGACCGCGCGTAGGAAAGGGTCAAAAGCCAGGGGTATAGGAGTATGTAACAAGCGAGTCATTTAATTGAAAAAACTAAACGTGACAAACGGTTGCAGGATCAGTGAAGGTTGATTTTATAATTGAATGTATATAGGGTTGTCCGTATTCCTAGTCAGTACCCTTCCCCGCCCGCCATGTGCACAAAGACCGCATACATCCCCCATAACGTCAAGGCTAAGTAACTAGAACGTCATAAGGAGTTGCAAGTCGCTCCCATACTGGCGCCATTTTGGTCTAGGCCAGGCAGGTCCAGAGTATAGTTCAATGTCTCCAATAAGTAGCGGCAGGACCAGAATCCCTTTTGGCAGTTCTGGCTTCTTCATTACGAGCACTAGAAAACAAGACATTCTGGGCAATACCACCCTTGACGCAGCCCTTTATTCTACAAGATGGTGTCTTTCAAAAGCCAGGGGTATAGGAGTATGTAACAAGCAAGCCATTTAATTGAAAAAAATAAACGTGACAAGCGGTTGCAGGATCAGTGAAGGTTGATTTTTTAATTGAAAGTATAACAGGATCAGTTACAATAAAATCGTCCATACGCATACCATGGGCGAGTATCATGGGTAACATTACTTCAATGCTTTATTAATACAATAATCAATAATGAAAAATCGACATCAATAGGGTTGTCCGTATTCCCAGTCAGTACCCTTCCCCGCCCGCAATGTGCACAAAGACCGCATACATCCCCCATAACGTCAAGGCTAAGTAACTAGAACGTCATAAGAAGTTGCAATTCGCTCCCATACTGGCGCCATTTTGGTCGAGGCCAGGCAGGTCCAGAGTATAGTTCAATGTGTCCAATAAGTAGCGGCAGGACCAGAATCCCTTTCGGCAGTTCTGGCTTCGTCATTACGAGCACTAGAAAACAAGACATTCTGGGCAATACCACCCTTGACGCAGCCCTTTATTCTACAAGATGGTGTCTTTCAAAAGCCAGGGGTATAGGAGTATGTAACAAGCGAGCCATTTAATTGAAAAAACGAAACGTGACAAACGGTTGCAGGATCAGTGAAGGTTGATTTTATAATTGAAAGTATAACAGGATTAGTTACAATAAAATCGTCCATACGCACACCATGGGCGAGTATCATGGGTAACATTACTTCGAAGCTTTAATAATACAATAATCAATAATGAAAAACCAACATCAATAGGGTTGTCCGTATGCCCAGTCAGTACCCTTCCCCGCCCGCCATGTGCACAAAGACCGCATACATCCCCCATAACGTCAAGGCTAAGTAACTAGAACGTCATAAGGAGTTGCAAGTCGCTCCCATACTGGCGCCATTTTGGTCGAGGTCAGGCAGGTCCAGAGTATAGTTCAATGTCTCTAATAAGTAGCGGCAGGACCAGAATCCCTTTCGGCAGTTCTGGCTTCGTCATTACGAGCACTAGAAAACAAGACATTCTGGGCAATACCACCCTTGACGCAGTCCTTTATGCTACAAGATGGTGTCTTCCATTCAGAAAATATTGTTGGCAGCATTTTGAAAGGAAAGATAAACGGCCGTTCTCCTAGTGAGTCTCACATTGTTACATTTATGAAGAATGTTGAAGAGTAGTATGTTGAAAATCTGAAGCCATTGTTCTACAAACTCTCAACCAGCCTTGGATGGAAAAATCCTGAAGAATGTACAAACTGAAAACCAGTTTTTGTCTGCATAGCATCAGCAGCAACACTTGAGTCAGCTTTGTGTGAAGCCGCCATCTTGATCCAATCAATACCGTCCCCCTGCACACATTCAGGGACCAGGCCGCATTGCGAGGGCACCGCAGGACGTGTCTTCAGCTCAAACGGATTGTGGGACAAGGTCCAGAATGGAAGAGTCACCAAAAGGCTAAAAGTCCCGCCGGAACCCCGGGAGCCGCCCGCCTATGTCGGGGGCGATCTCAGGCCACACCAGGGCAACAAGACTTGGGGAGGGGGCAGGAGCCAAGTGCCCCGTCCCAGTCCGCGCCACCACACCGCCCCTCGGGGGCCTCCGTCAAGCGGCTCGGGGAGGCACCGCAGGCAGCGGTTCTTCAGATCAGTGGCTCTCACCGGCAAGGCTCCCCTCCGTCAGCAGCGATCGTTGGCGCTGTGGTTGCGGCCGGAGGCTCCGCCTAGTCAACGCCCCGGCCTCTCCATCTCGTAGGCCGCAGAGTAGTCGGGGAGAAAAGAAGAGTCACCAAAAGGCTAAAAGTTCCGCCGGCCCCGGGAGCCGGCCGCCTATGTCGGGCGATCTCAGGCCACACCAGGGCAACAAGACTTGGGGAGGGGGCAGGAGCCAAGCGCCCCCTCCGAGTCCGCGCCACCACACCGCCCCTCGGGGGCCCTGAAGAATGTACAAACTGAAAACCAGTTTTTGTTTGCATAGCATCAGCTGCAACACTTGAGTCAGCTTTGTGTGAAGCCGCCATCTTGATCCAATCAATACCATCCCCCTGCACACATTCAGGGACCAGGCCGCATTGCGAGGGCACCGCAGGACGTGTCTTCAGCTCAAACGGATTGTGGGACAAGGTTCAGAATGGAAGAGTCACCAAAAGGCTAAAAGTCCCGCCGGACCCCGGGAGCCGCCCGCCTATGTCGGGGGCGATCTCAGGCCACACCAGGGCAACAAGACTTGGGGAGGGGGCAGGAGCCAAGTGCCCCGTCCCAGTCCGCGCCACCACACCGCCCCTTGGGGGCCTCCGTCAAGCGGTTCAGGGAGGCACCGCAGGCAGCGGTTCTTCAGATCAGTGGCTCTCACCAGCAAGGCTCCCCTCCGTCAGCAGCGATCGTTGGCGCTGTGGTTGCGGCCGGAGGCCCCGCCTAGTCAACGCCCCGGCCTCTCCATCTCTTAGGCCGCAGAGTAGTCGGGGAGAAAAGAAGAGTCACCAAAAGGCTAAAAGTCCCGCCGGACCCCGGGAGCCGGCCGCCTATGTCGGGGCGATCTCAGGCCACACCAGGGCAACAAGACTTGGGGAGGGGCAGGAGCCAAGCGCCCCCTCCGAGTCCGCGCCACCACACCGCCCTTCGGGGGCCTCCGTCAAGCGGCTCAGGGAGGCACCTCAGGCAGCGGTTCTTCAGATCAGTGGCTCTCACCGGCAAGGCTCCCCTCCGTCAGCAGCAATCGTTGGCGCTGTGGTTGCGGCCGGAGGCCCCGCTTAGTCAACGCCCCGGCCTCTCCATGTCGTAGGCCGCAAGAGTGGGCGCAACTCAGCTGGCCGAGCGAGACTTGGGGAGGGGGCAGGAGCCAAGCGCCTCCTCCCAGTCCGCGCCACCACACCGCCCCTCGGGGGCCTCCGTCAAGCGGTTCTGTGAGGCACCGCAGACAGCGGTTCTTCAGATCACAACAGAGTCTCATTGTCGATCGATTGAGCTGGCCGAATCAGGCAACAAGAAGGTGGGGGGGGCACCTCTTGCTCAACCACCACCTGAGGAGGTGGTACTCTCTTCCTAGGAGGTGGTGGTGGTGGTGGGGATGTACCAGCTGAACCTACAACACTTGCCATTGCTAAGTGATGAAAAAAGGTCGGGTGCGCTAACGCGGCGCGTCATATGACGCATTACGCGACAACGCGATACTACAGTGTTTCTGGATGTTTCAGACTGAAGCTGGCGTCAGCATGAGAGCACCCCGTGGCTACTTCGTGGCCATTCCGCGAGCAATCATGGCAGTCGCTCCCCACCGGAAGTCTGCGGGAGTCGGGGGCCCCGGTGACTCTTGTAGAATCTTCAAGGCTGAGGGAACGCTTTTGGGAATGGGGCCCATGCCCTAGCAGTCAAGCGTCCGAGTTCCAGGGTTGTCCAGAGCCATCCTTGCAGGCCAGGCCCAAGTCTGTGGAGCCGACCGCCATTTCGTGAGCTCCGTGGCAGCCGCCTGTCGCTGTACCGCAAGAGTGGGTGCAATTCAGCCGGATGGCGGGTGAGACGATGTAATAGCAAGCAACTCAGCTGGCCGAGTGAAGCGCTGGGGTGCAGCTGAGAAAAATCCACCTGGGGAGGTGGGGGAGGCTCGTTCGCGCCGCCTCTCCCTTCCAGTGCACCCCACGCCGTCTCCTGGCGCAGGTATATGTGATGGTCGGACCAGGGCACCGCAGGACGTGTCTTCAGGTCAAACGGATTGTGGGACAAGGTCCAGAATGGAAGAGTCACCAAAAGGCTAAAAGTTCCGCCAGACCCCGGGAGCCGGCCGCCTATGTCGAGTGAAGCGCTGGGGTGCAGCTGAGAAACCTCCACCTGGGGAGGTGGGGGAGGCTCGTTCGCGCCGCCTCCCCCTTCCAGTGCACCCCACGCCGTCTCCTGGCGCAGGTATATGTGATGGTCGGACCAGGGCACCGCAGGACGTGTCTTCAGGTCAAACGGATTGTGGGACAAGGTCCAGAATGGAAGAGTCACCAAAAGGCTAAAAGTTCCGCCGGACCCCGGGAGCCGGCCGCCTATGTCGAGTGAAGCGCTGGGGTGCAGCTGAGAAACCTCCACCTGGGGAGGTGGGTGAGGCTCGTTCGCGCCGCCTCTCCCTTCCAGTGCACCCCACGCCGTCTCCTGGCGCAGGTATATGTGATGGTCGGACCAGGGCACCGCAGGACGTGTCTTCAGGTCAAACGGATTGTGGGACAAGGTCCAGAATGGAAGAGTCACCAAAAGGCTAAAAGTTCCGCCGGACCCCGGGAGCCGGCCGCCTATGTCGGGGGCGATCTCAGGCCACACCAGGGCAACAAGACTTGGGGAGGGGGCAGGAGCCAAGCGCCACCTCCGAGTCCGCGCCACCACACCGCCCCTCGGGGGCCTCCGTCAAGCGGCTCGGGGAGGCACCGCAGGCAGCGGTTCTTCAGATCAGTGGTCTCACCGGCAAGGCTCCCCTCCGTCAGCAGCGATCGTTGGCGCTGTGGTTGCGGCCAGAGGCCCCGCCTAGTCAACGCCCCGGCCTCTCCATCTCGTAGGTCGCAGAGTAGTCGGGGAGAAATCCCGGGAACGGCGGCATGCATTTGGATCGATGTTGCAGCAGGCTGCCATGTAAATAGTTATTTAATAAAACGTTTTACCCTGTTACTTTGCTGGTGTGTTGTATATATTTTTTATATTTGCATAGGGTTTGTCGTTATTTTGGGCGGGGTGGGCGGCGGAGCCGAGCTGTCTTGCAGCCATCATGGCGTCGAGCTCGGTTCCTCTCACTAGTTTCATATTTCTCATGAGGGGTTGTTCCTAATGTTTCTATTTTAGCGAGGTCAAAAAGAGATCCCATTAGTGGCCTACTGATTTTGCTTGATTCCTTTTGTTTTTTCTAACGATTTTTCACTATCTGCAAAGACTAAACAGAGTATTGCGACTCTGTGCTTGTTTGTAAATAGAGAATGAACCAAAGAGAACCAATTCCAAAACAGTAAATGCTTGGATAACAATCAATCAAATGGAGAGGGAAGCAGGCACGACGGATTACAACGGGGGCAAAGGCCTGCGTTACCTACCCTTCACTATCTGCAAAGAGAGAATACTCCTAAAAGAAAAGAGGGGGGGGGGCAGCGTTCAAAGCACATCAGCGTGCATAAACACGAAAATGTTTTTACCTACCACGTACTTGACATTTTAAAGCTTTTGATATTTGCTAATAAAAAACCATTGAAATTCACTGAAAAAACCATAGGTTATAGACCATATATAGTTAGGAATTAGCATTTACAAAACCTTGAAAATTCACTGAAAAAACCATGGGTTATAGACCATATATAGTTAGGAATTAGCATTTACAAAACCTTATTTTACTCACACAAAACCATTGAAATTCCATATATAGTTAGTTGCACTAACTATATATCGCGCACCCGCAATCCACTGCTGATCATGTCACATATTACATCATTCATGACATGGTCAGTGACATCACTGATGACATCACTGATGACATCTCAAATGACATCACTGATGACATTCCATATAGTGCAACTATATGGAATTTCAATGGTTTTGTGTGAGTAAAATAAGGTTTTGTAAATGCTAATTCCTAACTATATATGGTCTATAACCCATGTTTTTTTCAGTGAATTTTCAAGGTTTTGTAAATGCTAATTCCTAACTATATATGGTCTATAACCTATGGTTTTTTCAGTGAATATATATATATATATATATATATATATATATATATATATATATATATATATATATATATATATATATATATCTTTTTTTTTTACTGTTTTTATTATTTTGAAGTACAGTTGCAGCATCACAATCACTTTTATTTGAAGGTTCAACATAAAGAAATCAACATAAAATATTAGAATATTCGTACATTTTTTGTAAATATTAGATCATGTCAGATAGCATGGGGTAAAGGACTAGATATACTCCAAGTTCTCATTTGCATTCCCCTTACTATATCATACGTCCTGTCTTGTGATGGTGTGTCTTCCTCCCTCATGGGGAGTCCATAATATCACATCCAGGGGCCTCATATTTTAGTAAACTTCCTCGAGCCTTGTATGTCGTCTTCTCAGCTGTCATATATAGGTCAATCCCTCCTCTCCACTCATGTATTGTGGGCGGTTCAGGTGCCCCCCACTGTCCTGGCATGTCTGGTTTAGCCACTATCGTACCTAGGTTTGCCAATAATAGCGTAGCTTCTAGGAAGGTCTATTTCAGTAGGTACTTTGGGTCCAAAGGTATTGTTTCCCCCAGTTCTTTCATTAGGGTGTTCCAGTACCCCTGTATCATTGGGCATTCCCGCAATATATGCAGGTAAGGTCCCCTCTACCTAAGACAGCGATGGCATTCAGGTGTATCTGCCCTCCCCACTTTATGAAGGCGGGCTCTATCATAATATGCCCTATTGAGTATTTTAAATTGTGTTAAGCGACCTCCCAAGGGTTCATCAATGCCACCTCCCAGTCAAGGTCATCCAGGGGTCCTAGTTCTGTTTGTCACTTTGCCCATAATCTTATCAGGGTGTCCGGCTTGCTATTTATAAGTGTTTTGTAAGTGCTGACTTACCCCATGATAAGTCTCCCCTCCAGTGGTGCATATTCAGGAATGTCCTCCGTGTCTTCCCTTTCCTCCATATAAATAATGTGGATGTGGACCAAACTGGGTGCGTTCCAGGGCATATGTGGGGTGATCTCCTGGCATGTGTACCCAGTCATTCATCACCATCAGATGTGCAGCCCAGTAATACGCTCTGATGTCTGGAAGCATTCTGCCCCCATTATATGCGTTTAATTGCAGGGTGTTGACTGTCACTCTTGTACTGCCGTTCCATAGGAACGTTCAAAGTGTCCCTTCTTTCTTGGCAAAGATCACTTCCGGGAATGAGTGGTATGTATTTTGGAGGACATACAGTAGCTTCGGCAACGTTATCATTTTATATATTGCTGCTTTCCAGACGAGTGTCAAAGGTAGGGTTTTCCACCACTCAACATCGTTGAACTCTGAAATAACTCAGTGAATGTTACATTTAAGGCTCTTTATTTCCTTTGTGGAGACGTACATGCACAAATATTTTATTCCTTCCTTTTCTATTTTAAGTTGCCTGGGAAAGTAACTGGGCTCAAAGCTTGGGTTTACCGGGTATAAGCTGGATTTTTCCCCAATTTATTTTGTAGCCCGTTTGTTCCCCATATTTCTCAAATATGTCAAAAATAAATGTAAGGGTGTCTCGGGGGTTAGTAACATTTAAGAGAATATCTTCAGCATAGAGCGATATTGATTCATCTTCCGCTCTTTGTGCTTCCTCTTGGATAAGGGGCATCCCTGCCTAGTACCTCGGCCTTTAGGAAATTCTCTTGACAGTGCCCCATTCACTCACACCTGGGCAACTGGGCTTTCATATAGGAGATCTATCCCCTCCCAAAATTTAGGTCCGAAGCCATATTTCTGGAGGGTTAGTTTCAGGAGGGACCAATGTACTGTATTAAACGCTTTTTCTGCATCTAACGACAATTTCGGGCTGGACTGTTCCCATGAGGCACAGGGTCAAGGCTGATTTGCATATGGCCATGTCTGACCTGGGGTAGTGTGGAGTGCAAAAAAACGATGGATTTATGCCCAGATCTCTCTACTGGGGTGATTGTATGACATTGTTCTGCATTCTGTCCATCAATTGTTGTTTTTGCATTTGTCACCCCGAGTGGGATGGGTATGCTCAGACGTGAGTCCCATGCTCTCCACACCACTGGAGTCAAGCTATCCAGGCTGATGAAGGCTGATAGCCAGAAAACGGTCCTTGGATGCTTGTTTCCGGTCCAGGAAAGACATGGCTTGGCAGTTCGGGCTGGACTGTTCCCATGAGGCACAGGGTCAAGGCTGATTTGCATATGGCCATGTCTGACCTGGGGTGGTGTGGAGTGCACAAAAACGATGGATTTAGGCCCAGATCTCTGTACTGTGGTGAATGTATGACATTGTTCTGCATTCTGTCCATCAATTGTTGTTTTTGCATTTGTCACCCCGAGTGGGATGGGTATGCTCAGACGTGAGTCCCATGCTCTCCACACCACTGGAGTCAAGCTATCTAGGCTGATGAAGGCTGATAGCCAGAAACCGGTCCTTGGATGCTTGATTCCGGTCCAGGAAAGACATGGCTTGGCAGTTCGGGCTGGACTGTTCCCATGAGGCACAGGGTCAAGGTTGATTTGCATATGGCAATGTCTGACCTGGGGTGGTGTGGAGTGCAAAAAAACGATGGATTTAGGCCCAGATCTCTCTACTGGGGTGAATGTATGACATTGTTCTGCATTCTGTCCATCAATTGTTGTTTTTGCATTTGTCCACCCCCAGGCACAGCCCTACTCGTACTACTCCGGGGGCAGACAGTCTTCTCCACGATAGACTATGTCCCGGCAGAAGTGGCAGAAATAAGTAAAACAGAGTACTTGGCTAGAGGCCTCTCGGACCACTCTCTCCTATGGCACTCCTTGGGTAAGAGAAGTCATATGGCTGAACTGGGTTGCAAACTCAATGCCTGGGAACTCGGAGACACTAGGGTAGCTCAGGAGATTAGAATAGAAACGGAACTGTACGTCAAGGTGTACGTGGGCTCTATATCATCAGCAGTCACACTCTGAGGCATATGAGACAGTTCTCCCTGACAGGGCACAGAACATAATAGCCTATAAAAAAAGGAGAGAAAGGAAAGCAATGGAAGAAGAGGCAAGCCTCCTCCAAATTGAAAGTCAGATAAAAACACCTGAAGACACCTTGCAATCACGAACCATGCTGACCCTTCGCAAGGAATATTAAGCCCTAGCACAGTGCGAGGCACAGGTGACAATTCAGGCCGCACACCAGAGCCTCTATGACGCCGTAGACAAGGCAGGAAGACTGCTGGTGTTGCGGAGTAAAAAAGAAGCAGAAGCACACTGGGCAACACATATAGAATCGGAGGAGGGACATCAATACAATACACCTACTGACCTAGCCAACAAATTTGCCCGATATGAGGCCTTCCTTGCAGCACACCCACTTGCAAATGGGTCAGAAATCTACACCTCTACCTTAGGTGAGACCGCTGTGCAAATACTGGAGGAGATTACTTTTGCTGAAATAAGAGCAGCTGTAGGTTATTTGAAGCCCAGGAAATCCTCAGGCCCTAATGGCATACCAGCCGAACCCTATAAGCAGAAAGCGGATCTGCTGTGCCCACACCTATTAAGCTTATTTCAGGAAGCTAGAGAAACAGTGATTCTCCTACATGGTCTAAGAAGCGCCTCGTTCGTGGTAATCCACAAGCCAGGTAGGCCACCCACGGAATGTAGTTCATGTCTGCCCATATCTTTGCTAAACACTGAAACAAAAGTCCTGGCCCTCGTTTTAGCCCTTAGACTAATAAGTGTCGTCGTCCCCCCCCAATTCCCCCAAGGCCACCACGACCAGTCTGGCTTTATGCCGAAAAGGTTAACCAGACTAAACTTATGCCGCCTGCATAACTGGCTGGAAGCGGCTAAACTAAGAAACGATCCACACCTGATCTGCCAAGCCATGTCTTTCCTGGACCGGAATCAAGCATCCAAGTACCGGTTTCTGGCTATCAGCCTTCATCAGCCTGGATAGCTTGACTCCAGTGGTGTGGAGAGCATGGGACTCACGTCTGAACATACACATCCCACTCGGGGTGACAAATGCAAAAACAACAATTGATGGACAGAATCTATAACAATGTCATACATTCACCCCAGTACAGAGATCTGGGCCTAAATCCATCGTTTTTTTGCACTCCACACCACCCCAGGTCAGACATGGCCATATGCAAATCAGCCTTGACCCTGTGCCTCATGGGAACAGTCCAGCCCGAACTGCCAAGCCATGTCTTTCCTGGACCGGAATCAAGCATCCAAGGACCGGTTTCTGGCTATCAGCCTTCATCAGCCTGGATAGCTTGACTCCAGTGGTGTGGAGAGCATGGGACTCACGTCTGAGCATACCCATCCCACTCGGGTGACAAATGCAAAAACAACAATTGATGGACAGAATGCAGAACAATGTCATACATTCACCCCAGTACAGAGATCTGGGCCTAAATCCATCGTTTTGTTGCACTCCACACCACCCCAGGTCAGACATGGCCATATGCAAATCAGCCTTGACCCTGTGCCTCATGGGAACAGTCCAGCCCGAACTGCCAAGCCATGTCTTTCCTGGACCGGAATCAAGGACCGGTTTCTGGCTATCAGCCTTCATCAGCCTGGATAGCTTGACTCCAGTGGTGTGGAGAGCATGGGACTCACGTCTGAGCATACCCATCCCACTCGGGGTGACAAATGCAAAAACAACAAGGGGTGGAGCCTTCGCCAAAGGTCTGTCAAACCCATTGTTTTGAGGAAGCGTTGAGCTGTGTGTCTTTGTGCATGCCGGTTACGGAAGAGGTACAATCTAGCTGGGGTCAGCCACATCATTAAAGTCTCCTCCCACTAAGTGGATACAGAAACCCGCCTCCAGGAGGCTTTCTGTCAATTTTGCTAACGTTTATGTCTGTAGGCGTGGGGAAATATACACTAATCAGTGTTATATCTAGTCTGTCCCAGATCCTCTTAACTGCTAAGTATGTCCCATTTGGTTCTATCCACTTGCGTTCTACTCTACATGGGGGGGAGGGGGGATTTCCTAATCAGGATTGCCACTACCCGGGTGCCTGTGAAAAAACCTGTGTGTGCCAGTGTTTTATATACCTCCCTGCCCAGGAATCCAAATTGCGTCCCCCTCAGGTGTGTCTCTTGGAGGTATATTACCTCGGGTTTCAGCCATTTGATGTACGCAGCTACCAGGCATCGCTTCACCTTACTTCCCAGCCCAGTCACGTTTCAGAACATGATAGAGTATTTACCGTGGTCAAGTGACTCCCCGTTGCTCGTCTGGATATCGAATGGCATAGTCTTGGGTAGTGTCAACTTACCCCATCTGTAGTTTGGGCCCCTCATCTGTGTTGCTATCCGTAACTATCACTGATCTGTTTGTGTGCTCCTCTGTTCCCTAACTTCACCCTACCCACTCCCCCCACACTCCCCCTCCCTGGTGGGGCATCTTCCCCTCTGTGGCAACATGACCAACTGTGTTGTGGGTGGTTTGCAGAGGCCTGTCACCCACCCTCCCCCAAATGTATTGTCCTCATCCTCCCTCTGCTATGTCAGTTCAACTTGGATCCACTCTGCAGTGAGAAGGCCTGCAAGGACAAATAAACTAGTAAACATACAAATAAGAAAGCTTTTAACTTGAATATGGGGTGGCAGACTCCGAGCACCAGTCAGTATTGGCGAGATCTCACCGTCTCTCATGTTACCACCGGGCTCCGCCTGCCCACGGTGTGTTCAGCTTTCCCCCTCTTCGCCTTGTGCCTCTGCATTTGGTCTTGGATTTATGTGGCCATATTGAGGTCAACAGGGAGTGTTCTGATTCAGACTTGGTCGGGTGAGCGCTAACCGAGGCCTCAGTTTTTTCATCTTCCCTGGCTGTTCCCCGTGGGGTTTCTCTTTTACTAGAATGCGCTCCTCTTTCTGGTTCCCCTGGAGTGTCTTGATCGTTGGTTACCCCTCTCAGGCTGGCGTGTGAGGCGCTGTCACTTGGCTCGGTTCCTGAACCTCCCAAATTTTTCTTTAGAATGTCTGATCGTTCGGTTGGACCTTTGTCTTCAGGTCTCTGCGGCTTCCCTCGGTTCTGCCTCTTTTGTCCTTATTGGTGGATGTTCTTCCACCCATGTCAGTTGCGCCTTTGCCCCTGCACCTCTCTAGAGTAGTCTGAGAAGATCATGATTCTTGCCTGTGCATGTCGGAGTCCCTTGTCCTGGTAATTTAGGAATCTGGCTATATTTGAACGTGGGGGGGTGGGGAAGGGGGGGGGGGGGAACTCCCATGGGAGGCTTGGCGTTAAGAGCTTTGTGTACCCTCTCGATCACAAAACAGGCTGAGAAAGGGACTGTGGAAAACGTGTCCTGAATCCACTTTTTCAGGAAGGCCCCGGTGTCAGGGCCTTCCACCTCCTCCGGAAAACCAACGAAGCGTAGGTTGTTCCTCCTTGCTCAGTTTTCAGCATCATCTACTCTCCAGACCACCTCTTTCATGGTGGCATGCATGTCAAGGACTTCCTTGCTCAATGGTGGTCGTGTCCTTCACCTATGAAATCCTGCCTTCTGTTAGCGTTACCCTTTCGGACACCTGTCGTAGGTCCTGCCATAGTAGTGTTACTTCAGACCTCACCTCGCCTATCTTCCCTTCTAGTGCTTCCCTGGAGGCTTTTATTGCTTGTACGGAGCGCCGCGCTGTCTGGGATGGAAGTTTGTGGTTTGCCTAAGTCTGCTGCTGTCTCAACAGGCTTGGTAGATTTGTCTAATTTGCTTTGACACTGCAGTTTGGGTTCCTTGTTTTTTGACATGTCTGTAGCTGGTGTTCGCAGTATTTAGAGCCGTGTGATCCAGGGGTGGACTGAATCAAAGTAGAATCGGAGATCCAGTAAAGGATTCTTGCGCCCTTTCTCCCCGCTTTGGGTTTAATTATTCCCCCCTATCGTTCCTGGGCAGGACACCGCGTTTTCAAAACCACCTTTCCCCTCTTCAGTTATCGAGGAGGGGTGGGGGGGGGAGATGGGAGAGGAGGGGTGGTGAAGCTTAAAGGCCCACTCAAAGGGAGGGGGGACTCTCCCTGTAGATAGGGTAGGCTTGGTGTTTCAGGCTCTGCCCTTGTTATTTCAGTGAGTTTTGCCTCGGTCTCTTCCCAGGACGCACTATCTCAACTGTCCTGCCTTGTTTGGCCAATTTCAGTCAACCTTATTGCCAGTGTCTTTAGACTTGTTCCCTCAGACCTTATTGGGTGCTTCAAGATCGGGCCTCTATTTGTGTGACCCCTCTCCGGGCTCCACCCCCTTGGGCCGGTCACATCCGGCCCAAGGAATACTCTTTGCCTCAGGGGCATAGCATCTCAGCAACGCTCTCTTGTATTCCTGGATCAGGGGAGGAGGATGCCCTCACCGCTTCCCGGCTCCTGACATCGTTTCGGGCACAGCACTCCTCCGGGATGCTTGGGGGCTCTCCCCTGTCGTCTTGCGACCTCTATATGTCTACACCCAGGCTCTGCATTCTTCAAGACTTCTCAGAGGGCAGTATGGGAGTCACTATCCCACTGTCTCGATGTCTCTCTCTTTCTCCTCCCTTTGCCACACTCACAGCTCGGGCCCATCTGGAGTTGCTCCTCGCCGCGGGGAGAGCTGCGCTACGGCATCGCTTTCCCGGCCTTCCCCAAACTTTAGGGCCACCATAGCCAGCTCTCGACCCCTCTGGATTACTGAATCAATACATACTTTATTCGGCATAAAAAAACACCATAAAAGCACAGATTAAAAGACACAATTCATACTTTTAAAATTTCAACACCAGCGGAACATAACAAAATAAGCGTTGCTAGCCCAACTAACATTAGATTACTAACATAAAAAGAACTCCCGCCTTTATGCATTTCATTACACATACTTTTTATTTCACTGGGTGGGAAAACAAGCAACGGGCCAGTCATACATTCCCTCTGGTGTTCCTTAAACGCATTGCAACTCTTAAAAAATTTACAGTGCAGTACAGCGATGAAAATCTCAGAGGAGAGTTTCAAGTATAATAGGGCCAACTTTAGCCTGCCTAAACCCAGCTTTTTTCAGGATTCTTTTTAAATAATATTTCTTAGGGTGCATAAAAAATGGGCATAAAAGTACATAATGAAGGGTATCCTGTAGAGATCGATGATCGCAGCCGCAGGGACCCTGCTGGGACCGCCAGACTGTGGTGTAAGGAATCCAGCCTGAAACGCGTCATAAGGAATCTGTCCTGGGGCTGTGGGTGAGATATAAATAAGGTTCCATGCCCAAACAAGATTTAGTTAAAATATGCATTCTCACAGCTGGCTTGGTTATTTCACAATCTTCCCTACGGGAACCCAATTGTTTCAAAAACTCCCCCTTGACCATGACCTTGTCTTTGGCCAACAATTTGGTTGGGTGAGTGAACAACTTGAGATGACCCAGGGACTTAAAGGATTCCCTGACATAAATGAGCCATGGCATGTTCATCCCTTTATCCCTTGCCATACAGTCCTTTATAAGTTCTCTTGTCAATGAGGCCTCTGGGTTATTCCAAATTTTAACCCAGCAACTGATGGGCTTTGCTTTTATCCTGTCACTAATATAAACAGCGCCCAGTTCTTCGTGAACAGTGAAGCCCGGGGTACTTTGTGGCACTTTTAAGAATCGTCTAAAAAATGTATTTTCTTCAATTTGAAGGGATTTAGCATCCACAAAGCCCCATACCTCACTGCCGTAGAGCACTTTGGCGCAGCATATAGAATTGTAGAGGTGCAGGATCTGATCCGGGGACCAGCGGCCCAACCTATGGGCGTAATTCATGATTGCACCCGTGCTTCTAGTGAGGCTACAACATTTTTCCTCCAGCAAGGGTTTATAGTTGAGTCTGGAGTCGACCAGTATCCCCAGGTATGTGAAGGACTGAACTTTTTCTATACAGTGTGCCCCAATCATATTTGTAGTTCTTTTTGGGCACCTTTCCTACCTCCATTATGTATGATTTGGCCAAATTTGCTGACAGGTCCAGCCCCTCCATGAAATGGACAAACCCATCTAACAGTCTTTGGAGACCCCGGGGAGTTCGGGCCAGCAATACTGCATCATCTGCATATAGCATGACCCGAACCCCCCTGGCCCCTATCCTAGGTGAAGCCACTCCCAGCCCGGCCAATGCTTTCTCAAGCCCATTAATGTACATGGTGAATAAAAAGGGCGCCAGGGTGTAGCCCTGTCTAACTCCCCGTGTGCATGAAAACTGGTCAGTCATACTGCCCTCTTCATTATACCAGACGTGGGCGACGGTGTTCCAATGTAGGGATCTCAAAATGTTAACTAGCTCAATCTCCACTCCCAACTCCTCCATGAGTTCCCATAGTTTTGAGCGGTTCACACGGTCAAATGCCGCCTTCAGGTCCATAAAGGCCAGATACACGGTCTCTTGGCTAGCGATCGTGTACTTGGCCGTCAGGAGATACAAGTTGAGGAATTTATCGGTTGTAGAGCGACCGACCCTGAATCCATACTGTGTGTCCGTAATGATATTATTTTCCTCTGCCCAATTTAGTAAGCGATTAAGTATAGCCCGACCCAGGACTTTCATAGACACATCAATGAGGGAGATGGGTCGGTAACAAGACGGGCTCTCCCTATCGCCCTTTTTAAAAATTGGTACAATAGTTGCTGTTGAGCAAGATGCGGGCATTCCCGTGCTAACTGCAGCATTTAAAACCCTGGTCAATATTGGGACCCACAAATCACCTTGGGCCAAAAACAAATCAGGCGGGACCCCATCTGGCCCCGGTGATTTATTGCTAGTTATCCCTCCACACCCGCCTTAATTTCCTTTAGTGTGAAAATTATTTGGTCTTCCCTTTCTTGGGCCTCCTTTGATGCTGGCTGATCCTCTAGGGTGGTATAATTATATAGGCAGTTAAAATGCTCAAACCATGACCCCAGTAAGATATGATTTACTATCTTCGGCTTTCCCCTATCTTGGAAACATGAGTCATTAATGACCTTCCAGAATGCCATCATATTTTTTGTCTCTGCTGCTTCCCTTAAGTTCTCCCAGGCCTGCTGTTGAAGATGGAATTTACCGCTCTTAACTGTCTCTTTGTAATGGGGTCGACATGCCATAACCCTATTTTTTTCCCTGGGCCGGGTTTTCAGTGCCAACTTCAACTCTCTCAGGGCCTTGGAGCAAACCTGATCAAACCACCCTTGTGCCACCTTACCTTTTTTTGCAGGCTTGGAACTGAGCAGTCCATCAATGTATGTTGTTACGCCTTCATAGGCCTTGACTAGATCGACCCCCTCTACTTCCAGATTCAGGCACTTCCACACATGACGATGTTCATCCGCCACTTGTGCTCCATAGAAGGCATCAACGTCCATCTGGGACCATCTCAGCCTTCTCCCCTGGTCAACCGGTGTTAACACCCCATTTTCACCCTTCTTTGCTTTGGGTATTATCCTATTGGGGTACCTCAATTCCATGACAACGGGGTTATGATCACTAAAGGCACTCGGCTCTATGTCAAACCCTATGACCTCTTGTTTCAATGTGATTGAGACAAAAATAAAATCTATGACTGAGTGGCAACCTCTGCCTATAAAGGTTGGGCACACCCACCCCGACTCCCCTCCTTTCAATAGATCCAGTGAGTGTTTTAACGCATAGGTTCCCAGCACCTTTTCAAGTTCTTTTCCGTCTATCGTGTGCTCTAGGTGGGGGCCCTTTTCCAATGGGCAAGATGACCAATTGCCCCTACTGGTTTTCACGTTAGGACAGAGATGACAGTTGAAATCTCCTGCAAGCACCACCTGTAAAGTGCGTCCCTCCTGGTCTGCCTCCCCGGCCAACCTCTTTTCCAGTTCTTTAAATCTGATCAGAGGGGACCCGGTCTCTATTGCGTTATAAAAATTCACAAAGAATATCTTTTGACTTCTCGTGCTGAATTTTAACCCTTGTAGGACCTCCGAATCCCAGCTCATGTCTTCCCATATTCCTTTCAACTTTAAATCCACATAAATGACCAGCCCTCCCTTAGCTCTTCCCACCGACCCTTTTTTTGCCGAAACTAAAAACATTTTAAATCCATCCAGGCTGATCGCTCTCGGTTCCACTCCCATGTCTCCTGTAAACAAATGACTTGGAAGTTTTTAATGTAAGCCAACCACTCCTGGTTTAGTAGTTTAGCTGAGAGGCCCGCTATGTTCCAGGATATCATCTTGATAGTGCCTTAACTTGGAATAACTATGCTAGACAGTGTCTGATCTCCAATAGGTGGGTGCTTGACTTGCAGTTTCTCTACATTCCCATTTATCTCATTAGGTCTCTCTGGGGGCACAGTAATTGTGGGCTCACTGTTCTTTCTATGTAGACTCCAACTAAATTACTGTCTGGTATTTTGGCCTTACTGGAACTATCCCCGTAACCCTGGTTCTCTTCGCGTCAATCGACATCTTCTAGACCCTTGTTGTTCGCTAAAGGGGCATAACGATTGTTTGTTAGTGACAAGTGCCCTGCTCCAACATTGTCACTATAATTACACTGTTCAATCTCCCTGAGGGGTGTTATCCTTAAATCCCGATAGAAAAAGCCCAATGGTAACAATTGGATAGATGTTCTGCTCTCCCCCAGGTCGCCATCCCTAGAATAGGCGAGAAGCTCCTGTAGCATCCCCGGGAAACTAAAATTTAAGATCACAGTGTCTCCAGCAAAACACTTCTTGCTGGGGCCTATCCCGGATACCCTTCTTGCCATTAAAATGTGTCTATATGCTCCAGCTTGAACTGGGCATTATTACTTAACCAATAAGCTACCTTATTAATTAACTGGTGGGTGGATTCTTCTCGGGGTTCAGTGGGTGCTGGAACCCCAACCAACACTATTGTATATGGGCTAGCTGCTGGCAAGAGGTCCAGAACGGGCAGGTCCACTGAACTCCTTACAAGCTCACCCCCACCAGGCACAGCTGATACATGGACGTCCACACTGTTCCCTCTGCCTCCTTGAGCCCTCAAACCGTTCGACCGATTTGAGGGTTGCAGTAACTGCCCTCCCTTATTATGATTCAGGGTTCTTTCCTCCCCTCTATGCCTCCCATCTTGGATAGGTCTCTGTGTATCTACTTGCACATTACTCAGGTGGTCAGCTTCCCTTTCTCCTTGTTGTAAACCCATGAGCAATGAACCCCCTCGCCCACTAGTACGTCCGGCCACCTTATCCTGAGCTTCTATACGTAAGGGGGTAGCTATACTGGGTGAATCTTTTTTCCGTTCTAACAATAGATTCACTTTTTCCTCTATCACATTAATTTTCGAGTGGAGTGGCGCTAATTGGCTACTGAAGAAAGTTTCCAGCCTTAACCAGAATGCCGAATCCGCCCCCACACCCTTCTCCACTCCTCTACACCTGGCACAGTAGGGAGAACCCTCTTCTTCCTGGGAGCCTTTAGTCCCACCCTCCTTTACCATCTCTTTTTTTTCCTTCTGCTGTTCCCCATCTTGCGTGTCCCCCCCCCCACCCCAACCCCTCTTGAGCGAATAGATGTGACTGGGGGCCACTTACAGGCGCACATGCCCTGCTGGTCGAGTGTTTATCTAAGAGCGCCCTTTTGGACCGGGTTACCACCTCCTCAATTTCCTTTTGGGTAGCTTCACAGTTATCTAGAATTTCTACCAGCCACAGCCCCTCTTCCCCTGCTCCCTCCCCATCTGGAGACGTCACATCCAAAGACATGAGGCTATCCTTTTCTTGCTCCTCATTGGTGTGATTGTTATTTCTATACATTTTTTGTGGCGCCTCCCCTCCTTGTTTGTCCACTAGGACTCGGCTCCCCTTGGGCGATGACACAAGTAATGCCGCGTTGATATCCGACATTATTTCGCTTACTATGGGTCCCTGGATTGCTTGTTTCATTGCCCCTTTCTCAGTAGACGCCCCCAAAGATAACCTCTTCTGTGCTTTGACCGTGTCCAAAGAGAGTCTTTTTTCGGTTGACGAGATTTCTTGCACCAGAGCAGTCTCAGCCCTTACGAAGAAGGCATCCAGTGTCCCCTTTAGACTCCCGCCCCCCCCCCCCCTTGTCTGACTTCAGCCTCCCTTTGTTCATTACAGATGGGTTTATAAATGGGCTCCCCAGACCAACCAGGAGCTACCCTCCTCTAAGATAACACGGTAGCTAAACAGTGATATCTATGCAATTTGGCAGTCCCTGATGACACTCTAGGCCTCACTCCTTTGTGTAAATCTGACTTATAATTACCGTTCCACCTGTACAAGCTGTTCTGTCCCCGCACAGATCCTTCATTACCTTGGGATGGCAACTGCACCCGATACTCCTTAGCACGTTGTCAACGGGTTGATGCAAATACAGTTCAGTCACAGGATTTAAAACACAAATGTTAGGGCCCTGGCCCAGCCCTGCCTCCTCCTGGCTACGACGGGCAAGCCCTTGGCCCGGGCTTCACCCGCGCACGTCCCGCGCTGCGGGGGAAGAGGCAGCGCTAAATAGCACTCCACCACCCCAGTTCAGACATGGCCATATGCAAATCAGTCTGAGCTCCCTTGCACCCTTTGACACTGGATTCAAGATAGCCTGGCTGATGACGGTTATGAACCCGAAACCGGTCCCAGAATGCTCGTTTCCATCCAGGGAAGACATGGCTTGGCAGTTCGGGCTGGACTGTTCCCATTAGGCACAGGGTAAGACTGATTTGCATATGGCCATGTCTGAACTGGGGTGGTGGAGTGAGCTAAAGAATGATGACTGGGGGTGAGTGTTTGATTTGCTCAAGCGCTCCGTCCATCATCCCCTTTGGTATCGCTACTATTCACCATCAGCTGCCGCTGCACTACTCCACAAAGCCCAGAAGTGAAACGCTCACAGGGATTCGAAGCGCAAACACTGGAGGAGTGTGCGCAGAGTTTCAGGTGCCGTAACACGTTTGACTTAGGAAGATTTGGAGAGGGACTCCTGAGATTCAGACTACTAGTGTGGCTTAACCTGAATGTCACCTATAGTGAATAGGAAATAACCACTACCGCTAGTATGAGGGAAGTAGGAATGAGGAGCCTGCCTAGAGCCCTGACTTCAGGGGACTGTGTGTACTGTTTTTATGCCGTATTTTGCTTTGTATTTGTATGTAATTAGTCCTATTTTCATAAAAGCAAGTATTTGACTGGAAAATCATTTATTGCTGCTACTGGATGTATTTTGAGTTGTGAGCCTGTATTTACCTCCCCCACACCAGAAGAATACTACTAAGAGTCAAGTGCTGAAGGGATACTTGGTCTAGTTGCTCAGGACCCATAATAAGTCGGGCACAGGGACATCAGGAGTAAAAGGCCAAAACCCTCACTCCTGCTTCCCCCATGACCACCTGAAAGGGGTACTGACAATGAAACAATAGAAGTAGCATCCTTGGCTGTTTCCTGCTCCCATACGTAGGAGTGCTTACACCTCCTGCTACAGGATAACAAAGTGGTTGACGATGTGAAGAGTGGTGTAGCCTAAATAAAGGGATGGGTGAAGCCTCTTTCTGCCACCTGAAAGACCCACTGGTCCGAAGTAATGGCCTTCCAGGCCAGCAAAAGGAGGACACTCTCCCTCCCATAGGCCAATGTAGATCTGAGGAAGAGAACTAGGGCTATTTTCCTGGCAGAGTGGATGGTGCAGGAGATAAAGATGGAGAGGAGGAGGCTTGCTCATGGTATCCACAGCCCTTTCCTCTGTCCCTACTCCAGTACTAGTTTTGAGGTTGGTGCGTCTCGTTTGGTAGGAATGTCGCTGACTAACCCTGGAGAATCCTTAAAAGTGAAAAAAAATTATGGTCATTTTGTGGTAGAGGTTGTTGGAGGTTCAAACATTTGACAGTTGCCTTCCTGGCAGCAGACAGTTGGCTTTCTAGTACTTAAGCATCATACTACCATCAGAAAAATCGTTCCTTCTCCATGACTCAAATCATTTGGATTCCCCATTCAACAGGACTGCTGGGAACATGCCTTGAGAATGTTCTCTAGGACCAGGATGACTAGATCCCCAGACTTTCTGGGGACGGGTCATCCAAGAGGATGGTCGCCCCCCTAAAGCAGGGCTGTAGCTTTTGGCAACTAGTCTACTGACCACAGGCACAGGAGTAGAATTTTACCAGCTGCAAGGTAGGTTCCACCAATGCACGCTTGATGGGGAGCAAAGGTTCCGATGTTAATAGCAGAGGGGAGGAGCACCTTCATGAGGACATTGGTCTAACATCCACTGACTGCAAATATAACTCCCGAACCTCTGTCGCTTTCTTGACCGCTTGGTGAAAGATACGACCTACAGAGTTGGGGTCCCAAAACAAATCCCAAACTCTATTTCTGGAGAAGTATCAAGGCTACTAGCTGGAGGTAACTCTCCCATCATCGTCAGCAGGTTAGAGATGCGGAGGATCAGCGTCTGAACAGAAAAGGCTGTGGATTGACTTGTTTGTACTTCTCTTCATCGGACAGCCTTATATGAAGATGGAATAGATTACTTCAGTGACTCTGGGTACAACACCGGCAGAAGAGGCGGTGTCTGTGATGGCACCGGCCATGACAGATGACGGAGCAGTATAGTTGCACACCAGAGAGAAGGCTGGATCCCAGTTCCGTGTGGCGCCCTCAAAATTAACATGAATAGGCTCAGGGGCACTGCCGGTCACAAGGGTACACCTTTTGCATTGGAGGCCCTAGCAAAGATTCCAAACATTGCACTGAGAAGTACTGCAGGATCGGTTTCTAATGACTGGAATAGTGGAAAGGATGTCACCAGTACCAGAATACCCTTCAATGACAGAATTTGCACCCATAGAGCTAAAGGTGCCAGTGGAGTCAGTTGAACATCCGGGTCCAGCTAAGGAACAGGTTCAGAGCCTGGTGAAGCAGGATCCGAAGGCTCCACTGCGACTAATTCCAGTTCAGAGGATGAAGATCCTGTGGGAGTCTGGTGTCACCTAGGCAACTTCCTTCGTTTATGCTTCTTTTTCTCCACTCTAGAAGAATGTGAGAAGGGAGATCTTGAGCAATGATGACTTTGTCTGTCATCATGGACTCAGGTAATGGGCGCATGCTTTGAGAGGAGGAGAAAGCACAGGAATCATGGTAAGAACATATGCACCAAAGTAAGTCAGTGATGGGTATGAAAATAAGTTACTTACCTGTAACTGCAGTCATCCATTATTAGTATCCTTCATAGATTCACATGCTTGATTAATTCCCCGTCGTCGAGATGGAAGTCCCACAGTAAAATAATCAAGCAGTAATTGGCAAATACCATAGGCTATGAGGGCCATAGGCCATGAAGGTAATAGCCTATCTATGTACTTTTTTTGTTTTTTTAAAAGGACCAAACTTTAAGTACAACAAATCAGCACCCTCTAGAACAGGCCCAGCAGAAGCAGTTTCCCTCATATTTTCTAAGCACAAGTGGGAATATGCTGTCCCATAAAGTAAAAGAGGGGAGCCTCTACGGGGAGGAGGATGGGTTGCAGGTGAATCTATGAAAGATACCAATACTGGATAACCAAAGTTACAGTTAAATAACTTCTTTTCTTATCCAGTATTGGGGCATCTTTCACAGATTAACATGCTTGAATCAGAATAGCAAGCAGTAACATAAGAAAATCATCTTGTCTGTAGTGGATGGTGGGAGACATTTAAAACATTCTTACATAACCGGTATAGAAATTGTAGATATCCATATACCATTATAATACCGTTAGAATTCCATATCAAGTTTCAGTAAGGAAAATTAATCTAACATATTTCAGGATAAAGAACATCTTCTATCTATACGTATACAAAGGGAACAAATGAGGCACCTGCAGGGTGGAGTGGAGGGCCCGCACTCTGGAGAGGTAACGACGAGGTGCCCAGGGCGTAGCCTTCACTATCTTGAACACCGCATACGGGCAGGGGGTGCCTGCAATCCCCTTTATCCTGTTTTAATTCACGTTGGGAGTACAGATTGCTGGCCTTGCGGTCGCCATGGGCTGGACTACCAAGAGGCGGGACGCTGAGCAACGAGAGGGGATAAGCGAGAATTGCGGAGACTCTAATCCACGCCGGGGGACCAGGAAAGATGGGGGGCCGCCCCAGGGCGACCTCTCCCTCCAGGACATTCTGCAGACCATAGAACGCTCACGACTGGTGGTGGAAACTAAAATTGAAACTCTCAGGGAAGATTTGGGCCTCCTTCGAGTGGACCATAGAAAACTGGCGGATCGTGTCATGGCCACCGAAGCAGAGATAGAGAGCCTGGGACCCCCGGTCGAGGCGACGTCAAGCAAACTCACGGCCATAGAGAAAAGGGTGCAGATTCTGGAGCAACGGGCAGAGGATGCAGAAAATAGGGCCCGCCGGAATAACATTCGAGTCACGGGTCTTCCTGAAAAGGTTGAAGGGAACAATATGGTGGTTTACCTCGAGTGCTGGTTGCGCACGGAAGTGGCAGAGGAAGGGTTGTCCACATTCTTTGTGCTGGAACGGGCGCACAGAGTGCTGGCCCGGGCCCCGCAACCTGGCAGACCGCCGAGGCCGGTGGTGGCCCGTCTCTTGTTCTACAAGGATAGGGACCATGTGCTTGGACAGGCGCTTCTTAAAGGGCAGCTTAAAATAGATACCAGCGTGGTACGGATCTTTCCTGACTTTTCACGAGAGGTACAGCAACAAAGAACATCCTTCACGGCTGTCGAACTGAAACTGCGGCAGATGGGGGTGTCCTACTCTATGGTTTTTCCGGCCAAGCTACGAATCGTGCATAATGGAGGAACCACCTTCTTTACCACCCCCAGGACGTATGGGGTTGGATTGAGGAACAAGATCCCCGAGGGCAACAGCGTGGAGGGAATGGTCCTGCGGATTTAGCCTTGCCCCGCTCCCCTGACAGAGGGGCAGCTTCAAAGAACCACCCGACGGCGGAAGAGGCGAATCGAGCTAGGGCCAGTGCGATCGCAGCGGTGGCCTCACTGAGTGCAGCAGACACCCGAGAACTGACACCACACTCTGGGGAAGACCAGAGGGACTCGGACTCAGAGACCAGCTCGAGTTCAGTGGGTGATGCCAGCCAGACCCTGCAGCACGTAACTCCCAGATCAGCAGATGACCTGATGTGAGGTGAGGTGGGCCACGTGCGCAAGTATTTCCAGAACTATGCTCGGAGGCAGGAAAAGGAGACTGTTGGTAATATAATGCTACTTCTCACTTGATGGGCTTCCCTGATGCCTATCTTTGATCTGTTAGCCGGAAGAGGTGCGGGGGTCCGGAAAGGTTGAGAGGACGGCAAAGCTCTCGGTCGACCTTGGCCTGATCGCCACCTCTGAACTTTGTTTGCTTGAGAACTGAAGTGCGCAGTTTGGATGGGGGAGCTGTTCTCACTTGTCCTGGGGAGGGGGAGTTGGGATGGTTTGTGTAATGTATGGAAGGGGTTAGTATTTTGGGTCATGGGGAGGGATGCTGCTGTCGACGGGGGGGAAAGGGCCACGACCTGGCATTCTGTAAGAGGTGCCTGCAGGCTACACGAAGAGGTACTAGGTCTTGGGACATGCAATGGGGTGAATATGTACAATCATGCAGCACACAGGCCACCTATAGCATAATGTCGTGGAATGTTAGGGGCATGCACTCTATGAGTAAAAGGTATAAAATATTCTCACAACTAAATAGGAGAGGGGTGCAGATAGCAATGCTCCAATAAACTCACATACTGGATAAGGAAGGTGAGGCTCTGCGCAGGCGCTGGAGAGGGCAGGCGTTCTACACGTCATATTCAGCACTTGCCCAGGGGCGTCCTGATTTGGGTGCGGGCGGGAGTTCCCGTCCACCCGATAGAGCACAGAATTGATCCAGAGGGAAGGTACGTGATTGTCTCCGGAAGGCTGGACAGGCAGGATGTTACCCTAGTCAATGTATATGGCCCGAATATGGATCACGCTAGGTTTCTGGAGCAGCTGTCAGGGGTGCTGGCACCGTACATGACAGGGGCGGTGTTGTAATTCTATCTAGGACCCTAATTCGATATTCCTGATGTATGCCCTTATGTGGTTATAATAAACAATATCCTTATAAAGGCATAAGAATCATATCCATATTTAGTCGTAGCCCATGCAGTCCAAATTAAGCAAGGCTACTTCCCCAGGCTCCTAGAGAGTACAACGAGTTCTCTAAACAAATCAAACCTCCAGCAACCTGGAAATTCCCCATGGCTTTTGTTTTGATTTGTCCTAGAACTCCTGTGAGCACTGTAAGAACGGCCAGTTCTTAGTGACATCTTTGACGTCTTATGTCCAACCTTACGTCAAACCCGGCACCTTTCAGGTATAAATATACCAACGTTGCCTTAAGCAAACACACAGTGGTTTGGAGCAGAGCGGCTATCTACTTGCCCGAGAGCCCACGGACGCCGCCCCTTCCTTTTGACGCACTGAGAGAGACGCTGTCTTTTCTCCTGCCAAGAAATCCAGCTCCGGTGTTCTCAGCCACCCTTGCGGGTTGCTGGGATATCGAGTCCTGAGAGAGAGATACCAGACCTCCTGCTTTCTATTACCCAGGTACGGAGCTGACTAAACCCTTAAAGAGAATTCTTTACTCAGATTCTTGGCAAAACCAACTTAACTTAAACTGCTACTTACTTACTCCTTCCCACGTATTAGGCTTAGGTCAGGTACACCGGAGTAGGCGTATTTAGAAGCACCAGTTGAGTACGTTAGTCAATGTATATATGTATGTATATATTTTATCCATTTTAAAGTATCATATGGCTAAGAAACCATATCAATGCTTTTACAGTATTATTTCATAATACTCCTTTTACTGTACGCACTTTACTTTACTATAAGTATTGCAATTGTGGCAATTCATTTCTCTTGCATGAGAAAGAAGACTGCTCAATAAATAACACCTTTTATTGAAAACGCCCGTCTCTCTATTCTCTGCACTCTGGTGAAACTAAGTATGCACGATTGACTGAGTAAAATAGCTGTCTATTGTTTTCACACGACTCTAGAGATACACTCTTATTCTGAGGGAGCAAAGTTGTCATGTTTTATGGTTGTCAGAAGCTAATCCCTTCTTGTCTATCCAGGGAAGTTAAACTCCTCCTTGTTTTCTAGAAAGTTTCTTGAGCTAGCTGGCAAAACTAATTACGTCTAATATAGGCAGTAGAGACCTAGTCGACCTCAGTCCTACGTCTACACTGCTGTTTATATTATTCCAATGCGCAGAGCCTATTGGGAATATAGGAACTACACTACATGGCGCCCAACGTTTGGTAAGGCGATAATCTAACGCAAGACACTAGAGTAACTCAGTCGTGCTTTTTTACACAGAACCCTTTTTCCCGTAAAAACTCCAAAAGACGTCTGGAGTGGGTAAAAGGTTAAAATCCGCCGGAACTTAGTAGGAAGAGATTCCTATGTATAGTTTTTGGTTTAGTCAACGTTGAAGGATACAGTGTTCCAAAATATTGTGCACCTAATCTTTGTTTCCTTGAAACTTGATCTGCAACTAAAACTTTTCTGTTAGTAAAAATGACGGAAAGTGACGAAGAAAGGGAGGCAGCTAGAATAGCAGCTCAACTCCTAGCGGATGACACAAGTCTCCAAGAAAATTACGCGAATGCTATACTCATTCCGGTAAATGTAAGAAAAACTATAACTCTTAAACTTATAGAAAAAGGACTGACATCATGAGGTGGTACAGTCATATTCGTGGTAGAGGCCCATGAATATCGGCAGACAGAGGTATTCTATTCATGGATAAACTTTCCAGCAGCAAACGCTAGAACACACGAATTCCACTATTACAAAATAGAGGAACCTCCGGATATATACACTCCTTTCGAGGAGGTTGAAATCCCATTAAATTACCAAGAGCACCTGCTCTGGTTTAAAGGCACCCTAAAACATAAAAATCACATCACCAGGCTCGGTCCACTGGGTAGACCAGGAGCGACGTGGCCGGTTCTAGCCGGCTACACACCACATCCAGACATCGAAAAAATGTCAAGTTAAGAACTTTTAGTTAAAATAAAAGAATTAACAAAGGCATATAGAGAGTTAGTTCAATTGGCAATGGAGGATATAACTTACCTCCAGAAACTGAAAGAAACAGATATAGCAGAACAACCTTTTGAACTTGCCAGAATCATAGAAAAGTCCTATGAAGAACTAGGTAGAGATAGTTTGGGTGGGAAACCAGTAAAACCCCAACTAACTGAAAATCCTGAAAAAAACATTTATTAAAAATAATCTAAACACTCCTAAAAAGAGTTGGGATGGAAATAAACAATCCACTCCCAAAGAAAAACTATTCCAGTCCAGAGGAAGGTCTCCTCGACGGAGAGAAAGATCTCCGGACCAAGGAAACAAGTCTCCCCAGAGGGAGCCCTCTGAGAAAAGATACAACCTTAGAGATAGGGATAAATTGAGAAAACCTGATAGATATCAAGATATTGATACACGTCCCTCTCTATCTTTTCAGACTTCCTCGCAGAAATCGGAAAGAAGAGGACGATCAGAACACAGGGAAGAGCAAGTGAAGTCTAAAGACAAGGAACCTGCTCATCAAAGTAAAAAATTACAATTTCCAAGAAAGAAGGTAGCCAGTATTAAAATAATTAAACATGCCGAGGAAACTGAGGACACAGCTGAAAAACGGAGAGTGGGCCCAGACAATGCTAGACAGCGCAGCAGACGTGACCATAGCTCGCAAGATCCTGATGAATCTTCTGGAGACAGTGGACACGAATGAATACATTCAAGTGGAAACTGCAGATTCCAGAGTTAGCAAACCTCATAAAATATACGAAATAACACTGCGTATAGAGGGGGACAAGACTAGGAAAGTAAGGGGTCTCTTTTGGGATAACCTTTCGAAAGGCTATGACATCCTTTTAGCTGAGAAAGACTGGCCACCAGAGTTTGTCAGGGAGTGCCCTCATGGCGAAGAAATGATTATGCCTGCCTTCTCAAATCATATTCCAATTCATAAAAAATATACACTTGCAAGAAAATGAGCAGTGGCCCAAGCTCCTGCATTATATAAAAATCATGTAGGATGGGATGAGGACTCTCCTCCTCACAAAATCCAGTTAAAATGTCAACCCACTGCACAAAGACAGTACCCAATTAAACAAGAAGCTAAAAAGCAAGTCAGGGAGATCTTAGATCAACTTGAATACCAGTGGGTGATTGAAACATGCACCTCACAAATGAACAATCCTTTGTTTCCTGTCTCCAAACCAGACGATTCATATCGTCTAGTATTGGACTACAGACACCTTAACTCATGTTGCAAAACATTTGCAGTACAAAACTCACACAGTGCAGCACTAATGAATAACATCGTGCGCAAAAAATACAAAACGACATTAGACATCTCTAATGGATTCTTTTGTCAAAACATTGCACCTGAAAGCAGGTATTGGACCGCTTTCTCAATAATGGGGTCACAAAAAAACTTCTGTCGACTCCCACAGGGATTCAAGAATAGCCCAGGATTATTCTCAGCAAGAGTAACAGAGTTACTACAAATATATGATGATGAAGCATTATCTTATGTCGATGACATCTATCTAACAGATGATGACCTGGATACTCACTTGAAAAAGAGTGAACACCATAATACTTGGGTTAGCAGCTGAGGGTTACAAATTCAACTTTAAAAAGTCACGAATTGCCCATCTAACTGTCCTATTTTTAGGATATGAATTATCAAGTGAAGGCAAAAGCCTAGCAGACAACTTCTTAGAGAAGTGCGCTGTACTCCAAGCACCTAAAACGCTGAAGAACTTACAATCAATACTAGGTTTCCTGAATTTCGGAAAAACATACATTCTAAATTATGCAGAGAGGGTTAAACCTCTCTATGAATTAATAAAACCTGATTTCAAACCAATCAATTGGACTCAGAAACACACAGAAATTTTAAGATCATCGCAAATAGACATGTTAGCTAAAACTAAATTGCAAACTCGCGAAAACATACGCAACCTTGTAATCCGAGTCATCCCAGGAAGATGCGGATTCACGTACCTGACCTCTAATGAGGGAGAAACGGTACCAATAGCTTACAAATCACAGTTGTACACACAAGCCGAAATGAAATTCAGTCTTACTAAAAATATTGTAAATGCGGTTCAAACTGCTGTAGCAAAAGAAAGAGCCCAAGCCCAAGGGAGAAGGATAACTGTTTTAACAGCAGAATCAGCCTTTGAGGCATTAACAAGCCCACGCAATTTGAATGCTGTGGCACTAGATCCAAAGTGGATACAATGGGAAACTTCTCTTGCTGCAGAAGACGTGAAATACTATTTTGACCCGGAAATTAAAAAATTAAAAAATCTAAAATATGAATTAGAATATCCTCTGCCAATCGAGATTCTGCCTCTGGAACATTACGCCTGTATAATATATACAGATGTATCAGCACAACCCGCAGTTGGGGGTAAGCAAGCTGACAGTGCTGCGTGCGTGGTTGTTAAATGCCGGTGGCGCGAAGGAAAATTGAGACCACTGGTCACTATAACTCAATCTGTAAAAGATAGTTTGGCTCAACAAACTGAACTACTAGCTTTAAAGATGGCGCTCGATATTGCGGATCGCGAATTCCCCACACTAATAGTGTGCGATTCGCATTACTGCGTCAAATCTTACAATAATGACTTGCAGAGCTGGATTCAAAACGATTACAAAGATGACACAGGTGCCACAATAAAGCTTAAAACGCTTTGGGAACAGGTAGTTCTTTTACAGAAAGAACTACAGAAGACTCACGTGATACATACACTGAGTCATCAACGTGATGGCGTTCACGTTGCAGGGAATTCATTGGCTCACAGAGCCACAGCGGAAGCAACTCAACCAGCTTCCGTAGCCACAAAAAAGCGTTCAGAAAAATACATAGACGGGGAAACAATGCTGGCAGTAAAACGTCTTTGAAAGACGACTGTGCAGCATTACCTGTGAATTATCCACTCAATTATACACACATAATAGATGCAAACTCCGTTCCATTTGCTCGAATCCCTGGAGTGGGGGATAGAGTAATTTCAAACACGAAACGGAGAGTCTTCTTGATTCAAGAAGCACATATGGGAGAGGGTCTAAGGCACCAAGAGATCAAGGAATCTCTGAAAGAATTACAATCAGAATACTGGTGGCCAGGGATGAGCCTGCAATTTTACAAATTTGCAAAGGATTGTCCAAACTGCAACAGAGATCGCAGTCGTGAACCGACCGGAGTAATGCCAGGACCCTTCTTTTAGAAAGCATAAGGCTATCTATACGGAAAAATACGTCCCATTTATGTTTAAGACTAGATTCACTTAAAATGTAGATACCAGCACTCGGCTGACGCCAGAACTGGTATAAAAGATTTGCGAGTCCTTATCGGCACATACGCAATTGCCATGCTACATTCTGACCAGGGTCCTGCTTTTAGCTCTCGGGCTTATAAGGAGGCCATGGCCAGCATGGGCATTGAATTGCGGTACTCTTGTCCCTTCCATCCTGAGGGAAATGCGGTAGTGGAAAGAAAAAACTGGGACATAAAGCAATCTATAACGGCGAGGGTATTAGGTTTGGGTGATGGGTGGGTCCAACATTTAACAAGTGTCCAACGTAGTCTTAATAATCTGCCAAGAAATTCTCTAAAAGGTCTCCGTCCGAACGAACTATTGTTCGGTACTAGAATGCATATTCAGGACCTTGATAGTCAGACTTCAGTGGTAGAAGAAAAATGCTTTGATATCAAAGACCGTTTGGCTGTTTTACAGGACTTAAATGAAACAAGAAAAAACCTGAGCAACATAAAGTTAAAACAGCAACCAACAGCCACTGAAGATAAACCACCTGTCCCAGCAAGACCTGTCTGGATTCCAAAGATTGGGGATCTGGTCAGAGAGAAGATCGCGGTGAAGAAGGAATTTGGGCCTTCTTACAGAAAAGCAGTACCTGTCTTAGCTGTCAGCGGAACAAGATCAGTAGTACTACCGCCACTTGCTGGTAAAAAGGAGAACCGAGTTGTATCCATCGACCTGGTAAAACCACAATCATGTGGCCAATAATAAGTAGTAGGCCCAGTGGACTCCCAAGAAATAGCAGAATACCAAAATTTGCTACAATACAAGAGGTTCAAACTGAGACACTAATCACATTCGATAAACCTGCAGTGAATAAAAAAGGACTATGCAACAATGCCATGGAACTTGTGCCTCTTGAAACCCAAATTGCAACAGTTCGTCAAGAAAAAACAGTCTACAACGATGTAGCCTCAGACTATGCTAGTGAAACAAAGAAAAATCCAAAAGCAAATGAAAACCCGGAAGCAATTCCAACAATTGACAGAACTGCATCTGGCTACTTCATCAATTTCGATGACTTTTCTGAAGATCCAAGCGAGCCTGAAGAAACGCCAGCAACAAAAACTTTAAAAGACAAAGTAACAGAACTCTTTCATCAACTCAAAGAAACCTATCTGATTTCTCCATGGATTGAATTTTGGATTGTGTTAGGTGTACTTTTCCTCCTGCTTTGGCTCATCATGGTTCTTTGTTTGGGAAAATTCATTGAAGGAAAATACAGTACAATGGACACAGCAAGTCAGAACATCAACTTGGTCCTGAAGGCTCACAAGTCATCTCACATCGAGAAAAGAGAACTATCATCAGTGAACGTCACAGCCAATCCAATACCTGGTGGGGTAGCATGGGACAAAACGGATTATGAAATCTATGGCCCGATTGAGCTCTTGAAATATCCACACCAGTTTAAGGTTTCATTAAGTGACTTTGTAAAACCAAGTACTTTTTCTGATGATTGGGACTTTGAAAATATAAATATGATGTCAGATTTAGTAATGTCAGCAAAATTTACAGTACATGATTACTTACAGGGTTCATCAAATTATGAAGAAATGTATTGTAATAATCACTTTGGCCATCACTATTTGCATAAATCTGCTCAACCTAGAAATGTTTTTAATTATAACCAATGGGAACATTGTGCAACGCCGCCTAAAAGCAGCTCAAAAACATTCTATGAGAAATTCCCATACTTCTGAGGGTTTAACACAAGTGATGCAGAAACGTTTTATTTAAAAATGTTAAATAAGACAGGAATGAAAACAATGTTGACAAATACTAAATTGATTTATTCTGAAACTTTTTATGAAAAAATGATACATTTGGTTTTGAATTCTGGAAAAACAACATTGAGACAAAAACCATCTGGGGTACAAAAGAATGGCCGGTCCAAGGTTTAGAAGCATTATTTAGAGCCTGCATGATCCCAGAACAATTAATATTCTTGAATGACACCATTCAACAGACTACCTGTCTTGGCCTAGCCAAAATTAAAGACTTAAACAAACCATCTATTCCAAAGCCCATACCTGATAGTAATAGCACTACTGATATGGAGATAGACGTATCCCATATTTTAAACCAAAACGGAACACATCCTGATTGGACAAAATGGTTGATCTGGCCCACAGACACAAATAACTGTCAAGATAGATTCCTGAACAAAATACAGGGGTTCAAAATGACCAGGCCAGACCCAAGATACTCCCAGAGACAACATCCAGGGATAGTTACAACATACAGTGTAGGGAAACTATGCCTCGAATGGCTACAGAAATCCACACTGGCTGAAATTAAGCAACACTTGACTTTACTTAAAGACGGTGCTGACTTGCGTGATTTCATTTTTGGACCACGCAAACAGCGTCAAAAATGTTTCATAGCGGCCGGTATATACGCTGCGTACAACGAAGCTTGGAAAGTAATGCAAATTGAAACAGCAGAAAAAATACGAGAAATTGATCGTATTAATTTGGAAAAATCACTTTCTGTTGTGGACAATGGGTTAACGACTCTGTCCTCCAGAATATATTCACTGGACAGTATTGTATCATCTGCTATTGATATAATAGAGCAGGACTTACAAATGTTACAACATGGTCAGTCCCAATTACGTTCTATTGTACAGCTTGGCTGGACGTTGCATAATCTGCGTTCAGGCTACGTACCATGGCGTTTAATCAACACAACGTCATTATTCTCTATCTTTAACCTTACTGATACACAAATCCGTTTGGCACAAAAAGGAGCAGACTATACGATTCTGAGCATTGAAAAACTTGAGAGATTACCATTGACAATGTCAGAAAGACCGGTCATTGAATGGATAATACACGGAATAATCACAATTCCGATAACAACTTTCCAATTTAAATACTGCCAAGAGTATATACCAGCGGGCCAGTATGAAAGGTTGGGTAAAGGGTACATCAAGTCATCATGGAAATTACCTTATACACACACATGTTACAGTGAAAAGAAAAAGAATGTATTTCTTAGTGGTAAAAATTGTAAAAGATCACTAAGCGGTACACTTCTGTGTCAAGGTATTAACTTGCATGGGGCCTGCGAAGGGTCTTCGAATAACCTTTCATGTCACCTGCACGGCACACCTGCAACACAGATAGAGCCATTCTTTAGACGGCTTTCTAACGGGAGCTATATTCTAATAGTGGACCACAGCTGTTGTGGCATGGTGCCAGGGAAAGCCTATCTCGTCAGCGTTAGTTCCATGGTCACTTGCTGTATGCAAGTATTGTATCCAAACAGCAATCCAGATATGGAGGCGGCATTATGGCCTCGTTTGAATATCTCTTCTATTCGAAATGATACTTTAAGCAGAATGAAGTCTATTCTTTTACAGACGACTGTGCCTTTGACCTCGTCCAGAGAAACGTATGATCTGCAAGTTGCAAGGACAACGGCAGAGATACATAGCCTTTTATCAACAAATTGCCCCGTACATTTTGCAGAAATGCTACGCCAAATCCTAAATATGTCAGATACCAGTGGCATCGCACATGTATTTCGCGACTGTTAACACCCTTCGAAACAGTTCTGGGCATTTTTCCTAATTTTGTCCATTCTGTCTTTGGTGGCCTACCTCTACTTTTGGGACTCGTAGCAGGAATTTTATTTTTGATTCTTCTGCTCCGATATGGCAAGCCAAGTCGCAGACAAGACTCCAGCTACGATGAAATGAAAGAAACGATCCTAGCAGTACGCTACCGGGACCGCATAACTAAAGTCCTAGGATTAGCCCGGCTAAGAGATCTGAATATGACCTGGTTTCTTTCATTCAGACCCATCTGGCAAAATTGCATCTTACCTGTGCTTCGATGTATGCTATGCGGAGAAGAATGCATGTCGGACGTCTGTCTTACACTACCATCAGCAGTACCAATGGAAACAGATACCTTGGTCCGGTAACGACTCAAGCATCGTGTTGTCCCCAGCGGCTACCAATTCTGATGACGGCATTCGTTGAGACTTCACCACTACGAGTATGTGGCAGTGAAGTACGAGATGAGAGCAGCATCAGCCAGGTACAACTTTCAGTGAGCATTGCTGATCCTGACATCGATGATCGCAATCATTCTCCCGACTGCACTGTTGCGGCATTTTCAAACTTGGTCGAACTTACACCTGATGTCGTTGACCAATTTTTTGCGAGTCTGTCTGTAATGATGTTCTCCCCTGAACAGAAAGAATAACTTTTTAAGCAACAAGCACACAGCGTTCCCTGAACTCTGAATTCGGCCTTCAGCTTTGATAAACAAAAGCTACTGAAAACATTTAGAACTATTTTTTCCCCTGAAAGCGAAATACATTTTTTTCCCTTCCAAAATATTTACCTTTTTTCTGGCACATGTACTCTGCTTAAAGTAGAACTATTCTTAGAGAACAGAGCTTCTATTTTAGGAACTCTAGAGACAATATTTTACCTCAGCCTCTAGCACATGTACAGCATTTTGTATTATTATGTGATGGAATGGTCTCGACCTTCTCTTCTGTATGCAATTTTTAACTGAATGATACCACTGCTTGAGAAGCGTACAGTAGCAATACTCATTTTCATGTATTTACCATATACCATTTCAAATGCGAATTATGTATTTTGGGGTGGGTTGGAAAACACATGCACCATTATATGTTTACTATTGCTTAGTTTTATGTAATGAGGGACATTAGATCGTGGAGTGGGTGTTGTAATTCTATCTAGGACCCTAATTCGATATTCCTGATTTATGCCCTTATGTGGTTATAATAAACAATATCCTTATAAAGGCATAAGAATCATATCCATATTTAGTCGTAGCCCATGCAGTCCAAATTAAGCAAGGCTACTTCCCCAGGCTCCTAGAGAGTACAACGAGTTCTCTAAACAAATCAAACCTCCAGCAACCTGGGAATTCCCCATGGCTTTTGTTTTGATTTGTCCTAGCACTCCTGTGAGCACTGTAAGAACGGCCAGTTCTTAGTGACATCTTTATTGACGTCTTATGTCCAACCTTACGTCAAACCCGGCACCTTTCAGGTATAAATATACCAACGTTGCCTGAAGCAAACACACGGTGGTTTGGAGCAGAGCGGCTATCTACTTGCCCGAGAGCCCACGGACGCCGCCCCTTCCTTTTGACGCACTGAGAGAGACGCTGTCTTTGCTCCTGCCGAGAAATCCAGCTCCGGTGTTCTCAGCCACCCTTGCGGGTAGCTGGGATATCGAGTCCTGAGAGAGAGATACCAGACCTCCTGCTTTCTATTACCCAGGTACGGAGCTGACTAAACCCTTAAAGAGAATTCTTTACTCAGATTCTTGGCAAAACCAACTTAACTTAAACTGCTACTTACTTACTCCTTCCCACGTATTAGGCTTAGGTCAGGTACACCGGGGTAGGCGTATTTAGAAGCACCAGTTGAGTACGTTAGTCAATGTATATATTTTATCCATTTTAAAGTATCATATGGCTAAGAAACCATATCAATGCTTTTACAGTGTTATTTCCTAATACTCCTTTTACTGTATGCACTTTACTTTACTATAAGTATTGCAATTGTGGCAATTCATTTCTCTTGCATGAGAAAGAAGACTGCTCAATAAATAACACCTTTTATTGAAAACGCCCGTCTCTCTATTCTCTGCACTCTGGTGAAACTAAGTATGCACGATTGACTCAGTAAAATAGCTGTCTATTGTTTTCACACGACTCTAGAGATACACTCTTATTCTGAGGGAGCAAAGTTGTCATGTTTTATGGTTGTCAGAAGCTAATCCCTTCTTGTCTATCCAGGGAAGTTAAACTCCTCCTTGTTTATTCCAACAAGTTTCTAGTGACCTCTGAGCTAGCTGGCAAAACTAATTAAGTCTAATATAGTCAGTAGAGACCTAGTCGGCCTCAGTCCTACGTCTACACTGCTGTTTATATTATTCCAATGCGCAGAGCCTATTGGGAATATAGGAACTACAATAGTAGTTCTACTAATAGGGAGAGATTTTAATTGTATTGCAGATACTGACATGGACCGATCACACCCGCCTCTTCGAGACTCCCCAGTACACGTGGTGGCTAGAGCTTTTAGGGATTGGCAGACTCGTTGGGGGCTCGTGGACGTATGGCGCAGGGCACACCCGACAGATACGGACTACTCACACTTATCCCACACCCACGATTTACACGTCCGTTTAGACACCTTTCTGAGCACACCGGACCTCTACACCCAGCTGGGGGCGACAGAATACCTCACTAGGACGGTCTCCGACTATAACCCACTCATGCTCCGATACAGGGGGGGTGGGAGGGGGAGGATTTTGCAGCCCATCCCTACATGGCGCCTCAAACCGAAAGCACTTGAAGATCAGGTCTTTCAGCAAGAGATTAGGGAACACATCATACAATATTTTACTGACAATGTGGGCACTACGGACTCTAGAATCTCGAAATAGGAGGCCTTCAAGGCTGTGATCAGGGGGAGCTGCATGGCTGCATCTATTGGGGTACGTAAGACGCTCTCAGCAGACCTGGAGAGAGCGGATGGGGCACTCGGGGCGTTAAAGAAGAGACGGCCGGAGCACCCGGAATTGAGGCAGGAACTTCCGGAAGCTAAGGAGGAGGTGGCACTGAAAGTAGAGCGTCTACGATGCTTTGATTTCCAGAAGTACATGGGTAGGACACATGATGAGCAGGACAAAGCTGGGCGATTGCTGGCATGGCTCGCTGACCCATCCAGAAGGGGCAGTCCTATACTGACAATATACGGCCTGGGAGGACGTCCTTTATATATACACAGGAGGAGATTAGTGGCCGGTTCAGGGAGTACTACGCCCGCTTATATAAAAGCACTGGCAACCACGACATGGGCAGGATAGCAGACTACTTGACACCCCTTCCGCTCCATACCTTAGCGGTGGAGTAAGCGGAAGTACTAGGAGTGGCGATTATGGCACGGGAGATCAGGGGGGCAGTCAAAGCGATGGCACGGGGGAAGACTCCAGGTACAGACGGACTGGCCCAAGAGTTCTATGCAACATGCCTGGTAGAGCTGGCTCCCAGGCTAGTGGAATTATACGCGGCTACATGGGAGAGCAGGAGGTCGCCACCGACAATGAGGGAGGCGGTAATGGTTCCCCTGCTTAAGCCTGACAAGAACCCAGCTGAGTGCTCAGCGTACCGACTACTATCAATGCTAAACCTTGATTTTAAAATTCTCAGTAAGATATTGGCCACCAGGCTACTGCCACACATGACCCCTTTGGTGCATTCCAATCAAGCGGGATTCATCCCTAGCAGAAACACCACCCTGAACATCAGGAGGCTGTTTGCAGTGTTACAGCAGGGAGCGGTAGAGGCGCAGGAAGGAGCTATTTTTGCCATTGATATCGAGAAAGCATTCAATAGCCTTGAGTGGGAATACTTTTATGCAGTTCTAGCAAAGATGGGGTTGGGGCAGGGCTTTATCCAATGGGTTAAAATACTCTATACGGACCCAGTGGCGCGGGTACGGACGGGCCGCACCATCTCCCTACAGTACGGTGTGGAGAGGGGTACAAGGCAGGGGTGTCCCCTTTCCCCCCTGCTGTTCGCGCTGGCGGTCGAACCGCTGGCTTGTGTGGCAAGATCAGGGATGCAATATGAGGGCATTCGACTAACAGAGCAAACACACCATATCGCATTAAATGCGGATGATTTGCTACTTTTCCTGAAGATACAGGCACGGCGTTGGGGGGAGCCCGGCATATGATGGACGAGTTTGGAGCTCTTTCTGGGCTCTGCGTCAACTGGCAGAAGTCACGACTCTTCCCGATAGCGGGAGAGGCCCTGCCGCCTGGGAGACCTCCAGTGGGAACCACGCTATTTTAGATACCTGGGGGTTAGAGTGCATTAGGATCTCTCTGATGTTCAGTAGGGAAATATAGGGGGGCTCTCCGATCGCTCAAAGGCAGTATGGCGTTCTGGGGGACGTTGCCCCTGTCCGTGGCGGGGCGAATATCCTTGCTGAAATGGTGGCATTGCCTCGATTGTTATATTTTTTTACCACGCTCCCAGTATGGATCCCTAAGGCATGGTTCCGAACCCTCAACTCTATTCTGACCACTTTTATCTAGGGACCCAGCAGGCACAGAGTGACGTTGGCTACGTTGCGCAAGGCGCGGGCAGTGGGGGGGTCTAGCGGTGCCGGATATGGAGAATTATCTGGCGGGTCAGCTACAACGCTTCACACAGTGGGTGGCAGGAAGTCTGGATCCGGGCAGGAAGACGGCCCCGTTTACCCCGAGTAGAGCAGCTGTCCTGAGTACACTCATGGGTACCATTAAGCAGCGCACACTAACCACTTCATAGCATAGGGTAATAAGACATTTCTGGATCAGGTGTTTTCAGAAAACCAAAACCAAAAGACCTTACTCCCCGGAGATGCCTTTAGCATTATTGGAGGCGTTCCCGCATGGGGGTCAGTGGAGGGGTTTGGAGGAGTGGGCACACGCTGGGGTCACTAAGGTAGGAGATTTATACGGCGATGGGGAACTTCTCACATTTGAGGCATTTCAAGCTAGTTGAGATATCCCACAGGGGCATTTCCTGCTGTATGGGGCAGTCACTGGGGCCATGCGTAGACATTGGGGTCGGGGGACACTAGAACCACCTACACATTCTACATGCGAATACATTAGTCTAGCGGGCGGTGTCATTAAGGCGGTCTCATGTCTTTATAGAGACATTAGACAGGATTCCACGGACCGCTGGGGAGCCTGAAAGATAAATGGGAGAAGGATTGGGACAATACACTGCTTCGAGCCACCAAGGTCTCCCGCAACGGGCGGTTCCAATTAATTAGTTTTTATACTCTGCATAGGGCGTATATTACCCCTGACAGGATTAACCGATATTTTGGTCGGGAGGATGCGAGTTGCTTCCGATGCCAGAAGATAGGGGCTAGCTATCTTCACATGTTGTGGAGTTGCCAGAGGATAGAGGGATATTGGCAGGAGGTGGTTCGAGAGACAGCACCCGTCACAGAAAAGGATATCCCATGCACCCCTGGTCATGTACTGCTCAACCTATTCCCTCATTCCGCTAAAACCAAGGTCACAGCCAGGTTCCAAGACCTGGCATACATTCTGGCGAAACTTGAACTCACCAGCAAGTGGAAGGCCCCGGCAGGTCCGGGGGTCAGCAATTGGAAAAGGGAACTAGTGAAGTGGGCAAGCTGTGAGCATAGAATCTTGCTTCGGAACGCAAAAAGAGGTATAGGACGAATGGAGCGGGCACAGGCCTGGGGGGTGTTGGTAGATGATCTGCAGAATGAGGACCAGGAGTCAACACCTAGCACGCCACGGGCGAGATCCCAACTGGCTAGCCCTGGGGAGCTGGATCGAGACAGAGCTGAGGGGGAGACATAACTGGGCCATGGCACCCTAACATCCACCCATATGGCGAGCTCTTTGAACAAGGCACAAGGATGTGGCGAGTATGAATGGGACCCAGACCATGTACGCAGCAAGATTTAACGTGGCAGGGAGGTCGGCACCAGCAGGGTAGGGGGTGGGTGGGTGGAGTAGTAGGGGGGGTATTGTTAGGTTGTTAACATTCTTGTGAATCCAGAACAGCAAGCACTGCACAACATAGTAAACAATCATAAGATAAGCAGATACTTGGAGGGGGAACTTACGAACTCACTAGGACGTACCCTATGTTGGGATTTGTGGATATTTCCTGGCTGGATGAAACTGTGCCTGTATTTTGCTGAATGATAAATGCTAATAAAATTTGTTTAAAAAAAACAAAGGGAACAAATAGCACATAGTCTTGTAACACAGTTATTAAAATCGTTCTTACTAGAGGCTCGCCTTAACTAAACAGGTGACAAAGTACCACCTGCCTTACAGCGGCATCTCAATGCTTCGCAGACTCTAGGCAGTAGAGCTGAATGTGAGGGTACTTTTCCAGGTTGCAGCACAGCAAATTTTTTCGAACGTCACTCCAGCAAAAAGAGCTGCTGATATAGACACGGATCCTATAGAGCGTGCCTTAGTCTTTCTTTTTAAAGGCTTGTCAGCCTTATCATGACAATACTGTATCCCATCTAGCTGCAGTGGTTTCTGTGACAGCTGTGCCTTCCCAGACTTGACTGTTAGTCACTAGTAACTGATCAGTTTTTGACATGGCTTTTGTTATTTGCAGGTAGAATTTGAGACATCGCTTGACGTCAAGCGTATGCAGCACCGGCTCAGCTGGTATAGTTGGATTCCAAAAGAAAGTTTGGAGCATAACTGGTTCTTTACGATGAAACGAGTGAGAACTTTAGGGATAAAGGTAGGACTAGTTCTGAAAGTCACAAAATCCTCCTTGAACTGAAGAAATGGTTCCTTGATAGTGTAAGCCTGTCTTTCACCAACCCTTCTAGCGGAAGTGAGAGCCAGAAGAATAGCCATTTTCCACATCAGAAATTTCAATTCAGCTCTGTGAATCGACTCAAATGGGTGTTTTATTAATTGTGAGAGAACTATATTGAGTTTCCATTGCATAGGGGATGCACACATCGGAAGAAAGGTGCGGACAAGACCTTTCATAAATTGTTTTATCAGACTAGTAGCACAGAGAAAAGGAAGATGAAAGGATCATCTTTACCCAGAGATCGAGGCACGGTGCAGTGAGACCTGATTTTGCTAAGGACAGGAGATATGGCAACACTTTTCAGGGGATACTTGAAACCGATGTAAACTATTTCGCTGCCACCAGAAGCAGAATCGTTTCCATTTAAATCTGTACGTTTTGTTAGTAATTTCAGCTCTAGACTTTGAGGATATCCCTGCATTCCTAGGAAATAATAATCTCTCTGAACTCCAAGAACTCAGGAGCCAGGCATGTAAGTGAAGAGAAGTCGGATCCGGATTGTAGGAAGGTGGATACCTGACTATGGTTACCCCAGATTTTTTGCCTTGTGTTTAGCTGGTTTTCAACTTAGTTGGCCTGGGATCCTGCTAATCAGGGTCCCAGGCTATCTGCTCTCTCTGTAAAATGGACTCCATGTACCTTAGGTATATCCACAATTGGGAATTGGCTCACCTTATTAGCCCCTGTAGAAGTGTACCCTAGGTACTCAGGGCATAGGTGTAACCAAGGCCTACCAGGGGCTGCAGCATGTATTATGCCACCCCTGGCTGGCCACTCAAACTGACACAACTGGCTGATCACTCAGCTGGGGCAAGGTTGTGTAATCACCCCTTGCTTAGGTATAGTATCCCTATACCTACCCTTTATATAGATACATAGTAACCTATAAGTCACTCCTATGGCAGGCCTTAACAATCCTGGAGGCAGAGTGCTTGGTTATGTGTGAGAAGGTGCTCTAGCATGAGCTGAGCCGGTCTGCAGCTTTCGGAACCATGTCCTTGTAGCTGTTCTATGATATTGCCAAACCATATACTCTTAAGTGCATTATAATCTTCGCGGTTAGATGCTAACTTTGGTTTGGCTTTATCTAAACATGTCGTGTAAGGTGTCATACGCTTTGGAATACTACCCCCTCGCCAATTCTGGCGACGAGGATAGCATTCCACCCTTCTAGAGGGAAGACATGTTGTTGCTGACTATCCCGGTTAAAGTTAACCAGAGCCCCAGCGTCACAAAATGGACGCTGCTGCCACAGACACAAGTCTGACCTCCTGCTGCTGGGAGTCCTTCCAGCGAGAGAGGCCTGGACAATAGGTTTCCTGCCTGGAGAGGTGCGAACACCACCCCAGACAGGATTTTGTGTATTGGGACAGGAAGGGCTGAAAAGAAACAGACACTGCATGGGGCACACTAGGTGCTCCATGCATGGTCCAGTTCAAACCGGTGCTGGGGCACTCTAGCCCCAGCTCTGGCGCGAAACTGGACATAGGAAAGGGGGTGTAACCACCCCCCTACCTGGTCCTACCCATAGGAGGGACCTAGTGAGGAAGCCAGCCCCCTTTAGTTGTATAAAGGTAGGAGCTGACCCAGGAGACTGTAGATTAATCCTGGAATCGAACTGAAGACGAAACTCTGGACCCTTCGACATTCAACTGAAGCTGAAGACTGAAGAATCTCCCTTGTGGCCAAGAAGTGACCACCCTGGGCAACCAGGCACAATCCAGCAACTCGACGGCTTGCTTTGTCCTTGTTCCCGTCGGAACTCGAGCGCAGAGCCTGACAAGACCTCGACCCCCGAACTCCTCTGACCCCACTGCACGACTCCAGCACAGTTGAGCACCGTGGAAGGCGTCGGAATCCGTGGAAACAGGCAACTTGGAAAGTCTTCAAATTGCTACCAGCGCAGCTCCTGAGGCATCCTCGAAGCTGTGCACTGGGGACTGAGACACCCCGACACCGAGCTCCACCTGCACCGAAGATCAGCCCTCCACACTCCACGAGATCTGCGTGGGGCCCTTCTGCTTGTGTTCTGCTCGACGCATTGTCTGGTTGCTGGCCCGTTGGCTAGTAGCCCTCTGACGACGACTCCTTTGAAAATCCATCGCTGGTCTGGTTGCTCCTGACTGGCCCTCGCTTCCCTGAAAATATGAAGTACCTCAGACCCTCCTGGTCTGCACCAGAAGCCTTTTGTGTATCCTGCGTGGGTTGCCTTTGCTTAGGCTTGTTGGCTCCGATCTTGAAGCCGACCCCTCCATCTGCGAGAACCTTCGTGGGACAGCTCCTCTCCAGCACCTGGTCGTCCTCGACGCCTCCTGGTCCGCGTGGCTGCAACGACAAGCTTCACATCTGCACCTGATTGCTCCTCGACGACATCTGGTTCCTTCCTGGTTCCACCCGGTCACTGGCTAGTGACCTAGACTCTGACCCCTCTGCTTTCAGGTCCTCTTCATCCTTGATCCACCCTTGGATCCACCCGGACATCTTCCTCCTGGTCGCCTGCAGCATCTTCTTCCGAGGCTCCGTAGGAAACGACGAGAAACCCGACACACTTTGACACCTATGCACCCGCAGCCCGTGGGTGAGGTAACGCGAGTACTTCCGTGCTCCTGTAGGGATTGACTATCCTAGTGTCCAGTTTTGCTAGTTGTGTAATCCTAGTTAGACCAGAAGTGTCCTAAAACTCCATTACTTACCTTTTTACGTTCCTATTGATTTACTATTGACTCTCGCGTGAGTACTGACTCTGCACGCGCCGCCTGTGGGCCTCCTACTCCTAACCTAAGGGTCAGATAGTGTAGCCCCAGCGATCCTCTAGGCCCTAGGCCTTTCCCTTTCCAAAGTCATGGTTCTTATACCACTTACTTAGTATATGGTTTTACGCGCCCCTAAGGCCTAACTGTAAATTGTGTTATTTCGAGTATTTCTAAGTGTAACTTGTTATATGCTTTTGCCTCTGATCTCATAAAGAGTTCAGAGGAGTGTGTTAGTAAATAAATACATATATTTTTTATATATATCCTGTGTGGTGTCCTTTCATTTGGTATTCAAGGGGTTACAGATGGTAAAACAGCTGGCTTTACATGCCCTCTAGAGTCTTTTAGCCTAAGACTGTTCTGTCCACGCTACCACTAGGATAGCTGGTCTATAAGGTTGACTTACAACCATCACCATAAGGGTTGTTTGGACTGGTGCAAGGTGTTCACTAGAATAGTGAACATCATATACCAGGCCAACTTCTCACACGGATGACATATCTGACCCTTGTCTCTGATCAGGAGAGAGGGCGATGGAAACAGACGAACGGGCATGGACTCTGTGAGATGAAGGAGCTCCAGGAACAGAGACAGCAGCACTCCACTTTTTCACTATAATTTTGGTAAGTACCCAGGGAATCAATGGGATGGAGGGAAAAGGCGTAGGCATATACCCCTGACCATCGCATCAAAATGGCATTTCCCCCACGACCCCGAAGGGACTCTACTGACATAGGACTGGCGGCAATTCATATTGTCCTTCGTGACGAAGAGGTCTAATGCTGGTTTTCCCCACAGTGCAAACACACTGTCCAGTTGCTGTTGATTCAGCTTCCATTCATGGCAACTGTTTTTTTGCTCTGCTGAGGACATCCGCTAGGATGTTGTGAAGACCCGGGACGTGTTCGGCTTTGAGAGAGATGCCCTGTGCTGTTGTCCACTCCCACAGTTCTCGCGCTTCTTGCAATAGCGTGAGGGACTTGGTTCTTCCCTGCTTGTTGACGTAATACATTCATGTCGTATTGTTCGTACAAATACGGCTTTGAGCTATAGACTGATGATCGGTTTCAGTTTTTGAGCACTGGACCACTTGCACTGAATCTGGAGATCTTAAAAGTGGCCTCCCCAGCTATCCATGAAGGTGTCCGTAGTTAAAATGATATCTGGGATTGATTGGATAAAGGTAAGACCTTTCAATAGATTTGCCCTCTGGTACCACCACTGTAGGGTCTCCTTCATGTCCAGAGTGATCTATAGTTGATCTTCGAAGAATTCTGATATCTGCAACCATTGATGCTGAAGCTCTTCCTGTAGAGGTCTCTTCCTTAGCCTGGCTAACGGGACGAGGTCTATCGCTGATGAGCATATACTTAGGGGCGATTTGAACTTCCTTTCAGAAACAGGCCATTTTCCTGAAATGACCAGTACTAACTTCTGACTTGTCTTGATTCACTGTCAATCCTAGACTCTGGAACAGCTGTAGACAAGCCTCTGTAGTTTTGGTGACTTGCAGTGCCTGTGGCGCTTTAAGCAGCTAGTCGTCCAGGTAGGGAAATACCTGGTGACCTGGTGTTCGCAGAGCTGTAGCTACCGTGGCGAGGCACTTGGTAAATATCATTGGTGTCGACTTGAGACTGAAAGGGAGGCCCATGAATTGAAAGTGGGTACCAGCTACTGCGAACCTGAGACATTTTCGATGTTTTTGATGGATGGGGATGTGTAAGTATGCGTCTTCCAAATTAAGAGCGGTCATGAAGTCTCATCTGCTGAGGCAATGTAGATATCGGCTAGTGTTATCATCCTGAATGTTTGTTTCCTTAGGAATTTGTTGAGTTTCCTGAGGTCTAGTAGTAGTCTCCACTCCCTGGATTTCTTTTTTATTAAGAAACAACAAGAGTAGAAACCCTGTCCCTTTTGCGGTAATAGAACCTCTTCGATTGCTCCTTTGGAAAGCATGACCTTGGACTCTTAGTCTAATAAGTGAAGACAAGGAGGTGCTCCCCTGAGCAGAGTATTTGGTGGCCATTCTGTGAACCCCAGGGTATGCCATAGGTGAACAGATCCAATACCCATTGGTCCTTTGTTATGTTCTGCCAATGTTGTACAGGATTAGAAATTCTTTCACTTATGGGATGGGAGGGGTGGGAAGGTGGTACCAGATCTTGATCATTGTTTTTCCACATTGCCTCGGTGGGTGTTCTTTTGAGGCCGCCCTGGTGAGAGAACCCAGCCATCGATGACTGACTGTATGGAGGAGGTTGATAGCTTTGCCGTATTGTGGCTGGTATACATGATATTGTTGGGCCCTTTGGTAACCACCTCTGTATGAGGTGAAGCATGTCCTCTGGCTCCTCTGAATGGCACTTTTCTGTACTGCAAGGTGGCTAATGATTTTGGGGTGTCTATCAGTTTTTATAGCCAACAGCGAGTCAATGTGTTTGCCAAACAACGCGTCCCCATCTTTTGCCATATCCAATATCTTTGTTTAGACTTCAGGCCTGAAAGTGGTAGACTTTAACCACCCTTGGCATCGTAACACAGCAGCACCCGCTAGCTGCCGAAAGCCAGTGTTCGTTATGTTCATCGCGCAGTCAATGCTCCATGATGCTGCGCCCTCTCCTTCCAGTAAGATTTTTCTGGCTACTTGCTTTCTATCTTCTGGGATGAGGTCTAATATTGTACCCATGTCAGACCACATCTGACGACCATATCGGCCAATTATTGCCAAGGCATTAGCTGCCCGAACTGTGATTGCCGCCAGACCTGAAAAATGCTTTCCCATAACATCCAATCTACGGCCTTCCTGAACAGGTGGAGTGGTGATGTGAGTGGCCGGATTCTTAGATCTCCTCTGTGCTGCCTGAGAAATGACTGATTCCGGTCTCGCATGACCTGTGAGGCAGGATGGCGAATCCTCTTGGAGCTCTGTATTTCCAGTCAATCCGAGGGAGCACAGCGGATACTGTAGCAGGGGGTTTCATAATTTCCACTCCCTCCTGCCAGATGTAATCGATTATGGGAATGGAGTGTATAGACTGCCTAGTTTTTTTCCTTGAAATTGTACAGGAAGAGGTCTCCCTGCTTTACTGTCATGGCAGATGAAACCTGGTGGTTACCTTCTCCATTAAATTATGGAACCCTCCAATATATTCAGGAGGAGAGTCTGCTAGATCATGTGGTGGAGGGGAAAGTGATTGCCCCAAGGATCCGACGATGGTAGCGGATCTGGGGTTTCACATTCTTCTCTTTCCTCTTCTGAGGAAGATGGATGGTCTGTGGGAGACGCTACGATCAGTGAGCAAGGAGTGATCCTGGGTGTGTCAGCTGGTGGTAGAGTCGGTGTGCGTGGTAGTTCTGACTGAGGAGGAGGTTCAGGTTGGTTTCCCTGAGGTGGAAACCGCTGTCTGCTTGTACATCCTGGATGAGAGAAGGTGGCAGATGTGACGTGTCTCAAGGACAAGAATCAGGAAGGCAGTCATAAGGTTAGTAATGGCAAGGCAAAGTTATGGAACTTTGTAGATTATACTGCTCTTCATCCTCAGTCATCGTCCTCTAACTGACATTTAACTTAGAACTCGGATGGGCTATAAGATACCCCAAAGATGTCATCATCATCAGAGTTCTCTATATCCAGTAAGTGAGAAGGAGGTAAAGGTGACACTTTACCGAGTGAAGTCACCTCAGGCAGTAGGAAAGTCTAGGTCACTCTTGTGATGTTCACCATCATTGACCGTGCCGTCAACGGTGTTGTCCATATGGATTCATAAAATGTCTTCATGGACGGTACTGACGTACACATTATCGTCATTGACGCAGCAATCATCAATGGGGCCTTCGTCAATGGAGCCTTCGACGACGTGATGATGGTCGTCTGCACTATAATCGTCAACGATGCAGTAGTCAGCGTTGTGCTCAACGTTAATGGGCTCTTTGTCTGAGAAATCCTAGTCTATGGTATGGGACCTGTAACAGCTATCGTCGTTCCTGCCATCAACGGTGTTGACATTGAGACGGTGGTACTTGTGGTCGTCGACGAACGTGGTGCTGTTGATGGTGTCTTCAACAAGGATTTTCTGTCAGATTTGTGCCTCAAAGTGTATGAGGAAGAGGCTCAAGGACGGTCTTTTTCCTTACTTGAAGGTGTAGTGGGAAAGGATAATGAAGGCTCTGAGGAAACTTTGTGCTTTCTCCTTTTTTGAAGATCCATTGCTCTCTTCCTCTGAAGATATTTTCTGATGTTTAGTCGTCTGGAGACATAACAATAGCATCAACTTTCTATCCCGCATAGTTTTTCAGGCGAAAGCGCGACAGACCCTGCACTGTCTTACCTCATGTGTGGATCATCCGCATGGGCTCCTTTCTTGCCACAGGTCTTACAGGGGACGGAAAAGGCCATTTCTGTTAGACATGCTGGAGAGATGATAATTCTAGAATAAAATCCAGTAAGATGAAAGAAACTGAGTAGAACTAAGGGAGACTCACTTCACACATGACGTTTGGTGAAAATCTGAGGGAAACTGCCTCTGCTGGGACTGTTCTAGAGGGTGCTGACAGCTGATTGGTTGTACTTCAAGTTTGGTCCTTTTTTTTAATAAACGGACATAGATAGGCTATTAAATTCATGGCCTAGGGCCATTAAGCCTATGGTATTTGCTAACTACTGCTTGATTCAGTTCCTGTGGGACTCCCATCTTGGCGATGGAGAATGATTCAAGTATGTTAATCTATGAAAGATACCCCAATACTGGATAACTATGCCTCGCAATCCTTACAGGGCTTGAAGCCTAAAAGCTTCGGACAAGACATTTGCTCGAAGTAATTTCTGTGTGAGGTAAAGTCACGACTCTCAGGAAAGAGCGAGCTCTGGATTTACTTCTAGGTTGTGAAAAAAAGGGAACTGATGCTTCACTGTGGTGGGTGCTATATGGCTTCAGTGACATCATCAGATGCCAGCTTCTGGCACTGATATGAAGCCAGCACCTCCTACCAGCAAAGTGAGAGCATTGACGTTTCTGGATCCCGTCTTACGGCTGAGATTATTCTACAGGTGAAGAATCTGCAGGTAGAAGTGTCTATCAGAATGGAATATTTTTAAGGCCTCATTTTAAAACTATCTTAACTGAAAAGAGTTGTAAATGGGGCATAGAGCTGTAAATCCTTTATATGAATATATGCAAACTTTGCGGCTTTCAGGAATTCACCACTTATATTTTCAGAAAAAGTTTAAAAAATATATTAGAGAAGAAACAGTATCATGACGTAAAATCAAGCACAATTAAAAAGGTCCTTCTTTAGCACTCTCAGTTTTAAAATAGGTATATTCCAACATGATCAAAATACCACCCCTCCACCCCCTCCCATAAAGAATACAGAAAATGAAGGAAAAAGGTAATTTCTAGTCATTTTAAAAAGGGAAGAGGGAGCACACTGCCTGGCACAGCTGCACAAAATTCGTCCAAGACCATGGTGGTAAATGTAATATATGGTGACACTCACTTTAGTTGGAAGATTTTTATATTCACCATTGTTGGTGCAGCCAGTGCTCTAGAAACATGTTGCAGGATATTTGTCCTTCTTCAGTAAAGTAACACTTTAAATTTGGAGTTGCTGGTAATGCTGTTGACAATCTTCGCAGGTTTCTGTACCACGCACAGAGCAAAGGTGCATCCCAACGAGCTTGTCAGCCCAATAACTTAAAAGAGCCAATCACAATTGGGAGCAGGCGGGGAGGTACCAAACTGCCTGGCATAAAGGCACACAATTTTCCCTGATACACAGTGGTAAATGTAGTGCACGTTAACACTTACTTTAGTTGAAAGTCTTTAGTTTTCACCATTGTTGGTGCATCAATGCGGAACTAGCAACATAGTTCTAACAGGCCGCGGCGTGTCTAAAACTGCAACATAATTGCTTTAAGGACTAGGCTTTGATTTTTTGGCTGGATACACTAATGCAAAAGCATGGACCATATAGAAAAATTGATCTCCCCTGTTTGAGTATCGGTCTTTGATGACCTCAGAAACGACTCCTTTTCAGTTTTTCAAACAAGACACTGCTATAGTAGAAAGGAAAGGTGTGAAGGCAGGCAACATCTGTACACCACGTGTGGGGGATTCTCCTAAGAGATCTTCTTCCCATCGAAGAGGCACTTCACAACAAGGGAAGGCATCTTGGCAAACAGTGGAATTTAAAAATCCCAGTCCAAAATGCTGAAAATAACTATTCTTTATAAAGACATGGTAAAAAAAAATTGTACTACTACAGCCTACAGATCTGCTAGCAAATTACTTACTCACAAATTGTCTTTTCACTGCCTGTTTGGTTGCACATGGTCATAAATATAATAACCGTTTATTTAGCATAAACTGCAAAATGAAATCTAAACAAACTGGTTGTGATCGGAGAAGACTCTCGAACTCAGTCTAAGCGATCTTGCATTCCACCTCACTAGTTACTTACTATTTCATAAGATTTCCCCCCCGATATTTAGATACAGTGAAGCGTCAAAATAATTAGCAAACAGCACTGACTGCAATAGGAAGTTACTACAAAATACTGCATAATCTATTGGCTCCCCTCTTTGACCCATATCCCTCAATATTTACTAATTATTAGGGCATGGTGGCATAACGTAGAACAAAGTGCTTCTACACGGACAATGCTCATTTTCTAAAAAGTACGGCCCTTTCCACATCCAGCATATGCATACCTTCTTTGGACTGCAGGCATGTGGTCAGGATTCCCTTGCAGAGATCTCTCCTCCAGCGTCCAACACTCAATCATTTCCTGTGGCACACGCCAATAGCTGACACCTACAATTTATAGCAAACAAGAACAACTGCAACTTAGTATGCAACAAAAAGTTAAAAGATTCAAATTAAACATATCCTACTGAGATAGGAATCTATTGTAATATTCGCTACTCACCCACCCCTTTATTCTTTACTCACCTCCTACATCAACCTCCTTAATTTAACAACTATTGGCAAAGCCAATGGGTCTCACCTATGAGAGCCATTAGTGTTGGCAATCGTTTGTAGCCCTGCTGTACATCAGTGCAGATGCTTTGCAATGTGGATAAAATATGTTTTATAAAGTGATATGATGAAGACAGGGCTATCGCACTTTAAAAAAAAAAAAATTAGCGCTGGATGCATCATAGACCTTTTTAGGTCGAGCCTGGGCAGCACATTAGCAGCTCTGCGAGGCCTGCTGTATTGGGTATGGACTTGAAGCTCCGCCCTCTCTCCGCCCATCTTTTCAATTGGTTTCTGTTGCTGTCTTTTCTAAATGGTTTCTTCTGATTCATTAATAGGCTTGTCAGTCCCTCCTTATTAACACCTTGTCTGCATTTGTAACCTCCCATGAGGACTGGACAATTTACTTGTGTGGTTACACAGTATGTTTATTTAGTCCGGGAGCACTATTTTCCTTAATTATTTTGTCCGACTGCAGACACAACTTTCCTGCAAGGCTTTTAGGATGTGCGCGAGGCACCTTCAGGTTTGAGAATAGCAGCTGCTCAATTCTTTAGTTATGCGCGGCTGCCGAAATGAACAAACTCACTTTCCCGGTTGTGCTCTGAAATCATTCCAGTCTCCCGGCCTGTCCCCACCCCACCCGATTTTTTCTCAGCGCCATTGCAGCCTGTGAGAGAGAGAGGGTTAGGTTAATTAACACATGATTTTGTACAATTTTTGTGCACATACTGCTGCTTACCAGGCCCGATTGTAAGGATAATGTTACTTACCCAGTAAGCAGCTGATCTTGGCATGTAGAGTTGTAGATTCACATGCTATGCATACTCCTGCCATCTAGTGTTGGGTCTGGATGTTTGCATTTTGTTTTTCTTCGTAGAAGTCTTTTCAGTCACAAGGTAGGTGACTCCTCCTTTCGGTGATAGTGCTCATGGACATCGACTCCACCAGCAGAGAGTTGGAAAGGAGTCCATAAGAGTAGAATAGAGATGTCCATGCATATGTATACAAAGTAAGAGATAACTGCAACAGGTATAGGAAACCGGGAAGGCGGATGGGCGCATTGTGAATCTATAGTTCCACATGCCAAGAACAGATGCTTACTGGGTAAGTAGCATTATCCGTTCGAGACATGTGAGCTGTAGATCATATGCTTTGCATAGACTATACAGCAGTATTCTCCCAAAGCGGTGGCTAACATGTAGCTGTTGCAGTTGTCTGAAAGAGTGTTCTAAGTACTGCCGGCCTACATTAGCTTGTTGTCTCGCTAACGCATCTACACAAGAGTGCTTGGTGAATGTGTGCGGTGTAGACCATGTTGCAGGTTTACAGACGTCAGCTATGGGGATCTTTCCTAAGAAAGCCATAGTAACCCCTAGTTTGCAGGTGGGATGCGCTCTAGGGGGTATTGGTAAAGTCCTCTTTGCTTTTGCATAGCATGTTTGAGTACATTTAACTATCCATCGAGCAACACCTGATTTAGAAATAGGATTGCCCTTGTGTGGTGGAGCAAAAGCCACAAAGAGCTGTTTAGTTGTACAAAATGGTTTCGTTCTTTCTATGTAATCCAATAATGCTCGTTTAACATCTAATGTGTGTACAGCTCGTTTTGCCACTGAATCTGGTTCAGGAAAGAACACCGGCAATTCAACAGATTGATTGATGTGAAAGGCAGATACCACCTTGGGTAGGAATTTGGGGTTAGTGCTAAGGACCACTTTGTTTTGGTGGACTTGACAAAATAGTCCCTCCATGGTTAGTGCCTGAAGCTCAGCCACTTCTCCTCAGTGATTTAATAGCAATGAGAAAAGCAACTTTCCCAGTGAGAAATTGCAGTTCACATTTGTGCAATGGCTTGAAGGGTGGACCCATTAGTCTGGTAAGGACAATGTTAAGGTTCCACACTGGAGAAGGTGGAAGCCTTGGAAGAATAACTCATTTGAGTCCTTCCATAAAAGCCTTGATAATGGGTTCTCTGAAAAGGGAAAGATGCTGTCTATTTTGAAGGTATGCAGCTATTGCAGCGAGATGCAAGCGTTTGGATGTGTAAGTTATTCCTGACTGTTGTAAGTGTAGTAAATAACAAATTATATTTTGAATGGAAGCATCTAGCGGGTTGATATGGTTGTTATTACAATATATAACAAATCGCTTCCAATTCGCTGTGTAGCAAGCCCTTGTGGTAGGCCTTCTGGCCTCTTTAATGATATTCATACAGTCTGGTGGAAGGTTTGGATAGCCAAACTAGGTCTTCAGGTGCCAGATCGCATGGTTGAGATCTTTGGGGTCTGGATGTTTCATCTCTCCATAGCAATGTGTGAGGAGACTGGATGTAGTTTTTGTTGAGGAACTACTAAGGGCTTCGGCAGGGTAGTGAGCCAAGGTTGATGGGCCCATGTGGGAGCTACTAGGATCAGTCTGAGCTTCTGAACCACTAGTGGAATGAGTGGGAGAGGCAGAGAGCGTAGGCAAATATCCCTGACCAGTTCATCCATAGTGCATTGCCTATGGACAATGAGTGTGGATATTTGGAGGTGAAGTTTGGGCATTTTGCGTTTTGGTGTGTTGAGAACAGATCTAGCTGAAAAAAAAAAAAAATTGAAAGAATGGGAGGAGAACCGGAGAGTGAAATTCCCCCCTGTGAATATAGTTTTATGATCTGCTTGTTTACTCCTGGGAAGTGTTCTGCCAGAAGATGAATTTTTTGATGTAAGGCCCACCTCCAAATGACTTGTGCAAGGCTTGACAGCTGGAGAGTGTGTGTTTCCTCCTTGATTATGTATGTAATACATTGCTGTCATGTTGTCAGTGCGTATCTGGACAGTTTTGCCTACAAGGCGAGTATGGAAGGCTTTGAGTGCTAGAAATACTGCTAGCAGCTCTAGATGATTTATATGAAGTTGCTTTTGCTTTTGACTCCACAAACCTAGTATGGTGTGAGTCTGGAGATGAGCTCCCCAACCAGTGAGTGATGCGTCTGCTGCTAGCACGGTCTGTGGAACTGGGTGAATGAAGGGCTGCTATTTGGATAGGTTTTGTGGATTCCACCACTGCAGAGAGCTATTTGTACGGCCGTCTAACACCACCAGATGTGATAATTGACCCTGAGACTGATTCCATTGACGTGCTACGCCTGCTTGAAGGGAACGCATGTGAAGTGTTGCATGGGGAACTATCATGATGCAAGACGCCATCATTCCCAATAGTTGCATATATACTCGAGCTGGTAATGACTGGTTGCGCTGAAGCCGTGAAATTAGAGAGTGGCTCCTAAGTATGTTTGCGTGTTGGAGATGGGACTTCACACATTTACTGTGAACCCGAGATTGTGCAGTTAACTGTACTTTTATTTGAGTGTACTAGAGACACTTTGGGTAAGAACTGGCTTTGATGAGCCAATTGTCTAAGTATGGGAAGACATGAATATGTTGTCTTCGCAAGTGAGCAGCGACTACTGAAAGACATTTGGTGAATAATCTGGGAGCAGTGGTGACTCAGAATGGAAGCACTTTGAACTGGTAGTGTTGTCCCGCTACCACAAACCTGAGATATTTGCAATGAGTGGGATGTATTGGAATATGGAAGTATGCGTCATTTAAGTCTAGAGTAGACACAAAGTCGCCTTGCTGTAGGAGTGGGAGCACTTGTTGAAGTGTTACCATGTGAAAGTAATCTGAGTGAATATATAGAGTTAACCCTCGGGGCCCAAGTATAGGCCTGAGAGAGCCGTCCTTTTTGGGTATTAGAAAGTATAGGGAGTACACGCCGGATCCTTGATATTGTAAAGGTATGGGCTCAATAGCTTTCTTTTGCAGAAGAGCGTGAACTTCCTGTTTTAGGAGGTGTATGTGCTGTGGACATTTTGTGTGAACATGGAGGTATGTTTGGGGGCTTGATGGCTAGCTCCAGGCAATAACCAGATTGGATAATTCCTAGTACCCATTTGTCTGAAGTTATATGCCAGATGGGCAGGATTTGAGAGAGACGTCCCCGACAGGTATGGAATGATCGGGGAAAGAGGAGGCAAGTCACTGTTTGTTGAGGGGGAGGTTAGGGTGTGGTGCCTTTACCTCTTCCCTTTCCATTATTGCCTCTTGAAGAGGGTGATTGACTGCTGCCTCTATACGATGTTGTGGTGTTGTCTGTGGGTATGCTTTTGGTGCGCCCCTTGTAGAAGGAGCGACAAAAAGAACCCCGATCGGATGGGGACTACAGGGCACTACAGGGCAGATTTTGCAACATCTGTGTCCTTCATCTTCTCTAAGGAAGGGTCTATCAAAAGACCCAAGAGATGCTCCTAATCAAAAGGTAGATTCAAAGGGGGCGTGGCTTGGACAGCCAACATGGCGGACGCACTCTTACGAGGCTCGCCCACTCAATAAAACAATTGATCCGTCTTACATCCTGCCCTAAGCGGAACGAATAAACCCTCCCTGAGGCCAGGCCGTATCGGCAAGCGGCCGGAGAGTGGACATGCTGAAGATCGATCGCGAGTCGCGTGCGGCACGGATCGCAACACAGCACGGATCCAGGCCAACTGATGCAGCACCCACCTCTGAAATCATCCGGCGGCCGAGGTGAGGCCAAAGACGTGGGGAAGGACGTTGATGACCCAAGAAGGTAAGCCGGAATAGTGGTGTGGCCGTTGCTATCGGGAGGAGGGAGGGGACCCGCAGCTTCCATAGAGGTGGGTGCTCGGCGGGCCCAATTGGCCACAAGTGTAGTGTTCATCGGGAGCCCCCGCCACACGAGGGTGACATCCTGTCAATTGAGGACCCAGCTGGGAGCTTCTAGACCCTGGGGATCGCAGATGCGAGGACGCGGCCGGCCGAGCAGATTCCTCGGAGGCGTGGTGCGCGGCCCACACACTGCATAGAGAGCAATGCCCCAATGTCACTGTGGCCTGGGGCAGCACAACCAAATCCAGTAGGGGTGAGCCTTGTGAGCCCCAAGGGAAGCGGCGAGGCAGTGATCGAAGAGGCGTTGAGTGCGGGCCCCACCTGGGTCACTAGTACACTGATCCAGTGAGAGGTACGGGGTAAGACACCCCACTTCCTCATCCTTTATCCCAGCAGCACCCCACCTTACTGAAATCTTGCACAGCGGAGGAGCAGGAGGGCACACTACCGGGGTCCATAGAGGTTTGGACGGCCTGCGACCTCCCCACCCCCCCACCGTCCGGGTGCAGCAGCGTGATCCCCTGTGGATGTTTCAGAGGCAGGGTCGCCCGCATCTCTCTTGATAAGAGGATCCGGAGTCCGTGAGGCCCGGCCCGTAGGGCTATCCCCCGATGCAAATAGGAAGAACGGCAAGCTGCAGTAACATTATGAAGAGAGATAGACACTGATGAAATCCGTGGGCGTCAGCCCTGCAGTCAGGTAGCCAGAAGAACATCCCGATCATCCTGGGCAAAGATAAGCAGGGTGGTGCCGGCCCTAAACAAAGTACCCTTGACCAATACACGACTGCCCCCTGTGGGACTGCTGGAGGAGATACTGGTGGAATGACGACCAATAAATCGGCACTCCTGGCTGCCATTATGGAACCACGCCCTGGATGCCAAATTGGAGCGGTAGGGTCTGAAGTCTCCCTGCTGCGACAGGACCTCCGGAATGTGGTTGACCGAATTACTGAGGTATAAACTCGCGTCTCAACAGTCGAAGATCAAGTATTGACTCTCCAAAAGAAGGTGAACAAATTGGCAATGGTGGCCCAGGAGATGGCCTCAAGAGTGGAAGACGCGGGGGGCTGCGTCCGTGGCAATAACCTGCACTTTGTGAGCCTTCCGGAGGGCTGCGAGGGTACCTCAATGGTCCGCTTCATCACTAATTGGCTTTGGTCACTGTTGCCTGAGGAAAGGCTGTCCACATGCTTCGTCGTGGAAACGGCACATCGGGCGCTCACAAAGAAACCCCCTCTATCAATCCGGATCAAATTGTCGAGCACCAACTACAGAGACTGCGTCCTGGCGTAGCGAGACATAAATTGCTATTTGTTAGATCTGGGGGTCTCTAGTGTGCAATGGTATTCACCTTTGTCCAAATAGGGACCCTTACTTCTAGGTCAGGATAAGGGGATTACACTCCTTAATAACCCCTGCTCACCCCCTTGGTAGCTTGGCACGAGCAGACAGGCTTATCTCCGAGGCAGTGTGTTAAGCATTTGTGAATATACACAGTAAAACAGTGAAAACACTACAGATGGACACAACACAGGTTTTATAAAAAATAAGTATTCTTTATATAGACTTAAACACAAGACCATAAACAACAAAAATCCACAATACTACACTTAAGATTACTTAAAAGATGATTAAAGTCTCTTAGTTCAAGTTGATGGTAAATGCGACAAAGTTCTCAACAAAGTACCTATATGCGTAACGCAAAGTGAACAAAAGGCTTGCAAAAGGGGAGATGCGTCGGTTCCGTGACCCGGGGGAACAGTTGCGGCCTTCCTCAATGCTTGCGCAGAGTAGGGGACTCGTCGTGAGCCTTACCGGTGCGGAGGTGATGCGTAGGTTCTCGGCCTGCGGGCCAGTTGCGGTGCGCAAGATGGCGCCTTGATGCGATGATCCAGTTGCGATGTGAGAAGTTGATGAGGTGATGCGATGATGACGCGATGCGATGATGATGATGCGATGAGATGACGATGCGACGACTCTGTACTTTGGACCTGCAACAGGCCCTGTGACACGTTTTTCCGGTGATGGCGACTCTCTCGATGGAGTCATGCTTCTCCGGTGATGCGATGAAGGCAGTTTTGATGAACACACGCTTCCAGGAAGATGCGACGAAGGCTCGCTTCTTTGGCGTTGCGATGATTTCAGCTGCGACACGCTTCTTCTCGATGCGTCGCGCTTCCAGCTCCCAGCGGCACACAAGTGACTGGAGTCAGAAGTCCCAGCAAGGAAATTCAGGAGGGAGGTGGAGGTGAAGTCTTTTGTCCCTGAGACTTCAGCAGGAGGCAAGCACAGTTCAAGCCCTTGGAGAATATTCTGTAGATGAAAGTCCTTACAAAGTTCCTTCTCCTTTCCCTTGGCAATGAAGCAACCACTGCAGGCCAACCAAGCAAACAGCACACTGGCAGAGGGGCAGTACACCTCCTGCAGCTTCCTTGGTTCTTCTCTTTGGCAGAAAGGTTTCTTGTCCAGAAGTGAACTAATTTCTTGGGATCAGAGTCTCAATATTTATAGCCCAAAATCCTTTGTTCTTTGAAGGCAGAGAGGCCTCTGCCTAGTCCAAACCAGTTCCTGAGCACCTTGTTTACATGACTCTCTTCTTCCTTTCACTGTGCAGGGCAGAGACATCAGCCAAGCCACAGGGGGTGGAGCCAGCATTGTGGAGGGAAGGCCCAGCCCTATTCAGGTCCCAGGTGCAACTCCTCCCTCCCATCTAGATGCAGATCTCTCTATTCACCACCGGGCTGGCCCAGCCTGTCTCCTGGAATTCCCCAGCCCTGTCACTCACAAACCCAGACAAGAAATACACAACCCAGCAGAGGCAGGCTCCAATGGTTTGGCAAGCAAAAACCTACTTTCTAAAAGTGGTATTTGCAACACAGAATATTAAAATAAACTTTACTAAAAGATGTATTTTATTATTCTGAGTTCAGGCATACTAAATTCGAATTTCTACTGTGTTCCCCGAGTCAGTTCGATTATAAAATGTAATAATCTAACTGCCCATTCTGGCCTATGAGAACAGGTAGCATTCAATAGTGAAAAACGAAAAAGGCTGAAATACACTATTAGAACATGCTACACACATCAGAGCATGTCCTACCATATAATTACAATGCACCCTTCCCTTGGGCCTACCATAGGGGTGTCTAATATGAAGCAAATGGAAGGTTTAGGGACTGGCAAGTGGGTGCACTTGGCCAAGTCGACATGGCAGTGCTAGACTGCACAAAGGACTTGCAATGGCAGGCCTGAGATACACTTTACAAGCAGCTTCTGTGGGTGGCACAACCAGTGCTGCAAGCCCACCAGCAGCATTTGATTTACAAGCCCTGGTTACACATGGTGCACTGTACTAGGGGCTGACAGGTAAATCAAATAACCCAATCATGGAATAACCAATTAGTACATAAATTTAACATAGGGAGCACTTGCACTGTGGCACTGATTAGCAGTGGCACCGTGCCCAAAGCATTAATCCAGCAAAAATATATCAAAACAGAGGAGGCAATCCCGTCAAAAATGGAAGGGAGACTCACGCCAATGATGCCAGGTCTAACACTATTCCTTTCCTGAGACTTTCGTTCCGTTTGAACGCTCTGATGGCGTTGAGGCCCAGCCACAGAACCATCCCGCCCTGAGACTCTTCTGTTTACATTTCAGGGGAAGTTAGGAACCGATTGGCAGAGGATCTCTGGGCCCTCCCCCCGTTGGGGTATAGGGTTCCCTCTACCACAACAGATGCTCCTGGTTAATGGCAGTATGGGGATGGGCAGGGGATCTCTGGGCCCTCCCCCCATTGGGGTATAGGGTTCCCTCTACCGCAACAGATGCTCCTGGTTCATGGCAGTATGGGGATGGGTAGAGTGGGTGGGGGATTCCTTCAAAGTATTATTGTTATTATTGTTATCTGTACACAGATGCAATATCTAGACCCCACACACATCATAACAAAAAGCTGCCAGACAGACGTTAGATGACTACTCTGATACACCAATCCCAGCTGGGCGAACTCACCATTGTTAGCTGGAATATTAGAGGGATACTAAACAAAACCAAAAGGGTCGCCGCCCTCCGTCAGGCTAACCGATACGGGATGACATCCTTCTCCTCGAGGGGACTCACTTGCTTGGCAATAAAGTCCTCTGTCTTGCTAGATTTGGGTACTATACAATCTATCACTCCGGGTTTACTAGGGGTTCTCAAGGCACAGCCATTTTACATAGCTGAGTCCACTATGTCCACACCAGGCAGTGGCTAGATCCCTGGGGTCGATACACCATCATCTCAGGTACACTGTATGGCAAACCAATTAATATAGGCAGCATATATGCCCCCCTTCATCGATAGAGTTACACAGCAGTGGGAAGAGCTTCCGAAGGGGTTGACACTGTTGCGGGGAGATTGGAACGATGTGATGTCATCCATGGACAGGCGGCGAGATCTTGGGCAGGTACCCCAGACGGGACAGACCAAACTACATCTCCTTGCCACTACATTGGAATGGGCTGACATATGACGAGAATATCACCCCTTAGAACAGGGATACACCCATCTGTCAGCGGTTCATGAGTCACTGTCCAGATTAGACTACATTTTTATAATTTATCGCTATATCCACCGAATATCCCACATATCTCAGTTACCGCGGGGACTCTCTGATCACTTAAGCTGAACATTAACTCAAAAAAAAAAAACTTCAGATGGCGAATGTCTCCATGGCACCTCCGTGACCCAGAGTATCAGGAGACTCTGACTAGGGCAGTGACAGATTATCTTGCAGCCAACGTGGCCTCGGCCCAATCCAAATTTATCCTATGGGAAGCAATTAAACCACAATCCGTGGAGTAGAGATAAGTTTCCATGCGGGGAACAAGCGCGAACACCAGCCACAGCTAGAAGACTTTGAATGCCACCAAAAGAGCTTAGATGCTCAACTCGTAGCGGACTTTAATCCGCATCACCAACGTAATCTACTCCTAGCACAACAGCGCATGCAGCAATATCTCACCCCGGAAGCGAAAGAAATATGGTTAGCCTCACAGCATCGGATGTACCAATGGGGTGCTAAATCCAGTAAGATGCTGCATAGATTATGTCAAGCTAAAACTCCCCTTCAAGCGCTTCAACGCTGCGTGGGCCAGACTGGACCATACACTCCTCCCCTGAATAAGTAGCCACGGAATTTATTTCTCTGCACCCTAAAGACATAGTGAGCAAATATCAGAAGAGCAAATCGCCAAATTTCTTAGAGACACCCCCACACTCTTACAGACCATATGAGGGCACAATTGGATGACACCATTTGGTAGACAAACTTACTACAGCCCATGGTAATATTCGTCCAGGTCGAGCCCCGGGACATAATGAATTCCCCACTGAATCTTTTTTTTTCTCCAAATGTTACAATCTTGCGAGACTCTTGCAGGATCGCGAAAAGTAAGAAAGAGTAGGTGATGTTTGAATACACTCTGCTATGCATACTTGTTACTGTACGAAGGAGTCTTACTGGAGATGGCGTTTGAGACTAATATTTATGCTCATTGGTTTGAGGAGATTGTGAGTAGAGTTAAGGCTCATCCAAACAGCCTACTACGCATACCCATCATCTGAAATGGAAGTCTGAAAGGAGAGCCCAGACCCATCCCACACCCTACATCACACACCTATCATTACAGAGATAGGTCTCAGTAGAGATTCCAGTCCCTCTACACACCCTACTATGCACATCCATCATCTAAGAGAGAGGTCTGAACATAGAGGGCAGTCCCTCCACACAACCTACCATGGCTATCGTCATCTGAAAGAGTTCTAAAAGGAGAACCACTAGCCCCTCCCCACACCCTACTACACACACTTATTACAGAGAGAGGTCTCAGCAGAGAGGAGAGTACGTCCACGCACCCTAATATGTACACCTGTAATCTAAAAAAGAGGTCTAAAAGGAGAGGCCATACAATTGTATATTGTGCATCGCACGTACCTTACCCCAGAGAAAATAAATCTTAATTTTCATAGAAATGATTTGCACTGTCACCCTTGAGTCCAATTAGATGCAGACATTAAACACATATTATGGACATGTCATAAACGTCAGCAGTACAGGGAAGGGATTCAACTACACCTATCTGAATGCACAGGTAGACAACTCCCAAACACTTGGAAGACATGCATGTTGGGGTTATTCCCTAGAGACAAAGCGAATAGAGCCACAAGTAGATTTCTGGATCCATGCCTTGTGGTGGCTAAAAGACTTATAACAAAGCGTTGGAAATCTCTGGACCTTCCATCGATACTGGCCTGGTCTCGCTCTGTCCTAAACTGGGCAAAGACTGAGGGGGTGTCCCTTAGAAGGGAGGACATACTGGGGTTGTGCAAGTTCCCACTATCATAACATTGGAACTCAATTCTCACAACACTTAAAACAAATCTACAACTTGAATCAGGTATACATATCTCATAACTTATGGAGTTCTAAATCGGTTTAAATGCGGGTATTGGAGCTAACTTTTCTTGAGTTGGGAGGAATGACGGGATCTGTGCAGTATCACATTTATATGAAACTATTTTGCCTGCAAAGTATTGGATATCTGACACTGAAACTGTGGGTATGTTTTGCCACATGGGGGACGCCTTGAGCACGGTTTTGCCTGTAACTCTTAAGTTTGTTAATTTGATATACATGGATCTTTTCATTTCTGCCGGGGATCGGCAAGGTATATGCGAATAGTTTTGTTATCATAATACGCACTGCGGAATGTATAATTCTATGTATGACTATAAGACTGCTAAATGGGGCCCCTGATACAATTTGGCCTCTTGTAAACTCAGTTTAAAGATACCCTGTGCACATGTGCCAAGCGCCTGGAGGAAATGAATGTATTTTTATGTCTTACTGTTAAATAATGATAAACAGATCAAACAACAAAAAAAAGGTAACATACTGGTTCTGTGAGACAATACGATGCTATTAAATTATCAGGAGTGATATTATATGGGTGGAACGGTTGGAAACCTCCGATTGCTCCTATGATAAACTGTGGATCTCTTTTACAAACAGCGACCTGGTGGAAGATCTTATGCCAGTTGAAGTTCGCACCATTTCCAAAGCAAATACACACATACAACTTACATTTCAGTTATGTCTAAGGGGCTACAGAATGCAGGGATTAAGACTGGGTTGGATTAAACAAATAGTGGGACAAATGCTTCCCCCTGCTGACTGGAGCCAAAGGTACTTCTCCGTAGTAATATTGACGATAGAGTTTTTGTGGAGGAAGAGCGGTCACATCCTTCACAAGCCCCATTGCTGGCTAACTTGCCTCCTCTGAGAAGGCAGACACATTTAAAGGCTACTGGAGACGGATTTATGGGCCAGACACTGTACTCGGCGACTGGATCCCCAGTTGAATATAATGGGGGAGAGTGGGTGAGTACCACTGTGGAGCTAGTCTCCCCTGCTTTTAATGGTGCCAAACAGCCTTACACATTCCCTATTTAAATGTTGTTATGGAATGTAGCAGAATTAACAAAGCTATTGTTGAAGGATGAGTGGGGTTATTTTACTGAATTGTTTGACATCTGTCTCTTTCAAGAGACATGGTGTCTAGCCCCCATTCACAAGTGCGCGTATTCATCTTTATGTGTGAAAGTGACCCAATCTGGTAGGGGTACGCCTTCAGGAGGGTTGTGTGTATGGATTAAAATAACACTCCAGTGTAGAATATCTTTAGTGCCCATTGCCTCTCCTTATATACTAACAGTTAGGATGGTGCTCTCATCTAGGCCGTCATAAAAATGTATAATGTATATAATAAAGTGGAGAACTGTAGTGAGGAGGGCAAGGTAATCAGTATATTAGAGAAGCACTTTTGGAGAATACTTGTAAAGATAGGCTTTTGGTAGCTGGGGACATAAATTCCACTTTTGAACCACTGGCAGCCTTCCACTTGACCTAACCCGAGAACAGGACAATCGTTGAAGTATACCACAGATCGATCTTCTCTTAGTAAGATGGACAGCAAAGGCGAGCCAATTGTTGGCCCTGGCTTTAAACTGTAATCTTATAGCCACTAATTGCAGATGCCCCTCGGATCGCCAGGGCAAAAGGACATACAATAGGGTGGGTCATAGTAGTAGAATAGACTATTTTTTGGCAGATGTTAAGCTCTGGCCGGCAATCGTTGATATGGAAGTAGTTGATCGTACAGACAGTGACCACAACGCCCTTTGGCTGTTACTACGGGACGAAGTATATCCTGTTCAGGTGTCCTATGACAATGGAGATATAGGTTCTCTCTCGTACACTAATAATTTTAGAAACATTAGGTGGAACTGGGTGCTGAAAAATTCAGAAGCACTTGAAGTGGTCATGAAGAGTGTAATTGCGGACTCTCTCCTGTGTCCAGAATTGAGGAATTTGCTACTAGTAACAACAAACTATTTGCCCATATTAGAGAGGTTTCAGGGAAATGAAAGGCACAGGGGGGAAACAGTGTCAAACACTGATAATTGGTATAATAGGGAATGTAGATCAGCCAAGAGTGAGCTTATTGTGCCAATTGATAGGTTTCATTTTCCGATGCCCCGCCCACTTACACTTGCGCTTATGAGTTAGCATAATGTGTCTAACTAATGATATATTCATTTATGCATTTACGTTTATATTCTCCACCTCGTTATTCATTTATGCATGTGATATTATTCAGTTTTCTTAGCTTAGCTTGTGTGCCACCATTTTGGAGTGCTTCTCTCTGCGTGCGAGTCGCACTCGCTCACCCCCTCCCGTAGGAATAGGAAAAACCCTGGACTTAGCAGTTTTCGTTGCTTGGCTAACTGTGATCGAAACTAATAACACAACTTCTAATCAGTACTGTTCTCATGCACTGGAGATGCTGAGGCCTGGCTCCGCGGCCTTGGGCAGAGATAACCAAATGTTGCTATTGCAGGTGCAGATGCCTCTTGTGTGAGGCCATTGTTCACCCTCTCCGGGGTCTAGTACTTTTCCAGTATGGGCGTGTTTTACTCTGCTGTACCATGTTATAATGTATTGCTGTGATGAGATGAGTCAGTCGTCTCGGCGCACTCTTAGGGGTGAGGTCGGACAGGGCCCTCTCATATGGGAGTTTGTGGCCTAATAAAATACTTTGTTTATTCTTCTCCACTGTCCGGCTGACTTATTACTTGGTAATTATAGGTGAGTGCGGTAAGTGACTTGGGTGGATTTGAGCCACGCTTATCAGATGGCGCCCGAACAGGGACCCCGTGATAAGGATCTTTCTCACCCGTAAGTGAGCAGCAGAAGGCCGGGGACCCTCTGCCGAGCTTGGTTCTCGCAGCGCTGCCCCACCCTGCTGATCGGGAGAGGTCCCGGTTCACGATCCTGCGCCGGGGTCCAGAAGGCGGAACTTTGGAGCGGACTGTGTTGGTCCCAGCAGCCGGCGGTGGAGAATGGTAGAGGTCGGTATCACGTATAGAAGGTGAGTGGTCCGACTGTTGATTGAGGGAGCTGGGATGCTCCAAGAGACTGGTGTGTCTCCGAGACCGGCGTGTCTCTAGTGGTTGGAGGAGCCTGTGTGCTCCTGGGGCTAGTGTGCTCCGGGGAACTCACAGTGCGAGTGGTGCTCTGACAGACTTGGCGGAGGTTGGGTGGACGTTTGTTTATGGTCATCCGGCCGGGTGGTACTGCGGTCGAGGCGTGGCTCATTGCGGGCGGATTCTGGGACTCACCCGAACACCTAGTGTGTGTGGTTCGTGGGGAGCGGGTCCCGGGTCTCCCGTGGTAAAGTGCGCAGCGATCTGTAGTGCCGCCCGGGTGGCGGATGTGTTTTCCAATCTCAGAACAGTGTGTGTGTGTGCTGTTCAGTCTGCGGTAGGGTCCAGGTTCCCCAGGGCTTGGTCGACGGGCCTTGTCCCATTTTGGTAACACGTGTTTGGCAGGGATTTGACGCATAGGAAGTGTGAATATATGTGTGTGTGCTTAGTAGTGATTGTGCGGCCTGGGAGTTGGTGAGAGGGTGAGTGTGAACTTTGTGTCGGTGTGTGATTGAGTGAGTGAAGATGCCGTGTTTCAGTATGCTACGGTGCCTCGGGTGCTGCTGCGGCACCTCGGACACTAGATTGGCTGAGAGCCAACCCGCCACAGTGGAGGGCTCACCTAATTTCGAGATGTATGTTAAACATGGATTGACTCCAATTTTGTTTAATACTTTGTGGCACAGATATACTAAGGGTAATGTAGATTTGCAGTGGCCGTTGACTGGTTCTTTCGATTTGGCAAAACTAGATTATTTACAGGACAGATTGTTTGCTAAGCGTAGTCGCCAGAGTATGTTCGATTCCTTGAGGATGTGGCAGAAAGAAGTAAGGGAACGACAGATGAGAGAGGAGAAGGTGGCTCAGAAGAGAGCAGCGCAGACGATGGCACAAAAGGCGAGAGAACATACCAAGAAAGAGAATGAGAAACAGATTAAGCGCGCAGATAGACTTCATAGGTTACAGACGGATACAAGCTATGTAGTAAGAGAGGAAGAGCAAGATGAGATGGAGGACCTTTTGGATGTTCGACCCCGTATGCTCCGCAATCATTGTACCCCGCGTTGACAGGTTCTGCTTCCCCTGCGGTGGTTTCGGTTCCACAAACGTCCGGCACTCCCACTTCCCCTGTTTCGGCCCCTACTTTATTGAGAGATGTTGAACAAGCTTTATCTTCTGTCACCTCTTCTTTGACTACGCCCTTGGTCTCTCTCTCTTTGCGGCGAGCTCACCTGCCCCCTCTGTGATCTCTTCTGCGCTTCCTACTGATTCTGCTGGCGCTACCCCCCAAGGTGACTTGACGACCCCGACTCGAGGTGCCGGAAGTGGGCTACTTACCCAAGTACGTAAGTTGCTTACACGCTCTACTGTTGGGCTGGACGAAAAAACGATAGTGGCCAATCAGGCTTGTCAGTGGGTTAGGAATCCTATTTATGCACTGGAAGACATCTGGTCCACAATGAAAGATTATGAGCCTCTGATGCAGCAGCATGCTCTATGGCATATGTCAACGACGCTAATAGCGTTGTGGGAACAGGGCTTTGGTGGAACGGCGCCCCAGGTTCTTTATGACATTAAGGACAGAGCCTATAGGGCTAATACTAGTATGAGGGACGTGTTGCAGAATGAGCGGACTTTGCTGGAATATAGAAATGAATTGCCGTCAGCAGGAGGGCAATATTTTCTTGGAGCGCATCCAATGCGCGAAGTCCACCCTATTTTCTATCCTGAAGTGCCTGAAGTGGTGGACCCCGTAACTAATAACGTGACCAGAGCTCGTGTAGAGGCTCGTTTCCAGGAACAGTAGGTATACACGCCTTGGAAACGGAGCGAGGTGTTGGTGCTGAAGGCGCAGTTGCCCGATTCTAGAAAAAACCCGACTGCTTATTACAAAGAGTTGACGGAAGCAGCTTCCTCGACAGTCATGACCTTAGCTGACATAGAATTGTTCTTTGGATTACTGGTTCCGGTGGATGTGTGGAGACAGGTGAAGGGTACGGATCATGCGGAGGAATTGGGAGGTACTTGGGAGGAATTTAAGGACTGGGACAAGGAACGGAAGCCAGGAGAAAAACCAAAACCTGAGATCTTAGCATTAACGGGGCGAATAATAAAATATATGCACTCTCTTATTCCTGCAAAGAAGGTGGATTGGGATAAGTTGACTGCATGTAGGCAGAAAAAGGACGAAGCGGTTTCAGATTTTTTCACTCATTTCGAGGAAGCCTTTATGGATTTTAGTGGTCAGCTCAGGATGGGGGCTTGCGACTTTTCGTGAATAGATTTGTAACAAACTTATTACCAGAAATATCGGCTAGATTGCAGGCATCAGAGAGTACGTGGACAACGTCCACACCCTCTGGTATTCGGAGAATGGCTCAGTATTATGAACATAGGGAGAACGAGAACAAAGACAGACAGGAAAAGAAATCCAAAGACTTGAAGACAAGGGTGCTGCTGCAGCAGGTGTCGAAGGGTCGGGGACGCGAAGCCCCACCTATGGTAGCGGGTCGAGGTGGAAGTAGTTATGGAAGGGGAGAGAAGAGAGAGAGTTTGGGACCGAATCAGTGTGCCAACTGTAAAAAGGAGGGGCACTGGTGGAGAGATTGTCCGGAGCCTCGATCCAATGCCAGACCAGGCAGAGGTAGAGGTCGTGGTGAATTTCGCAGGGATGACAGACAGTTTGATGAAGGAAGGAGACCAGGTAGAAATTGCTTTGACGGGGAGAGGGACCGACAACATTTTCAAACGGAGGGTGACCATGGCGTAGACACACAGTACTACAACGAAGCATACGCTTTGGACGACATGACTGGCTTCTCCCATAACTAGGACAGCATAGGATAGAGCATGGGACCAGTTTCTGTGGATGTCGATCAACGAGGACCCTATGTAACTGCGGATTTGTTGGGGTCTACTCAGAAATTTTTGGTGGACACGGGTGCTATGAAAAGCTCTGTAGCACGTTCTCAGGTCCCAGGGGCGGCTCTGTCTGGCAGGAATAATGTTTCCGTAGGGTTCTCAGGTACTCCGGTAATTAGCCCCATTTCTAAGCCTCTTACACTTACGATTGGTCCTTTCACTGTTGACTCTCCTTTCCTTTTGACTTCGCATTGTGGCGAGAATTTACTGGTTTTGGATTTGTTGAAGAGATTGAATGCCACCATTTACTGTTCCCCAGACGGTGTGTACGTCACTTTGGGTCCTACTGTCGCGCATGCGCAACAGTGTTTCGCAAAAGACAAGCCTCTTCCGGCTGAGTTTGTGGGGATTCCAGAGACTTTGTGGGCCAGTGGTGATACTGATGTGGGAAAGATGGATATTGCCCCCGTGTCCATCAAGGTTAAGGTGGGAGCCCGATTGCCACGAATACCACAGTACAAAATATCTAGGGATGGTGAAAAGGCTTTGCTACAAATAATACAGGATTTGATACGGTCAGGTGTAGTGGAGGAGACGGACTCCAACATTTGTAATAGCCCTATTCTCCCGATTCTTAAAAGACCCTCTGCTGATGCAGGTGATGGTGCACCTGATGTCTACCGTTTCGTGATTGACTTACGCCACATTAATAAGGTAGTCGAACCCCAATATCCGGTGGTCTCTGACATTACCACGATTTTGACAATGATCCCTCCCACAGCCAGATATTTCTCTGTTTTGGATTTGAAAAACGCTTTCTTTAGTATCCCGGTACACCTTGACAGCCGATATCTTTTCGGATTCTCATTGGCGGGCCGCAGCTTCAGATTTTGTAGAATTCCTCAAGGCTATACCGAGAGCCCCAGCATTTATAGTCAGGCTTTGAAGGCTCAATTGGATGATTTGGAACTCCCCAAGGGCAATGTTTTATTGCAGTATGTAGATGATATTCTCATAGCATCTGACACCGAAGATGGGTGTCGAGATGCCACGGTTCAATTGTTGCACCATTTGGCTCGAAAGGGACACAAAGTGTCCCTTCCTAAATTTCAATACTGTCGACAGGAGGTTACCTACTTAGGTCATCTCCTATCGAAGGAGGGGAGGAGGTTGACACCGGAACGCATCAAGGCGATAACTAACATGGCTGTACCTAACACGCAGCGAGAGGTGCGCGCGTTTCTGAGCATAACAACGTATTGTCGCCAGTGGATACCTAATTATGCCTTACTAACTAAACCCCTTCTGTATCCGACTACTAAGGAGGTGCACGAACCCCTACCCTGGACTCCAGCATGTCAAGAAGCTTTTGAGTTACTAAAAACTGCTTTGTGTTCTGCACCTGTTTTGGGAACGCTTGATTACCAGAAGCCTTTTGTGCTTTATGTACATGAGGCGGAAGGTTGCGAGTTGTCTGTCCTAACTCAATGTTTTGGAGGGAAACAGAGACCTTGTGCTTATTTTTCTGCTATGCTTGACAATGTGGCGAGAGCATTGCCGAGCTGTCTAAGGGCTACAGCGGCTGCTGCGGTCTCAATTAGACAATCGTCGGGGCTCGTGCTGGGTTCAGATCTCACAGTAATGGTACCGCATGCTGTGGACATTTTATTGAACAGGACGCAGACGCAGCATTTAACTAGTGCTCGTCTTACTGGTTATGAGATGACATTATTTGTACCCCATGTTACGATTAAAAGATGTGACACTCTGAACCCGGCCACGTTGCTACCCATCCCTTCAGATGAAAAGGACGATGAAGTCCATGATTGTTTGTTTCGGACAGAAGAAGAGACGAAGGGAAGGATAGATTTAACGGATACCCCCCTAAATGATCCCGACGCGGAGCTGTATGTTGACGGTTCCCGTTTTAAACTTGCGGATGGTACCTCAAATGCAGCATACGCAGTCACAACATTGAAAACAGTGGTGGAGACTTGTAGGGTTCCGTACCACTCGGCCCAAGCTGCAGAAATAATAGCATTGATGTGAGCGTGTGAATTGAGTGAAGGACTGGACGTGAATATTTACACTGACAGCCAATACGCCTTCGGCGTGGCTCATAGTTACGGGCGACTGTGGGCAGAAAGAGGGTTTTTGACATCACACGGACAAAGGATCCAGAATGGTCCGTTGATATTACGACTACTGACAGCATTGACGCTTCTCAGACGACTGGCTGTGATCAAATGTAGTGCACACAAAGCGGTGGTGGATGATGTAGGACGGGGCAATGCATTTGCAGATCAGACAGCTAAGGAGACAGCTAGGACAAAACTCCCACGAATGTTTGTGGCAGGACCAGCTAGGTGGGTACCGGACGTTGACATGTTCATGAACACTGTACCAAGTGTGCGGAACATACAAGAAAAAGCGACTGAGGACGAGTTGAGGACATGGAAGGATGGTGGGGGGCGGTTGGACAAGGATGAGTGTTGGACGGATGTGTCAGACAAAAGACGATGGTTACTCCCGGACGCATATGTTCTCCCAGTGGTGACAATGGCTCATGGACCAGCTCATATTAGTGCGAAAGGAATATGTAAATTACTAGACCCAGTGTGGAGTAATAAGAACATTTCCAAGGTGGCAACCCATTTAGTGCAGCAGTGCATGGTTTGTTTAAGACATAATCCTGGGAAGGGGACACCTGTTCCGGTTGGCAATTTTGCTCCTCCTTCTTTTCCCTTTGAAGTGATCCAAATGGATTACATTGAAATGGAGAGAGTAAATAACCTTAAATATGTCCTGGTGGTGGTATGCTCCTTCAGTAGGTGGGTGGAGGCTTTCTCAACTAAGGATTGTACGGCTATTTCAACAGCTAAGATGTTGATAAAGGAGTATTTCTCCCGTTTCGGATTGCCCCGGGTGATCTGGAGCGATAATGGCACATCTTTTAATGCTGAATTAATGAAACCGATATGTAAGGGACTACAAATATCCCAAAAATGTCATGCAGCACGACACCCCCAAGCTGCGGGTTTGGTAGAAAGGTTCAATGGGACGTTGAAGTTAAAGATGGCCAAGATACAAGAGAGTACAGGGTTACGTTGGCCAGATGCACTCCCCCTGGCTTTGCTTTCCACTAGAGTGACAGTCAATTCTAAGACAGGTGTCTCACCCCACGAGGTCATTTTCGGCCGCCCGGCCGTGTGGGGTGTCCCTAGACCTAAATGTTTCTCGGAAATAGAATACCCTGTGTTGATAGATTACCTGTATGCTTGGACTAAAGATCTTCGTTCTGTTCATCAGCAGGTAGCAAACACCCTGAAGCCGCGGCCGGAGGGGCCAGGACATACTATACAACCCGGGGACTGGGTTGTCGTGAAGAAGTACCAGCGGAAGTCCTGCTTGGATCCAAGGTGGTCGGAGCCGAGGCAAGTCCTCCTCACAACACGTTCCGCACTCCGGATACAGGGCCGCAAGGCTTGGATACATGCCTCCCACGTGAAGCGCGTCCCACTGCCACTGCCATATGACGAATGGGTGTGAAACGGCGTCGCTGATCACGAATGTGAAGCAGTTCCTCGGTACATACCCTTCTCGGATGCTTTGTTGAGGGGTGAGGAGCCGGATCAAAGAGAGAAGAGTCTGATTGCAAGTGGTGAGGCCTCTTCTGATCACATTGAGCAAACATCAGCGGATACGTCCCATGCCATTGAGCCCCCCATTCTGTTCACAGATCCAGAGGTGCGAGGGAGCACTCGTTATAATCTGCGGCCCAGGAAGGAAAAGAAGGAGAACTGAGCACTGGAAGAAGGGCTGGCTGAGATAGGGATTAGAGGAGAACAGTGTTGAAGTATAGTTAAGTGTTAGGGATGGACTGCTGTAAGAGCCCTGGTGCACTGTCGAAACATTGTTAAGCGGGACACTAGGATTGTGCCTGGGCCCGGATTAAGTGCTCCTGAGTTGCAAAAGCTGTGCGACTCCGTCGTGGGATTAGGGAATGAACAATAGAAGCCTGCCTGTGAGGCTTTAACGGACACAGTGAGAAGATCCCTTTTGAGGGTGAAGAACCCCCCTGGCCGGCTTCGGTGTGACTGTAACTGTTTGATTACCTTTTTAGTTTAGTTTTGGACTTTGAGTTAGGGAACATGTACCCCTTTGGCCGTCGCATACCCGAGGAGGAGCAGCCTTTTGCAGCTCCTCGTAGACCAGAACCCGACTCTCAATGGTTCGCTCTGCCACGAAAAGGAAAAATTGTGGTCATTGTGATATTCATCATTGTATTTCTAATAATCCTTGGAATACTGTTTTTCCTGGATGAAGCCTATCCTGTTCATGCGTTTATCCCTACTCCTTCTGCCCTTCCCGAGCACAATATGGTTACTGCTGATTATGGTGAACGATGTTTGCGAAAAGGTTACCGTGATAATGTTTTTAATCAAGACTATACATCATGCCCATGCCGTGTATAATGTGACAGATTGTTGGGTTTGTGGGTTGCTCCCTTCTGCTGCCTATAAAAAGGATAGATTGCTGGCACTCCCTTTAACTCCTGTGAATAGTTGTGTGGGATGGTACACTTTGATTGGTATGGTGAAATTCTTTCAACAACCTGATCTTCTAGAACCTGGATTACCTAGTAAGGGATCTACTATGACAATGCGAGTACGTCCTATGCCCACCTCCTCTCTTGGACAGTTGTTTATTGACGGACGTTTTGATCAGACATTTTTGGAAACATGCTCGAAGAAAGTGGGACGATTTGTGACTCCTAACGATACTGACAAGGTCAGGGAGAGTTTTCTACAGTTGAACTCTTCTCTAGCTTATAGACACCCTCCTGCGACGAATCAAAATCGCACTTAGGTATAACCAAAAGCAGGACTTGCTATCAGTAGGTGTTAAATAAAGCTAAAAGGGAATGGGAGAGTTCATTATGGACAAACCTGAATGCAGCACTCTCCAATAAAGATAATAAATCCTTCTGGAAGACAGTTGTGGTTTGCCTAAATGGTCACAAACGCACTCTTCACTTCTGTATTTAGCCCCAGAAATGTATGGCACATTTTGGGTAGCTTTATTCTACCAAATGTGACATAGCCAAGGGTGATGTTATGGCTATGAAAACTGATTTCATCCTAAAGCCGAACAGTTTGAATTTTCGTTAAATGAAGCATCAAAATCCATTAATTCTTGTAATGTAATGTAATGTAAAGGTGTTTTTATATAGAGCATCTGTCACTCCAAGGAGCATCTTGGCGCTGAGAGAATACCAGACTGATGGAAAAGCTGGTCAACTGCTCATGTCGGTGGTGCCAGGCATTCAAATTAGGGCTTTACACCGTATGGCAGGATGGCTATAGATCCAAGTCTTTAGTAATTTCCTAAAGACTGCTTCGGAGGTGGCTTGACGAAGAGGGGGGAGGGGGGAGTTGATTCCAAGCCTTGGATCCTATGACTGCCAGATATTTACCTCCCTTTGTGATCAGTCCGAAGGTGAGAATGGTCAGCAGGTTTGCGTTTGAGGAGCTCAGGTTGCGGGACGGAAAATATTGCATGAAGCTCTTTTGAAGATAGTTGGGCCCTCGTGAGTGAAAGGCCCTAAAGGTAATAACTAGGATCTTAAACACACGCTTGTGAATGGGTAGCCAGTGGAGGGGGTCCAAAGCAGCTGAGGCCAATGATTTCCTGGGCCAGCTCAGCACCTGTCGGGCAGTTGCATGCTAGACCATCTGCAGCTTATGCATGACTGCTTTGTTTGTTCCTGCATATAAACTATTGCAGTAGTCCAGCCGAGATGTTATGAGAGCAACCACCACCATTTGTCTGGCTGAGAGTGGTAGTATCTCAAAGAATTTCCTCAGACCTTTTATGATGTTGAAACAGGTGCCATCCACGGCCAGGGCCTGTTGCTTGAACGACAGAGTAGCATCAAACTTAATTCCTAAGTTCCTAACTGCATTGATTGTGTTAGGGGGCGCAGTGGCATCTTCAGGCCACCACTGCTTTGGGCTGAACTAATTTTGTTGCCCAAAAGGCAAAATATCTGTTTTTCCCGTGTTACACCTCAGGTGGTTGTTACTCATCCATTCAAAGGTGGCTGAGAGGCAGTTTTTAAGATTTTCCTCTGCCTCTGTCGTGTCATTGTCCAACACCAGGATAACCTGTGTATCGTCTGCATAAGAGATGGTGTTAATCTTGAAGGACAATATTAGATCAATCAGGGGGGCTATATATACATTAAAGAGCGTCGGGCTCAGGCTGGATCCCTGAGGAACCCCTAAAGTAAGCTGTTTTTCCTCGGAGTTGAACTGCCCTAATGAAATCACTTGCCGCCTGTTTTTCAGAAAGTTTTGATCCAGTCCAATACGTTTCCTGCTATGCCAGATGTAGCTAGACGGTCTATGAGAATGGCATGTGAGACCGTGTCAAAGGCCGCGGACAGGTCTAATAGTACCAGAACAGCCTTCTTGCCTTGATTCACAGCAGTACATAGGGTTTCCGCAGTAAAAAGGAGAGCTGACTCTGTGGAGTGTTGGGCTCTGAAACCCGATTGGTTGGGGTGCCAGACATTGTTTTCCTCCAGAAAGGTTGCAAGTTGCCTATTCACAAATCTTTCGGTTAGCTTACATAAGACAGGTAGAAGCGAAATGGGCCGTAGGTTTCGAAAGGGTTCTGGGATCTCCCATTTGCTACTTCTTGAGAGGCTTTTGCCGCTGCAAGTTTCCATTCTGTAGGAATCATTGCCAGACCGAGTGAGGAGTTTGTTATGTTATGTTATGTTATGTTATTTTTGTCTTTTATAGCGGACGGCTACTCCATAGAGTGTCCCGGCGCTTTTATTAAAACCAGTCACAGAGTAACACAACACATTGGAGCAAAGTGAAACAGGAAACAGAAACGGACTACTGGGCAAAAAGCCAGGTTTTATGGCCCTTCCTAAAAATCAGCAAGTTAGAGGTGCTGCGAAGTGCCAAAGGCAGCGTATTCCACATCTGTGATGTCAACAGCCCAAAAGAGCGCCCCCAATGCGGGCCCTTTTTACTCGAGGGACCACTGCAAGGAACAGAGATTCGGACCTCAGGGATCGGGTCAGATGGTAAAAGGCAAGCCTCCTTTGGAGATATTTTGCCCCCGAAGCATGGAGAGCCTTATGGGCCAGGGTCAAGGCCTTGAACACTATCCGTTTCCGGACAGGCAGCCAATGGAGCGACTGCAGGAGTCCCGAAACTCTGGCACGCCTACGTAGGCCAAAAATGGCCCGCGCGACCGCGTTCTGGACAACCTGGAGCCGTTGCAGAAGATAGTCCGGCAGGCCAAGATACAGGACGTTGGAGTAGTCCAATCTTGAGCCAATTAAGGCCTGCACCGTCAACTTCCTATGATCTACTGATAAAGGAAGAAACTTGCGCAGTATCCTAAGCAGGCCAAAACAAGTTCCCGTAAGACCAAGGATTTGAGATCTTAACGCCAGGCCATTATCCATCTTAATTACCAGATTCTTAGCTAACTGGGACGAGTGTGCTGGAGGAAACATATTAACCGGCCACCATTCCTGCCAGTCTGGATCGTGAGGGCAGCCGAAGAAGAGTACCTCAGATTTATCTGAGTTGCATTTGAGGCTGTTCAGCTGGAACCATTTGAAAACAGCCCCAAGGCACTCACGGATACTCTCTCCATCAAACTCTTCTCCTTTCCTGCACGTAAAGAAGAGCTGGGTATCGTCGGCATAGGATACGATCTGGGCCCCATAGGACTCCACCAATGCCGCGAGAGGGGTCATAAAGATGTTGAAGAGCATCGGGCTCAACACAGAATCCTGCGGAACTCTGACTCCCAAAGGCGGCATCACGGCGGAGCTGGGTGGGGCCCCGACCGTTTGTCGGCGGCCAGCCAGAAATGATCTAAACCAGCTAAGCACCGTCCCCCTCAGACCGATCTCATGGAGTCTGATGAGGAGACCCTCATGGGGGACGGTATCAAAGGCCGCATACAAGTCCAGCATGACGAGCATGGCTTTGCCACCCGAATCCCGTGCCTCTTTAATGGCCTCAGATACCTCCAAAAGCGCCGTCTCGGTGCTTAAATTGGGGCGGAAGCCAGATTGGGTAGAGTGCAGCAAATTATGAGATTCCAGGAAATTGGAGAGTAAGATATGAACATGCTTCTCCAGGATCTTAGCCAGCGCCGGGAGGAGAGAGATTGGCCTATAATTGGCCAAGACCTCCGGGTCAAGACCAGGCTTCTTAAGAAGGGGAATGACCATCGCCTGTTTCCAAGCCTGCGGGACCACCCCCCGACTCAAGGAGAGATTCAAGAGCGGATTCGCCAGCGGGTTTATAGCATCGGCCACTTTCGCAAGGAATTTGGCCGGACATGGGTCAAGAGGCGACCCAGACTTAAGATTAGCCATAAGTGCCAGCGACGAAGGAATTGAGATAGGTGGAAAATCCGCCAAGACTGAGCCCGAAAGGGGCCACAGACCTGACCCGTCTTCGAGGCTCCGAGGAACTGCAATTACCCTCAGAGGGAAAGAGTCCTGAATCAGTTTGATCTTGGTGGTGAAAAAATTAGCGAGAGCCGAGACCCATGAGTCAGATGGAGCAGCCTGAGTTGAATTAATTCGCGCGGCTGTGAATTCCCTGACAATTGTAAAGATCTCCTTGCAGGAATTAGAGGCCGCCTCTATCCTTCTTGCAAAGTAACCTTTTTTCTCCAGGAGGATGTCCCGATGATAGGCCTTAACCGTAGTCCTATAGACAAGCCTGGCCGCTGGATCGTACTGAGAGCGCCAAGCCCTTTCAGCCACCTTGCACTGCCTACGAGAAACCAACAGTGCTTCAGTGAACCAGGGGGCAGAAACCCGTTTCGATGTTAATCGGGGGGCCGTCACGGGGCCAGATCGTTCAGCCTATCCGTAAGCCACGCCTGCAGGGCCTCTAAGTCCCTCTCCAGGTCTCCCGAGAAAGGGTAGAGATGATCGCGAGATGCCTGGACCAGCATCGCTGGAGTCACCTGATGAAAGGCCCTGGGGGCTCGCCCCGGCTGTCTAGGAGCGGTACTAGATAGCTTATTAGTACCTAGTACATGAAATTTCGCCAGGCTATGGTCAGACCAAAGCACCGGCAGAAGTGACATGACCTCAATGGGGGACGTGGAGAAAACCTGATCTAAGGTATGACCCTTTACATGCGTTGGTCCAAAAAGGTAAGGGGCCAGGCATAGGGGAGCCGTAATCTCCATCAGCTTGATCGTATCAGGGTCCAAACCCTCATCCATATGGAAATTAAAATCCCCAGCCAGGATGCAATGCTCCGCTCTCAGAGCCAGCGCCGAGATGGCCGACTGAAGCTCATCGAAGAAAGAGCCTGCCGGTCCAGGGGGCCTATAAACTAAAAGCCCTCTGAGGGATTGATGCGGCGACAGAGCTATAGAAAAAGCAAGGGCTTCAGATCCTGAAATGGTATCCATGGGAATGATGGTGCAAGTGGCAAGCTTATTCACCACAAGTGCCACACCCCCACCCCTCTCGTCCAGTCTATCTTGTCTGAAGATATTATAATCAGGGGGAATTGCTATAGCTATATCGGGATTAGACGAATCCTCAAACAAGGTCTCTGTCAACATCAGACATAGCGGCTTTTCAGCGACCAGCAGATCGTAGATCTCCTGCGCATGCCTGCGTGCAGATCTAGTATTTAGAAGCAGACAGAGATGTTTCACACTGTCCAACTCCCTACTAGGCAAAGTGACCGGGGCATAGTGTGGTACCCAATCACAGCCAGGGCAACGTCTCTTACCCTTATATCGACCCGGGAAGACTTTATAGCAGCCACAGGGTATTTTACGCAGAGCCCAAAGCTCAGACGACGTATAGGTAACCCTAATAACAGTAGGATAAAATGATCCCGGTGAAAGAGCCTCGCCCGCTGCTCCGCTCGCCTCCGGGACGCTGACGGGCGCAGACGGGCTGGACTCTGGCGTGACTCCGGCGGTGATCCGGCGTTCCCGCTGCGCGTAACCGCTGCGCGTCAACATGACTTCCTTAAGAGGAGGTCGAGCGTCCTTGGGCGCTAGAGCGTGTACTACACGCCCGGCGTCCTTCCCTCACCTAATATGGCCGCCAAACTGCACAACTGCCGAGAGGCAGAAACAAAAGGACCCAGGACCCGCAAAACGCGGTGATTTGCCAATTATAATGCAGGTATGAGGAGCGGCGGTTAAAAACAGGGGAAAGAGAAATAAAGTAGCAAAACAAATAAAAAACGAAGGAGTTTTAAAACTGCTTGGAAATCAAGCAAATTGCCCCACTAAGCGAGCAATGCGGTGTGACCGCTCTGCTCAGGTCAGATGTTCAATAGATCAATCGTCCAGCAAGACAGAGCCCTAAGCTTACCTTCCTTAGGAGGAGGTCGAGCGTCCTTGGGCGCTAGAGCGTGTACTACACGCCCGGCGTCCTTCCCTCACCTAATATGGCCGCCAAACTGCACAACTGCCGAGAGGCAGAAACAAAAGGACCCAGGACCCGCAAAACGCGGTGATTTACCAATTATAATGCAGGTATGAGGAGCGGCGGTTAAAAACAGGGGAAAGAGAAATAAAGTAGCAAAACAAATAAAAAACGAAGGAGTTTTAAAACTGCTTGGAAATCAAGCAAATTGCCCCACTAAGCGAGCAATGCGGTGTGACCGCTCTGCTCAGGTCAGATGTTCAATAGATCAATCGCCCAGCAAGCTATTATTAATATTATATTATTAATAGTAGGAATAACAATGTCCAGAAGGGCCTGAAGTACCATGGGGGGACAGGGATCAAAAGGAGAACCTGACTTGATAGACAATATAGCCTTGTGAGTTTCCTCCAAGTTGATGGGCAGGAAAGTGTTCATGCTGGCAGTGTCGGTGCCTGTAGGGAACCCCTCATCTAGGCTCGGTAGAGTCGGGTGAGTAAAGTCTTTAATCAGGGTCTGCACTTTTTCTTCAAAGAAGTCAGCTATGGTGTTACAGAGACTTTGAGAAGGGGGGATTTCTTGCAGCAGGATTTTAGGGTTCCTGAAGATGTTTACTATCTTAAAGATCTCTTTCTGTTTATTATCATTGTTTTTTATGGCTTCCGTGTAAAAGAATTCTTGTATTCCTGGTCATGCCACGGTCCCAGATAGACTGCCAAATGACCTGTATAGGAAAAATCTAGAAATCTGGGGGCCACATATTGATCTGCTTTCTAACACAATTCTAGCTAGTATGGAGATTCCCCCTTCATGGAAATTAGCGTAAATTATTACCATCTACACGAAGGGGGATCAGACAATTATAGGCCCATAAGCCTGATTGAGTCACTACAAAAAACATTCTGTAATCAGGTCCTGACCCGGATCAAAGATTGGATAAGCAATGAGAGTGTGCTCCCTCGCCCAGAACCCACACACCGACCCCACCAACCCAGACACCGCAGCCCGCAACCTCACACCGACCCCACCAACCCAGACACCGCAGCCCGCAACCTCAGACAGTGGATCGACGACTGCGCCATCACCCTCGTCCCGCTCAAGAGACCCTCCAACAGCCACACCAGCAAGAGACCCACCTGGTTCACCGACGAACTCCAGACCTCCAAACGTGCATGCTGGAAACTGGAGAAGATATGGCTCCACAAACGCACACCGGACAACCACGCAGCCCACAAGGACGCCACCTGCAGACATCACCACCTCATCTGATTAGCCAAGAGATCCTCCTTCAAAGACCGCCTGGATAACAACGCACAAGACAGCAAAGAGCTCTTCAGCATCGTAAAGGAACTCTCCAACACCAGCGCCAACGACATCTCGCCCTCACAAGAACTGTGCGACTCACTAGCCATCTTCTTGCAATGCAAGATCGCTGACATCCACAACAGCTTCAACACCACAACCGCCCCGACTACGCCAGACTCCACCTCCCCTGTGAACACCACCAGCGCCAACCGCCTGACCTCCTGGTCCAACGTCAACGACGACGAGACACGCAAGGTCATGAACTCCATCCACTCAGGATCTCCGTCAGACCCGTGCCCACACCACGTATTCAACAAAGCAGACGCAGCCATCGCACCCAAACAACGGAAGGTCATCAACATCTCCTTCGAAACAGCGACATTCCTGGAAAGCTGGAAGCACGCCGAAATCAACGCCCTCCTCAAGAAGCCCAAGGACCTCAAGAACTTCCGGCCCATCTCCCTGCTCCCCTGCTCCTGTTTCCGGCGAAGGTCATCGAGAAAATAGTCAACATGCAATTGGCCCGCCACCTCGAAGACAACAACATCTTGGACCCGTCCCAGTCAGGATTCAGACGAAACCACAGGACCGAGACAGTCCTCATCGCTGCCACAGACGACATCAGGCGCTAACTAGACAACGGCGAAACATCAGCCCTCATCCTCCTGGACCTGTCAGCCGCCTTCGACACAGTCTGCCATCACACTCTAAAGACACGCCTCCTAGAAGCCGGAATCCAAGGGAAGGCCCTTGACTGGACCACGTCCTTCCTCTCCGGCAGAACCCAGGGCGTCCGCCTCCCACCCTTCCGATCCAAAGCCACCGACATCATCTGCGGTGTCCCCCAGGGCTCATCCCTCAGCCCGACGCTGATCAACATCTACATGACCCCCCTCGCACAAGTGGCCCGCCATCACACCTCAACATCATCTCCTACGCCGATGACACCCAGCTCATCCTCTTCCTCACCAAGGACCCACACACCGCCAAAACCAACCTCCACGAAGTAATGAAGGCCGTTGCCAACTGGATGAGGAGCAGCCGTCTGAAGCTGAACTCGGGCAAGACGGAGGTCCTCATGCTCGGACCCATCCCCTCAGCCTGGGACGACTCCTGGTGGCCGACCACACTGGGAACAGCACCGACAACCACCGACCATGCATTCAACCTAGGATTCATCCTCGACCCCTCCCTCTCCATGTCTAAGCAGATCAACGCCGTCTCCTCCTCCTGCTACAACACCCTCCGCATGCTCCGCAAGATCTACAAGTGGATCCCTACCGAAACAAGAAGAACGGTGACACATCCCTCGTCAGCAGCAGACTGGACTACGGCAACGCACTCTACGCAGGAATCCCAGCCAAACACCTACGACGACTACAACGCATCCAAACACCTCCGCCAGACTGATCGTCAACATCCCCGGCCACAGCCACATCACCCCCACCTGAGAGACCTACACTGGCTCCCCGTCGACAAGAGGATCACCTTCAAGCTCCTCACTCACGCACACAAAGCACTCCACAACGCCGGACCAGTCTACCTGAACAGCAGACTCAGCTTCTACACCCCCACCCGCCAGCTTCGCTCCGTCAGCCTCGCCCTCGCCGCTGTCCCCCGCATCCAACAAACAACTTCCGGCGGCAGATCCTTCTCCTACCTCGCCGCCAAGACCTGGGACACCCTCCCTACCCACCTACGGCAGACTCAAGACCTACTCACCTTCAGAAGACTCCTCAAGACCTGGCTCTTCGAGCAGTAGCGGCATCCCCCTCTCCCCTCAGCGCCTTGAGACCCTCACGGGTAAGTAGCGCGCTTTACAAGTACTCTGATTGATTGGCAGGTGGGTTTTAGGTCACATATGAGCCCGGTGGATCAGATATTTTCGCTTTGACTGCATTTACTGGAGGGAGGTGATATTGGCAAAGGCAAACTATATTGCCTTTGTTGACCTTCGTTCAGCGTTTGATGTATTGTATTGTAATTGCATTTATATAGCGCTTACTACCCCTGACGAGGCGTCGAAGCACTTTTTCGGCGAGTAGCACGCTACACAGGGACCCATAGAGTATTAGTGTTGAATTAGTATAGTAAAACATGCAAGTACATTTTGAGTGGTGGATAGGTTAGTCAGTTATTTGGATTTGGAATGATAGTAGAAGGATAGAGGAGTACAAAGGTTTGTATTTATTTATCGCTTGTTGACCCACGCTATTCAGGAAGCCTATAAAGGATTAGTGGTGAATTAAGATGGTGAAATATGAAGTAATTTATTAGTCTGTTACTTGGAGTGAGAAGGATAGCGGAGGGATAAAAGGGGAAGAGAGATTTGCATTCATATAGCACTTGTTACCCCTGATGGGTGTTGAAGCGCTTTCCTGGCGAGTAGCATGCCACTCCGGAACCCATAAAGGATTAGTGTTGAAAAGTAGTGTAGTGTAAATATGAAGTAATTTGAGTAGTAGAAATGTTATTCAGTTATTTGGGCAGTATATTAGTATAGTTGAATATGGAATTTGAGAAGTGAACATGTTAGTTTATTAATTTTGATTGAAAAGGATAGTGGAGGGATACAAGTGTGAATGATTTTTTTCTTTTGGTCTTAGCAGTAGGAAGAGGCTTTTGGATGAGTAAAAATGAGTTTTGGAGGGGAGGAGTCAGAGGGAAGAGTTTAGAAAGCTTTCTCATTTAGCAATACCCAGCCCACACCATCCACATCCAGAGCAACACACTCACACCAAATGTACACCATGCACAACACTATGCACAGATTAATGTACCTGCATGCACCACAAACCCAACCAAACCACATCTACACATCCTACTATCCCAACTACCACATATATCCACCATAACCCACAAACAGTACACAACTCTATCCTATACCACTAACCAATACACTCATCACTAACACAACGCCAATCAACACCATACATAACTACATCCCATTCAGACACACTCTACCTGCTGTAATTACACCTAACTGACCACCTTTAATCACTAACAAACATATAATGATCCTTCCATCAGTTGTCCAACAAACGCCCTCCTCTCCCTTCTACCATAATAACACTAACACACAGCACACACACTGCACACCACCACACTTTGTAACTCTTGCAACAAACCAGTCTAAGATAAACACTCTCACCTCTACTTCATTCCCTCCTACACACAACATACACTCTATTCATAAACACATCACCACCCCCTCTACGTCACAACCTCTCACAAACAATACTATACAACCAAATCCAGTGCATGAAAAATATACATCAGCACCCCTTTTCACTACACCTCAAAAGCAAAACATATCACACATACCAGCACAACAAGATCTTCAGAGCACAACACCTCATAATACTTACCATCACAAAATACATACATATACCCACCTTTCAAACCACACAAGGGAACAAACTCCAATGCCAAGCTTTCACTGTTCCACCACACCTAACGCAGATACAGCAATACAACACCTCTCTTCTAACCGCCTCTCATCCATTGGACAAATTAGAACATTACAACATGACCCACATGCTGCACCACCTCCCCTGACTCATACACCTTCCACCTTAAACACACGCAAAAAATATAAGCAACATGTCACACTTGCTCCAAAAGGTTGAGAACCTAGCTAAATGAGATAAAGGGCCGCATTTCAGGCCCTAGTACCGACCAGTCTCGAACAGGCTCAAACAGGCAACTACCCATGTCCTCTCCGCCCTTAACCTCGACGCCCGGGCTGAGATGCCCTAAGCCTGGCCTTTTTTATAGCCATAGTAATCAGGTGACCCCTTCAGCCAATGGGAACCCTTGCCCTAACACTATCCAATCACAACACTAGGCCTAAATATCTAGAACCAATAAGAGACCAGGACCTTACAGCCAATCTTAGCCCTAGTCCAAGCGCCCAATCAGTTCAAAAACCCTGATCTCTACGTCCAATAAAGGCCTTAGCCCTACCCCAGATTGCGAAACTGCACACCATCATTGAGCAGTCGATGGAATGGAACTCACCCTCTATGTCAACTTCATCAACTATGAGAAGGCATTCGACAGAGTGGACAGAGACCCTCTGGAAAACTCCTCTGCCACTACGATGTACCAGATAAACTCATAAGAATCAGGAACGCTTACGAGGGACTGACCTGCAAGATAGTGCATGGAGGACAACTCACAGAAGCCTTTCAAGTGAGGACCGGAGATCACCACGGTAGTTTGCTCACACCGTCATTCGTCCTGCTGGCCATAGACTGGATCATGAAGACAGCCACAGCACAGAGGCAGTACTGTTGCTTATTAACAAAGAATAACAGAATCTAGCAAATGCCCACCTTGTAGCAGCCTGATAAGGAGAAACCCCTACAAGTCACTCCGAGTGGATTGACATGAATTAATCTAAGGAAAGAAAGAGGTTACCCAAATGTTGAAGGGCTGACATGCAAAGCACAGTCGTTTCTGTTTTCTGCAGCATCCACAATGGCAAATTTCACCACTGTCAACTGCCATGGCCTGAAACTCAGCTCCAACAAGACAGAAGTGTTGATCTTCGGGAACAAGAACTCTCCCGGGGACTTCACCTTTTATCGACATCAGAACACGGATCCACTTCCACAGCAAAACCAACCACGCATGACACCTGGGAATTATTCTAGACTACAAGCTCAAAATCACGGCAAAAGGTCTGCTCTATCTGCTTCACAAGATCTTCAAGTGACTACCCCGGAACACCAGACGTACCATAACGCAAGCCCTCATCACAAACAGGTTAGACTACAGCAACACACTCTTAGCTAGGATCTCCAACCATCTCCTCCACATCTCTAAACTATCCAGAATGCACCAGTGAGACACATCCTCGACCTCCCATGATGCACCAACTTCGCACCTCATCTCATCGAGCCCCACTCGCTTCCCATACATAAAAGCTGCCAATTCAAACTCAAGTATGCATACAATGCACTACACAACATCGGACCAACATACCTTAACAACTGCCTTCACATTCAGCAACCCACAAGACACACGCAAGCAGACTCACTTGCCACACCAGTGTATCTGCAAAAGCAGGACGGGATGACTAGCATTCTCCTACCTCGCACCCAAGACCTGGTGCGACCTCACTCTCCACATCAGGGCCTCCGCTTCACCTTCTTGAATTCCGCTAGAAGCTGAAGACTTGGCTCTTCAACCTATTCCTCTGGGATGACTCCCATCACTCTTAGTCCTACACCCCTGCTCCAGCATCTGGATACCGTACCGGGTGATTAGTCGAGCTAGACAAATCAACATACGACAACACTAGCAGCCTTTGAGCCCAGTAATCAATGAGACAAGTCACATGTTGCATGTGGCGGTAACACAAATCAGAAGTCTGCTCCAGAGGCAGGGAGTTAATAACTTAACTCAACAGCTGATCACTCTGGTGCTTTTTTGAAACTACACATTGAGTGTCACAGGAAGAGTCTCAAGCCAAGCACTGACAACATGAAACCCATCCTACTGCAAACACCGACGAGAGATTGATAACCCAGATGATATACAACTGAGATCGCTACCTCCTCTTCTCTATTGCAAAAGATCTGATAGGCAATGTGAATGGAGAGTGACTTGGCATCTACAATGGGCATACTGGAGCAGTTTGGAGTATGGACTGTGACTGGGGTAACCAGACATGTCCTCATTGGCTTGGTCAATCACTCCTGCAAGCTCTTGGATTATGAAACGGAAATATCTGAGACCAGTAAATACCAATTCTGCCATTCAAACTTCTGCCGTTGACTTTGGGGGTAAAATCATAAAGTTATCCACAGCAAAGCAGACGGGCTACCCGTGCTCTATCAACTTATTTGACCTGTAAGATCTAAGTCAGGGAGAAGGCAATGAGCCATACATGAAGATCCCTTGCAATGACTTCAAGATCGCCAGCACTGTGGGAATGAGTCATCGCTGGACATGAGAATGGGAACTAAACCAGTTCAGTGCTAAGCCTGGTGAGAGGGTCTGCAACAGTAAGACCATCACTTTCAAATCAATAACATCCAGACCTCCCACCATGCTTATCCCAGCCTCCAGGGACAACACAGCAAAGTACTTTGATGCCAAATCTTTAGAACACTTGAAGGCCTTCCCCACAGAGCATCCAGACACCTCAGACACCCTGTCGCAAATCTATGATCATGTGATTTCTGCTTGTGCTCTAGAAGCTATGGATGTAACCATAACCTTCACCAGAATAGGAAAGTCTTAGACCAAGTTTTTCCATTTGGTGTTTGAAGAAGAATTCTGTAGAGTCAATTGTCATTTGGGGCCAAAAACAGAGTTGAATATCACCTGTTAGACAGAGCTACAGCTGTGGCAGGGAAAACAGCTATGATTAGAACTATAGTTTTGACCATCAGTCATTGATGTTTGAAGCATGAAGACATCTCACTGTAATAACTTTCTCATATTTATCCTCCAAGTTATGCGACAAAGATACTCTGTATTATAATTAGAAGTAGGTGACTGCAATTGAAGCTGCTTGCAGAGCACATAAATTGTGCAATGAAAGCTGATCAGCAACTGTACCACCAACAGGAGAAACATTTATCGGGCTAAAAAATATATTTTTCCTCCTGCCTTAATTACCTTGTGTGCAATCAGGCAACAGTTTTATCAACGGAGCTTGTGAATTGATGTGGATTTAACTAATGGCACACAAATATGCAAAAGTGAAAATTGGTTATCTGTCTGTGACCACCAGTTGATGTAAAGACACACTGAGTTTTTAAACTCTGTTTTAATTCAGATATCTGTCAACAGGTTCACTGTATTAGAAGATGATAAAAATCCTACACAACTGATTTTTTTGTTTCAACTTGACTGTACTCACTAACCAAAGTTGCCTCGGGGGGGGGGGGGGTGTCTGTGGTTTTATTTGAATACTTTCGGTTCACTCCAGTCTTCAGCATGACACTGCACAATATAACAATGAGGGTTTTATGCAGCTTAAGATGATGGTGCCCCGATAGACCCTCTCCACCGGGGAGGGTGAATGCTGGGGTTCGGGGGTCAGGCAGGAGTGTGTTTTAGTGCCCACACTTTTCATGCTATACATAAATGGTGTAATTGGTTCCTTGGCCAGGGACGGCTGTGTTGTACCTAAGATAGGAGGGCACCTTGTTAATATCTAAGCCGCCGCAGGGTCTGCAACAGCTCCTGAACCTTTTTCAAATGTTTTATGTTGAGCGGGGCTTCGAGCTTAATAGCTCCAAGACCAAATGTATGATTGTTACTAGGCAGATGTCGACCCTTTCTAAGAGAATGCTAGTTGGGGACACTCCTTTGGATGTGGTGCCAAGTATCTAGGTATCAAACTCACAAAGACTATGTTGGGTGTCACAGGTGGAAAAAGCACAGTTGTCCTTGGTTCAACACAATGCATATATAGGGAAAATACACAGAACAACCTCATCTAGAAGGGTGGCTCTGGCACTAGAAATATACAATGTAAAGACCCTAGGGACGGCCTTAGGGTTGTTCGCAGACAGAAAGGCTCACCATCGTGGAGCAAAGGTTTATAAGAACTTTATTGAATCTTCCTATAACCACACAGCTGACTCCATTAAATTAAATCTGGCCCAAAAGAAGATTGGCCACAAGATTCAGAGCAGAAATTTGATTTACTGGTACCGGCTATGGACAACACCCACCCTCAATTTCTATCGGGAGGAAATCAAAGTACTTTTGGTCCCACAGTGTGAATGGAAAATTCCGTGGCTTTGTGCTATTAAGGTCCTAATTCGAAGGCTGAATCTGTATAAATATTGGGTTTCGCCAGAGATTGTGTTTAATTGGCAAGGCAAGAATTTAAGGGATTTTTGGGGAGTGTGTGGCAACTGACCACGTTTTGCAGTGCAAGGGTTCCCTATCTGTGGCCTTTATTGATTGAAAAACAATGGCTCCCTATGAAAGTTTCATTGACGAAATTGTCCCTCCTTTAGTCAGGAAACTCTACCCCCAGTTTAGGTATGGTACTCTAACCATACTATCCTTCGCTGGTAGATGGCAACAGATAGTGGTCCATATGATGATTTGTGTGTAGGCTGTGAAGGGTGTTACGAATAGCGTATCCAAGTTTTGTTCTTCGGCCTCTTTTATAACAAATACGTGCATATGGATTGTTCTCCTTTGTAAACACTTGGGTAGTAGGGAGTATCAGGAAACATTCAGATTAATGCAGTGTGATACCAGTCGGATTATGGGTTTTTGCCAGGCAAAGTTTTTAATGCCATTTTGGATAAAGCGGGTGACAATTGCACAGCCTGTTCAGAGACCTAAAAAAAAACAATACATTAGTGTTGAGATTGTATATTGCGAAGTGTACTGTTAAGTCCATTTATGCATATTGTACCCTATATCAAACACGGAAGATGTTTTCTATGTTTACTGTGCCACGTCACATTAGTGTCATCTCCGAATGTTCGGAGAGTACTTATGTGATGTCAACGAGGTGCCAGGCAGATGCCGTAACGCTCTGTCCAGAGTGTTCCTCATTGCTTCTGGCTTCCTGTGGGCCTTTGTTATTACTTAGTTCAGAATCTACAATAAAGGTATTTGCTTCTACCTTATGTGTTTATCATCTCTCAACAATTGGCGACAAGGATAAAGGACTAAGAAGGCTCACGGACAACTTTGGTGAATTGGCGCTACACACGCAGATTAAGATGAAAACGAGCCTGCGGTGAATCCGGTAACGCGCTGACACTGAATTGAAGCGAAGTAAGTGGAGGCAAAACTTACGTGCATGCGGTTTCAGTGACAGAGCAGCAGCGCGTCAATTCTGTCAGGGAGCACGCGTGATGCATGCCGGGAAGGACGTAAGCTCACACTCTGAGTGTCGATTGGAGTAGAGCGAAAGACGTCATCCGGCGCAGCGTGCATGCAGCCATTTTGAGTCACTCAGAAGTATTGCCTGACTGGAAACAGCGTGCAGTGAGTAATGTGAGGAACGGAAGCGCGATGAAAATAAGCCGCACTTGTAAGCTAATAAATAAATTAAATCCAGGCTTAACGCTATGCGTAGCAACAATACAAGGACAAATCAATGGCAATAATATAAAGTTACAAGCGCAAGGCGAGTCTGAGAGGAAACAACATCAGAAACTAAATGAGAAGTTAAAAATTTCATGTGAGAAAAGTAGAATAAACCACTTGAGGAGAAAAAAACGTGCTCATAAGAGGAAGTATACAATAGAAAGTGAACACTTTGTGTTGAATGTAATATATAACAAAAGGATAATAAGCAAAGGCAGAGGAACCAATATGGCACAAAGTAACAATATTTGTGTACCACCACTTTTCCTTGAGGAACCTGGAAAACCAGTTATGAAGTGGAAGAGTTGGTTGAGGGCATTTGTGAATTATATAGTATCAATAGATGGCAAAGGATACAGTGCAGAAAGAAAAAAAGCGCTTTTATTTGGCCTACTAGGAAAAGCAGGCCAGGAAGTATTTGACAGCTTGCTGGAGTACGAAAGCTCACCAGGTGTTTTCATACCAATAAATGAATATCAAGAGGCTATTAAGAGACTTGAGAAACAATATGCAGAAGAAAGTAACATTATGGTAGGAAGGCACAAGTTCGCATTGAGAAAGCAAGAAGAAGGAGAAACAGTTGAAGAATACATAGCATGTTTGCGAGTTTTAGCTAAGGATTGCGAGTTTGAGGACATGACTGACACATATATAAGGGATCAGGTGGTATTCTACTGTTTTTCCAAAAAGGTGCAAGAAAGGTTATTAGCATGTAGGAATCCCACACTGCAGGAAGTTGTGGACATAGCAAAAGGAATAGAAAGATCGTTGATATCAACAAAAGAATTATCCTGTACTAGTAGTAACTCTAACGTATTTTACTAACAGGATAAAAAAAAAAGCAGAACATAAGGGTTATGAGAAAAATTGGAATGATAAAAAGGTAGGAGGTAAGAATTTGAATTGTTTCAGATGCGGATCACAAGAGCATCTAGCAGACTGTAAGTCATGCCCAGCTTTGGGGAAAAAGTGCATGAAATGTAAAAGATTTGGGCACTACACTACTTTGTGCAAAACAAAGAAAGTAACAGGAAATGTGAAAGTAAATGCTGTAGGTGATTACGATGAGGAAATGTGCGCTAATATTGTATTGTATGTTGAAATGGTTGATGGAAAAATAAAAGGACCCATAGGTGAAGTAATGATAGGAAAGGTTGAATTACAGTTCACAGCTGATTCTGGGTCCCCAATAACAATTATATCCGACAAATTGTTCGAGGAAAAATGGGAGAATGTGAAATTGCATGAAACGGACATAAACCCAAAGGCATTTGGGGAACAAGATATAGTTATGGTTGGTTATTTTTGCAAAACACTTACATTCAAAGGAAGGGAAATTACAACACAAATCGATGTCGCAGAAAGAGGTAGAATTTTGGTAGGTTGGAAGGACCTAGCTAAGTTAGGAGTGGTTCTGCAACCAGGAGCAAAAGATCCTTTAATACTGAGGGAAGATTTTGTGAACAATATCTGTCTAGAAGAAAAAAGGAAGGTGTGGAAAAAGTATTGGAAAGGCACAGAGTGGTTTTCAAAAATGAGATAGGATGTGTGAGAGGATTTGTGCATGACATAAAATTGAAAGCAGGTGCTGAGCCACGTAAATATAAGGTAAGAACTGTACCATTATCAGACAAAAGTGAATTGAAAAAAGTACTAGAAAAGTTGAGCAAGGAAGGGGTGATTGAGGAGACAGACGCTTCTGAGTGGGTGTCAGCGATTGTGGTCTCTAAGAAAAAGAAGACCGGAGAAATAAGACTATGTGTGGACCTTCATTCACTAAACAAAAACATCCTCATAAATTGTCATCCACTTCCAAGAATACAAGACATACTATAGTCTACTGCAGGTTCAAAGTACTTCACCTTGATAGACTTAAAAGCGGCTTACCACCAGGTATGTCCAACCGAAGAGTCCAAAAAACGAACCACTTTCATAACACCATTTGGTGCGTACAGGTACATCAGACTACCATTTGGCCTCGCCTCATCATCTGGAGTGTTCCAAAAATTAATGGATATCCTATTTGGGGAAATAAAAGGTGTCGAGGCATTCCAGGATGACATCCTGATACACTCTAAAACCCAACAAGAACATCTGGAGATACTTAGTAAGGTTTTGAGCGTGTTAAGAAACAGAGGAATGACAGTCTCTAAAAATAAATGTACGTTCATGGAGAGCAGAATTGAATATCTAGGTCATGTCCTAACATCAGAAGCAATAACACCTAAGGATGACCTAGTGCAAGCAATAAGAGATGCCCCAAAACCTGAGGACAAAGAAACGTTAAAATCGTTCCTAGGCCTAAGGGAGTATTATTCCAAATTCATACATGGGTATGCAAGCAATGTAGAGCCATTGAGGAAGCTGCTTTGAAAAAATGTCAGTTGCAATTGGACAGATGAACAAAGCCGTGCTTTTAGCACCATAAAAAAAGGATATTTCTGAGGCACCAGCTTTGAAGCCTGATGACCCTGAATTGAAAAACGTCATCACAGTGGATGCTAGCGCAAAAGGTATAGGTGCAGTGTTCTGACAAATTCAAGGTGAGAGAGAGAACACCATCGCATTCATATCAAGAAGGTTAAATGAAACAGAAGAACACTATTGCACCATCGAACGTCAGACGCTCGCGTGTGTTTGGGCAGTACAGAAGCTAAAAAACTACCTGTGGAGCAAGGAATTCCAAATAATTACGGATCACAAACCATTGGTGTACATGATGGATGGAGAAGGGCGGGGCAATGGTAAGGCGAGCTCAAGATTAATAAGGCTACTATCCAAACTCCAAGAGTATACATTTAGTATACGGCACATCAAGGGTGGTAAAAACTGCAGAGCTGACTGTTTATCACGTCTGCCTGTGAGTGACCAAACTGAGAATTCAATTGATGATACTGAGTATGTGGTTGCTTGGATAGATGCTACCGCAATGTGTAATGGATCAGTAACAGAAGAGGAATGGTTGAAATGCCTGGAAGAGGACTATATAATGGGTAAAGTGATAAAACATGTAAAATCCCATTGGCCTCCCATCAGGAATCTGCAAGATGAACTGAAAAGCTACCAACAAATAGGTGGCGAACTAACTATAGAAAGCGGGGTTCTAAAAAGATGTGACCTATTCATACCACCAGTCAAATTAAGATTAAAGCTGATAAAACTGGCCCACAAAGGTCATCCAGGTGGAAGCGCAACCAAGAACATTTTGAGAATGCACTACTGGTGGCCAGGAATGGACAGCGATGTACGTATCTATATTGAAAAATGTGAACAGTGTCTAAAAGCCGACAGGCATTGGTAAGTCAGCAAGGGGGAGTTACAAATGGTAGAAATACCGAATGGACCCTGGTCGAAGATTGCAATAGATTTTGCAGGACCCTTTAATTTGTTACAAGATGATTGCAAATATATAATGGTTCTAACTGATTATTACTCTAAGTGGGTGCATTATAAATTTGTGAATACTGTGACTACAGAAAAAGTAATACAATTCCTCATGAAAATGTTTGCAATGGAGGGGCCACCAAAAATCATTGTTTCCGATAACGGTACGCAACTGGTGGCTAGGCAAATGACAGAATTTTTAGAAAAGGTAGGCATCAAGCAGGAAAAGACGCCGTTATATAGTCCTAAAAGCAATGGACAGGTGGAAAGAGTGAATAAGTTATAAAAGAAGGTATTCAGCTAGCGGTTGCTTCAAAATTAAATGTAAAAGGTTTCATACGAGAAAAAATAAACACATACAATAACACACCTAACGTAATAACTAAGCACACACCATTTTACCTGATGAGGGGAAGGAAATGCAACAATGAGCTTACCCCAAAATTTAACAAATGGTATAAAGAAGAAGTAGCTCCAGACGAGATAAAGGATAGTCCACTTAAGGTCAAAGAGAGTATTGTTTCGAAGCAGGAGAAAACTAAGAGATATTCTGATATGACAAACAAAGCAAAAGGGTAGGAAATAGAACGAGGTGACTGGATATTGGTAAAGAAACCATTCAAAGTAGCAAAAGGAGAGTCAGTCTTTAGTGATCCTGTGCGAGTGTGCGATGCATCGAGGGGAACTCTCTGTATTGAAGGGAAAGGCTGGCGCAGCAAAGATGATGTTGTCAAGTTGAAAAAAGGGCAAGAAAAGATCATAATGAGAGGGAAGGCTGAACAAGAGGGAAGCCCTGATGAAAGTATACTTGAATGGGAAGATGCGTCAGGTAACCAGAGTAACTTGGACTTATGTGACAGCTTAAATATGTCCATGAGTGAAGGTGGGAGACAAATGAGAAACGTGGAGGAGAATTCAGTTGTAGAGGTAGACCTCAGTGCTGGTAGCCCATCTAGGCTCAGAAGTGGGGAAGTATACAGGGATGGACACCATGTTTGTGGCAGCAGATCAAATACCACGGTCATTTAAACGAAGTCTGGAAGAGAAATCAAAATGCCCAAACGTTTTGAAGATTACATAATCGAATGATGTTATTTTTTGTTTTTTCTCATTGATGAAAGGGAGATGTTGAGATTGTATATTGCGAAGTGTGCTGTTAAGACCATTTATGCATATTGTACCCCATGTCAAACACGGAAGATGTTTTCTATTTTTACAGTGCCACGTCACCTAAGTGTCATCTCCGAATGTTCGGAGAGTACTTATGTGACGTCAACCGAGGTGCCAGGCAGATGCCGTTCCGCTCTGTCCTGAGTGTTCCTCATTGCTTCTGGCTTCCCGTGGGCCTTTCTAATTACTTAGTTCAGAATCTACAATAAGGGATTTCCTTCTACCTTCTGTGTTTATCATCTCTCAACAATTAGGAAGAAACAATAACAGTAGAGCAATTAAGAAAGGAATAAATAAAAGTTAAAAAAATGCATAGTGCCTAGCAGCTGAGAGGTACTGTGGGTAAAGAAACATTTGCAGCTACATGTCAGTGGATTGTCTAATACTACAAAACACTCAAACATTACGGTAAAGCCCACCACTATGCGGTTAATAAGTACACACTTAAGAGACTGAAAAAAGAATTTCAGCACTATACCTCTTCCTTTCCAGGCATCAAAAGCATCCATCATGTTCTTCAACTCCGCTGGAGAATAGTAGCTCCAGATATACTGAACATTAGTTCCAGCTTCTCTAAGTGCAGAAAGTGAAAAATGAATAGGCAAATGACCTTGGGGGACACAAAACCTAAACTACACAACTGTTGACAAAAGAAGTTACCACTTCTAAGAATAAATCTTCACAGTTTTCCCTCAATATACGCTCATTTTCCACACTTTTCGAATTTGCTGTATATAAAGAAGCAATATTACATACAAGAAATGTCTGGGCCACTTTCATGACTCTTCACGAGTAAACAGGCACCATCTGGGAGAGATTCCGTACACCACGGATGACGGAATAACTCACCGATACACCCAGAAGGTCCTGGGCCTTTAGAGCACCATTGGGGGATCTGGCTCCATTGACTGGCTCCAGACGTTTTGGGAACTATGACATCCATCTGTCTACACTCTAATGACCCCAGATATACTACTTTTAGTTTTAGTTGATTCCTAGTAATAAAGGTCCATCCCAGTGCTAAAAAGCGAAACCCTACAATGAAACTGTCACTGTTAAGTCTGATTTGTCAAGTGGTAAACAAACAAAAAAACAAGCAATTGTAATGCAATCGGTCTCGCCTTCGGGACCTTGTAAGTGTTTAGCGATGCAACACATTATCACACACTACTGTAACGTAGCCTCGGTCACATATATTTTCAGCACAATGACATCCCTATGTGAAGTAATCAACAAACACATGGACAACCCAACGATTTCCAATGGGTATCAGACATATATATTTTTTAATTATAGAAGCACAAGTAAAAGAAGTAAAGTAATTATTAATGGCACCAGCTACTAAACGGGAATGCACATTGATGAAATACTTGGGATAATCACAGTGCCATACGGGAGGTGGGGAAAGATTACTAGGTAAGATGGCTCACCAAGTTAAACGAATATAGAAGTAGTCAATATGCTTTTAATAAACGCTGCAACTGATAAATTCAATAGCTTCTGCTGCTTAACCTTTTAAGGATGAGAGTCCCAGTCAACAGGGCTAATAAGAAAGGGTTCAAAAATAACGGAGGCATGACATAAGTGCTCCCTGTCTCTACTTGGGCTTCTCTTCCACAGACGCTTTTAAACTGTTTGAAGTCAGCTAGCAAAGAAGGTACCACAGAGATGTTTTAGTTGTATAGCATCTCCAATGAGCTGGTAGGGCTGTGGCAGGCAGTTGCTATTTTTTCTTATAGTAGCACTCTGAATATTTCCTGGAATATACAATATTATACAAAGGAAAGGGAATGCAAATCAACTGACTACTTTTGTATTCGTTTTTTATTCAGCTTGTTCACTGTTGCATTTTTCTGTGATTTTTAGGGCTCGGGCCTACGTCACACGAAGTGGGGCGGGGCTTCCGAGCTATAATGTTATAAAAAAAAAAAAGTTCTGAAAGGGCTGTGGGCTGCCGCATTCCAGAAAGCGCGCGTTTTTTGCGTGTGGTATTCTGCCATGTGAATGGTAATTGGTCCAGGCAAGGCTGTGTTTAAGTAAGGCAGCACGCCATAGGGCTTTGGAATTTTTGCAATGTCCACTTCCTGCATAAAGTGTTCGGACACGCGCAGAAGAATACATAAATCCTCAATTACCAGCTGTCCGAGGTGCCGGTAATTGAAGGCAGATGGTGCTGGAAGCGTGTGCACTGCTGTTTTTTTTTTTTCCTTGAGCTCTGTGTGCGCGCCGGCAAACCCGCGCCTGCTCTTTGACTGAGGTAGGCTAAACAAGCATTGGCAAAGCAAATAGGACTCTCCTATACAAAATCTGTTGGTTTTGTCAGGGATATGTTTAGCTGTTTAGCACAGCTGAAAGTAAAAAAACAAACAAAGTACTTTGATAAGCACTCGTGCCCACTCACCCGAACTCAAACTTTTAATGTCAAAATAGAAGATCACTTTAATTTACTGCCCTCATAACAGACCCCTTGCAGTAGCTCTCGTTGTCCTCTTACCAGATCCCTTGCATCTTCCCAGCTATTGCCAGATTCCTCACTCGCTCCCTGTCTCGTCACCATGACTCACTCTCTCCAGCCTTTCATAAAAAAACACTCCACCTCCTTTCCTCTCACTGGGAGCCTCACATTTACTCTCACAGTCCGGTTACCAGATTCCTACTGCCGTTGTACCAGATCACTCATTGTACTATCATTCAGTGTCCTATCATTAGAGACTTGCTTCACCCTAATGTTCATACCGGTTTTTCAAACTCATTCCCAGTGTCCTATTACCAGATCACTCACTCACTGCCCAAGCAGACACTGGTACATCCTCCTGTGACCAATGTCAACAGTTCCCTTTCACACAAAGCCTTCGCAGATCCCACGCATTCACTTCCCCCTCACACCTTTTCCCACAGCTCCTGCTTCTCATACAAGCCTAGCCACTGATTTCTTGCACTAACAGCCTTCTCCTTTTCACGCACACTTCACTCCTGCTTCATTTCCCTTTTATTTTTCTGCCCCAATGCATTTCGTTCACTCATTTAACAGAATTATATTGTTTCTCCCTACAAAGGGAAGGCCTCCTTTACTTTGTAAAGAAGATATGGTTTATCTTGTAAGCAGGTATCTAAAAAAAAATGGGTGCTGCTCTCAGAAATACATTACTTTCAAAATCGCATGTACAAATTGCATGACCTTTATATACAGAGCTCAGTGTGAACGATGTGGCTTGTACACACCCAACCATACACACCCAACCATATACACCCAACCATACACACCCAACCATACACACCCACACAACCGCGCACACAACCGCACACAACCGCACACAACCGCACACAACCGCACACAACCGCACACAACCGCACACACCCACACAACCGCACACACACACACACACAACCGCACACACACACAACCGCACACACACAACCGCACGCACACACACAACCGCATGCCCACGCACACAACCCCACGCACACACCCACACAACCACACGCCCACGCACACACAACCACACGCCCACACAACCACACGCCCACGCACACAACCACACGCACACACCCACACAACCACACACACTCAACCACACACACTCAACCACACACACTCAACCACACACACTCAACCACACACACACACAACCCCACAACCAACCGCACACGCACACACCCACGCTACTATACACACACACGCTACTACACACACACACGCTACTACACACACACGCTACTACACACACACAACTACACGCGCGCACACCACCATCCGGCAGTGCACGCTTTCACCAAGCGCACACCGCCACACACATCACCACACACATCACCACACACACCACACACACACACACACACCACCACACACACACACCACCACACACACACACTACTACACACACACTACTACACACACCACCACACACCACCACCACACACACACACACACCACCACACACACACACACACACCACCACACACACACACACACCACCACCACCACACACACAAACACACACACCACCACACACACACCACCACACACCCGCAGAGTAGTGAGGGCAGAGTAGTGAGGGCAGAGTAGTGAGGGCAGAGTAGTGAGGGCAGAGTAGGGAGGGCAGAGTAGGGAGGGCAGAGTAGGGAGGGCAGAGTAGGGAGGGCAGAGTAGGGAGGGCAGAGTAGTGAGGGCAGAGTAGTGAGTGCAGAGTAGTGAGGGCAGAGTGCAGAGTAGTGAGGGCAGAGTAGTGAGGGCAGAGTAGTGAGGGCAGAGTAGTGAGGGCAGAGTAGTGAGGGGCAGAGTAGTGAGGGGCAGAGTAGTGAGGGGCAGAGTAGTGAGGGGCAGAGTAGTGAGGGGCAGAGTAGTGAGGGGCAGAGTAGTGAGGGCAGAGTAGGGAGTGCAGAGTAGGGAGTGCAGAGTAGGGAGTGCAGAGTAGTGGGGGCAGAGTAGTGGGGGCAGAGTAGTGGGGGCAGAGTAGTGGGGGCAGAGTAGTGGGGGCAGAGTAGTGGGGGCAGAGTAGTGGGGGCAGAGTAGTGGGGGCAGAGTAGTGGGGGCAGAGTAGTGGGGGCAGAGTAGTGAGGGCAGAGTAGTGAGGGCAGAGTAGTGAGGGCAGAGTAGTGAGGGCAGAGTAGGGAGGGCAGAGTAGGGAGGGCAGAGTAGGGAGGGCAGAGTAGGGAGGGCAGAGTAGGGAGGGCAGAGTAGGGAGGGCAGAGTAGGGAGTAGTGAGTAGGGAGTAGGGAGTAGTGAGTAGTGAGTAGAGTAGTGAGTAGTGAGTAGAGTAGTGAGTAGTGAGTAGTGAGTAGTGAGTAGAGTAGTGAGTAGTGAGTAGTGAGTAGAGTAGTGAGTAGTGAGTAGAGTAGTGAGTAGTGAGTAGTGAGTAGTGAGTAGTGAGTAGAGTAGTGAGTAGAGTAGTGAGTAGAGTAGTGAGTAGAGTAGTGAGTAGAGTAGTGAGTAGTGAGTAGAGTAGTGAGTAGTGAGTAGAGTAGTGAGTAGTGAGTTGAGTAGTGAGTAGAGTAGTGAGTAGAGTAGTGAGTAGAGTAGTGAGTAGAGTAGTGAGTAGAGTAGTGAGTAGTGAGTTGAGTAGTGAGTAGAGTAGTGAGTAGAGTAGTGAGTAGAGTAGTGAGTAGTGAGTAGAGTAGTGAGTAGTGAGTAGTAAGTAGAGTGGTGAGTAGTGAGTAGTGAGTAGAGTAGTGAGTAGTGAGTAGAGTAGTGAGTAGAGTAGTGAGTAGAGTAGTGAGTAGAGTAGTGAGTAGAGTAGTGAGTAGAGTAGTGAGTAGAGTAGTGAGTTGAGTAGTGAGTAGAGTAGTGAGTGCAGAGTAGTGAGTAGTGAGTAGAGTAGTGAGTAGAGTAGTGAGTAGTGAGTGCAGAGTAGTGAGTGCAGAGTAGTGAGTAGAGTAGTGAGTAGAGTGCAGAGTAGTGAGTAGTGAGTGCAGAGTAGTGAGTAGTGAGTGCAGAGTAGTGAGTAGTGAGTGCAGAGTAGTGAGTAGTGAGTAGAGCAGTGAGTAGTGAGAAGAGCAGTGAGTAGAGTAGTGAGTGCAGAGTAGTGAGTAGAGTAGTGAGTAGAGTAGTGAGTAGTGAGTAGAGTAGTGAGTAGTGAGTAGTGAGTAGTGAGTGCAGAGTAGTGAGTAGTGAGTGCAGAGTAGTGAGTAGTGAGTGCAGAGTAGTGAGTAGTGAGTAGAGCAGTGAGTAGAGCAGTGAGTAGAGTAGTGAGTAGTGAGTGCAGAGTAGTGAGTAGAGTAGTGAGTAGAGTAGTGAGTAGTGAGTAGAGTAGTGAGTAGTGAGTAGAGTAGTGAGTAGTGAGTAGAGTAGTGAGTAGAGTAGTGAGTAGAGTAGTGAGTAGAGTAGTGAGTAGAGTAGTGAGTAGTGAGTGCAGAGTAGTGAGTAGTGAGTAGAGTAGTGAGTAGTGAGTAGAGTACTGAGTAGAGTGCAGAGTAGTGAGTAGTGAGTGCAGAGTAGTGAGTAGTGAGTGCAGAGTAGTGAGTAGTGAGTGCAGAGTAGTGAGTGCAGAGTAGTGAGTAGTGAGTGCAGAGTAGTGAGTAGTGAGTGCAGAGTAGTGAGTAGAGTAGTGAGTAGAGTAGTGAGTAGTGAGTGCAGAGTAGTGAGTAGTGAGTGCAGAGTAGTGAGTAGTGAGTGCAGAGTATTGAGTAGTGAGTAGAGTAGTGAGTAGAGCAGTGAGTAGAGCAGTGAGTAGAGTAGTGAGTAGTGAGTGCAGAGTAGTGAGTAGAGTAGTGAGTAGTGAGTAGAGTAGTGAGTAGTGAGTAGAGTAGTGAGTAGTGAGTAGAGTAGTGAGTAGTGAGTAGAGTAGTGAGTAGAGTAGTGAGTAGAGTAGTGAGTAGAGTAGTGAGTAGAGTAGTGAGTGCAGAGTAGTGAGTAGTGAGTAGAGTAGTGAGTAGAGTAGTGAGTAGAGTAGTGAGTGCAGAGTAGTGAGTAGTGAGTGCAGAGTAGTGAGTAGTGAGTAGTGAGTGCAGAGTAGTGAGTAGTGAGTGCAGAGTAGTGAGTAGTGAGTGCAGAGTAGTGAGTAGTGAGTGCAGAGTAGTGAGTAGTGAGTAGAGCAGTGAGTAGAGTAGTGAGTAGAGCAGTGAGTAGAGTAGTGAGTAGAGTAGTGAGTGCAGAGTAGTGAGTAGTGAGTGCAGAGTAGTGAGTAGTGAGTAGTGAGTGCAGAGTAGTGAGTAGTGAGTGCAGAGTAGTGAGTAGTGAGTGCAGAGTAGTGAGTAGTGAGTGCAGAGTAGTGAGTAGTGAGTAGAGCAGTGAGTAGAGTAGTGAGTAGAGTAGTGAGTAGAGTAGTGAGTAGTGAGTAGAGTAGTGAGTAGAGTAGTGAGTAGAGTAGTGAGTAGAGTAGTGAGTAGTGAGTAGAGTAGTGAGTAGAGTAGTGAGTAGAGTAGTGAGTAGAGTAGTGAGTAGAGTAGTGAGTAGAGTGTAGAGTAGAGTGTAGAGTAGTGAGTAGAGTAGTGAGTAGAGTAGTGAGTAGTGAGTGCAGAGTAGTGAGTAGTGAGTGCAGTAGTGAGTAGAGTAGTGAGTAGAGTAGTGAGTAGAGTAGTGAGTACAGAGTAGTGAGAAGTGAGTGCAGAGTAGTGAGTAGAGTAGTGAGTAGAGTAGTAAGTAGAGTAGTGAGTAGAGTAGTGAGTAGTGAGTAGTGAGTAGTGAGTAGAGTAGTGAGTAGTGAGTGCAGAGTAGTGAGTAGTGAGTGCAGAGTAGTGAGTAGAGTAGTGAGTAGAGTAGTGAGTAGTTAGTGCAGAGTAGTGAGTAGTTAGTGCAGAGTAGTGAGTAGTTAGTGCAGAGTAGTGAGTAGAGTAGTGAGTAGAGTAGTGAGTAGAGTAGTGAGTAGTGAGTAGAGTAGAGTAGTGAGTAGAGTAGCGAGTAGAGTAGTGAGTAGAGTAGTGAGTAGAGTAGTGAGTAGAGTAGTGAGTAGAGTAGTGAGTAGAGTAGTGAGCAGAGTAGTGGGTAGTGAGTGCAGAGTAGTCAGTAGTGAGTAGAGAGTAGTGGGTAGAGTAGTGAGTAGAGTAGTGAGTAGAGTAGTGAGTAGAGTAGTGAGTAGAGTAGTGAGTAGAGTAGTGAGTAGAGTAGTGAGTAGAGTAGTGAGAAGAGTAGTGAGAAGAGTAGTGAGTAGAGTAGTGAGTAGAGTAGTGAGTAGAGTAGTGAGTAGAGTAGTGAGTAGAGTAGTGAGTAGAGTAGTGAGTAGAGTAGTGAGTAGAGTAGTGAGTGCAGAGTAGTGAGTAGAGTAGTGAGTGCAGAGTAGTGAGTGCAGAGTAGTGAGTGCAGAGTAGTGAGTGCAGAGTAGTGAGTAGTGAGTAGAGTAGTGAGTAGAGTAGTGAGGTGAGTAGAGTAGTGAGTAAAGTAGTGAGTGCAGAGAAGTGAGTAGTGAGTAGAGAAGTGAGTAGTGAGTAGAGTAGTGAGCAGTGAGTAGAGTAGTGAGTAGTGAGCAGAGTAGTGAGTAGAGTAGTGAGTAGTGAGTGCAGAGTAGTGAGTAGTGAGTAGAGTAGTGAGTAGAGTAGTGAGTAGAGTAGTGAGTAGTTAGTGCAGAGTAGTGAGTAGTTAGTGCAGAGTAGTGAGTAGTTAGTGCAGAGTAGTGAGTAGAGTAGTGAGTAGAGTAGTGAGTAGAGTAGTGAGTAGAGTAGTGAGTAGTGAGCAGAGTAGTGAGTAGTGAGCAGAGTAGTGAGTAGTGAGTGCAGAGTAGTGAGTAGTGAGTAGAGTAGAGTAGTGAGTAGAGTAGAGAGTAGAGTAGCGAGTAGAGTAGCGAGTAGAGTAGCGAGTAGAGTAGTGAGTAGAGTAGTGAGTAGAGTAGTGAGCAGAGTAGTGGGTAGTGGGTAGTGAGTGCAGAGTAGTGAGTAGTGAGTAGAAAGTAGTGAGTAGAGTAGTGAGTAGAGTAGTGGGTAGAGTAGTGAGTAGAGTAGTGAGTAGAGTAGTGAGTAGAGTAGTGAGTAGAGTAGTGAGTAGAGTAGTGAGTAGAGTAGTGAGTAGAGTAGTGAGTAGAGTAGTGAGTAGAGAAGTGAGTAGAGTAGTGAGTAGAGTAGTGAGTAGAGTAGTGATTAGAGTAGTGAGTAGAGTAGTGAGTAGAGTAGTGAGTGCAGAGTAGTGAGTAGAGTAGTGAGTGCAGAGTAGTGAGTGCAGAGTAGTGAGTGCAGAGTAGTGAGTAGAGTAGTGAGTAGAGTAGTGAGTAGAGTAGTGAGGTGAGTAGTGAGGTGAGTAGTGAGGTGAGTAGAGTAGAGTAGTGAGTAAAGTAGTGAGTGCAGAGAAGTGAGTAGTGAGTAGAGAAGTGAGTAGTGAGTAGAGTAGTGAGTAGAGTAGTGAGCAGTGAGTAGAGTAGTGAGTAGTGAGCAGAATAGTGAGTAGAGTAGTGAGTAGTGAGTGCAGAGTAGTGAGTAGTGAGTAGAGTAGTGAGTAGTGTAGTGAGTAGAGTAGTGAGTAGAGTCGTGAGTAGAGTAGTGAGTAGAGTAGTGAGTAGAGTAGTGAGTAGAGTAGTGAGTAGAGTAGTGAGTAGAGTAGTGAGTAGAGTAGTGAGTAGAGTAGTGAGTAGAGTAGTGAGTAGAGTAGTGAGTAGAGTAGTGAGCAGAGTAGTGAGTGCAGAGTACTGAGTAGAAAGTAGTAGTGAGTAGAGTAGTGAGTAGAGTAGTGGTAGAGTAGTGGGTAGAGTAGTGGGTAGAGTAGTGGGTAGAGTAGTGGGTAGAGTAGTGGGTAGAGTAGTGGGTAGAGTAGTGGGTAGAGTAGTGAGCAGAGTAGTGAGTGCAGAGTACTGAGTAGAGAGTAGTGGGTAGAGTAGTGGGTAGAGTAGTGGGTAGAGTAGTGGGTAGAGTAGTGGGTAGAGTAGTGGGTAGAGTAGTGGGTAGAGTAGTGGGTAGAGTAGTGAGTAGAGTAGTGAGTAGAGTAGTGAGTAGAGTAGTGAGTAGAGTAGTGAGTAGAGTAGTGAGTAGAGTAGTGAGTAGAGTAGTGAGTAGAGTAGTGAGCAGAGTAGTGAGTGCAGAGTACTGAGTAGAAAGTAGTGAGTAGAGTAGTGGGTAGAGTAGTGGGTAGAGTAGTGGGTAGAGTAGTGGGTAGAGTAGTGGGTAGAGTAGTGGGTAGAGTAGTGGGTAGAGTAGTGGGTAGAGTAGTGGGTAGAGTAGTGAGCAGAGTAGTGAGTGCAGAGTACTGAGTAGAAAGTAGTGAGTAGAGTAGTGAGTAGAGTAGTGAGTAGAGTAGTGAGCAGAGTAGTGAGTGCAGAGTACTGAGTAGAAAGTAGTGAGTAGAGTAGTGAGTGGAGTAGTGGGTAGAGTAGTGGGTAGAGTAGTGGGTAGAGTAGTGGGTAGAGTAGTGGGTAGAGTAGTGGGTAGAGTAGTGGGTAGAGTAGTGGGTAGAGTAGTGGGTAGAGTAGTGGGTAGAGTAGTGGGTAGAGTAGTGAGCAGAGTAGTGAGTGCAGAGTACTGAGTAGAAAGTAGTGAGTAGAGTAGTGAGCAGAGTAGTGAGCAGAGTAGTGAGCAGAGTAGTGAGCAGAGTAGTGAGTAGAGTAGTGAGTAGAGTAGTGAGTAGAGTAGTGAGTAGAGTAGTGAGTAGAGTAGTGAGTAGAGTAGTGAGTAGAGTAGTGAGTAGAGTAGTGAGTAGAGTAGTGAGCAGAGTAGTGAGTGCAGAGTACTGAGTAGAAAGTAGTGAGTAGAGTAGTGAGTAGAGTAGTGGGTAGAGTAGTGGGTAGAGTAGTGGGTAGAGTAGTGGGTAGAGTAGTGGGTAGAGTAGTGGGTAGAGTAGTGGGTAGAGTAGTGGGTAGAGTAGTGGGTAGAGTAGTGGGTAGAGTAGTGAGTAGAGTAGTGAGTGCAGAGTAGTGAGTGCAGAGTAGTGAGTGCAGAGTAGTGAGTGCAGAGTAGTGAGTGCAGAGTAGTGAGTGCAGAGTAGTGAGTAGAGTAGTGAGTAGAGTAGTGAGTAGAGTAGTGAGTAGAGTAGTGAGGTGAGTAGAGTAGAGTAGTGAGTAAAGTAGTGAGTGCAGAGAAGTGAGTAGTGAGTAGAGAAGTGAGTAGAGTAGTGAGTAGAGTAGTGAGTAGAGTAGTGAGGTGAGTAGTGAGTAGTGAGTAGTGAGTATAGTAGTCAGTAGTGAGTAGAGTAGTGAGTAGAGTAGTGAGGTGAGTAGAGTAGTGAGTAGAGTAGTGAGTAGAGTAGTGAGTAGAGTAGTGAGTAGAGTAGTGAGTAGAGTAGTGAGTGCAGAGTAGTGAGTAGAGTAGAGTAGTGAGGTGAGTAGAGTAGAGTAGTGAGTAAAGTAGTGAGTGCAGAGAAGTGAGTAGTGAGTAGAGAAGTGAGTAGTGAGTAGAGAGTAGTGAGTAGAGAAGTGAGTAGTGAGTAGAGAAGTGAGTAGTGAGTAGAGAAGTGAGTAGTGAGTAGAGTAGTGAGTAGTGAGTAGAGTAGTGAGTAGTGAGTGCAGAGTAGTGAGTGGAGAGTAGTGAGCAGAGTAGTGAGTAGTGAGCAGAGTAGAGTAGTGAGTGCAGAGTAGTGAGTAGAGTAGTGAGTAGAGTAGTGAGTAGTGAGTAGAGTAGTGAGTAGAGTAGTGAGTAGAGAGTAGAGTAGTGAGTAGTGAGTGCAGAGTAGTGAGTAGAGAAGTGAGTAGTGAGTAGAGTAGTGAGTAGTGAGTGCAGAGTAGTGAGTGGAGAGTAGTGAGCAGAGTAGTGAGTAGTGAACAGAGTAGTGAGTAGTGAGCAGAGTAGTGAGTAGTGAGTGCAGAGTAGTGAGTAGAGTAGTGAGTAGAGTAGTGAGTAGAGTAGTGAGTAGAGTAGTGAGTAGAGTAGTGAGTAGTGAGCAGAGTAGTGAGTGCAGAGTAGTGAGTAGAAAGTAGTGAGTAGAAAGTAGTGAGTAGAAAGTAGTGAGTAGAAAGTAGTGGGTAGAGTAGTGGGTAGAGTAGTGGGTAGAGTAGTGGGTAGAGTAGTGGGTAGAGTAGTGGGCAGAGTAGTGGGTAGAGTAGTGGGTAGAGTAGTGGGCAGAGTAGTGGGTAGAGTAGTGGGTAGAGTAGTGGGTAGAGTAGTGGGTAGAGTAGTGGGTAGAGTAGTGGGTAGAGTAGTGGGTAGAGTAGTGAGTGCAGAGTAGTGAGTGCAGAGTAGTGAGTGCAGAGTAGTGAGTGCAGAGTAGTGAGTAGAGTAGTGAGTGCAGAGTAGTGAGTGCAGAGTAGTGAGTGCAGAGTAGTGAGTGCAGAGTAGTGAGTGCAGAGTAGTGAGTAGAGTAGTGAGTAGTGAGTAGAGTAGTTAGTAGAGTAGTGAGATGAGTAGAGTAGAGTAGTGAGTAAAGTAGTGAGTGCAGAGAAGTGAGTAGTGAGTAGAGAAGTGAGTAGAGTAGTGAGTAGTGAGTAGAGTAGTGAGTAGAGTAGTGAGTAGAGTAGTGAGTAGAGTAGTGAGTAGAGTAGTGAGTAGAGTAGTGAGGTGAGTAGTGAGGTGAGTAGTGAGGTGAGTAGTGAGTGCAGAGTAGTGAGTATAGTAGTCAGTAGTGAGTAGAGTAGTGAGTAGAGTAGTGAGGTGAGTAGAGTAGTGAGTAGTGAGCAGAGTAGTGAGTAGAGTAGTGAGTAGATAGTAGAGAGTAGTGAGTAGAGAAGTGAGTAGTGAGTAGAGTAGTGAGTAGTGAGTGCAGAGTAGTGAGTGGAGAGTAGTGAGCAGAGTAGTGAGTAGTGAGCAGAGTAGTGAGTAGTGAGCAGAGTAGTGAGTAGTGAGTGCAGAGTAGTGAGTAGAGTAGTGAGTAGTGAGTAGAGTAGTGAGTAGTGAGTAGAGAGTAGAGTAGTGAGTAGAGAGTAGAGTAGTGAGTAGAGAAGTGAGTAGTGAGTAGAGTAGTGAGTAGTGAGTGCAGAGTAGTGAGTGGAGAGTAGTGAGCAGAGTAGTGAGTAGTGAGCAGAGTAGTGAGTAGTGAGCAGAGTAGTGAGAAGAGTAGTGAGTAGAGTAGTGAGTAGAGTAGTGAGTAGAGTAGTGAGTAGAGTAGTGAGTAGAGTAGTGAGTAGAGTAGTGAGTAGAGTAGTGAGTAGAGTAGTGAGTAGAGTAGTAGAGTAGTGAGTAGAGTAGTGAGTAGAGTAGTGAGTAGAGTAGTGAGTAGAGTAGTGAGTAGTGAGTGCAGTAGTGAGTAGTGAGTAGAGTACTGAGTAGAGTAGTGAGTAGAGTAGTGAGTAGTGAGTGCAGAGTAGTGAGTAGTGAGTGCAGAGTAGTGAGTAGAGTAGTGAGTAGAGTAGTGAGTAGAGTAGTGAGTAGAGTAGTGAGTAGAGTAGTGAGTAGTGAGTAGAGTAGTGAGTAGTGAGTGCAGAGTAGTGAGTAGAGTAGTGAGTAGTTAGTGCAGAGTAGTGAGTAGAGAGTAGAGTAGTGAGTAGAGTAGTGAGTAGAGTAGTGAGTAGAGTAGTGAGTAGAGTAGTGAGTAGAGTAGTGAGTAGAGTAGTGAGTAGAGTAGTGAGTAGTGTAGTGAGTAGAGTAGTGAGTAGAGTAGTGAGTAGAGTAGTGAGTAGAGTAGTGAGGTGAGTAGTGAGTAGAGTAGTGAGTAGTGAGCAGAGTAGTGAGTAGTGAGTGCAGAGTAGTGAGTAGTGAGTAGTGAGTAGTGAGTAGAGTAGTGAGTAGAGTAGTGAGTAGAAAGTAGTGAGTAGAGTAGTGAGTAGAGTAGTGAGTAGAGTAGTGAGTAGTGAGTAGAGTAGTGAGTAGAGTAGTGAGTAGAATAGTGAGTAGAGTAGTGAGTAGAGTAGTGAGTAGAGTAGTGAGTAGAGTAGTGAGTAGAGTAGTGAGTAGAGTAGTGAGTAGAGTAGTGAGTGCAGAGTAGTGAGTAGTGAGTAGAGTAGTGAGTAGAGTAGTGAGTAGTGAGTGCAGAGTAGTGAGTAGAGTAGTGAGTAGTGTAGTGAGTAGAGTAGTGAGTAGAGTAGTGAGTAGAGTAGTGAGTAGAGTAGTGAGTAGAGTAGAGTAGAGTAGTGAGTAAAGTAGTGAGTGCAGAGAAGTGAGTAGAGAAGTGAGTAGTGAGTAGAGTAGTGAGTAGTGAGTAGAGTAGTGAGTAGTGAGTAGAGTAGTGAGTAGAGTAGTGAGGTGAGTAGTGAGTAGTGAGTGCAGAGTAGTGAGTATAGTAGTCAGTAGTGAGTAGAGTAGTGAGTAGAGTAGTGAGGTGAGTAGAGTAGTGAGGTGAGTAGAGTAGTGCGGTGAGTAGTGAGTGCAGAGTAGTGAGTAGAGAAGTGAGTAGTGAGTAGAGTAGTGAGTAGTGAGTAGAGTAGTGAGTAGAGTAGTGAGTAGTGAGTAGAGTAGTGAGTAGTGAGTAGAGAGTAAAGTAGTGAGTGCAGAGTAGTGAGTAGAGAAGTGAGTAGTGAGTAGAGTAGTGAGTAGTGAGTGCAGAGTAGTGAGTGGAGAGTAGTGAGTAGAGTAGTGAGTAGTGAGTGCAGAGTAGTGAGTAGAGTAGTGAGTAGAGTAGTGAGTAGAGTAGAGTAGTGAGTAGAGTAGAGTAGTGAGTAGGACATCACAGGCAGCAGCTGTGCAAGCTTCTTACACTCACAAGGAGACCACAGGCAGCTGAGTTGAAAGCTTCTCCCACTCACAAGAAGGACATCACAAACTGCAGCGGTGCAAGCTTCTCACACTCACAAGAAGGACATCACAAACAGCAGCGGTGCAAGCTTCTCACACTCACAAGGAGACCACAGGCAGCTGAGGTGCAAGCTTCTCCCACTCACAAGAAGGACATCACAAGCAACAGCGGTGCAAGCTTCTCACACTCACAAGAAGGACATCACAAGCAGCAGTGGTGCAAGCTTCCCTTACACACTCACAGCAGGTACTGTGCCAAGGCAGCAGCAGCAACAGAGCAAGAGTCCCTTACAAAGAACAGGCACAGCACAGAGATGCACAATGCAATCTTCTCATACTCACAGGCAGCAGCGGTGCAAGCTTCTCACACTCACACGAAGGACATCACAGGCAGCAGCTGTGCAAGCTTGTTACACTCACAAGGATACCACAGGCAGCTGAGGTGCAAGCTTCTCCCACTCACAAGAAGGACATCACAAGCAGCAGCGGTGCAAGCTTCCCTCACACACTCACAGCAGGTACTGTGCCAAGGCATCAGCAGCAACAGAGCAAGAGTCCCTTATAAAGAACAGGCACAGCACAGAGATGCACAATGCAATCTTCTCATACTCACAGGCAGCAGCTGTGCAAGCTTCTCACACTCACAAGAACGACATCACAGGCAGCAGCAGTGCAAGCTTCTTACACTCACAAGAAGGACATCACAGGCAGCAGCAGTGCAAGCTTCTTACACTCACAAGGAGACCACAGGCAGCAGAGGTGCAAGCTTCTCACACTCACAAGAAGGACAACACAGGCAGTAACGGTGCAATATTCTCACACTCACAAGGAGATCACTGGCAGTACACACCACATGAACACACTCCATAACACATAGCAACAATACATTGGCATTTACAATGCCATTAGCTCAAACTCAAATAAATCCGAGCCCGATTGCATTTCTAATGCTTGTTTTTTCTTTTCTTGAAGCCTTGACATCAGTGCACTAAGACATTAGACTGAAAGTGTGCATTTTTCTATCACACCAAGGCTACTGAGTTCCTGTCCTTTGGAAGGGTTGCTCTTGAGGCTGCCTGGCAATGCCTGTCGTCTGGCACATGTCTGTTTTTAAGCTACATTATACACATCATATTCTGTTTCTCGGGAACACCTGAATAAAAATGTTTTCCAACCTGACCGTGTCTTCATCTGTCTGTAAACTGCAGGGCCCCATTCTAAAAAATAATTGATGGACTTTTGCTTCAATAAGGCACACTCAATTTAAATCTTGAGTTGCTACTGAATTATTTTGATTAAACGTGTGTCGTTCATAATAATGGGAGGGACATTTAATCTATTTTTATTTGGCAAAAAAGGGAAACGCGTTAAGGGGATAAACAGAAAACATTATTCCTAAATCCATGGTTCATTTTCAACGTCAACAATATAAACTCTAGAGCACTTGGCCTTAAGAGTATGCACTGTATTCACGTGAGTTCTAAACTATGATGTTGTTTAGGATGACCACACTTAATTTTTTGGGTGTGTGTTGCGATATTGAAAGCATAGAGGAAGTTTTAGCGTTTTCTCTCAAGGAAGCATACTTAGAAGCAGGGTTTATACATAATTACTGCAACATCAAATGTAACCTTAGAAGTGGAGCACGCTTTAGTCTACCAGCAGAAGTCTCCCCCTGGTCCGTCTAGACGAATGTGGCCCGATTCTAAGCCAGTATAAGATCATACACTGACCCACACCCAGCCACCCATACAGATACATAAGTGACAACAACCGCCCACCCAAAAAGCAAACATAGACACGCACAGATGACCCCCCGAACAAAGCACACAAACATCGAAAATAGTTACACAACAGACATTAGCGCAAGACAACACATACGGAGCCATATGAACATATGGCATTAAAAAGGAGCACAGCTAGGGGTAGCATTTCCATCGCAGTGAAATAAGAGGAGCTGACTCTCCGGCTTGCAGTGTAATTAGCAAACCGAGCACTTCCTGCCTCTCCCGTACCCCTTGCGCTCTCCCTCACTCACACACTTGCTAATCTTCCCTCCCTGTTCACATATCCAGAGTCCAGGGCTCGTAACCTTACGAAAACAAAAACAAACAATTCAGTTCAATGGAGAATGCCCGTGTGAGCCATGGGCATGGAGGAGTGAGGGGGGTGGGGGGGGGGGGGGACGGGGGTGAGTGGGGAGGGGCGCTGCGCACCTGGGCACCACCAATACTGGAAAATATTAAAACGATTTAAGAATGAAAGCAAAATGTTTTCCTCTTTGTCACAGACCCTTATGGAACCTGTGATGTTCTTAGTTGCCCCCAATAAGACACTGCAGCCTCTGTATCTGTTATTGGTAATTTATTAGTTATATCCCTAAAGAGCGCCGAGCCTGTCCTGCTCGTACCGACTCTTCGCGCCACTGACTCGCTCTGCGCGCGCAGCCTAACATGGCCGCCGGCACGTCACGTCGCTACGTGACGTGCAGCACTAGACCGCGCTACTACATATCTCCCCTTTTTTCCAATATACAAACAACTTTACTATAGTCCACTGCTCATCTCATAGTCTCTGAACCTGGCTGGCTTGACCACCACTCTACCCCTGCGGGTCAGTCTTACCGGGGTGTTGGGGTCATCTCCGTCACTTCTTCCTCTGCTTGTCGGCGCAGCCGCACCTCCATCTCCTTCGTTCTCACCTTCTCCGACCCTCTGCTCTCGCTCACTCGTTTCAGTCTGAAATCTTAGTGGGTCTTCTCAATTACCGTCCCTTACTGTCTCTGGTTGTTCCTGCATGGTTGTTCCGTGGTTCTCCTCCTCTGCATCTGTTTCTCCTTGGTTCCAACACAAAATCTTGTTGCACCTCGCCATGCGGTCCTGCGACCATACGTTCCCATCGCTCAGCAATGCCGCTCTGCCCCGAACTTCCTTCACCTGCATGGGCTTACTATATTTACTCTCTCCTTTCCTCTGCATCGTGGCCAGCCTTACTCGTACCCATTCTCCCTTTTCCAATCCAGTGTCCTTTACCTTCCTCCTGTTGTCGTAGTGTTTGGTGTACGTCGCTTGGGCCTTCTCTAGATTTGCTCGCACCACTGCTGGGGACCACTCACTTTTGACCGTCTTTTCCTTCCACACTCTGTTGTCCTGGGTGAATGGCTCGCGTCCCCTCAGTATTTGGAACGGACTGTATCCTGTGCTTGTAGGGGTAATCCTGTAAGCCCATACCATGTGCCATATTTCCACTTCCCAGTCTTTGTTGTCCGATATGGCCGCTTGGATCGACCCCATCACTACTCGATTAAAGCGCTCTACGAGACCATTCCCCGCCGGGTGGTAAACGGAGGTGTGTCTGGGTGTGATGCCATTCCGCTGCATGAAGCTGTTCCATTTCTCCGACCTGAATTGTGGCCCATTGTCACTGAGAATCGCCTTCGGGATTCCTTCTCTTACGAACGTATCTGCCATGAATTTTATGATTGTTTCAGTGTCCATTGTTTCTTCAACTTTGAGTTCAGGCCACTTCGCGTACCTATCCACCATGACACACACATATTTCTGTGTGCCCTGTGTGTCCAGAACCGGACCCAGGATATCCACAGACAATTCCTCCCATGGGTTTTTTGGCAGATCAAACTTCCCCATTGCTGGTCGCAGGGGTTTAAGTACTTTGTCTGCTCCTTGGCATCTGGTGCAGTTCCTCACATGTCTTTCAGCCCTGATGTCCATTCCAGGCCACCAGTAATCCTGCCTTGTCCTCAACCTCAGTTTGCATATTCCAAGGTGCCCTTCGTGGATCATGTCTAACAACTTGTTGATGAGGTTAGCCGGAGGGATCACTTTCTCCCCCCTGTGTCGGAACACTCCTCGGTCCTCTATCGATAGTTCTTCCCTGATTTCAAAGTATGGTTTCAGTTCTCCGCTGATCAGTCTCTTTTCCGGCCAACCTTGGGTGACATGTGTTTTTACTGCCATTAAGGTTTGGTCAATCCTCATATGCCTGTCTCCACTCCTGGAGGCTGATGGTGGTTTCCAAATCGTCTGTCAGCGCCACCCATTCTTCCGTTCCTGCTCTGTCCTCTTCACTCGGTTCCATTGCTGCCGCCCTACTCAGGTAGTCTGCCACCCTGTTCTTGCTCCCAGGGATGTGCTCAACATCATATCTAAACTCCAGTAGCTTCAACGACATCTTGGATATTCGGGGCGTTGCTTCGGCATGCCCACTCGACGTCAAAACCTTCAGTAAGGGCTTGTGGTCCGTCCTCAATTGAAACCGAGTGCCCCACAGGAACTGCCTGAATCTTGTTGTGGCCCATACCACCGCCAGCATCTCCTTTTCAATCACGCTGTACCTTTTTTCCGTGTCACTCAGCGTACGAGAGGCAAAGCTTATCGTGTCCAGCTGTCCTTGTCCCCGGTCTTGCATGAGGACCGCGCCCAGCCCTTTGTCGCTCGCGTCTGTGGTCAGCACTGTCTTTCCTTGGGGGTCGTAACCCTGGAGTGGGATGGCTTCTGCTATTTCTTTCTTGACCACCTCGAATTCTCCTTGTGCTTCCTCGGACCATTTGAATTCTGTGTTTTCTCGGGTAAGTAACCTCATGTGGTGTGTCTTAGAGGCGAAGTGCAGCATAAATTTGCTGTAATACTCTGCCATGCCGATAAACGACCTGACCTCGTCCTTGTTGGTAGGTGGGGGTGCCTCGCATATTGCTTTCACATTGTCTGCCTTTGGGGTCACTCCTCCCACACCGATCTCATGCCCCAGGTACGTCACCGACTCCATTCCTATACGGCATTTGGACCACTCGGCTGTGAGGCCTTTCGTTTCCAGATTCCGCAACACCTCTCCTAGTTTTACGTCGTGGTCAGGTTTATCTTGGCCCATCACTAAAATGTCATCTTGGAAGTATTGTACTCCTGTTGTTTTCTGAAACAACTGATGCATCAATTTCTGGAAAACGGCTGCCGCCGAGGCCAGCCCAAACGGCATTCGGCGGAACTGATAGCAGCCGAATGGGGTGATGAATGATGTGAGGTGGCGGCTTTCCGGGTGTAGAGCTATTTGATGGTAGGCGGAGGTCAGGTCTATGGTCGAATACCATTTGATCCCCCTGGTGTTGGCCAGCATCTCCTCTATCCTGGGTAGGGGAAACCTCTCCACCACAATGTTCTTGTTCAATTCGCGTAAGTCCACACATAGCCTGACCTTGCCACTGGGTTTCTTAACGACTACCAAGGGCGCCAGCCACTCGGCGCATGTTATTGGCTCGATAATCCCTTTCCTTTCCAGGTCCTGGAGCTCTTCCCGAACTGCTTCTCGTACCGCTAAGGGGATGTTCCGGGCCTTGTGTGCAACTGGCACCACATTCTTCTTTAGAATTATTTTGTGTGCAAACTTTTCGAACTTTCCTACTGTTCCTCCGAAAACTTTGGGGAAATCGCTTTTCCACCTTTCCAGGTCTGGCCAGTTTCCTTGTTCCGTCAGTAATATTTGCTCCTTTCCTCCTGGATCGAGCTTGATGCCTAGGTCGCCCTGGTCCAGCCATCCCAGGACCGAGGGGCCTTTCTCAGACACGTAGAGTTTGCAGTTGGCCGACCGGCCACGGAACTCGAAGAGTAGTGGTCTGAACCCCGCCATTGGTATTCTGTCTCCGTTGTATGATACTGGCTGAATGTCTAGCTTTTCCAGTGTAGAGCCCAAGTGCGGTGCGAATTTCTCCTCCCATACCGCTCGTTGGACAATGGTGTATGGTGAGCCGGTATCCGCCACTACACTGATCTTGACGCCGCCTATCGTCATCTCCAGGATGGGCTTCAATGTTCTTTTGCCGTCGATACTGAGCACTTGCCCCTCAGCGCCTGTTAGTTGATCGTATATGCACAGAACTGTAACCACTTCCTGTTTCTTCTTGGTCCTCGTTGTCTTGGCCTACGTATCTCACTTCGCCTTTGGAGGCCTTCTTCCTGCATACCTTCTCATAATGGCCCGTTATCCCGCAGTATGAGCATTTAGCGCGAAACGCCGGGCATTTTCTGTCGTGGGCCTCGTGCGTCCAACTTCCACACCTGTAACATGGCTTCCTGTTGCTTCCCGCCGATTTTCCTTGAGGGCCATTGTAGCTTTGCCATCTGGAATGTTCTTTTTCTGCCGGTTTCTTGTTCCATTGTTCCTTGCGGGCCCCTTCATCATCCACTCTGTTTACCATGTGGCTGGGTGCAGTTTCTCTTTTCGTTGCTTCTGCGCACCTCTTTGCCAGCTCTGCTCGTTTGACAATGACCAAGACCTCCTTCAGGGTGGTGTCTCCGCTGGCCCACAATTTGTCTTGTACCGACGAGCACGTGGTGTGCATTACCACCTGGTCCTTTATGAATTCTTCCTCCCAGTTGTCGTATCTGCATGTGGCCGCCAATCGCTTCAGAGCTGCCACGTATTCTTCCACCGTCTCACCCGGGTGCTGTTTCCTTTGTTGGAAGTTGAATCTATCCACTGACACGCATACCGCCGGCCTGAAATGTTCATTGAGGTCCTCAATGGCATGGGCGTATACGTCGTCGTCCGTGCTCGTTCTCTGTTTTGGTACTAAGCTCTTGTACACACTCAACCCCTCTGGGCCCAAGTTCAGGAGCAGGATGCGTTTTTTCCGTTGGGGTTTGAACACTTCCTCGTTTTCGTCTTCTAACACCCCTATGAAATTGTCGATATACTCTCGCCAGTCTTCCCACTTCATAAGCGGTTCACCGGGCCTGGGCAAGAATTGCACTGGTGCCGTCGCATATCCCGTCTGCGTGCTCATCTTTTCGCTCTTGACCTTGGGTTCTGCGTTTGCTGGGCTCCTAGGGCTCCCCGGAGCACTGTTTTGCTCTTCCTTACTCGCGTGGGCCTGGGGACTACCTGCGTCAGCCCCCTCGCTCTTCTGTGCAAAATCCAGCTCTGTGCCCTCAAGATGTGGTTGGTGGCTGTGTCTGGCGCGCTTCTAGTGCCTACCCGGGTCTGTGCCTTTCCGTGGTGGCTGCCTAGTTCTTGTTGGTGTATTTATGGGCCCTGCCGCGCTCTTTAGGGTACCTGGGAGGTGCTCTGGTGACTGCTGGTCTCTTCTGGCCACCGGTGTGTGGTTGTGTCTATCGGTGGTCTTCTTCTTTCTGTGGGGGTTGGGGGATCGGTCATCCCACTCTCGTCGCCATTGTGATGTTCTTAGTTGCCCCCAATAAGACACTGCAGCCTCTGTATCTGTTATTGGTAATTTATTAGTTATATCCCTAAAGAGCGCCGAGCCTGTCCTGCTCGTACCGACTCTTCGCGCCACTGACTCGCTCTGCGCGTGCAGCCTAACATGGCCGCCGGCACGTCACGTCGCTACGTGACGTGCAGCACTAGACCGCGCTACTACAGAACTCACAGAATATGTTGGTCGGGGGAGAGGGAGGGAGTGAGACAGAGAGAGAGAGAGAGGGAGTGAGACAGAGGGAGGGAGTGAGACAGAGAGAGAGGGAGTGAGACAGAGAGGGAGGAAGACAGAGAGAGAGGGAGTGAGACAGAGAGGGAGGAAGACAGAGAGAGAGTGAGACAGAGGGATAGAGACAGGGAGGGAGAGAGAGAGTGAGACAGAGGGAGACGGAGGGAGAGAGAGTGAGACGGAGGGAGACAGAGGGAGACAGTCAGAGGGATAGGGAGTGAGAGAGAGAGAGGGAGGGAGACAGAGAGGGAGGGAGGGAGACAGAGGGAGGGAGACTGTCTCACTCCCTCTCCCTCCGACTGAGGGAGGAAGACAGAGAGGGAGGGAGACAGAGAGAGAGGGAGACAGAGAAGGAGTGAGAGAGAGGGAATGAGCCAGAGAGGGATTGAGACAAAGAGGGAGGGAGGGAGGGAGACAGTCAGAGGGAGACAGATGGAGGGAAAGGCCACCTCCGTCACTGATTCCCTCACCAGTACCCTTTAACAGTGCCCCTCAAGTCTCTGTGTGTGTGTGGGGGGGGGTGTGTGTGGGGGGGGGTTTGTGTGGGGAGTGTGTATGAGGTGTGTGTGAGGTGTGTGTGTGGTGGGGTGTGTGGGGTGTGAGTGTGGGGTGTGTGGGGTGTGAGTGTGGGGTGTGTGGGGTGTGTGTGGTGTGTGTGGGGTGTGTGTGGTGTGTGTGGGGTGTGTGTGGGGTGTGTGTGGGGTGTGTGTGGGGTGTGTGTGGGGTGTGTGTGGGGGGTGTGTGTGGGGGGTGTGTGTGGGGGGTGTGTGTGGGGTGTGTGTGGGGGGGCGTGGGGGTGGGGTGGTGTGTCTGTGGGGTGGTGTGTGTGTGTGGGGCCCGAACCCACCATAGGTGGTTTGGGCAACACGCTGCGCTTCCTCGCGTTACCGTGTCCCTGAATTTTTTTTCACAAAAGGGTGTGTCAACAACATGAAAAGTTTGGAAAGCTGTGCTATACTGTATACTGCATGCCTCGCAAAGCAAACAGTCTTCTGTCTCTCTTAGTAAAGACTTGTGTCATATTCAGTCTCCATGTGTGGCGCAGTCATCGATAAAGAGCTACTTTTTTAAGTACCATCAAACTTTATCTGATAAAGATAATTACAAAGATGACCGCAAAGATAATCATAAAAGGAAGTCCTCATATAAGGAAGACTCTAGTGGGGGGGTTAGTGAATGTTCACTGTCTTCTCCTTTGCCTTCCCCGCTGTGTAAAAAAGAGAAAATAAGTTACTCAGGTAGTTATCTGACCCAACCTAAGCTGCTGGAAAAATTGGATGCTGCAGTGGTTAATCAGGACAGGCGGGCAATAGGCGAAGAAGCTGTAACAGATAAAGTGTTGGCACCTGTCCCCGTACCCCTATTCTAACCTTTAATGGTAGCAGGTCTGTTACAGGCTCAGGCACAAATTCATGTCTGTGCTGCGGCAGCTCAGGGGGTGACTCGGCTGGCCGATGATCTTGAAATTACCAATCAAGGGATGAACTATAAAGAAGAGTCGGGAATGTGCGATTTGTCTCCTTGTATGTCTAGGAATGTAAATAAAAACATGATAATGTGTATGATCTGGGAGCTGAAGCTGAAGTTGGTACCGAAGTTGGAAAGTTAGCTTTCAACGCCGGTCCCAGTGAACCAATTCTAGTTACACAGGACTTATTGCCAAGCCCAATTAGCTGTCCAGTTAAAGGTGGTAATGTTAGCTTTTTTAATCCGGACCAGTCAAGTATAACAATGGACAATAACCTTAATAATAATATATCATCATTCGATCAAGGTGTTGGCAGTTCTGAGAAGATTCCCAATACACATAAACAACATAGTTTAGACCTTATAGGGCAGTCCGAATCAGTGAATATATTGTCATTATCTAAAGCAGATGTTGACCCTCATGGAACCCCAGGTGACTCAAAAAGGAGTGAGCTTAGCAGGGAGCAGGGTTTATGGGATTGCCTTTTACACACCATGGGCTCAATTACTAACACGCTTAATTTCCACTCAGACAAATTGGATATTCAGGTGGATATTTTAAACACGCTAGCGTCCCATGTGGCGGGCATTGACACCAAACTCTTGCATCTGACTAACCTGATTATGAAGGTGAAAGCAGATAAGGATAGTCCATTCATAACCTGCACCTGTGCACAGTTGATTGATAAGATTTCCGATTTGCCCTCAATAGTAAGTTCCATGGTGCAAGAAGTTAAACTGCTGTCGGGTAGAGATGAGCGAGGTAGCAATGAAATCATTGAACCACCAAATAATTTAAGTATATTAATTGACGCTGATAAGCTGCCACGTGTAAAGGAGGATAGCAACTCACAAGCAACCGAGATCCCCTATCCGAAATCCGAAAGCGACATAATTAATGATAGCCTGGTAATGGAGGATGTGACTAGCGATTTTACAAGGTTAACCAATGATTCAAGTAGTATAAAAAAGACATGTTCAAAACAACGCCAAGATTCAATCGGACCATTAAAACCAACAAACCTTTCGAAAAGGACTAGAAAAAGGTTAAGGAAAGCTCACAATAAGAAAGCACATGAATTAAAGTCTATTAGTAATAAAATGAGTGATGATCCTAAATTCTTGAAAGTAAAGGAATCTGAAATGAAATCATATTTCCCGATTTTTGGACCCAATAAGAAATAAGGATTTAAGGTAAAGGGTAAAGGCAAATCAAACAATGGAGTGTGACATTGAAAAACTAGGGGACGTAGATCACAATTTTAGTTCTGACCTCATAGACGAAGCTCCAAGAATAATAAAAGATAAAGAATCTGATAAATCACTAATTGTGGAAGTCATTAGTACGCAACCTAGTCATATTGCGAATTTAGTGGACTCTAATGATCAAGTGGGTAGTATGAGCAATGAACTGGGGTCGAAATTAAGCCGGAAACCAAGTAATGAAGTAGTGGTTGACCAATATGCACAAAATAATATTGTTAATCAGAATTTAGTGAATCACATTTATCAGCAAGGTGTTAATATTTTCGATCGAGTGGCTCAATGCGGGATACAAGAGCGATTAATAAAGGAAGTCAAAGAAGTCAACTTGATGATGGAAAGGATTCCTGTGCCCGTTAAGGATAATTCATGTCCGCCAATTATAACTGAGAAAGACAATATTGAGCATTTAAATTTGACGACCGATATGAGGAAAGTTGCCTTTAGCCCTCAATACACTTCAAGAGGCCCACATGATATCTTAAATCGTGGTAACATCCTAAAATTATTACATGCTACTATAGATCTTATAGATGTGGTTACCACGGATCTGGAAACTGTGGAGTTTAAAAAAGAAAGTGAAAAATGCGATAGGGAAATAACAATTACAACTTGGCTAAGTATAGAAATTGTTGATAAAATAATGGCGAACAGTAGCGTATTCGAAAAATGGGGCATTAAACTTTGGCGAGTACAAGCACCCAGCTACCCGTTGTTGCTAATACCAAATGAACCAAAAGGGGATGATAAAAAATTAGCTATGGCTACCTAAAAATTTGACGACAAAAAAAGACCCATAGTAGAACAGGTTAGAGTTTTTAAAAATGCGTCAGGCGCATCTAAGGAATTGAACTTAGCATATGGCATCAAGATAAGAAGCAGCCAGTCTGGTCTGCGAACCTGTGAGGCATTGAAGAAAGTCCCAGAGTTAGTAGAGGATTGGAGTTGGCTTCCAGGAATTTTAGCAAATCATAAATTTGAAACGAAGAATTGATATATATCAAATCCTCTGATACTTTGTTCCTGGAACTCCAATGGCCTAAAATCATTAATCGAGGATCAATATGTAATTGATTTTTTGAAGGTTTTTAGTATATTAATGTTTCAGGAAACTTGGACTACGTCAAAAGAACCTTTTATAGGTTATGTTGAATATTGTAATGTTGCAACACGAGAAGCCAACTCCGGTCGCCCATGTGGTGGTCTTTCCATATATATATCATCAAAACTAAAAGCCTCTCACTTTGAAATCGACCTTCAGGTTACAGTGCGTTAAACTAATAGCAAGTCACTCAATTATTATGATAAATGTGTATTTAAGTTGCAAAAAGAAGGTTAGATCTACCCAAATTACTCAGCTTTGGGGGAGGATAAAAACATTATATTATGAGCACTTGGATTCAGTATTTATTATTTCTGGTGATTTTAATATGCACTTTGTTGCTCTTAAAAGGCAGTCAATAGACTTAAAATGGTTAGCACAATGGACAGATTGTGAGTTTAAAAAATACAACTTAAAGATTATGCATGACCCTGATAATATTCCGACTTTCAACAAAGCAGATAGCTCCTCTGTAATAGACTATACTATAATGTCTGAGAAATTATATAAGTTAGTAAAAAGCTAAGAGATTGCCCCAAGGATTGAAAGTGATCACAATCCACAAGTGATCAATTTTGATATAGATCTAGACCATTTACCTGAAACTAAGATTCTGGTAAAAGCACCAACATCCTTTAATCTTAAAAGATTAACATGGAATGTTAAAACTGAGGATAAAATCTTGAGAGTGCTTGACTGTTTAATTCAGGACGTCCATGCAGCTTATGATGAAGGGAAATCTATGGTTGATTTATGGGCAAATTTATGTGATGAACTGTTGGCTAAATCTGCTAGAGATGAATCCTCTAATGGTATTATGTTAAATCCTAAGAAACCAGGATGGTACTCTTCTCACTTACTATATCAAAAAAGAAAGCTTAATAAAGAGATAAGATCACTGTACCGGAATAAAAATAGGCTATCGTTGCAAACTGCATCGCTTAAAATCAGAGAGTTAAAACAGAGATACAAAAGGGAAATCTGGAGGGCTAAGCAAGGTTTTTAAGAAACAACATGGGCAAAAGTCCATCATGCTTGTAAATCCAAAGATTTACGATTATTCTGGAGCATTATTAATAACATTGAGAATGGCAATATTAGAAGCAATAGTGCTAATGTCGATGAAGTGAGTTGGGTGAGCTTCTTTAATAAGAAAATAGACACCCAATGTCTAGATAATGATAAATGTTTTAATAATAGTCCAATCGATATGCATAAAATAATAGATAGAGGGAGTGAGGGTTGTATTCCCCCTCCCCAATGTAGAGTGGATTTGGGGCCCTGGTCGCTCGTAAAGTAAAAAAAAAACGATAAATAAGATTAGATCCAACAGAGCACCAGGTCCAAATGGTATCCCGAACGTAATATTTAAAGCGGATATAAGTAACTGGCCAGAGTTGCTTATGCTTCTCTTTAATGAAGTTCTTAAAACAGGTCTTATTCCGCTATCTTGGCATGAGAGTGTTATTCAACCGATATATAAGAGTGGCCCACAGGATAATCCGGCTAATTATCGTTTAATTACGCTCACCGATGTAGAGGCAAAAATGTTTGCTAGTTGCCTGTTGGAAGAGCTAGAGGCTTGGGCAACAATGGAAGATCTTATCCCCAATTTCCAAACTGGGTTTAGAAAGGGAGAATCTACCCATACCAATTTGACTTTATTAACATTATTAGGTGAGAGAGCCAAAACCAGGATGCAAAGATTATATGTGTGTTTTATTGATTTAAACGCCGCCTTTGATTCTGTGCCGCGAAATATTCTGTGGGGCAAGTTAAGGAATTGGGGTATTTCGGAATCTCTATTAAAGAGGATTATACTTTTATACACCCAGACCTGGGTGCAGATCAAAATTGGCGATGGAAAGCATATGACCAGTCGATTAGATACGAATGTGGGACTAAAACAAGGCTGTGTTTTGGCTCCTTGCCTTTTTAAACTTTTTATGGCAGATTTGCCAGCCCATTTTAAAGATAGTAATTCACATTCGCCTGGTAAGGTCCAAGATGGCGGATTGACACTGCCAGAGCGGAGGAACGCTGAGTGGGGTCTGGGCTGCGAGCATGATTTGCCGTGCGTTTTGCACTTGATATTGCACTCTATTGCTAATTGAAAGCGGACACTTCTTGGATTTCTGTTTTGTACCTGATACGGATATTGTGGCCACGCCGCTGGCGTTTCCGACTCGTGGTGAGGTTCGGAGCAGGAGAGCCCATCTCATCTCATTTCGGATCTGTGCGGCTTGCTGCGGTTTGTTGCGGACCAGAGTCCAGACGGATGCTGCAATTTCGGCTGATCGAGAGCCGAGTGCGGAGCCTGCTCCGCTTCGTTCGATTACCGCGTCTGACCCCTGAGACCACGATGGGCTGGTCGGCGGTTAGCTGGTTCGGCCTGAAGGTCTATCGGCGTTCTTTTCCATCGACAACGGCAGCAGGTCATTTCGAGATGGCGCCGAAACCTCAAGCGCGAAACACCCGGACTACGGCTACAGCTGCGAGGCAAACGTCCAGTATTCCTATCGACCCAGCTCCCGTGGGGAAGGCTTCCGTGGGGAAGGCTGCCAGCACTGCATCTGAGTCGGCTTTGGATACGAACAAGCAACTTACGGGTAGGCAAGAGAAACTGGGGGAAAGAGTGGGCGGCTCAAAGACTAACGCTGATGATACTTTGTTACAAAATATGGAAGCTCATTCAATACTGCTCGAAACAGTAGGCAACATTGTAAATGGGGAGAACCAGAGTATTGATGTTGTTACGGGGGATAAAGTGGCCAATGATAAAACTAATGCTGAGATTACACTAAAAGGCTGTCCCTCCTCGAATGTAAATGAAAATGAGACTGGACTTGTGTCAATAATGGATCAGTTATATGTTCTCTTGCCCCGATTACCCAAGCTGCAATTTCGGTAATTAATACCAGTATAAGCCCTATTCAATCTGAGATTAATTTTGTGGAAAATAAACCAACTAATCATGCGCTATTTGCTACCTCAGTCGAAAGCCCAGCTGAAGTGGGAGTGGTAGGGGCTGAGGGTTTGGATAATGCTGACGATGCTGAGACAGATGAGGAGTACTGTGACCTTCATGATCTGGGTAATAATACACCATCAGGATTAATCAAAGACAAAGATAAAGTTATCAGCATCAAAAAGCTCAAAGGCAAATTTAAGAATAAAGCTAAGAAGACTATAAGCAAACCTAAGCCTAGTACTATGAAAGCAATATTAGAAAACAGTCCTATTAGACAATGGGTGCAAGCTAAGGGAGGCGTTAAATCAATGGCTATGAGACTTTCAGGAAATAGCCCTTCTGACCTGGGTGTTTTAGCGGGCGATGCAAGTGCTTCTAATGCTGTGATGGATACATCTGGTTCAGCGGGGTTTAACAAGCAGCCAGCTGAAGTACTCATTGTAGCTCAGAATGCAGAATCTACTTTGGCTTTAACGGAAGGACAAGATCTACCTGGCTCCGGTACGGAATCTTTAGTGGAAGGCTCCTCTTCTTCATTAACAACTCTTCAACCGTCTATTCTAGCACCAACAACATCTATGGATAATTCCCCTACACTCTCCTAATACTACTACTACTTTTCAAAGTATAGTCAGTATAGTAAAACCAGCAATGGGTGGTATCGAGACGGCTTCAAACGCAGAGCCAATTAAAGAAGCTGCTTCAGGGGTGCTGGGGCATTCCTCTCTCTTATCAGCGGATTGGACCCTTCAAGGTGAGGTGTCTGCATCATTTCAGACGATATTACAATTACTAAATGAACAGAAACAAGAAGCCAAGATTCATTATCAGCAGATGAGGGAAGACAGTAGTAAGACTCAAACTTCTCTGCAAGAGATGTCGTGCAAACTCGGGGCTGTCTCCCAAGATATGGAAGAATTACAGCAAAGAGTGGTTCTAACAGAGGAAAAATCACATCGCTCGGAGATTGCTGTGAATAAACATGCTGCTCAACTATCTCAGATGCAAGCTAAACTTGAAGACTTAGAAATCAGACAACGTAGACAGAATCTACGTGTTTTGGGCATTGCGGAGGGAGCTGAGGGAGCTGACCCTAGGGCATTCATTGCTCAATTGTTTCAAAAGGCTTTTCCTGACTTATCAGATTGGGATTGGGACTCGCAGATACAACGTGCCCATCGGCTACCCCTATTTCAAAGAAATAAGGGTGGTAAATATCCCCGCCCAATCTTGATATGTATAGGTAACTATCTGCTCCGCCAAGCTATTTCAATAAAAGCACGGCCAAATACCCCAGTTACCATTGATTCAGTTAAATTTTTCGTCAGATCTGATCTAAGTAAACTTTCCTTGGAACGACGCTGGAAACTGAAACAATTTATTGATCCAATTAAGGAACTAGGTGGTCAAGCTTTCTTACAAGAACCAGCTAAGCTGAAAGTAATTAAAAATGGTCGTTCTTATTTTTTCTTGGAAGAGAATGAGGTGGAATCTGCTATGGCTACTTGGAGAATGGAAAAATGAACTGGATATTGACTAATGCTTTGTTTGTACACTTCAATTTCTTGGGTTTTGAGATTTTCATTCATGGATCTATTGCTATTTTTTTCTTTTTCTACCTTTCTCTAGATTGATTCTTGGCTTGGGTGGTAATATTCAACATTAGATATTTATGACTGCTAAGCACGGGGTTTTTATTTTTTGATAATTCTGAATGTCCGGATCCCATAAGTGGCGAATTCCGCTTGTTGGCTGCCAGTATAGCGGCAGCCGGTCTAAAGTGGGGACCTGCAGGTAGCTATTGGGAAGGGGGTGGGAGGGGATAGTGTGTGGGGTGGGGAAGAGGGAGATATGTTCTGGGGTAAAAAATGCATCAGGGGACGAAAAATTTATAAAAATGAGAGGAATTATAAAGCTGAGTTGATTTATTATAGAGGCCATACAGATAGGGAAATATTTTTCATTAAATGCATCAAATAAAATGCTTAGTATGGAATGTGGCGGGCTTAAATAACAGAACAAAGAGGAGCCTTGTATATGAGGAGCTTAGGATGTATAATCCTCAAATCGCGGTCATGGGGAATATATTGTGTTGGGTGATTTTAATTGTATTATGAATTATAATTTAGATACCACTAGGAAAAATTCCTTTCAGAGAATGAGGAAAACTAGAGCTGCAATTTTGGATTTGGCAGCAATTCATCTCCTTAAAGATGCCTGGAGATGTCTATACCCTAAATTGGCCGGCTACACATATTATTCTGCAGCACATAAACTATGCTCACGCATAGATATGGTTTGGGTCTCAGACCTTATTTTTTTTGGTAAATATCTTTTTATTGCAGCCAAGTAAGAGGTACAGTCAAATCACATGTGTCATTCCCTCTATTGACCAATACATCCATGAATCTCCAATATACGTGTCACACAGCCATTTAGCTCACACCCCGGAGGTCGAGCGGCGCAACAGCAGAGAAAGTCTTGTGCCGGGTAGAACAGCATGGATCAGTGGTTATCAGCTTTCTGGGAAATGACAGTGCTGCTTTCCAGACCTCTCATTCCCCCTCCCATGCGCAGTGTCCAGTAAGATCAGGAAGTCCTCTCCTTCAATTCTGAGCAACAACCCCCCACCCCCCTCTCTCCCTACCCCTCCCAACCCCTTCCCCTCCTCCAGAACTACCCCTCCCGCCCCCAACTCTGCCCCCCACCCCCCCCAGACGTGCCAGCGAATCATCAGTGCGAGACCACATCCATCCCGACCAATCCGGTCCCGATGTAGGCCATCAGGAGCAAGCAACAAACCACTTGTAGTCCTCATCCAGGAAGTCGGGGAACAAGGGAGGGAGCCTAGGTCACCATCTCTCTGGGTAAGTGTTCTGCCGGAGCAGGGCTATGCGCCGGGGTGTCCTCCTCATCTAGGCCCAAAAGTGTGAGGTCCAAGACCAACCCCTCCCACGCCCTGGCCCTCCCCAGAGCCGCGTCATTGTCTGCTCTAAGCGCAGACTGCATACGGAGCTCTCCTTCACACCGGGCCCATTTGAGCAGCTCAGCCTTCCACCTCTCCACCGTGGGGCACCTATTCGCCTTCCATTGGGATGTTATGGCCCGCTTTGCTAGGAGTAGACCCAGGTCCAGAAACTTGCTAGTAATCTTGTTCTTCGATGTGTGTGGGAACCAGTGTAGGATGCAGTGTGCCATGGTGAATTGTAAGTCCCTCTCCGTAACCTCCCTCAGGCTATCCACTACCTCCCGCCAAAAGGAACCCAACTCTGGGCAGGACCAGAACATGTGCTGGAAATCAGCCATGGTCGCCGGGCATCGCGGGCAGGCCGCCGGATGGGCTGGGAAGTATTTATGTAATTTGTCAGGTGTCAGGTAGGCCCTGTGCAGGACATAGAAGTGCATCAGCTGAAACCTAGCGTTGCGCGTTCCGTTTCGGGCCCGCGCCACAATGCCAGCCCACGCCTCATCTGGGATCTCCGTCGCCAGGTCCGCCTCCCATTTCGCCTTCAGGGTCAGCAGAGGAGCAACAGTCTCCGAGACCATGCGTCTGTATAGGCACGTGACTGCCTTGACCGTCCCCGCCATCGTCACCACGTACTGGCAGCCCAGAGACAGTGGCGGCTTAGTCATACCCGTCTTCCAGTGCTTGCGGAAGTCCCCCCCCGTCAGCTCAAAGCGGTTTCTCAGAAGGTCGAAAGGCAGCAGTACCCCATTCTCATAGAGGTCCCCCATGGACTTGAGTCCTTGCAGCTCCCAATCCCCTAGCCTGTGCCACGAGCCCCCATGTGGCAGCGCCCCGCACAGCTTGAGTGGGATCTCAGGGGCATATGGGACCATAATACGGCCCCTCTGGCGATATCTATTCCAGCATTTCCGGGCCGTCGCAAATTCTTGAGTGAGGTGGAAATCTCCCATCGGGAGCCCCAGAACAATCCGGGATAACACCTGAACCGGGCCCGCCGGTTCCCCCGATCCGTCCTCCCCTCTCCTGGCTCGCGCGATCCACTGCGTCAGCCACTGCAGCTGGGCCGCCAGGTAGTACAGCTCGTAGTCTGGCACCGCTAGCCCACCCTCCTCTCTAGGGCGGAGAAGTGTGCTGTGCGCCACCCTGCGTCTGCCCGCCCCCCACAGAAAGCCGATTACCATCGATCTCAACCGCCGGAAGTAGCTCGCCGGGATCCAGATCGGGAGGTTCCTGAAGAAATAAAGCAGCCGGGGCAGGGTCACCATTTTAAGAAGTGCTACTCTCCCCATTAGCGACAATGTTCTCTTTGGTGTGCCTAATTGCCGATCCTATGTTCCCCTCAAGGATATCCGCCTTATCATGAAAGATCGAGGTCCCTAGGTAGCGCAGGCTCCTCTCCTCCCACGTCACCCCCTCCGAGGACTGCGGGCACATTCTACGTGGGCGGGTCGGGAACAGGTATGACTTCGCCCAGTTTACTCGGAGACCTGACACCCTACTCAGTGATTGTAGGAGGGTCTTAGCTCCACGCAGAGAGTCAGTCGAGTCTGCCAGGAACATCAGCAGGTCATCTGCATACAATGCGATGTGGTGTACCTGGCTATAAACATCGAGCCCCTGATATGTCCGACCCAGCCGGGCTCGCGCCGCGAGGGGTTCGACAGCTATGGCGAACAATAGGGGAGAGAGAGGACATCCCTGAGGAGTGCCCCTGCTCACCGCACACATCTCAGAGATGATTCTCCCAGTTCTGACCCTCGCCGTCGCATTTCGGTAAAGCAGCGCCGTCCAATCCACAAAGCCCTCGCCCAGGCCCAGCGTGCGCATGACATGGAAGAGATAAGACCATTCCAGGCTGTCAAAGGCCTTTTCCATGTCTACCGCAAACACCGCCGCCTCATCGCCGTCATAGGTGTCAGCCTCTAATACATGCAGGAGCCGTCGCACGTTAAGCGCCGTGTTACGGGCCGGGATGAAGCCGGACTGGTCCGCGTGGATCAACGTGGCCATATGGGGGAGCAGACGCGTCGCTAAGATCTTACTTAAGATCTTGTAGTCCAGGTTGAGCATGGACAGTGGGCGATACGCTGTCCTGTCCCACGGCTGCTTGCCCGGTTTTCAATAGGGGGACTATGAGCGCTTCGCCAGCGGACGTCGGCAGGCTGCCCAGCCTCTTCGCCTCATTGTAGACCCACGTCAGTTTGGGTGCCAGGAGGTCGATATATGTGAGATAAAATTCCGACGGGAGCCCGTCTGAGCCCGGCGTCTTGTTCCTCGCCATACCCTTGATGGCGACTCTCACCTCCCTCTCCTCAATTTTGCCCCCGAGCAGCTTCGCGCCCTCCTCTCCCAACTCCGGCAAGTCTAGCCCCTCTATGAAGCTCTGGAATTCATCCACCGACGGCAGGACCCTGCTGCAGTAGAGCTCTGTGTAGTAATCATAGAATATCTCATTTATCCCTCCCTGGTCAAACCGTGCCACTCCCGAGTGGTCCCTGAGCTTAAGGATGACCGAGCTCCGGCGAGCCGGATTGGCCAGCCAGGCCAAAAGAGCTCCCGACTTATCGCGCTCCGAGTGCGCGCGTGTGAGGTAGGCCTTGTAGTCGAAGCACCTAAGGCGCTCCACTGTCGCCGCCACCACTTCCCGCGCCTCAAGTAGTGCCTCATGTGTGTCTGGCCGCTCAGGCCTCGCTCTCTCCAGCTCCCGCAATTTCTCGTCCCCCTTCGAGATGTCTTCTAACAGGTTCCTCCTAACTCCCGACGCCGCCGCAATGCATTGACCCCTCACCACCGTCTTGAAGGCATCCCACTCGATCGCGGCTGAGCCCGCGGTGCCCGCATTGACCTGAAAGTATTCCTCGATGTTCGAGGCTATTGCTGTGCGGAAGAGCCGGTCGTCCAGCACCTCCGGGCGCAGCTTCCAGGCAGGAATTCGCGGGCGGCACTGCGACCAGCGCAGCCGCAAAAGTAGCGGGTTATGATCCGAGATCGTGCGCGTGAGATACTCAGTGTGGCACACCTCTGCATGCACGCCCTGGGAGCACAGGAAGGCATCGATGCAAACGTGTAGCTCATGGAGAGCGGAGAAAAACGAATAGTCCCTGTCCAACGGATGGTTGGCCCTCCATGAGTCGACCAGGTCCCATTGGCGCTGCCAGGCAGAGCGCACAAGTGCTAGTTTGCCAGCTGGTGCATTAGGTAGGGGGGGGGGGGTGTGATCTGTCCAGGGCAGTGTCAGTCACGCTGTTAAAGTCCCCGCCAAGGAGCAAGGGCTTCACCAAAAACGGGGCCAGCCTGCTGGACAACAAGGAGAGAAATGCAGGCTGGTCCACGTTCGGGGCGTACAGGCAGCCCAAGGTAAGGTCCCTCCCATCCAGTTTGCCCCTCACCATGACATACCTCCCCTCTGGATCAATTAGGTGTTGTGTGCACTGGAAAGGAACCCCCGCCCGTATCCAAATGGCCACCCCTCTAGCATATGCGGAGTATCCTGTGTGGTAGACCTGCCCCCTCCATCTCCGTTGCAGTGCCTTCCCTTCCTTAGCTAGTAGATGTGTTTCCTGGAGGAAGGCGAAGTGAACACCCCGCCTGACTAAATAGGAGTGGATCTTGTGGCGCCTCTGCATTGTATGCATCCCTCTTACATTCCACGTGAGACATGTGTAGCCTAGGTCGGGTCCCATTGTAGAGCCCATCGCCCATCGTCCACTCTCTCAGCGATCCCCTTGGCACGCCCGGGTCCCACCCCCGTCTCCCCCCCAACTTGAGCAATTAAACTTACCCGACTCCCACACCCCAGGACAGACAACCAACGTGGAAACCCCATCCAAACTCAAGTAGAAAGCGTATTTCAATAGAATAGGGCTAGGGTGGCCAGTACGCCGACCCGAACAGGCCCGAAGCCCCCCGCTCCCGCCCCACCCCCCTCGGAACATTCAGGAGAAGCCCCTCGGCCCTTCCCCCCCCCCACAGCACAGTAATAAGTCTTTGGAGGCCCCCACACCTCTCCGCACAGCGTCCGAAAGCAGCCTCAAACCGCACCCAGTACCTTACAAATGTGCCCAGTGTCCCGTCGTCCGCCTCAGCCAAGAACTCCGTCCGCTGTTTGGGGAGTCACCACCGGCAGCTCCGTCTCCGAGAGATCTTGCCCACTACTGGAGCCAGGACTGGGAGCACTAACCCTCGACTGCTCCAATGCGCTACTGGATGGGCTGGCGTCTCCCTGGCTGATGGCCACCACCGCCAGGACTGCCTCAGCTCTCTCCTGCTGCCATCTCGACGGTGAACCAGACCTCCGCGTCGGCGTCGTCTCAGGAGAGTGTCTTCTAGGCGAGGTCTCCGGGGGGGCGTCTGCACTCGACTCCCCCCTGGTATCTAACCAGCTCCAAGGCTCTTGCGGTGTGAGGAAGAAGTGGGAGCGTCCTCCAGCGATGACCCTCAGTCGAGCCGGGAACAACATAGCATAGGGGAGCTGCAGCGACCTCAACTTTCGCTTGACCGCCAGGAAAGATGCCCGTTGCCTTTGCACGTCTCTGGTGAAGTCCGGGAAGACCATGAACCTGCTATTATCAATTCTCAGGTCCGGCAGGTCCCTGACCCTTCGGAGGATGTGATCTCTATCTCGGAAGTGCAAGAGGCGCATCACTATCGGCCGCGGCGGTCCTCCCGGCTTGGTGGGGCGCGCCGGGACTCTGTGGGCCCGCTCCAGAGCAAAAAATGGGTAAAGTCATTCAGGAGCCACCGCAGTCCGCAGCCAATCTTCCAGGTAGGTGACCGCATCCTGGCCCTCCACTTTTTCTGGGACCCCCACGAGGCAGAGGTTGTTGCGTCTGGAGCGTCCTTCACTGTCCTCGGCCCTGAGCTCTAGCACCCGGACCCTCTGCGCCACCTCCGCCAATGATGCTCTCAGAGTAGCCACGTCTCCAGGCAGATCTTTCAGGGTTACCTCCGAGGTCGCCACTCGCTCCTTCAGCTTCCTGTGGTCATCCTTCAATAAGATCAGGTCCGATCCGATGGTGTCTATTCGCTTTTCTAGAGCTTCCCGTGACGCTACTATCGCCTACATGATGTCGCCCAAGGATGGATCTCGTGGGCAGGTCGAGCTTCCCGCTCCAGATGTCGACGCATCTTCCTCCACGAGATGGCCCGGGTCGTCCAGCTTCAGTGCGTCAAAGCCCTTCTTTCTGCTTCCCCGCGTCATTCTGCCGGGCTGCAAGGCTTACGTGCCCCCGCGGTGGCCACCAGTGAATCAGGTCGCACCCGGGTATCCCTCCGGTCCCGCCTCAGTCGCTCGGCTCTACTGCGCCTCTCCGTGTTCGTCAGACGGGGGTCTAGATCATTGTCCAATTCAGGGCGCAGGTCCCACTCCACCAGGTCGACGGGGCACCAGAGCCCCCGCTCCAGTAACCGTAGTACAGGTGTCGCCAATCCTCCAGGGTGTCACAGGCTGATTTCGTGCCTCCAAGCGCCAGGCCGCCCCTGGCCAGGAATCAGAGCCTCACCACCAGCAGTCCAGGTGTCCCCGCAGTGGCCTCCAGCTAGGCAAGGTACTCGTGCATTCCTCTCCGGTCCCTCCTCCGCTACTCGGCACTGTTGCGCCTCCAGGCCCCCGTCAGGCGTGGTCTCTCTCCGCCAGGGCGGCAGGGCAACGGGTCCCTCGCTCCAGTCGCCCGATGGGTCCTCCCTCTCCGGGGTGCCACAGATCGTTCGCACGCCTTCGAGCGTCAGGCCCAGAGCAGTGGCAGGCGCGCGAGTGTTCCCGGCCAGGAAGCTGTGCCCCCGCTCGTCAGCAACCCGAGTGCCTCTCTGAGGCGCGTGTCAGGCCACTCCGCCGGAGCCCGCTCACCGTAAGTCCATAGGCAATGTAGGCGCCCCGCTTCCCAGGGCGGAAGGGGCACCAGGGGTATGCCCGCAGCAGCAGGGTAGGTGTAGCGCACCTCGTGGCCTCAGGGTCGCCGCCGCCGGCAGATAGGGCAGCTCTTCTCATGCACGCGGAGCCATCTTGGTGTCAGGCAGCCCGTCAGCCCCTCATTCTCGGGTCCCAACCGTGCCGTGAGGTTAGGTGGTGCCTCTCACCTCCTACAGCCCCCAGGGGTCCTCCGCTGCAGAGTGGGGGAGTTTCTCCGTTGGACTGGGCTCCCCTCTGCTGTCTGCCTGATGCGCCTGGCGAAGGGAAGCTGAGACAGCGGCCGCCATTTTGCCCGCTCCTCGCTCCGGCCACCTCCCCTCACGAGGAATGCTCCCTGCAGCCAGTTATCGGGGCTCCCGAGTCTCTAGAGTCACCCCTTGTGCTCCCCAGATCCTCCCCTGCGTGTCTAGGGGTCCGGGGTACAGGATGTGGTGTGGTGCGAGGCGGGCGCGGAGGAGCTCCGGAGTCCCGCTTCCACCTACATCGGCGCCTTAGCCACGCCCCCGGGTCTCAGACCTTATTCTTGGAACTAGCTCTATGGCTATATGTCAAGGGTAACCTCTGACCACAACCCGATCTCCTTAACTTTTGAGGTTACAATTGCTGAGTCTTCTCCTCACCCTTTCTCATTTCCAAGATACTTGTTCACCGATCGTGGGTTTGTGAACCAACTTAAAGAACACATTAAGGAATTCATTGACATAAATATACACTTTACTCAATCTTTGATAGTTTGGGACGCTTGCAAAGCTAGCATACGTGGATTCACACAACAATATATATGGCGACAAAATAAAGAACGTCGATGTCTAAATGAGAAAAGGCTCGGAGAAATACTCGATATTGAACATCAAATATCAGAAGCTTTATCAATTGGGGTAACGAACTTGGATGTATTAAGCTTCAAACTAATTGAACTTAAAGCTGCACTTAAAGATTTTCTTAGGGCCAAGAGTATTAGTAAATTAAAGAAATATCAACTTGATCAATATGAAAATGGTGATAAGATTGGAAAACTTTTGGCCTATAAAGTTGCTGAAGATCGATCTCAGAATATTGTTAAAGAAATTAAAGGGGATAACAACCAACTATTTTGTGACTCTAAATCAATTCTGCAACAGTTCGCATCATTTTATCAAACTCTCTATACACCTGAAATTGCAGCCTCGGATGATGGTATTAAAAATTATATAGAGTTAAATAAGGTCAAAACTTTAGAGCCGGAACAATCAGCACAACTAGCGGTAGATATTACAGCGACAGAAATTAGGGGGGCCATCAATTCCTTAGCAATGGGCAAAGCTGTAGGTGAGGATTCTAATCCTTTGGAATTGTTTAAATGCTGCTCAGAGGAATTAATACCATTACTAATTGATGTGATCCGCGCTATAGGCAATGGGCAACAAGCACCAAAATCCTGGAACCTAACCCAAATTATCCTTTTTTTTAAAAAGGGCAAAATACCTCAAGAGAGAGGTTCGTACAGACCAATTTCGCTTATCAATAGCGATGCCAACATTTTTGCAAAAATATTGGCTACTAGGCTGGCGCCAGTAATGTCCCAGCTCGTTTCTTCCCAGCAACATGGATTTATTCCAAAGCGAGACACTACAGCGCATATTAATATGGCTATCTCCGCTTTTGATGCTGCTCGGACCCAGTCCGCCCCACTCGGAATGATTCTATTAGATGCAGAAAAGGCATATGACCAAGTGGGGTGGGGTTTTTTATGGGCGGCACTACATGCATTTGGCGTTAAAGGCCAATTCTTGAGATGGATTCAATCGCTTTATGATAATCCTATGGGCAAGGTATCTTATATGGGAAAATGATCTTCTATGTTCCCAATTAAGAGAGGGACAAGGCAGGGGTGTCCTTTATCACCCCTGCTCTTTGCTTTAGGTATGGAACCTTTCTTAGTTGCACTTCAACGCCAGGCTTTAATTTGTCCTTTTTTATAATGGCTCAAATAAACTTGATATCACTGTGTACGCGGATGACGTTGCAGTTTTTTCTTCTGATGTGCCCCAAGCCCTGAAGGGTATTATAATAGAAGCGGGTATATATGGCTCAGATTCTGGCTATAGACTCAACACCACTAAAACTCAAATTATTGTGAATTACCAATCGCCAGCCCCTGTTCCAGGAATTTGCTGTGTAGCAACTTATTTGGGGGTTAAAATCTCCTCGGATATTGATTTAATTGTGGCATTAAATTATGAATCATTACTAAAAGAGACTGCTATGCAATTTAAGAAATGGCATAAATTGCCGATTAGTATTATTGGCCGAATAAACTTAGTTAAGATGAAAATTTTACCCAAATATCTATATCTATTTCGAGCAATTCCCTTACGGGTAAATAATTCTTACTTTCTCAGATTAGAGGGAACTATTAGTAGTTTTATATGGGGATATAAAAAAGCCCGGCGGGCTGTCTCCTTACTTAAACTTCCTTTCAATCAAGGCGGACTGGCCCTCCCGGATTTTTAATTTTATTATTGGTCGGCTTTTCTGACTCGTTTTCGTAGCCTAATGGTCTCCGATAAATGTTTGTATTTCCATAGATTTTTACTTGGACAGGATGTTAATATGTTCCTTTACAGGCTAAACGACCCTAATTATTTTAAAAGGGTTAAATTTAAGACGGTACGAGATACAGTTAATATCTGGCGCTCCATTATGGTTAAGTGTAATGTTCCTCTTCTACATTGTAAAACACCTTTGTGGGGTAATCCGGGCTTACCTGCAATTTTTCACAACCCAGCTTGCCGTTTACTTTTAGATTCCGGTATTAGATTTTTGGGTGATTTATACGGATACATGGCATATGAACAACTGAAGATGTGCTACAATTTACCGGAATTGGCCAGGTTTAAATGCTATCAGATCAAAGATTATCTAGTGAGGAAATTAGAGCTTACCTCGGTATTAGATTCTGAGGTCTGGGATTGCATTTATAGAGAAGCAGATAAAGCCATGATTAGTATTGGATATAAGATCTTTTCAGGCTTTAATACCAGCGACATTACAAAATTGACCGAGAAATGGAATAGAAAACTGGCAATGAATGTACCATCTGATTTAATTACTCAATCTCTCAAAAGCCTAAATGTATCAGTTCAATCTTCTAGTCTTAAATTACAGCGGTTTAAAACTGTATGCCAATTATATCATACCCCCGAGAGAATTCTTAAATGGGCAACGAATAATAATTTCAGTGAGCGTACAAAATGTCCAAAATGCAATCTAAGTGGTGCTGATATTGTCCACATGTTTTTTTCTTGCCCCCATCTTAGTGAATTATGGGATGGAATAACTAAGGTGGTTTCTGATAGACTTGCTCATCCTATTTCATTTTCATCAATTGATGTGCTGGTTGGTATATTTGTTGAATATCTTAGTTACTTGTGCAAGGCTTGTTATTGCTAGAGCTTGGATTCTAAAAAATCCACCAACGGTTATGGAATGGTGGAGCCTGGTTAAGGAAACATATAATATGGAGCTTGCGCTTGCGGCTACAAGGGGCCTGCAGGCTAAACGAAAAATTGACAGAATTTGGGGGTTAATCATGTCTTAATAACAGTATACTTTTCTTTCTCTTTTTTTTTGTATGACCTCTATATTGCTCATGAATTATGCATCTTTTTATTGCAAATGTTAATTTACTGTTCTTGCTGAATCTTCTGTAGACAAATCATGTTTATTATGGTTTTCTCTTGTTTGTCCCCTTTGATGCAAATAAAAAATTTTGAGAAAAAAAAAAAGTAATTCACATTCGCCTTTTATTCACAGTCAAGAAATTAAATACCTGCAATATGCAGATGATACCATTTTATTGAGCCAAACAGAAATAGGGTTAAAAAGGTTAATTGACTCTTTCAATGGCTATGTTACACAAAATGGACTAACAATTAATACAAAAAAGACAAAAATAATGACTATGGGAAAAGGGAAACGGAGGATTAAAGAGTGTAATATTAATGGCCTGGTAATTGAAAATGTGAAATCTTATAAATACCTTGAGATTACGTTTGATGACGGACTAAAATTTAGACAACATTTTAATAACCTTGAAGCCAAGGGTTGTTCTCTTGCATTTGCCTTCAGGAAACTAAGAGACAAATTATTATGCCCTAATTATGATCATTTGATGAAGGTGACGAGAGCAAAGTTAATTCCATCTTTGGACTATTGCTCACTCATCTTTCGGGGTAAAGACGCGAAAGTGCTCGACGATATAGAAATTAGAACTTATAAAGCTGTTTTTAAAATTCCTAAATATATCAGTCGAGCAAACATAAGATTGGAATTTGGATTGAAAAACCAATTTGTGGCGCGTCAATCAGCATTTCTGAAGTCCGTAATATCACTAGCCCGCTCGGAGGAAGGATCTATAGCAAAGCTTTGTTGGCTCGAAATATCAGAAGGAGAATATTCAAAAAACTGGCAGCTCTACCTAACTGAATGCTTATGTAACTTTGATTGCATTAATTTAGAAAATGAAATGAGGAGTAAAGTAGTTTTTAAAAAAGAAATTAATCAAATGGCCGCACTACTAACGGTCATAGCTGACAAAGAAGAATTAAGGAAAAGAAATCATTTCTGGACAATTGCTAATTCCTTTGGTAAGCTGATGCCTCAACCCTATTTAGCATATCACTTAAATCCAAGGTTCAAGAACAAATGTATGCACTTAAGGTTGGGAAGATATCCGACAAAGGATGGCATACCAAAATGGGAAAATCAATGGCCATCAAGCATTTGCAGGCTCTGTAGGCAAAGGGATGAAACAATAATCCATATAGTAACCTTATGCCCAGCATTAGCAGACGCTCAGAAATCCATCCTAAAATCGATCTTTAACGAATTAGGAATTAGAACATGTAGACAAGCAATTATTACCTGTTTGAGTGGGGAGAATATTTAACTTACTTATCTTTTTGTTAAATTAATTATTATTGCAGAGAAGAAACTCAAGGGAGTAGAACGGATAAATAATTGTATTGCGATATAAAATACGTAAAGAAACCTAACTTAAGGATCATTGGATGCAAAGTGTTAATTTATCTTAAGGGACTAGGAGTATATTTTAATATAGGCATGCATACTGCACTTTTCTTACTGCTTGCATATGGAATACAGTTAAATTTTGCATATGCAATTGCTAACAAAAGTCACTTTATGTAAATGCTGCTATACTAGCTTTTGGGGTATTTATAAGGCATTTTAGTAAGTCTTATGTATTTTAATTACTGTGTAATGTATTAATGTTACATTTTATTATCGTTTTTATATGAACTACAGCTAAAATTGGTATCTGTAGTTGCAACTGCCAACACAAGTCACTTTATGTAAATGCTGCTATAATAGTTTTTTGGGCAATTATAAGGCATTTTAGTAAGTCTTATGTATTTTAATTATTTACGTAATGTATGAATGTTTTGATGGAATGGTCATTTACCAATGTATATGCTTGTTTTACTTGGTTGTTTTTATCTTTCCTTGCTTGTAATGATTTTAATTAATCAACAAATAAATAAATACTTACTTACTCTTTTTTTTACCTTTAAATTGAAACCCTATATTTTATTCAAGACTCCACTGGCTGAATACAGACTTTGAGTGTTATTTACGGTGTCATGCTGTATTAGAGTTTCTAACCCTTATAACAACCTCCTACACAAGAAACTGCTGAGTAACCACGGATTGTCCCAAGGCAGCTATGACCAGTTTTCAGGCATTTGAAGAAGGTACCTCTAATAAAATGAGTGTTGATGTCTAAGATGGGTGTAAAGACTTCAAGGAACATGAATGTTCTGACTGAAGACAGAATGTCATCATAGTAGGTTACTTTTAGATAGCATAGGAAACAGATCAGGAAGTGTGCTGCCATTGGTGTGAAGGAGTTCCAGGTGAGATATATATGGATGGGAAAAGGGTGCGGTTAGGTGTCCACATAAATGATTACTTTGTCACTGTTCAGTTTGATTTGTGAAGCACTTGTTGTGCATATTAAATGACATCTGATTTCTGTAACAAATGAGGGACAAGAAAAGCATGGTGCAGTATCTGACCACTTTGTTCACCTTTCCTTTTGTTCTTTACCTTGAGAGTGACCTCTTAAGTTGTTAGTACTGGCAGTAGCGAATCTTTGTTTGCGTGGCATGTTTTTTCATTTTGAGAAAGGAGAGGTCGGCAGTGGTTGTGAGTTCGGATACCATTCTAGCTCTGCAAATACTGTTTTTGCTGACATTCAATTTCTGACTAAAGGAAAGTGCAAAATGTTTAAGTTTGAACTTTTTCAAGGACAAGAGGCTTGGTAAGTCTGAAAAGTATTGTTCAGAATGGACAGAAGTGAGTCACTTTAAGAAGCGGTATCAGGAGGTAGTCGTTAAGTTTTAACTGTTTAGGACATTTTTGAATGATTATTTGGTAATTTTAGATGGGTGTCCAGTGCATAGAAGCCTGAGGTAGCAAAATAAACAAGAATTGCCAAGTAGTCAGCCTCGTGAAGTGAGTATTGATAGGATATGGAAAGCAGAGTAGGAATAACCAGGCGTTGGTTATGCAAAATTTTTGATCTGTCAGAGGCACGGATGACGAGAAAGGAAATTCATGCATTTAGTACTGCAATGGTAAACGTACGTTTAGAAGGAGCGACTGGGTCTGAGGAGCTTAAATCAAAGATGTTGGTAAAAATGTACTTGTTATAACAAGGTGGGAAATTTTGCAGTATGTCCCTTACCTACAAAAAATATTTAACCTGTTGCTAACCTTTAGAAGACAATTCATGAGCAGCAATCAAAGGGAGGATGTAATGGACCAAGATATAAGGAAAAGTCTTGTAGACATCACAACAAGTATAAAAGGGTAAAACTCTGGAGCACTGAAGTCATCATCATAAGACTTAGGAGCATGGTCATCTGGTTAAGCATGCATAGTGTCCTTCCCAGCTAAGGACTCAAGATTAATGGCTTTATAGCAGAAATGCATATAGCAGGCTCTGAGATTAACTGAACCTGAAGGCATCTTCAAAGGAATGACCCCAAGAGTATTGTATGGCACAATATTGAGCACATTTCCTGTTTCGGGTCGTTGTAAATAGATCCACAAATTGAAACTCCCATCTGGAGAAGACCGTCTTGGTCATTTCAGGGTGTAGCTCCCACTCATGGCCTTCCAGCGAGAGGCAACTGGGGGCACATGAGAGATGGAGCAAAGAATCCCAGGATGGCAGTATGTAGTCTAATGGAATATGGATGCTGCCCTCTTAAATGAGCTCCAGCTGATGGCAGGCTATAGGAACCCTGAAGTAGTTTCTCTCCTCCATCCGTGTGCAGGTATTTCTGAGACATGGACAAAAGGCCCCACGCTGTCATGTTACCAAGATGAAAACCCTAGACCAGCAAGAAGGCATCCATGACCCTTCAAACGGATGCAACGGTCTATCTGCCACTGCAGATCTTGATGCAACAGGATGACGTGCACCTGAACCGAGAGACTTCCTTAGAGTTGCAGCAGCTGGTTCCTCAGATACCACGAGATGGCTCTCATCAGACAGCTAGTGTGATACGGCAATAGGAAGCATAAGGCTACAAGGCAGCGCAGGCCTGCAAGCCGGGGGTCTGAGCTTGAGCTGGACACATTATCATTGCCATAAAATCCATGATTTTCTGAGGAGAAAATGCCTTCATAAGACTTGTGTCAAACACTGGCCTGATAAAGTTCAGCTTATGTGTGTGAGCAAGGTGAGACTTCTGAAAGTGGATGGTAAAGTCCTGGTTATGAGGAGAGTCATGGTCCACTGGGGATGGAACCAGCATCAGTGACTCTGTCTTCACCAGCCAATCGTCCAAGTATGGTAATAAACAGACTCCTGACCACCACAGTGAAGAGGCTATAGACAATTTCAACAGAAGGATGGCAAACTGATAGTGTTGGGACCCCACTGTGAACCTCTGTAGAAAGCTGGCTCCCTATATCCTGATATTGTCAGTGAGTAGCCTCCCTCGCCGCACCTCTCTAGTCCGCCTAGTACCTGTTGCCTCCTGACCCTTCCAGGTCTTGTGTTCGAGGCCCTCCTTCACCCGCAGGTAACCGCCTGTGCCTCATCACTGGTGGTACAGTGGGGAGCATCTCTGCTCTGCCCTCTGTTTCTGCCTTTTTTTCCTATGACCCCTGATTTTCCTTAATTTTCAAATTTCTATCTTTTCTGCACTTTAGCGCCTTTCCCCGCTGTCTCCCCGCCGCTGCTCGCCCACCGTGGCCCTGCCCACCTACCGCGCCACTTTCCTGCTTCCCCGCATCCCAACTGTCCAGCCCTCCCCCTCATGCTAACTAGTGTCGGCAAACCTGTCTGCACCCGCACACACCTGGACCGTGCCCAGCGCCACGTACCCTGGTTCCTGGACCATCTGCTGCTACCACACCAGCACCCTCTACGCCCTCAACACCGGACGCCACACAGCCTGCCATCGCCGAATGACACCCATTGCCTTTTCTCGTGCCAAAGCTGCAGCTGCACCTTCGCCTGCCACCGCACACTAGCCCCATCTACCTCACGACCAACATATACCGGACCTGGCAACCTCAGCTTTATACTTCTCAAGAAACACGCTCCATAGACAAACACGTCGTAGAGATCTGGGCCCTACTCGACTTCGTCCACCCAGTCATCGCCTTCCTCATGGAAACCTGGATGAACTCCACCTCCATCGGGACATCACCACCGCCATCCCAGACGGCTACAAGATCGTTCACAAGGACGGCATCAACAAAACGGGTGGAGGCATTGCCATCATGCACAAAAGCACCCTCCACCTCACCACCCACTCGGAAAACCACTTGACCAACATGGAGTACCTCCACTTCCAAGTCCAGACCAACCTGAACACTACCCTGGATCCCATCCCCGCTTCAGAGATTCCATCATCGACTTAATCCCACCTCGGGCTTTTGCCTCCACAGACTACATTCTCCTCTGCGACCTCAACTTTCATCTGGACAACCCCAACAACATGAACACCTCGTCCCGGCTGGAGAACTCGCCACCGTTGGACTCAAACAACTAGTCAGAAACCTGCTCTCTCCGCCAGCATCTCCGCTGTCGCTGCCCTGTTAAAGTAGGTGTTCAAGGCCCTCCTCCATTCACAGGCTCCTGCCTGCGCCTCATCCCTGGTGTTCCAGTAGGAGAGCCTTGCTTTTCTGGTAGCCCGCTGTTGTCTGTGTTTGTGTTTTGTGCCCCGTTTCTGTCTTTTGTTTCTGTATTTTGTAATTGTACCTGTATTTTGTATTATATTGTAATTGTACCTGTATTTTCCCCCCCTTCGCCAACTCCAGCAACTCAAGGGAACTCTTCAGCATCATCCAAAAATTCACCAAACCACCTAGCAAAACCACGAACATCACCCACTCCCAGGACCTCTGCAACAAGCTTGGCTCCTACTTCCAACTGAAAATCAAGTCCCTCTAAGACAACTTCAACGAACAGACACCTGACTCCGAAACCCCTCCCTCCTCCCGCAACGCCAGCCAGCCCACCATCTCCTCCTGTATCCCAATCACCGCTGAAAACACAGAAGTGTGGCTCACTGGTTAGAGAAGGCAGACCCGGACACTGAGATCAGACCCGGGACCAGGGTTCAATTCCCGACGCGGCAGGGTCTTAAGCCCAAAATGTCCACGGACTCGGTAATTCTCGCTTCGGTGCCTACTCGAATCACAGGTTCACACTCTGCAACTCTGGGCAATAGCTTGCTTAATCTCCACTACGGCCCCCCGCGGCGGGATGCCTGGCTTTCACCTTGGGGATACCCAGTAGGGGCTATCTCACAGGGAAAAAACCAGGACGGGTTCCCAATGCAAAGCGCTTTGAGACCTGGCGGTGATATTGCGCTATATAAAAACCTATCCATCCATCCATCCAAAACACCGCATTGATCATGAAACGCATTCACTCAGGTGCCCCTACGGACCCCTGCCCTCCCCACATCTTCCACAGAGCTGCCGCTGCCATTGCACCGGAACTATGACGCACCTTCAACGCCACCTTCGAAACCGGCACATTACCCGACAACAGGAAACGCGCAGAAGTGAAGCGCCTACTCAAGAAGCCCTCAGCAGATCCTACAGACCTCAAGAACTGCCGACCCATCTCCCTCCTGCCCCTCACGTCCAAAGTCACTGAGAAGACCCTCAAAGTCCAACTAACAAAATTCATCTAAGAGAATTCCTTCCTCAACCCCTCCCAATCTGGATTCCGCAGCAACCACAGCACCGAGACCGCTCTACTCGCCACTACCGATGACATCCGCACCCTCCTCGACCAAGACCACACTGCGGCTCTGATCCTACTCAACCTCTCTGCAGCCTTCAATACGGTCTCCCATCGCACACGCGCCACCAGACTCCATGACGCCGGCATACAGGGAACCACCCTTGATTGGCTCCACTCCTTCCTCACCCACAGAACCCAAAGAATCAGACTTCCACCCTTCCTCTCCGAAACCACAGAGATCAACTGCGGAGTACCCCAAGGATCATCGCTCAGCCATACACTCTTCAACATCTACATGGCCCCCCCTTGCCACCATCGTCAAGACAGCACGGACTCTGCATAGTATCCTACGCCAACGACACCCAACTCATCTTCTCCCTCACCAAGGACCCCATCACCACCGGACTCCACTTCCGGGAAGGAATGAAGGACATCGCATCCTAGATGAGCAGCAGATGCCTGAAGCTCAACCCGGAGAAGACCGAGGTCCTCGTACTCAGACAACCCCCCTGCATGGGACAACACCTGGTGGCCCACTGCCCTCGGCAGCCCCCAATGCCCCCATGGACCACACCCAGAATCTCAGCAACGTACTAGACTCCTCCCTCTCCATGACCTGACAGATCAATGCAGTCGCCTCCACCTGTTTCAACCCTCTCCCCATCCTTTTGATGACCTTCAAATGGTACCCCCTAAGCCCCCCCTCCCCAAATCAAGAAAGACCATAACCCAAACACTCATAACTAACAGAATGGACTACGGAAACACCCTCTACGTCGGGATGTTAGGTAATTGAAAATCTTGGGCTCATTCACAAAGGACTTGACTGCTGATCCTGTGCGATCAATCTGAAGATATAGGTATATACTATTTTACAATAGGAAATAGAAAATAGTTCTATATTATTGACCTTTAGAACATAGACATATAACGCAAGGTAAAAAATATGCTATATTTATATCCGTATATATACTTTCCTACTATAGACTGTGCATGCGGCAGCTTTGAGTCCCAATAATCACAAAGTTTGGAATGGTTGTTCGTCCATTCATTTACAACACAGTATTGAAAGAAAGGTAAAAGACCTATGTAGAAATTATCTGTTAAACAAAATAAATAGGACAAAGTCAATTAGGAGGGCAGAATCCAGACTATATTTATATCTGTGTGTATATGTTCTTACTCTAGACAACTGTGTATGCGGCCACTCTGAGTCCCAATAATCATAACATTTGGAATGGTTGTTATTCCATACTTATACAACACAGGAATAAAACAAAGGTAAAAGACCTATGAAGAAATGATCTGTTATGCAAAGTAAGTAGGACAAAGTTAAGTAGGAGGTTAGACTTTACACTATACCCAACTATCTACCGATATGATACTAGTGGTTTGGTCAATCTATCCACATAGTTTTGGGTAATTATAGAATTTTGCTGGTAAGAGAAGGAGAACATAAATGTGTTATGTGTTTTCTGTATAGATAACACCACTTGGTGGGTAACATTAGAAACGGTGTGTTATGTGTTCACATGTATTGTGCAATATTCATTGTTGTGTTCCACAGCAGAGGTCAGATTTTTGAGTTTTTAGACCATGTATAAAGGGGAGGGTTCTATTGTGTACTTAGTCACAGAGTGGCTATTCATGAAATTTGCCTTAAAGCCTTAGACCACAAATTTGTCCTAAATTAAATAAAGTATTTTTTCATTCTAGCAACCACTGGTATGAAAACCCTGAGGAAGGCTTTGCCGTAACGCGTTGGTAGTTAACAACAATAACCAGTGTTTTCTGAAAGCAGATAGTTAAGAACTGTAACCAGTGTTTTCTGAAAGAGACATACATGGTGTATTGTGCCTTAATAGAGATCAAACAGAGTTTTGGTTTAAGTATTCTGTTTAGGCCAATTGGAGAAACATATACTTCTCAGGTTGTATCATACATTGTAATGATCTGTGGTTTAAAATTAGTATACGAGTTTAGAATGTATGTTTTTAAAAAAAAGAATTTATTGTGTAATAGATGTATTTGTACATGTTTTTTGATTCTGAAATATTTTGAATGAAAAGAAAAAAAGTAAAATAAAAGCAAATATATTTTTCTATATATCAGTTGTACTGTTCGCATGTTTTGAATTGTGGGCCTATGGTTTAATTGCTTCTCCTTGTATTATCCAGCACTGTGCCCGGTGCAATTCCTCAGTTTTTCCCAATAAGTTGTTTTCCCTGTTAGGGCAGTATCCTTTCTTTCAGGGGCCCGTGTGTTTTTCAGAGTAAGCTCAACCCGGAGAAGACAGATCCTCGTACTCAGACATCCCCCCCTGCATGGGACAACACCTGGTGGCCCACCGCCTTCGGCAGCCTCCATACCCCCATGGACCACACCCAGAACCTCGGCAACGTACTCAACTCCTCCCTCTCCATGACCTGACAGATCAATGCAGTCGCCTCCACCTGTTTCAACACCCTCCACATCCTTTTGATGACCTTCAAATGAAACCCCCCCCCCCCGAATCATGAAAGACCGTCACCCAAGCACTCATAACTAACAGACTGGACTACGGAAACATTCTCTACGCCGGGATCAACAAGTCTCTCCTCTGCAAACTCCAGACCATAGAGAACACGGCAGCCAGACTCATCCATGGCATCCCTCAACATGAACACATCACCTAACACCTGCGAAACCTCCATTGGCACCCCGTAGGGAAGAGAATAACTTTAAAGATACTCACCCACGCCTACAAATGCCTCCACAACACCGGACCCCAATATCTCAACGAAAGAATCTCCTGCCACGTACCCAAGAGAAACCTCTGATCCGTCGACCTCGCCGAACCCCTGCACATCCGCAGAGCAAGAATGGGTGGAAGAACATTCTCCTACATTGTAGCCAAGACCTAGAACAAGCTCCCGATTGACATCAGACATGCCCCCACTCTGCACATCTTCAGTAAGACCCTCAAGACCTGGCTCTTTGACTAACAGGAGCTGTTCCCCTCCCCCCTCCCGAGCACCTTGAGACCCTCACAGGTCAGTAGTGTGCTTCAAAATTCCCTGATTGATTGGTCACCTCCCCAACCCAGTCAGCAGGACACACGCTCGACTCCATCTTCTCTGACAGCGACAACTTCACCTTCAGCCGCACCTCCGAGCTCCTTTAGACGAATCACCTCTGCGTCCACTTCTTCATCAAACCCATCTTACACCACCACGCCCACCACTACCCTTTCAGAAGCTGGAGCAAGGTGCTTGTGAACAGCTAACCACCTCCCTCAGCAAAACGCCACTACGGATGCTAAAGCCTCAGCACGCAACCTCCATCGATGGCTCTCGAACTGCTCAGACACACAGAATCCCCTCAAGAAAGCCCCAGGCAAGAGACACTCCAAAAAAGCCAACTGGTTCTCTCCCGCCCTTCATGAGTCCAGACGCACATGTAGATGGCAACCAGACCCCTTAAGAAAACTCAGTCTTCAAAACATCTGTCACCGAACACCACCACCTTATTAGAACAACAAAGAAAGTGGCTCTACAAGAAGGGATCAACGCCTACGCACTCAATAGCAAAGAACTCTCCACTGTGGTCAAATAATTTGCCAATCCCAGCACAGAAACAGCAGACATTCCACCCTCCCAAGAAAAAATCCTCAGCACCTTCTTCCACTGCAAAATGAAGGAGATCTACGACCGCTTCAACAGCCTTGTTACCCTAGACCCTCCCACCCCACCTGCTACCACTGTACCCAAAGATACTGCACCCCAGTAGACCCTGCTCAGCTAGACTCCCCTCACGGCTGACAACACCCTCAGGATCATGAAGAGCATCCACTCCGGAGTACCCTCGGACCCCTGTCCGCACCACATCTTCAACAGAGCCAGCAGCTCAATCGCCCCCGAACTCTGCCACACCATCAACTGCTCCATCAACTTCGCCACCTTCTGGAAAGACTGGAAACATGCAGGGATCAAACCCTTGCTGAAGAAGCCTTCTGCCAATCAGACAGAACTCAAGAACTTCAGATCCATCTCCTTACTCTCCTTCCCAGCCAAGGTCATCAAAAAAGCCAGCAAAGCCCAACTTACCTAGTTCATCAAAGCTAACCAAATCCTGTACCTCTCCAATTCCGGCTTCCGTAGCAACCACACCACCGAGACCCCCTCTTTGCCACCACAAATGACATCCGCACCTTTCTCGACCGTGGTGCTACTGCAGCCCTCATCCTCCTGGACATCTCGGCCGCCTTCGATTTAGTCTCCCACCACACCCTTTGCACAAGACTCCACGACACAGGCATCTGCAACAAAGCCCTGGAATGGATCAGCTCCTTCTTCACTGGCCGAACACAGAGAGTAAGACTATTAGTGTTCCACTCTGTACCCACAGAAATCAGCTGCGGAGTGCATCAGGGCTTCTCCCTGAGCCCCACTCTCTTCAAAATCGACATGGCCTCGCTCGCAGCCATCGTCAGGAACCATGAACTCAACATAGTCTCCTACGCTGATTACACCCAGCTGATTCTCTCCCTCACGGATGAACCTACAGTCACCAAGAACAACTTCCACGACGAGATGAAGGCTGTTGCCACCTGGATGAAGGACAGCTGCCTCAAGCTCAACTCAGAAGGCTGAACTACTCACCCTGGGCTCCACCCCGGGCTCCACCCCATCTGCCTGGGACGCTCCTGGTTGCCCGCAGCACCACACACAAAACCTCGGTATCATTCTGGACTCTTTGCTGTCTATGAATCGCCATATCAACGCCGTCTCATCTGCCTGCTTCCACACACTATCCCTGCTCTGAAATATCTTTAAGTGGATTCCCACCGAGTCTAAGACGGTCGCCCATGCACTCATCAGCAGCAGACTTAACTACAGCAACACAATCTACGCATGCATCACCCAGAAACTCCTCAAGAAACTGCAGAACATACAGAACGCCTCCGCCAGACTCATCCTCAACATCTCCCGCCGCAGCCACATCACTGGCCACCTGAGAGACCTGCATTAGCTCCCAGTCAACAACAGAATCCCCTTCAAGCTCCTCACACATACCTACAAAGCCCTACACAACATGTTAACTGCTTACCTCAAACACCGCAGCGAATTTCATCACTCACCAGAGATCTCCGCTTTGCACAGCTGGCCCTGGCCACCGTCCCATGCATCCGCAAAACCATGGCGGGAGGAAAATACTTCTCCTACCTCACAGAAAAGACCTTGAACAACTGCCTCTTCACCTCAGGCAATCATCGTCACTGCCTCAATTCAGGAAGGACCTCAACCTTCGACTGAACCGCAGTGCCTTCGACAGATCAGCCATACCCCCCACATTCCCCAGAGCCTTGAGAGCCTTACGGGTGAGTTATCACGCTCAACAAGACATTTGATTGATTTATATAGTGCAACAAATCGAGGTACACTGTGTGGAGAGACAAGGCGACCCTGACTGGTTTACAAAGCAAAAATTGATAACAATAAATGCTCTCTTTTTTGGTAATGTGGGAGAGCAGTATAGGCTTATCAGAGGGTAGTGATACGCATTTGTTGTACTCACAGAGGCAATAAATGAGATATTAAAAGAATAAATCAGAGACCAATTAAAAGAAACCTCATATTTTTATATACATTTTGATATCATGAACTTCGTAAGCGAGTAAGTATTTTAAAAAATATTGGTTTTCACGGGTAAGTAAAATGTTCTATTAAATTCATCTTTATGTGCAATGCTTTCCTATATGAGCCCTTGAAGCAACCAAAGCCCCTCTGGAAGTAGGTCTCTGCAGTGATGAATTCCCTGGACGGCTGCTCCGTTTCAGTGTTGCTGGAGTCCAGATTGGACTCAAACAGGTTTTGGTTGCTGCAAGGTGGCCCTTAAGGACTGCGTTTAGTACCCATGTCCTAGGTTCTTGGGGTATCATTTACTGGGGACTTACAGGGGTGCTAAAAGCATTGCCTATTGGGGGATAAAATGTACAGTTTTAGGGAAAGCGATCTGGCACTGGGGACCTGGATAGCAGAAAACCAGTGCACTTATATCAAAATTGCATCAGTTACCAGACAAAAGGTGGGGGTGGCCATGTCTAAAGGAAATACTTTACTACAACCTCACGTAGCAGTTATTTGCGGGAAGAATAGGAAGATGAAAGTAGGAGCCCTAAAAGGTGCTTGGACACCATACAATCACCAGAGTACAAGGCTGAAATGACTTTGCTCAAGGTACAGCATCTTGGTCCTGCCTGTTGAAAATATGTAAAAGGTGGAGATTCAGGAAAAGCCTCAGTCCTTCCTCCTTCTTGGGGACCAAGAAATATAAGGAGTAACATACTCTGCTTCTTTCCTCCAGAGGAATCACTTCTGGGTTAATTTGCAAGGTAAGGACCCTGCCTCTAGGATTGCGGAGTGCATTGGCAAGCCCGCTTTGTAGGAAGGGGATTGGCCTGGAGCAGAAGACCAGAAATTATTAAGTGTAGTCTGAAGGAGGACCGCTAGATGACATAGTGGTCTTAAACAGTTTTCTCCAAAAGGGTGACAAAATGGGAGACCCTCCCTTTCCACTGGAAGGTCATATTGAAAAGGTGAGGAGTCAGATGGGGCTTGAAGTGGCTGAGAGCCTGGGGAGAATGGTGGAGATTGGATCTGTGACTACTGGTGATACCCCTTGAATATAACCTGCCCTGAAATCAATCAATCAATCCGGGTTCTCATGGAGCACGGCTAATTACCAGTTATGACCTCAAGGCACGGGGGTCTGAAATGAGCTATTTAGTTGTTGCGGTTTCGGAACAGGATGAGATGTCGGTCTTTATCAAGATTTCACAGCCCTAAAATAGCTATGCAACGTAGGATACTGTTGGTGGAAAGGTCCTGCTGTTCCTTCTCATTAAATGAACCGCTAGTCATCTGAGGGTATGTTCATAAGCTTAGCCTGGACATCTCTTGAATGCATCCACGCATGCCAACAAAGCATGACAGCTGTATCCACACACCAGGAAATTCTGTCTGCAGAATCAAGCCCACACTTTAGGATCTTATTTAAACAACCAGGCCCTCACTCGCCAGGTCCGCGACTGCCTTCTTTATATGGTTAGACAGGCTGATAACTAAGTTTAGTCAGTTCCCAGAAGCCATGCATGTATCAACCTACAAGGCAGATGGCATTAGAGACCAGAGGGCCAAACTGACAGTAGCAAAGTTTTTCTGCCCAAGGCATACAGTTTCTTGGATTTCCTGTCCTGGAGAGCTGCAGGAGAGGACCTGGGAATCTGCTTTCATGACAATGTTTGAACTGCAAGACTTTATGTTGACAAGTGGGAGGGCAAATGACTGGGGGTCATCCCTGTCAGGTCTATGGTATCTGGCAGTCTTTCTGTAGACGGACGGCAGAAACAGGTTTTTTTTCGATGCAGCCATGATATCATCCAAAAGTCCTTCATTAAACGGGAGCAAAGGCTTTGCCGATTCTGCAAAAGGTTGCAAGATGTCAGTTAGATTTAACTTCCAACTAAAAGTCAAATCACTTTTAAGGCTTTCACAACCTTCCAAATGACTGTCGTAAAAGATGAAATCTTGCCCGAGATATGGCCAGAGGTGTAGGAAAGGTCATCTTCTGGTGAGTTTCCAGGCCGCTATGTTTTGCAAGCTTAAACAGAGGCCAGTATCAGCATTGTAAAATGGCAGGCGGTAATCATCCTCCGAGTCATCCTCCATCTGGCCATAGTCACTATCCTACACAGGCAAGGAATATAAATCTGAACTTAAAATGTTCTCTAAACAAGCAAACCTCTGGGCCCTGGGCAGGTGTTCACAATAGGGTTCAATAAGGGTTGGTAAAGGTTTTCAAGGCGCGGGGTGTAGGGGGGCGGCTCCGTTGAGTGCTGGGGTCATCCAAAAAGAGTTCTTCATTTAAGTTGACCTTTAAGTTGACCTAGACCTTCTCCTTTGCTTCCTAGATGATACTTTTACCTATCAACACCTTGGCTGGCACCGGCTCTGTGGACAGTGCCATCTTTGGCTTTTAGATCAGTGCCAAAGAACGGATGGAGCGAAAGGGGACAGCAGTTAGGACTTAACCATAGATGCCAGGGTCTAACGCCCATGCAGGTGTGGTATCAGGAGAAGTTGGAGTTGACAGGCCACCAAGAATGAACCACCCTCATTCCAGCACTTCAGTAATAGCCTAGAAGGATGCTGAGCTGTCCATAAGAGATCCATTATCGCTAACTGGAAAGCCTCAAACAACATAGGGTTAGCTGAAAGACAGCAAAGCTCCGACTGGCCTCCTGCTTCCCAAGTACATGGAAATGCAAGTGTTGTACGCCTTTCTTCATATATGCAGACCTAGGCACCACATGGTCATTGTGAGGGATCAAAGAGGAACATCTTCTCGCAGAACGTCTGAAAAGCTTAAAGTCTGAGGCCATTTGCCGAGACATTTGACCTAAGTGCTGTGCAATGCAGAGACATTTTTAGTGAGACACCAAGACAGAGTCTCAGAACATGTCAATGAGGCACAGAAAAACAAGAACTGACATCTAATATACTATGCAACAACATGTCCAGAAGCAGGGCACAGCCACATGGCGTCACCTGGCAATGTTGGAGATTTATTGGTAAATAACATGTTTTCAGGACTAGTCTGAAGCCTGAAAGCAGATTTATTTTGCAAGGTAAGGAATCTACGGGAAGATATATCTAACAGAATACCAATACTTCACTATTTTTTTGCAGTGGATTAGCGAGCAAACCGGCCGCCAGTTACGTTAATTTGCCGAGAATACTAGTCGGGTCATAGATTGAGTTGACCATGTGCAACATTCGAATTGGTGCACAGTTTACAACATTTACGAAGAGAGTGTAGTGGTGGGACTGTGATAATTTGAGAGTGGTCTTAGAGGAAGGGGTATTTGCAAAATAGATGAGAAAAGCAATTCTGGCACTGCAAGAAGAAAAACAATGTTATCTAGAACCAGCAAGCCTGAAATCTTCCTTAAAAATAAAGATAAGCAGGCATTGGGGATAATTCAAAGGACCAACGAAAAATCAAAACATGCATGTTTGAAACTTGCAAAATACAGAGGAGGCATCACATGAATCAAGAACAGGGAACACACTAACGCATATTAATGCAGGTTGAAGGATTAGGTTTACCTCTTGTGAACACTTTTACTGTGAATCTTTCCTCCCAGCTGGCTATGTATTGCATCAGTGCCATCCTCTTTTGTGGCATAAACTCCGATAATTTTGCTCTCGCAGCTGACACCACATGTGTTGAGATAGTGCAGAACCCACACTGTCGGTTTTGTGCAAAGTAAATCATATGAATCACAAAACTCGGATAAAACCTAAAAAAAAGAAAAATAACAAATGTGAAAAACAGTCTAGGTGTAAAACAAAACAAAGTGGGATGGGGTAGGGTGACAAAATCATGAATGGCCCAAACACTTGCAACACTCCAGTCACTAACTGAGAGGGACATGGAGAACTTCTCAATCTTCGACCCTTGTGGAAGGTCCGACAAGCTCCGACACAGAATTGTCTTTTTTGATGCCTAAGCATAATCTAAACTATTATGTTTTTATTTTATTGGACAATATGAGAAAGTCTCACATGCCAGCCGCATGTCACAATAATGCTGTCTGGAACACACCTCTCAAGAGCATCATATTTTAGCAGGGCTGTGCAGCAGTGTGAGGATGCTAGATTTGGTCTGGCTTAGTGACTAACCCCCAGATTCATGAAACTGATTTTCTGCGAATTCTAAATTGCGAGAAATACCGAATCGCAATTTAGAATTCGCATAATGGGATACATGAAATTCTGCGAAAATAAATAGCGATTCGCATTCGGCCGCAAAAGCCGATTGTGATTTTCCCTAAATCGCAGAATAATCGCTAAATCGGACAATTTGTGTTGAAATTGCGATCTCGCTATTAGCGAAATCGCAAATTGCGATTTCGCTAATAGCGAGATCGCAAAAACGGGAAGTCGCATTTCGAGCACAGTGATGACATCACAATCAGGAAGCAGGCAGTTCCCTCCCTCATTCTGAATACTTAGGCTGATTTGGAAGCAGCACTGCCCTGAGCTCCACTCTAAACCACCTCCAGCTTTGAATCAGGATACACCCCACTGCAGCAATGTCACAGGAAGCAGCAGGGACTAGCTCCACAGGGAGAAAAAGAAAAATTCAACTCTCCAGAGCTTGAACATCTGATTGAGGGAGTCTGTAGAGATCATGACAGACTGTTCGGGAAGGACTCCAGGAGGGTGCCAGAGGCCGACAAACGGCGAATTTGGTTGCACATCCGTGCAAAAGTCAATTCAGTTGGAGTCACCCAGCGATCAATCGACGATCTCAAGAAGAGGTGGTACGACTTCCGAGGTCGTGCCAAGGAGAGGATCGCCGAGAGGCTGGGTGAGCGTGTTGCAACAGGAGGGGGAGAGCCAACAGTCCCTCCCAACACCCCATTGGAGGACCTCGTTGAGGACACATTGCAACCTGAGGCATGCGTGGGTGTAACCCGGCTGGACTCCTCCTGACCCACCCAAGAAAGCCAAGGTAAGTGCCATGCGACTGCGACCCTGTCCCCTAACAATGGCCATGACCCTAGAGCTACCCATTAGAAACCCCAGTCATGCAGCCCATGCACCAGAAAATCCCTATTGCATTGTGGGACATGTAGTCTGACCACAATGTACATTCAGCCCCATACAGCCAGATATGTCCTAATAGAGTCAATCCAACAGCCAGTCAGGGAATGCTAGCCTGCATGCATGTAGCAACCTTCCATGTGCAAGATACATGTTATTAGTCAACGTCCACTTTACGTCACAGGTGGCGCTGAAGATACCAGCAGCGACAGTGAGGGGCTGCAAATTGACGAGAATCCTATGGATTCTGAGGGTGACGCACAACCGTCCACACAACCTGGTCCACCAGCGCCAGCAGCCTTACCGCCAGCGACAACAGGCGCACCACAACCGCCAACTGTGAGACCCATGCCAGTGGCAACGGCAAAACCAGCAGCCGCCAGGCCACCAACACAACACACACCTACTGTGCCCACCCAGTCCTGCGGACAGGTCAGGGAGCGGCGCCAAACTACACCACGCGCCGGCAGGAGGGGGGTGACTGTGCGTGTGCCGGGTCTCTCAATAGCGATACAAAAGGGGATGATGGACGGAGCGCTGCATGCTGCGCGTCCACCAACAGGCACGACACCTTGCAGCAATACATCTGCAGCTGCACAATACAGCCAGGAATGTTGGCCAGCTGTCCGACCGGATGGAGCGAATGAACACAGCAGTGGAGGCAAACACTGAGGCCATGCTGACCCAGCGGGACCTCACCCGGCGCCGCCACCGCCAGCTCCTAACACGCCTCTCGGCGTACACCCGCTCCAATTATGTAATTGGCAACGCAACATCCCAGCTGTCCCGAAGATCATTGGCCATGCAAATCCAGATGGTCCAATGCTGCCAGGACGTGGCACGGGCACTTGAGCAGGCAACCACTGCAGTTCAGGCTCTGCAGGCAACTGGCCACGGCCAGGCAGGAGGGGAGGACGCTAGTGAGGGAACATCTAGCCACAGCAGCCGGTCTTTGCCACCGGTCAGAGTTCCCCGCCGCAGCAGCAGGCCCACTGCGGCATCACGTGCGAATCCGGAGGAAGATGTGGAGAGGCGAATCGGAGCCTCGGGCTGGAGGCGACTGACATTTTCGCTCATCATGCAGGGACATGCTGATGAGAAAAGCATGCCCTCTAACATATCAGGAGATGTATGACACAATACACCTCAAATGTATCTTTTGAAAATAATGCAATATTATTGTGAAAAAAACAATAATATTTATTCAATAACAGTACATCTGACTCATGTCATTATTTCAATTGTCATGCATGAGTGAAGTGTTGGGTGAGGGGAGTGGGTGCACTCGAAACAGTTAATTGTGATTTGGTTGCGGCGTCTGTGTCCTTCAGCTGGATTTTCCCCGCGTGCATGACACGCATGTGCAGGTGGGCGGTTGTCCCCTTCCGACTCACTGCCAGATATCTCTACAGGTATCCTGCGCTTGGTAGCAATGTTGTGGAGTATTGCACACACGGCCACGATGCGGCAGCAGACCTCAGGCTCGTATTTGAGGGCCCCACCAGTCTTGTGCAGTATGCGGAAGCGGCTCTTCAAAAGGCCAAATGTCCTCTCAATGCAATTTCTAGTGCGGATGTGTGCAGCATTGTAACGCCGTTGCTGTGGTGTTGCAGGGTTGAGGTAAGGGGTGAGGAGGTACTCACGGAGACCGTATGCGCTGTCACCTGAATGAAAGAAACACAGGGTGAGTGCCTGTTCTGCGCAGCTACATGATCACAGTGTACTATTTGGGGGCATGTGTACTTACCTAGTAGGTGTCCTTCGCCAAAGTCTCCCCTGGCCAGTCGTGTGTGAATGCCGCTGTGCCGGAATATGAAGGAGTCATGTGTGCTCCCCGGGTATTGTGCCACTATGTCCGTGATGAAAGTCTTAGCGTTGCACACCATCTGGATATTGAGGGAGTGGTAGGACTTGCGGTTGCGGTACATGTATTCAGTTTGTGCTGGTGGGCAGATGTGGATGTGGGTACATGTGGGAATTACGCAATGTTGTAGAAATTAAGCTTGGTCTCATTCAAGTCCTGTTGGGTGGTCGGGAATGAGATGTAGTGGTGTAGCCGGGTCAGCATTGCCTCCAGGAAACTCCTTAGGCAGCGGGACATGGTGCTCTGGGATATCCCCCTGCAACAGCGACTATCCCCTGGAAGCTTCCGGAGGCCAGTAGGTGCAGGCAGCACAAGACCTGGACATGTGTGGGCACAGCATTGGTCCTCCTTGTTGGGTGCTGCATCAGGGGGTCTAGGTCCCGGATCAGCTTTAGGATCATTGGCCCATTCAGGCGGTACTTTGAGTAAATTTGCTCCGCTGTTTGGCCCAGCAGGGTGACCCGCAAACTGAATATTCTCTCCTGGATCCTGCGTCTGTTCCGTGCTGCAGCCTGGAGCCTGCACCGCCTGACCACCATGTACTGTCCTGGCATTGTGAGAGTCCTCATGCTACTACTGTGTTTCCTTAAGTGTGTTTGTTCAGGACTGCACCTGTGGCTCGTTAGTAATTGCTTTTTTTTTCCCTTCCTTAATGGTTACCACCTGATTTTGGTTCTCCTTAAATTGCGCCTCGCAAATAGCGATTTTCAGCTTTTTCGCTAATTGCGAGTTTTCATGAATGGCGTTTGCGAATATGGAGCGAATTCGCAAAACACATCGCAGAATCCATGGATTCTAGCAAATTCCGATTCGCTATTGGGGTTCCTCCTAGATTCTGTGTTTTTTTGCGAATTCCCAAATTTAATTTTGAGAATTCGCATAATCAGTGTTTTTGACATGATGAATTGCTTTTCTGTACATTGCGATCGCAAGAGCTAATTCCCAGCTATTGCAATCGCAATTTTGCTTCATGAATCTGGCTGTAAGTATTCACAGCAGTACAAGGGATGACTGGAAGTTTGCCTCCCGCTATGCGAAGGCAGCTTCTCAAGGCTTCCACACATCTATCTCCTTCTACAGCTGGACTTAGCAGCACAGATGTTGTCCTCGTTCCCTGGGGTATAATCAATACTCCTCAAAGAGAAACAAGCAGAGACTCTGTCTCTGAACCCCATCTACCTCTTAATAAGGCATGTTGAGTAAAAAGTGAGCACTCGCCCAGACGTCAGCTTATAGCGAGTCTTGTAGCAGTTTCCAGATTCTGACAATTCACTCAGATTCAAAGTTAGCCCCAAACTTTAGAAGGGGGCAAACCAATTGTGGCAACGTGCATTTCCCTTATAGGTGAGCCACAGATCCATGCCAACCACCCACACGGAAACTGCCATTCGTGCTTCTGTATTGGATTCTAGACAACTCTGGCCAGTCATACACTAATGCTGGGGTCTTTTCCTGCAGAAGAGAATAAATGATGTGATGTTAGGCAGACAGCCCACCTTCTCAGTATAAGGACAAACGCCTTAACTATCCCTCTGGCCACTGTACTGTTAGAGTGTTGCTTTACAGACCACTTGCCCGCTGGAACTGGTTTGATCTATGCCCAGTGCAACAAAAAGATCTTCCATGCCTCATTTACTGGATGTGTATAAAAAACTAGACACTTGGACTTGGCTTTAAGAAGCATTCTATATATAGAGGGGATTCGGGGGAGCTGTCTGGGGGGTAAGCATGAAATGAAAATGAGGGTGAGAGCACAGCCTTAATTCGCTTTGATTTCTTGGACGTTTTGATACTGGAGATCAAACTATACTGCTCAACCACGTGGCGGAGAACGGATTTCAGGGCATGGACCTAAAAGGAGTAAAGTAGTTACTGTTAAATCAGAATCTGCTGCGGGGGTTCTCGCTATCACTCTTACTAGATAATATCTGTCCCCAGCTTATTAGATCATTTGGGCTGAAAGCACTGTCCTATGCTGAGAAGAAAGTCAAATTATCAGTTAGCCCCCAAATTAGCGGAGATATATAGGACAGCCTGCAGGGCTTACAGTGGTGAATGAACACCAACTTTCTAAAAGGTAATGCAGGCAAGACAGCTCTGTCGTATGAACGGTTTGCAATCTCGATAAACTCCACCATTTCTCAGAGGCACTGTGCTGCCCCCAATGGCTACCAGTTGAGTAAGGGCCAAGGCGCACTGCACTGCGCATAGGATCTTTAATGGGTCCGAAAAATCTGAACTGAAGAAGCTTCTACTACTGCCTTTTATAGCAAATCAGGTCAGCCATCAGCACACCATATCTTGTTCAATGTACCCTGCCTTAAAACACCCACTGTGGCAGTCGTTCCGCTCAGCATCTTACAGCTCACCTCTGGAACTCACTTCCCTTAAGAATGACTCTACTGCAGAACCATCTGTGTTTGAGGTATCCTTTGAAAATCCTTTTATGCTGATCCTTTTCCTCTAGGCTTTGTTCTTTGATCAAGCTGTAGAACCTGGAAACCTACTGTCATTAGCGTGTTTTATCAGGAGTAGTTTCTTACCTGTAACTCCAGTTCTGTAGTAGGGGTATCTCTGTTATAGTCATAATCTAGTGACTAGTCCCGCCCATGTGCGTGGACCCCGGAGCAATCAAAAATAATCTCTTAAGCTGTCTTCATTGCAGTCCTGCATAGACACTTAAGAGAACATTAAAGACAATAATGCAGCCTGTACTCACAAGGCTACACTGTCCAGTACTTCAACTAGAAATGCCAAGGATATTACTAACACATTTAATACAATCTGCCAACTTTCCCCCCTGGAGAAACTTTCCACCCCTCACCAAGTCCTTGAAATGATAGAGAGGAAGGGATGGACAGACAAGCCTCCATAGGCTGCCATTATGTGTCTGAAAAAGGAATACCGTGCCTTTAAGGAACTCTCTAGAGACCCTCGGTATCCCAGCATGCACAGCCCACTCCTTTTACTTTCAGTTCTTTTTGAAGGTGCATAAAGCAAGGCCTGTAGCATACATCACAGTACCATTTTCTCCACCGGGGAGGAGTGCGGGCGCTTATGACTATAACAGAGATACCCCTACTACAGAACTGGAGTTACAGGTAAGAAACTATTCCTTCTGTAGTAGGGGATCTCTGTGTATAGTCAATCTAGTGAATAGAATGGCAAGCCCAGCCAAAAAACAACCCGGCGGTGGAGAAACAGACAACACCACTATTGTGCGAACAGATTCCGCAGCGAAGCCTGCCCAACCTGAGCATCTGCTCTGGCATCAGTATCCAGACAGTAATGCTTAGCAAAGGTGTGGACCGACTTCCAAGTGGCCGCCCTGCAGATCTCTGCAATGGGAATATTTCAAAGCAAAGCTGTTGTAGCCGCTGTGCCCCAGGTAGAATGAGCCCTAATGACCCCTTAGGTCTTATTCGCTTTCTGAGAACAGAGCTGAATACATTCTACAATCCACCTAGAAATGGACTGTTTCGAAGTAGCCAGACCAGTCCTAACCGACCCATAGTTGACAAACAATTGGTCGGATCTACGAATACCCTTGGACTTATCCAGATAGAATTTCAACACCCTTCTGACATCCAGGGAATGAAGAGACCTTTCCGCTGGAGTGGAAGGATTCTGAAAAAATGTTGGTAAAGTTATAGTCTGATTAACATGAAAATCAGAAATCACCTTTTGAAGGAACTTAGGGTGGGAATGCATAACAACCTTAGCAGCATGAAATACAATATAAGGTTCCTGGCAACACAATGCCTAAATTTCACTCACCCTGCGGGCCGATGTAATGGCCACGAGGAACGCCGCCTTCCAAGACAGGTGCTGCAGTGAAACCAATGAATAGGCTCGAAAGGTTCCTTCATCAGCCTGGACAGCACCACATTCAGTTCCCATGAAGGCGAAGGAAGCCGAACAGGAGGGAACACCTTCTTCAACCCTTCAAAAAAATCCTTAATCACAGGAATCTGGAAGAAGGATGTCTGCGAAGGGCGTTTTCTGTAAGCAGTCAATGAAGCCAGGTGTACCTTAATGGAATGGAAATTAAGGCCAGACTGAGCTAGATGCAGAAGGTATGGAAGGATACCATCCTCCTTGCAGGTCGTCGGATCATAGTTCTTAGACATGCACCAGATGCAGAATCTCTTCCACTTGTACGCATAAGAGGTCCTAGTAGACGGCCTCTTAGCCTCCTTCAATAGGTCCATGCAATCCTCAGGAAGATTCAAATGGCTATATTGCACTATCTCAGGAGCCATGCCGCCAAACTCAATGATGAGAGGTTGGGGTGCACCATCTGCCCCCGAACTTCGTGATAAGGTGCGGCCGACACGGCAGCCACCGATGAGGCAGGATCGACCAGTGAAGCAGGTCCGTGAACCACCACTGCCTGGGCCATTCCGGCGCAATGAGGATCCTCCGCGCCCGGGACCGGGCCAGCTTGAAGAGCACCACCGGAATCAGGGGAATGGGTGGAAAAGCGTACAGAACGCTGTTCGACCAGCTGATCCATAACGCGTTCCCCAGAGTCCCCGGCTGGTAATACCTCGAGGCGAAGTCGCGGCATTTGCTGTTTTCGGCGGTGGCGAACAGATCCACGTCTGGAGTGCCCCACATGGCGAAGATGTCGTTGAGCATCTCGTCGTTTATGAACCACTCGTGGTTTTCGTGAAGCAACCTGCTGAGTGCGTCCGCCTGAACATTCTGCACACCTGGCAGATGAGTTGCCGTTATCGTCAGTCCTCTGGCTAACAGCCAGTGCCAGATCGCCTGCGCTTCCTGTGACAGTGTGCGTGATCTCGAGCCCCCCTGCTTGTTGAGGTAATACATCGTGGTCGTATTGTCCGTCTGCACATGCAAGGAGTTGGTCTGGAAGGACGGATGAAAGGCCTTCAGTGCCAAGTGAACAGCTCTGAGTTCCAAGAAATTGATGTGATACGTGGACTCTGCCGGAGACCACGTTCCCTGGATCTGTAGATGGTCTGAATGTGCTCCCCAGCCCAGGAGAGACGCATCCGTAACGATAGTCTGAGTCGGGATGCACTTTTGGAAAGGAACCCCTCTGAGGAGATTCTCTGCCGAGCACCACCATCTCAGGGACTGTTGGGCGTGAAGAGACAAGTGAATCAGGTCGTCCCAACCCCCTTTCCTCTGGTCCCACTGGTCCTCCAAACATTCCTGTAGCGGCCTCATGTGTAGGCGCGCGTGCAGAGTGAGGAAGATACAGGAGGCCATCGATCCCAGTAGAGAAGACACCGTCCTCACTGTTGTAGATGGAACAGCTATGAGAGCCTGAGCCTTCCGAAGGATGGATAAGCGTCTCTCCTCCGAAGGAGACACGCTTGCCAACAGCGTATCGATGGAGGCTCCCAAGTACTGCAGGCACTGCACAGGAATCGGGACAGACTTGGACAAAATGTGCAACCCCAGTCGGTTCAGCAGGACGACGGTGCTGTTGAAGTGCGATTGTGCTTCCTGGAAGGTGGAGGCCTTGATCAACCAATCGTCCAGGTACGGGTAGACAAACACCTTGTTCTTTCTCAGGTGCGCTGCCACCACAGCCATGCATTTCGAAAAAGTCCTGGGTGCAGACTTCAGTCCAAACGGTAGTACGGTGTACGGATAGTGATTGGTGCCGACGAGGAAGCGCAGGAACTTCTGATGTTTCCATGCAATGGGCACATGGAAGTACGCATCTTGCAGATCTATCGCGCACAGCCAGTCTCCTGTCTGCAGCTGAGGATAAATCTGGTGCAAAGACAGCATGCAAAACGTTTCCCTGCGAATCCACTTGTTTGCTTGTCGCAAATCCAGAATGGGTCTGAACTCGTTCTTGTCCTTCTTCTGCACTAGGAAGAAGCGTGAGTAAAGACCCTTTCCCCTTTGAGACAGAGGGACGTTTTCCATCGCCCTTTTTCTTAACAGGATATCGGCCTCCGCCTGGAGCTTGCGCAGTTGGAACTGCGAGCCAACCGGTGGAATTGCTGGAGGCGGGCTGGTGAACCGAAGACTGTATCCATTGCAAACAATATTTAGCACCCACTTGTCCTGAGTAATGTTTCTCCACTCTGCCAGGTAATGTTGAATGCTTCCCCCCCACCGGAGCGGGTAACGTATGAAGGGGAAGTAGCACCTCAGGGCCTAGACCCAGCCGGGCCTTTGGTCGCGGAGGAAGACTGCTGACCACCTCGGCCCTTTTGGCGCTTTTGGAACGGTCTCCGCTGGAACTGCTGCTGTTGTTGTCCAGCCTGTCGACCTTGCCCTCTGCCTTGCGCCCCGTACCGCCTCTGGAAAGGGCGGAAGGTCTTTTTCTGTTCCTTAAGCTTTTCCAACCCGACAGCCGTCAGGGTTTCCGCCTCCGCCTTCATGCGGGCCATCTCGTCGTCCGCATGTTTCCCGTAGAGGGTCTCGCCCGAAAAGGGTAGGTTGGCAAATCTCTGCTGCGCCTCGGGCTTCAAGGATGTAAGACTTAGCCAGGCGTGGCGCCTCAGGTTGACCCCATGGCAGTACCTGTGGGCTGCCAAGAGGGAGGAATTTGCAGCCGAGCTTATCAACTGGTTGGAGACCAGCAGTCCTTCAGCAAGGATCTCTTGGAAATCTTCCCTTTTCTCCCGGGAAAGGTGTTCCGAGAACTGTTGGAGGGACTCCCACAGAGCCCGATCATAACGTCCCAACAGTGCTGAGGCACTCGCAGCCTTCATTGAGGTGGAGGCCGTCCCGCAAACCTTCCTGCCTGCTGAATACATCCAGCGGCTCTCCTTATCAGGAGGCACTGTCGATGACGGGGTGGTGGCGTAGTGTTTTCTTGCCGCCGTCACAATCTCCGAGTCCGGCGCGGGATCCAAACGAAGAAATGCTGGGTCCGAGTCAGGAGCCTTATATTTCTTCTGCAGCCTGGAAGGCGCCGATCTTGTAGCCGCAGGGGTAAGGAACAGCTCCATGGCAGGTTCCACCAGCCCAGGCACCAAGTGCAGCAAAGGGCGAGATAACTGCTTCTTGTGCAGAGTTTCGAAAATGATGGAAGTCGATAGCGCGGGCACCGTGAGCGTGGTGCCCTGCTTAGTCGCCCCTCGCAGCAACACGTCCTGGAAGGAGACTATGTCGTCTACTGGAGACACCCTCGTCCGAGGGGAGTCCGACAGGGTAGGTGAATAGTCCCTGGCACTGGATGAATCCGTGTGACGGGACCTCGACCGGTCCCTCGAGTGGCGCCATCTGGATCTTGTAGAAGAGCGACGGCGACTCCTGGATCCATCCCTCAGTCTGGAGCGAGATATCGACCTCCGCGGCCTCGGACAGTCCCCGGGTCATAGAGGAGGGAGTTGTGGAGGCCGAAACGGGAGCCTAGGTTGTGGTATCCCCGTAGGCGGCGTCGGTAGATGTGGCAACGAGACAGACCTCGGAGGTGGTGGTGTAGGAGGCGGAGGACGATGAGGAGGAGGAGGTGTTGGTTTACGCGGAGGAGGGTCCTTGGGTAACGGAGGAGGTGTAGGTGACCTCGGCTTGGAGGGCGAATAGACTTGCGAGTGCTCCAAGCTCGGAGACTCTTCCACTCTCCTTTTCTTCGCCTGACCTGAAGGGGGGGACCTAGAGGCCATACCCCTGGTAGCCGAGCGACAGCGCTGCCGCGACCGTGGACTCGTGGAAACCGAGGACTCAGTCCTGGCTTTGGAACGCCTCCTGGACGACGATGCTTTCCTCCTTGACGCGGAGCGTCTTCTCGACGTCGATGATAGTCTTCTCGACGTCGATGATAGTCTTCTCGACGTCGATGATCGCCTCCTCGACGTCGATGATCGCCTCCTCGACGTCGATGATCGCCTCCTCGACGTCGATGATCGCCTCCTGACGTCAATGATCGCCTCCTCGACGTCGATGATCGCCTCCTCGACGTCGATGATCGCCTCCTCGACGTCGATGATCGCCTCCTCGACGTCAAACATCGAGTCGACGTCAATGGTGAACGGCGGTGTCGCCTCGACGGCGAGCGTCTGCGCCTTCTTGAACCCTCTCGACGTCAATGATGGCTCGACGACGAAGCAGTCCTCGACGTCGACCGCGTCGGAGGCCTCGACGTCAATCGCCTCGACGTCGCTTCGACCCAGAGCCCTGGGGAGACGGGGAGCAGACCGGGGTCATTCCTCTCGACGCCGACGTCGAGGCTATCGACGCAGACGGAGACCGGTGGCGTTTTCTGGCCTTCTCCTTACTGGGGAGCCCCCTAGAGGCCGAAGCACGGGCAGAGGGAGAGATCCCTTCATGCCCAGACCCACCTGGATCCTGCCACAAGTCTCAGGGACATGAGAAGAAGGGAGACACAGGATATACACCCTGTGTGGATCTGATTTTGCCTTCTTCCTGGCTCACACAGGACATTTATCAAATAAGGCAGGCATATTTGACAAAAAAATGGCCAAAAGCACCAGAAAACTCCAGCAAAGTGAAGAAGAAGAAGAAATACGTCAAGTGAACACACTCTAACACTTAAGTGCCAAAAATTACACAAAACACCCAAAAAGGGAGAGCTCAATGCTCCAGGGTCCTGCTAGCAGGAGCCGGAAAAAAGAACTGAAAGTTAAAGGAGTGGGCTGTGCATGCTGGGATACCAAGGGTCTCTAGAGAGTTCCTTAAAGGCACGGTATCCCTTTTTCAGACACATAATGGCAGCCTATGGAGGCTTGTCTGTCCATCCCTTCCTCTCTATCATTTCAAGGACTTGTGAGGGGAGGAAAGTTTCTCCAGGGGGGAAACTTGGCAGATTGTGTTAAATGTGTTAGTAATATCCTTGGCATTTCTAGTTGAAATACTGGACAGTGTAGCCTTGTGAGTACAGGCTGCATTATTGTCTTTAATTTTCTCTTAAGTGTCTATGCAGGACTGCAATGAAGACAGTTTAAGAGATTATTTTTGATTGCTCCGGGGTCCACGCACATGGGCGGGACTATTCACTAGATTATGACTATACACAGAGATCCCCTACTACAGAAATATTAAAATAACAAATGGAAGACAGCAGTACCCATTAGCCCTAAAGGCTACAGACCACTCTGCAACGTTATTGGATGAATCACGGGTAGACCTCCAGCTACGAGTTACCTCACTTCCTCTGCACCCGAAAGCTCTCATGAACACAACATACAATAAGGAGTCCCAGTCATGGCATACTACATATATTTAGGAGTTAGAGCCAGGAGACCGTCTCTTCACTGGGGCTGCTGTAACAGGACCTGTATTATTATTATCATAACTAGCTGCCATAAACTGTTATTAGCATAGTGGCCTTACTATTGGGGCTGTAACCACTCAGGTCTGCATCACCCAGCAGAATCTAGCACTCAGTTTAGCAACATTACAAACTATGATGACCATGTGTCAAAAGATTTAACACCGGTCTTTTCCACAACAAAATATAGGGTCTGTACAATCACAAAATGATGAGCAGGTTGTCACATGGGCCCAGCATCAGGGACCTTCAATGCTCCAGTGATTGCTGACACTGCAACCACTGCTGAGACGTATCAGAATGTCAGAACAAATCGAAGGAACTCTTGTTGGCAAATGGAAAACAGATTAGCAGCTTATGCCAATGATGCGAGTCTATTCCCACAACAAGTCCAAAAATATGTATTATTTAAATGAATGGAAGAACACTTCATATTTAATTCTATTTTAAGCGTATGTCGAAACCTGAAACCCTGTAGTGAAAGTATCATACGTTCTCTGTATTCGCAGCAGGTTTTAGGATTGTAACAGCAGGCACGAGGTTTAAAGTATGTGGGATTTTGTTTCTCTAATAACTTGCAGGAAGAAATGGAGTAAACAGATTTCTGTCGCACAAAAATCCTAACTAGGATTGCAGCGGGGCTCCAACTGGCCAAATTCTAGAACTACCAGACAATCGGTAATCAACAGTTTACACCAAAGCAGACGACCTCCAATCACCATTGGACATTAGAAAAAAACATTCTTCACTGTGGTCCACATTCACTTGCCCTAGAGCCTCAGACACTGCATATGAATACCGTTACCGGTTCTAAATGTGTAATTTTACAAATTTCAAAAACGAAATGTATCGATATCCATGTTGGGGGTTATATAATCAGAAGTCTGTAACTCAGGCATGGCGGATATAGCACACCTCTGTGGATTGAAAGTAGGAATGAAAATCTGAAGGTAAAAGTCACACCAAATCTGTATCTCAATGGAAAACATATGCCATGAATTTGCGATATATCTCGGTGTTATAAACAATCAAGGCCAGTTGGAAAAGGCCAGACGGGCTATCAATTCACACATGGTGGTGACCCCGGGTATGGTTCCTCAGAGGTGAGGCGATATAGGTAACAGCAAGAGGCAACTGTGGAGAAGGTAAAAGACAATTTGCAGTAGATAAAACACTCGTGAGCTAGCTATGGTAGGGGAAATTCAAAGATTAATTTTTCTAGAATTAAACTGCTTAGAGAGCAACTGTCTCTTCATCTACTACAAAACCCCGCAGATGCTTGACCTATGTTTCTATCTGGCAGGTCACTGATGTGTCACAAAGATTACAGGATGATTAGTAAGTGCCATATAATGGTTGCATGTTTCATGGATACTGAAGTATATTGAAGTGGCACACAGTGCTTCAACAACTCTGTGTTCCAAGAGTCTACTTTACGCTCACCAATTGCCTGGCGTGATGTTAGGCATATTATAAGTACTTTTCGGTATTAAGAGGAGGACTGTAATTTAACGTTCATCAGAACTAAGCATGGGCGTAAAATCCGTTCCGCTTGCGGATTTTGCGGATTTTCGGTAAATTCGCAATCCGCGAACTCTAGCGAACTTGCCGAAAATTCGTAAAATCCGTGCGAAGCGGATTTTTTGCTTGCCAACTAGAATACTATACAATTTCGCAGGAGTAAATACTTGCGAACACGTAGATGCGGCGGGCAGCGACAATCTCGCAATTGCGAGATTGCAAAATTTGCAATTTCGCACAAGAAATCCACCAGCAGGCAGCATAAACCTTGAAAATTATGATTTTTATCAGAATAACTCCTCAGGTTGACATTTGCCTGCACTTTTTCTTTGCAAGGAGTCCATTTTGGGGGGTGGGGGTGGGAGGAAGGAAGTGCCCCACAGTCTCCAACTTCCTGTTCCTGTCCACCAGGCTCCTCCCAGTGCTTTCTTCATGTGCTGGTCACTTTGATTTGGATCTTGACCTGGAAGGATTACTTTTGTGGATGCTGCTGGATATTTGGATTTTTGCAATACTGAAAGCACTCAGCAGGTGCAAAAGTTCAATCTTATCATTAGTAACCATTCCCTGTAGTGCTTCCTGAGGGGCCGCTTCAGAGTTCATTTGCCTACTTGCAACTATTCTATGACCCTGCTCTGACCCTCACAGCAGGCTCAGAGAATAGCTACAAGTATTAAACAAAGGTCCTGTTAAAAAAATTACACTGCAACAGAAAGCAATTACAGACAATACTGAAAGCACTCAGCAGGTGCAAAAGTTCAATCTTATCATTAGTAACCATTCCCTGTAGTGCTTCCTGAGGGGCCCCTTCAGAGTTCAGCAAATTACAGATAAGGAAGCAGGTGCCAGCCAGACTGGAAGTTTAAATTCAGTGACACAATAATCAACCCCAAATTAATTCATGTCAGTTGAAGCAGGGCAGGTGTGCTTGTTTTTTTTCACCCCCATAATCTACAGTGATAAACCAACCAGAGGGTGGCAGGGATGTACCTGAGGGTGGCATGGGTGTACCAGAGGGTGGCAGTGGTGAAACAGAGGGTGCTGTGAACCTGTGATGATGAACCAGATGTAGAAACAACATAGTCGCGGTCGTTGCGAGCCGACAAGTAAGTTCGCAATTGCGAACTGGTACAGAATCCTCGCGAACTGGCAGAAATCCTTGCGAACACACAAAAAAAAATTCGCAAATTCGCGAGAGTTCGCGGATTTTGCGGATTGCGAATCCGTAAATACGCAAGTTCGCGGATTGCCAATTCGCAAAATCCGCCCATGCTTAATCAGAACAGAATGGCTTGATGCCACTCACATACAAAAAAGGTCATATGTATTTAAATATTTACCAGAAGGGTAAAATGACACATTAGTACACTACACGAATAGGAATACACATTTGATGATGCAAGTACAGCAGAAATGATGGCATGCTGGCACCGTGAATTAGTAGGAAGGTGGTTGAAATAAGCAGCTTAAAAAACGTAGTGTGCTACATTATTTAAAATGTTTATTTTCCACACAGGGACATGGTATAACAATTAAAGGCATATGACTGACCAGCTGGAATGATTAATAGTCTTAAATGTAATACAGTGTACCAGATGCAGAGATGTAACATGTAATTGATGAACAGAGCTGTATTTGTTTTTTAGACTGACAAGTTCACTTTCATGACTACTGAATTTACCAAATGTGGAATTGGAAGTGTTTAGGAGCGTTTTGTAATAAACGGTATTTTTTCTCACGTTTTTGTATTGTGTCTAATTGCTCTTGAAGAGGAGTGACCCAGTACAATATGTATTGAGATTACAAACTGGAAAAGTGGGCATGATTTACTGACTGATCAACTATTGTGGTTGATTATTATATTAAAGCACCTTGCAACTTTGTAAACTGAAGGATCACTTATACACCGTTACATTTAAACTTGAAGCAACATTTTATAGTCTTAAAAAGTACTAAGAGTGGGTACCAAATACCTTTGATCCCAGGTTAATCAGTGAATGTACAGGAGATCACTACACAAGACTTCGCCAAAATACTACTGTCTTTTCTTCAAGTTATTTTGTAGTGTGCAGGTTTCCATCTCTCACTGAAGTTTTTCTTGTTTACATATAATCTCTGATCAATGAGCCAAGCAAAAATGCTTACCCAACAGGATAATAATATACATAGAAAAAACATGCAAGGTTTGATGCATTTTGACGACAGGTCATATCTAATTTCAGGGAGTGCAATGGTATTGTTACGGGCAAATTAGCAATATCCACTTTTATACTTCATCCAGGATTTGTTCCTAAGAAAGATAGTGAATTCAGATTAAATGAAGTATTTTTCTGGGAACAATTTTCATTTGGGTTAGTTTCACAATAGGTTTGGGGCACAGTGTACTTGAAATGCTTTTTATTAGGGCCATAAAGGGTTAGCAACTGTAAATACTTATAGATGCCTCTTGTGAGCAGACAAGAACACATTGCACTGAAGGGGGCACTGGAAACTTGCATATTAATTAGTTTTTGTTAACGGCCATACCTCTAAAACAGGGTTTTCACTAATTAAAGCCCTTACAATTTTAACAGTACTTATTTACGAAATGCAATATCCTGTGAGATGTGTGGTTGGTAACATTAGCTCGTTATACGAGGTGACCCGAATCTCCAAAAACAGAAAAGGTTACTTATTTCTAATAACAGGTTGCAGCATGGGACTTTCCCCGAAACACATGATGTGCATCACCCCCACCATTTTTTATTTGTGCATGGAAAAGCATCCTCGGTGTTACAATAAATTGTGTTTTGGTGTCTACTGTAAGCGTGGTCATTGGTCAAGATGACACAATGTCTACCAGAACCCCAAAACGTCCCACTGTGCAAACAAAACCTTCCTTCTGGTATTGGTTAAGTCATAAGTGCAATACAAATCCCCTTCTCCAGGGAAGACGGCGATGCGCATGTCAAACTAGAATGGTTTCAATCTACTGTTGGAGGTAAGAAATGTGTTCCCTCCATGGCATGAACCGAGTCGGGAACCAAAAGCTTAGCATGAACTGCACACTAGTGATCTACTTCCGTGCACGTGGAGTGAGGTGTGAAGGGTAGCACACGTTCTTTGAAATAGTCTGCTACATTTTGGGTATTGTCTACCTTGATGATGGCACAAAAATGCAACATTTTGTTTGCTAGAGAACAACCTAACTGTATACACTGCACAATCCAGCTTGTAGTGCTCGACTTACCAATGGGATTCGATATTCGTAACAGAGGAGTTCTGTCTTCTGAAATCCTGGATCCCATTGATGCAGTATGAGAGCTCCCTGAATAATACACGTTTAACTACTGTTCCTTTTGGAGCAGAGGAAAAGCAAGCAAATGAACAGTCTGACAGGAAAATACATAGCTTACTTCAAGGGTAAATTTCGGCTGAAAGTACGTGGCTCTCTTATCTCTGCACTGGTACATAGGTCTAAAAGATTTTAAGTGCCTACATTTGCGTAAACCAGCGCAATCAAGTAAGGCTGGCACTTTTAACGGCAGGTGCTGGAGAAGAGAGTTGTACGCAGGTTTAAGAGGAAGCGACATTCGTTTGAATAAGCTAGGTGCTAAGGTGCCACCTTGGAGGAGCATTGCGCTAGGGTGGGAGATTCTGTATAACCGCTACCCGAAAGGGTGAAGGGTTTTTTGCTTTCCAGGTAGGCGTTTAAAAGATGCCACACGAATCATAGTAGAGAAAGAACTTAAAATATACATTTTGCACGGGGGTCTCTCCCATGTCAATCGTGAGCTACCAATAACTCCCAGAACGCCTTGGAGTATGTCACGCTGTAACTGTCTGACAATCAGGTATGGATTGACCGCCAAATCAAAAAAAAACAATATAGATCAATTTCTGTGAGGCTGGGAGCTGGCAGCAAAGTAGCATGCAGCTCCACTCTTCGGAAAAAAAGGTCATACCTAAACTGCTTCTATTACAGTTGCCAGCTCAATGCGCCAGTACTATGCATGACGAAGCTTATGTGGGAGACCTTCAGTATTGAAGGAAAGGGGATTAACCACCTGCACTCCGTACTGGGGGTAGGGTTTCTTTCCCTTTGCCCTTATTTTCCTTCCCTCCATTTTCTCCTTCCTTTCTTTCCTATTTGTTACTATTTGTCCTGGTTTTCTTTGTTCTTTATCTTTCTTTGTTTGCTCACTTTCTTTCTTTCCTTCCATTCCCTCTTTCCTTTATAAGAGTGCTTAGCTTCTGGTAGCAATCTCCAGATGCATTAATGTGTGTGTCCTGGTGGCTTCAGAGGTATACGCACACGCTTGGGGTAGGTTGGAGAGATATCTTTACTTGCAGAGAAAATTAGGCAGCTACCATTCAAAATGCATTATAGCTAGTAGCCGTGGTTAAGAATGCAAGGCATCCGTGTTAAAAATGTAGCTTCCTGATATAACTCTCTGTGGACATCAACCGATGGACTTCAGGGCACTTCGCTATGAAATTACGATGCCCAGCGTGGAGCAATGTTAATCCCCTGTCCAAGATGACAAAAAGGCTCCAATCGCAATTGAGCCACTCATTTTACAGGCGATTCATCAATAGCAGCGAATGAACAAACGTGGCACTCTTTGAAGCCACAGGGAACTCTTTTCCGACACAGTTTTTGCTATTAATTAGTACATTATTATGTTCAATGCAGTAGAATGTGTACTTCAGGGGCAGTGTTTAAGTTGCTTGGCCTTTATGTACCCTGGACTAATCAGCATAAAGGCAGTAGCTCGGATGAATTTTCTTCCATCAGAATTAACTCTCAAGATTGAGGAGAATGCCAACCGGGATCTTTAGATGCGAGGGCCACTGCTGGAGAAACTGCAGACGGCCGGGCAATCGGGTGGGCCCCCAGCTGCCCGGTCTCAGACAGGGAACTCCATGCCAAGCCGCAGACAATGCCGGATGCCCGGTCGAATTAATTCCCGGCGGCTAAGGGAAAAGGACAGCAGTGGGTGGTGATAAAGCCTGGTTGACCTCTGTGGTTTTGTGTCCTTGGGGTGGGGCAGAGTGAATGGCTGGAGAGGACCCCGCCCCCTCGGAGGGGGCAATGGTCCTTGAGAAAACATATTGGTAGTGGTGAGAACCTCAATAAATCTAGATCGGATGGTCAGGGATAGGGAGAGGCGCCACCCGGCGCGGCCTCCTCCAACTGTTACCTAGTATATTATGGGTCCATCCAGTGGGAGGAGCGGGATAGACAGATATATGTTGAGCCAGTATATGTTTCCTGGGGATATCCGTGATGCTCTACCTACGTCATTTGCTGCCTAGGTTTTCACTGTTATGTTTTATTTTCTGTGTGTATTTTTGTTCACTGTTTACCTTAACGGGGATGTACAGGGCTTCTAGCATTTTCAAATGTATTCCCTGGTGCGATTTGAGATCTGCACCCCAGATAGTCCATGGGACATTGTAAATGCAGGGTGGGTGCTTAACTCCATGAACTGTATCTTGATTTGCCATCCATTGTGCACGATGCGTTTTACAGGTGATCAAAATGTGTGCTACTGGCTGTATACTCCAAAATAAAAAGAAGTTTAAAAGAAAAAAAGCCTTCCAAGATAGAAAATGTTGCCTTTCCCCGATTTAAAAGATGTAAAATGGAAACTATAATCAGTGTCTTGTCAGGAGTTGATCTGGAAATGGCTAGCCGTTGCTTCTGAGCTTGTGATACCGACTGTTCAGCCACTCGTAAAGACATCTTGTAAAAGGCCATGACATTTAGTCAAGAAGAATCATTTTTGTGAATTCTCAGAAGCCTCTCCCTTATGGAATCTGCCGTCACTTTCACAGTACCTGTATATTAGCCCTTACTTTCTTTTCATACACCACTTTAGCAGGCTTCTTTTGAGGTTGGGCCTCCAGGTCACCAGATTGGTGGTGAGCAGAGCCTTAGGAATCGGTAACAGCAATTGTACAGCAACACTCTTAACTTTCTTCTCCGCAATATACAGTTTCTTGATGTTTCTTTCTGGTTGGAGCTCTGTGATAACATTTGAAGTCAGTGACCTTTTTCAGGCAGTAGTAATAAAATCACAGATACTGTTGCAGTAAGGATATGATGAAAGTTAGATCTCGATGTGCGGGCTGAAAAGCTCTCTCTAATGTAAGTGTCTTCGACCATGCCTGGCCTAGAGCCTTAATGACAGATGCCACTCGCAGGGTATATGGAACATTAAGAGTGTAGGGAGCGTGTCTCCAACATGATAACGTTCTCTAGTCCTAGCTGTGCTCAACTTGATGCAGTCGGACATGGGCATACCCGAGAGGACTAACTCACAGATTGCGAGTCAGTGTAGTAATTATTCTAAAAATAAACGTTCTCTTTCAAATGATTGTACCTGGGATCTGTGTACCTACAGGATGTTCATGCTGAGTGTGCGCAGAGACACTGGTGTCGTATTCAAGCCTGAAGTGAGGCATCGCCAGCTGCATCGTCTCCAGACCGTTAGGATCACCAGTTGACGCGCAGCCGGCGATGCCCTGACGAGTATACATCGGCACCGGCGTCTCCCATTTTCAGGAGACACTCCCATTCTAATTCTGGGCTGGGACAATCTGGTACATGATGCCCCACATCCCGCCGATACTATGAAGTTATTGTGAATTGTTCCGAAATTTTCATCCGTTGTTAGAGAATAATAATGCCCGGCTGCCACAGCGTTCCGTTATTTGTAATGAACTGAGACGTTACTGCCTAATCGTAGCTATCTGTGTTTTTATACTTTACCATGAGACACACTTGAAGTCATAGTACATCTTCTATATCCTGAATAGGCTACTTTGTGCAATAGACGGCTACCTGATGAAGGCGTGTATGCCGAAACACGAATGGGAGACATCTGCCGCACTGCCTGAATCAACGCTCCGTCCATTAAGTGGATTTGTACATATTGCAGGGGCGCAACTAGACCCACATTTCGGGGGGGGCTAACACCTCAAACCTGGAGGCGGAGCCAAATTCAGTGTCAGACTAAAAATTGCTTGTGGGTCATCCTGTCATTGTAGTGGTATAATGCATAGGGGTTATTTTTTTGCCAATACATCACAGCTCAATTCAAAGCACGCTGGGCTCTGACATTAATGTATTCATAATAGTATTTAACACGTTTTGAGGAAGTTTAGGACTTTCCTTCAAGGAATTCTAGTAGAACAAATATTAAATGTTGTATTTTAGTACACATTTAATGAGTTTACCTACTCTCACATGACATTTATAAATACAGTTTTGCCAACAATTAGTGACTTATGGATATGATGCACTGTAAAACACCTGAGTTGAATTGTATTAGCTTCAATCATTAGGCATTCAAAGTACTTTTAGAAGATATTTGGGTACCTCCATCATCCCTCCTCCCAGAGTGGTTCAAAAAATTGTGGCAAATAGTGCAGTTTAAGCATACTTCTATAGTTATTGTTTTACTGAATGAAATGAATGATTGGAAATAATATGTAAAGTGCACTTTTACCCTAACCAAGCAGCCTGGTTCTGAGCAATAAATGAAGGAGAGGTGGAGACTGCACTAATATGGAAAAGGCACGTTTCTTTTTTTTTTTTTGGAAGGGCTGAAGTCTCTGGAGACAGAGTTCCAGTGCTTTGATGCCAGAAATGAGCAGCATCAGCATCCAATAGGTACTTGCCTAATGTTAGGAATGCAGGCAGTTGACTACTGCAAAGCATAGGATTTTGGAAAGAATATAAAGAGTGATACAATGGTGAAGAAGCTGTTTTATGGAGAGCGCCAAGATCTAGAAACAACACTTTGACGTCACATTGTTTTACGTTCAAAGGCAATAGACAGTACAACAGTGAGTGAGAGGAGATTGTGAAGCAAGGGGGTAGTCCTCAGATGAGGCATCCAGGAGGGTTTGAATGATTTGAAAGCAGGAAGCCAAAGATAGACTTCCATTATCTAGTTGTGAGAAAATAGTTGAATTATAGCAAGAAGAGTTGGTTTTGCATAACATGAGGCTGCTGTTAATGCAAGTAGAAAATGTGCCTGATCTATTGAAAGAATGAGAAAAAGTCGTTGAACATGAAATCAGGATTTTTTGCTAAGTCAACCTCGAGTGGCCTATGGGTCCAGCTCCATCACCACCAAATTAAAGACCATATCTATTCATTGAAGGTTCCCTAAAGATGAAGCCCTCTGTGTTGTTACAATTTAGTTTTGATTTGACTTGATCCAGGAGGCAACTGTGAAAAAGCAAGATCATAATTTCTCTTGGGTAGACCCCAGAGCATTGCCAAAGAAAATAATCCTATGATATCATCTGTGTAGGACATCACAGAGAAACTAAAGGGTTGTATAAATAAAGTGAACTTAATAAGATAAAGAGTAAACAATGTAGGGCTCCGAGAAAAGCTCTGTGGGATTCTGCAAGTGAGAGGTCTCGGACATGACTAAAATACGGGGAAGTGGACTGTTTATGCCCTCTCAGATAGAAAAAAGGCAATACACTCCAGGGCAGTATCATCAATGCTACATTGCTCCAAATAATTGGTATTTTAATAAACATTGTATAAAGTTCAAAACAATCATGTTATTACAGTGCATATGAATATCACCTTAAAGCACATACTTTGTTATTTTAAAATGTACTCTTTATGTGACATAGCCTATCCTTCCATAAGTGCAGACATTAAGATGTATACCTCAGTAATACAAAAAAACTGTGTTGGGGGTCAGCTTTAACCTGGCACCTAAAGTTTCCATGAGTGAATGCTAACAGGCAATATTCCCCAGCCCAGGTTAACTAAGAGCAGCCAGTGGGCCTTCTTATTTTGCATACGTACTGAGCTTTAGCCACGAGTCCCATATTCAGGAAAGTTTCCGCGTCATCCGTGTTGCCACTAATCACCAATGTGCTGTCTACTAAGCCACTGGTGATAATCAGGCCCAGCGATTCATGGAGTGCCTCCACTGCTCCAGCAGCCCTCTCAGCTTGTGTAGAGTAGCGGATGGTCTGTCAATCTTTTGTGTTTTTTTCGTACGTTGCGGTCTGGATTTCAATCTGTTCTGGGATGACAAATAAATAGGGCTACCCGAGTTTGTCAGAGCTTCAGCCCATTTCCAAACTGCTGATGTATCAGTATAGATGTGGGATTTCCCATTGTACAAGACTTTCAGATCCGCTGGGAATGAAAACATGTACTTGAGGTGTAATTTAGGGAGTTGTTTCTTAACATCCAGATATGCTCTCCTCTGTTGTTGCACCATTGGAGTGCAATCTGGAAAAATCAGTACTTGTGTATCATCAATTGTGTATTGTCCATCAAGGCCAGACTGGAGCTTTTGTTGTGCCCTGACCCAAAACCCTGGCTATCTATATTGCCTAAACTGTGTGACCCTGGGCAATTGCTTTCCTTCACTGTGACTCTTTTTTCAGGATCATTATATTTTAAGGCACCTTGAAATAATTGTTCAGGATGCAAAATGTGCAGAAACCTATCTTGGATATTGTTTAATGCACCATAATGTTGCTCAATATATAACAATAAAGGCCTTATATAGGAGGCTCTAAACACCTGACTAGGCATGCTTGCCTACCACAACCTGTCAACTGGAAGCCAGACTTTTGTCACAGCATGGGCATGATCTGTTTCATAGCATGACTATGATTACAGTTAACCCTTCACCCTGAGAAAAATGCTGCACATCATGCCGACAGTCTCACTGATAGCGTATTGCATGGCCTCTTCAAGGAGCTGAATCTGAAGAAAATTGCCCTGCCTGTCCACTTTTTGGCAGTGCTGGGGTCATCTCAACTAGCACACTGCAAGATTATGCCTCTTTGTCTGAAGTATAACAGTTAGCTCTGTTGTGGCAAGTGAAACAAAATCGAGCAAACTCTGTAGTTGCAGTAGATTACATTATTGTAGGCCTGGCTGGCCCTTTGGATGGCAGTAGTTATAATATGGGCCTGTGCCTGTTCAACTGAGAAGAATGTTGTCAGGTAATAGGCTGTAAGTGTACTTAGTAACCCTTCCAAACAACATTCAGTGCTAAAGCCCTTTGTTTGTTCCGTGAGGCCCCCTATCTGAATATTGGTCCCCATAACTTTCCTTCTATTCAAGGAATGAGATTCTCTCTTGCTCGTTTTCAAAGTGCTTCCTGAGCACTCAGATCTCATGTCAGTTTTGCTTCGGCTTCTGATATTAAAACTGCCAGTTTCTTCTGATCAGAGTTAATCCTACATCAAGCACTAGAGTGTCAATCTTTGCTACCAGAGCTGCAGGAGTATGCTTTATAATGAGCAATATAGGTTCAATATGTCAGGAGTGTCCGCAGTTGCGGTTCACCCCTTACCCCCATGCCCTAATCTTCAACTGTCAGCTCTCCCCTGTCTCTTACCTTCTTCCTTGCATCTCACTGATTATTTCCCTCATACGCTCACCTTTCCCCCTGCTCCTTCCCTCACTCCTATAGCCTGTTACTTTCGCTCTGTGGTTCTGCCCCACATTCATCCATTTTTCCATCCATGCTGTAATTTCCCATCGGATTGCCACCTGGCCAGTGTGTTACCTAAATAGCGGATATTTTTAAGTAACAGCTGGTAAAAAAAAACCTTGTAACTCAACAAAAGCTCATAGTTATTCTGGTTTGAAATACAAGGTCCAAGCAGTTAATACAGGTATATATCCAGAGCCACTGGAGGTATGCAACTGTATGGCTGTGCTTTTTTCGCATAGTTGAATATTTGCTGCATTTGCCACAATCTGCAGATGTTTACAGAAAAAAAAAATGTTTTAGCTTAAACGTTCAAAAGTTACTAAAAACGCAGCTACATGTTGCCACACAGTGGAAGGACCTTGGCAAATGGTAACTGGTCACCTTTCTGTTGCTTATATCTGTATTTCAGTTTTAAACTGGTATTAATGAGATGCAACCAATGTTTAGACAGTGTTAAAAAGTGTAATAATTACAAATTAATATAGTGATGCTATAACAAAATGTGCAGCATTATGCCACATAATTTACTCAACCTTGCTGCATAATTTGGCTCTCCCCTTCTGCAGAATTTCAGTGGCCCTGCATATATCACATCAAAATTATTATCAAGCAACATACACAATTCCAAAATTATTATTAAAGCTAACAGAGTCTTTGCTGTTCAATATTTGTCTCTAAACATTTTTGATGACCTGCCTTTATGACTTTGATACTCAGTTGGGAAATGCAATAATTGCAGCTTCACATTCACTGTGCTCCAGATGAAGTCTTATTTTTGTCTATAATATCCGGGTGTGCATCGCGAACTCCTCAAGACTACTATACTTTCTGTAACACTCACTGTACTGTGTTCATTTTAAACCCCACTGTCATTTTAGTTTTGTGTCATTATAAAATAAAATGAAATTGCCTGAGCAAAATAGTTAAGAGTTTCGAGTGATTTATTTTTTATTTTTAAAACGCTAACAGCAGATTTAGTTGCTATTCACTTACCGGCCTCGTCCCCATTTGCATCTGAAAATGTGGTAACCCTTTGTACATAAACCGACTTTACAATCATCTCTTCCCTACATTCTCTGCAAAAGTCTGTTGTGATGAGGGTGTATTCCTTTTTGTTTGCAGGATACTCTGTTCATTCCTGGGCGGGGGCAGGGGGAGGGGTTGACTATACTTCACACCTTTAAACCCTGTAACGTTGCCAGTCTCGCCGCTGTTGTCATGCAGATACAGCCATTAAGGGATGAAAGAGTCATGCAGGGGAGTCTGCTAAAAGAAAGAAACATGTAAATAGGATAAACAAAAGGAAAGCTGTGACCGCCAGGGCTTTAGGACGGATCGAAAAATACCCTCGATGACCCTTGACTACTGCCTGGCTGCCTCAGCCCAGCCCACGGAACCTGACGGGGGGGGCTGAAGCCCCTTCAGCCCAATGGTTGTTGCGCGCCTGACATATTGATTGTTAAAATTTACCTCGTGAAATGACTAAATGTGAAATTTATATGAAATCCTAAATCATGACTAAAAATATAGAACAAAAAAATGTATACTTGAAAATAAACTAATAAATATATAACTATATTCTTCTCCAGAGTCTATATTATGGTTATAGGGTGTCCTATTGAGATAAACATATAATTCACCAACAAGACTGGTAATTTCAACTAAAAATAGTTTCTTTTATAGATATCCTTTCCTAGCTATAATTTCCTCACTTCAGGTTATTTCCCTATGTTATAGCTAGCTGTAATTATAGGGGTCCCTTGTTTTTCTAAAGAGTCGTATTCATGCCTTCCTGAATGTTCTTATCATGAAGCACTGAAGGTATCTTAAACTGATTCTCATTAAAGGAGAGCTCCTCCCATGGTCTTGTGTGACATTTTTTCCTATGAATAATATAGGGTCGGGGCGTGGCCAAGTAAGATGGCGGAGAGGACGTGATCTTGCTCAGCTCCGCGCCCGCCCAAACGATTGTTAGCCTTATCTGAGCTCCAGGTACGTCGTTTTTTGACTCCTTGGTGTCCGCTGCCTCCTGGGCGCTGTCTGGCCGGTGGGCGATGTTGGTGGAGCAAGGAGAAGGATATAGCGGCTGACGGTGCGGCAAGCTGGAGGAGATCACGGGCCCCGGGCGCCATTTTGTGGCTGCTTGGACCAGGAGTGCCGCGCGAGACTTAGAGCACCGGATTGCTTCGAGGAGCCCCCGTGCTGACCTCGAGGGGGGCCCCTCGCTGAGTTGCTGAGGAGAAGGGCGGCTGCTGTATGATTAACCGCCGTCGACGTAGAACGCCACAGGCGGAGGACTCCGAGCCGGTACCGGCACCACGTAGGGCGGCTCTGGAGGGGCAGGACGGCAGCGGGTGAGGGGCGGGGTTTGTTTCATGGGCCCTTGGTCTGCTGCGGTTGTGGGACAGCACTCCCCTCTGCTTTCGCGGGAGCCGCGGTGTGGTGCCTCTCCCCGCGCGCTTGTAATGTCCCGCTTCATTGCCTGACTTCAAGATGGCGGCAATGGGGATCCTGATGCTGGCTGCGGCCGTCTGCAGAGCTGAAGATACACTTAGAGCTGAGTGGTGGAGAGCCAGAATAGTGAACCCTGCCAAGGAGTCTACTTGTTGGTCTGAAGTTGGTCCCAGGAATCAGAGGGGGTCCCCCTCTGCGACTCATCTTCTTTGTGGGGGCCCCACACATGGGTCTAGCTTTGGAGGCATTCGGGAAGGCGTCCCCAGCCTTGGACATTGGGAGCATATCTCCTGGGTCGGTTTGAAAAACGTATTGCTCACTGCTGGGTTTGGTCGCCCGCCGGACACCGCGCAAGCTGGAGGAGGGGACCCTATGCCTCCTAAGAAGCACTCCAACAAAGTATCTCAATTGTAGGAAGGTGGCTACCTGACTATGGTTACCCCAGATTTTTTGCCTGTGTTTAGCTGGTTTTTTGACTTAGTTGACCTGGTTCCCTGCTAATCAGGGCCCCAGGCCATCTGCTCTCTCTGTAAAATGGATTCCATGTACCCTAGGTACATACCACAATTGGAAATGGACTCCTTGTCAGCCCCTGTATAATGCACTATAGGTGCCCAGGGCATAGGGGCCACCAAGGCCTACCAGGGGCTGCAGCATATCTTTTGCCACCCCTGGCTGGTTCTTAAATTGACACAACTGGCTGATCACTCAGCTGGGGTAAGGTGGTGTAATCACCCCTTGCTTAGATATAGTATACCTATATCTAAACCTATATCTGGACACATATTAACCTGTGAGCCACTCCTATGGAAGGCCTCATCAATCCTGGAGGCAGAGTGCGTGGTTTCATGTGAGATGGAGCTCTAGCATGAGCTGAGCCTGTCTGCAGCTGTCGGGAACAACTCCCTAAGCTGTTTCAGGATAACGCCATACCATATACTCTTAAGCGCCTTATAATCCTCGCGGTTATATAGCAACTCTGGTTTGGCTTTATCAAAACATGTCGTGTAAGGTGTCATACGATTTGGAATACTATCCCCTCGCCAGTTCTGGCGACGGGGATAGCATTCCACCCCTCTAGAGGGGTAAGACATGTTACTTTACTTAAATGCGGTTAATTTCTAAAAGGACCTTAGATCCACAAAATGGATGCCTCTGCCACAGACAAGAGTCTGACCCCCTGAAGCTGACCGAAACTCAGCCAAATGGGGCCTGGACAAAGGGTTTCCTGTTGCAGGGAGGTGTTACCCCCCCTCAGACAGGAGATAGTGGATTGTAGCAGGGAGGTTTGAAAGAAACCAGACACTGCATGGGGAGCACAAGGCTGCCCCTTGCATAATCCGGCCAAACCGGTTCTGGGGCACTCCAGCCCTCGTGCCAGGGCGGCCTGGATCAAAGGAAGGGGGTGTATCCACCCACTTCCTGGGTCCCACCCATAGGAGGGGACCTAGCAGGTAATCCAGCCCCCAAAATTAGTATAAGACTGGGAGCAGTGCCAATGCACTTTAGATTTCCTGAAAGAAACATAAGAAACGAAATTCTGGACCCTTCGACATCCTACTCAACGTGGAAGCCCGAAGAATCTCCCTTGCGGTCAAGGAGTGACCACCCTGCACCAGCAGGCACCATCCAGCCCTCGACGTCTACTTTGTTGCAGTTCCCGCCGGAACTCGAGCGACAGAGATCGACGAGATCAAGCTTGCCTGCCTTCCAACAGCCCGATCCACAGTCCCTGCAGAGCTGAGACCCGTGGAGGCGACCGGAAGCGTGGGGCACGCCATCTTGAATTGACCACGAGACGCTGACCGTGCAGCCCACGAGTGACCCTCGAAGCTGTGCACCGGGGTTTGAGAAGCCCCAACCCTGAGCCACTCTTGCACCGAAGCTCACCCCTCTACACTCATCGAGTGCTGCGTGGGGCCCTTCTGCTACTTTTGGCTCAACGCGTTGGCCCGGTCACTTGCCAGCCGGCTAGTGGCCCCTGTGCCAACGAAAACTTGAAAACGACTTCTGAATCTGGTTGCTCCAGATCTGCACCAGCTCCCCTGAAAAGGAGCCCCCACTCTGACCTTCCTGGTTCGAGTGAGAAGCAATCTCCCGGTTCCGCGTGGATTGCTTTTGCCAAGTGTTGTTTGCTCCAATCTTGAAGCCGACAGCGCCGACGGTGAGAGCCTGCGTGGGACAGATCGTGACCTGCTCCTGGACGTCGTAGATGCCCCAGAGCCCACGTGACAGCGGAGAGAAGCACCGCGACAGCGACCTGATTGCACCCGACATTGCCTGGTTCCGTCCTGGTTCCACCCTGGTCACTGCTGAGTGACCCAGACTCTGTCCCCTCTGCTTTCAGGTACTTTTCGACTCGAGTCCACCCTTGGACTCCACCGGACACTTCTCTTTCACCCCGCCTGCAGCCCTTTCAGCTCCAAGCACCAAGAGCCTGCGTGACGAAACCCGACTCAACTTCGACCCTGTGCACCCGCTTCCTGTGGGTGAGGTAACTTTGCTCCGCCGGTGTTCCCACACTGGTGCACACCTCTACGGTCTGTGTCTTAAGTTTTGTTCCTCTAGGTTCAGCGGAAGTGTCCTTAAACTTTAACTTTGTCATTTTTACGCACCATTGGTTAACATTGGTGCATGCGTGCGCTTTCCGCACTGCTCCCGAATCCCGTGGGCCTCTCCCGACTTCAGCACTGCTTGTCCTGACTGCTCCCAGCGATTCCCTAGGCCCTAGGCCTAACCACTGTTCGATTGGTATCTCTTATACCACTTGTTTAGTATATGGTTTGAGTGGCCACCCGCCCTCATCCATAATTGTGCAACTTGTATGTTTAAACTGTGCTTTTGATTTAACGCTTGTGCCCCTTTATTCATAAAGAATACTGGGGATTGTTTTTAGTAATAAACACATATATTTTTATAATATATACTTGTGTGGTGTCCTTTCATTTGATATTACAGGATTGTATGTGGTAAAACAGCTCGCTTAACACGACCTCTTAAGTTAAGCCTTTAGGCTGCTTAGTCCATGCTACCCCTAGGATAGCTTGTCTAACAAGGTTGACTTACAACCTGACACCATAAGGGATTGTTTGGTCTGATAATAGGTGGTTCCAGAATTGGAAACATCCCCTATCAGGCCAACTTCTCACATTGGTGAGCAGCGGTGCGGATTTGAGCTTGCTGTTGTTTTACCATTGCAATCTTTTATCAAATTGAAAGATCACATCAAGTACCTCTAGGTACATATAAATCAAAAGCTTAGCATATTAAGTTCTACTGAACTTAGTAGTTGTAGATTAAAGGGATTAGCACACCCTGACTACAACTCACTAGTAAGGTACAGTAGGAAAACACTTAGTGTAGGTAGGTGCATCACTTACACCACACTAGAGTCATGTCTGACACAGGAAAAGCCTCAGGGTCTACTCCTGTGACAGTTGACCTTACCCAGGCAACTTCCAGCTATGACAAACTAACCCGAAAGGACTTGATTGCCTTGTGCAAATCAAGAGGGTTAAAAAGGGGCAGAAGCCCCACCTGTCCAATCCTGATAGCCATTCTAGAACAGGATGACTTAGAAAGGGCAAAGGGAATTCCCCTAGGGTCAGGAAATGGAGAGAACCCACCTGTAACTGGTACCCCTCAGGAGGAAGAAGGAGAAGAAGGAGAAGAGGGGGATGAGGACTCAGAGGTTGAGGACACAGAAGACCAGGATCAGGAGGGTAGCCAGGTTGGAGTTGCCAGGCTTAGCCAGGCCAACTTAAACCTACTGGGGAATGGAGAGGGCCAGCACCTCCCCAGACCCTATAGCATTCTCCCAGGCAACAGAAGAGTGAGATCTCCCTCAGGGGACTCTCATATTTCTAGTGCCTCAAGAGAATCTGAGAGAGGTATGACTGCCTCTCAAAAGACTGAGCATAGGGCCAGAATGAGGGCTGTCAGACTCCAGATAGAGAGGGAGGAGGTAGCCCTGGCTCAAGCTAAACTTACCTTGGCTCAAGCTAGACTTACCTTGGCAAGAGAGCAGAAATTGAGTGGCTTAGATGCCACTGGTGGCAGCAATATTCCTAAAGAGAAACCCAGGTCCTATGATAGTAGAAACCTGACAAAGATTGTGCCCCCCTACAAGGAAGGGGATGACATCCACAAGTGGATAACTGCTCTTGAGAGAGCCTGCATGGTACAGCAGGTTCCTGAGGAACAGTGGGCAGCAATCTTATGGTACTCCTTTTCAGAGAAAGGGAGAGATAAGCTCCTCACTGTCAGACATGAGGATGCAAACAATTACAAAGTCCTGAAGAGTGTCCTAATAGATGGGTTTGGCTTAACCACTGAACAGTACAGGTTGAAGTTCAGAGACACCCAGAAGACACAGACTCAGGACTGGACTGATTTTGTCGATTGTGCAACTAAGGCTCTGGAGGGTTGGCTACATGGCAGCAAAGTACATGACTTTACAGGATTGTATAATTTGATTATGAGGGAGCAGATCCTAAGTAATTGTCAGAACCAGCTCTTACACCAGCACCTGGTGGACTCTGATCTGACCTCTCCCCAAGAATTGGGAAAGAAGGCAGACAAGTGGGTCAGAACCAGGATTAGGCCTAAGAATCAGGACAGTAACCAGAAGAAGGAGTCTACCAAGCCTCAAGATAAGGGTGGGGATAAAAATAAAGAAAAGACTTCCCCAGGGCCCCAAAACTCCAAGAATGGGGGTGGGTCCCAAGACACTTCTTCAACAGAGAAAAAGCCTTATTGTTATGCCTGTAAACAGGTTGGGCATTACAAAACAGACAACTGTTGTCCCAAGAATAACAATAAAGAGAATATACCTCCAAAGCCAGCTCCAACACCCCCTGTTACTGTCAGCAGTAATCCCCCAGGAAGTGGGAGCACACCCAGGAATCTGGGTGGGTTTACTTTTGGAGCACAGGAGGACCCTGGCCTATCCAGGTCCCCCTCCCCAAATGACCTTGTTTATGAGACTGGCAGGGGGTTTGCCAACTTCTCTGATTGCCCAAATACTTTGAGCAAATATAGACAAGAACCCATCATCAATGGTTTGAAAGTTGAAGCTTTTAGAGACACAGGGGCTAGCATCACCATGGTGGCTGACTGTATAGTCCCCTCTAAGCAACTTTTACCTGGTGCCACATACCAGGTAACAAACATTGATGGCATCAAAACAAATCATCCCATGGCAGTAGTAAGTCTCAGCTGGGGAGGTGTCATTGGCCCAAAGAGAGTGGCAGTGTCATCAAACTTGCCTGTGGACTGTCTACTTGGTAATGATTTGGAAATCTCAGCCTGGGCTGAGGTTGAACAGGAAATCCATTCTAGAATGGTAAATTCCAATGGAAAGGTTAGTGGGGCTGTAATGGCTACAGCCCCAATCCAAGATGTCCTTCCTGAAAAGGTTGGTAGGGCTGAGAAACTCTCTGCCCCATCTTTAGCAAAAGCTCTTCCTGAACAGAATAGCAAAGCTGTTATGATAACAGCAGAAACCCAAACTGAGTCTCCTCCTGAAAAGGTTGGTGGGGCTGTGATGGCCACAGCCCAAACTAAAACTGATATGTGTGTTGTGAAGCCTGAAATGATGGATAACTCCACACAAACTGAGAGCATGGAGGAGGAAGAGAAATCTCCCCTTCACCAGACTTTAGGACAGGATCAGCCTCCTCAGGGAACTGATCTTACCCCTGATGAAGGAACTGCCCCAGAGGTGGTTGGGCCTAGCCTGACAGAACCTCTGATGTCAGTGGACCCTTCTCAGGTGGGACCCAGTCTGGAGCAGGTAACCTGCCCCTCTCTACCTTGCCTTAGCCGGCCCAGGGCTGCAGAGGACAAGAAGGACAGTGAGACCCAGAGGGCCCCCTGTCAAATAAAGCACCCCCATCAACAGATTAGGGGCACCAAAACTAGTAGCCCTAGTGAGGTGAAAACTTTAAAAACTCCTGAGGGAGCCCCCTTAAAAACAGTTAGGGACCTCCCACAGATGGATTCTGTTGGGCACAGCCAAACCTGGGACCCAAAGGGCCCAAACCTGAACTGTCCCTCCAGCAAGCCAAACAGAGGGACCCAGCCTCCAGCTTTAGGTAGCCAGAGGTTGACCCCGAGAGCACAGTGCAACTCAGTTGAAGAAAGAAAGGCACACATGGTGGAAGATAATTGGAGGAAGCTAAGCCCTAAATTAGTAGAGCCTCACTTCAATACTCCATATCCAAACCAGCCTTTAACTTTGCATAAACACACCCAAGGTAGTGATTCCCTATGGTGGAGACCCTCTAATACCCAAAGGGTGAGGGACTGCTTAGTGGACCATGAGACAGGGGGTACCCATGCTAGTGCAGGTACTTCCTTATATGGCCACTCAGGCAATATAGGCTTACCTGGCCAAGGATAGCCTTATCTCCTTTCGTTTGGGGGGGGGGGTTATGTAGGAAGGTGGCTACCTGACTATGGTTACCCCAGATTTTTTGCCTGTGTTTAGCTGGTTTTTTGACTTAGTTGACCTGGTTCCCTGCTAATCAGGGCCCCAGGCCACCTGCTCTCTCTGTAAAATGGATTCCATGTCCCCTAGGTACATACCACAATTGGAAATGGACTCCTTGTCAGCCCCTGTATAATGCACTATAGGTGCCCAGGGCATAGGGGCCACCAAGGCCTACCAGGGGCTGCAGCATGTCTTTTGCCACCCCTGGCTGGTTCTTAAATTGACACAACTGGCTGATCACTCAGCTGGGGTAAGGTGGTGTAATCACCCCTTGCTTAGATATAGTATACCTATATCTAAACCTATATCTGGACACATATTAACCTGTGAGCCACTCCTATGGAAGGCCTCATCAATCCTGGAGGCAGAGTGCGTGGTTTCATGTGAGATGGAGCTCTAGCATGAGCTGAGCCTGTCTGCAGCTGTCGGGAACAACTCCCTAAGCTGTTTCAGGATAACGCCATACCATATACTCTTAAGCGCCTTATAATCCTCGCGGTTATATAGCAACTCTGGTTTGGCTTTATCAAAACATGTCGTGTAAGGTGTCATACGATTTGGAATACTATCCCCTCGCCAGTTCTGGCGACGGGGATAGCATTCCACCCCTCTAGAGGGGTAAGACATGTTACTTTACTTAAATGCGGTTAATTTCTAAAAGGATCTTAGATCCACAAAATGGATGCCTCTGCCACAGACAAGAGTCTGACCCCCTGAAGCTGACCGAAACTCAGCCAAATGGGGCCTGGACAAAGGGTTTCCTGTTGCAGGGAGGTGTTACCCCCCCTCAGACAGGAGATAGTGGATTGTAGCAGGGAGGTTTGAAAGAAACCAGACACTGCATGGGGAGCACAAGGCTGCCCCTTGCATAATCCGGCCAAACCGGTTCTGGGGCACTCCAGCCCTCGTGCCAGGGCGGCCTGGATCAAAGGAAGGGGGTGTATCCACCCACTTCCTGGGTCCCACCCATAGGAGGGGACCTAGCAGGTAATCCAGCCCCCAAAATTAGTATAAGACTGGGAGCAGTGCCAATGCACTTTAGATTTCCTGAAAGAAACATAAGAAACGAAATTCTGGACCCTTCGACATCCTACTCAACGTGGAAGCCCGAAGAATCTCCCTTGTGGTCAAGGAGTGACCACCCTGCACCAGCAGGCACCATCCAGCCCTCGACGTCTACTTTGTTGCAGTTCCCGCCGGAACTCGAGCGACAGAGATCGACGAGATCAAGCTTGCCTGCCTTCCAACAGCCCGATCCACAGTCCCTGCAGAGCTGAGACCCGTGGAGGCGACCGGAAGCGTGGGGCACGCCATCTTGAATTGACCACGAGACGCTGACCGTGCAGCCCACGAGTGACCCTCGAAGCTGTGCACCGGGGTTTGAGAAGCCCCAACCCTGAGCCACTCTTGCACCGAAGCTCACCCCTCTACACTCATCGAGTGCTGCGTGGGGCCCTTCTGCTACTTTTGGCTCAACGCGTTGGCCCGGTCACTTGCCAGCCGGCTAGTGGCCCCTGTGCCGACGAAAACTTGAAACGGACTTGTGAATCTGGTTGCTCCAGATCTGCACCAGCTCCCCTGAAAAGGAGCCCCCACTCTGACCTTCCTGGTTCGAGTGAGAAGCAATCTCCCGGTTCCGCGTGGATTGCTTTTGCCAAGTGTTGTTTGCTCCAATCTTGAAGCCGACAGCGCCGACGGTGAGAGCCTGCGTGGGACAGATCGTGACCTGCTCCTGGACGTCGTAGATGCCCCAGAGCCCACGTGACAGCGGAGAGAAGCACCGCGACAGCGACCTGATTGCACCCGACATTGCCTGGTTCCGTCCTGGTTCCACCCTGGTCACTGCTGAGTGACCCAGACTCTGTCCCCTCTGCTTTCAGGTACTTTTCGACTCGAGTCCACCCTTGGACTCCACCGGACACTTCTCTTTCACCCCGCCTGCAGCCCTTTCAGCTCCAAGCACCAAGAGCCTGCGTGACGAAACCCGACTCAACTTCGACCCTGTGCACCCGCTTCCTGTGGGTGAGGTAACTTTGCTCCGCCGGTGTTCCCACACTGGTGCACACCTCTAGGGTCTGTGTCTTAAGTTTTGTTCCTCTAGGTTCAGCGGAAGTGTCCTTAAACTTTAACTTTGTCATTTTTACGCACCATTGGTTAACATTGGTGCATGCGTGCGCTTTCCGCACTGCTCCCGAATCCCGTGGGCATCTCCCGACTTCAGCACTGCTTGTCCTGACTGCTCCCAGCGATTCCCTAGGCCCTAGGCCTAACCACTGTTCGATTGGTATCTCTTATACCACTTGTTTAGTATATGGTTTGAGTGGCCACCCGCCCTCATCCATAATTGTGCAACTTGTATGTTTAAACTGTGCTTTTGATTTAACGCTTGTGCCCCTTTATTCATAAAGAATACTGGGGATTGTTTTTAGTAATAAACACATATATTTTTATAATATATACTTGTGTGGTGTCCTTTCATTTGATATTACAGGATTGTATGTGGTAAAACAGCTCGCTTAACACGACCTCTTAAGTTAAGCCTTTAGGCTGCTTAGTCCATGCTACCCCTAGGATAGCTTGTCTAACAAGGTTGACTTACAACCTGACACCATAAGGGATTGTTTGGTCTGATAATAGGTGGTTCCAGAATTGGAAACATCCCCTATCGGGCCAACTTCTCACATCAATACTTTAAGGTCTCCGAGAAACCAAATTCATTGGGGGACGCCACACACTCGCCCGAAATGCCGCTTACACGTGAGGACCTGGTGGCTACCCTCTGAGTCTTTAAAGTGGAGCTCTGTCGTGAATTTAAACAGGACTTGCGAACATCTGTTGACCAATTGAGGGCCGACCTCACGGAAAAGCTCACTACTCTGCGACAGGATGTGGATGCAGTGGGGTCCAGAATCCTGGAGGTGGAGTGGCAAACACAGAGTTTGGCGGCGACCCAGGCCTCAATGCAAGAACAACAGGCCCTTCACGCTCAGCTCCAGCAAGCCATACTCAAGGCAGAGGATTTGGAGAATAGGTCCCGGAGGGAAAATATTAGGATCCGGAATCTGGAGGAGGTGCGGAGGGACCGGACCTGGAAGCCTTTGTTTCTGGTCTCTTCGCTGAGATTTGTGTGCCTCAGCAGCTCAAAATCAAGATAGAGAGAGTTCATCGGGTGGGTACACTTCAGGCGGGGAGTCGCAAGCACCCTCGAGATGTCCTGGTCAAGCTGTATTCCTTCAAGGTGAAAGAAGCTATCCTCTTGGCCTCAAGGAAACTGAAGGAGGTGTCCTTCCAAGGCCATGGGTGTTCTCTCTATCAAGACTTGGCTTGGGCGACCCTGGCCCGCCGTCAGGCGTTACGTCCTATCACCGCAAAACTGCAGGAAGACAAGATTCGCTATAGGTGGTCCTTGCCCTTTGGACTCATTTTTGAGCATGGCAACAAAACTCGCCACATCTCCGAGCTGGTGGAGGGGCTGCGTGTGCTGGGTCTTCCACTCCCAGAAGAGTCTCCTGCCGCGGGTTCCAAGGCCCCGGCAGGGTCATCGCGGAGTGACCCCAATCCTTGGCGCACCGTCACAAGGAGCCGTTGAAGCCCCTTTGTCTGTTCCTGATTTGCTGTGTGTTTCCCGATCCTTCCGGGCGGACTCTGAGGTTGACGGCCTGCTGGCTAGCTGTGTCGTTGGGGGGACCCCGGCAGGGTCGGGCCACACTAGTCTTGCCCATCAGGGCCTCCTTTCTACATCCGGATATGTCTCGCCGCTGGAGCTCTCGAGGGGTCGTCATTACCGGAGACTCAGGCGGTCTTCCGACCTCTGATACTTGTCCTCAGAGCAGCTTGGACTCCTCTCATCCTCGGGGGTAGCTTCCCTCCTGATGCTGGTTCATCTTGTAGCTCTGCAGATACTTCAAGGCCCAATGGACGATGGTGTTGCCAAGCCTGGGCCCGGCGGTGGGCGAGAGTTACTGAGTGCTGCATCATCATACTAAGGACATGAGGTTTTTATTTTTTTCTTGGTTGCCTGCCATTCTACTGTTCCCTAGTTATTCTTGACATTTTGATTGGGGGTGCGGGCCTTGTCTGTGACACCCATTATTCTTCCCTATGTGTTTGGGGGGGGGGGGTCTAGGCCGGGGGCCCTCGGGCCTTACGGTGGCGTTGTGGGGGGTGGAAGGGAGGGTTTCGGAGGGGGGGTATTCGGTGGCGACTGGGGGGGGGGGGGTGGTTTTGTGCATCTTGTGTTCTCTTTTTTGTGAGACTGGCTTATAACCCTTTAGCGATACGTGGGATGGCAGAAGACATTGCTTCTTGGAATGTCAAGGGGTTGAACTCCCCAGAGAAAATGCAACACATTTGGTAGTATTTGAATGATCACAAATTTGAAGTGGTAGCCTTGCAAGAAACTCCTCTTAAGAGGGGTGAGGTTTCTAGGTTACGTCACAGGAATTACCTGATGATTTATACGTCCGCCGCCACAACGAAACACAATGGGGTGGCCCTGCTTTTCCAGGTTTCTGCGAGTTTCCAACTTGAGTCTTGCAAATCAGATAAGGAGGGGAGGCTGTTAGTCAAGGGCCGCTTGAGGGGTAAGCTATGCACCTTTCTCTCATTATATGCACCTAATTTGGGGAAATCTACATTCCCTTCACATGCTCTTGACCAGATGGGGGGGTTTGCGGAGGGTCCTATTGTGCTTTTAGGGGATTTTAACCTCACGTTGCAGGGGTCTTTGGATAGCTCCGGTTCCACCAGGGCGGCCACTAACACCTTCTCGAGTAGACTACGACAGAAAGTCTTTGATCTGGGGTTACTTGATGCCTGGCATTCCCTCCACCCCACTACCAAAGACTACACTCATTTTTCACATGTCCATAGGACGTATTCCAGAATTGATTACATTTTTATTAGTCAATCCCTGCTGGGGGCCCTCCAGGCTGCCCAGATTCTTCCGATTTCAGTGTCCGACCATAGTTTGATCACTCTGGGCCTTCAATGGAGTGGGACCTCTCCTAGAACACCTCAGTGGTATTTCCCCCTAGCTCTGACCAGGGATCCTGCGGCTAGAGACAACCTTAGAACGGCTATTGCTGATTTTTTCCTTCATAACGATGCGCAGGACACCACCACCCAAAACACCTTGATTCGGGGGAAGTGTATCCAACTTAATTCGAATTTAAACAAACATCGTACAAGGGAAAGGGATGCTCTGGAGAGAGAATTGGAAGTAGTGGAACAGGCCAATAAAGCCAACCCAACACGCGCCCTCCAGAGGCAACTTACTGCTCTCCGGGGAAAACTGAGAGCCATATACTCTAATCGGGCGGAGTTCACCCTGTTAAAACTTCGTCAGGCCTCTTTCACACAGGGCAACAAGGTGGGCCCGCACCTAGCACGCCGGCGTAGGGTACAATGGGAGAGGGGGGATTTTGGACCGACAGGGTCACCTCACGCATTCCGACACCGCTAAGGCTAACATATTCGGGGAGTTCTATAGTGAGCTCTATCAAGGCACCACCCCGGACACAGGGCTGCAACAGCGATTCTTAGATGGCCTTGCCCTTCCGCAATTGTCGAAGACGTCGGCCGCAGAGTTAGATTCCCCCATCACTCCAGAGGTGGTCAGGGAGGCCATCTCGAAACTCAAATTGCAGAAAGTCCCGGGTCCTGATGGCCTTACGGCTCACTTCTACAGATGTCTCTCGACAGAGCTCATTCCTCATCTTACGGCTCTATTTCAGGCCATTGCCTCTGACAGGTGGGTTTCTAGTTCAATGGCGGAAGCTGTGATTACGGTGACCCCCAAAGCGGGTAAGGATCCACAACTCTGCGGCTCCTATAGACCTATCGCCCTTCTCAATTTGGACGCCAAGCTGTATTCTGAGATTCTTGCAGCGCGTCTGGAATCTCTGATGCCGGCGCTAAGTCATCCCGACCAGTCGGGATTTATAAAAGGGCAGGCAAACGTCATCAGGCATACGGTTCACCTGATTGAGAAAGCTACGAAGCTTCGGATTCCCGCGGTACTGGTAGGCCTCAACGCGGAGAAGGCCTTTGACCGGCTGGACTGGTCTTTCCTCTTTTTAACCTTGCGGAAATTCGGGGATTCTTTGATCAACATGGTGAAAGCCAACTATCACCATCCCACTCCCCGTGTGACGGTTAACGTTGCTACTCCTCCCCCTTCGCTCTGAGTAGAGGCACCCGTCAGGGGTGCCCCCTCTCACCTCTTTTGTTCGCCCTGAGTATCGAACCTGTGGTGTTTAGGTTTCGAATCGACGAGGAGATCCGGGTCATCCCCTTCGGTGGAGCTGTGCATAAAGCCTCATTGTTTGCCGATGACATACTCCTCACGCTTGAAGATCCGGTCTGTTCGTCGTCAGCGGTGCAAAGAGAACTACGAAGCTTTGAGCAAATGGCTGGCTTCAAGATAATTATACGAAATCACTCATACTTAATCTTAACCTCTCCCCTGCTGAGGTGTCCCGTTTGAAACTTTTGAAGCCTTTCCAATGGGCTAAGCACTCTTTGCTTTACACCTCACAGCTAAATTAAGTGATCTCTACAAGCTGAATCATCCACCCTTAATGTCTCAACTCCAGCAAGATTTTAAACGGTGGTCACCTCTTTATATTTCTTGGCTGGGGCGAATCAACGTAATAAATATGACAGTCCTACCTAAATTCTTATACTTTTTTCAGGCGCTCCCTATTGAACTGGATGGGACTCTGCTACCGAACCTCCGCACTCTGGTCACCAAATTTCTTTGGCAAGAGGGAAGGACGCGCCTACCCCATCATGTACTCCAACGTCCGCGAGTCCAAGGTGGTTTAGCCCTACCTGACTTCACTCTATATTACCAGGCGGCCAGTTGCGGGTTGTAACCGAGTGGTCAGCCAGGGAATCCGATAAGCATTGGCTTCACATGGACCGCTCTGTGGTGGGGAGGTATATATGGGATGTACTGTAGAAACCCAGAAAGGATGACCCTCCCAATGCTAAGCTCAGCACTCCCACCTGTACGACTTTGTCCACGTGGGACAAGGTTACCAAGAGGGCGGCGTGGACCTCTTTCCCTTCCCCATACACGCCCATTCATTTCAACCCAGATTTCCCCCGGCATTACATGAGTGCCCTTCTATAGTTGGAGGAGGAGAGACTGCCTTAAAATCGCTGACTTGTTTTGTTATGGAGAGGTTCTATCGTTCGCTGAATGGCGGAAAGAATTTGCGCTTCCACAGAGTGAGCATTACCACTACTTGCCGCTCAAACACTGGGTCTTGACACCTTCCATTCAAGAGGCGGTCACTAGAGAACTTACAGATATAGAGAAGTTTGTAGCCCTTAGGGCGGGTTCTATGAAGGGTGCCATTTTGGCTATTTAGGCTATGCTGCTCTGCACGGCTTACCCCCTCCGAGCACGATATATGTCCTTTGGGGAGGGACGTTACGGATGGGGAATGAGCCCATCTTTGGAGGGATATTTTTAAGCATAATAGGTCACTGGCAATTCGAGAAGCCCGCTATAAACCCTTATACGATTGGTACCTATACCCTACAAAGCTTCGACGTATCTTCCCTGACACTTCAGACCTTTGTTGGAGGAGATGTGGGCTCCAAGGGGACTTTAGGCATATTCTGGTGGGATTGTCCTAAGATTCGGCCTTTTTGGGAAGAGATCCTTTCTCATATCAAAGACATACTGGGCTACCTGATAACAACCTTCTGTGACTTTACCCTCCTTGGCCTCCGAGATCCCCTCCTGGCCTGGCAAACTAAGGCTGAAAAAGCAATCTTGTAGACATGCCTGGGGGTGGCCAAACTCACTTAAACAGCTGCATGGAAGAAGACGGCAATTTCGTTGTGGCATGCTCAATTATGGAGGATCATTTAGTCACCACCAGGTTGAGGGGTGGGGGGACTTGTTTGATTTGGGGTTGGGGGGTTGTATGTTCTTGAAAAAGGCTTCATCCATTCTTTACTGGACTGTGGTCGGCAGGGGTGTCATGCGAAGCTGAACCCATCATAACTATTGGTATTGCAACCCTGGGATCTGCCTGCCCCATTATACCCTTGTGGGTGCTGTCTTTTGTATGTAAAATGGTTTGATGCTTAATAAAAAGACAAATTTGAATAATATAGGGTCATATGGTTTTTATTGTATTTATTATCATGTACATTAGTTGTATGTATAAATGGATTGTCGTCTTTTTTATAATGAAGCTGTACAGACTTTTATGATAAATGTATCGATATAAAGTACATACAACAACAACAACAATATAGGGTCCAAAAGCTTCACATACGTTATTTTTGCTTGTTTGGAGACTGTCATTGTTTTGGCAATGAAACGTCTTTGAAATCTGTGATGTTGATGCTGGAGGGGTACCAAGGACATTTCTATATTTTTTCTAACCCAAGAGATATCTCTCTCAAGTTTCCTTTCATCTTTCAAAACCATTTGTTTAGTTGTCAATGCAGACTTCACCCCAGAAATTTTTGGATGTTTAAGATTTGCAATTGGAGGCTATATCCGATTGTTCAATTTGACTGAACTAAATACACCGTGCATCCGGTGCTGGTGCCTAAAAATAAAACTGCAAATGTTTTCTCACCAATTCTTCGAGGGCCTCAGTATGAGCTACACGCAAGTACTCCACTGACAGTCTTTCCCATAAAGACTCAATTTACACACCTCATATTACAAACTCTCAGCACAGAAGATACTTCTAGCAAAGATTTGCAGTTTTTTTCCCACTATCAACCCTGAAAGATGGAAGAAAGCCATGCATTCAAAATATTTGAGAGTCAGTATTTCACTGCCTCTACCACTAAGCTTAGAAGTTCAGGACAGCCAACTAACTACCTGTGATAAAATGTCAGCCACGGTCAGCCTCCGCCTGGGTCCCTCCCCCCTGCGGCGGCGGAGTACCTGCAAACCCACTTGCTCAAGGGGTTTGACAAGGAAGTCACAGCGCGCCTCAAATCCGAATGTCCCCGCCCTGACCTGGCCCATAAGGTGGCCCTTACACCAGACATTGACACATCGATGAATAAGTTTCTGAAGAAAAACAAAACTAAACAAGACCCCAAGAAGGGGATTGACCGCACGCTGAGAGCGTGCCAGGATAAGGTCCTCGACCTTTCAGGCCCTTTGGCAAAAATACTCAAATTGGCTCTCCAGGCTCAGGAGACAGGTGCTGCCATCCACCCTGATGTCCTAGCTGGGTGGGCTCAAAGAGCTACCTGCATGTTAGGAAATGCTAACTGCGCCCTTGCTTCAGAACTAAGGAAATCGGTTCTGCTCCGAACCGACCCCAATTAGTGGAATTAGCCTCATCAGAGCCAGGGCCTTTGGCAGAAGGTCAACTGTTCGGAGACAAATTTGTGAAAGATATCGCCAAATTTGTTAGCACGTTTCCTTCATTGGACAAATCTCAGGCTTCTTTAAAAAGGGTTCTGCACCAGGTCTCCGGGAAGGCCGGACGTGGTAGAGGACGCTCGACCGGCCGCTACTCAAATAGAAGTCCTCAAAGAGGGTATGCCCCAAGGCGTGACAGAGGTTACACCCAAGAACCGGAACAGGCGGGATTCTATCCGTCCAAATCGCGCGGCTACAGGGGCCGCTTCAACCGGGGTGTCAACCGAGGTTACAAGAATTTTAACAATCCATCCTCTGGTAAGTCCTGTATGTCTGACCACCACTCTAGGGGGCAGGCTGCGACATTTTGTGGCGAATTGGGCGAAATTAACCTCAGATGTTTGGGTCCTTCAGACTGTGCAGGGTTACCAGATAGAAATGTTGGAGTGTCCCCGTCAGGTTTTCCCCCCTCATCCTCTCCTTTTTTCCCATCTAGAACAGAGTTTTATAGACTCAGAGCTGTTAGCCAAGGAGGCTATTGCTGTAGGAGCCTTCATTCCAGAAGGGGTTTGCAGCAACGTCTTTTTGGTGCAGAAAAAAGGGGGCGGGCAACGCCTGGTGTTAAATTTGAGAGATTTCAATCCTTATGTAGTGTATCGCCACTTCAAGATGGCGGGTATCCACCTCTTGCGAGATCTCCTGTTTGAGAAAGACTGGATGGTCCGGTTGGACTTGAAGGATGCTTATCTCACGGTCCCTATCTGCCCCTCACATCAGAAGTTCTTGCAGTTCCAATGGAAAGGGCGGTGGTACCGGTATCACTCGCTTCCCTTTGGTCTCTCCTAAGCTCCTTGGGTGTTCACCAAGCTCCTCAAGCCAGTGGTCTCTCATCTTTGAGAGCTGGGGGTGCGTCTTATTGTGTATTTGGACGACATGCTAATTCTGGCGCAAGATCGGAATCTCCTCCTCACTCATCTGGAGTGGACGATGTCCTTGTTACAGAATCTGGGGTTCGTCGTCAATGTAAAAAAATCTGTGATGCTTCCAGGTCAGCAGATGGAATTCCTGGGTTTCCTGATAGATTCAGTTTCTGCTCCGCTCCTTCTTCCGGTGAGCAAAACCAGGTCTATAAAGAGGGAGATCAGAACCACCCTGTCCAAGGAATTGATTTCCTTGCGGGTTATAGCGAGGATTGTGGGTCTCCTGGCATCCTCGATTCAAGCCATTTTCCCAGATCCTTTACACTACAGAGCCCCTCAGAGACTGAAAATCTTTTACATTCAAAGGAAATTTCATTACGATCATCTCATCCCCCCATCTCCGAAAGTTCGAGAGGAGCTTCGGTGGTGGCTGGATCACATGATAGCCTGGAATAGGCGAGCAATTTTCGGCACCGCCCCGGCCGTGGTCGTCGAGTCCGACACCATCCAATGGGGTTGGGGCGCTCGCTGTGGGGAATTTACCACAGGACGATGGTCAACAGAAGAACTAAAATTGCACATAAACTGTCTAGAGTTGTTGGCAGGGTATTTTGCCATCAAGTCTCTCACCCCTGAAGAGCAATTGTTGCATCCTACTTCGAATGGACAAGGTCTCAGCGGTGAGATACATCAATCGATTAGGGGGGTAGTCCACATTGTGAAGGAGTTTTGGCATTTTTGCCTGGAGCGCAAGATCTCTGTAGTGGCAGAGTATCTCCCGGGGAAATTCAATCAGATTGCGGATTGGAATTCCCGGTTCCTTCGGGATTTCAGCGACTGGAGGCTTCAACCCTCGTTGTTTGCTCAGATCATGACTATGCGAGGCCCATGCCAGATAGATCTGTTTGCATCTCGTCTCAATGCCCAACTTCCCCTGTTCTTCAGTTGGAGGCCGGATCCAATGGCGATGGGAACGGATGCGTTCCTACAACATTGGGGACAACAGAGGAATTATGCTTTTCCTCCGTTTGCACTGATACCGAGGGTGGCGGCCTTTGTCCGTCGTCAGAGGGCTTCTCTAGTGTTGGCGACTCCGTTTTGGTCGACTCAGTCGTGGTTTCCCACACTGTTGGAGTTATCTGTGGACCTTCCTTTCAGACTTCCAGTTTTACCGACTCTTCTCCAGGACCCAGTTGGGGCGAGCCACCCGTTGGTCTTGCAGAACCAGTTGACACTGATGGTGTGGACGCTCTCAGGAGACATGAGAGCATGGCAGGACTTTCACAGGCGGCTGCCAGCTTTATGCAACAAGCGTGGGCTCCTTCCACCCGGAAACGATATTCTGCTTCATGGAAAAGATGGGTGGGTTGGTGCCTTCCAAGACAAGTGAAACCTGTGGGATCAAATATAACTGAAGTGTTGAATTTCTTGTCTGAATGTGCTGAATCAGACCTGGCATACAGGTCAGTCAATAACTTCCGATCGGCAATTTCAGATGGACATGACCATTTTGATGGGAAACCGGTGGGGATGCATCCCCTGGTTTGTAAGCTACTTAAGGGCGTCCGTGTTGCTAACCCTCCTTGGCCCAGAGGAGGAGGAGTAACATCCCTTTATGGGATGTTAAAGTTCTCTCTCTTTTGGAATCCTGGCCCGATAATGGTCATTTGTCTTTGAAACAGCTTTCTGCCAAGCTTACTATGTTACTGTGTCCCATATCATGTCGTAGAGTATCGGATGTTAGAGCCTTAAATTTAGCCGGTAGGATGTTTTCTCCACAGGGTGTTTCTTTTGTTATCACAAGACGGACTAAGACCATGTCTCGTTCAGTGGAGTATCCTGCTTTTCCACATAATACCAAATTATGCGCTTTACAGTGTTTAAAATGTTATGAAGAACGTACTATTGCATACAGAGCTGAACCTTTGGGTCAATTGCTTATTTCTGTTCAGAAACCTTTTAAACCAGTCGCTGCTGCTACCTTAGCCAGATGGGTTCGTTGGGTGATGTCAGAGGCTGGCATTGACATTTCTGTTTATGGTGCTCATTCCGCTAGGGGAGCCATGGCCTCTAAAGCATATTTGTTAGGATCCCGTTTGGAAGACATCTTCAAGGCTGCTGATTGGTCTTCTGATTCAATGTTTAAAATGTTTTATTCTAAACATATTCCTCATGTTTCGGATGCTGTGATTGAAGAGCTGTGATTGAAGAGCTTTGAACCAGCATAATCAGAAGCCTCCGGTCCTGCCATAGAATACAACATTTTCTAGCTATTGCGACAAGAATTTTAGATTCTATTAAGGACACGGAGGCGAGGATTATCCCACCCATTGGGACAGTTATGCAACTGTAAAGTTGTTTTGAAGTTATGTTGTTTAGCAACTGTTATGCCCACCCGATGAGAAATGAAGTTATGGGCTCCCTTTCTCAAACTTATTTTTCTGTTTTGTTGAAAGTAGGCTGAAACCGTCAACATTATCGGCGCCCTCTTGCTCTCCTTAACCTTTTTGTGCGCGTAAAACAGCCGCCATCTTGAACACCATGGCTTCCCTGCTCCCGCCGAGAGCCAGCGCGCCTCTCTCCCACTCCTAACTTCGCCGGCATCCCCCGCATACTGACAACCCCCCTGCCTGCACCTGCCGCGAATCATAAAACCCCTCTTCAGCGCTGCTCTGCCCCAGACCCTCGTCCTGTTCCCAGCGCGACACCTCCCCTCTTCCCATTTATGATCCCCGGCCCTTTGATGCAAACCCCATTTCCCCGTGTGCCCGTTTGTCTTCCCCGTTCCCAGGCCGACACCCAGCTCTGCCGATACCAATCCCTTGCCCCTCCCCGTACAATAGAAAGCTTCCCTCCTCAAAGGACCCCCGAGATGATCAAAGCCCCCCCATCCCACGAGATCCGATCGAAACCCACACACTCCGTGGATCGGCGGAATATCCAGCTGCGCGATGATCATCACCTGTTGTGAACGGGGCGGGGACTTCCACTGTAATCTTGCGTGGGAACGGGCTGGGAAGGGGGGGATTCTAAGGATGTCTTTCCGTACATCAAAGTATCGACGAAAATGTGTAACATGCAATAAACAGATAAACGTGTGTATAAGAGGCCAGGCCTCAGGGATGCAGTTAGAGCACCTCAGAACGATACCTTCTGTCCGTTTCGTTGTGTTCTCCTCCGGAGAGAATAAAATCCTTGTTTCCTGCCTTCCAGTCTCCAGCGCCTGCCTCTTCAATAGTTTAACTTCTTTGTGGGTTCAAGAGGCGACACCGCCGGGCAATACTTAAGGATCTTATATTCTGGTTGGTAGTGCCCCCCATTTAGTTTCTACAATTGGCGTCCCAAGCGTGGGGCCCATCAGCGACCCATGGATCCAGTGGGAGAGGTCCTGACGACAAAGTGAACGACTGCAACGATCGGGAACGCGTCTGTCCGATAGACCCTCGTCTGACAGCCGATCATCCGAACTTCACTGGTTCCGAACAGACCTCTCTCGAGTGATCTACGGTCCTGACTGGGAACCATCAGGAGTGCCGCGAGGATAACGAAGAAGAGAGGACGATCGGGCGCTGGATTCGGAAGACAGGAAACTGTCCATGCGGTCCGGGTAAGGTCGTGTCACCACGACAAGTTGCGAAAAAATTGCTTGATTGCTTGTTTGTTAAAAAAATACTAGTATTGCTCTTTTTATTTATTTAGAGATTCACTGTCTGCAAACGGAGAAACAACAGGCTCTCTCTTTGCAAGCAGTGGAGGATAGGTAGGGCAGAAGCCGTGCTTATTTTTTCTCCCCCACTCAATAATCACTTGAAACTGAACTGTTGTTCGCAAACTATTGTTTCCTGGAGATTCCCTGTCTGCAAACAGGGAAGAGACCACCCTTTTTGCAGATAGTGAAAAGGGTAGGTAACGCAGATCTTTGCGGACCTACTCATTCTCCCCATTGTTATTTATTGGTCTTTTGTTATCTTGATCCATGAGGTATTCACTGCCTGCAAACAACGTAGAATAGAAATATTCTGTCCAGTCTTTGCACCTAGTGATAAGATAGGCAGTGCTGACTTTTTAGTCCCTCGTTACGAGCCGTCATGTCTGTCTTCTCCCCACTGATTAGTAGCCTGTTTAGCCCGGACCGCCTATTAGAGATGGACCATCCAGCCCCACTGGAAGGCACCCCTAATAAGGACATGTTCATGAAGCATGGATTGACCGCTATAGCCTATAGTAAACTATGGCATAAATATACAAAAAAGGGTCAAGAAAGTCAATGGCCCCTGATAGGATCCTTCGATGATGATAAAATAAAAACGCTAGAAACTGCCCTGGGTAAAAACAAGACAACACCTACTATGCTTGACAGCTTCGGCATGTGGCGAAAAGAAACTGAACAACGTAAAAAGAAAACTGAGAGTAGGTTGGAAAAAGAGCTGCAAAAAGCAGCCCACCTAGCTGCTCAGAGACTAAAAAAGGAGATAAAAGAAAGAGAGAAAGCTAAACAGAAACTAGAAATGGAAACGCCAAGCCAGGGTCCGGTTAGAACCCCCTCCATGCTCTACCCTGATTTACCCTCGAAACGACAAGCCAATGAGGACCTGCTGTTAGGTCCTCCTATCATCTACATGCCCCCTCCATATGCCCCTTCTCAACCCTTGGCGCAGCATGCGCCACCCCCAGGTACAAACGAAGGTACCGCCACAGCGTCGGCCCCAATGGCCTCTGTGCCAGCCGAACCCCTTGTATTAAAACCCGCACCAACAACAACGTTAGACGACCATGAGACTCGAGGGGCTGGCCCTGCAAGAACAAACAGGCTAGACAAAGATGAGCGAGCGGGGATCGACAAAATAGCAAGGACACTGGTAGAAAGGAAGGATGATGAAGAGTACATCGCAGATATGTTCAGCTCGTATATAGGGAGTCACAGACGACATTTTACCGTACGACTGTGTTATCATGTCTTGAATGCATACGAGGACCGATATCGAGACAAAGGTCCCGAGAGTCTAAGGACTCTGTACCGGAAGGTCGATATCGGGGATGAGGGCGAGTGTGATGTGTCGGACCTCCTTACGCGTACGCTTGAGGTTTTCCGCCACCTCACTGAACGAAAACCGGGAGCTAAATCCGCAGCCCCCGTAGTGACTGAACCACCAACCGAGCAATCTAACACCATGATGCCAATACGTGAGGCTGCCCCTTACTGGGTTCCTCCTAGGGGTACAGGGACTCACGATGATGCAAACAACCAAGATGCGAAGGGAAGGGTAGTGTACAATTGGGTCTACCAGCCGTGGGACCGGCAAGAGATACTGACATTCCGGAAATCTCTACCCGACCTACGTAAAAACCCCACTGCCTTCTATACTGAATTGGGTACAGCCCTGGGTTCAACGATCATGACCCTGGCTGACATCGACTTGTTCTTCGGGTTATGTCTACCAGCTGATGTGTGGAAGCAAATCCGGAAAGTCGACCACCTTGAGCTGTTTGGACATACCTGGTCACAACTCGACGACCTGGACAAACAACGGGGACCAGGACAAAAGCCGTTGAAATCCATTCTAGACCTCCCAGATAAAATCGTAGAGAAATTAAAAACCCTAATCCCAGAAAAGAAAGTGGACTGGTCGATAGTAACAGCCTGTCGCCAAAAACCCCAGGAGGATGTATCGGAATACTTCTCCCGGTTTGAAACGGTGTTCTCCGATTACAGCGGCCAGGACATGACCACTGCAACCGGACACCATCTGTTTGTCCAGAATTATGTTAAGGGCCTATCATCGGAAATCTCCCAGAAACTACAGGCCAGCGAGAGTAGTTGGGCAGCCTCCAAACCTACAGCGATTCTCCAAATGGCCCAATATTATGAGCATCAGAAAAATGAAAACGATAGGGCGACAGAGAAAAAGAAGAAAGACTTAAAAGAGAGGGTGATGATTGCCAAACTGCAGGGGGTGACTATAGGACGAGACCAATACCGAGGAAACTACCAGACAAACGTCCCTAAGACTACATTTCCCCAGGACCGCACTCTGACTTCCTACAGTGGACGCACAGACCTTAGAGAAGACCAGTGCGCTTTCTGCAAAGGGACTGGCCATTGGAAATCCCAGTGCCCAGTTCTTCTGGAAATGATCAGAAACAAAGACCCCAGGGATGTAGCAAACGGACCGAGACCTAGGGGACAACACCGAGGGCCCCCAAATGACGCGACTAATGACAGATCAAGCAGACCAAATACGTTCGATCGACCCAGGCAGAACCAATATCAACAATCTGACTATGACGACACTCACACCTTCGCATAGGACAGCCAAGGGCGAGGGAGGGATCCAGTCGAGCTCTATGTTGACCAGCAGGGCCCTTATGTCACTGCTAAGGTCCTGGGTACCAAGTCTCCATTTCTGGTAGACACTGGCGCAACACGTAGTGCGTTATCTAAACGACTGATTCCAAGGGCACCCTTGTCTGGCTCACTCATAACATCGACAGGTTTCGATGGAACGCCCTCCACCAACCCTTTATCTGCCCCGATTCTCTTTGACGTAGAAAACAACACCACCGACACCACGTTCTTGCTTTCCTCCAATAGCCCTGACGCCATTATGGGACTTGACTTACTGAAACACTTCCGAGCGACGATTAGGTGTTCTCAAGATGGAGTTCGAGTGTTTCTTTACGACAACCCCGTTCTGCTTAGACATTGTTCCCCCCGACACATGTTTTCCATCACCGACGTTGACGCGTCCCTGCTTGACACTCTACCTCCGTATCTGTGGGCCAAAGCGGATTCGGACGTAGGGCGTATGTTAATTGACCCAGTGCACATTACTGTCCGACCAGACGCAACACTCCCAAAACTCCCACAATATCGGATATCGCCAGAGGGCGAGAAGGCATTGGTAATGATTATCCAGTCACTGATAGACGCAGGAGTGGTAGAGGAAGTGGTTAGCAACGTTTGCAACAGCCCTATCTTGCCCATTATCAAGAAGCAGGGAGAGGGAGATGAGAAAGCATACCGTTTCATCATCGACCTCCGAGAGATCAACAAAGTGGTGGTACCCCAGTACCCTGTGGTCTCAGACATCACCACCATCCTGACCTTGATTCCATCCACTGCCACCACCTTTTCCGTCATCGACCTCAAGAACGCATTCTTCTCCATCCCCATCCACCCGGACAGCCGATATCTCTTCGGCTTTACCCTAAAAGCCCGCTCATATAGGTTTTGCCGAGCTCCTCAAGGCTACACGGAAAGCCCTAGCATCTACAGCCAGGCCCTCAAAAGACAACTAGACCAAGTCCAGTTACCCGACGGGGTGGTGCTGGTACAATATGTCGATGACATCCTTTTGGCAGCCGACACCACCCCTCTAGCGGTTACCGCCACCATTCAACTCTTGCACTTCCTTGCGGAAAATGGCCACAAGGTCTCCAAGAAGAAGTTGCAATTCTGCCTACCCCAGGTCACTTACCTAGGCCACCTTTTGTCCAAAGATGGAAGAAAACTCACCCCTGATCGAATCCAAACCATTCTAGACACCCCTGTCCCAAAAACCCAGAAGCAGGTTCGCTCCCTATTAGGCCTCACCTCCTTCTGCCGACAATGGTTACCAAACTTCAGCCTCGTTGTAAAACCACTGCTTTCTCTGCTAAACAAAGACGTCCCTTTCCCACTCCCTTGGACTCCTGAGTGTCAAACTTCCTTCACAGAACTGCGAGATGCTCTTTGCTCAGCCCCTGTCCTGGGTACCCCTGATTACAGAAAGCCCTTCTCCCTTTACACTCACGAAAGGGAGGGGTGCGCTTTATCTGTCCTGACCCAGGCCATCGGCCATAAGCAACGACCGTGCGCTTACTTCTCTGCCACTCTTGACCCTGTCGCCAGAGCCTTGCCTGCCTGCCTTCGAGCTGTAGCTGCTGCTGCAGTCTCTATCCGACAGAGTGAGGGGATTGTACTCACGAATTCCCTCACGGTACTGGTACCCCATGCAGTCGACACCCTCCTGAACCAAACCAAGACGCAACATCTGACAAGTGCACGACTGACTGGATACGAACTGACCTTGCTTGCCCCCCATATCACCCTGAAAAGATGCACCACATTGAACCCAGCAACTCTGTTACCCTTGCCAGAGAACGATCCCAATGTGCACCCCGTACATGACTGCGTGACTCTTACGGACGAACAGACCAGGAGTAGGGTCGATCTCAGAGACACAGCTTTCCCTGACCCCGACGGGGAGTTGTGGGTGGACGGTTCTTGCATCAAACTCCCCGATGGTACCACTTCCGCTGCCTATGCAGTCACCACGGCTCGAACTATAGTAGAAACAGCCCGCATCACCCAGCGATCTGCCCAGGCAGCGGAACTGATTGCTTTGACACGAGCCTGCATCCTGGCAACAGGAACCACAGCGAACATTTACACCGACAGCCAGTATGCCTTCGGGGTGGTTCACCATTTTGGGCTCCTCTGGAGGGAGAGAGGATACTTGACCTCACACGGCACACCCATTTTGCACGGAGATTTAGTCTCCGCCTTAATCGAAGCTGTCCTCCTCCCCAACAAACTTGCCGTTATCAAATGCCAGGCACACAAGAAAGTAACAGACATTATTGGACAGGGAAATGCACTAGCCGACATCACCGCCCGAACGACAGCTGAAAATAGAACGACAACACATATGTACGTGACCAGGTCACAAGCAGAAAACTGGACTGACGCCAAGGACACAATTAGAGACATACAAACGACTAGCACACAACACGAATTGACTGAATGGACACGGGTGGGATTGAAAGACGATGAAGGCTGCTGGCGGACAAAAGACACGAACAGATGGTTGCTACCTGATTCGTACTTGATTCCCATATTAACCATGGCACACTCCCCTGCCCACATAGGATCAGCCCCCATGATCGAACTTGTCTCCAGGGTTTGGCACAATGACAAGATCCCAGATTCCGCCAAACGCCTGGTCCAACAATGCTTAATATGCCTGCAACACAACCCCGGGAAAGGAACTGTAGTACCCCGGGGGGGATTTGGGGTCCCAAACCACCCATTTGAAGTCCTGCAGATGGACTACATCCAGCTAGACAGATGCCAAGGCCTGAAATATGTACTAGTCGTGGTGTGCGCATTTAGCAAGTGGGTGGAAGCATATCCAACCCGTGACAACACCGCTATGGCCACTGCAAAGGTTCTGTTAAAGGAGTTTTTCCCCCGTTATGGCCTCTGCCGTGTTTTATGGAGTGATAATGGCCCCCACTTTGTAGCCAACGTTATCCAGCTCATCCTAAATGGGCTGGGTATTAAACAGAAATTCCACGCAGTCTTCCACCCTCAATCTGCTGGGCTTGTCGAACGACACAATGCCACACTAAAGCTTAAACTGGCCAAAATAGTGGCTACGACGGGCCTGAAATGGCCAGACGCCCTCCCATTGGCATTGCTATCGATGCGCTCTACCCCCACCCGACATCACTTAACCCCTTATGAAGTTGTCTTCGGTCGACCCATGAGCGTCTGGTCTGCCCCGAAACCAACTTCCATTCATGACGTTCCGGATGTCCTAATGTCTGATTATCTGTACAAATTGACTGAAACTTTGTCTGTCCTTCATCAGCAGGTGCAGCAGGCCATCCCCGATGCTTCCAGGGGTCCGGGTCACGCCATCCAGCCGGGGGACTTCGTGCTGATCCGAAATTTTCAACGATCAAAGAGTTTGGAACCCCGGTGGACGGGCCCCTGGCAAGTGCTGATCACCACTCGGACCGCACTTCGAGTGGAGGGGAAGAAACACTGGCTGCACGCTCACCACTGCAAAAAGGTCTCTCCAACCCTGGCCACGACAGACACCGTCAACACCCAAGAAGAGCTCCTGAACCAGGACCGACCATCGTTGAACTGCTACCCTGATACTGAGACACTTGAACTTTCAAAACATCCTGACCCCACTGTGCCATCTCGAGAAGGGTATTTCCTGCGTCGAAAGGAGGGAGCTTCGGCTAAGTAGGCCACGGACTAAGTTAAAGGATCTCAGAACGGTGACCCAAACTACCAAGGGTTACCTGGAGAGAAGCTAAAACTAAGTCTGTGGTCCTGCCCACTACCGAGCACCTTGAAGACGAAGATGATGGAAGCGCCAGATAAGAAGATGATGGAAGCGCCAAATAAGAAGCCGACGGAGACAGCAGGAAATACCCACTACAGAAATCCGAGAATAGACAGACTCCATAGCTCAAAGACAATTGCACTCTTCATCGTAATCCTCCTCTGTTTTCTCCTCATGACTACGCTCTGGATTATGGAAGAACATGCACCTGCTCACGAAACATTCCTAACCACTGCTCAGCCTACCACCATGAAGGAACATTATCTAATTTCGCTCTCTCCTCAACTAAGAGAGAGGCGAAAGGAGTTTTGGAACAACTCTTTCGTGCAGCTACTTCACCAGCACAATCTTGCCACCAATACCACCAACTGCTGGATCTGTGGGTTGCTACCCCATGCCACTGGACATTCAATACCATTCATCCCTTCACCCTTCTCTGTCCACGGCTCCTGCCTTGCTTGGCTGATCCTCCTGCAAGAAAGCTATACGGGCAATGCCACCTCCAGCAGAACTGCAGCACATTCTTCTCACGGGGCCGGGCGAAACAAGACAAAGACACACTTCTGCCCGCTGACCCCCAGCGACTCGAACCAAATGGACATTCCGACTAAAGAACGAATCGAAATGCAGGTGTTCAACAATCCAACCAGACCCACCTTCTCCTATCTGCGGAAACGAACGGCTGCCACTCTGACTGTGGCCCTGACGGTCATCAACGTCACAGGCCACATGTGTGTAGAAGGACTTGGGACACAGCTGGTGGGTCGCAGCGCTTGCCGCTTTACCAGAACTTTGGACTCCACGGATCCACCTTCCTTTGTGTCATCCCCAAACATGTACTTCATCTGCGGCACGAAGGCCTACACCTGGCTCCCCAAAGGCTGGGGGGGCACTTGCTACATCTCCTTCGTCCTTCCTCCGACTTATGTAGCCCCAGCGAATCACCACCGGCAAAAACGAGCCAAAGACATTGAACAAGCCGACTCAACAGGGGCGCAGTTCCTCGATGCTATGAAAGGACTCGTCCCCCTCTGGGGCCCGATGGCAAACAGCCGTGCCATCCGACATTTGACTCAGGCGGTCGAGACAACCATGAACATCACAGCGGGCATCTTTGCCAACAACACTGCCGAGCTCCAAGCGGTCCGTTTGGTGGCTCTGCAGAACCGCCTCGTTCTAGATGTGGTTCTGGCGGACCGTGGAGGAGCATGCCGCATTATTGGGTCCAGCTGTTGTACATACATACCGGACAACTCACCCTCAGTGTACAAAGCCATCGAACACCTTCACAGACTCTCTTCGGAAGTTCACCAAGAGCAAGAAGAATGGTCGCTTGGTGGTTGGTTCTGGGACACCGTCAAAAGCTGGGGCTGGAGACTGCTCACCATCATCCTGATTCCCGTAGTTATAATATGTGGCCTATGCTTAGGAATTCAATGTTTGCCACCTATGTGTTCTTTATGTGCGAGTTGTATTTTTCCCAAAACTGTGGACATTGGAAGCGAACATATGAGAGCATTGTATGATACCGAAGTTAGGAATTTGATGAAAATTGACATTGAGTAAGCAAGTTGGCTAGATATGTTGAAAAGGGAGGACTGTTGAAAGTAGGCTGAAACCGTCAACATTATCGGCGCCCTCTTGCTCTCCTTAACCTTTTTGTGCGCGTAAAACAGCCGCCATCTTGAACACCATGGCTTCCCTGCTCCCGCCGAGAGCCAGCGCGCCTCTCTCCCACTCCTAACTTCGCCGGCATCCCCCGCATACTGACAACCCCCCTGCCTGCACCTGCCGCGAATCATAAAACCCCTCTTCAGCGCTGCTCTGCCCCAGACCCTCGTCCTGTTCCCAGCGCGACACCTCCCCTCTTCCCATTTATGATCCCCGGCCCTTTGATGCAAACCCCATTTCCCCGTGTGCCCGTTTGTCTTCCCCGTTCCCAGGCCGACACCCAGCTCTGCCGATACCAATCCCTTGCCCCTCCCCGTACAATAGAAAGCTTCCCTCCTCAAAGGACCCCCGAGATGATCAAAGCCCCCCCCATCCCACGAGATCCGATCGAAACCCACACACTCCGTGGATCGGCGGAATATCCAGCTGCGCGATGATCATCACCTGTTGTGAACGGGGCGGGGACTTCCACTGTAATCTTGCGTGGGAACGGGCTGGGAAGGGGGGGATTCTAAGGATGTCTTTCCGTACATCAAAGTATCGACGAAAATGTGTAACATGCAATAAACAGATAAACGTGTGTATAAGAGGCCAGGCCTCAGGGATGCAGTTAGAGCACCTCAGAACGATACCTTCTGTCCGTTTCGTTGTGTTCTCCTCCGGAGAGAATAAAATCCTTGTTTCCTGCCTTCCAGTCTCCAGCGCCTGCCTCTTCAATAGTTTAACTTCTTTGTGGGTTCAAGAGGCGACACCGCCGGCAATACTTAAGGATCTTATATTCTGGTTGGTAGTGCCCCCCATTTAGTTTCTACAGTTTTAGGAAATTATTCTACCAAGAGTTGAATGTCTACTCCAGATGGAGCTACTGTACCGTCTTGACAGAAGAGGATTCCTTCGCTGGTTATGGATTATTCTCCGTTGAGAATTCCTACAGGAACTGTTCATCTCTCCGTTGAGAGTTTAAGACTTTGTTTGTTCTTATTGGACTGATTCGCGCAAAGAAAGAGGAGGCCAGATTAGGGTCTCTTTACTTTGTATGCTGATGTATGCTGTGATTGGCTGTATTGATAGAGGCGTGGTTCAAAGCCTCATGGGTATTGTGGTTTTTCAATACTGTAGTTTAACTTTCATTGGCTGCTGTATTTTGCAGTAAAGAAATGAGAAGGCATAATCCTCGCCTCTGTGTCCTTAATAGAATCTAAAATTCTTGTCGCGATAGCTAGAAAATGTTGTAATGCCGAGCAGAGCTGACGTTGCAGCTCTGTGGTGACCCGTGACCTCCTGGATCTGAAAGGTGAGAGGGGAGCCGCCAGGCCCTGGGACGCAACGCCCACGATGCCTCTGCATCAAGGAGAATCGCTGATTAATATCCGGGAGAGGTGTGGCGCTGCCCAGAGAACCTAGAAAGGCTGTGCATTGCAGGAGCAGGGACAGATGATCCAGCCAGAAGTCCCAATGGGATGGCAAAGCTCTGCTGTCGGAGGTGAAGCGAGGGTGAAAGAGGCTGCTGGTGCACTCGGTGAGGGCAACAGGTCCGAAGCTAGGCAACACAGTGACTGAGTAGTAAGCCTCGGACGATCCAACAGAGGCAATCCAACATTACCTAGAACACATACAAATGACATGGCTCACAAACGCACATATGGAGCACCTAATGGCTCCGTTCAACCCTAGTGAAATTCAAAGTGCTCTTAAAACAATGCTCACAGGCAGCGCGCCAGGAATAGATGGCCTCACAATCACTTTTTACAGTGCCTTTCAGGAATTACTTATCACCTACTTAATGTCTCTGAATGAGGAGAAGGTCAAGGCTGGAGAGATGCCCTATCTATGAGAGACGCACTAATAATCACACTCTTAAAACCTGGGAAATCCCTGGAAGCCTGCTCTTCATATAGGCCTTTATCGCTATTAAATGAGATACCAAGATTTTTGCCATAATCATGGCTAATCGCCTAGCCCCCCCAATACTCTTGGTTGTACAACCGGAGCAGGTTGGCTTTGTCCCCGGGTGCAGTACTACCTATAATCTTAGAACTATATTTGGGAGCTTCAAAGGATTGACCCAGCAGTTAGAGCTGCAGCAGTATTCCTAGACGCAGAAAAGTCGTTCAATTTAGTTGAATGGGCGTTCATGAAGGGAGTCCTGAGAAGAATTGGGGTAAGAGGGATATTTGTCCGACTGGTCATGGTGCTATATACAGTACCGGGTGCAAGAGTGCGGGTGGGCAATACTGTTACTCGCTCTATAGTTATCATGGGAGGAACCTGCCAAGGGTATCCACTATCCCCTCTCCTATACGCTCTTGAGGCAGAACCTCTCGTGTGCATTAAGGGAATACCATGGGCATAGGGCATTGAGATTCCCTGGGTACTGATTAACAGTTTTGGCATATGAAGATGGTACATTTTTATTTATTTATTTATAAAGTTTTATATTTGATATATGTCCGTGACCCCAAGAAGCACCTTAACTCCCATACTTATCAAAGTAACTCAATTAGGGCAGTTATCAGGTCTCAGAGTCAATAGGTCAAAATCCATAATTTTTCCTCGAACCCCACACATTACCCCAATACAGCTGGACTTTCCCATGCAATGGTCAACAGACTCAATACGCTACCTAGGAGTACAAATTCACAAAGACCCTGGAATAGTACTAGCCAATAATTTTGGGAGGGATATTTCTAAACTGGAGGATGACATAGACCGATGGATCTGACTGCCCCTCACTGCTTGGATGCATTTCTATTATGAAAATGGTCATCCCGCCTTGATTCCTATTCCTATTTCAAAATATACTAATGACACTGCCAAGACACATATTAACTGTACTGTGATCCCTGATGATTAGGCTGGCAAGTAGCCGAGGGTTAGGTGTGAAACACCAACGTTAGCATATGGCATGGGTGGCCTAAACATCAGACCTTGAACTGTACTATAGGGTAGCTCAAGCCTCTCATGCATATATCTGGATGCATGGCCCGAAGGTATTGCCACACATGTACATAGAAAGAGACGCTGCTAACCCCGGCATTCTACCTCAGGTGGCCTATAATAACTCCAATAGACTGTCCTAGGCTCCTTAAAATCCACAACGCACGGAAAGCTTTGCTTGAGGAACAGACAGGCGCACTGCTGTACTCACCATCAACCCCACTGGAGTGGTGTCCCTGGTTCCCGACAGGAAGAGAAAGAGAAGTAGTTCGGACATTACGAAAGTTGGGTATATTGAAGTCAGGCAACTTCTTCCACAATGGAGTGGTATGTAAGTGGGAAGACATACTAAAAGAGGTGATAGCTCTATCGCTCCTAGACCAATTTCAATACCTCAGAACTAGGCATGGTTGGTGAGACCAACTGGGAGACGAGTTGCAGGAACACAGTAGAGATGCCAATGCTCACGAATATTATACATGCGAACACCCCCAAAAAGTTAGTGACCAGATTGTACAGTTATGCACAGGAAGCCAAAAAAATCACAGCAAATGAATGTACGACAGGACTGGCAAAAGGTTCTAAGTGATAAAAGTTGGCAGCATTGCTGCACTGTCACCAAACGCATATCCCTAAACAGTAGACATCGATAAGTACATTTTAAATATATAAATAGAGTGTATTACATGCCAGAGAAGCTCTTCAAATATGGACAGCGAGACTTGGCAGAATGCCACCGCTGCCCAGAGCAAGTAGCTGGATTCATACATGCGTGGTACTGCCGTGGAATTCTGAGAAACTGGAGGAAGATATTTCAGACACTAAGTGAGATCACGGGGCATACCCTTGAACCTAATACGCTGCTTGCTCTTCTAGCTTATGATATTAAAGTGGATAAAAGCATAAGGAAACTGATAGCAATGAGGTTATTACTGGCTAAACGTAGAGTGGCGATGCGATGGGATAAAGGCCCATTGCCAACAATAGATGAGTGGATCACAGACATGCTTTATTGTTATTCACAATCGGATACATCTTGGGCCATATGTAGGTAATCACTATTTACCGATTTTTAAATACCGAATTTTACCGATTCGGTATTTGAAAATAGATAAATAGTATGTACGTAATAATTCGGTAAATTTTACCGAATCTGTAATTTTTGGTATTACCGATTCGGTATTTACCGATTCGGTAATTCCTATTCATTCCTATGGGCCTGGAGGCCCATAGGAATGAATGGGAAGCCATTCACTATTACCGATTCGGTAAATACCGAATCGGTACTAGGGGGAACATATCCAAGGGTGGCAGGGTGTCACATTGACACCCTGTTGCACCCCTGAATCGTGCATGTGTGCACATGTGGCACACATACATGCCCTAAGGGCACACATACATGCCCTAAGGGCATGTATGTCTGCCACATGGCACTGACAAAAAAGCAAAAAAATGCTTTTTTAAAGTTATTCGGTATATACCACCAACTTGGTGGAAAATAACGAATCCTGAATGCAAAAATGCACTGACTTGAGTGCATCCTACATAGGTTTCAGGATTCGGTAATTTACCGAATGGGAATTTTAAGAATTCGGTAATTTACCGATTCCTTAAATAACCGATTCGGTAAATTACAGAATCCTTGACACCTGCCTCCTACATCTCAAATCTCTAAATACCGGTCGGTAATGGTGAAATTTACCGAATTTCACCGTTACCGACCGGTATTGCCTCACCTACATATGGCACCTAATGAGTTACTGCCCCCTCGGAACTGACCTAAAAGCTTCAGGGGATTATACCAGCATTATCTAGTGGGTAAGGAAACAGGGGAACCAGAAGGTGAAAATGCGGGCGACTGATCAGCTACACTAATTGTTGAGAATCATCAGAGGTCTAGTTGTACTGTTATTGATAACACCTACATGCGGTGAACCTCTATTAACTACTGGTCAAGTCACTGATATTAGATGTAGCCTACTCAATTATTTGAACCATATAACTTATGAGTGCCATAACATGATTGTATACAATGTACTGGACACAGTTGATACAGAATTGAGTATATCCAGTAAAATGATATTACAGCACTTTATGTTGTGCTATTGTCAAATCAATAAATAAAATATATATTTTTTAAAATACTTAAACACATAAAACAAGAATCTTTTTTTTTTTAAATAAGATGCGCTTTTTTTATATTATCAGGTAAAAGACAGTTAAATAAAATTAGTGCAAATACCCTTTTAATTTCTAAACTTGATTTAACGCAATACGTTTCCATTTCGTTGGCCAAATGGTCGATGAGATTATAGGGATACGGGATCCCAAAATAATCAGCCTCCTCCTGCAGTGCAATCTGAGTTTGATGGTCTGTAGGAACCGCAACTTCCCCATGGAGGTAATCTAGAATGTATCTGAAGAGGTTTCCATTCCGATTAATAAGGCAAGCACCTACAACAGAAAAATACAAATAAAGATAACACAAGGAACAATTTACTACTACTGCACAAATATGGGAATGTAGATCTAAATATTGGCAAGCAAAAAGGCTATGTTCCATTAAAATTGTTGTGTGTTATGTTAGACATGAAGTTTGTCTGCTACTCACTGCAGCTACCTCTTCATCATTGGGGCTTCAAGCTCTTTTGTAGTAATGGGAACTCTCAGTTTTACTGAAGAGGCATTAAGGGAAATATGTGAGGCGTTAAATTGTTTATTAAACTAACCCATCAAGCGGAACCCAAAAATTAAAGTTATACTTTTTTGTCTTCAGAATTGTGGTATTCACACCAGCGTAGGCATTACTTTTGACTAAATGGACTAAATACTTATGTTAACAAGCAACTATGCAGTATGATTTCAGATACCAATGTTCTGACTGCAATTGTAAATAAAGACCCCTTTCCCAGCATGTTTGATGCAGTACATGTTAACAACATGAGCTATTTCTGGATCATTATACTTGATAACTGGATCCAGTCATATGTGCAGCTACTGAGCTTCAATGTACTCTAACAACATAGCTTAAGGACTTTATACGTATAATGCATGAGAACAACTTAAGCCCTATTTTCAGCTAGTAAAACAAAACCTTGAATGTACAAAAGAAAGTGACATATGTGAAAAGAATAAATGAAGGCCCCTGCCCATTCTCGGGCTCTACACTAAGCAACCATTGATGAAGATAGTGACATTCAGAGAATTAAGACATATTCAACAAAATACGTTATCCTGTGCTTTCTGCCAAAGAGCACGGAACAGTTTTGAAACCCGATTAGTACAGTTTGACAATCATTTTTGGGATTAGTTTGCCAACCTATCAGATTAGCATTTTTATCACCATTTTAACAAAATAGGATATTTTTGGTCACCAAAACTAAAAGCACAAATTACTAATCTCTATTTCCCATTGTCACAGATCCAGTGTATGTCCCTCTCCTGCTCACCCACTTTCCACTTTTTTCTACAAGGCTTGTGCTGACTCAAATGCTCACTCATGCAGTAGGTTCAGAGCACACAGCAACAGCTGAATGGTGCTGGTTACTCAAATGGTGTCCAACAGATTAGCAGCAGATCCTTCAGAGGTCCTCCTAGTCCACATGCTACGGTACTAAGGGCGAGCATGAGAAGAACAGAATGGGTGGGAGGACAGCAGGGATTAAAGAAGGAGAGAAATGGGAGGCAGCGGAAGACCGGGAGAGACTGAAAGGACATTGAAAGTCTGAGGAGAGGATGAGGAAACCTTGCATTGCACTGAAATTATATCAGACGCATTGTTACTTAACTAGCAGTTCTGAGCTATCCCACTGAAAAACATAAGACAACGTATCTTACTTCCACAGTGGCATCCTTTAAAGCCCCAATAAATAACAGTTGTTACCATAATAAGTCTGGGGTACACATTGCAATGGTCCACCAATCAGAAAGGTTGAGAGAGTGGGAGATTAGAACAAGGAACTCCCAATTCAAAAACATACTGAAGATAAAGACTTACCTTAAACAATAACCCTTCAGGAGAAATAACATGTTAAAAAGTTCAGAATGGTTGAAGATCGTTTGATGAACTTAGGTTTAACCTATTTCAGCAAACATTTAAGATATTCTTTAAAGGAGTCCCTACCTCAAACATATGCCAGAAGGGTGTTACAAGTCCCAAGCAGTGAGTTTATAGGGGCTCGGAACACTAATGTAACTTGCAACATACCTTTTATGTATGGAAAGGGGTATTTAACAGATGGGAACTGTTAATTTACAGTGCAAATTCGGATGAAAGGATTATGAATAAAAAAAAGAAACATCTTCAGCTTTTCTGTTAGTTACTAATGTGTTCAGGCAGATTCGCTGCTTCAAGTATCTTGCACTGAGATGACAGACCTCCAATGTAATGTAGAGTAGGAATGTCACAGCTTGACTGTTAAGAGGAAAAATGACACATTCTTTATAGACATGAAAGGTCTCCCAATTGCTGTAACATAATTAATGTTGTGTGGTTGAGGTGACCTGGATCACAGCATTGTAAAAATACTTAGGGGTAATTGAATACATTACTTTTGTTTCTTGTTTACCATGTTCATCTTTCTTGAGAGGAAAACGGCCGCTGAACATGGCTGCCAGCATTGAATCCTTGAAACGACAAAGAGATTCCCGTCTTGCAGTGAAAATACAGCCTCCAACGTTGAGCCGCAGAACTTCAGAAATGTCATCTTGACCAAATCCATTATTTTCGGTCACTGTTGAGCTTGTAGCATGCTGGTCACTGACATCACCTTTCACTGCACACGCAGACAGGCCGCAGGGGGTCTGGAAAGCTTCCATTTGATGCTTTGTCTGGATTACCTTTGAACAGAGTAACAAAGTGTTAAAACGCTGACCTACAAATTAAATTACAATACACTGCTAGGTTCACTCATTGGAAATTCTGGAGTGTAAGTAAAGGTCAAATAGTTCTAGATGATTTTGAAAGCGAAAGTGTACTGGGCTTTAGAAAATACCTATTGTGTACTCAGATTGGTAAAGCTGTGCAGAACTGCTCCTTGAAATATTTATTTTACAATTTGCCAGATTCTAGCACATATTGGACTCCGAGATCTGTAGTTGTAGTGAAAGGGGCACTCTTTTGGTTTGGCACCCTATGATGACCTTCAACTACCATCATTTTAACTGACTTTAGTGTGTTATTTTACCCTAGCCTTAATGTAGGACGGTCCTGTTTTCTGACTTTGCCTTGTTTCAGCTTTTGTACGTGCACAGCAGTGTTTGCAAGTTGTTTGGGTTACTACTGGATTCGACATGGCCTCATGTCATCTTGTTTTCTCGCTTTGCCTTGCTGCTCGCACATAGATGCAAAGTGGGGAGGGCATGTTTCTGCTCCTTACTTGTTTTTCACTCTTCACTGACCAGAGTGAACTGGATATTATCCATAGAATGTGCAACTCTGTCTCAAAGTAAAAATACGGGAGCTTGGCCAGCCTTCGACTTTACCTTGACACAGACTGGTACAGCCAGCTCGGTTCTCTCATGAGAAGGGGGACGAGGCTTTTAGAAGTTTCGCCTCACATTGAGTAATGGTATTAAAGCTGGTAGCCTTCAGGGGCCAGGTGGAAGCTCACCACAGAATAGACGTATTGCTGTGGAGGTGATGGAATTTGAGTCTTGATCGAACTGGGCTGGGCTGGTGAATGGCTCCCCCAGCTTGAGTTGGCAAAGATGTTGCTTAATCAACCGGTGAGGTGTTCCTAACCATTTTGTATATATATTTTCTACTCTTTGCTACATGTATATACTGCATTTTATTCTAATTGTACATTTTTGACACTTGACATTTGGGAATCTGCATTTACTGATATATTTGGCCTACCATTCTAAAATGTTGCATTAATAAACGTGTGTGTGTTATTTTACATGCACCTGGATTTGTTTTCTTGCCTCGCCTAAAGGGAGTGCTGCATCCTTTACTTGTCTTTAGGGAGTGCTGCTCAAAGTGTATTATTTAAAGGTGCAGTGGTATATTTGCCTCCAAAGTGGGAGTGCAGGGTTTGGGTGTGTCCTTTTAGTGAAAAGCACATTCGTTACAGTAGTGTTACTAAATGGGTTTCAAAATAGTTTTTTTCTGCATCAAATGATCAGTAGATCTACAGAACTGAATATGTATAGAATTAAGCAATTTTCTTCACGAGCAAAGACTTGGGGGCAAAGGTAATAAAAACCACACACATCTCAGTTGAATAATATGTATTGTAGCAATCAGCGTGTTCATTGCTTTATTACTCATGAATTACTTTATCAACACTGGCGATACGAAGGGGCACCCTGATGGGAGATCAATGCTCGTTCGGAGAAGCTGTTGATGCCAGACTCCCCGTGCCTAGTCCAGAGCCACCAAAATGGACCTGGTTGTTCTTGATTTTCTTGAAAATTCTGGGCAGAAGTAGCAAGGGTGGAAAGGTGTTTAGGAGACCTGTGCTCCACCCGAGACAAAAGTGTGGCCAAGCGATAGCCACCTTGGAAACTCCAGCGCGAAAAATGCTGACATTGCATGTTCTCTTCTTAGGCGAACAAATCTAACAAAGGCTATCTCCACTGCTTAAAGAGACCTTGCGCCACCTCAGATTGAATGCCCCATTCTTGATCTGCTAGGCATCGGCGGCTGAGCTCGTCTACCCAAATATTCAGAGAACCCGCCAGGTGTTGAACCACCAGGGTTATGCCCTGCTGTTCTAGCCATGTCCAGAGACGCAGGACCTCTTGACAAAGGGTCCATGATCCCACCCCACCCGCTTGCTGCAGTATTATGTGTCGACACCGGCACTAACTTCCCCTTTACAGAGGGAAGAAATTATTTAAATGTCAAGCGAATGGCTCGAAGCTCCAAATTGATGTGGCGCCCTGATTTCACCAGAGACCAGTGTCACCTGCTCTCCACCTCTTTCAGAAGGCTGCCCCATCCCAGGAGTGACTTATCTGTCACTACTGTGAGATCTGGTTGGGGAAGGAAGGGAGTTTGCCTCTGTCCCATTCCTGGTTTGTGAACCACAAACGCAGGTGTTTTGCAGTTCCCTTCAAGATCTAGACCACATCGGAGAGATTCCCCTTATGCTGCACCCACTGGAACTTCAGGTCCCACTGCAGAGCCCACATATGCCATCTAGCATGACTTACCAACAGGATACAGGAAGACATGAGCCCCAGTAGCCTCAGTGTCATTCTCACCGAAATCCAGGATAGAGACTGAAACATCGGTATCATAATTCCACATTTGAAAAGCGCAAACTTATCACCCCTTAGGGTATCCAGGCACTGGGGGAGGAGGGAGGGTGTGTCAGGGAGATTAAGTGACCTATTGCTCAGTCTCACATGATGCTGAGCTGCTGCATCGAACCGTGTGCCCGGAGTCAGCCAGTTTGGCCTCTGCGCCACATATGTTATTTAGAACTTGATATGGTGCACGACTCGTCCCCATAAGGACATCTCAGGTATCGGGTATCATAGCCTGAATATCCTGGACTCACTGCTCGGGAGGATAAGCCCAATGCTGCACGGGGTCCAGAACAGCCTGGATGAAGGGGAACAGCTGACGGGCACTACATATATAGTGTTCAGTTTGACACTATTCAGATTTGCGGTCTAAATTAACTCTCCTGACCCAGAAGCCCTCATACATAACATTCACTAGAACGCATCTACTACCCCAATCTTCAAAACCGAAAAACCAATGCAGCTCAAAGCTACTAAGTAAAACTGAGGTGACCTAGCTGAGATGAAATGTTCAGTCCATACCTTGTGATGTCAAGAATGTAAACCACATACTGAAGAGTTCAAGATGTGCTATAGGAAACCAAGGGAAAGTCCACCATGGAACCACAAAAAAGCAACAGAAAAAAAGCTTTCCTCTCAATATGCATCAGTTAGTGCCCCACTCAATAGAGTGAGATATTCAACATTCACCAGGAACCTCTAATAGAGATGCACTGAAAACGAATCACTGTGAAAACTTACCGGAGGTTTTTGAATGCAAAATAAAATAGGTAACTCCTTCGCCAACAAACCAGAAGCCCCTCACTATCATATTATCCCTCCACCTACAATCTATCTCTCTACTGTTTAACCCATGGAGACAGAAGAGAAGTTGAGAATTGCCTTGAAGATAAGAGGTCCAATCCTCTAAAACTCATTAATCAATCCATCCCTGTGCACATCTTCCCAGCAGGTCATTTATTTTAAAAGTGATCGGTGTCCAGGACAGCATCGTCTTTGTTAATCAGGTACCGAATCCCAACTTGGGAGGAGCGGGTGGGGGGTCAATAACCAATTAATGGTTAGTGACAGCAACTGCAGTCACAAATCACTGATACACCCAATTCACAATGCAAATAAGAGGCGGGTACCATTTTCACTCTCCCACTTTGTGTTCGAGATCAGAAAGGGTACAAAATCTTTGTGCAAATCGGAATGACTTGCGACTCACAAAAGGAGTTTTGTACATTTAAAATAAGGATTTTGCAGTTGCAAACCCATCTGCGAACGGCAGACTTTGCAACCGCACAATGCCTTCACACATCAGGCCCTTACATCTCCAAATCCCCTTATAATGCAACAATATCCACAACATGGTTTCGAAGACAGCATGAAGTGCTCACATATTTAGTTAGTCTACGAGAAAAATAAAGACTATACTGTACGCAAATGTGAATCAGCCAATTTAGTGTGTACTCAACACACCAATATGCACTATGGCATGATTGTGAGATTATCTACACTAAATCTAATGTGCCTCTGGCCAGCTCATTTTCCAAAGAAAATCAGATCCTGGTGTGATATTAGGTGCTGTTCTGTATTTGCAGTCTACTTTATTTATGTTGGTTGCTCACGTTCATCCGAAGAAGCTTTACATGCCAAAGGCCACTGTACCCAATAATGGTTGGTGTGAAATAACATTGCTGTCTTCCAATCACTGAGACAATTTCAATAAGCATTACTTTATGGGGCCTGCCTTTCACCTTGTATTAATTGATATGTATGACTTGTAACTAATTTCTAACCAATTGCATTTAAAGGGTTCTTTCTTAGGCATGGCATCATGCCAGATGCCTTTGCAAAGTCCAAGTATACAAAGTTAACATTCTAATCTAGTGCTACACTTTGACTGGCCTATGTAATGTCCACTCAGCCCGGTAAGCCCAACCCCTCACCTTACGTCAAACTGTCGAAGATCATACACACAAACCTTAATGGATATAAGCAACAACATAGCTACATAGTGTTATACCCGGTTCTATGACACCGCCTTGACAGGTAATGCTCACGACGTGAGATCCTTTCTGGACACAGTGGAGTTACGTACTCTATCATTGGATAAGACCCTGGAGCTGGACACTCCTATAGCAGAAGACGAAATACGGGACGCACTACGTGCCTTGTCCTCGGGTAAGACCCCGGGATTAGACGGACTCCAAACAGAATTTTTCAAAACTTATGCAGAACATTTGGTACCGCAACTGCACTCGGTGTTCCTGGAGACAATCTCGGAGGGGATTCTGCCTCCATCCATGCGAACGGCTAATGTGGTGTCTTTGTCCAAACCAGGTAAGGACCCCGTGTCTCCTGGCTCCTACCGCCGATTGCTATCTTGAACTCGCATTATAAGATCCTGGCGAAGGTCTTGGCCAATCCGCTAGCCCTGCTAGGCCCTGATTTTGTACATTCTGACCAGAATGGATTCGTCCCACAGCCCTGAACCTACGCCGCTACTTTCGGGAGGTGGAATATGCCCCAACCGTCTGGCCGCGCTCCGGTTGCATGATATTAGACCTAGAGAAGGCCTTCGATTTGCTGGCCTGGAATTTCCTCTTTGCGGCCCTGACACGCTTTGGGGTTGGCCCCTACTTCCTCAGCTTGGTATGGTAGTTATACTGTAATCCATCAGTTCGGGTTCGAACATTCCCATATCTCTCTGATCAGGTTCAAGTACAGCGAGGGACACCGCAGGGGTGCCCGTTGTCCCCATTACTATATGAGATTTCGACAGTTACCATTTTCCATACTCCATCAGGTCTACCTTACCCCGGCCCACATCAACAGGCATTTCCTCAGCGTAGATGCGGCTGTTCCCAGATGCCGACAATTGGATGCTGACCAAATACATATGCTTTGGGGGTGTCCAGTCCTGACTGACTATAGGAACACGGCTACCACTACTCTTGTGAGCTGCACCTCCCACACCATTCCCCTGACCTGGGAAGCACATGTGTTACACCTCTTCAGTAGAAACAAGAAATCCAGAGCTGCCACGTGGTGTCTAGATCTCGGTCTCATAACGGCCAAACGCTTGCTTACCAAGCGATGGAAATCTCGCCTTCCGCCGCACCCTCTTGCCTGGCGCAGTTCCTTACTCAATTGGCTAAGGGCGGAGGATGCAGTATTACGCAGAGAGGACCTGCTTGGCATACGTATGTTCCCCCTGGCACCCCAATGGGATGAGATGATTTCCAGACTTTCGGGGGCAGACACAGACACTGGATCCCCAATTGCATCAAAGAGGCTCATCACTCAGGGCAACGCTCCCCCCCTCGCAGACGTAAATGCGGAACACCACCGACACTCAGACAGTCACCGCCCCAGTGCCACAGGCTCCTGCCACCAAGTGTCTGAGGCCCTCCAGCGAATTTAGATAAGGCGGCAGGTCTTGCACGACTCTACCCTGCCCTTCCTTCGCTTTTGTTGTTCTCATTTTGTTGCACCCTATGTCCCAGGTTATGTTTGAACTGTACTGTTCCTAAACTACTCGCATATTATCTGATGTGTAGATTTAGCAGCACTATTTTGCCCTCCTTGAGCTATTGCCACAAGATTGGTTATAATTAACGCAACCCTGTATTTGCACTGTTATGTCGTCCCTAGTCATAGTGTACCTTGCCACTGGCAATTAATTCTCCCCCCCCCCCCTTTTTTTCCCATCAGTTACATGAATGCTGCTCTGATTGTAAGGTTTTACTGAGCGATGTGCAAGACAAACAAAAAATGGTAACTAAAAATGATTCAAACAAAAAAAAACATAGCTACATAGCGTGTTCTTACTGCACTGACCATGCTGAATCGGGGATCATTTAAGTGCAAACCAATTGCTCTACTTGTATGTCCTTAATTTCCAATTAAAGGTAGTAACATTTGAAGAGAAATTTGGATATATTTGTGTAGGAAGTGTAATCATCATCATCCAACTCTCAAAACTAGCAACAAGAATACTTCGGGCAGCAAAACACAGGTTAATTAAAACGTTTGGAAAAAATAATGTTTACTTCATCTGCGGCTACTGGATACCCAATGTCCAATAACACTGGGTGCATATGTGTAAGTCTTCATTCTCTTTAGCTCTAAATAAGTCTATCTACTCATGATAGCTAAAGAACTCCAAGCATTAGGTAAGTGTCTGGGGTATGAATAAGCATATATTCAAAAATACTAGTTAGCTCCCCATCCCTTTAAAGGTAAATGACAGGAGCTCTGCCCTTTTATGAAAGTAGAAGATTGACTAGTATTGGCAAACCTACATAAAATAGGAGTAAAAACTAAAAGGAACATCTAAACGCAAGTGTGTATACTGCCACCTTTAGATTTAGTGTGAGGGATGAACAGAAACATAATCCAAGCAAACCTGTAGGTAGATTTCTCCAAAAAACAAGATTTGACTTGATGGGTATTCCACTGAAGTCAACCATGAAGATCTTCATCGTTTATCAGCAACAAAGCGCCATATCTAAAAAGAAAAACATAATTATAACAAATCCGTCTACAACCATAGTACAGCATCTCTAAAAAAATTACACTGAGGATCTTATCTCTGGTAACAAGACAACTCATTAGAGCAGAATAAGCAATCATCGTCAAATATGTAAAGCGGTTAAGAAAAACGGCAGAGGATCAGGACCTTGCAAATATAGTGGAATTATTTGGTCTGCATTTGTATGAAACTTATTTGAAAGGGAAAGGATCTTTGCATTGCTCCATCCCAGCATCTGCCCTAGAACAGAGGCTGCTAGATCCTGTGTAGACCCAAAAACGAGGGACTGTCATGCGTTTCTTGCATGGCCCATTGTAGCTTTTTCGGTTAGCCTTGTACATGTTGTAGGCCACAATTCTTTTGCACATGTTACTGCATAGGCACGCTTGCTTTTTGGAACAATGCATTTTCACACAGAACCAGCATATGTTCTGTTCTTTTATTGGAATTTAGTCTGAATACCACAGACTACGTCAAACAACAATGTCACTTGTTATTCTCTCTGGTCAGTCACTAGCACCGAGACATAACTTGAGAATGCAGCTGCGGTTTGTGAGCAAGCATGTCCTGTCATATAACTGAGGACAGGAGTTTAAAATTCACGAACTGAGCGAAGGTCCAGAGGCAAGATCGCCACGTCAGCCCAGTTGTAGAACATCGATCTATGTATGCTAAGGTACAGGGTCCACCACTCATCCCACAGATATTTGATATATAATCATTAGCTTCAGTAGAAAGATGGGGGGGGGGGGGACATAGGTAAGACTACTCTGTCTCATAACATGACAGGGCTTTTTATGGTATATGGTTTGTTAACCATGCTAGTGATATTTTTGCTATCCATTTGTTTTTAATTATGGTGCAAATACTGCCTCTTACAGCATGATAGTTTAAATAAATATTCTTAACTACCTTCGTGTCTCTTGTTTATCATATTGTGGACAAGTATGAGTGTGAAAGTTTGTGTACGGATATCGTGAACCCTGAGAGGGTCAAGAGTGTTGTGTTATGGAATGCTGATGTTGTATGGTCCCAAGCATAGTTCCTTTCCTGAGCAGAATCCCTGCAACATGCAGCTGCCAACGCTTTGGTCAGGTATTTACTTGCGGAAACCCAGAGTACTGCTTGTGCTTGTCCACAATACCATCGCACCTTTGTATCCGACATGTCTGTCGTGTTGGGGATCCTCCACACTTTTTAGGTAGCACCTAGCTCTGTTGGATGTCAAGCTTAAATATCAATTGGTTTTATACCATGTTTGTGCTACAGTTTGAATCCGTTATAAAATTACTTTTGGCACAACCTATTGCGGTCAACTGCGGATAGGCAATATATGCATATTTACAACAATATGCAGACCTTAATGCAGGAGCTTCTACAACTTGTGGTGTAGAAGAGGGCGTTGCATTCTGCATTGAAGTTTTTTTATTTCTGGGTCACACTTCCGGCTGTGAACGCTTTTCATGAATGCGCTATACCCCGGCACCTGCAGCATATCAACTTTATGCTGTTGAAATTCCTCTTACAGTCTGTGAGCACAAGACTTGGTTTAATGGGGCCCTTCCCAATGTGCCTGGACCAGTTCGGATGAGTACTCTCAGTAATGATGGGGCCACTTTTTCCAGCACTGGCTGAATATAAACCATATCCAGATTTAGGTAATTTTAATCTAGTACAAACCCATGCTTTGTATAATGTTCTTGTTGTCCTATAGCGACAGCTAACTCAATTTAGTCCATGTACATTACTTGCTGGGCCAGCTAGATGTGGCCTGCAAGCTCAAGCCCAGTTGCCTGCAGCGCCTGTAATAAGTTCTGAAATTGTATATTCAGTTATGAGCAAACGGCCCACTTCTAGGGAGGAAATATGGATTTGGATTGCCGAAAAAAAAACCTTTGTAACTTGACGGTGTTCCCCCTTACAGGACCACAAGTGGAGAATTTTAAATGTGTGCTTACCCACTGGATCCACTCTATCTAACTGCAACTATTGGGGGACTATTGTGCGACAGTCTACACTCCTTGTCATGGCATTCCCTTCATGGCTGTTCTACCGAATGCCCTCAAACAAATACAGATAGAGCATGGAGCAGGTCCTGCCGTCGATTTAGGGATGATACTGTTGGGTAATTTGTTTCTGAAAGGTTTCTTTTTAATGTTACAGGTGAAGCCACGTCTTTGGCTATATGCCAGCTACTTGCCGCGATGGCAGTAGCCAAACGTGAATTTCTGTTATCATTGCTAATCTATATAGGTCTTTAGGATGCAATAGTCTGGGAACGAGACCTTCAGTACTGTCACTTGGCAGGCCTAGCTCAGAAAAGGATGCCAGACCAGACCATGAGTTTGCTACAAGCCATGGGCTAAATCTAAACCACTACAACAGAATGGTAGACCGCCCGGTAGTACTCTGAAAGGCAATACGATTTTTGCGACTGCACAAAAATATAGACTCCAGACATTTATCTGGCATCTGATACACATTCTCCTTGTTCCTTTCAGGAATCGTCTGATGGCACAATGCATTTTCACACAGAACCAGCATATGTTTTCGTGTTCTGTTCTTTTATTGGAATTTAGTCTGAATACCACAGACTACGTCAAACAACAATGCCACTTGTTATTCTCTCTGGTCAGACACTAGCACCTAGACATATTCTACTATTATACTATGAATTTACCAATGAGGGAAAGAGGCTTTCCCCTAATTTCTTTGAGAAATGTACGCAATTTCAACCTCCAAACACAATTAAAAAAATTACAGTCCCTGCTGGGATTTTTGAACTTTTGCAGAACGAACATACCGAATTATGCACAATGCGTAAAACCCCTGTATGAAATAATTTATCCTGATTTTTCCATTTAATCTTGGACATCAGAGCACACAGAAACACTCAGATCTTTACAATCTACCTTGCTTGAAACAACACTTACACACACGTGTTAATACCACGAACCTCGTCATCTGAGTTTTACTAGGCGTAATTGGATTTACATAGGTCACCTTTAATGAGGGTGATACAGTTCCTACAACACATACATCCCATTTATATTCTGCTGCAGAAATACGTTTTACTTCCACTGAAAAAATACTAACTGCTGTGCAGATGGCCATCCTTTAAGGATGGCCCCTTGCACATGGGAAATTAATGGTTGTTACTCCCATGCCTGCTTAGAGGTGGTCACAAAAGCTTGCGTTCCTAACGGTAAAGCCCTCCATAGTAGGTGGATACAATGGGCTACGTCCTTAAAAGTCGTAGACGTAGACTTTGTCTTTGTAGAATTTCTTGTGTTTGCAAAGAAGGGTCAGTGTGAGCATGTCTATCCTTTGCCCTCTACTGTTCTGACTCTTCATCAGTATAAACATGTTATTTACACTGACTGTTCAGCTAAACCTGCCATAGGTTCTAAGCAGCAGTACTCTGCTGCATGCACCATCCTTATTGGCGTTATGTTAGATGGCATTTTTCACCACAAACAACCTGCACAGAGTCTTTTGGTGACTGCACTGCGCAGTTAGCTGAACTGAAGGCTTTGCTCCTTGCACTTGAAAATACAGATCTTAAATTTCCCATATTTATTGTGTGTGATTCTCTGGCTGATGAAGCGGCCAAATCTGCAGTTGCCACGGCTAAAATAGCAGCAGTCACATGCTCTAAAACTCGTATTGATAATATCTTGGCTGCTGTGAATGCTTTTAAAAATGCACCCCTTTACCAAAGTGTTTTCCTTCTAAATACTCTGATCACTTAAATGACCAGAATGTTCCAATTGTAACTATTCGTGGAGTCGCTGCAATCGTGTAATTCCCAAGGACCGCAGACAGGCTTTAATAGTTGCCAAGCATGAAGGTATACCTTCCACTCATGCTGGAGTGCCTGCCACTATTTTACTTTTATAACTGAGTCATTGGTGGCACAGCTTATACCGACATACCAAAAAATATGTCCTGTGTTGCAACATCTGTCAGCAGATTGAATGCTCCACAACTCTTAATTTCCCACAAGCATTTTGGCTGTACTTACCTCGATCACTGTGGTCTACTGTGTTCAAATGTATCTCGGTTGCTGCACTCTTGCTCTAGATTCCTATTGGTTTGGCCACAGCACTCTGCTGATGCTCGAATTGTTATTAAAGACTTGCAAGTCTTCGACAAGACTTATGCCTGTTACGCATTCCACTCCGACTAGGGTCCGGCTTTCGCTTCTAAAGCGTACTGTGATCCGAAGACGTCCATGTGTGTAGAGGTGCATCATTCTTCTCCATAAAGGCCTGATGGCAATTCGGTTTTGGAAAGAATGAACCATGAATTAAAGCAGTTCTTGACGGCTACAGTGTTAGGTACAGAATATGGTTGGTTGAACCCTCTCCATGGGGTTCAAGGAGCACTTAATCTCCTCAAAAGATCTCTGGGTGGGCAGACCCCATACAAAATGCTTTTTGGCATCAAGATGTATGTTCTAGACCATGATGGTCACGACATTGTGGTGGCTGCTGCAACCTTTCACGTTGATAACCATTGTGCTGTCTTACAGGACCTACAAAAGTTCAGCAATGCTCAGTCTCGCAAACACTTGTATGCATGTCCATCTTCAAGAACTGAAAGCCAAACTCCGGATTCCGGCTAGCTTTCAAGAGCTGGAGATCCAGTTCAGGAGAAGGTGGTGATAAAAAAGGAATTTGGCTGAATGTACCATGCTCCTGTTCTGGTCCTTCTAATACAAGGTACACAAACTGATCTTGCTACCACTTCCAGGTGCCAATGACAAAAGCTTTGTCACCACTGTACATGTCAAACTTCACCATGTGGCCGATTCTCAATAGTATGCCATGAAGTGTTCATTCGCTTCCGCAAGACTTTCTTTTTCCTTTACAGCCCATGAGCACCACTGGCTGTGGGAGGCAGGGGTTGAGTCCTCTGGCGATAATTTGATAGACACAATACTTGTTTCTACTACTACGTCTTCTACGATGGATGTTATTTAGATGGATCCACCATTAGAGAGTACTTCCGAATTGGATTTTTCAGGTACTATGGCTAAGACGCAACATCCAGTTTTCCAGTTGGATTCCTCCAGGTACTAAATGGATCAAGAAGATTTTTCTTCAGATCGTTCTTCTGTTTTGCATCCGTCTCCCTCACGTTTTTAGGTTTCGACTTTTGGCGAGGGGCGAAGCCCCTCCCAGTCGAAATCTTTTGTCTTTAGTAGTGAGGTTAGGACAGCCTCTGTTTCCAATTGGCTAGCTCCATAAATGGAGGCTAGCCATTGGGAGGCAGAGGCTGTCAATCGCGCTTTCTCACGAAAACGCGATTCGGGGGCGTTTCTGGTGCTTTTTTTAAGCCCCGCCCCTTTGTCCCGGGCCGCGCTGCGATTGGCTGCCGGCCCGGGACACCCCCGTGACGTCATTCCCGGGCCGCGCTGTGATTGGCTGCCGGCCGGGACACCCCCGTGACGTCAGCCAATCACAGCGCGGCCCGGGACCTGACTTGTTTTTCTTCTCCTCAGGAGTCTGACCGCCCCGACGGAAGGACCTGTTGAACATGGGCCCCTGCACGCCTGGGGCGCACACTTTGCCAAAGTTGGTCGGCGGAGTTGACTGAACCGGTTACCTGCGGCCCTTCCCTTGATTAAGGCGGTTGCTATAGGGACGACGCATGTGCGGCGCTCCGGCTCGACCCAGCACGGTGTGCTCTTGGGCTGCAGCCAGGCGGTGCGGCCAGCCCGGACGGACGGACTCCAGCAGTCCGCTGTGCTGCCGGGTGGGTCTGAGGAGCCTCGGAGGGCGCCCGGAGTTTAAAAGCAGATTCTAAAGGGACCTGCCTGCCTCATCCTCGCCATGCTGACCTGGAAGTTGCCCAAGCTGCTCGGCATTCAGCAGGTGCCCAAGGTAAGTAGGGTACTGAGCAGTGCCCAGGCTGCGCCCCTCATGGGGCCACCCCTTGTCTAGTGGAGTAACTGGGCTCTATGCTCTCGGCACACCTCTTTTCAGCTCCTTGTTTGTTTTCTTTTGGCACCCACGGAGTTCTTGGAGCTGCAGTCACGCGGGTGTTTGTTGCCTCGATGGAGGCTCACCGGACAGCACGGATTTAGAACTCGAAGCCAAGGGCTGCAATCGTGGTGACCTTGTGAAGTGGGGCTCGGTGGCTGTCGTGCTGCAGGCTTCCCCTGCTCCCTTAAGAGTGCCGCGGTCTTACCACTCTTTCTCCTGCCCTCTCCTGTGCCCCTCTCTCCCTCTGAGCTTTGCGGCCTTCCTCGCTGTAATGATGCACTTTCTTCTGTTCCCTAGAGATGTCCAATCTCCCGCTCGCTGCCCCCTCTTCTCCCTTTAACTGTTCAGTGGTCTCCTCCTGCCGGCTGTGGCTCTCACAGCCCAGATTGTGATTCGGGGGGAACCGAACATCTTAAATTACAAAAAAAAAAAGATTTTAATATTAAAATCAAGAAACGCACCATTATATAGGAAGTAAACACAATAAAGTTATATACAATTACAATTTTATAACCGTATTAAAACGGTGAGTTTAAAATCAAAACATTACTAGTATGTGTTCCATAATATTGCTGTGAGAAAATGTATTGCTTGAAGCACTTACAAGAGATACATGTCAGTGAGGTGATATAAGTCAAGTGCAATAGAAGCTTAGAAGTGACATGCTAAGATAACTAATTGGATCTATAACGCAATTGTAGCACAAAAAGGGACAATAGAGACCTCCTTTGTCATTTACACCCCTGGTGAAAGAAGTCGGGAAGATTCCAAAAAGTGTGCTATTGTGAGTGCCCTGCTGCCCCAGACAGCCTCCCCGGCACAAAGACACAGGCCATGCAGTGGGCACAGGTCACTGCCCCTCGCCCCTGCCAGCTGGGTTCAAGTGAAGTTGATCATCAGACACACCTTTTGAAGCCTGCCATCCTCCGGAAGAGTGACACCTGGGCTGGATCATGCCCATCAGTCGCTGCGCTCTACACTTTCCAGTTCTCTCTGCACTGTGTCTGCTGCTCCCGTGTGCTCTACTCCACCTCTGAGGTCTCCAAGGCCTGCTGAGCTCTACGGCCGTCACTGGGCTCTGAGCAAACCGCTGCACTGCAAGCTCTGCTGCAATCCACCCTGAACGCTGCACTGCCCGGTCTCTGCGCGCTGAAATCTGTGAGAACATATGTTCTCGCGCTACCTGCTGCACGGCTAACTGCAGAATACGCAGAACCTTGCAGTGTGCGCAGCGATCTCCAGTGAACGCATTGATATTCGGTGCACGTCCTTGTGCGTTTGATCTGCACTGCACAGCAAAAACTTTGCGCCCCACTGTCCACTGTGGCTCGGAATACACACAGTGACAGACAGCGGCGGCAGGTCTCCACAGAGACAGTGGCACTCGGCTGCGCCTCACAGCGCATCCACACTAGCGCCGCTGCAGGGACCTCGGCGCGGTACCTTCGCGGCCTTACTGCGGGGCGGACCCACTACTGCCCTGGCTGCTCTTCTCTGCAGCGCCGGGAGCCCCCTCCCCCGCTTCCGGCCTATGGATCCGTGTGAGATGTGGGGGTCTGGCCGCAGTCTGCAGGAGGGACCGGCTGATGACGGAAGCAGGGTGCTCCATATAACACTCTGTCACAGATAGTGTCTGTGACAGCCCTTCATAGGGTGGGCTTCAGCCCTGTAGTATGTTTTGTGGGACTTCAGGTGCCAGTGTGAGTCCCTCCGGAGACCGTCACATCCCTGTAAGGCGGATAACGGGAGCCAGCTAGCCGCACCACAGGGGGCCAGGCCAACAAGGCTCCGAAGAACCATAACAGAGACACGGGCCTCCGCCCTGCTGCTCAAGCCACAACAGGAGAACTATTAATAACAGCACACCGTCCCGTGCTATCCACCCTCCCTCCTGCTGGACAGGCACCAAGAAACCTACCAGCAAAACAAGGATGAAACTTGGGGCACAGCAAGCAGACGTGGATTCAGATCAGGAGAGAAACCCAAAGCATGTTTTCTAAAGTACATTTGCAGTCCCCAAAAGTGAGTCTCACGGCAGAAAGGATGATTGAGGCAACGGGCTCTCAAAAGTTGGTCCTGGAGGGCCGCATCCATGCCAGATTTTTCAGACAGATACATTTATCTAAAAGGGATATGCTTAAAATCTGGCATAGATCCGGCCATCCACGAACGACTTAGAACCCTGCTTTAGGATACCCCAGAAAACACATAAAAGGTGATGGGGCTATGCTTGCAATAAGTCTAACCACTGGCAATCACTTGGGGTAGCATGTCAACCCATCCTTATTTTGCCCACCAATGCAACTTCAGATTAAACCGAACGATAAGCAAATCAGTCTGGACCCTGCTTTAGGATACCCCAGAAAACACATAAAAGGTGATGGGGCTATGCTTGCAATAAGTCTAACCACTGGCAATCACTTGGGGTAGCATGTCAACCCATCCTTATTTTGCCCACCAATGCAACTTCAGATTAAACCGAACGATAAGCAAATCAGTCTGGACCCTGCTTTAGTAGCAACAGTGCAGCCCGAACTGTCAAGCAGATCCTCTCTGAACAGGAACACAAGCAACCCAAGACCGCTCTCCCCCTGACTGGGGCTCTTCAGTCGGCCGTAGCTTAGTCCCAGTGGCACAGTGAGCACAGGACCCACGTTTGGACATGCTGTTGTCCACTTAGGGCGTAACATTTAAAACACAAAGGATGATGGGAGGATGCTTGCAATAAGTCTAACCCCTGGCCTGGCAGTTCAGGTATGACTGTTCCTATTGGAACAGAACCAAGACTGATGTGCATAAGGCTGGATCTCATCTGAGGTGACATGATGGGCAAAATACCAATGTGCTGGAAAGTTGCCCAAGCTATTGCCAGTGGTTAGACTTATTGCAAGCATTCCTCCCGCCACCTTCTGTGTGTCTGATTATAGGCTGAGCCCCCTTCTGTGTTTATCCTGTCTCAGTGGTGGCTGGTAGGGTAACAGGAGGGAGTGGAAAAATCTAAAATAACAAGCATTTACAATGCAACGGTTTCTCCTTTGGAAAAGTTAGAGCTATTGGCAATGTAAAGGACAATGCCATTTATTTATCTGTTTTCAAAACCAACACAAATACAAATGTTGTCATTTACAATGCCAATAGCTCAAACTTTTCCAAAGGCGAAACCGTTGCATTGTAAATGCTTGTTTATTTTTTTTTCATTGTGTAAAATCAACTTTTCTAATCCCGCCATGGATACATGTGTAGATCATATTCTCCTTGGTTTTTCTGTTCATGTGGATTGGATTTGCGGCTATTTTATCCTCCTAATCAATGGCCATTACCTCCTAACACCTTCTGTTATGGAACGGTCGATGGAGTGTTGCCCACCCCTCCCATTCTTCATCGTATAAACTGAAAAGAGACTTGTCCTTCGCCAACATTTCAGCTGTTCCAGTGACTGATGGAATTGTTTGGGCTAAAGTTATTTTCAATATATTCTGCCCTACGGAGATCCCGCAGATACCGTACTTGTTTAAAGTTTCTCTGGGTGATGCATTAGTACCCGAGTTACATTTGAATGATTGGGAAGGTGATACTGTAAATTCTATGAGGACCTCTATCTTAATTCTGATAACTATGCAGATATGTTCTGTTATCAATATGGACATACATTTTTGCACAGAGCTAGTGGTCAGCATCCACATTTTAATTACACACAATGGGAACATTTTCCAACTCCCCCACCTGGAAGTTCCAAAAAGCAAAAGGACAAATTCACATTTTGCAAGATACGACACTTCAGATCCTGCGTCACATTATTTCAAATTAGTTCCTCCCCCACCAGAAATAATACGTGCTCCCCCAGACTAAGCTCATATATACAGCTTTGTTTGTCAACCACTAAGCCCTTAGCCCCTTGAGTGAGTCAGACGGCCGGGAGCCGTCCAATGCCACAGTGGGCGTGTGCGGACGGCTCGTTCCATCCTAGCACCCACCCATGGAAAGCGATGGTTCTCCCCTGTGGGCCACCCTTCCTGACGCCCCGGGATGGCAGAGAAAGTCCTTCCGCTGCCCCCCTCCACGTCATCTAATGACATCAGTGCACACCGCACGCTGGCGTTAGAGGTTGCCTGACACGCTGGAAACCACTTGCTTCTAAGTGTGTCGAGGGAGACAGATAAGTTTCTCCTTGGGGAGGTGGGGTGGTTGCAACAAAGAGGCATCATGGAAATGAAAGGGTTGTCCTTTTCTCCGATGTATCTTTGAAGCATTCCTGCTGCACGATTGTGCAGGGGGCCGCAATCGTACAGCAGAAATGCCCACCAGACAAAAGGGATTTTTTTTTTATCCATTTAAAAAAAATGTAGAGGAGCAGCCCCTTGGAGAAGGATCTCTCCACTTTGGGGACCAATTATTTAGGCAGTTTGTACCCCCCCTTAGGAGAAGATCGGTTTGTATTTATTTATATTTCCCCACTAGGCCACCAGGGATTTTTTGAAGTTGGGAGCGCACCCTTGGGCAAGGATCACTCCCCTTTATGGGATCATTATTTTGCCCCTTTTTGGGGCAGATCAGTCTTATGGTTTTATGCCCATCTGTCCCCAAGAAGGGGGGGGGGCAGAAGCCACTAGGCACAAGGGCTGTTAGTTTGAAAATGTTCTTGGGAAATTGCCCCTTTAGGGGTGGTTATTTTGGGTGTTTTAATATGCTTTTAGGTCCATCTGCTCCCAAGGGGGCAGAGACCATGGGACACAGGATTTTGTTTTGTTGGGCAATATCTTTGTTTTGGGGAGCGGCCCCGTGGGCAAGGTTCGCTCACCTTTAGAGGGTGATTATTTTGGCTGTTTCTGCCCCCCTTGGGGGCAGATCGGCCTTATGCTTTTAGGCCCACCTGCCCCCTAAGAGGGCAGAAGTCACTAGACACCAGGGATGTTGGTTTCACTAAGTTATTGTTTTTGGGGAGAGGCCCCTTAGGCAAGGGTCCCTACCCTTTTGGGAGTCAATGTGTTGGACATATTTGTAGGCCCATCTGCCCCAATGCTTGACTGGTGAATTTTGTGAGAGCGGGTGCATAAGTTGCATATGTTATTGTAATTCCTTTTTTTCTCCTTTTTATTCTAGGGCAAAGCTTTTGATTCTGTTGATGTGATTCCCGTTTGCGGTTTCGGATGTGGTTGATGTGCAGTTTGCCTAGTTGCATGTGTTTAGTAAGGAAAACGTTTTGTGGGGTTTACTCCAAATGAGTATTATTGTCATGCATGAATACATTTTTTGTAAGTGGGGTCTTGATAGCAGCATATTTAGCTTACGTTTTGAGTGTTAGATTCTCTTTGGATTTGTGCACAATGTGTATTGTGTTTTATGTGTAATTATATTTGTTTTTTAGATTCATTTATTTATAAAGTTTTATATAGCGCAAACAAGATCCTGGAGGATATCAGAGCGCTTTACAATAAATTGGTAGAGAGGACAACATGAAATAGACATAGTAATTGAGAAAAGGAGAAAAAGAAAAAGAAGGAAAAAAAAGCTAAAACAGTAAACAAAGGAACAAATATAAGGTATAATATTATACATAATGGTGGTCCTTTCTGTGTCAGTGCAGAGTAGGCAGGGGTGAATCAGGCGGTTTCTGGCAAGTGAGTGGTATAGTTTTGGAGTATATAGCTCTATATGATAACACCACATTTTGTTTATTACTTATTTTACAAAGTGTTTGTTGCTGTTGACTTGTTTGTCAAGTTACCTTTATTAGTAAGGAATAAAACTAGCTGCAGGAGTACTGCTCAGCAGGTTTTTGGTATGCTTTTTAGGGCTTGCACCCTGTGTTGCACAGCGCATCAGTGCTCACGCAGCGCGAGTCCTTTAGTAGTTGAAAAACGGGATTTGGAAGCTGCCCTAGGAATCGCACACGCTCGTGCGTGTGCTTTTCCTTTTGTGCGCAGCTATTGGCCTTTGCGTGCGTCTTTTAATGAAGACTGCACGCAATAGGCCACAGGCGGGCACATTGCTCCGCCCATGGCCTATTGGTGTCTATTGCGCGCTTGGTGCGAGTAATAGACCCCAATACGCCATCATGTGGTTTCAATCATCGTGCCCAGACATGGGCGCAATAATTGAAATCACATGCTTGGCTTTGGCGCGCGTGCGCACAGTAAGTACATTTCTGCACCAAAGCAAAGCTGAGCATTCCTTTTCCATTTTAAGAGAGGGAGTGCTAGATCGTGCAAGGTCCCACACAGCGTAGAGGAAAGGGGCAGCGGAACGGTGGCCGATCAAATGTGGAGATTGCAGGTTGCGACAACACAAGATCATTCTTGGACAGAGAGGATGAAAGGCCGGGTCACGTAATAATTATTCAGCAGTGTCCGCCCAGTTGCATCATCCCAGCAGCTAGCTATCTTATTGAGACTTGGTACACAGGTACTTGTGCTCATCTTTTTTCTACATACTTTCATAGGTAAGAGGGTACAGTGACAAAGAAATATGCCCAGGATCACAGAATTGTGTCAAAGAGGTGCCTGTGTCTAGTATTTGCAAAGCCAGTAAGGTACCCGCCCATGATAAACCTAGCGTGTTGCGTTGTTCTGCAGCCGAGGCCCATCTAGTCAGAATGGACCAATGAGGGGAGAGGGTGTGCAGTAAAAGGTGCTGAGGACTTTACAGCTTTAACAGCTGATATCAAACCCCTCTGTAGGTGTTTATCAAACCTGTCCTGCGCTCTCAAATTTCCCAGGTTCATGCGCGAGTACTACATCCAGACCAGGATGTTTCTTTGCGTCTGGGGCATTTAATACTGCTTTTTCGTATACTTTTTTTGTTGCGTTTTAACCTCTTACACAGGCCTATTAGCTTTGCACAAAAACAAAAAGTGCCGAATTGAGTGTAGGTTTAACATATGACATCATCGCCTGTTACGTTCGCATTCACCTTATACATGCTCCACCAAATTAGGTCGTTGGGTGCCTTCTACTGTGCATTCTGCCGGATGCACTACCTTCAAACAGCTTCAAGTTCATCACACAGGTCTCTACAAGTACCCAAATCCTCAACCAATCTAGGGCCAATTTGTACCATTTCAAGTCCTGACTTTCTAATGAGATTAGTTAGAAGCCTCCGAGAATGCAAATCGAAAGATGCACCATACGAGTCACTCGCCCTGGGAAGTGGAGAACGTCCGAGCTCTGCGTGGTCCCATTCCAGCTTGTGTAAATTACCCAGTTATACTTCTTTCTTTTGTTTTCTGTTCTTGAAGTTCTGCAATCATTGTGGAAAGAAAGGGAAACTACAACAATCTTTATGCAACAAAAAAGCAGACAGGGGCAGCCGAGTGTGTCTCTTTGTCTGTGTCAGGTTTTCATCCCTGTGTATGGCAAGTGTTGGAAAATCATACTTGTCGACTCACTTGGATTGACAACCTCGGCGAGGCCTGGTTTTCTAGCCTACCTCGCTTTGCATTATGACCATGGCCACTGAAATTATGCGGCTGGGGAGGGCATTATTATGCTGCAACACTGACTAAATGATGTAACAAGAAAAGGCAAAATATGCGGCACAATGCACTATTACTTAATTTTGTCATGTTTACACTTGCTAACACTGTCTCTGCATAGGTTGCACCTCATTAGTACCAATTAAAAACCCAAATATAGTAAAAAGCAACAGAAAGGTGACAAGTCAACCTTTGCCAAGGGTCTTTCACTACATAGCAACACATGTCGCTGTGCTTTAATAATCGTTGAACCGTTTGAGCTTGATAATGGATTATGTGGCAAATGCGGCAAATCCAAAATTACGGAAAACCCGCAGGGGCTTCACAATCGCAAAATTCTAGTGGGCCTAATTATGCGCCACATAGTTTACCCTTCCCAGTTCAAAGTAAGGCCTGAAGTGCCAGCATGCAAAGTGCGGTTAGCTAAAAAGCTAGGGCTATCTGGGAGCGTGGTTTATAACACCGGCTTCGCCGCTTTCGGCTCAGCTGTGATGGTGATAAAGCTTGTAACAAAACATGAGCAAGCCCGTGTTATTGTGCAGGGAATCCGACTCGCACAAAGCCAGGGATTGCAGTTCTTCCTGAAAACCGCAGGTTAAATCTGTCCTGGGTGAGTTTTCCTTTTGGTTGCAGCCACAGCCTTTGTGAACAGAGAGAGTGGCCTGCCAGCGTAAGGGAGTTCGTCTGTTTTCTTGAAGGGTTGGTTTATTCAGACCCTCCAGGGTTTCGCGGCAAACCGCGAAATAGGCACTTATGTAAAAATGCCGCGATTTTTACAAGTGCCCGTGAAATCGGCACTTTTGTAAAAAGTCCGCGATTTTTACAAAAGTGCCCAGAAATGCAGGGAAAATGTTTATGAGGGGTCATTAGGGCTTATGGGCTTATGTAAATAAGCATTTTGGAATCTTTATTTCGTTAGAGTTTAAGTAAAGTGACTTGGGTCACGGTGTAATTTAAAATTATCTTCGGAGATTTTGGTGGTTTTGTGTGGGTGTGCATATGTAGGTGGCAGAAAAATGAAATCCAACTGAAAGTCCAGGGGTAGGGAAGGAAAACAGTGTCCTATCACAGTCTTATTTTCGCTCCAGGACTTCAGCTTGCCTCTACACCTTTGTAATAATACCCCCCTCTTAGGGCATTATATACACTTAGAGCCTATGAACATCCTACTTTTTGGGCCTGGCTGTGGATTTGAAGACTTTTATGGGGGCACAGCCTGGGTCTACTGGGTAGGAATGTTTATGGAAATGGTGAGGTTTAGGGGTATGGGATAATTTAGGGAGATGCGGAATAGTTGTAGGAGGTGGAGGAATTGGGTCACCAGAAGACAATGGGTGGACTTGAGACAGTGTGAGTGCTTCGAGTGGGGTCAGGTGGCGGAATGAGGTCATAGGATGTAATGGAGGTACAAGGAGGAATAGAGGCAGGTGTGCTGGAAGCACTTGTGTCAGAGGAGGTATTAGACCTCTCTGTGTGGCAGACAGGGCAGAGAGCATATCTTCCAGGATGTTAACCAGTTTAGACAGTTGCTGAGTTAGATTTGCTTTAATACACTTGGAAATTGTGGCTCGTCATCCTGTGATTCTGGGCAAGTCATTTAGGGGCAGTTGTATCATTCCCATCATTTGCGATTCCCAAATAGCGATTTTTAAGGAATCGCTATTTGGGAATTGCAAATTGGGATGTATGTAGAAATTCGCTATTTTTTAGCGATTTCTTAAAATTCCTTCATTGCGATTAGCAAATTGCTAATCGCAATTAAGGAATATTTTCCCATTAATTTCTATGGGCCAGGAGGCCCATAGGAATGAATGTGAAATTATTCTCAATTTTCGATTCGCAATTTGCTAATCGCAAATTGAGAATAATTTCAAGGGTGCCTTAAGGACACACTGCTGCACCCCCCTGAAATTGACATGTGTGCGCATATGGCGCACATACATATACATGCCCTAAGGGCATGTATGAGCGTCACATGGCACATTTAGAATTTTCAAAAAGTTCATTTTTAAATGAATTCGCAAATTACCACCAACTACAAGTTGGTGGTAATTTGCGATTTCTTAGCCTAAATTCACAAAGCTTAAATGCTACATACATAGCATTTAAGGAATCGCAATTTGCGATTCCTTAAATGCTTGCGCAAAATTAAGGAATCACACATTTTGCGATTCCTTAATTTTGCTGTGCGATTTTTTTGATACATCGCATTTGCCTTTTTTTGTCCCAAACGCTGCTTTTTTGCGAATCGCAGAGTTTGCGACAAAAAAAAAAAACGGATGATACATCTGCCCCTTAATCTCCCTATGCCTATAAACAATGCATGTGTTTGTTTTGTAATTGTGTAGTGTGACTGGTGCACATGTGAAGAGTTGACCTTTGGGTCAAGTTGGAGCTATAATAAAAAAAAACGCAGAAGAATGCGCTAGGAGGTTAAAACTAAAAACAAAGTCTCAACATAAGGAAAGACAAATTGATACCCACTTACTTGCTGATTTGTACAGAGTGAAACCAGAAAATTTGGATAAAATCGTGGCTTCCGTGCTGAAATTGTGTGATCTTAGGCAAATATTTAATTTCACTAAGGTAGGTTCTGAAATGCCATTTCCTATGGAATGTTACCAGGCCATCTTTGATGGGCTCCTCAGAACCTAGACTAAAGAAAATGGAGGATTGCATTTCCAAGGAATAACAGCCTTCACCTCTGGGCTGCTTCCTCTGTTCCATATCTCAGGTTGCCTATTTCAAAGCGGAATACTCTGCTAAAACATTTCCATTGATATAAAGATGAAAATTAATGATTAGGAGTAAAATAAAGTGCCGCAAAAATGACGCTAAATTGCCATATTTGTGCCGCTAAATTTCGATATTTGTGCCACTAAATTAGCTAATCCATGCCGGTATATCCTGGGGGGTCTGTTTATTACTGCCCATCCCATCTTTTTTTTTTTAAGTTTCCAAAACCTTTATTGAAACAGTGCACATGGAATACATATCTGATACGTTACATTGCATAGCATTATAGAGTTGCTCAGCAGCGATCAAAGCAAAAGGTCCTCCATAAATATACAACCAAAGAATACCCTCTACCCAGTCCCCCGCCCCCCAAATACAGAAAGTATAGCTGGACAAAATTCTGCGCATTTCGGAGCTTCGTGTATTTTTGGACTTTTCATCTATTCTACCTTCTTAAAAGCAAGGCCCACCTTCATGTCAAAAAAGGAATGTGCATGGCCCATCACCACCTCAGAGAAACTGCCAACATTAAACCCCCTTAGTTTGCTCTCCCGCCACATCTTCCTGTGGTCTCTCAGCATAATCATTTCAGACGTCCTCTCCCGGCTCAGGGACCCCTACTATCAACCCTTTCTCGCCATTCCCCGTGTGACTTTGTTGTTCATATGCTGTGCAAGGAGATATGTTAAGGTCAACAAGGGGCCCCAAATGAGTCAGCATAGGACCTCGGGGAGCATACTAAGCAAAACAACGGTCCCATGCATACAAAAATATATGAGAAAAAATAAATATAGACAAAATCAATTCTATATTTGGGGCGACATGTCCAGCCGGACAGAGGTCTTCAATTACTCAATTGAAAGTTAAATATACAAGAAAAATACCTTCAACAATCAACAGTGTGGGATACAAGCCTGTACCCAGACAAAGTCAGATCAGTACAGAAGGTTTAACAAGAGACAAGACAGGGCTTATAAGGCAAAAGCAGCGATTTCTGTAATCATTCCAATGTACACAAGTATAAAGCAAGCACCATTACATATACATAACATATAAATCAGGTTTTGTATAAGGTGCACAACAAGTCGATGGCGTTTCGGTCCCACTACTTGGTTATGGGGACCATCATCAGGACATTTATTAAGTGCCTTAATGTTTTAAGCCTCTAATGCCTAGAAAGGGTGGAAGAAAAAAGAGAAGGCATATATACATTGAGTTATGAACGTATGAGTAACATAGTTTGCAATTGTGAATAGGTGACTTTATGGTGTAGTGATATGTGGTCCTAGCTGACTTACGAGTGTTGGAGATCAAGAGCCCAGGAGGGCTGACCAAGTGCCACAGAACGACTGAGATGGAGTGATTCTGGTGCGAACCATTCCTGCAGTAGTAGAGTTAGCTATTCAGTTCTACGTTGCTGTAGTAAGGTAATGATCAATTAAGTGCAGCGGTAGATGCAGATAAGGGTTCCAAGGTGGCAGGGATATTGGTCATGGATGCGGCGCAATAAATCTTGAACGTGTGGGAATATATATTCAAACGTTTCGTGGTCGGCAATTTTAAAAAAAGGACACGCACATGCGGGGATTTTAATAAACGGCGCAGTGAAAGACTGAAGAGATAGAAAAGGTGACGGCACAGTGAAGCCTGGAAAGTGATGGGATGTTCATTCAACCGTTAATTAGTCGGTATATTAAAAACGGCAGGCACATATGAAGATTATATTAAAATTCACCGGCGTAGTGAAAGGGTGGCCGTGCGGTTGGAAGGCTGAGAAGGTTGATGATCGTGACGACGCAGTGCGATTTTCTATAGCGCAAACTTTACCCGAAGGTGTCAGAGCGCTTTACATAAGAACCAGTTGCAAAACAGAAGGACTTAGGATTACATGCGTTACATAAAAGATGCAAACAGAAAAAATTGCAAATGTACAAGATGTAAAGTCACACAAGGAAGAGATACAAACAGAAAGAAAAATTGCAAATGTACAAGTAGTAAAGTCACTCAAAAAAGAGATACAAATGGATATACTCTAAGAGTCACATAGGAATGGTAGAGAGTACAAAGGTCTACTGCATATACTAGTGATTAGTGTTATCTCTATATACACAGGGAAGGGCTACGAATGGATATACTCTAAGAGTCACTTAGGAATGGTAGAGAGTACAAAGGTCTACTGGATATACTAGTGATTAGAGTTATCTCTATATACATATAAACACATAGTAGATTTTCTCAGGTCAAGACCCAGAAAAAAAAAAAACCCTTAAAAGCAGAGTTCCATTAAGTGGGGTCGGAGGGGTGACGTAATCACAGCACCAAGGGAGGGTGAGAGTCTTTCCAGGTAGGACTACAGAAACTTGCTTCTATCAGACATCCCCAAAGTTCAGTTAGGTCCACTCAGAGGAGTTCTACATTCTGCTGCTCAATTTTTATTGGCCACAAGCAATTTTACAGAACCCCCATTCTGCTAAACGTCCAATGGCTACCTGTTCAGGAGAGAGCCCAGTTTAAAACTACCTACATACACCACACAAAAGGCCATACTCCACTCCCTAACAGAAAAAATTGAAATGTCAGGTGCAGAACAAGGTTAAAGAAACACTGTTCTCCTGGAACCCTCCACCTTCAAACGTGAGCGATTAATGAAACAATCGTTCTCAAGAGGGGCCACCAGACTTTGGAACTCCCTCCAACCTTCTATGTGACCACGTGTGTCTCTTTGAAAGATACGTGGGTTAAATAGTTTTTGTTCCCATAACTTTTATATGCTGGTTTTACACCCGACCCACAAAGAATACTCTTACTATTCCCCGGTACACAACCTTCATACACGACTAGATAGATTCCTGTGCACTAACTCTCTGCTGTCCAAGTGTTCTTCATCGGAATACCTGGCTAAAACCTTCTCCGACCATAGGCCACTTACACTAGACCTGCAGTGGGGTAGGGTGCCGTCCCCAGTGCCCACCTGGAGGCTCGACCCACAGTTGTTAGAGGACGGCCCCTTCCGAGCGTCGCTGTCGGAGGCCCTGGATAACTATTTTAGGGAGAACTGGGACACGGCAACGTCCAATCTGGTGGTGTGGGACGCCCTGAAGGCTGTGATCCGAGGGACGGCCATAGGACAATTAGTGGGGGCCCGGCAGGAAATTCATAAGAAGCTGTGCAAGGTCGAGGACAGGCTGAAAACCCTGGAAAGGGAGGCAAGCATAGACCCTGACCGGAAGGGGGAGCTACAGATCAGCAATATCGAACACGCGGAGTTGCTGGAAACACTAATGGTCATAGACCATAAAGAGTATGTACGCCGCCAGCAGGCCGAATCAGACAGATCGGGAGCCCTGTTGGCCCGCTTAGTACAGGACTGCCCCGAAACCCCGATAATTACACAAGTACGAGACGGGTCCGGGAGAATCGTGCATACACAATCCGAAATTAACAATACATTCCGGGTTCACATGCAGGCACTATACGCCCCCTTTCCAGGGGATGCCACAGACGGGACGATAGATTTCCTACGAGACTTACCTTTCCCAGTTCTGACTCGAGATGAGTAAGCTGGGTTGGACGGACCCATCACGCAGTCAGAAATTCGGATTGCACTTCGATCCCTTAATCGCGGTAAGACTCCGGGCATGGACGGAATCCCTGTGGAGTTTTATCAGACTTACTCCACAACCCTGGTGCCTATTTTAGAGAAGGTTTACAAGAAGTCGTATGAGTCTCGCCATCTGCCCGTCTCGACGATGCAGGCCCTTGTTACTTCTATACCCAAACCTGGCAGGGATACTCTTGAGCTGACTAATTATAGACCCCTCTCGATGCTATCCACAGAGTTTAAGATACTCAGTAAGGCCATTGCTCTGAGAATACAGGCCCGACTCCCTGCCCTGATCCACCCAGACCAGTGTGGATTCCTCCCAGGTAGGAGTACTTCGCAAAATACGCGGAGACTCCATTCCCTCATGTCAGCCACGCCACAGGACCTTCCTCGGGCAGGCTGTATCACATTAGACCTCCGACAGGCGTTCGACTCCTTGTCGTGGTCGTTCATGTTTGCAGTATTGAGACGCTTTGGCTTCCCGGACTCACTAATAAAATGGATACGACTACTATATACAGACCCCTCAGCAAGGGCACGTACTGGCAGATACATCTCGGACAGTTACTCCATCAACAGAGGCACCCGGCAGGGCTGCCCACTGTCGCCCCTCTTATTTGTCTTGATGCTAGAACCCTTAGCGATCACTCTCAGAACCCGCGCGGATAGAATGGGCATCTCCATTAGGGGGACCCATAACTTAATATCGATCTATGCCGACGATATCTTACTATACTTCCGGGACCTGGAGGGCGACCACTCTCCCATAGCGAACTTATTTGATAGATTTGAGGCCGTGTCGGGACTAGCCGTTAACCCTGCAAAATCTACAGGCTTCTACTTTAGGGCACAGCAGCACCCTCCACATATTCAATTTGGTGGACACCAGATTCCAATAGCGCAGACCACGTTCAAGTATCTAGGCATTAACGTTTATAGATTACCGGAGGACCAGATCGAGGGAAATGTACGTAGAGCCATTAATGGTTTACGGAGTAGTGTGGGATTCTGGACGTCCCTGTCCGTCATGGGCAGAATTGCCGTCTCTAAGATGGTCCTGCTCCCTCGTATGTTATATTATTTTGTAAACCTACCGGTTCTCCTCCCACAGCAAATCTTTAACACACTGAATACGCTCCTGATCACTCTAATATGGGGCACTGGAAGGAGGAGAATCAGTCTCCGGAAACTACAACTGAGTACCAGAGGGGAGGCCTGGCGGTGCCGGACTTAAAGTGGTACTACTATGCGAGCCAGAACATACACTGCTCTGGACAGCACCTGGACTTCCATTTGGATGCAGAACTGGGAATGGAATTGGGTGGAAGAGGTCTCCTGCTGCACCTAAATGGTTTACGACATGCCGTAGAAGGAGTGAAAGAGGCACACTGACAAGGGGGGGTGGGGGTAGAGAGGGAGGTGGGTAACAGTGGACAGGGCTTGCTGTTTGGGGTTGTTCTTGACGCTGCTTTAATGTACATCCTGTGGATAGTGATACATATGAGGCGTGTTTGTATGATGTGTGCAGAAACTCAATAAAAATTTGTTTTAAAAAAAAAAATACTATGCGAGCCAGCTCCAGTGGCAAGCGCGTTGGATAGCAGGGCGGGATCTCCACGAGATTGACCTCACGACAGATCAACTGGCGCGTGGTGAACTGCATTCCCTACTTTTGCCGAGGAGCAGGATCCCTCGGGACTGCCACTCTCTCCTACACACCGCCCTAATGTGCTGGCGGAAAGCGCTAGCGTACACGTCAGGGACTACACCTTATGCAGACAATATCCCTCTGTTGGGTGTCCCGACGCCGCAAGGACGACTGACGCGAGGTCAATTGCGACCCTGGGCAGACGCTGGGGTGGACACAGTGGGAGGTCTTTTTGGGGACGACGCACTGCTGGACCATGACTCCTTTTTGCGACTTACTGGAGCACCCCCGAGGCTATACATACTACATGCCACAGTGTCACACTATGTACGAAATACATGGGCCCCACAACGAGTAAAACCTGCAAGGCACGAACTAGTGCACCTACTATATTACATGGGACCTGGGGGACACTTGGTGCGATGGCTCTACACTGGGGTCAGGGAACATGCTGCCATATCTCTTAATCCACTCCGAGACTCCTGGGCACTGGACACGGGTGCAGCGCTGACGGATGGTGACTGGAAGATTATCCTTGAACATCCTAGAAAGGTGTCCCGGAATGTTAAGTTCAAATTTATACAAGCTATGGTACTAGACAGGGCATACCTCACCCCCCAAAGGCTCCATAGGATGTTCCCAGATTCTCCCCACTGCTGTCCACGTTGCAGGGCTGACGAAGCCGGGCTACTTCACATGTTATGGGCATGCCCACGTCTACGAAGTTACGGGGGAGGGGTATGTCATGCCCTACGTATAGTCACAGCACTGCCGGTACCGGAGGAGGCGCTGTATTGCCTGATAGGTCACCGGAAACGCCCCAAACACCATAAGGCCCAGCTGAAGCTCCTTGATCTATCCTTGCTGCTGACAATTAGAGTCTTAACCATGAGGTGGAAGTCCGCCAGGCCTCCAGACTTGGAGGTATGGCGATCTGACTTGCTGAAGTGGGGCAGGGCTGAGGGAACTGTTTTGCGTAGGGAGGAAGAGAAGGGACAACGAAAATACCCAATTGCGCAGGACTGGGAATGGATGCTATTGGAGGTGGAGGAAATGGAGAGAGCGCCATCACAGGCAGACGGCTCTTAGCTGTGAATGTGTGGAGAATGGGTGTGGAGCTCTTGAGCGGCGAATTGGCCCAGGGAGCGCGCAGGTCAGTCAGCTGAGTATGAGTACTCTAGCCGTGATGAGCCTGGTTTTAATGCCAGGACAGGTTGCCAGGAACACGAAGAGACCAGGAGACGTACGGGATGGGGTGGGGGGAGCGGGGTGGGACGGGGAACAATGTTGAGACTAAGAATTCCAGGACTAATGTTACGTATCTAAGACACAATACACGGAGGTGTATGGAAGGTTATATCATAGGTGACTATTGTTTTCCTGTTATACAGATAATGATCGTGCGATAATCGACATCTCTTAGATGTATCATGATATAGCCATTGGTTTTCTTTTTAAGTCTGAAGTTATTAGTTGTGGGAGTTGAAAGGAAAAGACTGTACACTGTTGGAGATACCTATCTGAATAATGAGATTTGACATGCAGTCGCAAATAAAGAGGTTTTTACAAAACAAAAAAAAATTTATATGCCTGTTTTTGATGGCATATCTCAATTGTATTCCCACGGAGGATTTTGGGGAACTGCCACTCCTGTACAGCTTTTCTCCCCATTACTTGCGATGCGACTCATCTCGAACGATGTCCAGCTTTGAGCGTTTGAAAACTGTTCCTTGCGAAGCGCTCGGGTGCCTCTAGGCTATATCCGCGCTATACAAAATCAAAGAATGAATTAAAAAACAAAATACAACTGTTAGACATTTTCTATCGTACTGCGGGGAGGCGACTGGGTCTTGGTTTACTGATTACGTCTAAATTGCTGTGCAATTGCTTAGGCAATTGTTCAAAGTCCACACTGTTGCTTGTGGCACAATTTGCTTTAACCGTAAAGGGTACCCGGAAGAGCTTGTTTGTGAAAAGCTTAAGGTGGGGACAGTGCAGTGCCTTGCGAAGTGACGAACTGCTAGCTGTGACATTTGTGGATAGGAGGGATGTTTACATGCTGACTATCATCTATGATGAAAGTACTTCACCTGTGACTGTTTGGTGTCAGGTTGCTGAAGTGTGCAAACCTGTGTGCATTGTAGATTACAATAAGCACATGGGTGGGGTCAATAGAGTAGATCAGAGGTTGGAACCTTAAACAGCTGTTCGTAAGGCTTACATTTGGTATAAGAAGTTGGCCATCCATTTGTTCAACTTAGCAACTTTTAATGCTTTTATTGTGTTCAAGGATTGTTCTCCAGAGTCAAGGATGACTTTTGTTCAGTTTCAGGAGTGGGTGATAGGCAGCCTTGTCGTAGTGGAACAGGTAAGTGTTCGTAGAGCTAGAGTAGTGGAGGATGAGCTAGATTGAAAGATCGCCACTTTCCTGATTTAATTCCTCCCACGCCCCAAAATATCTATCCCTGTAAGAGATATAGAGTCTATTTACAAAGATACATGTGAATGGAGTGTCATATGCTCTGCCCTGATCCTCCTTCTAACCCTGGGCAGTGTGTGCCCACATGTTTCCGATTGTACCTCACACACAAAGGAGTTTCTTGTAGCAAGCACAAGTGTAAAAGTGAACTGCCTGGTCTGCATTGTTTTATATTTTTAGTTCAGTTTCACGGATGGCATTAGTGTGATGTACTGAGTTACAGCAAGTTTTGTTTGTAGTGATAGTTTTGTATCTACTTTCAATTGATTGGTGTTTTCTTTTGTTAAAAAAATGTGATGGCGGTGTGCCTGGACGTGCGCTTGGCTGTCGGTGTGCGTGGGCTGGCGCTTGGCTGTCGGTGTGCGTGGGCTGGCGCTTGGCTGGCGGTGTGCGTGGTTTGGGGTGTGGCTGGTAGTGTGCCTGGTTTGGGGCATGGCTGGCGGTGTGCACACACTACGTCAACCACCAGCCGGTGTGATTGCGGTGTCAGTCATGTGGGTGTTTGAAAGTGATGGGCCCATGAATGGCACGGTCTGTTGATATTAATGTTGTAATGTGCTTGGCCCGCGGCTGGCAGTGTGAATGGTCTTGTGTGTGTCACGTTTGAAAAGTGTGTGAATTGCCTGTAAAGACGTTGGTGCCTAGCCGTGGCTTTACAACTCACAAGCGGACTCATTGGTTCAAGTTTTGTAACATTTTAATTATTAACAGTGCATTTCCTTTTTGAAAAATGTCTCATTAATAAAAATATAAATTTTGAACATTTCACTCACTCAAATCAAATGTATTTAAGTAATATTTAGTTGTGCAACAATATTTTTCTTTTCTGTCTATCAATGCCAGGGTGTACATTGTCTCTCCAATGTCTGTTGATGTGAGTAGTGTAACATGCTGGGAACGTGGCTGGCGGTGGGAAGGTGTATGTCAAGTATGAAAGGTGTGTGAATGGCCTGTAAAGAGGTTGGTGCCTTGATGTGGCTTTACAGTTCACAAGCTGTGAGTCACTGTTTCAGGTTTTGAACCTTTAATTATTAACAGTGCATTTCATTTTTGTGAAATCTCTTGTTAATGAAATCTACATTTGAACCTTTCGCTCACCCTCGTGCCAAATCCAACCAGTATGTGTGTGCACTTGAGGAACAGATGGATGGGCAGTAATATTTGTATTTTCTGTCTCTCTCTGTTAAGGTGTAGATTGTCTCTAGAGAAAATTTACCAACTCTAGATATTTTTGTAAACTACAAACCATGCGGAATATTGGATGGTGTGCATCTCGTTGATCTCAAGTTTTATTACGCACAACGCCATGCAAACCTCAAAATGTGTCTAGTTATATTGTTGAGGCATTAAAATGACCAATCACAAAATGACCTGGTTTTGCAAAGGAGGTCACCTGCATGTTTGGTCCCGGGCTTGATGGCTATCTAGGGAAACCTACCTAAACCAGATATTTCTGAGAACTAGACAGCCGGGGGGAGTCCAGGGAGGTATGGCTTGCGCAGATTCCCCAACATTTTCCTACCTAGAATCTCCTGCATACCCAAAATTTAGCTAAAAAGACACATTTTCCTTACATTATAAGGCCTACCCCTATCCCTGAAAGCGTTGTGTTCTGGGGTGTCAACTCACTCATTTCTCAGGAAAGGTTAGGAGGGTAAGTGAGGCACAATAGCTTGCTTGACTCATAGGTACGGAAGTAGTATGGTGACTCAGTCCCAACATGACGATGTTTTATGGTCCCAAGCATAGTTCGGTTCATGAGCAGAATCCCTGCAACGGGACCAAGCGAAACATCCATCTAAGGCAACTACATTTATTCACTGAAGAAAAGACTGGGAATAGATTGTCAGGTTGATGCCACAAGGTGGAGAACGTATGGTAGAGCAAGGAAGCTCATGCTATAGCAGTGGAACAACCACACTTGGCTCGTGGGGCATGCTAATCCACACAACAGAAAACAAATCTCCCAAGTAAAAGACGCAGGAAGAAAATAGGCACATCTTGGATACCTTGTCACAGCCAGGTTTTTAAAGAACTCACTTGGCGGTGAGAAAAAAAAGACCTACTACATGTGTTTTCATATCTGGATAAAGGGTGAACAGAAATGCCTGTACCATTCATGCTCCAGTCCTGTGCTGCAAATAAGATTCGGGGGCCAATGAGAGCTGACTTATCTTGACATTTTTAGGGCTCGGCCTACGTCACCACTTCGTCAGAAGTGGGGCGGAGCTCCGAGCCGTATTGTTACGGGGCTCAGAATAGTGAAGTAAAAATTCCTCACTGCGCGTGATTTTTCCGTAGTTTATTTTGGCATCTGCATGCCAATTGGTCCTCGCAGTGCTGGGTTTCTAGTAGCCTTCACGCAATAGGCCATATGGATTTTAGTTTGTGCACTTCCTGCATATTCTGTGCGGTTATGCGCAGGGGAGTGCAATAAATTTTCAATTACGAGCTGTCAGGGTGCCGCGGTAATTGAACCCAGATGTTCCGGGCGCGTTCACCAGTCTGTAGTGAGTTTGGTGGGCGCGCGTTCGTCTGCATCCTTTCATGTGTAAGTGTTGGCCTTTGAAGAGCTGTTTTTTTTTTAAGTGAATTGCGAAAGCGATTGCTTCTTATGAAATTTTCAAAACAACGTGGTATAAGTCTGCATTTCCCTTTTTGTCATCTGTGTTGACACAGAGGGTCGCTGGGCTGTGGCAGGGTCAGTCTGCTTGTAGGAGCTGTTAAACCTATTCGCTTTGCATGGTACAGAGGGGCGCTGGGCTGGGGCACGGTCAGTGTGCTCGCAAGGCTTGGTACAGAGGGGCGCTGGGCTGGGGCAGTGTCAGTGTGCTTGGAAAGCATGGTTCTGACGTCACAGACATATGCTGTTCGCTCGTGCAACACTCTCCAGTTTCTTTATTTTGTAGGTCCCTGTCAGCGTCAATTGCGCTTTTCGGCATTTGTGTTCACACAGAGAGTCGCTGGGCTGGAGAAGGGTTAGTGCGCTTGCAGAGCATAGTTCCTGCGTCACAGAGGGGCGCTGGGCTGGGGCAGGGTCAGTCTGCTCCTAACCACATTTTCGGTATTAAAAACGCTTCTTTTCTTAATGTTTGTTGTTAGTGCAGAAACAGAGGGGGCAGTGTCAGTGTGCTCGCTAGGCTTGGTACAGAGGGGCGCTGGGCTGGGGCAGTGTCAGTGTGCTTGCAGAGCATGGTTCATGCGTCACAGAGGGGCGCTGGGCTGGGGCAGGGTCATTCTGCTTCTAGGAGTTGTTAAACCAGGAATAGTCACGTCCGACTTGGCAACTTCTCTGCAGCATCAAAGTGTGTAATAAGTAATAAATAAATACAATGCCACATTTTCGGTATTAAAAACACTTCTTTCCTTATTCTTTGTTGTTAGTGTGGAACAACAGCTCTCTCCCACCTCGCCTGTGCATTTTTTTTCCAACACATTTAGCTAGGGACGAAATTAGAGGCCATAGTGAAAGGGTCAAAAGGTTGGGGGACTGGAAGTGAGAAAAAAAAAACAGATGGCTCATGTTGTTTTGAAGAGGTGCATACAAGGGTCCCTTCTATATGTGAATTGTGTATCTTTTATTTCCATTTTAGTTTGCAGTTTAAAACTCTATTAAGTAGAGATTTCGAAAGTAATAAATAAATACAATGCAACATTTTCGGTATTAAAAACACTTTTTTTCTTAATGTTTGTTGTTAGTGCGGAAACAGAGGGGCGCTGGGCTGGGGCAGTGTCATTCTGCTTCTAGGAGTTGTTAAACTAGGAATAGTCACGTCCGACTTGGCAACTTCTCAGGGTGAACATTGCGTGAGTGTGTTGGGTGAGCAGTGAGTGTGTAGGGTGAGCAGTGTGTAAGTGTGTATGATTAGCAGCGTGTGAGTGTATAGGGTTAGTAGTGTGTGAGTGTGCAGGGTTAGCAGTGTGTGAATGTGCAGGGCTAACAGTGTGAGAGTGTACAGGGCTAGCAGTGTGAATGTATATGGTGTGTAGTGTGGGAATGTGCACAGTGAGCAATGTATGTGTGTGTGACCAGGGTGAGCAGTGTGTGACTGTGTAGGGTGAGCAGTGTGTGACTGTGTAGGGTGAGCAGTGTGTGACTGTGCAGGGTGAGCAGTGTGTGAGTGTGCAGGGTGAGCATTGTGCGAGTGTGCAGGGTGAGCAGTGTGCGAGTGTGCAGGATGAGCAGTGTGCGAGTGTGCAGGGTGAGCTGTGTGCGAGTGTGCAGGGTGAGCTGTGTGCGAGTGTGCAGGGTGAGCTGTGTGCGAGTGTGCTGAATGAGCAGTGTGTGAGTGTGCAGGGTGATCAATATGTGGGTGTCCAGGGCCAGCAGTGTGTGAGTATGCAAGGTCAGTAGATTAGAGCTGCGCCTAGAGATGAACAGATCATCGCCAGAGGGGCTCCCTTATGGCATTTACAGCAGGTATTTACTGGATCCATTACTTGCCTGCATCCTCATTGGAATATCTGTCTGCAACTTTCATTCTCTACTGAGATTTCAGTTTTGAAAACTCCCTGCTGACCTCTGAGTACCTTTATTTTTGTCCTCAAATGCCCTGGTGCGAGTGAGTGCAGAATGAGTGCAGAATGAGTGCAGAGTGAGTGCAGAGTGAGTGCAGAGTGAGTGCAGAGTGAGTGCAGAGTGAGTGCAGAGTGAGTGCAGAGTGAGTGCAGAGTGAGAGTGAGTGCTGCAGGTGTGAGTGAGTGTTGCAGAGTTTGAGTGAGTGCAGTGTGTGTGCAGAGTGAAAGTGAGTGCTGCAGAATGAGAGTGAGTGCTGCAGAGTGAAAGTGAGTGCTGCAGAGTGAGAGTGAGTGCAGAGTGAGTGCGGAGTGTGAGTGAGTACAGAGTGTGAGTGAGTGCTGCAGAGTTTGAGTGAGTGCTGCAGAGTTTGAGTGAGTGCAGAGTGTGTGCAGAGTGAAAGTGAGTGCTGCAGAGTGAGAGTGAGTGCTGCAGAGTGAAAGTGAGTGCTGCAGAGTGTGAGTGAGAGGAGTGAGTGCAAAGTGAGTGCAGAGTGAGAGAGAATGCAGTGTGAGTGAGTGCAGAATGAGTGCAGAATAAGTGCAGAGTGAGAGCAGAATGAGTGCAGAATGAGAGCAGAATAACTGCAGAGTGAGTGCAGACTAAGTGCAGACTGAGTGCAGAGTAAGAGTGAGTGTGCAGAATAAGACCACACACATAAGACCACACACATAAGACCACACACACACCACTCTCACCACCACACATACCACCACACACTCACCACCACACACTCACCACCACACACCAGGGCCGGACTGAGAACCAAAACCGGCCCTGGCAAAGTGCGGCCGGTTTTCGGACGATTTTGTTACAGGGCTGATTTTGCAGCTATGCTGCAAAAACGGCCCTGTAACAAAAACGGCCCCCAGGGCCCAAAACCGGCCCCCACCCTTGCGGCGCACCGGGGATTGCCCGGTGCCCGCAACGGCCAGTCCGGGCCTGCCACACACTCACTACCACACACTCACCACCACATACGCAACCACACACACACAACCACACACACACACACATCACCAGCCGTCAGTGCTCACTTTCACCGGGCACAAATACCACCAGCCATCAGTGCACGCTTTCACCGGGCACAAACACCATCAGCTGTCAGTGCAAGCTTCCACCAAGCACACACACCACCAGCCATCAGTGCACAATTTTGTACAGGCACACACGCCACCAGCCATCAGTGCACACATCAATTGTTAACGCATCCACAATTAACTATTGTAGCAATCGCAGTATGGTGCACTTTATTTTTAAACATATTCATCTAAAGCACAGCATGCCACCATTGCTACAATTCCAATCCAACCCACATAATTTCAGTACACACCACATGCATACACTCCATAACACATGGCTAAAAGACATTGCCATTTACAATTCCATAAGCTCTAACTCAAATAAATCCGAGACCTATTGCATTTCTAATGCTTGTTTTTAAAAGCTCTAGGAAGAGGATGAATGAGCAAAATTAGGAATGATCCTAAGCCACCACAGGAGACACCATTCAACACCATCTTGACACCAGCCTTCCTCAAATGTGCTATGAAGAGGTAAAAACAAGCATTAGAAATGCAATCGGGCTCGGATTTATTTGAGTTTGAGCTAATGGCATTGTAACTGCCAATGTATTGTTGCTATGTGTTATGGAGTGTGTTCATGTGGTGTGTACTGCCAGTGATCTCCTTGTGAGTGTGAGAATATTGCACCGTTACTGCCTGTGATGTCCTTCTTGTGAGTGTGAGAAGCTTGCACCTCTGCTGCCTGTGGTCTCCTTGTGAGTGTAAGAAGCTTGCACTGCTGCTGCCTGTGATGTCCTTCTTGTGAGTGTAAGAAGCTTGCACTGCTGTTGCCTGTGATGTCCTTCTTGTGAGTGTGAGAAGCTTGCACCGCTGCTGCTTGTGATGTCCTTCTTGTGAGTGGGAGAAGCTTGCACCTCAGCTGCCTGTGGTATCCTTGTGAGTGTAAGAAGCTTGCACAGCTGCTGCCTGTGATGTCCTTCGTGTGAGTGTGAGAAGCTTGCACCGCTGCTGCCTGGGAGTATGAGAAGATTGCATTGTGCATCTCTGTGCTGTGCCTGTTCTTTGTAAGGGACTCTTGCTCTGTTGCTGCTGCTGCCTTGGCACAGTACCTGCTGTGAGTGTGTAAGGGCAGCTTGCACCGCTGCTGCTTGTGATGTCCTTCTTGTGAGTGGGAGAAGCTTGCACCTCAGCTGCCTGTGGTCTCCTTGTGAGTGTAAGAAGCTTGCACAGCTGCTGCCTGTGATTTCCTTCTTGTGAGTGTGAGAAGCTTGCACCGCTGCTGCCTGTGGTCTCCTTGTGAGTGTAAGAAGCTTGCACTGCTGCTGCCTGTGATGTCCTTCTTGTGAGTGTGAGAAGCTTGCACCGCTGCTGTTTGTGATGTCCTTCTTGTGAGTGTGAGAAGCTTGCAACTCAGCTGCCTGTGGTCTCCTTGTTAGTGTAAGAAGCTTGCACAGCTGTTGCCTGTGATGTCCTACTCACTACTCTACTCACTACTCTACTCACTACTCACTACTCACTACTCACTACTCACTACTCACTACTCACTACTCACTACTCACTACTCACTACTCACTACTCACTACTCACTACTCACTACTCACTACTCACTACTCTGCACTCACTACTCTGCACTCACTACTCTGCACTCACTACTCTGCACTCACTACTCTGCACTCACTACTCTGCACTCACTACTCTGCACTCACTACTCTGCACTCACTACTCTGCACTCACTACTCTGCACTCACTACTCTGCACTCACTACTCTGTCTGGGTTAAGGGAGACCCTCGAGGCCCTGGTGTCACTGCACCTGCTGCACCCTCACAGCCACTGGTAGCAAAATACAGGACTGTCTGGGTTAAGGGAGACCCTCGAGGCCCCGGTGTCACTGCACCTGCTGCACCCCTGGACACCCACAGCCACTGGTAGTAAAATACAGCACTGTCGGGGTTAAGGGAGACCCTCGAGGCCTCGGTGTCACTGCACCTGCTGCACCCTCACAGCCACTGGTAGTAAAATACAGCACTGTCTGGATTAAGTGAGACCCTCGAGGCCCGGGTGTCACTGCACCTGCTGCACCCCTGGACTTCCACCGCCACTCGTAGTAAAATACAGCACTGTCTGAGTTAAGGGAGACCCTCGAGGCCCCGGTGTCACTGCACCTGCTGCACCCCTGGACACCCACAGCCACTGGTAGTAAAATACAGCACTGTCAGGGTTAAGTGAGGCCCTCGAGGCCCCGGTGTCACTGCACCTGCTGCACCCCTGGACACCCACAGCCACTGGTAGTAAAATACAGCACTGTCAGGGTTAAGGGAGACCCTCGAGGCCCCGGTGTCACTGCACCTGCTGCACCCTCACAGCCACTGGTAGCAAAATACAGCACTGTCAGGGTAAAGTGAGGCCTGCTGCACCCCTGGACTTTCACCGCCACTCGTAGTAAAATACAGCACTGTCTGGGTTAAGGGAGACCCTCGAGGCCCTGGTGTCACTGCACCTGCTGCACCCTCACAGTCACTGGTAGCAAAATACAGCACTGTCAGGGTAAAGTGAGGCCATCGAGGCCCCGGTGTCACTGCACCTGCTGCACCCCTGGACACCCACAGCCACTGCTAGTAAAATACAGCACTGTCAGGGTTAAGGGAGACCCTCAAGGCCCCGGTGTCACTGCACCTGCTGCACCCTCACAGCCACAGGTAGTAAAATACAGCACTGTCTGGGTGAAGGGAGACCCTCGAGGCCCTGGTGTCACTGCACCTGCTGCACCCCTGGACTTCCACCGCCACTCGTAGTAAAATACAGCACTGTCTGGGTTAAGGGAGACCCTCGAGGCCCCGGTGTCACTGCACCTGCTGCACCCCTGGACACCCACAGCCACTGGTAGTAAAATACAGCACTGTCAGGGTAAAGTGAGGCCCTCAATGCCCCGGTGTCACTGCACCTGCTGCACCCCTGGACACCCACAGCCACTGGTAGTAAAATACAGCACTGTCAGGGATAAGGGAGACCCTCGAGGCCCCGGTGTCACTGCACCTGCTGCACCCTCACAGCCACTGGTAGTAAAATACAGCACTGTCTGGGTTAAGGGAGACCCTCGAGGCCCTGGTGTCACTGCACCTGCTGCACCCTCACAGCCACTGGTAGCAAAATACAGCACTGTCAGGGTAAAGTGAGGCCATCGAGGCCCCGGTGTCACTGCACCTGCTGCACCCCTGGACACCCACAGCCACTGCTAGTAAAATACAGCACTGTCAGGGTTAAGGGAGACCCTCGAGGCCCCGGTGTCACTGCACCTGCTGCACCCTCACAGCCACTGGTAGTAAAATACAGCACTGTCTGGGTTAAGGGAGACCCTCGAGGCCCTGGTGTCACTGCACCTGCTGCACCCTCACAGTCACTGGTAGCAAAATACAGCACTGTCAGGGTAAAGTGAGGCCATCGAGGCCCCGGTGTCACTGCACCTGCTGCACCCCTGGACACCCACAGCCACTGCTAGTAAAATACAGCACTGTCAGGGTTAAGGGAGACCCTCAAGGCCCCGGTGTCACTGCACCTGCTGCACCCTCACAGCCACAGGTAGTAAAATACAGCACTGTCTGGGTGAAGGGAGACCCTCGAGGCCCTGGTGTCACTGCACCTGCTGCACCCCTGGACTTCCACCGCCACTCGTAGTAAAATACAGCACTGTCTGGGTTAAGGGAGACCCTCGAGGCCCCGGTGTCACTGCACCTGCTGCACCCCTGGACACCCACAGCCACTGGTAGTAAAATACAGCACTGTCAGGGTAAAGTGAGGCCCTCAATGCCCCGGTGTCACTGCACCTGCTGCACCCCTGGACACCCACAGCCACTGGTAGTAAAATACAGCACTGTCAGGGATAAGGGAGACCCTCGAGGCCCCGGTGTCACTGCACCTGCTGCACCCTCACAGCCACTGGTAGTAAAATACAGCACTTTCTGGGTTAAGGGAGACCCTCGAGGCCCTGGTGTCACTGCACCTGCTGCACCCTCACACCCACTGGTAGCAAAATACAGCACTGTCAGGGTAAAGTGAGGCCATCGAGGCCCCGGTGTCACTGCACCTGCTGCACCCCTGGACACCCACAGCCACTGCTAGTAAAATACAGCACTGTCAGGGTTAAGGGAGACCCTCGAGGCCCCGGTGTCACTGCACCTGCTGCACCCTCACAGCCACTGGTAGTAAAATACAGCACTGTCTGGGTTAAGGGAGACCCTCGAGGCCCTGGTGTCACTGCACCTGCTGCACCCTCACAGCCACTGGTAGTAAAATACAGCACTGTCTGGGTTAAAGGAGACCCTCGAGGCCCCGTTGTCACTGCACCTGCTGCACCCCTGGACACCCACAGCCACTGCTAGTAAAATACAGCACTGTCAGGGTTAAGGGAGACCCTCAAGGCCCCGGTGTCACTGCACCTGCTGCATCCTCACAGCCACTGGTAGTAAAATACAGCACTGTCTGGGTTAAGGGAGACCCTCGAGGCCCTGGTGTCACTGCACCTGCTGCACCCTCACAGCCACAGGTAGTAAAATACAGCACTGTCTGGGTGAAGGGAGACCCTCGAGGCCCTGGTGTCACTGCACCTGCTGCACCCCTGGACTTCCACCGCCACTCGTAGTAAAATACAGCACTGTCTGGGTTAAGGGAGACCCTCGAGGCCCCGGTGTCACTGCACCTGCTGCACCCCTGGACACCCACAGCCACTGGTAGTAAAATACAGCACTGTCAGGGTAAAGTGAGGCCCTCAATGCCCCGGTGTCACTGCACCTGCTGCACCCCTGGACACCCACAGCCACTGGTAGTAAAATACAGCACTGTCAGGGATAAGGGAGACCCTCGAGGCCCCGGTGTCACTGCACCTGCTGCACCCTCACAGCCACTGGTAGTAAAATACAGCACTTTCTGGGTTAAGGGAGACCCTCGAGGCCCTGGTGTCACTGCACCTGCTGCACCCTCACACCCACTGGTAGCAAAATACAGCACTGTCAGGGTAAAGTGAGGCCATCGAGGCCCCGGTGTCACTGCACCTGCTGCACCCCTGGACACCCACAGCCACTGCTAGTAAAATACAGCACTGTCAGGGTTAAGGGAGACCCTCGAGGCCCCGGTGTCACTGCACCTGCTGCACCCTCACAGCCACTGGTAGTAAAATACAGCACTGTCTGGGTTAAGGGAGACCCTCGAGGCCCTGGTGTCACTGCACCTGCTGCACCCTCACAGCCACTGGTAGTAAAATACAGCACTGTCTGGGTTAAAGGAGACCCTCGAGGCCCCGTTGTCACTGCACCTGCTGCACCCCTGGACACCCACAGCCACTGCTAGTAAAATACAGCACTGTCAGGGTTAAGGGAGACCCTCAAGGCCCCGGTGTCACTGCACCTGCTGCATCCTCACAGCCACTGGTAGTAAAATACAGCACTGTCTGGGTTAAGGGAGACCCTCGAGGCCCTGGTGTCACTGCACCTGCTGCACCCCTGGACTTCCACCGCCACTCGTAGTAAAATACAGCACTGTCTGGGTTAAGGGAGACCCTCGAGGCCCCGGTGTCACTGCACCTGCTGCACCCCTGGACACCCACAGCCACTGGTAGTAAAATACAGCACTGTCAGGGTTAAGTGAGGCCCTCGAGGCCCCGGTGTCACTGCACCTGCTGCACCCCTGGACACCCACAGCCACTGGTAGTAAAATACAGCACTGTCAGGGTTAAGGGAGACCCTCGAGGCCCCGGTGTCACTGCACCTGCTGCACCCTCACAGCCACTGGTAGTAAAATACAGCACTGTCTGGGTTAAGGGAGACCCTCGAGGCCCTGGTGTCACTGCACCTACTGCACCTGCTGCACCCTCACAGCCACTGGTAGCAAAATACAGCACTGTCAGGGTAAAGTGAGGCCATCGAGGCCCCGGTGTCACTGCACCTGCTGCACCCCTGGACACCCACAGCCACTGCTAGTAAAATACAGCACTGTCAGGGTTAAGGGAGACCCTCGAGGCCCCGGTGTCACTGCACCTGCTGCACCCTCACAGCCACTGGTAGTAAAATACAGCACTGTCTGGGTTAAGGGAGACCCTCGAGGCCCTGGTGTCACTGCACCTGCTGCACCCTCACACCCACTGGTAGCAAAATACAGCACTGTCAGGGTAAAGTGAGGCCATCGAGGCCCCGGTGTCACTGCACCTGCTGCACCCCTGGACACCCACAGCCACTGCTAGTAAAATACAGCACTGTCAGGGTTAAGGGAGACCCTCGAGGCCCCGGTGTCACTGCACCTGCTGCACCCTCACAGCCACTGGTAGTAAAATACAGCACTGTCTGGGTTAAGGGAGACCCTCGAGGCCCTGGTGTCACTGCACCTGCTGCACCCTCACAGCCACTGGTAGTAAAATACAGCACTGTCTGGGTTAAAGGAGACCCTCGAGGCCCCGTTGTCACTGCACCTGCTGCACCCCTGGACACCCACAGCCACTGCTAGTAAAATACAGCACTGTCAGGGTTAAGGGAGACCCTCAAGGCCCCGGTGTCACTGCACCTGCTGCATCCTCACAGCCACTGGTAGTAAAATACAGCACTGTCTGGGTTAAGGGAGACCCTCGAGGCCCTGGTGTCACTGCACCTGCTGCACCCCTGGACTTCCACCGCCACTCGTAGTAAAATACAGCACTGTCTGGGTTAAGGGAGACCCTCGAGGCCCCGGTGTCACTGCACCTGCTGCACCCCTGGACACCCACAGCCACTGGTAGTAAAATACAGCACTGTCAGGGTTAAGTGAGGCCCTCGAGGCCCCGGTGTCACTGCACCTGCTGCACCCCTGGACACCCACAGCCACTGGTAGTAAAATACAGCACTGTCAGGGTTAAGGGAGACCCTCGAGGCCCCGGTGTCACTGCACCTGCTGCACCCTCACAGCCACTGGTAGTAAAATACAGCACTGTCTGGGTTAAGGGAGACCCTCGAGGCCCTGGTGTCACTGCACCTACTGCACCTGCTGCACCCTCACAGCCACTGGTAGCAAAATACAGCACTGTCAGGGTAAAGTGAGGCCATCGAGGCCCCGGTGTCACTGCACCTGCTGCACCCCTGGACACCCACAGCCACTGCTAGTAAAATACAGCACTGTCAGGGTTAAGGGAGACCCTCGAGGCCCCGGTGTCACTGCACCTGCTGCACCCTCACAGCCACTGGTAGTAAAATACAGCACTGTCTGGGTTAAGGGAGACCCTCGAGGCCCTGGTGTCACTGCACCTGCTGCACCCTCACAGCCACTGGTAGTAAAATACAGCACTGTCTGGGTTAAAGGAGACCCTCGAGGCCCCGGTGTCACTGCACCTGCTGCACCCCTGGACACCCACAGCCACTGCTAGTAAAATACAGCACTGTCAGGGTTAAGGGAGACCCTTGAGGCCCCGGTGTCACTGCACCTGCTGCACCCTCACAGCCACTGGTAGTAAAATGAGGCCCCGGTGTCACTGCACCTGCTGCACCCTCACAGCCACTGGTAGTAAAATACAGCACTGTCTGGGTTAAGGGAGACCCTCGAGGCCCTGGTGTCACTGCACCTACTGCACCTGCTGCACCCTCACAGCCACTGGTAGCAAAATACAGCACTGTCAGGGTAAAGTGAGGCCATCGAGGCCCCGGTGTCACTGCACCTGCTGCACCCCTGGACACCCACAGCCACTGCTAGTAAAATACAGCACTGTCAGGGTTAAGGGAGACCCTCGAGGCCCCGGTGTCACTGCACCTGCTGCACCCTCACAGCCACTGGTAGTAAAATACAGCACTGTCTGGGTTAAGGGAGACCCTCGAGGCCCTGGTGTCACTGCACCTGCTGCACCCTCACAGCCACTGGTAGTAAAATACAGCACTGTCTGGGTTAAAGGAGACCCTCGAGGCCCCGGTGTCACTGCACCTGCTGCACCCCTGGACAGCCACTGGTAGTAAAATGAGGCCCCGGTGTCACTGCACCTGCTGCACCCCTGGACACCCACAGCCACTCGCTTTTTCACTTTTTTTTTTAAGTTTTACACTTTGCTTTGATGCGGACGCTTTCTTACACTGTGGCATGGAGTCATCCTGCTCAGCTCTCGGCCTCGCCACTGCAGGCATATGTTTTCAATTATCTCCGCCGTGATGGCGAGATAATCGAAGATATATGGCCTTCTCCTCTTAAAACAATGCCTTTCAAGTCTGCCCTACACGGAAAGAAAACACAGGAAAAGCACGAACGCCGCCATTCCCAGCAGACTGGTGAACGCGCCCACAACATCTGCATTACATTATCGCGGCAGCCTGACAGCTCATAATTGAAATTAATGGACTCCTGTGCGCGTAACCACAGAGAAAATGCCAAGATGACGCACGCTAAATTACAGATAGCCTATCATGTCAAGGCTACTAAAAACACAGCACAGCGAAGACGAATGAACATGCACATGCCATAAAAAAAGCGCGTGCACTAAGGAATGTTGCTGTCCGGACCCCTAAAGACACTTTTTTTTTTCTTTTACTATAGAGCTCGGAGCTCCGCCCCACTTCGTGGTGACGTAGGCCCGAGCCCTAACAAGTCACAATTGAGTTTTTCTTACATTGTTTAAAATTAGGATTTTATTTTACGGGTACTATTGAACTCCTGTTTCAACACACAAATATCAGAATTAAGGAGATGCAATAATATGGTACTGAAAACTTTAAGCCAGCCTTTCCTTCACAACTCAAAATCTGCATGTCATCAACCTTTCAACTCTCACGCCCTCATCTACACCCTGAGCACTGGACAAGGAGTACCTGCACTTCTGAAGGCAAAAAAGGGAGTACGTTTCAGCATTTGGGGCAGATTGGAACGCTACTGATATGTGGTAGGTCTTCAAAGAGAATAAGCAGACCTGCAGTTGCCTGGCTGGAGTTATGCATAAATGGCCTGAAGGAGGCAAACTATACCTTCTATGTGCAAGTCATTGCTCGTAGACCCCTCGAGGTTACAGATTGCATAAACTCTAGTGCTTTCCTTGTCAAAATGCATTATCAAAGGAATACTGCTAAATCTGGCAAGCAGTGAGATGTCAGAGAATCATTTGAACATCATTACTGGAGACCAACAAGATCATTTTGTGAGGCGGACATCAAAGATTGTATCTGTGGCTGATGATTGCTCGTCCTACTGCCCCATCTCCCTCCTAAATGTAGTGGCGAAATTATATGCAACGATCCTGGCTCTCCGCCTGCGACGGGTGATAACGGGGCTGGTACACCTCGACCAAACGGGGTTAATTCCGGAAAGGGCGACTAGATATAACCTGCGGCCGACTCATAACTGGCTCAGGGAGGTGGGAAGCAGGACGGAGCCGCACTGGTTCTTATCTCTAGACGCAGAAAAGGCATTTGATGCCGTACACTGGCCTTTTCTAGAGGGAGTACTAGAACGCATGGGATTTGGACCCAAGTACAGGAGTAAAATTGGTCTACTGTACACCGGCCCTAGTGCTAGAGTCAGGGTGAAGGGACACTTTCTGGGTCAGGGTGAAGGGACACTTTCTGAGGCCTTTCCTATACAACGGGGCACCAGGCAGGGATGCCCCCTGTCCCCCCTCTTGTTTCCCCTTACTATTGAAGTAATGGCTTGCGCAGTTAGGCAGAACGTAGGGATTACGGAGTTTCGGATAGGGCAAGCAGATGAAACTGACTAAAAACTGTCCCTATACGCGGATGATGTCCTGCTTTATATTACACAACCGGACAGTACTATACCGGCCCTGTTTGCCGAACTGGATCGATACGGAGCCAAGTCTGGGTACCAGATCAATTGGCATAAGTCGACGCTCTATGACCCCCAAGGGCGGGATGAGTGGCCCACATTACCTGAGAGACTGCAGACGACTAAGGAGGGCTTTATGTACCTAGGGATATTTGTCACAACTGATGGTAACCTCTCCTACGACCGCAACATTAACCGAGTTGTACGCAACTTTACTGAAGACGCAAACAGATGGCAATCGCTTCCCCTGACGATACTTGGGCGGGCAGCCATGTTTAAAATGATCTCACTTCCAAGATTCTTATATGCACTTCAGAATGAATACTTCCCACTGAAATGTAAGGTCTTCCGGGATATTCATGCGGAATGGAGGTCCTATTTATGGCTGGGTAAACAACATAGAATAGCGCTCTCGACCCTACAGAGACACCAATATGATGGGGAAATGTCATTGCCCGACTTGGAGGCCTACTATTGGGCAGAACACCTGGCACCTCTTAATGAATGGCTGCATGCACCTGCCACACACCCCACCTATGCACTGGAAAGACACACTATGGGTATCCGCACATGTCTATACTATATATATGGAGGAAAGGGGCAGGCCAGATTACTGCCGGCTACTAGAATCACACTGGGAGCATGGAAGAGGGCAACAAAGGCAATTCAGTGGAAACACAAACCAACAAAGCAAACCCCGCTGTGGGACTGTGCCTGGCTAAAGGAACTTAATAAGTTGAAGGGGTTCCAGGGATGGGACGCCATAGGCATCTCTACCCTCGGACACGTAATTAACAAAGGGGCGCTGCAATCCTTCCCGTCATTGCAGAGGGAATTTGGGCTGCACCGCCCCCAATTCTTTAAATATATGCAGCTGCGTCATGCTTGGAGGGCAGAGGGGACGTTGGTGGAGGCACTCCCTGAATACGCTCCTTTGGAGGGCCGCCTTCTGCAGGAGCAGATCTTGGGGACGGCAGTATCCCTAACATATAAAACTATCATGAATAATAGACCGAACAAATTAGAGGGCCTCAGAGCCACTTGGGAGCGGGAAGTTGGGGACATGGATGATGTGGACTGGGGTGTGGTACTGATGCACCATAGGGAGGTAGTGATTAAATCACGACTTCGTCTGATCCACTTTAAGATCTTTCATAGGTCCTATTTCGATAGAGTGAGATTGCATAAACTGGGGAGAATACCTGACCCCTGCTGCCTGCGATGTGGCCACGATAGAGGAGATTTCTTCCACACGGTCTGGTCCTGTCCCCGCATTCAAAAGTACTGGGGAGAGGTCCTTGCTGAACTGGGAGAGGTGCTAGAGACGGACGTCCCCTCGGACCCGAAGTTAATACTCCTGGGGATGACCCATGATGTAGACTTGGCACGCCCATTGCGGATTTTTCTAGAACTAGCCTTGGTAGTGGTCAAATGGGATGTAGCCAGGAAATGGGGGGCGGCGGACATACCACTGCTAGAGGAATGGAGGAAGGGGATGGACCTTTACATAGCAGCCAAAAGGGTCACGTACAAAGCAAGAGGTTGCCCTAAGAAGTTCCGCAGAATATGGGGCAAATGGAGACAGTATCATGGATTGGATGTGGGACTCTAAAGGGTTGCAAACACTTGAATGTATGATTGCTAGGGAAGGGATCGGTTTGCAGGATCAGGCACTGTTACTGAAATAGACTCTGAGAACTGCCATGGCTGAACAGTTGGTCGATGGTATGTGGATCCTGAGTTACGAGGGAGGTGGAGTGGGTGGGAAAGGGGGGATGTGTGGGTATTGCTCGATAATGACATGCTTGTTGTATGCTTTTCCATGTTGCACGGACCAAAAGACAATAAAAATGGTTTAAAAAAAAATAAATGAAAAAAAAGATTGTATCTGTGTTTATCCCCAGACCTTCAATCCCTATTTTTTACTTTTCGTTATATTTTACCATTCTTCCAAGTACAGATAGGACCCTAAAAAAGTCACAAGTTTGCCCACCTTCTTTCTTCATAACAAATAAAATGGCCTGTGAAATTCCCCTTGTTCCAACACATCTTTAAACTTTAAATCAAATAACAAAAAATCTTGAACATGGGAACTCCAAAAACGTTTAAGCTTGATAATGCTCAATTTAATCGTTTTAAAAAAAACGTATTTGTACTGAAGATTTGATCTTAAGAGTGGCTGCTGTATGCCGTACTTCAATAAAGTTAGATCTATTTTAACACTTAGTATCCCCACCCCAAAAGATTAACAGCTCCCCTCCCCATCCCCACAGGTGGAAAATGAAAGACACGAGCACAATATCATATGCAACAGGGACACCTAGAAAATAGTCTTAAGCAACTGTGCCAAAGTCCAGATTCACATGTGCAGTCAAAAACTGGCAAGTCATTTCCCCGTTATCTTTGTCCAGGTACAAGAGAAGATAGTGCTAAACTGAAGAATGGATCCCTTTGTTTACCTACCCCAACAACAAAGCTCAGCTCTGAGGACTCATATCTTTAAAATGGGCGTACATCTAGTGTGTTCGCACAAATGTTGAGTCCACAAGGGGAAAACACAGACTGCTAACCAGAAAAAGTACAAAGGCGTGGAAGCTTTCAGGAAGCCATTCTGAGGTCTTTTATCCTTGCAGCCCCAGGGGAATCTTATGTGGGTCACAGTGCAGAGAGCCCTTCACCGCCCTCCATCCCAGCATTTTTGAAAATGCTGCAACCTGTGAGACTAGTTGGTTTCTTGATGAGTCTAAAGATTGTGTGGGCAGTGTCCACAGAAGACGGACTTGAAGATTCCAAGTAACCCCATTAGGCAGGACGCAGACTGTGAGAACTTGCCTTTAGCTCAGAGAAGTAACTCCGGAACTGGGGATGAATTTGGGATGAAATCTATTGCAATAGGAATGGTTGAGTTATTTGGGTTAATAGGCTGCTGTAGCTTAAAGCTCAGTGGTAAGGCCTCCACCACAGTGTTCCTCAGTCTTACCTACCTACAACCAGTTTACTAGTAGTAGTAAAGTAGAGGGATTGACAACACGAACGTTAGCTATATTGTATCCCCTTGCCAGGCACCTCTGCCCTATTGTCTAAGAAAAGTAAATAAACCCTGAAAGGACCATAGTCGTTGAGAACACGGAACTTATGTTTAAGAGACGAGAATCATGGTGTTTTCACTGATCAAGTTCACTATAAATCTTTAAATAAGTGGCGGTTTCTCCTGTTTATTTATACTCGGGCCATGCGTGATGGAAGGGGAGCCTCCAGAAGAGATACAGATGAAATATACGGATGCGTATGAGATAAAGTCACAGAACAGGACTAAGGATACTTGGAGGCATCGATGAAAAAGGATGGTTTGTAATGTTATGTAAGGTGCCATCTCCGAGAACCAAACTGCGAGTCGGAGCATTACATGGTAATAAAATAAAAGTCCATCACAGGCTTCTTTCACTCCCCCCACAGATGTCTTCTAAACTCATCTGATTCACAAGAAATGCTCCGAGTATTGATAAGGAAGAGTTGCACAGAATGTCTGGGGTGGGATCTTGAAGTGGTGCTATGTGAGACACACAGAGGCTCGCCCACACTTGTAAGTTGGTGTTAATGCTGGTGGGTAAACGATATGTTATGGGGATTGGGTGTAGACGGACGTCGCAATGCAGAACAGTTCACCATTCCAATGAGGCAGGGATTGCATCCAGACTGAACCATTGGAGGAGATAAGCACACAACAAACAGACTTTCTAACACAAACTAATACCAAAGCCCATCTAGTTACAAGGGCACACCATTGGAATAAATGGAACGTATAAAGCTAAAGTAAACTGCACTGCTGGCAGGTTACATTCCCTGGTCTATGAGGAGGAAGAAGAGAAGGGCCCCCGAGGAGATAAATGTGGGTTGATCTTTTATTGAAGTCGAATATATCTGAAAACAGCACTGTGCTGTGATGTAATGCCTTATTGCTATAATGTCCTAGATAATTGTGTGATGTTATTTTATTCACTGCCTCAAGTTAATATAAACTTATAAAAAAAAAAACAAGGACACACCATTGGAGGCAGCACAGTACACACTTTGGGAGACTTGGTGGGCACTACAGAGTACCAATGCATCACTCTCCCAAATAGTGTTTCCCTGCCCCCACCAACACACATTTCTTTTGTGAAGAAATTACTTTCTGAGAACATGCTGCTATTATAAGTTAGACAAGATAAGGCTATTTCAAGTGAACAGATAATCATTATGTAAATGATGCAGGAAATGTACATTAGATGACTACCACAGTGCAATGGTCTATGTGGCTATTAAGCATCAAGAGTCAAGCTCATCTCAATAGTAAGCATTTGAAGAAAAAATAACATACCACTTTTTCAAATAAGCGATTTGGAAGGTGGCAACAGCTGTAAGCATTATCAACATGCTAGTATGTTTTCTGTCACTCAGTCTTCTAATCATCTGTAGAAACGTAGGTGCAAATAAGTCTACAAATCATCCGTTTAGAACTTGAGACACTTGTCAAAACAGCAAGCACAAATACATTTTCATTCTTAATGTATCTCTAACCATATTTCCAATTTTTAATTCTAAAAATGAAAAATATTAGGATGTCAAAGTATAAATGTATGAAAACTGAATTATACAGTTGTCTAGCATTACATCATTTCAGCAACGCTCGAAAATAAGGCAAGTTCAAACAGGTTAAGGAGATTAGGAGTACAAAAAGAACATCTTTATGATCTAAGAAGCGTTTCAATGACGTAGAAAAGTGTGCGTAAGCAATTACCCATAAAAGCAATTCCAAATACCTCACATATACCTTGAGAGACGTAAACGTGGGTGGTACAGAAAAATACAGATGATCCAAAACATTGAAAACTTTAAATTCTGAAGCAAATAGATCACATGTTGTGGCTAAGAGCTATAACAGAAGTTATTAGGCCGACCTATCTATGGAGGTTGTGGCCTTTTAATCATGCTGTCCTGACATATTATAGGTCCTGAGTAACTGGGCCAAGTACTACCTATTTTAGCACTTGACTGTCAGTGGTAGTACTGGTCGAGCAACCAAAAGGCTCTTAGCAAGGAAGTAGGTGTGAGGCAAATGGACAAAAGACTTTGAAAGCACAAACAGTAACTGCTATAAAGTTGATTGTCCAAATACCTGCTTTTATGAAAAAAATACTATTTGTATATACGCACGGTACACTAGCATCATCCTGCGTGGTATTCACGAGTCACTCTGTTCCTTCTACTGTATTCACGAGTCACTCTGTTCCTTCTACTGGGGCTGGTTATTTGACATTCAATAATGGAAGCAACTTTCAGATGTGTCCCACACTAGTCCCCTTGCAACAAAGCCTAAGTTTGGCCTTATGTGTCAAATTTATCAGCGCTGCATGTTAAGATTATGCAAGGTCTACAGCCTCAAACAAAATTACTCAACCTGATGGCAACCAGCAAGTGTGGGAGCACAGGGCGCGTCTTTGTGGGCGCTGGTCCCCCTATGCAGTCGGGAACCTTTCGAGGTCTTTTACCAATGGTGCGTCGGGTCTCCTTAGTCTTTGGATAGTCATATCAGATAGCCTCAACATGGCTCCTTCGCAAGCAGTACATTTTCTTCACAGCAGCCTTGGTACACTGATTCAAGGCGATAGCCGTGCTTTCACAGTGCCTCTACTGGAATACGGGGGTCGCCGATTTCGCTTGCACAACGGTAGCGGCTCTAGTTTCATGGTGGCCTGCTCCTGGAAGACAGGGATCACGGACTTCACAGGCACAATGGCGATAGCACTAGCTTCACAGTGGCCCTCTCCTGGCACAAAGAGGTCACTGACTTTGTGGGTGACCCACACTCTCACAAGCTGTTCCGATCGGACTAAGCACCTCATACTTCGCCCAATGGGATACACTTTAAAGAATCTCCATTGGGTCTTGCTCCCTCCATATGACCCCCCTCCTTCTCATAAGGTCTGCTGGTCTGGACAAGCAGGCAGAAAGGCGGTGCCCATACTCAGGGCAAGTGGTCTTGACTTCCTGGCTGACGGCCCCTTACCCAGCAGGGAGATCAGCAGACCTTGATTTCTACTCCTGGTTCCAAGGGCCAGAAGTCTTGGTAATATTCTCTCCTGTTGGTGATATTCTTTCCTGGTGAACAACTTGTGGGATGCAGGCTCCTGCCTTTATAGCATGAATCCAGACACTGATTTCATTTAATGTGTGGTCCTTTACTATCCCTGTTGTGAGTGTTGAATTCTCTAAAGTGCCTGCCCCCTGTTCTGTCATTTGGCAAGGGAAAGTCTGACACAGTAGTAGCCAGTTCTATTTTCGACTGATCCACAACAGAGGGCATGAGGGTTTTTGACTGATCCACAACAGAGGCCAAGAGGGTAACCAGGAATCATTCCTGGCTGTCATGCGCCACTAAAATAATAAGACCACAAAGGTTGAGAGGCATAAGCCTTCCTCTCCATCATTATCCCCTCGCCCTACAGTGCCAACCTTATCAGACCCATTAACTTGCTTTACAATGTGCCCAGGTCCATAAACTCTTCCTGGCATAAAGGATCATCGATGCGCACAGAGGTTGCTCAGCGTCCCTTTCTCCAGTGTTTTTAGATTCTCACCTCAGGAATGGAAGCAACCCAAATCCATCTGGGGGTTGCAGTCCTCACCTGTCAGGCCCTGGGCTCCCAAAATGGATCCCATAGGCCTCCATGTCATGTACCATCCACAGGTACTTCTACATCCCAGAACACAAATGCTAGAAGCATGCACTGTCCATCGCTACACAGTTACCATGTAGGCAAAGGGCAAGTTAAGTACACAGCAGCAGAATTTAACTTCAGTGGACCAGTGACAATTGGCTTGTTCACACTGATTCTTACAAAACGGGTATGCTGCCACTGCTGCGCTCATTTCACTGAACTCCTGGTACAAGCAGTAACCCTCCACCATAATGAGGGTAGCACTTGATGTGCCCTTTCTGGTCTAAGACAGCATTACCATGAGGCAGGCCTGGGTCATGGTGCACACACATTATCCGTAAATCACCATGACTAAAAATCAGTACCAGGGAGCGAGATATCGTTGAAGCAGGGGCACTCACAGCAGGAGTGCACGTCCTTCACCATGCAGAAAACGTTTACGGCCCAACAATACATGACCTCTCTCACAACATACCGTAAACCCAGAAAACGCCACTGTCATTCACATGACTGACAATTTATTGTTTCAAAAATAGCCTAAAGAAGATTATATCACCCACCAACTCTGGCTTTAATCTAGTACTCCACTAATATAATCACCAAACATCAAGCGTTGCTGTACTTCTCAAACAGTACTCTAGCTAGTCCGCCAAATATGTCATATTAGTAGCACACCTCTCTCCTGAGCTCACAAGAAAGCCTGCAATCAAGCCAGTACAATTTCAGCATCTACAGCGTGGTAAGTGCCCACTTATATATATATATATATATATATATATATAAGTGGGCACTTACCACGCTGTAGATGCTATATATATAATGAAGTTTACTACCAGCCACAACTCAATTCACAAAAGAAATCAGGCAACCAGTCATGAACATTAATTTATGCTTTCTTCTACTACTCTCAAAATCTACATAAATAAATAATTGTCTGCCTCAAAACCCATTCAGCACATAAAACTTTAGCATTTGCAATCTTGGCTGCGTGCCAAGCACACGCTCATTTAGCAGTCCACACAAAGTGGGTAACAGACCAAGCCTTTGACTTTTATAAAAGTTCACTGAGCAGTTTTATTTGTCACTGTTATGTGCAGCAAGACAGAGCATACTAAACAGCGAGATAATAAAATGCCGACTCAACGTGTTGCAGACAGCAATTAGTACAGAGGTTACCTTAAGATTAAATTCAGATTCTGAGCTACTTGGTGTTGTGGTTTGGAAGATACGTAGTGATGTGACTTCTGAGTCAGCCTAGGTAGGACATACCCTATTAGCTGGTTGACATACATGTAAGTATTCCAACTCCAGTCGGACTATGCCAATCATATTGGTTTTAAGGGATAGGATTTGGACCGGGGACAGGGAAATGAGAACCATGGCCAAAGCAGAGTACAAAAACCGCTGCACTGTAAACCATTTCATAGAGCTGGCGTTGCTGATAGTCCGTAGGTCCATTGCCTTGCATTGAAAAGCCAACATGTTACCGGGGTTAAAGCACTGGTGCACAGCGACACAAATGGGATAAAACTGTATCAGTGGTGCTTCGGGGGGAAGAGACCCGGGACTATGTATGGTCCCCATAGCTGCAGACTAGGACAATCTGCTGCATGAGTTGCAATAGTTTAAATAGAACCTCCCCGATTAAGGAGAGACAGAGCCCGATTACTGATTAGCATTGAGCTCCAAGGAACTGCCGATTCCCCGTTATCTTATCCTGAACCTGCGCCCTAACAGACTGATGGGAATACAGTGTGTGGCAACGCACTTTATTTCGGAATCCAAGGTCAATTCTTGAAAAAGATACAATTACTGCAGAATGCAGCGGCCAGATTGATTTTGGATATCCCTAAATATGAGTCCTTTTCCCAGCAGCTGGATGTGCTGCACTGGGTACCAGTCAATAAATGAATATTTTTGAAGCTTTGTGTATCACCTTCAAAGCACTTCAGGCCCCTCCTACTTGACAATGCGCCTAAAATATTATACTCCGTCTAGAAACCTCAGATCTACCCACCAAAAACTGCTTCAAATTCCCAGATTTAAACAACTACGTTGAGGAGGCAGGAGTTTCCTGCTAAGATCTGCCAAGTCCTGGAATCTTCTACCACTAGCAATTAAAAGCAGCACTAATCTGAACACATTGAGAAAAGCAGTAAAAACCTGGCTATTTCAATCCGACCTCTAATGCTTACTCACATGTTAACTTCACATAAGTCTGAGTCCCTAGCGCCATGACGCCTCCGGGCAATCGTAGCGCTCTATAAATCTAAAAATCAAATCAGTGTGGTGTGATGTAATTTTACATCATGGAACTATACCTCTGTGCAGGAGTGAGGATATACGAGGGGAGTCGCTCATAGGGAAGAATTATATTGATTTAAATCTATATCTGAAAATGCAACCGTTATGACCCACAGTTATTTTTGTTTACTTGTTTATACTGTAGCTCAATTACTCCTGCTGGACTAGATATAATGCTACGCATGCGCAGAGACCGGGGTGGGAATACTAAACATGTATATGTAACACAGATCCATGTGACTGTCATTTTTTTATGCCATGCTGAGGCTAAACTCAATACAAGTTGTTTAAAAATAAAATTCCACACTGTAAAGCTAGGAATTCAAGATCACACATAAGCATGAACGTAGCAAACATTCAATCATAATAAGTGTTATTCCCCTTCACCCTCTGAAACATAACCCATAAGCAGGATCTTCACCCATACCCCACTCAACTGTAAGGGCCAGAAGCATAATAACAAAGCCATTAGTTTTACACAACAGCTATACTCAACTGTAAGGGCCAGAAGCATAATAACAAAGCCATTAGTTTTACACAACAGCTATCACCTCAGCCACCCAGTAGAGGTTGAACAGTTGCACACTTGCATCAGGCAGTGACAGTTGGCACGAGTGATGGAGGGGGAGGCATAACCCAAAGCACCACCACGCAGACAGAACCTAAAAGGCACTCATCATGTACACTGGTTAGTTTGTAAAGATTGCAAGATCCACCATCAGTGTCCCCATGGAATATATCCGTCTACATAATCCACTCCTCCCAAAACACCAACATTAATTGGTCAGTCAGGGGAGAAATCTGATTGTGGCGAAGACCCACGGGATGACTTACAACTGTAGATCTTAGTCTGCACAAAGCATCAAGAGGCTAAGTAACTAGCAAACACAGTACCAACAAAAATCCAGTAACATGACAAAATCGCCCCTTCTCTCTTTACCCATTTAAGTCACTATACTGTGTTGAGTCATCAAAACACCCAATTATTCAAAGATGAAAACAAGAAAAATGGTAGGACTACTTAACCGGCACTGACTGTTCTGCACTGAAGCTGGAAAATGCAGAGGAGGCCCCAGAGTTCTGTGGCCACTGAAACTTGCAAGAGAAGGTGGATCCACATGGGTAGCCATGCAAGTAAAAGAGAATGAATAATTTAGAAGTCTACGAAGTGGACATTATCAGACCAGCAGATCCCAGGACCTTGTCCCAAGCCAGATACACTGTCCAACCCAACCTACCCTGCTACAGTACATTCCTGCAGTAACTACTGCAGTTGAGAATGAGTTCAGTTTGAGGAGGTCTGGACTTGCCGTTTGGTGCTGCAGTCAGATGGAGATGGTAGGCCAGTTTGGTGTCACTTTTGGTTGGTAATAGTACCTCTCCTCTCTTGAACAGAGATGTCTGTCAGAAAGATAAAGGCACCAATGTGCTCTCTTGCCTGAGCCGTTGTAACCTAAGCCTGCCAGGAACAAGACAGCGTTGTTAGTGGCCAAACCAAAAGATTATGGGTTAAATGTTTATTTGTCTCGGTCAGATTTTCCGTAAAGCTAATCTACGTTTCCTTGCAGTTTATACTCCAAAACTGCTACATATATGCCAGCCAGGGGTTCCTTTCTTGATCTTCAGCTTTGGCTAGTTGGTACAATACGTTGTGGCAACTACATCTACCAGTTCCACAATCATAGCAGAACGTAGGAGGGCACTACGAGCGGCCACAGAGGTGAGACTAACGGGGGAAAGTTTGAACGGAGATACCCACACCTGTTCACCTCAGAGGAAGAAGTCAGCGAGGCGCACACTCCCCGTGATGGCTCGGTAACACCCCGTATAGTAACCCCCCAAACAGCAGACACATTGATTTGTTACTCCCGATACGTCACAATGAACATTAGGGAAGGCATTCTCTGAGATCTCACACCCGCAAAGGGGACATTGCTCGGCACCAGCAAGGCACTCATGCAGGAGGTCTCAAACAAGGCAAGCTTGAAGTCTGAATACTGAACTGAACTGCAACGGGTAGAAGCGGAAGGAAAATACACATTTGGGCACTACTAATATACAGTCAATTGGCGGGTGGCCACAGTGGTAGCAGCTGGCGGAGATGGACAGCCACTTCCCCCAAGCAACAAACTAAAGTTAACACATGAAGTGCAGTTTGGACGTGTCGCTCCGAGTGATAGGTCTCCCAAGTCGGGAACATTTACCCTTGTTTAATCTTACTTCCCCCCCTCTTTCACATTCCCCACGTACTCATAGGGGAGCGCATGTACAGAAATTGAAAATATAGAATACACAAAAGTGGCTGGCACTTTAAAGGGGGAGGAGCATAGGGGATGGATGGGGCACTGAGCCAGGAAAGGCACCGACTAGACGAAATGGCGAACAAGATCCCGAACACAGATTTAAAAATCATTACATTAAACGTCAGGGGCATGCACACAGCAAACAAACGATATGCCATCTATGGGTACATAAAAAGGCAGCAAGTGCAGATAGCTCTCCTACAAGAGACACACCTGACAGCGTTAGAGGTAGATCGCCTACGTAAAAAATTGCGGGGTATTATTTGTGCCACAACACACTCTGCATTTGCCTGGGGTGCCCTGATTTGGATTAGACCCGTGATCCCCTTCAGGAAGCAATCACGAGTAGTAGAGAAGGCCAATACTCCCCGATAGCAGGACTATTAGAGGGTCTATCAATACTGTTCGGAAGCATATATTCCCCCAATGTGGAGCAGGACCAATATTGGAACCGCCTTACAGGAGTGCTAGCACAAAACACGTCGATTCCGTGGCTTTTCGGGGGGAGGGGGGGTTATAACTGTACCCTGGACATCTGTCTGGATAAGACTCACCCCCCATCGGCGCAATCTCCCACGCCTAAACAGACAGAGCAATTTCGAAATTGGGTGAACCACTGGTCCACGCCTAGTGAGAGAAGAATCCAAACACTGAAATATACTCCTTTCACTCCGCCCCACATAATCTGCGGGTGAGGCTAGATAGATTCCTTTGCTCCAAAACACTACTCCCAAACATACAACACACTGAATACCTGGGAAGAGTCTTGTCAGACCATGACGCACACACAGTGATCCCCAGATGGAGACCACCCCACCCCGTGCCTACATGGAAGCTGCTGCGGGAGTGCCTCACTGATCAGGTGTTCTGTCACACACATGGAGAGCACTTTCAAGAACACTTTGCACTAAATGCCGGTACAGCGACATCTAGACTGATAGAATGGGATGCGTTTAAGGTCGAAGCCAGGGGACACTGTATCCAACAAACAGTAGGTGTGCGAAAAATACTAGAGAGATCACTACAAAATGCGGAAACAATATCGGTGGGCTTAACAAAAACATGGACAAAAAGGATGCCACCCCAGAGCAAGTGGCAGAGGCCAAGACATCACATGCAGAGGCCATGAGGGACCTCTGCAAATATAACTTCAGGGTTTACGCTGCCAGGGTGCATCGAGAGGGAAATAGGGCGGGGACACTCCTAGCCTGGCTTGCTAAACAAGACACGGACATGAAACCAATCACAAGTTGATAGATAAGACAGGCACCCCTAAACATTCACAAGTAGATATGTTAGACATTTTTCACGACTATTACACTGGAATCTATCAGGCCTCGACACCACGTCACGTGCTGACCCAGTTCCTCCACCCACTACCTATGCCCAGCATCCCATCCGCGGACAGGAAGGCACTGGAGGCGAAGATTAAACCCCCGGATGTAACCCACGCAATCAGAACACTGGCACAAAATAAAGCGCCGGGATTGGACGGCTTTTCCCTCGAGTATTATAGCACCTTCTCAGCCCAGTTGACTCCCCGGATTGAGTCCATGTACGAAGATGCGCTGAAGAGAAGTGAGCTCCCAGGCTCGCGCGAGGAATCTACCCTGGTGACATTCCTCAAGCCACATAGAGACCCCTCGCTCACAACCTCATACAGACCAATAACATTGCTCAATGCAGATGTAAAATACTTGACAAAATATTAGCAGATCGGTATATCGCAAATTCTTCCACAATTGATCCACCCAAATCAAAGTGGTTTTCTCCCAGGGCGTAACGTTTCACAGAATATACGCAGGTTATTCCAAATACAGGATAGAGCAAAAGATCAGTTCCCACGTGACACATGCCTGATTCTGGACCTCGAAAAGGCTTTCAATACATTGCTGTGGCTATACCTATTCCCCGTCCTCCGTAAAATATGCGTTGGATCGACCCTACTGGCGTATACACAACTCTTACATAAGGGCCTCGCATCTAGGGTGAGAATAGGGAAGCACATCTCTGCTTCATTTTCAGTGGAGCGAGGGACCAGGCAGGGGTGCCCTCTATCCCCCCTCCTGTTCGCTCTGGCAGTGGAACACCTGGCCATACGCTTACGTCAAGAGGACGAAGCATGGGGTATCCCAATAGCATACACGGTACAGCGCATGACTATACGCAGATGACCTTCTGATCTATGTTCGAGATGCCACAAGCGCCCTTACTCCGAGATTTGGAATATACTACAAGACTTCGCGGAGGCCTCCGGCCTCAAAGTTAATTGGGACTAATCTACGATCTTCCCTCTGAGCCCTCACTTAGCTCCCCTAGACATATCAGTGGGAACCAAGAAACTCATCTGGAGTGCTACGGCACCCCGGTACCTAGGGGTAAGACTGTATCACTCTTCAAAGACCTCTATGAGGGGAACCACCACAAGACATTAGCGGGGCTGCGTGCGGCGGTAACCTTCTGGAAGACCCTGCCCTTGGCCTCCATTGGGTGTGTAGCCATAGCCAAGAGGATTATGGTTCCTGGACTACTTAGTACGTCACCAATCTACCTGTAATACCACCACGCTCCTTCTTTCGGGAGCTAGACTCATTACTCACAGCATTAATATGGGGAGGGGCGGTAGAAACAGGGTAGCCCTAAACACACTGTACTTACCCACGACTCAGGGGGGCTGGGAGCTCCATCCTTCGAAGTATACTTCTTGGTAGCTCAACTTCAGTGGTTATCTCATTGGACGGCAGAACGTCACATAGGAGAGACATTCTCCGACGTCGGCCGAGTACCTCTTCCGGCCATCCGGAGAATGCTAATGCCGGGTACCAAGCCTATATGCACATACCCCCTACAGGTATCAATAGTCCACACGTGCATGTTGCGAATACATCGTATGTCGAGGGGAAAGCCCCTATATTCCCCACTACTCCCATTAGTAGGATTTCCCGAACTGGAGAAATATTACACTTCTGGATGGACCGATCATGCAGTGATGGAAATCGAGGCCCTGTTTGAGGACAGGCAGCTACGGACATATGCCCAAATGATGGAATGCTATGATCTCCCACCGGGACACTTCCTGATGCATAGACAACTATTAGACAGCGGCCGGCACTGCTGGGATCTTAATGATAGTGAACCACCGACGCACCCGGTACTACACACTATTCTGCGTATGGGTACAGGGAGACACTTAGTCACCTGGCACTACAAAGCGATCCAGGAACTGATCACCACTCCCTTGAACGCGTTACGACAGACGGTGTTCCATGACGGGGAATGGGAAAAGGAATTGGAGTATCCAAAAAAGGTCTCCAGGAATGCGTGCTTCAAAAACATTCAATTCAATATCTTGCACCGCGCATACATCACAGCACACTGCCTCCAACGTTTTTATCCTGATACACATTTTGAATGCTCCGATGCCAGACTCCTGAGGCAAACTTCAAACATATGTTTTGGGACTGTCCCACAATCCAACAGTACTGGGACAGGGTGCACCAGACACTCCGAGCGACGGTCAACCTCATGGTCATATCCACATGGGAGGCATGTGCACTGGGAATCTTCTGCAGGTGGAAGACCGAAAAGGTACAGTGCCGTTTTGCATCCCTAGCCATTCACTTAGCGAAACTAGGAATAGCCATGCATTGGAGTGTCCCAGCAGGGACCCCAGAAGCGCCATTAAAAAGTGTGGGGGGGGGGGGGGGTGGTGGAGGAAGAAGCACTAAGGGATGAGGAAGTGAAAGGGATACGTAAATATCCTATATTTATAGAATGGGCGCAATACTATTTCAATTCATACAGGAGGCAACACCGGTGATCTCACCCATGGCCTCGCAGTCTCAATCTCAAATTCTGCCCTGATCCCTCTTAGGACAAACAATAACCAACGCGAGGTGGACGTGTGACGCATAAAATCAACGTTATACTGGGGTACCACCAGTCAAGCTCCTCTGTCTCCCTCCCCCCGGCCTCTCTCTCCCCCTACACACACCACAACACACTGAAAACAAATCATAGTTAGCCAAGCAACCGACTGTCACCAAGATACATTTGGACGGCTCCCTAACCCTCCCCACCCCCCGGTTCCCCTCCACAGTTAACGGTTCTGTTACTTCCCCTCGAAATCCCCGAAACCGACCTACCCCAATTGGGAATACAATCATGGACCTTATACTTGAAGATCCACGAAGACAGAGATGGGGACGAAACACCAACCCGCACCCCTGGGAAACCCACATATTCAGGCTCCACGAAACATACAAATATAAATAGAGTCCAACTGAAGGTTAATCCCCATGATATCTCACTGTATCTTGTCCATGATGTATGATGTATGATAGGATTGTCGATCTATTCTACACAGGTACCATTCAAACGCCTGTAAACGCCTGTCGACACGTGTTCATGATAGTGTATAACTCTGTAAACAAATATATATATACCGACTTACTCCTGGCCGTGTGTGTGAGCTGTAATTACCTTCTCCTGCGGCGCCTTCTCCCTGATGAAGCTCACGGAGGTGAGCGAAATGCATTGGAGCCCAGAATCATGCCGCCTTTAAAAAGAAAAATAAATGCATTTTTAAAACTGGACTAAGGTCGCGACTCATCTTTCCTCTCTTGTGGAGGGACTGTTGGAATATATATGGGCCGTGGTCCGGCCCAAGAGAAACGCACCGCCCTCAAAGAGCGCCATTCACTCCCGAACTTGGACCGCCTTGCAGAACGTGTGATGCACGAAGGGCGTGAGGTGCTCCCATAGACTGGACTATGGTAGGGTCCCAGACGATGTGAAAAGGACATTGTCAGGGTTTTTCCTGGTGGCTTTGAAGGCGCAAAATGTAGATCAACACGCACGGAAGGCTGCAGTAAACCACATGGCCCAGCATGCAGCATTGAAAAGAACAGCGGAAATGCGGGACCCAACAAGGGGTTAATAAACGGAAGCACCGACTTACTCCTGGCCGTGTGTGTGAGCTGTAATTACCTTCTCCTGCGGCGCCTTCTCCCTGATGAAGCTCACGGAGGTGAGCGAAATGCATTGGAGCCCAGAATCATGCCGCCTTTAAAAAGAAAAATAAATGCATTTTTAAAACTGGACTAAGGTCGCGACTCATCTTTCCTCTCTTGTGGAGGGACTGTTGGAATATATATATATATATATATATAACTGACGAAGGCAAGTGCTGAAACGCGTATTACTCTTTTGTGCAATAAACCATATTGAGGTTTAACTTACTGGTTGTGCTGGTTTGTCGACCTTGGTCCGGCAGAGGAGCTTTGAATGAATGAATGAATGAATGAATGAATATATATATATATATATATATATATATATATATATATATATATATATATATATATATATTAAAATCAATCCATAGGGGGCAAATGTGGGGCTCTTGAATTGTCATACACTTTGTATAGGTATCCTTTTTGCAACAACATCTGATGCAGTTACAGCTTCATGATACGGTATGAAAGAAGTATCAACGCAGTATGCTTGGCACAAACAAATATACGTAGTAGCCGCAACCCCAAAGAAGTTCCTTCAAAAGTTCGAGACAACGCCCCCCTGAAATCTATGCAGTGTTCCTTCTGGACCCACACCGGCGAACTACCATGCACTTGAGTTCCTTGGGGACGGACTAAGAAATGTTCATATCTTTGAATTCCCAACAGATCACAGTGCACCAGCACGTAAGTAACCTGCAGGGATTGGGAACTACACTGTTGTATTACGTGAACAATTCCAGAGAAGACTAAATTCGCTGTGGATGCATTACAAATTACATAAATATTAAAACGTGAAAAACTTCACCACCATAAAACCTTTCTTGCAAAAAATGACATCCAAGTTGGACCCCAACTGAAGAAAAGATAATAACTTTACAAATCAAAGGAACACATGTCAGCTCATTAACACAGGACGTTCACACCATAATGACTGTTAACACCTGTCCACTTGTGCCCCAGTCCTCGACCTGTGGTGGGCGCGAACACCCCACGCCTCCGTAGAGTGGTGTGCGCAGAATCGGAGAGAGTCGCAGCGACCTTCCACTACCCCTCTTAACGGCTCGAGGGGAAATTAAAGTCCGGTGGGATATAACTGTATAAAATCGATACGTGCATGCGCCGCGATCGGCCTCAGCTCTGTGTATACACGGGGTCTGTAATACCATAGGGAGAAACCCGGGACCAGCAGTACTATGAAGAAACAGACAGTAGGCTACAAATCTGACACGCTGGTGACGCAAGTACAAACCGGGTGGCTCTCGGTGTCGGGTAGTCCCCGAGTCAAACTAGGGCAGCCCTGGGTACTAAATCAGGAACAAGGAAATTTACATAATCGGAAGTCCATCACACTACAGAAGGCGGGATTTACAGCAGGTTCATTCTGCGACGACGAGCTAAAACAGCCAATAGATAACAGCTGAGAGACTTATTCACCAATCACAAAAAAATAAAAAAAGTTCAAGATATCTTAGCCAATGACTAACTGCTAGTTTTTCCACTAGCCAATCCGCTGGGAGTTCACCCACTCAATCACAAGTCTTCTCACTTTACCATCATTAATACTAATTTGGAACTAGTAACTTGATTGGGTGATAGCACTGGGGTTGGTAGCATTTACGAGATATGTGGTCAGTTTAATGGGCAGCGGTTTAGCATGAATTAGAAGTCGGTCTGCTGTCGAGAAAGACATTTTCAATTCTATTAAGGGAACAAAGACGAGGATTATGCATTTCTTTTTTCACTTTTTATTATCCAGCATCTTCAAAGAACAGCATTGAAAAACAAACATTCACTACATTTCCTATTAACCATAGGGAATAGGTAACCACAACAAGCAGGGCACAAGTTCCAAACAAGCATTTGCAATGCAATAGGTCTCGCATTACTGATAGTTTGAAGTATTGGTGTTGCAAATAATAATGCAACACCAATAGCTCATATTTCCAGTAATGCGAGACCTAGTGCATTGCAAATGATTGCATAGTGAGCCAGGAACCATACCAGAGGCACCCCCCACCTCGTCTCCCCACCTGGATCCCAATAACTTCAGACCACACCAAATTCACATTTTATGGAAGAATTGAGACCGCAGTTTATTAGGCATTTTTCAACTTACAAGCTATCTTTTAAACACCATTTAACTTAGTAGGCAAGCCTGTGTCCTTGCCCCATAAGCTCAGTACTGTGCCTTACATTCAGTGCCGGTCCATTTGCCCAGGTGACCTATCTCCTCAGGACGCAACCCTTCACTTTCACTCTGGGCAAGCTTCTGCTTCCAGCCCGACCAGGCAACCTTTTTAGGTCTCGTCTAAGGCATTGCTTTAGCAATGCTTTGGCCGAGATATTAAGTAGGGGCTCTCAGAAATGCTCCCAAAGGCGGATTGCCTACCGTGCATGTGTGTGGGCTCGTGCACATCGCACACCATTTGCAGCCTCTAAGCCTCTCTCCGCACTCATGCTGGTTTGCTTGCAGCCAGCATCAGACATCAAACACTTCATAGGAATCCGCTTGGTCGCTCCTGCTAACATAAATTAACAAGTCGTTGTCACAAAGCTTCACAGGAAAGACCAGCGACGCCATATGGACAGCAGGCAGCCACAACACATCTTCCCCACTACTCTTTTCCTGCCATTTGTTTGTCCCTTTCGAGCCGCTCAACTGGCTTCCCAGAAAATCAAGATTCCCAAGTGAACTGCAGTCTTATTTATTATTCAAAAAAAAAAAAGAGAGATAGAAACATATCTTAGAAATCGCAATGGGAATAATTTGAGTTTTAGTAACTTTATTTCTTCTCCCATTCGGTTACGCTTCCTGTCCTCTTCTGTTTCATTGTTTACTCCTCCCCTAACTCTGCCCTCTTTGTTCTCCCGTGTTTTCTATTGAATCTCCTCCACCCATCCTATCTCTTTCTCTTATTCTTCCCCTATACCTATTCAGATTACTTCTCTCCTTTTCTCCCTCCTTATTCTGTTCTCTATCTGCATCTCAATCCATTCTCCCTTCTTTGTCCTCTCTTCACTTTCACCCTGTCCATTTTGTCCTGCCTCTTCATTCTGCCCCAACGCCCCTATTCTGTACACTGTTCTCCTACAACTACATCACGGAACTAGGTGCAACCAAACACCAACAAAACCTCACACACAAGGGTATGTCAAGGACTGCCTCGGGGAAGTTTCACCTGATGTGTATGTCTGAGAGCATGTACATATTGTTTCTGTGTGTCTGCGAGCCTTCACCAGTGTATGTGTATTTGAATGTGTGTATGCGTGACGCTACTTTAGTCCACACACACTGCGCCCTCACACTACTTTAGGACACACACTGCACCCTCACACTACTTTAGGCCAAACACACTGCGCCCTCACACTACTTTAGGCCACACACACTGCACTCTCACACTACTTTAGGCCACACACACTGCGCCCTCACACTACTTTAGGCCACACACACTGCACTCTCACACTACTTTAGGCCACACACACTGCGCCCTCACACACTGCACCCTCACACACTCTGCACCCTCGCACACTCTGCACCCTCACACACTCTGCACCCTCACACACACTGCACCCTCACACACTCTGCACCCTCACACACAATTACACTCTACTGAATACAACATACACACCACACAATACCACTCAGTGCCACATAATTATGTGCTACATAATTACACTGCGCTGAACGCAACATACACTCCAAATACCACTCAGTGCCACATAATTACACAACACATAATTACACTCTACTGAATGCAACACACACACCACACAATCCCACTCAGTGCCACATATTCATGTTCTACATAATTACAATGCAACATACACTCCAAACAATGCCACTAAGTGCCACATAATTACATGCCACACAATTACACTGCACTCAATGCAACATACACTCCAAATACCACTCATTGCAACATAATTACACTGCACTCAATGTAACACACACTCCAAATACCACTCAGTACCACATAATTACATGCCACATAATTACACTGCGCTCAGCGCAACATACACTCCAAATACCACTCAGTGCCACATAATTACACACCACATAATTACACTCTATTGAATGCAACACACACTCCACACAATACCACTCAGTGCCACATATTTATATGCTACATAATTACAATGCAACATACACTCCAAACAATACCACTCAGTGCCACATAATTATATGCCACACAATTACACTGCACTCAATACAACATACACTCCAAATACCACTCATTGTCACATAATTACACTGCACTCAATGCAACATACACTCCAAATACCACTCAGTCCCACATAGATACACGCCACTTAATTACACTGCACTCAATGCGACATTCACTCCAAATACCACTCAGTGCCACATAGTTACACGCCACATAATTACACTGCACTCAATGCAACATACACTCCAAATACCAATCAGTGCCACATAATTACATGCCACATAATAACACTGCACTCAATGCAACATATACTCCAATTACCACTCAGTGCCACATAGTTACACGCCACATATTTACACTGGGCTCAATGCAACATACACTCCAAAAACCACTCAGTGCCACATAATTACACACCATATAATTACACTCTACTGAATGCAACACACACTCCACACAATTCCACTCAGTGCCACATAATTATATGCTTGTGGCGGATCAGAAGGAGGGACACGGATACTTGTGCCGGGTAGATAAGGTTTTATTTTTATAAATGTCTTTTTCTTTCTTAGAGTCTGTCTTTCTCTGGCTTTTGTGGCCGGATCCAATATGGCGGCGAGGGCACGAGTTCTTCGGGGGCTTGGTCTTCCCCAAGAGTCCTCGTCGCTATCTCCGTCTTCCTTCCTTGCCGCGTCCCAACGCCACATGCGGAGGAAAAGAAAGGCTCTTAGTGGTGTACTCAGCTTTGACAGTATCCCGAGGGGTCAGGGGAGTGAGGACACCGGTGCCCGTGTATATACAGAACGAGTATGTGGCTACAGGTGAGGGTTAAGGTGAGGATAGGAGGGAAGGGTAGGTAGGGAAGTCAAGGGAAGGTTGAATATGCTATATACACTGCTCACTCAGAGTTGCCAAGCCTCCCTAGCCAACCCGACATACGGTTACGCACCTGGCTGAGCCACACTCCTCCGTGAGTGTGGCTGGGCGCTGCGCCGTACGGTTGGCCTCCAGGCTCAGCGTCTCCCGTCTTACGCTCCTCTAGCTCCATTCTCCTTTCCGCTTCGTTCGTACTCTCCACTCGCTCTCCTCTCTCCACCGAAGTGCCGGGACACACCTCTACTTCGTCTTCCTGCTCTTTTACCAATCCCGTTAGCCAAGCGTCATAGGGGGGTGTATCCCTTTCCGCGAAGTCTCCCGCGCTGCACAGGAGCGTGTCACTGGGGGGTGTGCCGTCTCTCTCGAAGTCGGTGCCGTTAAAGGTACATTCCTCTTTTCTTATTGGATGGCGGGTCCACCAGGCTTCGGACTTGGATTCCCAGGTGTCCTGAAGCGGTGAAAGCGAGGAGGTGGAAGGGACGTCATTCGTCTACCAGTCCTGTACTGTGGAGTTTGCATCCCGCCCCGCCACCCTGCTACATAATTACAATGCACTCAATGCAACATACACTCCATACAATACCACTCAGTGCCACATAATTACACGCCACACAATTACACTCTACTGAAAACAACATACACTCCACACAATACCACTCAGTGCCACATAATTATATGCTACATAATTACACTGCGCTCAATGCAGCATACACTCCAAATCCCTCTCAGTGCCACATAATTACACGCCACATAATTACACTGCAGTCAATGCAACATACACTCCAAATACCACTCATTGCCACATAAGTATATGCTACATATTTACACTGCGCTCAACGTAACATACACTCCAAATACCACTCCGTGTCACATAGTTACACACCACATAATTACACTCTATCTATCGCATCACCACAGCATCACTCAGCACCACCACAGCATCACTCAGGGGCACCACAACATCACTATGCACTACCACAGCATCACTGAACGCCACAGCATCACTCGTTGCAACCACAACATCACTCAGCACCACCACAGCATCAATCTATGCAACAATTCAACAACAACTGGTTTGTGGGAGGGCAGGCCGGATATACAGATGCGGAGGCTGAATATATTGGCAGACAGGGGTTTCTTTATTGACAGTTGGCACAGACTTGGGTTTTACTACAGGTTCTAGAGTTCCTTCCTCTGCAGGGGTCTTCTCACTTCCTGTAGGGTTGGCTGAGGAGGTCAGCGTTGTTCTTCCTTCTTCAGTGGGAAGACGAAGATCTTGGGGCGATGTTGGATCCGTGGTGTTGGTTTCACCCGGAGGCTCACCGAGAGGAAAGAAAAGGGAGCCTGTCAGTGTTCTGGCCTGAGAATATTTCACCTTTACCTACACCCGGTAGTGCGTAGGGGTATGGAAAGGATGGTGATGGGGTCACAGAGAAGGGAGGGAAAAGGAGGTATGAAGTCACAGAAAGATCTCAGGGAAATGGAGTGAGGTCTAGTTGAGGACAGGTGTGGCTAAATACAGCATGGGATATCAGTGCTCCACAAACAAAGGTATATCGAGTAGTGCCAAAAATCACTCTACACTCGTGCTGGGGACTTCTCTCCTGTGCCACCCCTCCCCTCCCCACAGTACCTTAGTCCTCCCACCTCCCTCAATAGCACCCTATTCCTCCCACCTCCCTCAATAGCACCCTATTCCTCCCACCTCTCTTAATAGCACCCAGGTACGGTGTCATTCACCGGCCCCGCCGTAACTCTCCGGAGTCAAGGCACGCTCTCCAGCTTCCTCCGGGGGACACCACCACTCCTCTGTCCAGCGGTCTTCGGTCTCCCCCGCTTCCTCGCTGTCAGGAACGCTGTCTTAACTCTCGGCATTCAGCTCCGGCTCCCGGCTCCGAGATTCAGCGTCCTCCTTCGCGTAGTCTGCTTCCTCCGTGCTTGACTCCGCCCTCGCGTTGGTCCAAGACGCTTCTTCCTGGATGGCGTCTCCTTTTACTGGTGCCTCGCATTCCACTCCTCCCTTGTTTCCCGACTTTGCTGTGAAGAAACAGGAGAGGTGGGTGTCTCTTTTCGTGCGCCCAGCTGGAAGCGATTACATCATCGTCCTGTACATGCGGGGAATTCTGGGCGATGTAGTCCGGGAAAAAGGTGGTTCCCGCCGGGCCCCCTCTCACATGGTTCAAATATGTTCTCTCAATGTTTCAAGCTTAATGACAAATGTCACAAAAAGATGGTAATATTTCACTTCTGTTCTTGGATTTTCGTCACAATAAAATACACTGAACATAATCTTCACAAAAGTTATTTGCAAAAGTTTAAGCTATTGCCATTATAAATTACAATAACTTTTATTTAAGTATTAATTATTTAAAAAAATTGAAAGCAATTGTTATTTGTAATATCAATACATCTAAGTCACGTAAATACAACACATATTGCATTACAAATGCTATAGGTGTCACATTTGCGAAAGTTAAAAGTATTGGCATTGAAAATGACAAAGCTATTAATTTAGCTATTTTCAAAACCAACACATAAATAAAAAATTTGTCATTTACAATACCAATAGCTCAAACTTTCCTAATGCGAGACCTATTGGATTGCAAATGCTTGTTACTTCCAGTTGCCACACACTCCCCTTGGATAAGCATCTGCTTCCAACCCAACAGGATGACCTTTTCACTTCCGGTGTCCATACACTCCCCTGGTAAGCATCTGCTTCCGGCCTGGCCATGTGACCTTTCACTTCCAGTGTCCACACAGCGTTTATTTCCAACCCAACCGGGTGACTATTTACTTCCGGTGTGTCTAAACTTTTGTTACGTGGGCAAGCATATGTGCTTCCAGCCCGCCAGACCCTGGTTTAATGTTCCCCCACCCATCTCTGCGAAGGTTACCCGGTAACCAGTACCCAACTTCTTCCATGCCCCAGGCTCTGCCCTTAATTGTCTACCTAATTGTTCGCTTCCGGTTCTCGTGAACTAAGACCATTGGGAAGCTTGCCAGTACCCCCTGGGTCCTGACTGTCCCGTTTGTGGTCTGTTCCCGTTTTGAAACCTGTTTTATTCTTGTTGGATCGCTTTGTAAGTATCACCATGCCTCGCCGGGAGCTGTAGCTGCCAGCGAGGCCCCCCCATACCTGAGGCCTGTTTCTTCAAAACTACCAACAGCCCCTTGTATTCAATGCCGCTAGCATATTCCTTAGCAGTACATCTGTCCCAGTATCAGATATGTACACCCCATCTGAACTGTAATCGTGTGGCTGCCGCAAGTTAATCAAGCTGTGCCTAATGCTGCCTAAACCTGCCCCTACAGAAATTTGGCCATGAGGCTGTTGAGCCTCCTCCTTGTCAACTCTATGCCCGTTTGGAAGCGAGCACCAGCCCATACCCTTCTGGGAATGAGCTCAGACCATACAACTTATGTTGCATCCATGCTCCTGGCTGAATTGGTGAGATCTTTCGTTAGCATGTGAAGTAGCTTACCCCTCCCTGTCACTGGAAGGTCATTTTCGACCTAGTTGAATTACTAAAACATCCGGGTCCTTTGAGTGGGTGCGGAACACTTGAATGACGCTTCCCAATTTTCTCCAGTGTAACCCTGGCTTTCCAAACCATTGCACCTTTGTACGTTGAAACTGGAATGCCGCATTCCACCCAATGTTGCGAGCTCCGTTTGCAGCACTGGACACATGAGAGTGCCCGATGACCCACGCGGTTTTACACTCTGTGAAGTAAAACAGAAGCACAGAAAGGTTCAGTAATGAGTCTTCAATACGCCCTTTATTACAAGTATACATTTGGTGTACAGAAGTGTGGTAACATCCCCTAAAAACGTACTCCCTCAAACCTGCCTCTTAAACCTTTGTCTGTTGGGTGTTTGGGTCAATGTAAACCTGAAACCTATCAGATTCCCATCTTCCTATTCGTTTTATTGCATTTGCAGACATACTCTCCTGGAAGGCTGTGGTTGCTGCCCCAATGCGGAAGGACTGTGTAGTATAGTGATGCCCTTGGAGCCCTTCCATTTGGACAGTTGCTGCTAACAGTTGCTTTTAAACTGGTAAAGTGTTACAGGGGTACCATATTTATGGCTGAGAAGGTATGCGTTACCATTTGCCCCTTGCCGTTCCTCCATGTACCCTGCCAGAAGCTTAAATGGGCAATATGGGCTGTACCCCTCCATCTTATTCAGTGTAATGCACTGTTCCCTTCCCACTTGATCTGTCTTAGAATGTTTCACCCATAAGGATACATTGTGTTTGCCTAGGCATATGTCCTTAACCAACAGGGCCTTGCTGCTTTTATCTCCTTTTGCTCTGGCTACTAGTTCGCTAATGCGAAAGGCCCCAAAAAGGCCAGGGAAAAGGTTACATGCAACAGTATACTTTAAAAGTCAGAGTGGCACACTAAATGGAGGTGGTCAATTATAATTTTTATTGTGTTAAAATCAATTGGGGACCTGTCTTCCTGTTTTTTGCTCTCCCCTTTGGCCCAACCTTTTAAGGCTTCCCTAAGAACAAATCCTTTAGTGGGATCGTCAAAACCCTTTAGCTTTGAATGGTATGCTATTGCTAATAGGTGCTCTACAACCCATGACCTAGATTTACTGGCTCCCCTGGCCCACACAACAAACTGTTTGACCCGCATCATGAATTTCTGAAAATTGTTTGGAAAATCGGAAACATCAGCTGTAAAGTTCAGAAAAGTGACCACACAATGCCATCACCGTTGCATTGTTCCCACAGCTAAAGCCTCGTCCGCCATGCTTTGTAGTTGAACTTCTAATGCATTTGTTTCCAGTATTCCTCTTTGAAGGGCATCATTTCCTGTTGCGCCTCTGGCCATTCTGCCCGTAACCTTTCCCACTGCAAGCGAGAAAGAGCATCAGCTGCCTTGTTCTGAACCCCTTGCACATGCTGTGCTCTTATGTGGATATTGTACTGGAGCCACGTGCTCATCAGATGCCTTAACAAGCCTAATACAATGGGACACAACGCCGTCTGAATATTAATTGCACGGACCGCTGCCATGTTGTCAGACCGGATGACTAGTTTCTTCTTAGCCAAGGTATCCAACCAGAGTAACAATGACACTAGAATTGGAAAGAGCTCTAATGCTGTGATATTGTTTGTCAGGCCACATTTCTGCCAAGTAGGTGGGCACTGTTTGGCACACCAGGCATCCAATACTGCCCCAAGCCCCCCCCTGCCTGGAGGCATCTGTGTACAGTTGCAACCGCTGATTTGCTGTCCATGGTGCTGGCCATATTCTAACTCCATTGAAAAAGACAACCACATCTGCAAGTCTTGTTTCAGGCCCTCACTTAACCTTACAAAGTGATGTTTCTGAGTAATGCCTGCTATGGCCACTGCCAACCTTCTTGAAAAAACTCTTCCCACCTGAATGACCCTGGATGCAAAATTGAGCTTACCAATTAACTCTTGGATATCCCTTAATGTTGCTTTCTGTTTTGCTAATACCATTTCAGTAGCTGCTGCAAAGTCCTGTACATTTTCAACTGGGAGACGTGACAACCCTTCCAAGGAATCCAACTCTATTCCCAAAAATGTTAGCTTAGTTGTGGGGCCTTCCATTTTCTCTGCAGCCAATGGTACTCCTAAGCGGTGCGACATGACCTTGAAGGCTGCCATTGCTTGGGCACACTCAGGTGAGTTTGCCTTGCCTACAAACAAGAAGTTATCTAGATAATTGAGCTTGCCACCTACCGACTGTACCTTGTTTGTTGCCCACTCCAAAAAGGACCTAAATGCCTCAAAATAAGCACATGAAATTGAACACCCCATGGGCACGCACCTGTCATAGTACAGCTTTCCTCTGAACTGGAACCCCAGCAAAGGAAAGCTGTCGGGATGCACTGGCAACAGCCTGAAAGCTGATTCAACATCTGCTTTTGCCATGAGGGCTCCTGTCCCTGCCTCCCTAACTAATTCGATGGCTTCATCAAATGTAGCATAGGAGACCATACAAATATCCTGGCTTTGCCAGTCATTTACTGAGTTGCCTTTGGGATAAGAGAGGTGGTGGATCATCCGATATTTACCTGCTTCCTTTTTTGGGACAATACCTAGTGGAGGGATAATAAAATTGTTCAGGGGAGTTACCAAATGGGCCTGCTATTCTACCTAGCTGCAGCTCTTTTTGTATTTTTTTTTGCAACTATTTCTGGAAGTTCTCCCACCGAGCGAAGGTTTCTAGATGACCTGCCTGCTAAAGGGCCACTGTAAGGTATTTTAAACCCTTCTTTGAAACCCCCATAAAGTAGTTCCCTCTCCTGTTCCTTAGGGTAATTATTCAAAAGTGTTGCTAGCATCTCAAAGCTTATTGGGGATTTTTTTACTGGACCCCAGCTATGGCTGACCCATGAAAGTGGCACCTGGTGTAGGTCTAGCATGGGCTTTGCATGAAAAAACGGGATGGGCTTCACTGCACCGTGAGCACCCATGCAGGAATTGCATTGCATCCCCCAGATGCAGTTGCCTGCATTGAACAGGCAACATGTATTATTCCTTGGTCTACGCTGCAGCAGTTGCTTAAATCTGTCTGCCACTTTTGTTGCTCAAAATGACTGCAGCTTCTCCTAGAGTGGTTGCTGGTAACCCTCCATGAACTGTCCGTGGCCTGGGATGGGGCCCTGGGTAGTTGGTGTTGCAACCATGCCACCCTGACATTGCTCCCCTTGCTGCCCTGATGAAGCCTACACAGAGCCAGCCTGGAACCCCACAGTTGGCAAGGGCTGATGATCCCTGCCCCCACCAAACTGCGAACTTGGTAGTCCATTGCTGCCATGTGGTAACTGCCCCCCGACCTGCATGGCGGAAATTCATGTCCTTCCATTCTCCACCACCTTCGGGGGCAGGTGCTTGCAATTGAGCCATTGCCAGCTCCCACCCCTCCCAATTGTTTGCTTTTGCCATTGCCGCAAAACTGGCCCAAAGCTGCTGTGCATCCTGGCTGCTGAGGTACTCAACTCCTGAGGCACCCCTGCTAGGTCCAGCCTCCTCATTAGCTGCGAGATCCAGTGTAGCGCTGTGAGTTAGTCCCTCGTCTCCCAACATTGCCTGGGTGTGTCCTGGAGCACTCCCCTTTTTGTGGCTGACCTAAAATTGAAAATGGCATTAGCCTTGCAGAACAGTGGCTGTGGGATGTGTCAATGTAGGGTCATGTGGATGGGGTATGTGTTATGTGTGTGGTAGCTATTAAAACCCCCAACTTATGCCAATGTGCCCTGGCAACAGTAGTGCATACCCTTGCTAAGGTACCCCCGGCACTGCCATAGTGGTGTTCCTTATACTTTGAAGCATGCCGCCCATCCTGTTTTTTCCAAACTTACCTTTTGTTCCAGTCCCCGACCCCTTATGCTTGTCCCTGCTCCATTTGCCCAGTCCGTGACCTCTGCCACTACTGACACCACTTTTGCTCAGTTTACACAGCCCCTTCTCCGTGTGAATAGACTGCTTATTTGCTTGTAATCTAAAATAGAAACAGCATGTTAGCCTTCTTATTCGCACCACCTACAACCCCAGACTTTGCCGCACAAGCCCGTGTCAACCGTACAAGCAGACGTCCGCCTTTGTCCACCTACTGGCACCCACCTAGTGTTGTGCCACAGGCCTGTCCACCGCGCCGCCAAGACATGGAACACCCTCCCTGTCCACCTACAACAGACCCAGGACCTGCTGACCTCAGGAGACTCCTCAAGACCTGGCTGTTTGATCAGTAGCTACTCCCCCCCCAGCACCTTGAGACCCTCATGGGTGAGTAGCGCGTTCTACAAATGTTCCAATTGATTGTCTGAAGACTAGAGGACAGGATGGGCTTTTCTGGCACAGTCCTCCTGTGGTTCAAATCCTTTTTGGAGAACAGAGCACAATCATTCATGACCAACAAGATCCTCTCTCCATCCTCACCCAACCTACTAGGAGTACCTCAAGGCTCTACCCTGTCTCCCACTCTATTCAATCTTTATGTTGAACCACTCACTGACATACTACAACAGGCAAGTATCTCCTACCATATGTACATGGATGACACCCAACTTTACATCAAAATCACCTCGATGGAAGAGATCAAGTTAATGAATCTAGCTCTTAAAAAAACTGTTCAATGGCTAACGACCAACTTCCTCAAGTTAAATGCTCAAAAAAAGGAATTTCTCTTAATCTCCCTAACAACTCCCAAGAAACAAAGGAATGGACCAAAATGATCACCTCCTTGAATTGCACCCCAACGTTGGGGGACTCCACAAGATCACTTGGAGTCACGCTAGATAAGAATCTCAACATGCAAGCGCACATTAACCTGATGGCTAAAAATGCCCGCTTTCCCCTCAATTATCTAAGAAAAATGAAGCCATTTATCGAGAACCATGACCTCAAAACAGAGTTTCAGGTCTTAGTCATCTCAAGGCTGGAGTACGGTTGTTCCACCCTATCTGGACTTCCCAAAACATCTACCGCACCCCTAAAAGCCTGTCTCAACGCCGCAGCCAGACTTATTTCAAGATCAAGGAAATTCAACCACATTTCACAACACCTGAAGGCACTAAACTGGCTACCCTATGAAGCCCGTATTCAACTAAAGATTGCTTGTATTACTCATAAGGCGTTACACCACAATACCCCGCAGTTCCTAGCCCAAAAATGTATGCTATCTGGAGGAAAGAGACAGTCCAGGAGCACAGATAACCTACTTGTTGGACTTGGCCCTCTTGGCAGGGTCATCCCTGAACTTTTTGCCTTCCTCCAATATTCTCTCTGACCTGTTTTTGTTGGTTTAATGACTCTGGGCACTTTACCACTGCTGACCAGTGCTAAAGTGCATATGCTCTCCCTGTGCAAAATGTATATGTGATTGATTTCCATGATTGGCTCATTGAATTTACTGTCAGTCCACAGTAAAGTGCACCAGGAGTGCCAGGGCTTGTAAATGCCAATACTGCTAGTGGGCCTGCAGTGCTGGTTGCGCCACCCACAGAAGCAGCCTTGTAAAATGTGTCTAGGGTCTACCATTGTAGAACCTGCGTGCAGTCTGGTACTGTCATGCTGGCTGGGCAAGTGCACACACTTGCCAGCCTCTAAACCTTCCCTTAACTTCATATTAGTCACCCCTATGGTAGGCCCAAGGGCAGGGTGCATTGTAAATGTAAGGTAGGACATGCTCTGATGTAGGTGGCATGTCCTAATAGTGAATTACAGCCAAATACGTTTTTCACTATTGTAAGGCTACCTGTTCTCTTAGGCCAAGATGGGCTGCTGGAATTATTACACTCTATAATCCCAGCAGGCTCAGGGAACATGGTAGAAAGTAAAGTTTAGTATGCCTGAACTCAGAATAATAAAATACTTCTTTTAGTAAAGTTTATTTTAATATCCTGTGTTTGCAAATGCTACTTTTAGAAAGCTAGCATTTGCTTGCCTAACCATTTCAGCTCGCCTCTGCTAGGATGTGTATCTGACTGTCTGGGTTATGTGAGTGACAGGGCTGGGGGATGACAGGTGGTGAATGCAAGAATTACACCTTAGTGGGAGGTGGAAGTGCCCCTGGACTCTGAATAGGGCTGTACTCTGCCACCACAATGCTGGCTCTGCCCCCTGGGGAGCGACTGATGACTCAGCCGGCACCTGGCCCAGGAAAGGAGAAGCACTGTCAACAAGGTACTCCTGGCTGCCCCTGCCCACACAATGCTGGCTCCACCCCCTGTGGAGCGTCTGATGTGCCTGCCCCCACACTGAAAGAAGAAACCAGAGTACACCCACAAAGTGCTCAGAGACTGAAAGAAGTTATGCAAAGGCCCCCCTGGCCTGTGAGAACAAAGAAAATTCTGTATAAAAGTAGGAGCCCTGCTCCTTGTAAATCAGAATCCTGTTTCCCACAAAGAACCTCTGCCCAACTAGAAGGAGAAGAAGACGCTGGAAGGACTGGCCTGCTGCTTGCCTTGCTGAGGAAGGAGAGGAAAAGACTTGCTGAAAAGACGTTGCTGACTTGTGCTAGAAACTTTATCCAAGGGCTTGACTGAGCTTGACCCCTGACCTGAGCCACAGGACCATCTGGCTCAACCTGCTCTCTGCCCGTTTGCCGGTATCTGTGAGGATTTCTGCCCCTGCCGGAGCCGTGACCGTATTTTTATATAACTACAGCCTGGTGTCCATTTGTGGGGGGATTGGTATGTTTACTGTGTGTGTTATAACAAATGTTTAACTAAGAAACGCCTGAAGAATAGCCTTGGCTGCTCACGCCACGCACCTAGAGGGTGAGCAAGGGTAATTCTAAGGGGTCATCCTTCACCCTGACTTAGAGGAGAGGGTCCCTGCTTGTCACAAGTGAATACTTGCGCCAACCAGAGACCCCCAATTCTAACATTGGACGCAGCGGTGAGGATTTGCGAATTTGCATTTGTAGTTTACATACAGTGAATTGCTGATCTCCACATAGTGAGAGCAGACCTATAACGCAGCCACAGATTTCCATTTTTAAATTTTGCTGGGAGATCTCAATGTGTTTTTCAAAACGTCATTCCTGGTTCAGTGAGAATGCAAAAGGCAGTAACCAGATGTCTGTCGCCAGAGGAACTGGCAGACAGGGCAGCAACCAGGGCACATGCAATGGAGATGGCAAAGTTAGCTGGATAAATGGAATTGGAGAAGCAAAAAATGGAAATGGAGAAGCAGACATTAGCCATGGAGGCGCAAAAACGCCAAAGAGATCACTACTTGAAAATGAGAGAACTTGATTTGGAGCTCAAGGAGCTTGAAGCCAGGAGGGCTTCAGCCCAACATCCAGAGATTTGTGTAGCTCGCAGATTGAGCTTTGCTGAGTTGGAGGTGGAGTCCATCTCAGCTGGTGGCAGCAACATTCAGGTATCTAGTGCTGACAGCATAGTGGGCGCACCTAGAGATATGGCACCTGACTTGGAGGGGGTTAACTTACACCAGGAGGTTCAAGGGCATGAGGTAGCTCCAGTAGTGCGCAGCGTCCCTGAAGGGAATAGGGTGGCTGGCGTAGGAGTTCATGGTCCTAGTGGTGGGAGGGATTCCCCCATGGTTGAGGTCCTGGTGGGTGAGTGTAAAGACCGCCCAGAAGAGTGTGGATTGTGTGACAGAGACAGTCCGCTACTGTCTGGCCAGTCTCAGAAGAATGGTGTGGAGAATGTGTGTGAGGCACTGGATGGAGAGGTGAAGGATAGTTTGGTTAACACTGCTAGGGGGCTGTGTAATCCAATTGTGGGAGAGCATATTGTAAGTCCCGGTTTTCCAGAGCTATGCCAACATCTGTTTGAGAGTGAGTTCTCTGACCCCAGGGACCTCACATTGGAGGCAGACCTTGTGGTATATTCCAGAGGGTCAGGAGAGGCATTGGGGTGTGATCCTGTGGGGAGTGGCTCAGGTATCTTCCAGCCCAGAGTGGTGGAAGGGGCGCAGAGTAGCCAAGCTAGGTCCTCTAGTAGTGAGAGGGGTGTAGGGCCTCACGTCCTGTCCTTAAGGGGAAGGAGTGAGAATGGGTTTTGTCCCGGTAGTGCCCAACCTCAGTCTCAGAGCCTGGATGGTTCTTTAAGGGAACACCAGGTGGGGAGCCTAGGCTGTCTGGATGAGTCACCCTCTGAGGGAGATCCCCCAGTGGCTAGAGAACGTGGAGGCTCTGTAAACAGAGCTCCAGTAGTTCTGGTGTCTGGCAGTACCCCTCCAGTTGGGTGGGTGCAGAAGTCCAGAAGGAGGGGCGAGAGGGGGAAAGAGTCCCCAGTGGAAGAACCAGTGGGTCAGGGACCAGCCAGCAGGGCTGCGTCCCCAGTGAATGACCAGAGGGACACCACTTCTGTCCTGGGGGATCTTCCCACACTGTCAGAGGGACAGGGGTTGGGAGATCTGCGCCAGGCAGACTGTCGCACGACACATGAGCTATGTGCCACCCTCAGGGGGGGCATGCGTGCTCCCCGGGAAGTCCTGGTGCGCCAGGCAATTGTTCAACTGCAGGGCTGGGTCCCTGAGTTGGAGAGCCAGGTTCAGGTGTTGTCTGACCTGGAGGGTGGGACCACTGTAATCAGTGTCCTGACCCATGTCACTTCTAGGGGTACCACTCCAGTGGGGAGTGGGCAGTACTCTGGAAGGGGGTGCAGAGGGAGGGAGTCCTCGCCTCTGACCCCAGTGCAGTTTGAGGGTTTAGACCCTAGGATAGAGGGCAAGGTGCAGGGTGTCCCCCCTAACCTGGTACCCCAGTTGCAGGATAGCACCCCTGAACTGGTGGGCGAATTGTGCAGGTCACCTGCCACAGGTGCCTTGACAATTCTGGAAGGGGGTACCACTCCAGGTGGGAGGGTACAGAGCCCCAAGGAGGAGGACCGGGTGTGGGAGAGGCCACCCCAGTCTTTGGTCCAGCCGCCAGGTACAGGCCTGGGGCTGGTGGGTCAGTGCCAGGATGTCATACCTAGACTGACTGAAGAGAAAATGGACAAAAGGTGCCAAGCACCTAGGGCTACTGCCCCCCGCTCTCTGAGGCCACTGAGGTTTGAGAGCCCTGAGAGGCATGAGGCCTGGGTCTCAGCCCTGACTACTGTCAGTGGCCACTGTGATTTGATGTCTGTCTGTTGGGACACACCTGTGAGCAAGTTAAGGTTAGATGCTGCACAGGTGGTGTCCCCAGTGGAAGAGAAGGGTGCCCCATGGATTGGCTTGGTGGACCCTGAGAGTATGAACAGAGGATTTGAAGTAGGTGCAGATTGGCGTAGAACTGGAATGTGCCCCTGTTGTGGCGGGCCAGGTCCATGTTCTATCGCCCAAAGCAGGGAAGCCCATCACAGTGGTGATTGGTCTACCCTGCGTTTTGGCTGGAAGGGGGTTGTGTTGGACTTGGCCCTCTTGGCAGGGTCATCCCTGAACTTTTTGCCTTCCTCCAATATTCTCTCTGACCTGTTTTTGTTGGTTTAATGACTCTGGGCACTTTACCACTGCTGACCAGTGCTAAAGTGCATATGCTCTCCCTGTGCAAAATGTATATGTGATTGATTTCCATGATTGGCTCATTGGATTTACTGTCAGTCCCCAGTAAAGTGCACCAGGAGTGCCAGGGCTTGTAAATGCCAATACTGCTAGTGGGCCTGCAGTGCTGGTTGCGCCACCCACAGAAGCAGCCTTGTAAAATGTGTCTAGGGTCTTCCATTGCAGAACCTGCGTGCAGTCTGGTACTGTCTTGCTGGCTGGCCAAGTGCACACACTTGCCAGCCTCTAAACCTTCCCTAAACTTCATATTAGTCACCCCTATGGTAGGCCCAAGGGCAGGGTGCATTGTAAGTGTAAGGTAGGACATGCTCTGATGTAGGTGGCATGTCCTAATAGTAAATTACAGCCAAATTCGTTTTTCACTATTGTAAGGCTACCTGTTCTCTTAGGCCAAGATGGGCTGCTGGAATTATTACACTCTATAATCCCAGCAGGCTCAGGGAACATGGTAGAAAGTAAAGTTTAGTATGCCTGAACTCAGAATAATAAAATACTTCTTTTAGTAAAGTTTATTTTAATATCCTGTGTTTGCAAATGCTACTTTTAGAAAGCTAGCATTTGCTTGCCTAACCATTTCAGCCCGCCTCTGCTAGGATGTGTATCTGACTGTCTGGGTTATGTGAGTGACAGGGCTGGGGGATGACATGTGGTGAATGCAAGGATTGCACCTTAGCGGGAGGTGGGAGTGCCCCTGAACTCTGAATAGGGCTGTGCTCTGCCACCACAATGCTGGCTCCGCCCCCTGGGGAGCGACTGATGACTCAGCCGGCACCTGGCCCAGGAAAGGAGAAGCACTGTCAACAAGGTACTCCTGGCTGCCCCTGCCCACACAATGCTGGCTCCACCCCCTGTGGAGCGTCTGATGTGCCTGCCCATCACACTGAAAGAAGAAACCAGAGTACACCCACAAAGTGCTCAGAGACTGAAAGAAGTTATGCAAAGGCCCCCCTGGCCTGTGAGAACGAAGAAAATGCTGTATAAAAGTAGGAGCCCTGCTCCTTGTAAATCAGAATCCTGTTTCCCACAAAGAACCTCTGCCCAACTAGAAGGAGAAGAAGACGCTGGAAGGACTGGCCTGCTGCTTGCCTTGCTGAGGAAGGAGAGGAAAAGACTTGCTGAAAAGACTTTTCTGACTTGTGCTAGAAACTTTCTCCAAGGGCTTGACTGAGCTTGCCCCCTGACCTGAGCCACAGGACCATCTGGCTCAACCTGCTCTCTGCCCGTCTGCCGGTATCTGTGAGGATTTCTGCCCCCGCCGGAGCCGTGACCCTGGTGCCCCCAAGCCCCTCCTCGAGGCTGCGACCAACTGTGTTTCCCCGTCTCCCCCGAGGAAGAGCCCCTCTCCGCCGAGCCGCCCTTCCCCCGCTGTGGGAAATCGCCGTGTCACCTCGCCTTTGGAGGCTCGCTGGTGTGCCCCCCATGCTCCTGCCTGAAGCCCCCACCGGACCCCAAAGACCCAGAGAACAGATCCCCCGAAGTCCGGACGCCTCCTCCCAAGGATCTTCACCGTGCTTGTGGCCCGCAACGTTTTATTTCCCCATACGCTGATCACAAAGGTACGTGCCTACCTCTGAGAAGGCCCTGGGTTAGGCCCTGAGTTTCTCGAGGCTGAGAGCCCCCACCTCCGGAAAAGGCCCTGGGTTCCTCAAGGCCCCTCTCATCGCCTCCCTGCTCCTCACTGCAGCTGAGAGCCCCCACCTCCGGAAAAGGCCCTGGGTTTCTCGAGGCCCCTCTCTGGTCTCCATTCAACCCGCACCGCGAGATGCGTGAGTCGCGGTAGGGTCTCGCTCATTTTCACTGGGGAAAGCGCACAGAAGCGCCAAGAAGCGGCCAGGGAGTCCTAAAGAGGCCTCAGGGACTAAGAACAGTCTAAAAGAACTCAGAGAACCGTTTTTGAAGTAAAAGAGACTAAGAAGCAACTTTTTGAACTGTAAGCAAAGAGAACACTTGCCTATTTACAACCTTGTGGCTTAGAAAGACGTTATTAATGGTCTTGTGATGAATACTTGCCTGCATATATATTTTTACATAAAGAGAACTTATTTTTATATAACTACAGCCTGGTGTCCATTTGTGGGGGGATTGGTATGTTTACTGTGTGTGTTATTACAAATGCTTAACTAAGAAACGCCTGAAGAATAGCCTTGGCTGCTCACGCCACGCACCTAGAGGGTGAGCAAGGGTAATTCTAAGGGGTCATCCTTCGCCCTGACTTAGAGGAGAGGGTCCCTGCTTGTCACAAGTGAATACTTGCGCCAACCAGAGACCCCCACTTCTAACACTACTCCTGAAATCCGCAAGATTCACCAAGACTAAAACCTCCAACAGAGCATTTTCGGGAGCAGCGCCAAGAATCTGGAACTCACTTCCACCTTTCATCAGAAAAATTACCTCAACGTTCCTCTTCAAAAAGGAAGCAAAATCATTCCTGATGAGCAAACTCCTACCGTAATTTCTTCACAAATCCCAAGACTGATGCAAACTCTAATGCTAAGTGTAGTCCTTTCCAATCACGATCTGACTCCCTATAACAGAGCTGTTCCTTTGTCTGCATCTGTACCCCGAACTATATTATGTCTCTGTTGTTACTTCTGTTTATGTTGTATTGTTCCATGATATTGGATACAAATGCTTCTTGTTTAACCTGCTCACTTTGTAAAGCGCTCTGTTACCCTATCTTGGGTCTGGTTCGCGCTATATAAAACTCTAAAAATATATAAATAAATTGTCTATCGTTGGTAGTCTGACTCCCACTGTAATATACCTCTCCTTCCCTCTGGTCTTACTCCGAAAGCCAGGTGGCACTGCTTCTCTGTGTGTTGACCTCAAAAATGCTCTATCCTCCATACTGACTGTTTATCAAATCACCCCTTCCTCTTATACCCCCGACCCACCCGGCATTGGTGGAGGCATGCTGGGGAAGGGGGAAGCCGGGGTTAGGAGCTCACCATTCTCCCAACCCCCACCACCCCAAACCCCTGATGATGAGCCTTGCACACCCTCCCCAAGGCCAAAGGGGTCAGAATGGACCTCCTCCCTTTCCAAGGAGCATCACAGGTTATTAACCGTGATCTGAACGACAGCCCTAGCCAGTGGGCAATATCAACTCCCTGTAGCTGAATCCTGCAGCGCAAAATACTCAACCCTGCTGCATAATTCAGTACTCCCCTGCCGCACAATTCCAGTAGCACCATATAAACCATCCCAAACCGATCACCAGAAAAGAAACAGTCTCCTCCACACAAGAGCCACCCCGGCACCCAACCCCCGCATCCCCTCCCATGCCCCGTGACTCCCCCCACATTAACCACCCATTCCAATTCATACCCAAACTTCCTACAACCCACCCGCTGACCTCGCTCGCCGTACCCTGTGCAGCACCTCCACTGTATATACAAGCGACAGTTTCTGCCCATTTATCTTACGCAACCAACAACCATTGACAAAGCCAATATATCTGACCTGTTGCAAGTATGATGTTACTTGTATCCTATATCTGGATGAAATGACAGAAACAGCTAAATACCAGTCGGGCGGCGCCCTATGCTAAGCACCGTGGTTTTTTTTTGGTTACATGATTTAAGCCACGCCCTTCATTATATTAGTCACGCCCCTTTGAGGGACCCCGCCTAGCATTTTCATCCCACTCACGGCTGTGGCATGCTTGTGCTGTTATGTTTGACAACATATATTCACGCTATTGGGGCTGTTTCAGCCCCATCGTCGCTGAAGGGAAATCTTTGTATGTGCAACACCATTTATTACTGGTGCCCTTTTTTAACACATATTTTTGCCCAAAGTATCAGAGCGCTTTACATGAGCACGAATTGCGTTACACAGAGCCACACACACCCGAGTATTTCACAGGTTTTTAAAAGACCATTTACCTTTTTAACGCAGCGTTGTTGTTTTTTAACCCTTCTTAGAGCCCCTCCATCTCCTCTACATATAGCTGGAAGAGTAATCCCCACTCCCGACCTATACCTTGCGCAGTCTCGCCTGAAAGTAAAGCAGAACGTGAGAGGGCACGGGAAGGGAGCGGTCTGCAAAAAAGGGGGGACCCGGGGAGAGCCGGGCGCGAGCCGGTCTCTCCCCGGGTAGGTTCGCGCGTGTCAATGGCCACGACAGGTGGGGTCCTGATTAGCGAGGGTCAGGTGGGGTAATTAGGGTCAGCGCAGGGCAGGGGATCATTGCGCACTAGGGAGGCGGGCGGCGAGGTTAGTTTTTGTCCCACCCACCCTCCCCCTTTTTTTCGTTAGGTCTTTTTGTTTTCCAGTGCTTTTCGTGCTGGTTTAGTTGTTTTTTATTTTGCCACTTTAAGGCAGGTTGTTTTTTCTTTGTAGGCGGATTTTTAGTGGGGGGTGGGCAGCCTGGAGCAGTTTGGTCCATCCTCGAAAGGCAGTTTTAGGAAAGGAAGGGGTATACATAAGAGTTAGGGGGCTTCTGGTTTGGTTAGGGTTAACTTGGTGGGGGGTTTATCAGTTGGTAGGAATGATCTGTTAGGCTGAGAGCAGTTTGAATTAATAATTAATTAAATAAATAAACAAGTTGTTTGATGTGTTCACACCTGTCTTAATAAAGTGGCCTTTCTTGCTGACTAAGAAGTTGTGGACAGTGACTTTCTTGCGCGATGGTAAACACAGGAATTACACACATATTCACGTACATCCTCCTCATGCACACTGGTCCCCCTGTCCATGATTGATTAAGGGATGCAGACACCCCTTTTCTATCGAGGCAGCTCTGCCCACAAGTTGGGGATAGAGGGGACCGATCCGAGCTCTGAGGGGACACTGCACCGCAATATGCATGAGGGAGGTGCTGCATCTGCCACATTTTGCACACACCGCAGGGGCCCCCATCCTCCCTCTGACTGTGGTCGGGCGACTTTGGGATTTGTTTTTTAAATTAGGGATTCAGCACAGTGGCAGCTACGGCCTCCGCTGCATTACTACAATGGAGAGAAAGCTGGGCGACGAACCGGAAGTGCACCCAACGGAGCCATGCACCTGCTCCCCACCCTGCACGGACCAGATTTATGGGCTATGACCGCTCAATGGGTCATAGCCAGCCCCACCCTGTCCTCCTTATAGGAAAAATTCCTTCTTTTGGACGGGCTCGTCCCCCACTCCCCCTTTGACCCTGTAACTAGACCCCTCACTGAACCCTTACCTGCCTAAATTAGTGCCCCCTGCCCCCACCGCTCCCCCTGGCAGCTTTTACCTCCTTCTGACCCTAATCACGGCACCTTCAGTTCACAAGTGAATCGGCACAGCAACAAAAACAAGAAATCAACACAACTCTGTTCCTCACATAGGAAATGCACACCCCACATACCCCGTTCAATCCATAGCACAATTGCAGCAGCGTGTTACCCCTCCACCTAAGCTCCTCAGCATTTCGCCAACAGCTACGTGAATGCAATTGCAACACTTCTCGGAATAATCCCCCACATTGCATCCCGATGAACAGTTGAGGAACATAACACCCCAATGACTCCTGTTCTCTATATTCTTGGGCAGAATCCATGGTAAAAAGTGAACCACTTCAACCTCTACCATATATACCTGCCAGGGAGGTGGAAGCTGCTTGTCCTGGTGCCTTTGGCAGTTGGAAGGAGCACACCCCTGACTGCCCCCCAGGCCCCTAACAGCGCCAGAAGAAGAGCCCAGGACCGGGGCGCAGAAGAAGAGGCCTCTGCGCAGGGAGAAGAGAGGCGCAGGGAGCCAGTGAAGACCGCTCCCTGCAGAATGAACCCTCTTGGAGACCCGGAGGACGAAGGAGAGTGCTCCCAGTGGCTGGGGGCACCATCAGGAGCGAGAAGACGAGAAAATGGGGCAGATCGGACCCCCAGGGGCTGAGATATGGCCCCCGGAAGGTAGGCGACCTTTGACCCCCTAAGACCACCGACGACGGAGCGTGTGGGACTCTGCCGCCAGTCTCAGAGATGCCCCCGGGGTGGGTCAGGTCCCGGAGGCTGCCCCCCCCAAAGAAGTAAAGCCGGGGTGCGCGAAGATGCCCCCGCGGGGTGCCAGGAACCCACCCTGGCCCCTGCTGAACCTGAGGCTGGGGAGTGCCGTCGCGCTTCCCGTGAAAAGATGCTGAGCGACAAGGAGGCGGGGGAGCGGCGTTGCGCCCCCCGCGAAAATGGGTCCAAGGGGCCCGGGACCCCATCCCCGGGCCCCGAAGCGAAGCCGGGGAGCGCCGTCGCGCTCCCCGTGAAGATTCACCCCTACTTGGGCCAGGAGCCCACCCTGGCCCCAGGCGAAGAGGAGGCGGGCCCGGGACCCCAACAAGAAGGCGTGGCAGAAGGCGCCGTCGCGCCCCCCTCGCGAAGAAGACCAGAGGCGGGGCCCGGGACCCATCTCCAGGCCTGAAGTGCCAGGATGGGGAGTGCTGTCACGCCCTCCCCCCCCGAAGATGTCCGGGGGCCCGGGACCCCATCCCCAGGCCCCAACGAAGAGGAGGAGGCCGGGGGAGTGCAGCCGCACTCCCCCGAGATCCCCTCACGGCCAGCCGGAGCAGGCAGACCAGAAGGGATGGGCCGGGTTCCGCATCAGCACGAAAGAGTGCTGGCCGCGTGGGGAGACAGCGGGGGCGGCTGGGGGTGGGCTCCCTAGGCTGCCCTCCAACCAAGGAGGACAGCGGGGGTCCCGGGTGGGACTGGGGCCACCCAGGGAAGAACTGCAGCGGTGCGAGGGGCCCGGGTGGGATCGGGCCCCCCACCGAGGCACCAGCGCGGCTCTCCCCTGAGCAGAAAAGCAGAGTTCCATTAAGTGGCTCTCCCCGGAGCAGTACTGTTTTCTGTATATAGAGATAACTCTAATCACTAGTATATGCAGTAGACCTTTGTACTCTCTACCATTCCCATGTGACTCTTAGAGTATATCCATTTGTATTCCTTCCCTATGTATATAGAGATAACTCTGATCACTAGTATATGCAGTAGACCTTTGTGCTCTCTACCATTCCTATGTGACTCTTAGAGTATATCCATTCGGATCCCTTCTCTATGTATATAGAGATAACTCTAATCACTAGTATATGCAGTAGACCTTTGTACTCTCTACCATTCCTATGTGACTCTTAGAGTATATCCATTAGTATCCCTTCCCTATGTATATAGAGATAACTCTAATCACTAGTATATGCAGTAGACCTTTGTACTCTCTACCATTCCTATGTGACTCTTAGAGTATATCCATTCGTAGCCCTTCCCTACGTATATAGAGATAACTCTAATTACTAGTCTCTTCTCTGTGTGATTTTACATCTTGTACAATTGCAATTTGTTCTGTTTGTATCTTTTATGTAACGCATGTAATCCTTAGTCCTTCACTCTGACACCTTCGGGTAGAGTTCACGCTATATAAAATTGCATAAAATAAAATAAAATAAAATAAATTTTTAAAAAACAACCCAAGGTACCTAAACGTCAATGAATGATAAAATGAACAGTTAAAATAGAATTCAGTATATACAGATAGCAAAGAGTAGCGAGAGAGAGTGATTAGGAACACCTCACCGATTGAATTTGCATCATCCTTGCCCGCTCAATCTGTAGGAAGTCCGTCAAACAGCCCAGGTAGGAGTTTCAATCAGGACTCAAGCTCCGTCATCCCCACAGCAATACGTCTATTCTGTAGTGAACTTCCCACCTGGCCTCCGTCAGCTCACAGCTTAAATATCATTATTCAACTTGAGGCGAAGCTTCTAGAAAACCCTGCCCCTTTCTCATTGGAAAAAACTGAGCTGGCTAGTACCAGTCTGCGTCAAGGCCAAGACAGAGGCTGGCCAAGCCTCTATATTTTGACTTTGAGGCAGAGTTGCACATTCTACAGATAATATCAGTTGACTCTGGTCAGTGAGGTGCGAAAAACAATTGAGGAACAGAAAGACCTTGAATATGAATCGCAAGCACTGCTGTGTAGGCAGGAGCAAGGCAAAGTCAGACATGAGGCCATGTCAAAGCCAATAGTAAGAACTCATAATTCTGTGCACGCAGAAGCAAGGCAAAGTCAGAAAGCAAGATGACATGAGACCATGTCAAAGCCAGTAGTCAAAGTCAGAAAACAAGATGACATGAAGCCATGTCAAAGCAAATAGTCAGAACTCATCAGCAAAGCAAAGTCAGAAAGCAAGATGACATGAGACCATGTCAAAGCCAATAGTCAAAGTCAGAAAACAAGATGACATGAAGCCATGTCAAAGCCAATAGTCAAAACTCATCAGCAAAGCAAAGTCAGAAAGCAAGATGACATGAGACCATGTCAAAGCCAATAGTCAAAGTCAGAAAACAAGATGACATGAAGCCATGTCAAAGCAAATAGTCAGAACTCATCAGCAAATCAAAGCCAGAAAGCAAGATGACATGAGGCTATGTCAAAGGCAATAGTAGGCACTCATAATTAAGAAGCAAGGCAAAGTCAGAACAAAGCCAATAGTGAGCACTTATAATATAAATGTACTGTTCTACTCCGTGACAGCTCTCACTAAAAGACAACATAATTGCAAGACAGAAGAGAAGCAGGCATATGCAGGACCATCTCATATATCCAGGCTAAGGTAAAATAACACACTAATGTCAGTTAAAATAGTGGTAGTCGAGGGTCATCATAGGGTGCCAAATCACAAGAGCGCCTCCTTTATTACAGTTATGTAAAGCGCTGCATTGGGATGAGTAGCGCAATAAAATAAATCAAATAGTGCTATTTAAAGTATTTGTGTAAATACTGAGACAGACCAACCCATCTGACATTATTACTGTGCATGCAATTATATACAACAAAGTAAAAGGCATGCATCTCAAGTACCTGTGAAGCTGTGTGCTTTTGTTTCCTCGCCGGTGCATTTGCATTTGTGAGGTTCCATGACGCCTCCAGCCGGATACTCGATCAAAAGGAGGCCTGATGGCCCCTTAACTTCTGTCTTTATCTGTGCCCAGCTTGAGGTAAAAAGGAAGCCCTCTTGCTGCCTGCACGTTGCTGCTGGAAATGGAAAGCAGACAACGTGCAGGAGCTGCTAAACATGTCCCAGTGTCTCAAAATTACACTGGGACAATTTAAACATATTTCTGTGGGGCCCAACTTCTGAGCAGGGTGAACAGCATCCGCCCTGTGAAAATAGTGGGCGGGCGGGCGGGCGGGCGGGCGGGCGGAGAGAGAGAGAGAGAGAGAGAGAGAGAGAGAGAGAGAGAGAGAGAGAGAGAGAGAGAGAGAGAGAGAGAGAGAGAGAGAGAGAGAGAGAGAGAGAGAGAGAGAGAGAGAGAGAGAGAGAGAGAGAGAGAGAGAGAGAGAGAGAGAGAGAGAGAGAGAGAGAGAGAGAATATATATATATATATATATATATGTATAACGTGTACAAATTCTGCAAACCATCACCTCCTCTTAACCAAAACCATTGTGTCACCAGAACAGTTGTAAAGCATTTGTCCAGAACCAATTAAATCAATCTGCAGTATTACTGACTATTAAGCAATGAATCCTGGATGGCAGAGATAACCCTTCATGATGTCTCCGGGTGGGCATAATCCTTGCTTCTGTGTCCTTAGTAGAATTGAAACTTTCCTTCTCAACAGCTAGGAAACCTTTCATTCTATGTCAGGACTGGAGGTTAGGATTATGCATTTCTAAAGCTTTCTTACCACAAGGTCTGCAGCATCAGAAATGGGTTTGAAATTAAAAAAAATGTTAAAGTCAACTCCGATGACCAATCTGCATCATTCATATTATCCTCTAATCTACCACTTACCTTGATGGCCTTAAACACCATGGCACCGCTTCTAAAGTGTGCAACAAATCATTGGACAACAATTCCCACTTCCGCCGTGATCCATCCCACCCACCTGGCAATGGCAGGGTAAGATACCGCCTTGAAGGGCTTTTTTAGGGCAATAAGGAGCTGACCCTCACCTTGCAGGCCTGATTTCGACTGTCAAATCTTCATAAGCCCTAATGCATCTACCCACACACTGCTTTGGTTTGTCATTAAAAGCAGGATAAGTTACTGACCTGATATTCCTTTTAGTTGTCCTAGAGATAATAACGGTAACATCCTCCGGTGTGAAGTCTATTGCCGAGATATCCAATCCTCCTTCATCGAAAACTCTCTTGCATGAGACCAAACATAACAAAATAACCAGTTTCGCAGTGAGCTGCTTCCTAGAAAGATATTGGTTATCCTGCCAATTCATGAGAAGTCATAGAACCAAATTCACATCCCACAAGCCAGAATACCTTGGTTCCGGGGGTTTTTGATAGTCTAATGCCCTTCATCAGCTACATATCCAAGGATGTTCTCCCGTCGGGGTGCTGTTAATGTGTTTGGGACCAGCAGAAATGGCCGACTTGAAAAAATTCACCATAGAGTAGGCCAGGTCCGACTGTGTTGTCCATCAGAAAATGTATGAGATCTGCAATTTCCACTCCATTTGATCTAGGTGCCACTTCACACACTAACAAACCCATCTTCTACAGACCGATCACTACCTCTTGATAGTACTCGCCGCCTACACCTGTTGGATGAACCTTTTGGTGGCTTTCAAAGTCAGCTGTTCTCCCAGTGTGGCTGGAAAACCTCCACGCCATACACCTGAGATGACCTTGAATGACTAGTGGATGCTGGAAACTGTAAGGGCCTTGAAGGATGAAAGGCAAGAATAGCAATTGTATTGGTGAGTTCTACGAGCGCTGCATCAGTCCCGCAAACCATGCCTGAGCCTTCCAAATCAGATTCATCAACACCATGGACAGTTTCAGAGACCTGACTTGAGCCGCTAATCTGGGTATCATCAGGAAAGGTGGGGGTATATATATATATATATATATATATATATATATATATATATATATATATATATATATATATATATATATATATATATATATATATATATACTTTCACTGTTTATTAGAAGGAAGACTAATCCTGCAACCATAAAGGTAGTTTCACAGGGCTACTCTTTATTTATTTTTAATTTTTTAAAGAGTTTTATATAGCGTGAACTAGACCCGAGATATCGCTTTACATGTCTCCCACAGAGCGGTGCTGGTGGTCGAGTTTTGCAGACAGGACCTTTAAACCCATACTTACTGCTCGGACCTGGCCTATTCTATGGTGAATTTTTTCAAGTTGGCCATTTCTGCTGGTCACAAAGCCTTTAACAGCACCCCAACGGGAGAACATCCTTGGATATGTAGATGATGAAGGGCATTAGACTATCAAGAACCCCCAGAACAAATAAATAAATAAATAAATAAAAATAAAAAATAAAATATATATATATATATATATATATTACCTACTGGCGGTCGCCAGTAGGTAGTTATAGTTAGGATCGTTTTCCATAGGAAATCCGCAACATTCTATTGAGAATAACTTTGGCGCCGAATGAGGGATCCTTAACTTTGCCTCGCTGCGCTCCGCTCCTTCCCTGAAAGTTTCGGGGGGATCCGTCAAGCGGGGGCCGAGATAAAAGGGGGGTCCCAAAACGTGTTTTCCCCATGTTAATTTCCATAGGGCAGTTGGACTCACTTTTAGCCCGAACGGCTGAATGGATTTCCACCAAACTTGGCAAAATTGTAGGGACTGGTACCCCGATGTGCCTTTGCTATGTCTCAAGATATATGCTCCAGTGGTTTTTACGAAAATTAACTTTGAAAAAATATATATTGGGCTACATTGGGCTACATATATGTTAGAGCCCAAATGTAGCCCAATGTAGCCCAATGTAGCCCAATGTAGCCCAAAGATAGCCACCAGAGACAAAAAAAACAAATGTAGCCCAAATATCAGTCAGATGTAGCCCAACTATAGCCCAATGACAAAATGTCCCAGAGTGTTCTAAAGAACAACTAGAGCGCTAACAGTTTTACTTATGACAAAAGTATGGCACACCTGAAGTCATCTTGATTGGAATAAAGTGTTAACACTTAAAACATTTAATTTGAAAAGGAACAAAATGAGGGGTTTCATTTTGCCATAGAAATTTTATATATATATATATATATATAAACACAGTTCAGGAACCCAATTTGAAAGAGGCCACGAAATGCAAGTGTGCTTCATGAAATAATTTAATGGCTTAATGCTCGCAGGCTCGCCGTCAGAATGCACTTTCACAAAACCAAAACGCCGAACATGTTTCGGGAGTGTTCCCTTCTTCAGCAGCGAAGTCTTAAGTGCTCAAGAAGCCCAATATTCACGCTGTTTAAATGAAAAGGTCCCTGCCCAGGTGGGCGTGGCCACTGCCATGGCCTTCTGGGATCCGTAGTGCGGGAATAGTATTTCCTAGTGGATGCGCTCTCTTGGCACCAGTGCAGACACACGTGAAAGCCCCAGTGGGTTGAAAGATGATCCTGCGGGAAACTGCTCTGCTTTGTTGAAAACCATCGAAGCTGAAGACTGACATCCCCTGATGATGTCAGCGCCTTCTGTCTCTGTCGAACACCTGGTGGTATTGACCTGAACCCGCAGTAGCGGTGAGCCTCTCTCGCGACCGGGACGGCCGCTAAACATAAACACAGTTCAGGAACCCAATTTGAAAGAGGCCACGAAATGCAAGTGTGCTTCATGAAATAATTTAATGGCTTCATGCTCGCAGGCTCGCCGTCAGAATGCACTTTCACAAAACCAAAACGCCGAACATGTTTCGGGAGTGTTCCCTTCTTCAGCAGCGAAGTCTTAAGTGCTCAAGAAGCCCAATATTCACGCTGTTTAAATGAAAAGGTCCCTGCCCAGGTGGGCGTGGCCACTGCCATGGCCTTCTGGGATCCGTAGTGCGGGAATAGTATTTCCTAGTGGATGCGCTCTCTTGGCACCAGTGCAGACACACGTGAAAGCCCCAGTGGGTTGAAAGATGATCCTGCGGGAAACTGCTCTGCTTTGTTGAAAACCATCGAAGCTGAAGACTGACATCCCCTGATGATGTCAGCGCCTTCTGTCTCTGTCGAACACCTGGTGGTATTGACCTGAACCCGCAGTAGCGGTGAGCCTCTCTCGCGACCGGGACGGCCGCTAAACATAAACACAGTTCAGGAACCCAATTTGAAAGAGGCCACGAAATGCAAGTGTGCTTCATGAAATAATTTAATGGCTTCATGCTCGCAGGCTCGCCGTCAGAATGCACTTTCACAAAACCAAAACGCCGAACATGTTTCGGGAGTGTTCCCTTCTTCAGCAGCGAAGTCTTAAGTGCTCAAGAAGCCCAATATTCACGCTGTTTAAATGAAAAGGTCCCTGCCCAGGTGGGCGTGGCCACTGCCATGGCCTTCTGGGATCCGTAGTGCGGGAATAGTATTTCCTAGTGGATGCGCTCTCTTGGCACCAGTGCAGACACACGTGAAAGCCCCAGTGGGTTGAAAGATGATCCTGCGGGAAACTGCTCTGCTTTGTTGAAAACCATCGAAGCTGAAGACTGACATCCCCTGATGATGTCAGCGCCTTCTGTCTCTGTCGAACACCTGGTGGTATTGACCTGAACCCGCAGTAGCGGTGAGCCTCTCTCGCGACCGGGACGGCCGCTAAACATAAACACAGTTCAGGAACCCAATTTGAAAGAGGCCACGAAATGCAAGTGTGCTTCATGAAATAATTTAATGGCTTCATGCTCGCAGGCTCGCCGTCAGAATGCACTTTCACAAAACCAAAACGCCGAACATGTTTCGGGAGTGTTCCCTTCTTCAGCAGCGAAGTCTTAAGTGCTCAAGAAGCCCAATATTCACGCTGTTTAAATGAAAAGGTCCCTGCCCAGGTGGGCGTGGCCACTGCCATGGCCTTCTGGGATCCGTAGTGCGGGAATAGTATTTCCTAGTGGATGCGCTCTCTTGGCACCAGTGCAGACACACGTGAAAGCCCCAGTGGGTTGAAAGATGATCCTGCGGGAAACTGCTCTGCTTTGTTGAAAACCATCGAAGCTGAAGACTGACATCCCCTGATGATGTCAGCGCCTTCTGTCTCTGTCGAACACCTGGTGGTATTGACCTGAACCCGCAGTAGCGGTGAGCCTCTCTCGCGACCGGGACGGCCGCTAAACATAAACACAGTTCAGGAACCCAATTTGAAAGAGGCCACGAAATGCAAGTGTGCTTCATGAAATAATTTAATGGCTTCATGCTCGCAGGCTCGCCGTCAGAATGCACTTTCACAAAACCAAAACGCCGAACATGTTTCGGGAGTGTTCCCTTCTTCAGCAGCGAAGTCTTAAGTGCTCAAGAAGCCCAATATTCACGCTGTTTAAATGAAAAGGTCCCTGCCCAGGTGGGCGTGGCCACTGCCATGGCCTTCTGGGATCCGTAGTGCGGGAATAGTATTTCCTAGTGGATGCGCTCTCTTGGCACCAGTGCAGACACACGTGAAAGCCCCAGTGGGTTGAAAGATGATCCTGCGGGAAACTGCTCTGCTTTGTTGAAAACCATCGAAGCTGAAGACTGACATCCCCTGATGATGTCAGCGCCTTCTGTCTCTGTCGAACACCTGGTGGTATTGACCTGAACCCGCAGTAGCGGTGAGCCTCTCTCGCGACCGGGACGGCCGCTAAACATAAACACAGTTCAGGAACCCAATTTGAAAGAGGCCACGAAATGCAAGTGTGCTTCATGAAATAATTTAATGGCTTCATGCTCGCAGGCTCGCCGTCAGAATGCACTTTCACAAAACCAAAACGCCGAACATGTTTCGGGAGTGTTCCCTTCTTCAGCAGCGAAGTCTTAAGTGCTCAAGAAGCCCAATATTCACGCTGTTTAAATGAAAAGGTCCCTGCCCAGGTGGGCGTGGCCACTGCCATGGCCTTCTGGGATCCGTAGTGCGGGAATAGTATTTCCTAGTGGATGCGCTCTCTTGGCACCAGTGCAGACACACGTGAAAGCCCCAGTGGGTTGAAAGATGATCCTGCGGGAAACTGCTCTGCTTTGTTGAAAACCATCGAAGCTGAAGACTGACATCCCCTGATGATGTCAGCGCCTTCTGTCTCTGTCGAACACCTGGTGGTATTGACCTGAACCCGCAGTAGCGGTGAGCCTCTCTCGCGACCGGGACGGCCGCTAAACATGAACACAGTTCAGGAACCCAATTTGAAAGAGGCCACGAAATGCAAGTGTGCTTCATGAAATAATTTAATGGCTTCATGCTCGCAGGCTCGCCGTCAGAATGCACTTTCACAAAACCAAAACGCCGAACATGTTTCGGGAGTGTTCCCTTCTTCAGCAGCGAAGTCTTAAGTGCTCAAGAAGCCCAATATTCACGCTGTTTAAATGAAAAGGTCCCTGCCCAGGTGGGCGTGGCCACTGCCATGGCCTTCTGGGATCCGTAGTGCGGGAATAGTATTTCCTAGTGGATGCGCTCTCTTGGCACCAGTGCAGACACACGTGAAAGCCCCAGTGGGTTGAAAGATGATCCTGCGGGAAACTGCTCTGCTTTGTTGAAAACCATCGAAGCTGAAGACTGACATCCCCTGAACAGCATTCTGACGGCGAGCCTGCGAGCATGAAGCCATTAAATTATTTCATGAAGCACACTTGCATTTCGTGGCCTCTTTCAAATTGGGTTCCTGAACTGTGTTTATGTTTAGCGGCCGTCCCGGTCGCGAGAGAGGCTCACCGCTACTGCGGGTTCAGGTCAATACCACCAGGTGTTCGACAGAGACAGAAGGCGCTGACATCATCAGGGGATGTCAGTCTTCAGCTTCGATGGTTTTCAACAAAGCAGAGCAGTTTCCCGCAGGATCATCTTTCAACCCACTGGGGCTTTCACGTGTGTCTGCACTGGTGCCAAGAGAGCGCATCCACTAGGAAATACTATTCCCGCACTACGGATCCCAGAAGGCCATGGCAGTGGCCACGCCCACCTGGGCAGGGACCTTTTCATTTAAACAGCGTGAATATTGGGCTTCTTGAGCACTTAAGACTTCGCTGCTGAAGAAGGGAACACTCCCGAAACATGTTCGGCGTTTTGGTTTTGTGAAAGTGCATTCTGACGGCGAGCCTGCGAGCATGAAGCCATTAAATTATTTCATGAAGCACACTTGCATTTCGTGGCCTCTTTCAAATTGGGTTCCTGAACTGTGTTTATGTTTAGCGGCCGTCCCGGTCGCGAGAGAGGCTCACCGCTACTGCGGGTTCAGGTCAATACCACCAGGTGTTCGACAGAGACAGAAGGCGCTGACATCATCAGGGGATGTCAGTCTTCAGCTTCGATGGTTTTCAACAAAGCAGAGCAGTTTCCCGCAGGATCATCTTTCAACCCACTGGGGCTTTCACGTGTGTCTGCACTGGTGCCAAGAGAGCGCATCCACTAGGAAATACTATTCCCGCACTACGGATCCCAGAAGGCCATGGCAGTGGCCACGCCCACCTGGGCAGGGACCTTTTCATTTAAACAGCGTGAATATTGGGCTTCTTGAGCACTTAAGACTTCGCTGCTGAAGAAGGGAACACTCCCGAAACATGTTCGGCGTTTTGGTTTTGTGAAAGTGCATTCTGACGGCGAGCCTGCGAGCATGAAGCCATTAAATTATTTCATGAAGCACACTTGCATTTCGTGGCCTCTTTCAAATTGGGTTCCTGAACTGTGTTTATGTTTAGCGGCCGTCCCGGTCGCGAGAGAGGCTCACCGCTACTGCGGGTTCAGGTCAATACCACCAGGTGTTCGACAGAGACAGAAGGCGCTGACATCATCAGGGGATGTCAGTCTTCAGCTTCGATGGTTTTCAACAAAGCAGAGCAGTTTCCCGCAGGATCATCTTTCAACCCACTGGGGCTTTCACGTGTGTCTGCACTGGTGCCAAGAGAGCGCATCCACTAGGAAATACTATTCCCGCACTACGGATCCCAGAAGGCCATGGCAGTGGCCACGCCCACCTGGGCAGGGACCTTTTCATTTAAACAGCGTGAATATTGGGCTTCTTGAGCACTTAAGACTTCGCTGCTGAAGAAGGGAACACTCCCGAAACATGTTCGGCGTTTTGGTTTTGTGAAAGTGCATTCTGACGGCGAGCCTGCGAGCATGAAGCCATTAAATTATTTCATGAAGCACACTTGCATTTCGTGGCCTCTTTCAAATTGGGTTCCTGAACTGTGTTTATGTTTAGCGGCCGTCCCGGTCGCGAGAGAGGCTCACCGCTACTGCGGGTTCAGGTCAATACCACCAGGTGTTCGACAGAGACAGAAGGCGCTGACATCATCAGGGGATGTCAGTCTTCAGCTTCGATGGTTTTCAACAAAGCAGAGCAGTTTCCCGCAGGATCATCTTTCAACCCACTGGGGCTTTCACGTGTGTCTGCACTGGTGCCAAGAGAGCGCATCCACTAGGAAATACTATTCCCGCACTACGGATCCCAGACGGCCATGGCAGTGGCCACGCCCACCTGGGCAGGGACCTTTTCATTTAAACAGCGTGAATATTGGGCTTCTTGAGCACTTAAGACTTCGCTGCTGAAGAAGGGAACACTCCCGAAACATGTTCGGCGTTTTGGTTTTGTGAAAGTGCATTCTGACGGCGAGCCTGCGAGCATGAAGCCATTAAATTATTTCATGAAGCACACTTGCATTTCGTGGCCTCTTTCAAATTGGGTTCCTGAACTGTGTTTATGTTTAGCGGCCGTCCCGGTCGCGAGAGAGGCTCACCGCTACTGCGGGTTCAGGTCAATACCACCAGGTGTTCGACAGAGACAGAAGGCGCTGACATCATCAGGGGATGTCAGTCTTCAGCTTCGATGGTTTTCAACAAAGCAGAGCAGTTTCCCGCAGGATCATCTTTCAACCCACTGGGGCTTTCACGTGTGTCTGCACTGGTGCCAAGAGAGCGCATCCACTAGGAAATACTATTCCCGCACTACGGATCCCAGAAGGCCATGGCAGTGGCCACGCCCACCTGGGCAGGGACCTTTTCATTTAAACAGCGTGAATATTGGGCTTCTTGAGCACTTAAGACTTCGCTGCTGAAGAAGGGAACACTCCCGAAACATGTTCGGCGTTTTGGTTTTGTGAAAGTGCATTCTGACGGCGAGCCTGCGAGCATGAAGCCATTAAATTATTTCATGAAGCACACTTGCATTTCGTGGCCTCTTTCAAATTGGGTTCCTGAACTGTGTTTATGTTTAGCGGCCGTCCCGGTCGCGAGAGAGGCTCACCGCTACTGCGGGTTCAGGTCAATACCACCAGGTGTTCGACAGAGACAGAAGGCGCTGACATCATCAGGGGATGTCAGTCTTCAGCTTCGATGGTTTTCAACAAAGCAGAGCAGTTTCCCGCAGGATCATCTTTCAACCCACTGGGGCTTTCACGTGTGTCTGCACTGGTGCCAAGAGAGCGCATCCACTAGGAAATACTATTCCCGCACTACGGATCCCAGACGGCCATGGCAGTGGCCACGCCCACCTGGGCAGGGACCTTTTCATTTAAACAGCGTGAATATTGGGCTTCTTGAGCACTTAAGACTTCGCTGCTGAAGAAGGGAACACTCCCGAAACATGTTCGGCGTTTTGGTTTTGTGAAAGTGCATTCTGACGGCGAGCCTGCGAGCATGAAGCCATTAAATTATTTCATGAAGCACACTTGCATTTCGTGGCCTCTTTCAAATTGGGTTCCTGAACTGTGTTTATGTTTAGCGGCCGTCCCGGTCGCGAGAGAGGCTCACCGCTACTGCGGGTTCAGGTCAATACCACCAGGTGTTCGACAGAGACAGAAGGCGCTGACATCATCAGGGGATGTCAGTCTTCAGCTTCGATGGTTTTCAACAAAGCAGAGCAGTTTCCCGCAGGATCATCTTTCAACCCACTGGGGCTTTCACGTGTGTCTGCACTGGTGCCAAGAGAGCGCATCCACTAGGAAATACTATTCCCGCACTACGGATCCCAGAAGGCCATGGCAGTGGCCACGCCCACCTGGGCAGGGACCTTTTCATTTAAACAGCGTGAATATTGGGCTTCTTGAGCACTTAAGACTTCGCTGCTGAAGAAGGGAACACTCCCGAAACATGTTCGGCGTTTTGGTTTTGTGAAAGTGCATTCTGACGGCGAGCCTGCGAGCATGAAGCCATTAAATTATTTCATGAAGCACACTTGCATTTCGTGGCCTCTTTCAAATTGGGTTCCTGAACTGTGTTATATATATATATATATATATATATATATATATATATATATATATATATATATATATATATATATATATATCTCTATATCGATATATATATACATACATATATTCACTGAAAAAAACCATAGGTTTCACACCAGTTATAGTTAGGAATTAGCATTTAAAAAACCTATTAAATTCACTGAAAAAACCATAGGTTTCACACCAGTTATAGTTAGGTGGAAATTTTACTCGCATAAAACCATTGAAATTCCCACGTTATAGTTAGTTGGACTCACTATAACTTGCGCGTGCAATGCACTGCTGATGACGTCACATATTACATCACTCATGACATGGTCAGTGACATCACTCATGACATCACTGATGACATCTCAAATGACATCACTGATGACATCATCCAGTGAATGTGTATCTTTCTGAAAAATAAATATTTTTTATATATGTATATCTAAAGGTTGATGGAAGAATAAATGGGTAAATAAATGTCTAAATGGATGTTTTTTTGTGTAAAATTGATTGGTTAACTTACTTATTAAATGTATCTTAGTGAATACATATATTAGCGAGTAATGTTTAAATATTTAAATATCTGTGTCTCACTTTCTGTATAAGTGGCTGCATGGGTTGGTGAGTAGCTACATGAGTGTGTATATGGGTTATTAGTTGTTTTTTTGAGTATCAGTATCAGTGTCTGTATGGTTCGGTGGGGGATATTACTTAGAGCACAGATGCTTGAATGAGTGACTCACTATTTGTATGTATTTTGAAGACAGCATGTGTGCAAGACTGTATGGGTGGATGATTGTGTGTATGGGTGGGTTAGTGAGTATGTGTTTTTATAATTGATTGTTTAAGAGAGTAAATATGTTTCCGTTTCTGTAGAAGTATTTGTAGTGGTGTGTATATAGCATTATAATTAAGTAAATGTTTTTTTGATAGTTTATTTGCATGTGTGAATTTGTGTGTGAGTAACTATATGGATGAGTATTAGTGTGTAACAGGATGTATAGGTGTATGAGTACATATGATGAGTAAGTACATGCATGAGTGACTATATAGAACTGTTGGTGAATGAGTGGATGTGTATGTAGATGTTGGAATTACCTAATAAGTTGTTGTAATTGGTATTGGTTTCTCCTTTTTTAAGAAAATGTTAGTTTCTATTTTTGAATGTGTGTGTCAAAGGTTATTTTATGCTGATAGGAGGTCTGCCACTTTGTCACAAGGATGTTGTCATCAGTGATGTCATTTGAGATGTCATCAGTGATGTCATGAGTGATGTCCAACTAATTATAACGTGGGAATTTCAATGGTTTTATGCGAGTAAAATTTCCACCTAACTATAACTGGTGTGAAACCTATGGTTTTTTCAGTGAATATATATATATATAAGTTCCCTTTTCTTTTCACCCTTTTTTAATATCATCCCATAAAAAAATTATTGTATTGGGGCACTTAGGTTTATGTTTAACACCACAAACATTGCATCATGGAACTATTAGTCCCTTTTCCCCTTCTTCCACTAAGGCAGAAATCAATTCAGGCATACATCTCTCCCTCTACCTCCACCACTGTAATTCCTCGCTGGGCACACCTTCCTCTCCACATGCGTATTCCACCTCCTTCTTTTTTCAGGCTCCTCTCCCTTTGCTCCTTTCGGGACTCCTCAACCTGGTTCACTCCTTTCTCTTCCATTGGTTGGCATTACAGGCCTGTTTACAGAGACAGTCCCTCATTTTGTGTTGGATGGTCGAGTAATCTTGTTTTCCCTTTCCTAGGTCCGGTTGCATTGAGGAATACCACCGAGAGACTGATTAGGAGGAGGACCGTCCTGAGAGGTCCCCCTGGTAAGTGAATTCCCACATCTGGTATCAGAAAAACTATCATGAGGATAACGGGATAGATAATCAGCACTGGTTTGTTGACAGCACTTCCGATGAGGGTTTGATTCTGAAATGATTCTAGGGCCAAAAACCAACTAAGGACACAATCGTTGTTGCTTTTATTTTGTGCCATCCATTCTAATGGGGCCATGGTCATTAAAAATGGTAAACTCATCACCCTCTAAATAATACCGTACGGCAGGGGTCTTCAAAGTGTGGGGCGCGACCCCCAGGGGGGCCGTGGAGTGATGGAAAGGGGGTCGCGCATTCCCGATCACACTTCTGCCCATCTGACTACAGGGATTCAGCCCCACTCCTCCCCCGTAGTGTGTCTCAGCTCGAGCTGCTGTGAGCTTCGCTGGGCTGTGTCTGCAGTCTTATCTCCAGCACAGCCCGGCACCCCTGAGTTTTTCACAGGTCGTTAACGATCATTTGCATATTTACATACCTTTTGAAAACTGGTTATTGAGGCTTAGTTTTTTTTATAGTTCCAGTACCCCCTGGGCCCCAGCTCAGCCTTTTCCTTACATTTGTATTTTACATTTACTGCAATAGTGTGAGAATCCATTTCATTAAAAGAAATAAAAAGTAGGGTTGCCAGAAGAAAAAAAAAATAACAGCGATTTCCCTTGTAACACACTGTTTGCTACCTCTCACATTTTGTTTGCTTTATATACTTGCACAAGTGCCACCATTGCCTACGTAACGTTTGTTCTTGTGTTTGAGTGTCTGCCATTTATTGCAGTATTATACCTCTACTTGTACTTTGTACGCTTTTGTAACCTGCACACATATCACTTTTTCCTCCTGTAATGTACCGTTTGCTACCTCTTGTATTTTGGTTGCTCACTATTGTCACTTTTGCCTCATGTAACTTAACGTTTGCTTTTGTAATTTGTTCACTTGTAATTTTCTCCTCATGTAACATTACTGTTCCTATTGTGAATCGCTCCGACACCTTCAGGTAAAGTCCGCGCTATATAAAAACGCATAAATAAATACATTCCTAATGTGACTTTTCTGTCTTTGTTCCCTTTAATTATTAGTCATGGATCATTGAGGCAGCCCTAGAACACAATTAAAAGTGCTTTCTATTTAGATTTGCTGTTCCAAGTATGCACAGATGAGTGCTGAAATATACAGCTTTAGGTGACTGCTTATTTTTGTACCGTCTGGGGCATCAAAATAATGAGCTGGTTACCGTAATCATTAGACTGGAAGTTTGTTGCAAGATCAGCATTTTATTTATTCCCTCCACCCTCGATCCCTGATTAATGTCATAATAGCAATAGTTTAACTTATATCTTAAACCCTACGCCGCCGTCAATATGTTGAATTACTTCAAGTGTCTGGAAATGCACCCTGCATTCAGAGGACTCACTTCTCATTCTCGCACTTCACTTTCATGCTCACCCTGCACTCACAGCGATCACAATGCACTCACACTGATCACCATGCACTCACATCATTCACCCTCTCACCCTGCACTCACAGTGATCACTCTGCAATCACAATGCAGTTGCGTTGTTCACCCTGTACCTCAGCCTGCAGTCACACTACTCATCTGCACTCATCCTGCACTCATGTGACACCTCATTCACCTTCCCCCTCACTGCTCAATTTGCAACTCGCTCAAACAAGCCCATCATTAACCATGCATTCATTCATCCCACTCTGCACTTATATCCACACCCAAATTCATATGGCAAACCTCACTCACCCTGCAGTCACTCCTCTTTCCCTACTCTCATACTGTTGCATCGCTCACCGTGCACTCACATGGGGACTCTTCTCATCCACAGAGTGCAGAGGGTTAATGTGCCTGCTACAAAGAATATGTACTATGCAGATCACAGAACTGAGTGTGAGTAAACTATGCGTAGCACTATAAAAAAAATGTTTGTCAGAAAGGCGCTACAGAGAGATGAGGTGCATTGTTGGTGCCACTGCAACTTTAACCACCCACCCATTGTCTTGCCTGTGCGGCCAATGACAATACCTATGCAACTACCAACCATAACACTGTACAAGTGTGACTATTTCAAGCCCCCAAAGCTATAAGAATGGCATGGATGTCAGGAGTTTATCGTTTTTAATTTATATTGAATTAATAAACAGCTGTTCTGCTCATCTCTAAATTACACAGATAGAACCACCATGTGGCAGACGGTCATAGTGCCTGTGTGCACAATTAGGTGCCAGTGCGGAGTACCGGAAACCACCTGCTCTAATTAAGCACTGGAGCTGAAGTAACAGGGGATAGGGACATTAGTTCAAGAAGGTGTGAAATAACAAAGTAGAGATGTGAAAGATGAATAGGGGGACTGGAGAGGTTTAAGATACAAATAGACAACAATTTGAAAGGAGAGACTTGAGGTGAATGAGAAGTGCAGATGGGCACGGGAGGTGACGGGGCCAGAGAGGACATGAGATAAATGCGAGAAACGGTTAGAGATGAGGGCAGTGAAAAGACAGAATGGCAAGAGGTGATTAAGGGTGAAGTGAGAAGTTGAATGGGGAGACTTCAGAAGTTGTCAAAAAGGGGTGAAATAAAATGCCGGCAATATGAGAGAGGGATACGGGGTTGGGAGAGGAGAGAGGGATGGAAGGGAGGGGGTGAGAGGAAAGCGGCATGGGTAAATTGCTTAACTTGGCACAAGACCGCCAGGGTTTTAGGGACCCCTGCTGCTCCCGGCCAGGGCCAGGCGAGCTTCTAATGTGGAAGCATGTATTCCTGCGGAGTGGAAGGCTCATCACAAAGGTTGACAAGACATCTTTCTGATGTTCATTGCTGTATTTTGGTTATAAACTGGTACTGATGGGGTGAAATATTTCCTCTGTGTTATTGTGTGCAAAAAATTTCAAAATAATGAAGCAATTCTATCCCAAAATAACGTGGCATCACATAACATTATTTACATTTTCCTCTCACACTATTTAGTCAAGCCTTTCGTGTAATTTGGTCCTCACCTGCCTCGTAATTCCAGAAGCCCTGCCTACAGGTTTAGAAATGTTTGTCAGGAGGGGTCCTTACGACTGAAAATGTTGACAGGGGGGTCTCGGCACCCAAAGGTTTGAAGACCTCTGCCGTACGGCATTGATGGCCCATTTAATGGACAAAGCTTCCTTTTCAACAGCAGCATATTGTCTTTCCCTAGGGAAGAGCTTGCTACTGATTTAGGTTATAGGACATTCTCCCCCAGCTTATCCAGTTGGGACAATACAGCTTTTAGTCCTGTATAGGAAGCATCGGTCTGCAGTATAAAAGGTTTATCATAGTTGGGGCTGTTAAGAATTGGTTCAGACAATAATTCCTTTTTGAGGGCATTGGAAGCATGGATCAGAGTAGGCGAAGGGTCTCTCAACTCAGTTTCTGTCTGGCTTGATTTCTTCAAAAGATTAGTTACAGGGGTAGCCACTTGGTTCCACAGCGGTATTCGTACAAGCGCCTTGAGACCCTTGTGGGTGAGTAGTGCGCTATACAAGTATCAATTTACATTTACATTTACATTCACTTGGGGAAACATGGGTTTAAATTGTCTGTAATAACCCAAAAAGCCTAAAAAGACTCTCAGTTGTCTTTTTTTTTTTTAGGCATAGGGATTTTGGAGATACCAGCAACCTTTTCAACTTGTGGTCTAAGGCATCTCCCTCCCAGACAATATCTTTAAAATTTGACAGGTTTCCCTGCAAGTAAACTGTTTTTAGGATTAACCTTTAAACCGTAGGAGTTCAGGGTATGTAAGATTGCCTGTAACAACTCTATATGTACTGCTGTATATCGGGAAACACCCATGACATCGATGTAAATACAGACTTTTACATCGCATTGTCGTTGGCATCGCAGTCTTTTAGTGCGCATGCTACAACGGCGCGATGGCATTAACATCGCATGCACTTACAACGCATGCGATGTTAAAAAGCCATTACTACGCAAGAAACTGCGACTTTCATAAAAAGGAACAAACATATATTTTATATACAAAATGGGAATGGAAAATGGCATTTTATTAAAAACGAGCTAAACGGAAGCATATATTTTATATACAAAACGGACTAACATATATTTCACAAACCTTTTGCAAAAAGGAGAACAGAAGAAAATGTCCTTTTACTAAAAACGGGCTAACATATAGCTTCGAATGACCGCATCGATGACAGTGAGAGGTTGTGGCATGACGGATAGCTCTGCCGACTTTGGTGTTGTCAACCAGGGTTCGAGCCTCCTGTCAACTGGCCATTACATTTTTATTACTGTATTACGGATGGATGCAAAACTTAAAAGTGCAGCGCTACATTACCTTTATAGGACTGTATTATGGATGAATGCATGGATAGGTGCTGGATGGATGCATGGATGGGTGTATGGATTGTTGCATGGATGGGTGGATGAATGCATGGCGGATGGATGGATGCATGCATGGATGGATGGATGGATGGATGCATGCATGGATGGATGCATGGGTGGATGAATGGATGGCGGATGGATGCATGGGTGTATTCATGGATGGGTGGATGACTGTATGGGTGGATGCATGGATGGGTGGATGAATGGATGGCGGATGCATGGGTGTATGCATGGATGGGTGGATGACTGTATGGATGGATGGGTGGATGAATGGATGGCGGATGGGTGGATGCATGGGTGTATGCATGGATGGGTGGATGACTGTATGGATGGATGCATGGATGGGTGGATGAATGGATGGCGGATGGATGGATGCATGGGTGTATGCATGGATGGGTGGATGACTGTATGGATGGATGCATGGATGGGTGGATGAATGGATGGTGGAAGCATCGATGCATGGGTGTATGCATGGATGGGTGGATGACTGTATTGATGGAGGCATGGATGGGTGGATGGATGGATGGGTGGATGAATGGATGGCGGATGGATGGATGCATGCATGGGTGTATGCATGGATGGGTGGATGAATGGATGGCGGATGGATGGATGCATGGGTGTATCCGGATCTCCGACCGACCCCTGCCCCCACCACATCTTCAACAAGGCCGACTCCATCATCGCACCCCAACTCCGGGACATCATCAACACCTCCTTCAACACCGCCACCTTCCCGTAGAGCTGGAAGCATGCCGAGCTCAACGCCCTACTGAAGAAACCAACAGCGGACCCCACCAACCTCAAGAACTTCCGCCCCATCTCGCTCCTCCCTTTTCCTGCCAAAGTCATCGAGAAGACCGTCAACAGACAACTAGCAGCCTTCCTCGAGACGAACGGATCCCTCGACCCCTCGCAGTCCGGTTTCCGAGCCAACCACAGCACCGAGACCGCCCTCATCGCTGCCACCGACAACATCAGAACCCTGCTCGACAACGGGGAAACAGCGGCCCTCATCCTCCTGGACCTCTCTGCAGCATTCGACACCGTCTGCCACCGCACTCTAGTCCAACGCCTCAGCAACATCGGGATCCAAGAGAAGGCTCTGGAGTGGATCAGCTCGTTCCTCGCCGGAAGAACGCAGAGAGTCCGCCTCCCCCCGTTCCGATCCGAGGCCACCAAAGTCATCTGCGGCGAACCACAAGGATCATCACTCAGCCCCACCCTCTTCAACGTCTACATGAGACCTCTTGCAACCATCGCACGCCAGCACAACCTCAACATCATCTCCTACGCCGACGACACCCAACTGATCCTCTCCCTCACCAGAGACCCCACCACTGCCAGAACGAGCCTGCACGAAGGGATGAAAAGCATCGCCGAATGGATGAAGAACAGCCGCCTGAAACTGAACTCAGACAAGACGGAAGTCCTCATCCTGGGACCATCGCCCTCCGCCTGGGACGACTCCTGGTGGCCCCCCGCATTGGGCACCGCTCCCAAGCCAACCGACCACGCACGCAACCTGGGCTTCATCCTGGACTCTTCCCTTTCGATGACCAGACAAGTCAACGCCGTCTCCTCATCGTGCTTCAACACCCTGCGTATGCTCCGGAAGATCTTCCGATGGTTCCCGACCGAAACCAGGAAGACGGTCACCCAGGCCCTCGTCACCAGCCGACTGGACTACGGGAACACCCTCTACGCGGGAACCACAGCCCCAAACTACAGAAAAGACTCCAGCGCATACAGAACGCCTCCGCCCGACTCATCCTGGACATCCCCCGACGCAGCCACATCTCCGGCCACCTGAGGGACCTGCACTGGCTCCCCGTCAGCAAAAGGATCACGTTCAGGCTCCTTACCCACGCACACAAATCTCTCCACGACCTGGGCCCCAAGTACCTCAACGACCGCCTGACCTTCTACACGCCCACCCGTCAGCTACGTTCTACAAGCCTCGCCCTCGCCGCCGTTCCACGCATCCGAAGAGCCACCGCCGGAGGAAGATCCTTCTCCTACCTGGCAGCCAAGACATGGAACTCCCTCCCCATCCACCTCCGGCTGACACAGGACCATCTCGCCTTCAGGAAACAACTCAAGACCTGGCTGTTCGAGCAGTAGCGGACCCCTCCCCTAAGCGCCTTGAGACCCTTCCGGGTGAGTAGCGCGCTATACAAATGGTATGATTGATTGATTGATTGCATGCATGGATGGGTGGATGACTGTATGGATGGATGCATGGATGGGTGGATGAATGGATGGCGGATGAATGAATGGATTGGTGTATGCATGGATGGGTGTACTGTCACTGCCTGCTAGTCACTTTCACTGCCGCCCTCGAGCCAGTGAAGCAGCCAAATGTGCCATTCATCCTTCCAGCGCCATTGCTTTAAATGAGCAGGTGCTGTCCAGAACCTAGGGGCAACACCGGGCCTTGATAATATGGCCCAGAGTACCTGCACTTCGTTCATTTGAAAAGGAGAGCACCGGCACTTAGCAGCCCCGTTGCAATAGATTTAACAGGAGAGTACCGGTACTTCTTAAGAGCAACAGGTACTCTAAATACCGAGTACCTGCACTCTGCATTTTCATTTAAAGCACTTCCCGGAACCTTGGAACCTTACGTAGCATTGAATATTCTTAGGTTTCGAACAGTACTATTCCATACTGTTTCCTTGAAATGAAATTAATAACTTTTACTAAAACAAAAAGCGCCAAGCTGGCCGACTCTGAGGCACACGTGTTTGACTCGTCTTTCTTGCTGCCTTCACATGAGACAGCCGCCACACGTCACTCATTCAAAGGTGTAATTTCATTGTTGTTTAGGTACACAATCGAAAGTCTATCTCTTTAAAAATAACACACGACTGTCCGGTCCGTCTGATGCTGTTCATGTAAACTCCCGTGCGTGGGGCTAGCGACAGGTTTTTGTTGTTCGTACACGGTACACCTGAAAAGAATGAAATAGAAGTGAATGAAAAATTGTCTAGCATTCGCGACAAATAATTTTCAATTCTATTAAGGACACGGAGGCGAGAATAATGCTTCTCTAACTTTACTGACACAAACAGCAGCAAAGAGTTAACTTTAAACGAGCATGACCCGGAAGAACAGCCCCCTCCAGGTATGCACCAATAGCATTACAGTAAACCATACATAATGTCCCAGTGACGTAAGCACTTCCTCTTTCTTTGCAAAGTCCATAAGTAAAAGAATTCAGATCCAAAGGAACTAGAATGGACCACATCAGGAAACCTCCAGGAACGCAGAGGACTGGTAAACAACATCAGGATAGCTGAATCATCATGATTGGATGTTTTGATCACCTGAAAAAAGAAAACATAGCCATAATACCCATGTCGGACTGAAAATAAAACAGTCACAAAATAGAAATGGGTGGGGAAAAAACAAGAATTTAAGCAAAGCATCAAACAATGCATTCAATATAAAACAGTTGTAAACAAAATACACTGAATATAATAAAACATCCTGGATGGGATTATTCTCGCCTCCGTGTCCTTAATAGAATTGAAAATTATTTGTCGCGAATGCTAGACAATTTTTCATTCTATGGCAGTCCACGGAGGCTCAAATAATGCTAGTTTAAAGTTGCTCCACAATTACTGACGCAATATCCACAATAGGTTTGTGGTAAAAGGTCTTGAAAGTGGACTCAGATGACCAATCTGCCGCAGTCATGATATCTTGTAACCTAGACCCAGTGAGAAGGGCCTTAGAAGCCATGGATCCTCGAACAGAATGAGCACCAAAAACAGAGGAATCTATGCCAGCCAAAGCCAAAAGCCAAGTAACCCACCTGGCTAGAGTAGCTGAAGAGACTGGGCGGAAAGGTCTCTGAAGAGAAATTAACAATTGACCTGCCACGTCATTTCTGAATTCTCTAGTACAGTCTTCATAGACCTTCAAACATTGCACCACACAAAGTTTACTATGATGTGGAAAGGCAGGATAAGAAACACATCTTGAATTTGTCTTTGTACGACGAGAAATGGTAAAAGAAACTCCGGAGGGAGTAAATACTCTACCTGCTAAATCCAGTGCACGCACATCAGATACACGCCTACAAGATATAAGACACAGTAACAAAGTCAATTTGGCCGATAATTGTTTGCGCGACAAACCATCATTAGCTGGCCAAGACTGCAAGAATCTGAGCACAATAGAAACATCCCATAAGGTATGATATTTGGGTTGCGGAGGATTTACCAACCTGATACCTCGAAGAATTTTACAAACCAAAGGGTGTTCACCTACTGGTTTACCATCAATATGAGGATGACCTGCTGAAAGAGCAGATCTAAAATTATTTACTGTCCTGAAAGCCATACCAGATTTGGCTAATTCGGACAAAAAATTGACAATTACAGAGATACTGGATCCCAAAGGATCACTCTGTTGTTGACCACACCAACGCACCCATCGCCGCCAAGCGGACTCATAACGTTTGTGAGTGGAAGGTGCCCATGATTGGGAGAGGAAAAAGAGAGCGTCTTGCGAAACTCCCGGCACTTGCCAACGTCGCCGGAAAGTCTCCATGCCATGAGAGACAATTGGCCCTGCATGATCAACGGATGAAGAAGACCGACAGGATTGGTCAATAATTCCGGAAAGGGCTTGATCTGAATTGGAGGAGCACATGACAAAATCATTGCTCCTGGAAACCACGCTTGAGCTTTCCAACAAGGTGAGACAAGGATTATTTCCGCCCTCTGTCGACGAGTGTGGGCCAATAATCTCGGAATCATTACGAACGGTGGAAATGCATATAGAATGCCCGTCATCCATGATTGAAGGAAGGCGTCCGAACTGATCGCTAACGGATCCGGACGCCAACTGTAAAACAGGGGAAGTTGCCTGTTGAGTCGAGAGGCAAAGAGATCCAGAACACACGGGCCCCATTTGGAGTTCAGAGCGTGGAACACACACGGATGCAGTTTCCAGTCGCTTGAGTCCCGTAGGAATCTGGAATTCCAGTCCGCTACCACATTCAGGGAACCTGGAATGTACTCCGCTGTCACAGAAATGTGATGGTCTAGACAAAAATGCCAAAAATCCTTGGCTATTTCCACTAGAAGACGGGATCTGGTACCCCCCAGACGATTGATGTAGCGTACCGCTGACACATTGTCCATGCGCAGAAGAATACAACAACTTGCCTTCTGAGGAGAGAGTGTCCGAATAGCAAAAGAGCCCGCAAGGAGCTCCAGGCAATTGATGTGCAGACGTAGTTCCTCCTGGGACCACCGACCACCGGTTTCCACATTCCCGCACCGAGCCCCCCAGCCCCAACGACTGGCGTCGGACTCTATGATGGCGTCGGTGATTGCCGCAAAAATGGCCTTGCCATTCCAAGCATCCATGTGTTGTAACCACCAATTCATTTCCAGACGCGCCTCCTGAGAGAGTGCAATCTGTTCCGCATAATGCAGCCCTTTGCGAAGATGTAAGATCTTCAACCTCTGTAAAGCCCTGTAATGAAGGGGACCTGGAAATATCGCTTGAATGGATGCTGCCAACAGTCCTACAAGGCGGGCTAATGTCCTCAACGATATTGTCGGAGAGGCAAGTGCTCTCCTCAATTCCTTCTTGATAGCAGACCTCTTCTTGAGAGGCAAGAGAAGTTGAGACGTCACCGAATTGACCTGAAAACCCAAGAATTCGATCACCTGAGAGGGAATTAGTAGAGACTTGGGAACATTGAGGAGGAAACCCAACTCCTGAAGGAGAGTTATAGTCCAAGACAGGTGCAACTGTACTATCTCGACAGACTGACCCATAATCAGAATGTCGTCCAGATAAATAATGAGTCTCACACCTCTCTCTCTTAACCACTGCACCACTGGTCGCATGAGTTTCGTGAAACACTGAAACTGGGTCTAAAATAATTAATTCAAAAGTGGCAGGAGCAAGCCCAAAACAATTCCCCTAATGCCAAGCACTATGTCTGGAAAACGCTCCAGTCAGCGTTATATTGGAGCCAGGGATATCTCAGGCACAGCGTGAGTTAATGCGCGAAGATCCGGTGAAGAAATCCAGTCACCGGCTGTTTGCGCATGCGCAGACACGCGAAGGCGGGGCTAACACAAAGCCTGGTCCCTGGACGCACCGAAGTGCGCAACTCCGCTCCCTCGCCACAAGCCCACAACACAAGGAACCGAAGGGGCACCGAAGCCTCAACTTCAAGCAAGTCACATAGAATAATGCATGCGCGAGAGAGCGCGACGCGCTCACAATGAAGTGCGCAGTCGGAAAACACCCCGTCCGTTAAAGCAGGACGGAAAGGCAAAACCGGCAGTTAAGAAACACACACGCCGGCAAAAGAAGACGCGAAGGTCGCGTCTGACGAGTAAGGCGCAGCGCGCTACAGCAAATACATAGTAAACATCAATAATGTATTAAAGGAATGTAAAAACACTTATCTCGCTGCTGCAGCAGCAAAGAAAGAGGAAGTGCTTACGTCACTGGGACATTATGTATGGTTTACTGTAATGCTATTGGTGCATACCTGGAGGGGGCTGTTCTTCCGGGTCATGCTCGTTTAAAGTTAGCTCTTTGCTGCTGTTTGTGTCAGTAAAGTTAGAGAAGCATTATTTGAGCCTCCGTGGACTGCCATAGAATGTAAAGGAGGGCTTTGAAGTCGTGGGTTGCCATGGAAACACAGCAGCACCCACATGGGTTGACCCCTGGCCTCTGACTGCCCTCATGAGAAGTGGAAATGAAAGCCATGATCACCAATCAATCGGCCCGTAACTTGTAAACACCGATTTTTTCAGACGTTTTTATGCCTCAGTTATTTGTCCACGTTCCGATGTTGACCCCGTTAGTGATTACCAGTAATAACGCAGAAGGTGCTGCGCTCCGTAATTAGCGTCGCAATTCACGAAATGATTAAATAGAAGTGGATTGGTCAATAGAACATTTCAGACTCACCAATCCATCTTTAATCATATTTATATAAAATATTAGGCTTTATCATTTTTTTTTATGGTATTCATCACACAACTCAATAGTTTTCAATCCCCAACTTATTGAAGTCTAACAACCTCCTGGAAATATCGGTTATGTCTTCATCTCCTTCAGTGTCTTACAGTGGCCAGAGACTGCATTTCCCCAGCTTGTTTTTGGTGCGCATGTTTGTGGTGTGGCATGGCATTGTGTCAGCATGCTGAATCAAGTGCGGTCATAGAAATACTAATAATTTCATAACGGCACCTGGTCTGACATTCTCGGAAGAGTAATGCCTCAGGCTTCGGGTGTCGCCACTGCAATTCACCCGCAAGTAATACTTTTCACATAATGAGTTCATCCCAAAAATTGCTCACAAAAATGCTTTTTAATAGACTTAAAGCATGTGGCAACTGCACTTTTGTTCAACTTTTCATTTCATCCTTCTCCTTAAAAGGAAACACGATTAAGTTTGCATCCCATGCTTCAATGCATTTATCACTAGGTTGAGGGTTTATAAAGTGATCACTGACTGATCACCCACTCATATAAATTAGCAAATCTTTGTACTTTAATAAATGGGAAACACCCAGAGCATCGGTGTCAAAGCATTGCGGTGCGACTTTGACATAAATGAAACAGGGGACAATAGCTGTGTGCCTAGCGGCTGGGCAATTCAATATATATATACAATATATACCCCCCCCCCACACATTGGCTGACAAGATTTTTAACGTGTGTACTCAAACATCGCGTTGTCATGTCGCGCGATGTTAAATCGCCGATGTGACACACAATCCAATTACATTGCCGCATTTGCGTCGCAACTACGTGCGATGGGAAAATGGACGGTGTGACGGCCTTTGCGATGTAATTGCCGTGATTAGAAGTGCCGTGATAACATTGTGTACGACGGATCGTCATACAACCCTGTATATCATGATGTCGTCAATATATGCCGCAGAATTTTGAGCATGGGGGTGGAGGACCTTGTTCAAAAGACATTGGAACGTGGTGGGGGTGCCGTGCAACCCGAAGGGTAACATTTTAAAGTGGAAAAGACCCTCTGGAGTTGAGAAAGCATTTTTTTTCTTATTCTCTGGTTCAATGGGGCACCTGACAATTTCCTTTACATAAATCGAGGGTAGTGATGTACTGGGCTTCTCCCAAGCATTCAGCCATCTTGTCTACCCTGGGAAGGGGATCTGCATCAAACTTGTTTAATTATCTAAAATGTATGCAAAATCTGATGGATCTGTCTGGCTTTGGCACTACTACAATAGGGGTATTCCACTCACTAGCGGAAGGCTCAATGACCTCCATATGTAAAATATTTTATACTTCTGTTTTTATCATTTCTCTACGAGCTTCCGGTATGCGGTAAGTTTTCAGCCTGACCGTTTTCCCTCGGGTTGTGCGAATAGCATGTTCAATGGCAGTAGCCCTACCAGGGTTAAGAGAAAAGTCCTCGGCACAGGTTTGGAGGTATTTTATCAATTGCTGCCTAAGAGGGGTGTTCAAGTTGGGATCAATACTGTCTAGGCAGAGAGGTTCCTCTTCCCCTTGCAACCTCATCAATACTGGCAAAGGGCCTTCCCATTTCTTTAGAAGATTTACATTGTAAATTTGAGAGGTTTTTCTCCTGGAATCGAGTTCAATCTGATAGGTGGCTGGGGTTATTTTAGCTAACACTTTGTAAGAGCTCTGCCATTGTCCTAGCAGTTTATGATCGGACAATGGCATCATAATCAAAACATGGTCTCCCACAACAAATTCCCTCTCCTTGGTTTTTTAGTCATATTGTCCTAGTTGATGGGTTTTGGTCTGTTCCAAGTTCTCCCTCACAGTGCTACATACTCGGCAAAGGTTTAGTGATGGTTCCTTCATTTTCCCATTTTTCTTTCACCATATTCAACAAAGATCTTGGTTGGTGCCCATATAGGAGCTGAAGTGGAGTACAAAAGAGACACGAGTGGTTCAGAAAGAGGCAAGAGAGGTGCAAAAAGAGGGAAGAGGGGTGCAGAAAGAAGCAACAGAGGTGCGGAAATAAGCAACAGAGGTGCATAAAGAGGCAAGAGAAGTGTAGAAACAGGCAAGAGAGATACAGAAACAGGCAGGCGAGGTACAGAAAGGAGGAACAGGGGTGCAGAAAGGGGCAAAAGGGATACAGAAAGAAGGAAGAGAGGTGCAGAAAGACGCAAGACGGGTGCAGAAAGAAGCAATTGAGGTGCAGGAAGAGGCAAGAGAGGTACAGAAAGAGGCAAGAAGTGTTCAAAGAAGCAACAGAATTGGTTCAGACAATAATTCCTTTTTGAGGGCATTGAAAGCATGGATCAGAGTAGGCGAAGGGTCTCTCAACTTAGTTTCTGTCTGGCTTGATTTCTTCAAAAGATTAGTTACAGGGGTAGCCACTTGTGAAAATTGTCTGTAATAACCCAAAAAGCCTAAAAAGACTGAGTTCCCTTTTTAAAAAATTTTTAGGCATAGGGATTTTGGAGATACCAGCAACCTTTTCAACATGCGGTCTTATGCATCTCCCTCCCAGAAAATATTCTGAAAATTTGAGAGGTTACCCTGCAAGTAAACTGTTTTTAGGATTAACTTTTAAACTGTAGGAGTTCAGGGTATCTAAGATTGCCTGTAACAACTCTATATGTACTGCTGTATATCATGATGTCGTCAATATATGCTGCAGAATATTGAGCATGGGGGTGGAGGACCTTGTTAAAAAATCATTGGAACATGGTGGGGGTGCCGTGCAACCCGAAGGTTAACATTTTAAAGTGGAAAAGACCCTCTGGAGTTGAGAAAGCAGTTTTCTCTTATTCTCGGGTTCAATGGGGCACCTGCCAATTTCCTTTACATAAATTGAGGGTAGTGATGTACTGGGCTTCTCCCAAGCGTTCAACCATCTCGTCATCTCGTCTACCCTGGGAAGGGGATTTGCGTCTAACTTTTTTAATTCTCTAAAATGTATGCAAAATCTGATGGATCTGTCCGGCTTTGGCACTATTACAATAGGGGAATTCCACTCACTAGCGGAAGGCTCAATGACCTCCATATGTAAAATATTTTGTACTTCTGTTTTTATCACTTCTCTACGCGCTTACGGTATGCGGTAAGTTTTCAGCCTGACCGTTTTCCCTGGGGTTGTGCGAATAGCATGTTCAAGGGCAGTAGCCCTACCAGGGTTAACAGAAAAGTCCTCAGCACAGGTTTGGAGGTTTTTATCAATTACTGTCTAAGAGGGGTGTTCAAGTTGGGATCAATACTGTCTAGGTAGTGAGGTTCCTCTTCCTCTTGCAACTTTATCAATACTGGCAAAGGGCCTTCCCATTTCTTTAGAAGATTGACATTGTAAATTTGAGATGTTTTTTTTACTGGAATCCAGTTCAATCTGATAGGTGGCTGGGGTTATTTTAGCTAACACTTTGTAAGAGCTCTGCCATTGTCCTAGCAGTTTATGATTGGACAATGGCATCATAATCAAAACATGGTCTCCCACAACAAATTCCCTCTCCTTGGTTTTTTAATCATATTGTCCCTGTTGTTGGGTTTGGATCTGTTCCAAGTTCTCCTTCACAGTGCATCGTATCTGACTTAAATGAAACCGTGCTACATACTCGGCAAAGGTTTAGTGATGTTCCCTTCATTTTCGCATTTTTCTTTCACCATATTCAACAAAGATCTTGGGTGGTGCCCATATAGGAGCTGAAACGGAGTACAAAAGAGACACAAGAGGTTCAGAAAGAGGCAAGAGAGGTGCAAAAAGAGGGAAGAGGGATGCAGAAAGAAGCAACAGAGATGCAGAAAGAAGAAAAAGAAGTGCGGAAATAAGCAACAGAGGTGCATAAAGATGCAAGAGAAGTGTAGAAACAGGCAAGAGAGGTACAGAAACAGGCAGGAGAGGTGCAGAAAGGAGGAACAGGGGTGCAGAAAGAAGGAAGAGAGGTGCAGAAAGACGCAAGACGGGTGCAGAAAGAAGCAATTGAGGTGCAGAAACAGGCAAGAGAAGTGCAGAAAGAGGCAACAGAAGTGTTGAAAGAAACAACAGAAGTGTAGAAAGAAGCAAGAGAAGTGATGAAAGAGATGAGAGAGTTGCAGAAAGAAATGAGTGGTACAGAAAAAGTGCAGAAAGAGGCTGGTGAGGTACAGAAAGAGTCAAGAGAAGTACAGAAATAGACAGACAGGTGCAGAAACAGGCAAGAGGGATACAGAAACAGGTAAAAGAAGTACAGAAAGAATCAATAGAGGTACAGAAGGAGGCAAGGGAACTGCAGACAGAGGCAAGAGACGTGCAGAAAGAAGAAAGAGAGGTGCAGAAAGAGGCAAGAGGTATTTCAACAAACAGAAAGAGATTCCTTTCTGATCAATCAATGGACCATAGTGTGGTCCATTAGTGGAATTCCCAACATGTGCGGCCCCATCGAGTATACGGCGGTCGTTGCACGACCGGAAGACAACCGTATACTCGAAGGGCCGCACATGTTGGGAATTCCACTAATGAACCACACTATGGTCGTAAAGATACTGCGATACTGAGATATCAGGAGGACAATTCAGTGATTGATCAGAAAGGAATCTGTTTCTGTTCATTGAAATACCTTTTCTTTCATTTGTTGTTCAGAATATATATTTGTTTGATCATCAATGAGAACACTGGAAGATTGACGTGCATCTTTTGTTGCAACACTATAACAAAGCCCTGAAGAAGTCCCTGGTGGGATGAAACGCGTTGGCAACAGGCAATCCTGTCATGTTTTAATGAATTTTGAAAAATAAAGAATGAATTAATCTACAATCAAGTGGTTGAAATTGCTTATCCTTAAGAAGTCATCTTTTCAACACTGTGCTATACTTTGTAATATAAGATATTATAATATCTCTACCTTGGACATAAGTAATCTGGTGCTGGGTCATCTTGTGTGTTATAGTGATAAGTGATCATTTGACCGCTAAATTGGGGATGTTTAAGGGTCAAATCCCAGGTGCCGTGCACAGATAATAACAATAAATATAAAGGCTGAACAGAGTAGTGATTAGGAGTGCTGGTCTTGTATAGCTCTGACCCTTGTATCAGTTTGTTGGGAAAGAGGCAAGAGGTGTACATAAAGAAGCAAGAGAGGTGCAGAAAAAAGCAAGAGAAGTGCTGAAAGAACCAATGGAGCAGCGGAAAGAGGCAAGAGGGGTGCAGAAAGAGGAAAGAGAAGCACAGAAAGAAGCAACAGAGCTGCAGAAAGAGGCAAGAGAGTTGCAGAAACAGGCAAAAGAGGTGCAGAAAGAGGAATCAGTGGCACAGACAGGCAAGAGAGGCACAGAAAGAAGGATGCAGAAAGAATCAAGAGAGGTACAGAAAGAAGGAAGAAGGGTGCATGAAATAGGCTAGAGGGGTGCAGAAAGAGGCAAGTGGGGTGAAGGAAGAAGCAAGTGAGCTGAAGAAAGAGACACCAGGTGCAGAAAGAAGTAACAGAGGTGCAGAAATAAACAAAAGAAGTACAGAAAGAGGCAAGAGAAGTGCTAAAAGAAGCAACAGAGCTATGGAAAGAATTAATAGAAGTGAGGAAAGGGACAAAGTTGCAGAAAGAAACAAGAGAGGTACAGAAAAAAGGAAGAGACATTGCAGAAAGAGGCAAGTGAGGTGCACAAAGAGGCAGCAGAAGTGCAGAAAGAGGCAAGAGAGGTACAGAAAAAGGCAAGTGAGGTGCAGGAACAGACAAGAGGGGTGCAGAAATAGCAGAGAAAAGTGATGAAAGAAGCAACAGAGGTCCAGAAGGAGGCAAGAGAACTGCAGAAAGAGGCAAGAGAATTGCAGAAACAGGTGAGAGAGGTGCAGAAAGAGGAAAGAGTGGTGCATACAGAGGCAAAAGGGGTGGAGAAAGAAGCAAGAGAGACACAGAAAAAAGCAATAGAAGTGCAGAAGGAACCAATGGAGGTGCAGAAAGAGGTAAGAGGGGTACAGAACGAGGCACCAGAAATACAGAAAGAATCAGAAGAGGTGCAGATAGAGGCATGAGACCTATACAAAGAAGCAAGAGAAGTGCAGAAAGAAGCAACAGAGGCCCAGAAAGAGGCAAGAGGGGAGCCGAAAGAGGTAAGAGAAGTGCAGAAAGAAGCAACAGAAATGCAAAAAGAGGCAAGAGAAGTGCAAAAAGACATGAGTGTGCAGAATGAGGCAAAAGAAGCACAGAAAGAGGGAAGAGGGGTGCAGAAACAGGCAAGAGAAGTGCAGAAAGAGGCAAGAGAAGTGCTGAAAGAAGCAACAGAGCGATAGCAAGAAGCAATAGAATTGATGAAAGAGACAAGAGAGTTGCAGAAAGAAACAAGAGGTACAGAAAAAAGCAAGAGAAGTGCAGAAAGAGGCAAGTGAGGTGCGGAAAGAGTCAAGAGAAGTACAGAAACAGATAGAGAGGTGCAGAAACAGGTACGTGAGGTGCAAAAACAGGCAAGAGGGATGCAGAAACAGGCAAGATAAGAGCAGAAAGAAGCAACAGAGGTGCAGAAAGAGGCAAGAGAACTACAGAAAGAGGCAAGAGGTGTGCATAAAGAAGCAAGAGAGGTGCAGAAAAAGCAAGAGTAGTGCAGAAAGAGGCAAGGGTGTGCAGAAAGAGAGAAGAAAAGTGCAGAAAGAAGCAACAGAGCTGCAGAAAGAGGCAAGAGAGTTGCAGGAACAGGGAAAAGATGTGCAGAAAGAAGAAACAGGGGTACAGACAGAGGCAAGAGAGGTACATAAAGAGGCAAGTAGGGTGAAGAAAGAAGTAAGTAAGGTGAAGCAAGAGGCACAGAGGTGTAGAAAGAGGCAAGAGGGGTGCACAAACAGGCAAGAGAAGTGCAGAAAGAGGCAAGATAAGTGCTGAAAGAAGCACCAGAGTGATAGAAAGAAGCAATAGAAATGATGAAAGAGACAAGAGAGTTGCAGAAAGAAACAAGAGAGGTACAGAAAAAAGCAAGAGAAGTGCAGAAATAGGTAAGTCATGTTCAGAAAGAGGCAAGGGGGATGCAGAAACATGCAAGATAAGTGCAGAAAGAAGCAAGAGAGGTGCAGAAGGAGGCAAGAGAGGTGCAGAAGGAGGCAAGAGAACTGCAGAAAGAGGCAAGAGGTGTGCATAAAGAAGCAAGAGAGATACAGAAAAAAAGCAAGTGAAGTACAGAAAGAACCAATGGAAGGGCTTAAAGAGGCAAGGGGTGAATAAAGGTACAGAAAGAATCCACAGAGCTGCAGAAAGAGGCAAGAGAGTTGCAGAAACAGACAAAAGAGGTGCAGAAAGAGGAAACAGGGGCAGAGACAGAGGCAAGAGAGGCGCAAGAAGAGGGATGCATTAATAGACAAGAGGAGTGCAGGAACAGGGAATAGGGGAGCATGAAAGAGGCAGGAGGGGTGCAGAAAGAGGCAAGTGGGGCGAAGAAAGAAGGAAGTGAGTTGAAGAAAGAGACACAGAGGTGCAGAAAGAGGCAAAAGAAAGGTGCAGAAATAGGCAAAAGAAAGGTGCAGAAACAGGCAAGAGAAGTGCAGAAAGAGGCAAGAGAAGTGCTGAAGGAAGTAACATCGCGATAGAAAGAAGCAATAAAAGTGAGGAAAGAGACAAGAGAGTTGTAGAAAGAAACAAGAGAGGTACAGAAAAAAGCAGCAAGAGAAGTGCAGAAAGAGGCAAGTGAGGTGCAAGAGGAGGCAGGAGAAGTGCAGAAAGGCAAGAGAGGTGCAAAAAGAGGCAAGTGAGGTGCAAGAACAGGCAAGAGGGGTGCAGAAATAACCAAGAAAAGTGCTGAAAGAAGCAACAGAGGTGCAGAAGGAGGCAAGAGAACCTCAGAAAGAGGCACAAGAATTGCAGAACAGGCGAGAGAGGTGCAGAAAGAGGAAAGAGGGGTACAGAAAGAGGCAAGAGGGGTAGAGAAAGAAGCAAGAGAGACACAGAAAAAAGCAAGAGAGGTGCAGAAACAGGCAAGTGAAGTGCAAGAACAGGCAAGAGGGGTGCAGAAATAGCCAAGAAGAGTGCTGAATGAAGCAACAGAGGTGCAGAAACAGGCATGAGAGCTGCAGAAAAAATGTTAGAGGTGTACTGAAAGAGGCAAGAGTGGTGCAAAAAGAGGCAAGTGGGGTGAAGAAAGAAGTAAGTGAGGTGAAGAAAGAGGCACAGAGGTGTAGAAAGGGGCAAGAGAGGTGCAGAAACAGGCAAGAGAAGTGCTGAAAGAAGCACCAGAGCAATGGAAAAAAGCAATAGAAGTGATGAAAGAGACAAGAGAGTTGCAGAAAGAAACAAGAGAGGTACAGAAAAAAGCAAGAGAAAGCAGAAAGAGGCAAGTGAGGTGCAGAAAGAGGCAATGGGTGATGTAGAAACAGCCAAGATAAGTGCATAAAAAAGCAACATAGGTGCAGAAGGAGGTAAGAGAGCTGCAGAAAGAGGCAAGAGGTGCGCATAAAGAAGCAAGAGAGATGCAGAAAAAAAGCAAGTAAAGTACAGAAAGAACCAATGGAAGGGCTTAAAGAGGCAAGGGGTGAATAAAGGTACAGAAAGGGGTGAATAAAGGTACAGAAAGAAGCAACAGAGCTGCAGAAAGAGGCAAGAGAGTTGCAGAAACAGGCAAAAAGGGTGCAGAAAGAGGAAACAGGGGCAGAGACAGAGGCAAGAGAGGCGCGGGAAGAGGGATGCAGAAAGAGGCAAGAGAGTTGCAGAAAGAGGCAAGTGGGGTGAAGAAAGAAGGAAGTGGGGTGAAGAAAGAAGGAAGTGAGGTGAAGAAAGAGACACAGAGGTGCAGAAAGAGGCAAGAGAAGTGCTGAAAAAAGCAACAGAGCGATAGAAAAAAGCTATAAAAGTGATGAAAGAGACAAGAGAGTTGCAGAAAGAGACAAGAGAGTTGCAGAAAGAAACAAGAGAGGTACAGAAAAAAGCAATAGAAGTGCAGAAAGAGGCAGGAGAGGTGCAGAAAGAGGCAAGTGAAGTGCAAGAACAGGCAAGAGGGGTGCAGAAATAGCCAAGAAAAGTGCTGAAAGAAACAACAGAGGTGCAGAAAGAGGCCTGAGAACTGCAGAAAAAATGCTAGAGATGTGCAGAAAGAGGGAGGAGGGGTGCAGAAAGATGCAAGAAGGGTGCACAAGGAAACAATAGGGGTGCACAAAGAGGCAAGAGAAGTGCAGAAAGAAGCAACAGAGGTGCAGTAAGAGGCAAGAGGGGAGCAGAAAGAGGCCGTATAAGTACAGAAAGAAGCAACTGAAATGCAGAAAGAGGCAAGAGAAGTGCAGAAAGAAGCAACAGAAATGCAGAAAGAGGGAAGAGGGAAGAGAAGTGCAGGAAGAGGGAAGAGGGGTACCGAAAGAAGCAAGAGAGGTACAGAAAGAAGCAACAGAGGTGCAGAAAGAGGCAAAAGGGGTACAGAAAGAAGCAACAGAGGTGCAGAAAGGGGGAGGAGGGGTGCAGAAAGAGGCAAAGTGTGGTGAAGAAAGAAGCAAGTGAGATGAAGAAAGAGACACAGAGGTGCCGAAAGAGTCAAGAGAGGTGCAGAAACAGGCAAGAGAAGTGCAGAAAGAGGCTAAAGAAGTGCTGAAAGAAGCACCAGAGTGATAGCAAGAAGCAATAGAAGTAAGAAAGAGACAAGAGAGTTGCAGAAAGAAACAAGAGAGGTACAGAAAAAAGCAGGAGAAGTGAAGAGGCAAGTGAGCTGAAGAAAGAAGTAAGTGAGGTGAAGAAAGATGCACAGAAGTGTAGAAAGAGGCAAGAGAGGTGCAGAAACAGGCAAGAGAAGTGCAGAAAGAGGCAAGAGAAGTGCTGAAAGAAGCAAGAAAAGTGATGAAAGAGACAAGAGAGTTGCAGAAAGAAACAAGAGAGGTACAGAAAAAAGCATTAAAAGTGCAGAAAGAGGCAAGTGAGGTGCAGAAAGAGGCAGGAGAAGTGCAGAAAGAGGCAAGAGAGGTGCAGAAATAGGCAAGTGAGGTGCAAGAACAGACAAGTGAGGTGCAAGAACAGGCAAGAGGGGTGCAGAAATAGCCAAGAAAAGTGCTGCAATAAGCAACAGAGGTGCAGAAGGAGGCAAGAGAACTTCAGAAAGAGGCACGAGATTGCAGAAACAGGTGTGAAAGAGGTGCAGAAGGAGGAAAGAGGTGCACAAGGAAACAATAGAGGTGCACAAAGAAGCAAGAGAAGTGCACAAAGAAGCAACAGAGGTGCAGAAAGAGGCAAGAGTGGAGCAGAAAGAGGTAGGATACGTGCAGAAAGAAGCAACAGAAATGCAGAAAGAGGCAAGAGAAGTGCAAAAAGACATAAGAGAAGTGCAGAATGAAGCAAGAGAATTGCCGAAAGAGGGAAGAGGGAAGAGAAGTGCAGGAAGAGGGAAGACGGGTACAGAAAGAAGCAAGAGAGGTGCAGAAAGAAGCAAGAGAGGTGCAGAAAGAAGCAAGAGAGGTGCAGAAAGAGGCAAAAGGGGTACAGAAAGAAGCAAGAGAGGTGCAGAAAGAGGGAGCAGAGGTACAGAAAGAGGCAAAGTGGGGTGAAGAAAGAAGCAAGTGAGGTGAAGAAAGAGACACAGAAGTGCTGAAAGAGGCAAGAGAGGTGCAGAAACAGGCAAGAGAAGTGCAGAAAGAGGCAAGAGAAGTGCTGAAAGAAGCAACAGAGCGATAGCAAGAAGCAATAGAATTGATGAAAGAGACAAGAGAGTTGCAGAAAGAAACAAGAGAGGTACAGAAAAAAGAAAGAGAAGTGCAGAAAGAGGTAAGTGAGGTGTAGGAGGAGGCAGGAGAAGTGCAGAAAGAGGCAAGAGAGGTGCAAAAAGAGGCAAGTGAGGTGCAAGAACAGGCAAGAGGGGTGCAGAAATAACCAAGAAAAGTGCTAAGTGAAGCAACAGAGGTGCAGAAGGATGCAAGAGAACTTCAGAAAGAGGCCAAGAATTGCAGAAACAGGCAGGAGAGGTGCAGAAAGAGGAAAGAGGGGTACAGAAAAAGGCAAGAGGGGTAGAGAAAGAAGCAAGAGAGGCACAGAAAAAAGCAAGAGGGGTGCAGAAAGAGGCAAGGAGGCGCACAAGTAAACAATAGAGGTGCACAAAGAAGCAAGAGAAGTGCAGAAAGAAGCAACAGAGGTGCAGAAAGAGGCAAGAGGGGAGCAGAAAGAGGCAAGAGAAGTGCAGAAAGAAGCAACAGAAATGCAGGAAGAGGCAAGAGAAGTGCAGAAAGAAGCAACAGAAATGCAGAAAGAGGCAAGAGAAGTGCAAAAAGACATAAGAGAAGTGCAGAATGAGGCAATTGAATTGCAGAAAGAGGGAAGAGAGGTACAGAACGAAGCAAGAGAGGTGCAGAAAGAAGCAACAGATATGCAGAAAGAGGCAAAAGGGGTACAGAAAGAGGCAAGAGAGGTGCAGAGAGAGGGGGAGGGGTGCTGAAAGAGGCAAGGGGTACACAAGGAAGCAATAGAGGTGCACAAAGAAGCAATAGAAGTGCAGAAAGAAGCAAGAGGACAGCAGAAAGAGGCAAGAGAGGTGCAGAAAGAGGCAAGAGAGACGCAGAAAGAGGCAAGAGAGATGCAGAAAGAGGCAAGAGAGGTGCATAAAGAGGGAAGATGATGCAGAAAGAGGCAAGGGGTACACAAGGAAGCAATAGAGGTGCACAAAGAAGCAATAGATGTGCAGAAAGAAGCAAGAGGGCAGCAGAAAGAGGCAAAAGGGGTACAGAAAGAAGCAACAGAAATGCAAAAAGAGGCAAGAGAAGTGCAAAAAGACATGAGTGTGCAGAATGAGGCAAAAGAAGCACAGAAAGGGGGAAGAGGGGTGCAGAAACAGGCAAGGGAATTACAGAAAGAGGCAACAGAAGTGTTGAAAGGAGCAACAGAGGTATAGAAAGAAGCAAGAGAAGTGGTGAAAGAGACAAGAGAGTTGCAGAAAGAAACAAGAGGTACAGAAAAAAGCAAGAGAAGTGCAGAAAGAGGCGAGTGAGGAGCGGAAAGAGTCAAGAGAAGTACAGAAACAGATAGAGAGGTGCAGAAACAGGTACGTGAGGTACAAAAACAGGCAAGAGGGATGCAGAAACAGGCAAGATAAGTGCAGAAAGAAGCAACAGAGGTGCAGAAAGAGGCAAGAGAACTACAGAAAGAGGCAAGAGGTGTGCATAAAGAAGCAAGAGAGGTGCAGAAAAAAGCAAGAGTAGTGCAGAAAGAGGCAAGGGTGTGCAGAAAGAGAGAAGAAAAGTGCAGAAAGAAGCAACAGAGCTGCAGAAAGAGGCAAGAGAGTTGCAGGAACAGGGAAAAGATGTGCAGAAAGAAGAAACAGGGGTACAGACAGAGGCAAGAGAGGTACATAAAGAGGCAAGTGGGGTGAAGAAAGAAGTAAGTAAGGTGAAGCAAGAGGCACAGAGGTGTAGAAAGAGGCAAGAGGGGTACACAAACAGGCAAGAGAAGTGCAGAAAGAGGCACGATAAGTGCTGAAAGAAGCACCAGAGTAATAGAAAGAAGCAATAGAAATGATGAAAGGGACAAGAGAGTTGCAGAAAGAAACAAGAGAGGTACAGAAAAAAGCAAGAGAAGTGCAGAAAGAGGTAAGTCATGTTCAGAAAGAGGCAAGGGGGATGCAGAAACATGCAAGATAAGTGCAGAAAGAAGCAACAGAGGTGCAGAAGGAGGCAAGAGAACTGCAGAAAGAGGCAAGAGGTGTGCATAAAGAAGCAAGTGAAATACAGAAAGAACCAATGGAAGGGCTTAAAGAGGCAAGGGGTGAATAAAGGTACAGAAAGAATCCACAGAGCTGCAGAAAGAGGTAAGAGAGTTGCAGAAACAGGCAAAAGAGGTGCAGAAAGAGGAAACAGGGGCAGAGACAGAGGCAAGAGAGGCGCGAGAAGAGGGATGCAGAAATAGACAAGAGGAGTGTAGGAACAGGGATTAGGGGAGCATGAAAGAGGCAGGAGGGGTGCAGAAAGAGACAAGTGGGGCAAAGAAAGAAGGAAGTGATTTGAAGAAAGAGACACAGAGGTGCAGAAAGAGGCAAAAGAAAGGTGCAGAAAGAGGCAAAAGAAAGGTGCAGAAACAGGCAAGAAAAGTGCAGAAAGAGGCAAGAGAAGTGCTGAAGGAAGTAACATCGCGATAGAAAGAAGCAATAAAAGTGAGGAAAGAGACAAGAGAGTTGCAGAAAGAAACAAGAGAGGTACAGAAAAAAGCAAGAGAAGTGCAGAAAGAGGCAAGTGAGGTGCAGGAGGAGGCAGGAGAAGTGCAGAAAGAGGCAAGAGAGGTGCAACAAGAGGCAAGTGAGGTGCAAGAACAGGCAAGAGGGGTGCAGAAATAACCAAGAAAAGTGCTGAAAGAAGCAACAGAGGTGCAGAAGGAGGCAAGAGAACTTCAGAAAGAGGCACAAGAATTGCAGAAACAGGCGAGAGAGGTGCAGAAAGAAGAAATAGGGATACAGAAAAAGGCAAGAGGGGTAGAGAAAGAAGCAAGAGAGACACAGAAAAAAGCAAGAGAGGTGCAGAAAGAGGAAAGTGAAGTGCAAGAACAGGCAAGAGGGGTGCAGAAATAGCCAAGAAAAGTGCTGAAAGAAGCAACAGAGGTGCAGAAAGAGGCATGAGAGCTGCAGAAAAAAGCTAGAGATGTGCAGAAAGAGGCAAGAGTGGTGCAAAAAGAGGCAAGTGGGGTGTAGAAAGAAGTAAGTGAGGTGAAGAAAGAGGCACAGAGGTGTAGAAAGGGGCAAGAGAGGTGTAGAAACAGGCAAGAGAAGTGCCGAAAGAAGCACCAGAGCAATGGAAAAAAGCAATAGAAGTGATGAAAGAGACAAGAGAGTTGCAGAAAGAAACAAGAGAGGTACAGAAAAAAGCAAGAGAAAGCAGAAAGAGGCAAGTGAGGTGCAGAAAGTGGCAATGGGGATGTAGAAACAGGCAAGATAAGTGCAGAAAAAAGCAACATAGGTGCAGAAGGAGGTAAGAGAGCTGCAGAAAGAGGCAAGAGGTGCACCTAAAGAAGCAAGAGAGGTGCAGAAAAAAAGCAAGTAAAGTACAGAAAGAACCAATGGAAGGGCTTAAGGAGGCAAGGGGTGAATAAAGGTACAGAAAGAAGCAACAGAGCTGCAGAAAGAGGCAAGAGAGTTGCAGAAACAGGCAAAAAAGGTGCAGAAAGAGGAAACAGGGGCAGAGACAGAGGCAAGAGAGGCGCGGGAAGAGGGATGCAGAAAGAGGCAAGAGAGTTGCAGAAAGAGGCAAGTGGGGTGAAGAAAGAAGGAAGTGAGGTGAAGAAAGAGACACAGAGGTGCAGAAAGAGGCAAAAGAGAGGTGCAGAAACAGGCAAGAGAAGTGCAGAAAGAGGCAAGAGAAGTGCTGAAAAAAGCAACAGAGCGATAGAAAGAAGCAATAAAAGTGATGAAAGAGACAAGAGAGTTGCAGAAAGAGACAAGAGAGTTGCAGAATTAAACAAGAGAGGTACAGAAAAAAGCAATTGAAGTGCAGAAAGAGGCAAGAGAGGTGCAGAAAGAGGCAAGTGAAGTGCATTAACAGGCAAGAGGGGTGCATAAATAGCCAAGAAAAGTGCTGAAAGAAGCAACAAAAATGCAGAAAGAGGCAAGAGAAGTGCAAAAATACATAAGAGAAGTGCAGAATGAGGCAATTGAATTGCAGAAAGAGGGAAGAGGGAAGAGAGGTACAGAACGAAGCAAGAGAGGTGCAGAAAGAAGCAACAAATGTGCAGAAAGAGGCAAAAGGGGTACAGAAAGAGGCAAGAGAGGTGCAGAGAGAGGGAGGAGGGGTGCTGAAAGAGGCAAGGGGTACACAAGGAAGCAATAGAGGTGCACAAAGAAGCAATAGATGTGCAGAAAGAAGCAAGAGGGCAGCAGAAAGAGGCAAGAGAGATGCAGAAAGAGGCAAGAGAGATGCAGAAAGAGGCAAGAGAGGTGCAGAAAGAGGGAAGATGGTGCAGAAAGAGGTAAGAGAAGTGCAGGAAGAAGCAACGGAGATGCAGAAGAAAAAAGCAAGAGAGGTGCAGAAAAAAGCAAGAGAGGTGCAGAAAGAAGGGAGGTGCAGAAAGCGGTAGAGATGTGCACAAAAAGGAAGAAAGGTGCAGAACGAAGCAGGAGAAATGCAGAAGGAGGCAAGAGAGACACAGAAAGAAGCAAGAGTGGTTTGCGCACCATTATTAACAATGTGTCACCCACATTTGGCAATAAGTAGCAGGTGACTGTTCCAGGTTTGCAAAAAGCCTTCCACCACGCTGTAACACTTGTCGCTGCATTTTTGATAATGTTTGAGCTAGAAACAAGGAGGAACATTAGCAAGAACCTTGTTAAAATTATCGCTGTTTTAGCGGCAGGAAACTGCCGCTAAAACGGCGATAATGGACTTGCTAATATGCGTTATAGAATTCCAATAGAAGCCCAGTTTAGATGTCCTGCTTATCTAACCTGGACTTCTATTTGAATTATATAACGCATATTAGCAAGCCCATTAAAGCCGTTTTAGCAGCAGTTTTCTGCCCCAAAATGGCGATAATTTTAACGAGGTTCTTGCTAATATGCCCCAAAGTTTTTTTGGTTTAAATCTGCAGATTAGGCAGCACATGATAGATTATATGTCAAATGCAGAAAATCTATCATTATGCAAAAATCAGTGCTGCCGAACAGTGGCATAATTCCAGTGGCCCTGCTCATACTTCCAAGGTCCAGAAGTGCTCCTCAGTGGTTCCTTCTTTTTTTGTCTCATTGAGTTTATAGTTTAGCGTCTATGGAAATGAGGAAGACTAAACCTGAGGTGACCACTCCACAACACAGACTACCATACCATATAATTACTCTCCATAACACATAATCCCACTCTACCTAATTCCTATACACTAAATACCACATACTTTCTATCCACATACTGTCACTGTACAACATACCACATAATTCCACTACACACAACGTACATCCACTCCTCTCCAAAACACATTATTAAAACACTTTTACATGTACAATGCCAATAGACCTAACTTTCGCAAATGCAAGACCTATTACATTGCAAATGCTTCTTTAACTAGTAGTCGCGTTTGCAGAGAGGTGGAGAAAAGGGACTGGGCCTCCGACCAGTGCTCAGGAATTCCACTGCTTAGGACTTACAGTAGGTACCAGGAGGGCCTCTTGGCCCCCAAAGCTCCTCAGGAGTAAAGTGGAGTTCATCCCACAACCAGTAGTTTGCCAGGAGGCGCGTTTGCAGAGTGGTGGAGAAAGGGGAACGTGGCCCCCGAAGACCTCTTAGCAATCCCACTGTGTGGGACTTACTAGAGGTAACAGGAGGGGTAGTTGGCCCCCAAGGACATTTTGCGGGTCAACTACCCCTACTGTTTCCTCCAGTAAGTCCCACACAGCAGGATTGGTAAGTTCTCATAGCAGGCCATGCCCCCTTTGCCACCACTCTGCAAAAGCCTTCCCTGGGTTGCTCTATGTAGTAATCTGTGCTTGTTTGGAATGTCCCTGGAGAAGAACTTTACATCCCTGGTGTTCTGCGCCAGGGTTCCAGTTTAGACAGTTGATCTTTGCTTGCTGAGGCTGGTGCTGCTCTGCTCTGATGGCTCAGCTTGATGTGCAATAAATCTTACAGCAACTTACCTGATGTTCATCTTTATTCACCACATCTTTCCTGGCGACGAGTCCTGGGCCATCCACATGATCCCACGACGGCTGCAGATAAAGTACAAAAACAACAATTGATGGGCAGATAAAGTACATCATCTCGGCAGATCCGGGTGACGAATCTTCTCTGCCTGGACTTGTCATTCGAAATGGAATTCCTCCGTTGGGTGATTCCGCATTCACAGGGAGGTGAGAGGAAATCATCTGGGAGCAGAGCGGCATAAAAACAAGGTTAGTGAGATCTGAAACGCACATCACGGGCGTGTGTTCCAGCAACAGTAAAAGAGGTGCGTGTTGGAGGTCAGAACGTGTGATGACATAAGCGTGTCTGCGTTCCAGCGGTGAAACGCACAGAGATCTTCCTTGTGACTACGTCACAGTGCCTCCTTTTCGTCTCGTTTTCCATAGCAATTAGCCTACGTCATAAATAGACAATGGGAGCGCCAACCAACCAAGCTTAAGTGCTTCAGACCACATTTTTAAACATATGTCATAATAGACAAAGGGAGCGGCAAGCAGGGAAGAATCAGCCTTTCAGACCATTTTTTTTGCTTACTGAATGAGGATATGTCAATCACATGGGCTGAAGTTACTGACCACACCTTTTTTGTTTTTCTGCACAGTGTTTGAAGGAGTATGCCTCAAAGGAGCATTTTATGCGAGTGGCATTCACAGTACTCACTGTTCATGACCAACTGGAACAAAAGTATCTATATAAACACACTGTATAGACATTTGTACACACCGTCAGTTTTTCTATACTGTTCAATACAGTCTTTCCACTTGGTATTCATAAGGGTAGACAATCAGATAGTCCATTCATTAGACATTGTATTGCTAAGGTGTGGCATTAGTCTTGAGAAAACATGCAAGCAGTTTCTCCACCACCACCTTTTTTTGAGCTACCTGGTGATGCGCCCATCAAATGGAAGCAGTGGAATGATAGTTTTGAGACTTATCTTGGTGCAATTGTCGCAATAAGATTCAGGGCTGAGCGAAGGAAGTATTTTCTACTACACTCATTAGGTTGTGGGGATAGGGCCATTTTCCTTCCTTCTCCAGGTCTTGATGATGGAAATCCACTCTATGAATACTGAGAGACTGTCAAAAAATTACAAACCAGGTTTGATGTTCAACCATGTCTAGGTGTACTCCGTCATAAGTTTTTCCTGAGAACATAGAATGCGGAGGAAGATGTAGATAATTACATAACTGCACTTAGAAGGCTTGTAGCGGACTGTCAGTTTGAAAATGTTGCCGATCAACTGTTTCGTGATCAGTTCATCTGTCATTGCACTGACAAAAATATCAAACAGAAACTTCTCTCTTTGGGGAATCCTACTCTTGACGAAACTATCAGGGTAGCCAAAAGTATCGAAACATAGCAGTTGTCAGACAAGGAGTTAGATGAAAAAAAAGTGAGCCTGTCTCTGCTGTCAAAGTGAAAGATCCAAAAGCCATTGACAACAAAACTTCGGACAGACAACATTTTTCAGAAAAGCAGAATGCTTTCTTTTCAAAAAGTAACATTTGTTTCAGATGTGGGTATAAGCCACACGCTCCAGGTACCAGGTGCCCAGCTAAGTTTGTAACATGCAAGAACTGCAATAAGTTAGGTCACTTTTCTAAAGTGTGTCAGACTAGTAGAAGCAAGATACCTTTGAAACCTTCTTCTGTAAAATGTGTCATAGATGAAGGTGTGCTGGGAGACGAAGAAGAGCCTGTCATTAAAGAGCTTAGTAATATGGTTTTTGTTGTAAAAGATGATGGGCTAATTGTGGGAAATTCTGAAATGTGTGTTGATCCATATGTAGAGATTTTAGTAGGAGATCGAGTATTGAGACTCCTTGTTGACTCCGGTGCTCGCATCTCAATGATCACGTTGGAGCTCTATCAAATGACCCGACCTAACAGGCCCCTTCTACCCCCTGATTGTAAGGCTGTCTCATATGAGTGACGAGAAATTGATCTGTCCGGTTATATTGAGGAGATCATGGAATTCAAGATATATGTGGCACATAAAGGATTGAACATTCCAGGCTGGTTCCACCAGGGATTACTTGGCATGGTGCTTAGGCTGGGAACCAAAGATCAAGTTCTTATCATAAGGTACAGTCCTGACCTCGAAGATTTAGTTAATGGATTTTCCCATGTATTCTCTGGAGAACTAGAAAAGATTAGGGAGTTTCAACACAAAATCATTTGTTGCGACTCCCATTGAGCATAAACCTAGAAATGGTCCCTTCAGTGTCAGGCAAGACCTTGGGAAAGAATTAGGGGCCAGATGTAGGAAAATCGTATTTACCGATTCATAAATACCGAATTTTACCGATTCGGTATTTATGACTCGGTAAATATGAAGGAGGGAGATTTAGGAAGATTCGGTAATTGAATTACCGAATCTGTATAAAACGGTATATACCGATTCGGTATTGCCCATTGATTCCTATGGGCCTTGAAGCCCATAGGAATCAATGGGCAATACCGAATCGGTATTTACCGATTCGGTAAATACCGATTTCAGCAAGGGTGCAGGGGGTGTCACATTGACACCCTCTAGCATCCCAAATACAGGCATGTGTGCCATGTGGCATGTCTGTCTGTCACATGGCATAGGTGTGCATGCACGCATGTGCACGCACACCAGGATTCGGTATTTTACCACCCAATTGGATTGGGTGGTAAAATACTGAATCTGTAAGGCCTTTGGGACTCAGAAGAGTCCCACCTACATCAGGAAGTTACCGAATCGGTAAAAATACCGATTCGGTATTTTACTGATTCGGTAAATTTCCCGATTCGGTAATTTTACCGAATCGGTAAAATAGGGCCCCTACAACACAAATACCCATTTACCGGTCGGTAACGGCCGTAATCGGCCGTTACCGGTCGGTAAATGGCCACCTACATCGGGCCCTTGATTCTTTGTGTGCCAAAGGTATAATCGAACCAGTCGAGTCATCTCTATGGTTATCCCCTTTAGTAGATGAACGGAAACAGAACATTGAACTCAGTGTTGACCTCCGTTGCATAAATAAAGACATTTGGGTAGATTCCCATCCTCTTCCCAACATTAATGAACTGTTGGCGAATCTGAGGGATTCGAAGATATTCACAAAATTAGATTTGGCATCTGCCTCTCACCAGGTAGAATTAACCCCAGAGTCAAGACCGCTCACTGCATTTGTTTCTCCGTTTGGCACATTTGAATATGTGCTCATGCTGTTTGGGCTTGCCTCAGCGGTGTCTGTCTTTCAGCATCTTATGTTCAAAATACTGAAGGGGATTGATGGGTTGTTTGTATTTCAAGACGATGTTCTTGTTTTTGCACCTGACAGAGTCAAACATGATGCTATTTTGAAAGAAGTGCTGTCAAGGTTCAAGAGCAATGGTGTTACACAGAGACAAATGTGTCTTTATGGCCAAGGAAGTTGAATATTTAAGATACTTGGTCAATGAGAATGGGATTCTCCCAAAGTCTAGCTTAGTTGACTCCATAGTCAAATCCAAAGCACCATCTAACAAAGCTACTCTAAAATCGTTTCTTGGGCTTTAATGAATTTTATTCACGATTCATTCAAGATTTTACAAGCAAATTAAGGCCCTTGTCACAAATGCTTATGAAAGGTGTTGTGTTTGAATGGAGCAGAGAATGTCAAAGTGTTTTTGAGTGGGACAAGCAGCAACTAGTGTCACCAAAAGTCTTTAAACACTACTACCCGTCTCTTACTTGTACACTTACAGTTGATGCCAGCAATGTGGGTCTAGGGGCAGTTCTCTCCCAGAAGAAAGGAGAAGAGGTCAGGACTATTGGGGTTGCCTCCAGAGTCTTATCTCCTTCAGAGATTAGGTATTCAGTTATTGAAAAGGAACTATTGGCGTGCTGGTGGGCTGTGATGAAGTTTAGAAACTTTATTTGGGGAAGGAAGTTCTGTCTCCAAACTGAAACTAACCACAAGTTATTGGTCTTCATCCTCAGTGGGAAAAATGTCAGGAGTTTCACCCCTAGAATTGCACGCCTTTCATCTAAGCTTTTTCAGTTCGATTTTTATCCAGAATATATTCCTGGATATAAGAATGGATGTGCAGATTTTCTCTCTCGTTCTTCTGATATTGTAGAGAATTAATCAGAAATAGGTGAAGAGGACAAGGAGGAGTTTATTGTGGCAGCAGTGGATCTTCCCCAGTTGTGTACGGTTTCAGAGGATGAATGGCGAAAAACCCTTGGTACTGATTGGGTCAAGTCATGAAACACATTGAAAAAGGTTGGCCTAAGGAGAGAAATTTGAGTTTTGACTTTAAGACATTTTTGCAGGTAGCAGATGAACTCAACATTGAAGATGATTTATTACTGAGGGGTGAAAAGCTTGTTCCCCCTCTGGCTCTTAGGGCTGCTTTAGTCAGGCATGCATATGAGGGACACCTGGGTGCCACTTTGACAAAGAAAAGAGTGCGACTAGCCTTCTGGTGGCCTTCCAGGGATAGGAAAGTTGATGAAATTGTTAAGTCTTGTGTAATTTGTTCCAGCTGCAATAAAGCTGCTAAATTGCATACACCCCCTCTCTCTCCCATATAATTGCCTTCTGCACCATGGTTAAAGTTGGGGTTGGACATTGTAGGCCCATTACATGCCCTTGACTCTTCATCAAAGTTTGCTTTAGTCCTCATGGACAATTATTCAAAGTGGCCTGAAATCAAATTTGTGAAGGAGGTGAGCGCAAGAACAGTAGTTGATTTCCTTAATGATGTTTTCTTAAAGGAAGGTTTCCCGAAGTTTCTGGTGACAGACAATGGGACCCAATTTGTTGCATCTGAAGTTGAGAATTTTCTACACACTTGTGGTATCAAACCCCTCAAAGGTTCACTGTACCATACCCGGACCGACCAATGGTCTGGTTGAACGAATAAACAGGATCTTGGGTGAATGCATACAGTGGGCTCTGTCAAACAAGTGCCTGGTTGCCAATTCGGTAGGAAGCATGCTCTGGTTCTATCGCACCACTCCTCACTCAACTACAGGTGTATTACCTTTTGAGTTACTACGTGGTCGAAGAGCTTCCACTGCTTTTTGTTCTGTTTGGATGAGCAAGTGGATCAAAGGGAAACAATGGACAGATGAGCGCCAGGAGTCCTGTGAGTTTTGCTCAAAATAAACAAAAATAAAAACAAAATAAAGATTGGGCGATTATGTTTGCATTAAGAAACCTGTGCATGTCAAGAAGGGCTTCCCTAAGTTTGCTTCACCGATCAGGGTTGCAGATGTGAGAGGCAACTCTGTCAAGCTTATAAATGGGCAATGGTGGAACAAGTGCCTCTTGGTGAAAAGTCCCTTTCTCTGTTCTCATTCTGGAATTGAAACTGGTGAGAGGAATATAGATTGTGCGGGGCAACCTGCCCTTAGGCTCAGTGCTCGGCTTGAGACAAGTTTAGAGTGTGCGGGCCAACCTGCCTTGAGGCGCAGTGTTCGAGACAGAAACAATCCTCATCGGTATAGAGTTTAATTGACTTGCTCAAATGTTTTCATTTATGTATACCTCCTGCATTGGGGTTATTTTTCTTATGAGCTTCTTTGTTATTCACTTCTATTTTTTCCGTTTCTCTTTTCCATTGTCTGTAGTTTTGCTTCCCATTGTTTTCTTATTTATGCTTTCCAATTTTTTTTATCTAAAGGGAAGACCCATGTAGTAATCTATGCTTGTTTGGAATGTCCCTGGAGCTACAGCCTTGGTGTTCTGCGCCCGGGTTCCAGTTTAGACAGTTGATCTTTGCTTGCTGTGGCGGATGCTGCTCTGCTGTGATGGCTCAGCTTGATGTGCAATAAATCTTACAGCAACTTACCTGGTGTTCATCTTTATTCGCAACACTCTTGTATGGGGATTAAAGTCCCCTTCGCTGCTGAGGGTCCTTAGGGGCCAACAAGCCTACCTGATACCTTCAGTAAGCCCGAGACAGTGGTATTACTGAAAGGTGGACACAGGTCATGACCCTTTCTCCACCACTCTGCAAACGTGCCTCCTGGAGCGCTCTTGGGTGAGGGATGGAGTCCCCTTGCCTATTGATGGTCCCTGGGCACAAGCTAGCCCTCCTATTAGCTCTAGTAAGTCCCACACAGCTGGATTGCTGAGTGGTCAGAGGCCACAGCCCCTTTTTGCATCACTCTTCAAATGCGCCTCCTGGTGCACGGCTGCTTGGGAGATGAAGCCCACTTCATTCCTGAGGTCCTCAGGACACAAGACAACCTTATCGCTCCACAAGCAGAGCGCCAAGAGGCGCGTTTGCTGAATGGGGCTTTAAAAGGGGCATGGCCTTGGACCACCTTTCAGCAATCCCACTATGTGGGGCTTACTGGAGGTACCTGGTGAGCTGGTTGGCCCCTAAGGACCCTTAGGATTCAAGGGGACTTAATCCCCCAACCCAGAATGTGCCAGGAGGCGTGTTTGCAGAGTGGTGCTGAGAGAGGGGTCCTCCGGCGAGTTGCCGGTCTCTTTAAAAAAAAAAATATTTAAAGGAAGGAGGGCTTTGTGGCCCCTTTTCTTTAATCCCTTTGGGCCCCGGGGATCCCATCCCCGGGTCTAAGCCATTTTTCTTTTATTGGAAAAGGATGGGGGCGCAAGGCCCCCCCCTCCAGAGGCCTATTACGGCCCCGGGGACCCCATCCCCCGGGGCTAGCCCTTTCTTTATTTTTTTACCTTACCAGGGGAGGGGGGCTGTGCGGCCTCCCTCCCCAAGCCAATTTCAGCCCTGGGTACCGCCTGGCCCTCAGCATTTAAAGCATATAGGGAGGTGGTGGTCCCCGGGGCAGGGTACAACTCTGGCTGTTGACTCTTTGCTGAACCTGTGACCAAGAGCGTGGAAGCCCAAAACGCGTCAGGCTGCATATTAAAAGTTTCCTGTTATATGTTGTGCTTGCTGCACCTCCATTAAAGAATTATGACCCACCTGTGAGGCTTTTTGTTTAAGGGCAACCTTTTGTTTAATGGAGTACGGCTGATCCGGTTGTGAAACTGCCCACCGCGCAAGGGTAAATCTGATGACAACGAATGCGTGTCACCTTGGACTGGTAGTTTCTTTATGAAGGCGATGGTATTTGCAGGGAGGTATCTGAATCATGGATGCCAACCCACTGTGGAGAAAATTTGGCATAAATTTGGGAGTAACAACGGAGACCCACTGTGGTAATACATTGCAGTACTACAAATACCAGGATGCTCGATGGCCCATTTGGGGCGTGACATCTTTAGGAATTTAAACGAGTGACTGAAACTCTCGCTGTTGACTCTTTGAGAGCCTGTGACTAAGGGTGTGGAAGCCCGAAACGCGTTAGGCTGCATTTTAAAGGTTTCCTGTTATACGTTGTGCTCGCTGCACCTCCATTAAAGAATTATGACCCACCTGTGAGGCATTTCCGTTTGAGGGCAACCTTTTGTTGGATGGATTACGGCTGGTCCGTCCGTGGAACTGCCCGCTGCGCAAGTGCGAATCTGATTACAACGAATGGTTGTCACCTTGGATTGGTGGTTTCTTTATGAGTAGGCTACCTGGTTTTAGGTTTAAACCTATAATAACTGATAAAACCTCACAAAAAGGAAAGTAGCCATCACCAGTGTAAACATATAAAAACTGAAAAAACACCTTCGCAACCACAAACTAAATGCTATTCAAAGAAAGGAAAAGATTGGTGAAAGATTACTTTTTATTTCTTCCTGAAAGGACCAATACAATGTAACTTTGTTAAAACATGGCAGCCGCAAGAAAGACTGGGCTAACATTATTCTGCTTGAGTTTAGTTGTTTAGAGATATCGCTGAAATATTGTTTCTTCTTCCTTTTGCTTTTTTACAGGTTTGTGATCTTTGGTCCAAAGATGCAGGGTTCAGAAGCATGTTTTAGGTCTTATTTAATTATTTTTATAAACTGTAGAGAATTAGGAAATATCAAAAACATATTTGATATTTTGGCTCCATTTGATTTCAGTGATAGGTTAAATGGCTGGTTTCATAAGAATCTTTCCCAATATGTACCATTACATTTACCCAGAGAGAGAGAGAGAATGGATGAAACCCTTTGATACATCAGCCCCCTTTTATAGAGAGTCATTATTGATAATAGGTGAACTGCCAAACACCCAGGCCTTAAACATTCAATGACAGGTGTATTTGAAAAGATTGTGGTCACCAAGCATTTGAGATAGTGGTGAAAAAATGACACCAGACGTTTGGAAAACATGTAACGCAGTGTCACTTGGAATGTTGCTGCAAAAACTTCTTACCGAGTTCAACAAAGATTGTAATGATATTGTTTGTATTTGCAGTAATTTAGCTACGTATTTGAAAAAGTTTTATGATGGCCTGTCAATATCGATACCTGAGCTGAAGTGCTTCCCTGTAAGAGAACTTTGCCACTTGCTAGATGGTATGCTGAAAGCATCTTTACAATCTTTAGAGCTAATGAAGAATGCTATTGACTTTGTTTTGTTATGTCCAGGAGCTAAAGTGAAAATATTTCTTTTTTTGTGCTTTGCGAGGCATCAAAGAAAGAGTCATCCTAACTGTGGCATTTAGCCAGTGATTCTCAGTCCTAGAGGCTGTGAATGCTATATCATCCCTGTGGCGACCATTTACAAAGTTTTTGCTTAGTGATGATGCCAAAGCCAAGTAATTTGAGGCTATTCTGTAACATTGATAGTGACATGAAAAAAGTAATTACTGCATTCTTAGGTTTTTACAGGAAAACATGACTGCTGCAGTGGACATAAAATAACTAGAGTCGGGAAACACCCTTGTCTACCAAGTGTTCAGTGTGATTGGTGTAGATGTGAAACATCTCCTTGAGAGTAGGCTGGGCGACACTTTTAGTGACTTTGGCACTGCAACATGCTCTATGTTAGAAATCTTGCCAATTGGTAACCAAAGAAATGTTGAGGAACAATTGAGGGCATATGCACCCAATTCAACGCATATATTGCAGAACCTGTCCCAGAGAATCACAATCTTCAGGTGCACCAGTATTGGCATGGAAAGCTATGTCAGTGGCCAGAGTTAGCACATTGTGTACTGGCTGTTTTGGCATTGTCCATCTCAAGTGCCAATGTTGAGAGGGCGTTTTCACAGATAAACGTTTCATGGGAAGGAAAGAGCATGCGAGCATGACCAAAGACTCACTAAAGAAGTATTGTATGGTGTACTACAATAAGTCTGATTTGTAAAAATGTATTTGGACCTCACCTATCATGTACACCCGCTGTCTATACACAAGCACTATCATTGCAGAAAGCAAGCAACAATGAAAAGCAAAACATTCTATAAATACCGGAAAACACTGTTTCTGTTGTTTTTAATGGCGTGAAAATGCGTAACCACTGATAACCACAGTTTTTTAAGGCATTGAAAACACTGAAAAACCCCCACCAGAATTTACCAAAAATAGAAACTGAAAAAATGAATGCCTAATTATGAAGGTGATGGTATTGACAGGGAGCATGCTGATACACGGATGACAACCCACTGTGGAAAAGATTTGACATGAATTTGGGAGCAACACGGAGACCCGCTGTGGTAATACATTGTAGTACTACAAATACCAGGATGCTCAGAAGCCCATTGGGGGCGTGACATCTTTAAGAATTTAAACGAGTGACTGCAACTCTGGCTTTTGACTCTTTGCTGAGCATGTGACCAAGCCAGAAACGTGTCAGGCTGCATTTTAAAGGTTTAGTGTTATACGTTGTGCTCGCTGCCCCTCCATTAAAGAATTATGACCCATCTGTGAGACTTTTCCGTTTGAGGGCAACCTTTTGTTGGATGTTGGATATATGGATATATGGATATATGGATATATATATATATATATTACCTACTGGCGGTCGTCAGTAGTTAGTTTATGATTAGAACCTAGTTTCCATAGGAAAATAATTTTTGATTTGCTAATACCTTTGGCGTTGTTTGATGAATCGTCACAAAATTCTCCCAAAAAATGTTTCATCCAGGTCAGCTCCTATCCTGAAAGTTTGGGAGCGATTAGTCAAGAGGGGCCTGAGAAAAAAGGGGTCCCAAAAAGTGTTTTCTCCATGTTAATTTCCATAGGAAACTTTAGCCAAGGCTACAGCCCGAACTGCTGAACGGAATTACACCAAATTTTGCAAAAAGGTAGCGCTTGATCAGAAAGCAACCTTTTTTTAAATGGTGTAAATCCGTTCAGTAGTTGCTGAGAAATTAAAAAAATAAGAGTCAAAAAATCAATTTCCCATAGGAAACTTTAGCTAAGGCTACAGCTCGGACTGCTGAACGGAATTACACCAAATTTGGCACATAGGTACTGTTTGGCTCAGAAAGCAACCTTTTTAAAAATGGTGTAAATCCGTTCAGTAGTTGCTGAGAAATTAAAAAAATAAAAATATCGATATCTAGAGGCGCAGTGGATCCGCGGACCCTCCCGACCACGAGCTTTATTCTAATTGGCTGTCAACACTCCAAACCAGGAAGTGTTGGCAGCCATCTTGTGACTCGGTAGAACAGGGTCACAAGAAAACAGTGAAACAAATGCAAAAAATAAGAAAAGGTGGCAGGGTAGAAACACCCTGACCCCCTAGGCCTGCTCAGGGGGTCCCACAAGGACCCAAGGGCTCAAAAAAGCATTTTTGTTGATATCGGGCAAATTCACGCTGGGGTTGCGAATCCAGCCGTGAAAATAAAAAAAAAAACAAAGCGCTGCATCATGCGCTTCTTTGTATTGAAGCCCCCGGGTTTGCCAGGTCCCGGGGGCACTGAAAAAAGATGTGTGGTGGGGCCCCAATCTACCCACACCGCCCCAGGGACAGCCAGCTCCCCGGGGCTTGTTTTATGAGTTGCGGAGGGCGCGCAGCTTCCCCGCAGCCCCGGGGACTGCCATCCACTGGGGCTAATTTTTAAATGTGTGGGGGGCCTCCAAGGCCCCCGCAAGCCCTGGAGACCGCCACCCCCAGGGCTGTTTATAATGCGGCTCCCCTCCTAGAGCCCTTCATGGCCATGGAGATCGCCACACCCCCGGGCTGGCTCCTGCAGTGTCCACCCCAGGACACTGCTGTTTGCTATGGCAGGGCGGGAGCCGGGCGGCTCCAGCCCTGTCATTGCAAACTGGGGTTTGGATTTTGTAAGGAAGAGCAGGTTTCCTGCTCTCGCTAACAAAATCCAAACCACATTGATTTTCCACAAGGGGAGCCGCATGTTAGCAGCTCCCCGTGTGGAATAGCAATGCCGGATCTCACAGGAGGCGGGGAGCCGGCAGGACCATGGGGGAATTGGGGCTCCCCCCACGGTCCCCAACAAAGAGGCCAGGCCCCAGGGAATGGGGTCCCCGGGGCCATGAGTGGCCTGGGAAGGGGGACACGCGGCCCGTCCATCAATGATTAAAAAAATCCCAAAAACAAGGAGGCACAGCCCTGGGGGTTGGGTTCCCCGGGGACACTTGAGGCCCCCCTCCTTTAAAAAGATTTAAAAAAAAAAAAAATGTTACCATGTCGGAGAAGTGTGGCTCACTGGTTAGAAGAGGCAGACCCTGAAGCAGAGGTCAGACCCGGGACCAGGGTTCAATTCCCGACGCGGCAGGGTCTTGAGCCCAAATATCCACGGACTCGATAATTCTCGTTTCGGTGCCTACTCGAATCACGGGTTCACACTCTGCAGCTATGGGCATTAGCTGCTTAATCTCCACTACAGCCCCCCGCGGCGGGGGATTGCCTGGCTTTCACCTTGGGGATGCCCAGTACGGGTATCTCACAGGAAAAAAAGCCAGGACGGGTTCCCAAGGCAAGCGCCGAGATGCCTACGGGTAATCGAGTGCTATATAAGAACGCATAATAATAATGTCCCGGGGATGGGGTCCCCGGGCCGAAATTGGCCTCAGGAGAGGGCCATGCGACCCCCCTCCCGTTTTCTTTTTTTCTTTATTTTTATAAAATGCAGGCCCTGGGGGATGGGTCTCCAGGGCCCCAAATAATTTAAAAGGACAGGGGCTACACAGACCCCTTGATAAAAAAATAAATAAATAAAAAAGCCGGCATCGCGGCGGAGGCCACGCCTCCTAACTGCAGCACTCAGCAAACGCGCCCCCTGGCGCATTGTAGGTAGGGGAATCCATTTCCCTTGAATACGGAGGGTCCCAGGGGGCCAACTAGCTCACCTGGTACCTCCAGTATGCACTAGGGAGCTGCCTTACAGAGAGGTGTTTAGAGGACACAAATCTTTTTACAGCTCTCTGCAACACAGCTCTGTGGCGCTTACTGGAGGTACCTGGTGGACTAGTTGGCCCCCAGGCACCCTCAGGACTCTAGGGGAATTAAACCCCTAGTTTACAATGCGCCAGGGGGTGTATTTGCACAGTGGTGCACAGAGGGGGTGGGGTCTGACATACCAAGTGTGCAAATGCAATTCCCTGACACATTGTATATTGAGGGATTAAGTCCCATTCAATTCTGAGGGTCCCTGTGGGCCAACCACCCCACCAGGTACCTCCGGTAAGCGCCTAAGAGCTGTGTTGCAGAGAGGTGTAAAAAGGGGGTGTCCTCTGAACACCTCTCTGCAACACAGCTCCCTGGCGCTTACTGGAGGTTGGGGGCACAGGAGGACTTTCTGCTGTTCTGTTGGTTCTTTCTGCACAACTCTTGCTTGTTCCTGCACTTTTCTGGACTTCTGTTGCCACTTTCTGCATTTGTCTTGCTTCTTGCTGCACTTTTCTTCTTCTTTTTTCACGTGTCCTAACTTTGCAGGCATAGTTAGAAATTAGCATTTAAAAAAACCACTGAAATTTACTGAAAAGAACATAGGTTTCAGGCACGTTATAGTTAGAAATTAGCATTTAAAAAAACATTAAAATTCACTGAAAAAACTATAGGTTTCAGGCACGTTGTAGTTAGAGATTAGGATTTAAAAAACCTTAGAAATGTACTGAAAAAAACGTAGGGACGTTATAGTTAGTTGGACATTTCACTCGTACAAAACCATAGAAATTCCCCCGTTATAGGTAGTTCAGCTAACTATAACTCGCGACCCGGCAATGCACCACTGTTGACGTCAAATATTACATCATTCATGACATGGTCAGTGACATCAATGATGGCATCACTGATGACATCTCAAATGACATCACTGATGACATCATCCACGTCAAAAGCTGATGCACCTCCTCACACGCTAATATAATCTTTGATACACCCACTGTAAAATACAGACTACCATTTTCGAAACAATCAACACACCAATACCAGTTACTACATTGTGGCGCGGTGGAGAAGCAGACCAGGATAGGCAGGTTTCTAGTTAAGGGTTTTAATATCAATAAGGTAAAACAAACAAGACTTTTGTTTGATAGAGTCTCTGGTCCAAAGCAAAAGGCAAGGTACACCTGTCTCTGGTGCAAGGGATTCTGGGAGTTGTAGTGTGGCTTGGCCGGTCCTCTTGGAAGGAATGCTTGGCAGCCGTGGCACATAGGGAGAGAAATAAATAAAGAAATCCCTGTAAGGGGCTTGTTTGCTATCACAACAGTGGCGCAGGGAATCAGGGGGAAGTGTAGTCGATTGCCACCTTAACCGTCACCAGTGTTTACATGCCATGTAATGCGCGTCACTACACCGAAGACGGGCTCTGGTCTTGATCTCTCCTTTTTACTCCCCCTTTAGAGCCCTCTAATTCGCAACCCCACACTGAGCAAAACTGCCCCCGTACCTTGTGGAGCCACGTCCCTCCAGGGCCGTGGCTCGAGTCTTCGCGTTGCCAGGTCTGTTTCCTCTGCTGGGTCCGTCCCGCTCCGGCTCCTCTCCTCGGTTGGGTCCGTCCCGCTCCGGCTCTTCTCCTCGGTTGGGGAGTCTTCCTGCTCTCCTTGAAGGTTTCCTGCTTTCACCCAGGGGCTCACCAGGTAGGTCCGTGCAAGCGTCCTCTCCTCGCGTTCTTCGTCCGTTGGTCCTAAGGAACGCCTGATTCCTCCGGCGGATTCCGATTTGAAGATCTCCGCCCCACGTGATCTGTTCAACTGATCCGGGAAGCCCGACGTTCTAAAGGGCCTGCACTCCTCGGGCAAGCTCTGTGAATACATGAGAGGAGACGGGGACAGATAATGTGGAAAATTTTCCATTGCAGGGACTCCGGGCTGCTCATCCTCATACACCCCTACCCCAGTTTGTTCACGATCGGGGAACAATGGAAAACGCGAAAGGAAGTCAGCATTTGCATTCTCCATACCCTTCCGATGGATAACCTCAAAAGAGTAGGGCTGTAAGGAGAGGAACCACCGGGGAATGCGCGGATTGTTCCCTTTATTGCGACTCATCCATAGTAATGGGGTATGGTCCGTAAAGAGTAGGAAGTGGGCACCCTCTAGATAATACCAGAGGTTCTCAATTGTCCACTTAATGGCGAGGCACTCCTTCTCAATGATAGGATACTTCTGCTCCCTAGGAAACAGTTTTCGACTGATGAAAAGGACAGGCTGTTCAATGCCTTCAGGCGAAGCTTGGGACAACAGGGCACCCAGACCATGTTCGGATGCGTCTGTGTGCAGTAAGAAGGGTTTTGATAAATCAGGAGAGCGGAGTACAGGAGCAGTTGTTATTGCTGTTTTTAAGTCCTGAAAAGCCTTCCTAGCACCAGGTGTGGGTTGCTGGTGGTCCCTGCTCTTGATATTCTTCTGGAGTAAATCAGTCAAGGGCGTTGCTAGTTCAGAGTATTGAGGTATGAAGCGCCTGTAATACCCAAGGAGCTCCAGGAACGCTCTAACTTCTTTTTTTGTGGATGGAAAAGGGGCCTCCACTATAGCCTTCACCTTCTCTGACTGGGGCTCTATGACTCCATTACCCAAGAGATAACCCAGGTATTTTACCTTTCTAAACCCAGCTTTTGATTTTTTTGCATTAATATGCAATCCAGCAGCTTGAAGGGCGGCAAATACTTGGGTACAATGCTGCAGATGGGTGTCCCAGTCAGGGCTGAATATGACTATGTCATCCAGGTAAGCTGATGAGTATTCCTGGTGGTTTTGCAATACCTGGTTCATTAGTCTTTGGAAAGTGGCAGGTGCCCCATGCAACCCATAGGGTAGGACCGTGAATTCATATAGGCCGCTAGGGGTAGTGAAGGCAGTCTTTTCTTGGTCCTGTGGTTTGAGTGGTACCTGCCAATAACCTTTGGTAAGGTCAAGAGTGGTAATAAACTGAGCCTCTCCTAATTTCTCTATCAGTTCATCCACCCTAGGGATGGGGTATGAATCACACTTAGAGATGGAATTCACAGCGCGAAAATCAATGCAAAAGCGGACAGATCCGTCCGGTTTTGGCACTAATACTATAGGGGAAGACCAGTTGCTTTTTGATGGTTTGATAACGCCTAAATCCAGAATACTCTCTACTTCCTTTTCTATTGCCTGCCTCCTTGCAGTCGGTATTCTATATGGCTTTTGTTTCACTATTTTCCCTCGCTGAGTGTTAATAGTGTGCTCTGCTAGAGCGGTTCTCGCTGGCAAATCAGAGACGATATGTTCAAAAGGAGTTAGTGTTTTCTGAAGGGTATGCTCCTGTTCCTTGGTTAAATCTGGATTAATAACCAATTGTTTTATTGTAGATGTGGCAGAGAAGAGGTCCTTGATGTGGTGTACATCTTGAGGGGGGGACCTAGCCACTTCTTAAGAAGATTTATATGGAATAGTTGACATTTTCTAGGGTTGACTTGTACCTTGTAGGACGTTAGTCCTATCTTTTCTGTCACTTTGTAGGGCCCTTGCCACCCTGACTTGGTTTTACCTATGGCAGCAGGCAAAAGGACCAAAACCCAGTCACCTACGGACAACTGTCTCCACTTCTTCCCTCTATTGTACAGTATTTGTTGTTTTGTTTGTGCCTTCTCTAGATTGGAATCAGCGAACTCCCTTAGTTTGTGTAGCTTAGAGCGCAGGCCTCTGGTATAGTCAAGAAAGGATTTCGTTTCTTCCTCCTTTTCTTGCTCCCAAACTTCTTTAGTGATTTCTAGGAGACTTCTGGGCTCTCTCCCATACAGTAGTTGGAATGGAGAACAGCCTAAGCTTGACTGAACCTGACTCCGTACCACGTATAAGGCCAATGGAAGCAACATGTCCCACTCTTTCCCCTCTACAGACAAGAGTTTCTTTAGGGTTAGTTTAAGAGTGGCGTTGTAGCGTTCACATAGACCATCCATTTGGAGATGGTAGACTGAAGTCTTAATATGGGAGATGTCTAGTGTTTTACATATTTGGCTCATTAGCTTTGAAACAAAAGGGATCCCCTGATCAGTCAGTATTTCCCTAGGGAACCCAACCCCGGAAAACAGTTCCATCAGCTTTTCTGAAATATTCTGTGTTGTAGGTGTTCTTAAAGGGAAGGCTTCCGGATACCTCGTAGCGTAATCCACTACAACCAAGGCATACACGTGACCCTTTTTGGTGCGTGGAAGGGGCCCAATAAGGTCTATACCAACCCTTTCAAATGGGCTACCTACAACCGGAAGAGGCTGCAAGGGAACCGCCGGGGGTTTATACGGGTTCTTTTTCTGGCAGACCTCACATTCCTGACAAAATTTTGTGACGTATATAAATATTCCAGGCCAGTAAAAATGTTGTAACAACATCTGGATTGTCTTTTGTGCCCCCCTGTGTCCAGCCAATAGGTGCGAGTGCGCAAAGAAAAGGACCTGCTCCCTAAATGCCCCAGGCACTAACAGCTGAGGGGTGTCTCCCTGCTTTCCTACCCTATACAACAATTCATTCTGTATTTGAAAGGACGGGCAAGATGGAGAGGCCTGCTCTGCCTGTTCCCAAGCTGGGCGGAGGGTTGGGTCATTTTTTTGTGCATACCTGAAACTGGTATCCAGGAGCCATGGGGCTTGAGTGAGGGGGGTTGAATGGGGTGATGGGGATAAAGGGTGCTTCTTTAGCTTTTCCTTTAAAAGAAACAAAAAGGACGGGTTGTCCTGCCCTATTATCATCTGCTCTGGTAGAGTGGGGACAACTCCAAGCCTCACGTCTAAGGTTTGCCCCGTAGGAAGTGTTACTGGAATCCCTATCAAGGGGTAGGCCCTCACATCCCCATGGACACATCTTATGGGTACTGTTCCCTTGATTACCCCTTTTAAAGGGGTCACCAAGGACTGCAGAATTACGGACTGCTTACATCCGGAATCAAGTAAAGCCTTCATTGTTGTCCCTTCTACTTGTACACTTACGTGAAAACTAGGACCCAGTTCTGCTGAGTATAGAATGGAACGCGGTATACATCCAATGTCCATGGGCTCTTCCTGCTGTTTCTTCCTGGGACAATTCCTAGCGATATGGCCCCACTCTCCGCATTCAAAACATTGTGGGTTACGAAGTGGAGGAGGTTCTAACTTGAATGGTCTAGGTTTCATGCCTTCTAGGTCAGTTTGACTGGGTTCTGTTCTGGTTTACCCACACCACCCATGGGTTTTGGGGTCTTGTCAGTGTCCCAAGGTAACGCCCTAGGTTGAGCTCTGTAAAACGTTGTGGCCATCTCTACGGCTTGTTCTGGGCTAAGCTGATGATGTTGTTTGAGCCACCCTTGAATGGGATACGGAAGAGCCTCGAGAAATTGTTCCAAGTATATCATGGCAATGATCTCGTCCTTGGAGTGTAGCTGGGGTTTTAGCCACTTATTAGCAGCTGCCTTTAACTTGAAGTACAAGGTTTTTGGATTGTCGGATGACGTGCCTCTTTCTTTTCAAAACTTTACCCTGTAGGCCTCAGCGTCCATACCCATGTGGTCTAGGATAAGTGCTTTAATTTCCTTGTATGGCGTGTTACCGTTGTGGTTGGCTACTTGGTAAGCAGCTTGGGATTCTCCGGTTAGGAGAGGGGCAAGGAAAAAAGGCCACTTAGCTTCGGGCCATCCAGAGGCCCGTGCTGCCCTCTTAAAATTAAGAAGAAAGGCATCTGCATCCTCTCCAGTGGCGTACTTTTGGAGGGAGACATTGGGACCGGCACCCGCTCGTATTTGCAGTTGTCTGGTTAGATCCCTGCGATCATCAGCGACTTTCAACATCTGATCGGCGTGGTTGGCTAGGCCATCTTTTATAAGTTCCCGGTCTGCATTGGCAGAGGACATTTGTTTTTCCACCGCCCATTCCAGCTTTTCCTGGCCGCGAATTAACTGCTGAATGAGGTTTTCCATCTTGGAGGCGACCTAATATCCTACTTCTGACACCACGTGTGGCGCGGTGGAGAAGCAGACCAGGATAGGCAGGTTTCTAGTTAAGGGTTTTAATATCAATAAGGTATAATAAACAAGACTTTTGTTTGATAGAGTCTCTGGTCCAAAGCAAAAGGCAAGGTACACCTGTCTCTGGTGCAAGGGATTCTGGGAGTTGTAGTGTGGCTTGGCCGGTCCTCTTGGAAGGTGGGAGTTCATCTGGGTTATGCTTGGCAGCCGTGGCACATAGGAAGAGAAAGAAATAAAGAAATCCCTGTAAGGGGCTTGTTTGCTATCACAACAGTGGCGCAGGGAATCAGGGGGAAGTGTAGGGGATTGCCACCTTAACCGTCACCAGTGTTTACATGCCATGCAATGCGCGTCAATACACCGAAGACGGGCTCTGGTCTTGATCTCTCCTTTTTACTCCCCCTTTAGAGCCCTCTAATGCGCGACCCCACACTGAGCAAAATTGCCCCCGTACCTTGTGGAGCCACGTCCCTCCAGGGCCATGGCTCGAGTCTTTGCGTTGCCTGGTAGCGTCTGGCTGCCCGTCTGTTTCCTCGGCTGGGTCCGTCCCGCTCCGGCTCCTCTCCTTGGTTGGGGAGTCCTCTTGCTCTCCTTGAAGGTTTCCTGCTTTCACCCACGGGCTCACCAGGTAGGTCCGTGCAAACGTCCTCTCCTCGCGTTCTTCGTCTGTTGGTCCTAAGGAACGCCTGCTTCCTCCGGCGGATTCCGATTTGAAGATCTCCGCCCCACGTGATCTGTTCAACTGATCCAGGAAGCCCGACGTTCTAAAGCACCAGCACTCCTCGGGCAAGCTCTGTGAATACATGAGAGGAGACGGGGACAGATAATGTGGAAAATGTTCCATTGCAGGGACTCCGGGCTGCTCATCCTCACATACATACACACTCACTGATTCCTAGGTCTACACACACATTGTGAGAAAGTGCCATCTTTCTTGCATTGATATGCCCACACTTTTTGCTGAACTGCTGATGTGCTTTGACTGAGTGTGCCCTGGGCTCCTCCTAAGAAGGTACACAGGGCCTGTGTTCCTTCCCTAAAGCTGTGTTGAAACAAAACCCAATTGGCATCCCTGGCCACCTGTAAGCCCCTAGTACTTGGTACCCCAGGTACCCAGGGCATGGTGACCAGAGAAGACCCCTAAGGGCTGCAGCACTTATTGTGCCACGCTTAGGTGCCCTGTACCCTGACACCCACACACTGCCCTTGCAGGCTGAGTGTCTAAGTACAGAACTAAACAGAGAGTCGACATGGCACACATCCCTGTGTGACATGCCCACAACCCCACTGCCCTGGCATACATCAGTCACCCCTCTAGCTGAGTGCCCTATGCCAGTGGTGTGGGCACAGGTGCATGAGCCCTGTGCCCCTACAGTACCCAGGGCCATTCCTGGGCACTGTAAGTACAGTGATGCCATTAAGAGTATATGGTCCTGGGAGGTTGTCATTACGAACTCCACAGCCACCACCACTCATCCATGGAGTTACTCACACACCTAGTCAGTCATGCAAAGTATCAATCACACTCCCATTTCCTCACCTATACAGTTATACACACACCACCTCACTTATTCAAACATATACTAACACATACTTACTCTCTTATACAATCACTGATACAAGTACACACTCATCCATACAGCCACTCTCATAATCACTGACTCTCATAGTCATTTATATACTCCAAGTCTCACATACACTGCGTTTTACATATGTAGTTACTTGGACATGTACCACTGAGACATCCAATTTCTCACCAACACACTCATACACACACTCACCTGCCCATACAGCTGTTTCCACATACACTCTTCAACCCATACAGACAGTGAATCAACCACTCACACATCTATGCACAGAGTTACACAACTCCCACCCACCCACATACAGACTCAGTCTTCCATACAAATACTCAGGCAACCAATCAATAGCCCATATAGACACTCATTTAGTTACTAACCAACACATTCAGCAGCATAGACAACACCAGACATACTGATACACACATTCAGACAGTTTAGTCACTGACCCATGCATTCAGTTAGACACATTTAATCTCTCATTTATACAGCCAGTCATACTAAATCCTCTCTCCAGACACTTATACACCCACTCATTCTTCAATGCACCTTTGCATATATATAAAACATATTTAAACAGTCACTGAATGTTGTCATCAGTGATGTCATCAGTGGTATCCCTGACCATGTCATGAATGATGTAATATGTGATGTCATCAGCAGTGTATTGCGGGGGCGCGAGTTATAGTTAGCTAAACTAACTATAACGGGGGAATTTCTATGGTTTTGTACGAGTGAAATGTCCAACTAACTATAACGCCCCAGAAACCTATGTTTTTTTCAGTGAAATAAATACATACATATTTATACACACACACACACACACACATATATATATATATATATATATATATAAATATATATATATATATATATATATATATATATATATATATATATATATCTATCTAGCACAGGTAAAATTGCATGAAGCAGAATCCTCTGTTTATATATGTCTGAGCACCCTAAAATTGATAAACTGGGAAGAGAGGAAAAAAAAAGAATTGGGTCTGGGTGAAAGTGATGAGAGAAGCAACAGGTGTATTATTGTTTAGAGAGGACTGTCATAGACTTTATGGAGTCCTTGAAGAAAAATAATTAATATGGTGGGCCTTGCAGAAATAATAGTCCTGGCTTGCTAATTGAGTGCCTCCCAAAACATAAAACAAACTTACTACAATGATAGTAAGAAAAAAGTTTTCTTTCTATATACAACGCATCTATGAGAAAGAATTCAATGTGTAGTGATTCAGTGTACATTTTAGGAAAATGGGCTGTCGCTTGGTAGACGTTTCGCTAACTAATAGGGACTTGGAGCCAGCCAATTGCTTACCATTGGTTGGTTAGCTTCTCATTGGTCAGTGGATGTCGGTTTCACTTTCTCTTCTTGTGTTTGGTTCCTTCCCTGGAGCTTGGACCAAAAACAGATTCATTGTTTTATTAGGGTCCATCCCCTGCTCGGAATTACTTAATTTTCTTGTAGCTTCCCCTGGTGTCGTTGCTTGCCTCCCCTCTCTTCACCCCTCCCATCGTGGCTAGCCTTCTCTTCCACCCACCAACGTAAAAAAACAAATCGATGGCCAATTTCTGTCATTGTCCGTTTCCTTAAATGAAAAGTACAAGGGTTGGGTCATACTTCTGCAGACAAGGGATCCAAATTACCTGTCTGCAGATAATATGATTAGCATCGAAACAACCCAACAAAATCTGTAATTGGAAATGCTGTTTCTTCCATGACATTAATAGTATTAATGTGAGTGGCGTAGGGATGTGGATAGCCCAGAACGTTCAGTTTGGATAATCGATAATCGTTCATAGTAAGAGAAGGTCCATATCTAATAGTACACACAAAATTAAACAGCAGAGAGATAACAAATAAAGGAATATGTGCCCCTCATGTAGAAGGACAATGCTTTGTCACCTAAAGACCCCCTTTTTTTGTTCACATCTTAGACAGCACATGCATTGTCTCATTGTTAGCTTACAGTGTGCCTATAGCCCACCCATTGCTTATCAATGGTTGGGTTCACTCTCACTCTCATTTGCTTGGTTCGTATTCATTTGTGTATTGAGGCTTTCCTTCCTCTTCTGGTGTTTGTTCCTTCCTTGGAATGTGGTTACTCTAGCGGAAGAAAGCCCCAATATTTTCCAGGGGGCTGAAACATGTCGACCATCAAAGGATAATAGTAGGTTACACATAGTATCCTAAACACATACCCACTCTCTTGTTTTTATCATACCCCGTATCACCAGGAATAAAAGTATTTAACAGGTAGAATCTCTGAGGTATTTTTAAATTCACACTCACTTTATCACATTCACCAACACCTCAAACCCGCTGCACTGTAAATAGGCGTTGCAGCACAGCTGAGTAGCATACGGCTACTCAGCTGGGACCCGATGATGAAGCATGACACCAACTAGGTTGGCATGTGAGGGTTTTCTAGACAAACATTTGAGGTGCCAGACACTACTGTGTCAGACAGTCATTTAACGTGGCCGTCTTAGTTGGTTTGTAATTATATTATGGGACAAGGATGGCCGTCCACCAGTCCTAGCTCTCTCTTTTGTTTTTTGGATATAACAAAGTAAGGCGAGAAGACAGTAAATGCAGATGGGACGCTTAGATTACTAACCAAGACATCATGCTCAAGAATATTAGAAAAAATAATTATTTCAATCAAATCTTTCTTGCAGGTGCTGCAGAGAGAAAGAGGCAAATTGGGCAGATTATTATCTTGGCTTCTAAAAAGAGACACAGCCCTACCAATATAACTGCAGTTAGAAATTAACCTGCTCAAACAACATACACATTCAAGACCAGATATATTCTTTTACACATATTATAAGCAGCCATATATGCGTCCAGAACAGTTGGAAGAATACAAAACCTACCCTATCCTCACTGAACAGGGTCTAGGGAGACTAAATCTGGAGCAGAGGGAACAATTAGCTAAACTAAGCATCGAGCAGAAGTGATGGAAGCAACAGGCACACTGATTACTTGTAATACCCCAGGAACTGATGGGCTCCCAGTGGAATGGTACCAAACTAACACTAATTTAGAATTTAGTGGGAGTAACTTTTTACAATTCCACCAGGAGGAGCTAGAGAAAGATATCCTACCGAGATCAATAAGCGAGGTTCTCATAGTAGTTCTGTTAAAACCAGGAATATACCCATCAGATTACAAGACACATAGATCCCTGCCCATGCTAAACAAGGAAAAAAGGTAAATACTAGTAACTACAACAAAGTAATTGGGCAACTAGTGCAGATAGCAAAGTGGACTCACACCTTGTAGACGAACAGCACTAAATATCAGTGGACTGGCACACGAACTAGGTGAGATCATAAGCAAGGATGAAGAGATGGTCATCTGTTGTTAGACACTGAAAAAGCAATTGACGTAGTTTGTTGGCATTATCTTTTTGCATTTCTAAAAGCGATGAAATTTGGCCCCCTGTTAACAAAAATGGATTCACTACGATAGAAAAAACCACCAGCTAGGATCGGAACAAATAAAAAAATATTGAAGGAATGTGAAATTGAAACAGGGATAAGACATGGGTGCTCACTGTCTTCACTGCTGTGCAACCTTGCGATAGAACCATTGGCCAGCCACATACGACGTGCGTTAAGTCGCTGGCCGATAGAGGTGTACAACCATAGGCATCTATGTGTAGACGATCGGATAATTTATCTGACCAAACCTGCCAAAAGAGTAATACTCCTATTGAACTAGAACACTTTGACCAGCAGATGGGTCTGCATATAAATAAAAAACAATTCTTGTAGTTCCCATTGGAAACATCGAGACAAGTACTAGGAAAGATATTACTAAATGCAGAGATCATTTGGGAACAGGACACTTATATAGAAGTCATGGTCACATTACTAGAGTAAAGATAGGAGGAACTGAAGATGGACACACAAATGCAAAACATTAATACGTCCTTGGACTTCTGGAAGACACTACCACTGTCCTTAACAGGTAAAATAGGGCTAGACAAAACAACTGTGCTATCCATATACCTATATCTGTTCCAATGTAGCATCCTCCTACTCTCACTTGCATAAACAATTAAGATCTGCCTTATTACGTTTTTTTCTGGGAAGAAACAGAACCATAAAAGAATGGAGGTACTACAATGTACATTTGCAGAAGGGGATTGTCATAAGAATCAGATTTAGAGCCTGATACCAGGCAAACCAGTTGCAATGTGCACCAAAATAGTTCGGGGATGAGAACAGTATAGACAAAGATCTCCTAGGGGGCCTGCTAATAAATGTCGAGCTACTTGCTAGTGTGTTTACACAACTAGTAAAAAGAGTGAGGTGCCATACCTGATAGACATGACGATACAGGCTAGTAGAAGTTCCGATGAAACTAGTCGAGATGTTAACTTAAACACAACTCCCAGGCTGGACACTCCCACATTTTGCACAGCTAGATAGAAAACTGTGCATGATTAGATGGAAATAGGGTGAGGATGCGAACCAGCAGCTGACCGGTATGACACAGGAGCACTGATGTCTCTGGAGGCTTCTCCAACGAGTAGCTCGTGAGCTACTGGTAGCTCTCCCCTTTAAGCACAGCCTGCTAACTTGGAATTGTTGCTTGGTTAAAGTAATATATGAATTCCAAAATTGGCAATGTGTATTTGAGACAAAATTGTGTGTATTTTCAAGATTCATTGGTTGGCTTTTGCAGGAAAATGGCTGGATTTCCAAAATATATTCAACGCTCATATTTGAATGATAGCATTTTGTCTAACATGTTCACTATTACAACACTAATAGTATCAGTAGCTCCGGATGGTTTTCATTGAACTAAAGTAGCTCTTTACAAGACTATATAAAACTAGTCCAATCGATGTTGCTAAACCTCAATTAAAATCACTTTGAAAAAGAGAGCGGTCTACGATTCGCAATTCACTGATAAAATGTGGGAGGAATCCCGTAAGCTCATATCACAAGCATCCAGAAAAGCAGGATTTCAGCTCAAACAATTACATTTCCTGCACAGAATATATATCACTCCAGCAATGCTGCCTAAAATAGACCTCACAATCAACTGTCCCAAATCAAGGAGATGGAAGCTACTTTTTGTCACTTAACATGAGACTGTTCAATGCTGAATAGTTACTGGAAAACCGTTTTACGAATTTAAAGAATACATAAATTCAGTGATTATATTACAGCCACATACATACCTCTTAGGTGTAGGCGATTATAATCTAAAATAAAATAAAACAAGTTTATACACTTCACACTCCTCGCAAAAGACAAGTAGTAATACAATGGATTAGTCCCTAACGTCAAAGAGTAGATGATTGGATTAAAGGCGTAAGGGAATGGCCAATAGAAGAAGAAATACCAATGAAGCTAACAAGAACAGATGGCAAGTTGCCAGTGGACCTAGATACATGGTGCATGATTGTAAAAAAAGAAATCCTCACCACCCTGATGTACATACAACTCCACACTAGATGGGAAATAAAACAAAACTTCAGTCTGGTTTTAATTTTGATTCATAACGTTAACACTGACTGATGTACTACTGCTAACATACATGTTGAAATATAAGTGTTCTAATCTGCATAATAATGTATAATGATCCCAACTGTAAATATTCATAAAAATGGAAAACATACATACAAATGTTTAAAAAATCTGTACAGAAGAAATATTATGTTGATCCAGAAATATTCCAGCTTAAATAAAAGTACGTTGGAAACACGTTTTCACAGAGAAATCTTCCTAGACAATTTGTATTAAACCTCAAGTCAAAAGTCAAAAAGTTTTTTATTTGCTTTGGTACTCTACTGAGGACCACAAATTTGAAAACATTTACAGAAAAATAAACGTATACATCAATATAGTATTAAAAAAGATTTTAAAAATTTATAGAAATTATAACAAACCCATTCATCTGTCGGTTGTTTACATAATGATAATAAACTATTTACTGAAGTAATGTTGCATTTCTGATATATCGGCTGAAGATATCTTATCCGCGCTTTAACTACGCTTGCGTGAGGACAAACAAATAGGATGTGCACAATATCTTGATCACCGCCTAAACAAAGATTACATATAGGGGAGTCTCCTGTTGACCATTTAGATGTAAAGGCAGAAACAGGTAAGATGCCTAAGCGCAACATAGTTATGGACCTTCTTGCTCCGTGTGTAAGACAAAGCCCCAAATATGGCCGTGGTTGCTTATATTCCAATGACTCTATGAAGATTTTATATGTAGATAACTTACTACAATGCATAAAGTCGAGATCATAGCTTAACCTTGGAGTAAAGCATTTCAAAAAGAGTTTTAACTGAGATTTTGTCCAGGATAACAGAATATCTTTAGTAAGGTTTGCTATTTTAAATGCTTCGGACATATTCTTGGAAAAGTTAAGATGTCGAGAGTCTGATTTAAATATCTCAGTCTTTAACAAGAATCTCAGTGTTCCTTCTTTTGCATGCAAGATGTTATAGGCCCAACGGATGACATTTGCCACAGCTGTGGCATACGAGCTTGTTAATGCAAATTCCAGTCTGATAGCCTGCACAGATGTTGATGTAGAAACCTTTAGTATTCTTTTCAAAATCTTTCCTTCTGTTATATTCATAAACGACCATTGACTTATTGGTAAGTGTTCTGTTGCATATGACAGGACCGAGGGTATTTTTACTTTATACACTTTAAGCAGAGAGGAAAAATGCCTATTTCCTGTGGCAGTATACAATCTAGAAAGTGCCCCAGCATGGATCTCAGATTTGTTCTTTAGATTGTTTATTTGTTTAATATTTTTTTAATTCTTTGTAAAAATCCTCCCAAGGTAGGTATATTCTTCCACTTCCTCTACTTTTATCCCATCAAGATTCCAGATGTACTTGGCACTATTTTTCCGGCCAGAGAACGCTACCACTTTAGTTTTCATTAAATTAGGAATTAAAAAATGATCCTTTGAATAAACGTTTAAGGAATCCAGTAAATTTTGGAGGCCAAAAGGTGTGAGGTCTAACATAACTATGTCATCTGCATACAACAATGCATGTATCCTCTGAGAAGCAACCTTTGGGGGCAAGCTGGTGCATTGTTGTAGGTATGATGGTAAATCGCTCAAATATAGCGAGAATAAAATTGGTGCAAGAAGGCATCCTTGCTTAAGACCATTCAAAGTATTGATCGGTTTCGTCAAACCCTTTTCACTTCCCATTTGTACTTGGGACCAGGTATTAGTATGTAACATAATTATAAGTTGCAATAAGTTTTCAGAAATCCCCAGCTTTCTCAATTTTTTCCATAAAGTTAACCTATCAACGCGATCAAACGCGGTGGAATAGTCTATAAATGCAGCATACACTGGTTGTGATTTCCTCTCAATGTATTTGTCAAGTATAGTCTGGAGAATTGAGATGTAATCTGTTACTGAGTGATTAGGACGAAATCCAGCTTGATACATCGGAATTATTCCCTGCGAAAAGCACCAGTCTTTTAATCTATCCAGTACCTCCGCAGCGAAGATTTTGCCTGTAGCGTCCATTAATGCAATTTGGCGGTAGTTACTAGCAATGTTTTGATTCCCTTTTTTATGTATGGGGATTATAGTACTTCCCTGCCATGATTTTGGTATTCTCCTGGTACAAAAGATAAAATTAAACAATGAAGTTAACATCTGACTCCATTCTTTGGGATTGGATTGCAAAACTTTGATTGGTATCAGTTACATAACATTGTAAATACATGTTTGTGTTGTACATAAGGTCTAAAAAATGAAAATGTTGATTTAAATAATTTTCTAAAAAAAGTCGAAAAATGAATAATTGACTCAAAGAAAATCAAAATAAAAAGTGACTATTTGCACAAGAAACATTGGTTTCAAGTCAGATGTTCTAGCCTAAATAGTTCAGGCAAAAGAGAAATTGCAGCAGCACGTGCACTCCGTTTTGTTTATCAGTAGCTTGTGGCAAGCTGTGCTGTTGGGTGCCCAGACCCAGTGGTGGTATTAGTGGTTTAGTTGCAGGCGGCTGCCTGTGTGGTCTTCCTATCCCTAGAGGATATACAAGGATTCATGTTTATTGTATTGGTGTCACACAGTAACTAAGGTTCTGCGTCGGCAAGTGTTTCACGTTGAGAGAGACCCTGTGTGTGTATAAGTTGAGAGAGTATGAGTGAAGAAGATACATTTGCGTACAGTGAGGAACACATTAAGAATTTACTTGCTGACCCCCCTCTATTCGCCTCTGCATCTCTGAGTGTCTCTGCACAGAACCAGAACGAGGTAGACAAATTAACAAGACTTAAGAAAAAGCAAATACGTACAGACCTCCATGGTCACTTCTTGCTTCAGCATTTAAGAGGAGGTACTATACCAGTGGGATTACAGATCAAAAACGTACCTGTAATCTTCACGGAAGATCAAATTTATAAAAAAGGATACAGTTTCATAGAAACGAAATGTAGTCGCGACCTAATGGTGCTAACAATAGAAACAGCCCAGAGACTTTCCAAAACACAATTAGAAGAAATTGTGGCCCTGGAAACAGCCATCTCTACAAACCAGTTAATTACCGATGCCAAATCACTATTAGAAAAAGTACAGAAGGATATAGGGGAATTCAAGGATTATACAATTAACCAAAAAACATCACAATTTGAGAAAGACAAAAGGAATTTCAACCTCGACAAAGTATACCCTTTCCTCCAACCTGATTTCTATACAAGATCGGACTCTAGGAAGTATTTGCAAGATTATCAAGGCCGGTCCTTTAACAAATTTATCACTTTCTCGGATACGTCATCGTCCGGGAGTGGAAGTGACGGGGAAAATCCAGCACCCCAAAGGAACAACAATAGAAGAGGCGGTTTTCAACCAGCCCAGGGTTTTCAACAACAACAACAGGGTGGTTTTTTAGGGAGAGGCCAACCAAAACCGCGTGGAAAGACCAGATTTGCACCACAACCATGGGAAATGTCGACACGACGAAACAACTACAAGAATTAGCCCCCTCACCTATATTCAATCTATCGAAAAAGATTTTAACATTGGAAGAAAGGAAGGTGTTGGAAAAAGGACTTTCATTTGTCCCCACTAAAAACACAGATTTTGTGAAACTCAAAACAGAAGTCATCGAATTCTGTCGTAAAGTCAGGCTAAAAACCTTTTTTGCTGAGAATATGTACCAACCCACAGTAGAAACCACCGGACTGCGAAAAAAATCATCCTTCTGCCCACCAGCTAATAAAATCCCGAAAGAGGTCATTACCTTTGAACGTTCCATTTTATCTGCAGTGACGGAAATGGAAAAAAATAAAAAATGGATTAAACATAATCTATCCAAAGGAGAGGCACAAGCACTAACAAATTTAAAATCAGACCCCTCGGTCATCTTTAAACAGGCGGACAAGGGTGGCTCAATAATCATTTGGGACAAAGAACTCTACATCGCAGAAGTCAAAAGACAATTAAACGACGAATCCTGCTACCGCAAAATCAAGAAAGATCCAACACCAGATCTTAAAAATGAACTATATAAAATAATCGATGAGGGATCAGAACAGGGCTTCCTTGGAAAAAAGGAAACTGAATATCTAAAGACACAACACCCGAGAATACCACTCTTTTATGTACTTCCGAAAGTTCATAAAAACGAAAAGACTCCCCCCGGGAAGACCAATAGTTTCAGGGTGCGAATCCCTACTGGAACCCATCTCCAAGTTTGTGGACTTTTTTCTAAAACCACTAGTCCAGCAAGTTAAGTCCTACATACAAGACACGACGGACTTTATTAATAAATTAACAACGATCACATTTAATAAAGATTCAGACTGGATGGTAACCATGGATATCACATCCCTATACACCCAGATCCCACAAGACGAAGGCATCAATGTCTTAGAACTCTTTCTCAACGAAAGACCAAGACCACATAAGATACCAACAAATTTCATCCTTCAGTTGGCCTCGTTCGCTCTTAAAAAGAATTATTTCTCTTTCAATGGGGAATTCTTCTTTCAAGTAGGAGGAGTGGCTATGGGTTGTCCCTTTGCTCCCGAATTTGCCATACTTTTCATGTCGAAATATGAAGAAATGTTCGTATATACCAACAACCCTTACATTCAATGGATATCCCACTGGTGTCGGTTCATCGACGACATTTTCTTCGTGTGGTCAGGCCCAGAAGACGAATTGATTAAGTTCCACGACTGGATTAACAACAGACTCCCAGCAATTACTTTCAGCATGGATCATTCACAAAACAAAATGCCATTCCTGGATGTCGAAGTGTATCCATCTGAAGGGGGACTAATAACCACACTATATAAAAAACCTACAGACCGCAACAAGGCATTGCATTTTCGAAGTAATCATCCGCGCAGCCTGAAGGAGAATCTCCCTTACGGGCAATTTCTAAGAATAAAACGTAATTGTCAAACTAAAGAAGAATATCAGCGACATGCGAGTATTTTGACATCAAACCTACAACAACGTGGATACCCGAAAAAACTACTGAATAAATCAAGAAAAAGAGCGTGGTGGACTCCACGGGACACCCTATTGGAAAGAAGAACGAAAAAGGAAAATGACAGGATGGTCTTCGTATCTACCTTCTGTCCCAATTCTAACGCTTTAAAAAAGATCGTCAAGCAAAATTGGCACCTGCTACGCAATTTAGATCAAGCATTCAAAAATGAACCACTTTTTGCGTTCAAGAAAAATTGCAGTTTGGCAAATCAGTTAGTACGGGCAGCACTACCACAGGAACAAAATTCCAACTTACGGACCATGCTCCAATTACCACCGATTCAAGGCCACCACAGATGTGGCACTTGCTCATGCTGTGACACTACAAAAGAAGGGTCTGTGTTCTCCCATAAGCAGATCAGTTGGAAACACAAGCGATTCTCGAATTGCAAATCACGGAATGTGATATATGGCATTCAATGCCCATGCAACTTAGTCTACATCGGCAAAACCAACCAAGAAATACGTGTAAGAATACAACAACACAAATCCCGAATTAAGAATAATGTCATAACAGCGCCATTGGTGAACCACTGGCGGGAAAAGCAACACAAGGAAAATGACCTCATCTGGACGGTAATAGCGAAAGTGGAGAATGATGCAAGAGGAGGTGACTTGGACGCTAAACTAACCAGAATGGAGGCTATGTTAATCTTGAAATTTGACACTGCAGTATCTGGACTTAATGAACTATCCGAGATATTCAATCTCTGAATGAGCACCCAGCGTTTCCCCGAAAATGAGTGACCTCAGAACAAATCACTACCTGGATCAGAATGCCCTGACTACAGACAGTTAGTAAACCCATTTTTATCCACTTCAGAACACACTGTTCATGACAACCCCAGAAACAGACTCAGGATAATATCTGTTGTGCACCCCTTAGCCATTGCTCCATTAATGCTAACAGCAATTCAGCAGTATATTATAACATGACCACCAATTACCAGAATGCAACATAAATGCCTACCGGGCCGGTAGAAGCCTAATTCTCAAACACCATAAAATCTTGAACATACCCACGTTTTGCGCTAAAAATCAAATACAAAAACGCACAGACCTTTCAAATTATACCATTTGATATGCACAAATGGTTTTACATTTGGCTCGCAAGCGCTTATGAAAGGGGCGATGAAACTACACAGCCCATGATCCTTTGCGAACCAGGAAACACGCAGATCGAGTAAGACGGCAGTGAACGAGGAAGACGGTACTACAAACCGGCCTCGCCCGATCCAAGTAAGAATCTAGTTGCAACAATTACAAACTAGAGAACGTGCCGGTACATAACAAAGCGCACGCAGTAATCCGCGCTTGTCCTTTTGTTTAGGAGGACGAAGGCTCAGAACCCCACGGCCCGCCAAGCCAGCCCTTCACACAAGGTAAGCTCAGTCCCTGAGCACCTATTGCAAAACAGTGGGAAACAAAACTTGACAGCACATTAATTTGCCCCCACTCGCTCGTTCTATTTCAGAGGAGGGAAGAAATCGAGCAGCTAACACAACAACACACAATAAAAGGTCCGTCCAACAAGTAAGTCACAGTCGAATGGTGACTGAATGGGTTTCTGCAAGAAGTAGATATGGATGTGAGGCTAAAACGTTCCAATATATTTTTCTAGGTCCACTTTTTTCGACGGGAAGAATTGAACCCATAATGGTCTCTTGAAAACAGAGAGGTAAGAGGAGGAGGCTTGTAGTGGAGGTGAGGGCAGCATCACATTAAGAATAGATTTGAAACCCACATCTTTTTTCTCCCACAGACTACGGTCCTGATGAGAACTCGTTAGAGACACGAGTTCGAAACGCGTAGACTGGAAAAGCCCCCAAAAAATCCAAAGTGACAACAAATTGTAGAAATTATCATTACTGTGTTTAATTTTGATAAGGCTTTTGTTGTAACATTTCGTTTGTTTCAACTGAAAATAATTGATATATTTTCTCCTTTGTTTGTCTGTTCTTGTAAGTGTTGTAATATAGTGTTTTGTATGAAAGTGGTATGCTTGTTGTTTGAAAGATGAAAAGTGGTTATATAACATTGTAAATACATGTTTGTGTTGTACATAAGGTCTAAAAAATGAAAATGTTGATTTAAATAATTTTCTAAAAAAAGTCGAAAAATGAATAATTGACTCAAAGAAAATCAAAATAAAAAGTGACTATTTGCACAAGAAACATTGGTTTCAAGTCAGATGTTCTAGCCTAAATAGTTCAGGCAAAAGAGAAATTGCAGCAGCACGTGCACTCAGTTTTGTTTATCAGTAGCTTGTGGCAAGCTGTGCTGTTGGGTGCCCAGACCCAGTGGTGGTATTAGTGGTATCAGATCAGGGCCTGACGCAGAAGTATTTCTCGCTTTTCTAATGTGTGTTTCAATAGAAAAGGCTGTAGTTTTTTCAATTAATAATAGTTTATTTTCCGTGCGAATTTCAGCAGCATTACTTTCGACTTCAGTTAAGTTTGCTTTGTATAGGTCAATTAGATAGGCTTCCCATTCCTAAAATGGTACTGGTATGGCATATAATTTCTTTTTAGTCCCAGTTATTTTGGCTATCATAGACCAATATTTTCTTTGATTATATTGTTTTGCCGCCTCGTGAATGTCCACCCAATTTTTGTCCTGTAGCCTTCTCTTTTTGCTATTCTTTTCTCTTCTTTGTTGGTTTTTTAATTTATTTATCTCTTGTTGTATTGTGGGTGAATAATTTAAAAATTGCCCTCGTATAAGTTTGTTGAGTTTCCTCCTATTGGTATTTTCGTCGGAGGTCTTATACGTTTTGTTTTTACGTGGTTTTTCCCTGTTAAGCAGAGTTCTTTTAAGATTTGTCATAATACATTCGAAATTTATTATTTGATCTTCCGAATGTTTTTTTGTTAAAAGATTGTTTTGTAAGATCTTTCCATTTATATAGTCTATGGTCCCAGAGTTCCAAAAGATTCGCCTCTGTTTTTTATTAATTTCAATATTCCCATTAAGGTACATAGTTGGATTCAACGGAGAAGATTTTAGCGACCACCCAGTATTTAAACAGAGAAGCGCATGGTCACTATCTTCTGTGAAATTAATTTTCAAGTGTTGGAATGTGTCTGCTATTTCTATATTACATATTAGATAATCAATAATTGTATTAAACCTATATTTGAATCTGTGAGTGATATGTTATACGTGAAACAGTAGATGGGTTATTGGAAACTATCCTAATTAAAACCTTTCTGGGATTCACAGAGAGATCGGCACACAATGTTCAAGGACCACTGTACATTATAAATGCCATAGCCACAGTCAACAATGAACTTTTTGGGCTTTCTTTATCATCCTGTGAATCATCCATACTAATGTCTGGTCTGGAAGCCAGAGCAACCTCAGACAGTCTGCACGCCGTCCTCTATTCAGCCACAGCTGGATTTCACCTTCTCATATTTCAGGTTCCACAGAACACATCACAGCAGAATTATAACATTACTTACAGCTGTGAGTCCCCGAACACTCTAATCATTCATGGTCTAACCAACTATTTTCGCTTACAGCATCACATCTTTGCAGATGGATCAGTGAAACAATTGGGAACCTAAGAAACACTACGGATGACACCGCATCAGTGCATTGAGATCGTTCCTCCATCATTCACTCTGTTCGGGTCACATCTCCCTGTTCTCAGTGTGGAGTCAGCATATGGTATTGAATTCCATCAGGGTTACTTAGCTAAATCCTGCCTGAAAACTTACCTATGTTAAACAAGAGAAAGGCGTTAAGTGATGCATCAGACCCAGACTTTGCCAGGACTTAAGGCATTGTAGTCATGTAGAGTTGTGCAGAGCGATTACCAGCCATGTGAGCCTCTGGATCCCTCTTCCGCATTCAGAGACGCACGAGGCACACTGTTGACACCAGTGGGAGCCTTAGCTGGTTCTGCGATGAAAACCCTTTACCTGGCTAACTCTGCGCCTGTAAGCCGCCAAGCTATAGTGTCAGCTGAGCCCTCTCTATTTATGGTGGCACAAGTGTCAGCTTGTTTCTCAACCTGGGACCAATGTACAAGGCACGGTAGGTTTAAGAAGGAAAACCAAAATCAGACAGTTACCTCAAGGCACAGTAGGGAAATGGGAAGAGAAATTCCCTGCATAACAGAGTCACTGATATTAAAAAAGAAAACTGTGCTTTGGAAGTTTGATTCTGAAAAACAAAACTTTGCTGAGTGGGGCCAAAACCGCATGATTTCCACTTGTCAAAGTGTTCTGCCTTCACAGCCACCACTGCTCCAATGGTTGTTCTGAATCTCAAAATGTTGCAGAAGGGCTTTGTTGTAATTTGGAATCTTCCCACTTGGTACCTCCCTCCTCCCCTCCCCTCTATTGTTAAGTAGAATGTTCCCACTGAGGGTTCTGAAGTGTGCCTTAGAATGTTGACACATTCTTGTGAGGCATGCTGGCTGCGACAGGAGTGGAGCAGTGGAGACGGTGAATAAAGCCTAACTGAACCCACATGGGAGTTTGTTCTTCTTCCGCCTGCAGACCATCTTTGTAACAGGTTTCCACCAGAGGAGCACAGGCCATGGCCTCCTCTGATCTTCTTGGCTGACAGGCCACCTGCCGAGGTTTAAATGACTGAGGTATTGCAAAAAACTAAAAAATATATTTTTCAATTTAAAAAATGTTGAATGAAAAGTGAGGGAAGGTCTAAGTAGCTCTGCAACGTGCATCTGTAAGGCAAGAAAAAAGAAACTGTCTCCACTACTGCTTGTGACATATAATATTGGAATCACTACATCAGCTCCATTTGAGTTTGCAGCTACGCAACAGGAGTGGATCCAGGCCACCTGTTAATTGCTAAAAGAAAAAAATTCTATATCCAGTCAACCACCTAAAAAGGGTTCATGTAAGGAATGCATGGGACAAATATCACATCTAAAAGGTAGTTCTTCCATTAGGAAAATGAGCTGTGAGTGAATGTTCTCTATGTTTTGGTAATATTGGACAAATGTACCAATAACCAACTGCTCCCTCATCTACTTCAGCAGGCATGGCAATCATCTGGCAGCTGTGTGTGGCAGTAGTTTGTGCTTGGATGACGATATAGTTCAATATTGGCTTATCTGAGCAGTGTTTAATATATATATATGGTGTGAGTTTTGCATTAATATTTTCTGTTGTAGGAAGCTGTGTGGTGTGCACTAGTGTTAACTGCTGTTGGCAACATGGTGATGCAGAGCTATCTGGCTCACCATCCTATGTTGTATATGAAAAAGATAACTTAATTAACATGAACATTATTTAAAATAACAGCTATGTGTGCAAGAATTAACGTAAAACTTAAAAATGAGATCAAAATGACATGCATTTTAAATGTGCAAGCAGCATAAGGCAGCCATAGTTATTAGTATAGCAAAAGACACACAATTGATGGACGGAATGCAGAACAAATCAAAACATTCACCCCCAGTCAAGAGATCTGGATAAATCCATAATTCTTTTGCTCAGCATGCCACCCCAGTTTAGACCTGGTCATATGCAAATCAGTCTTCATGGATTTAGGCCCAGATCTTTGTACTGGGGTGAATGTATGACATTGTTCTGCATGCGGTGATGGATTAAACCCAGATCTTTTGACTGGGTGTGAGTGTTTGATTGATTCAGATGCTCCGTCCATCACCACCCCCTTTTGTACCGCTTTTGGCCGCCATAAGTGTGGCAGGGTATGCTCAGACGTGAGTCCCTTGCTCACTTTGCCACTGGATTCAAGCAAGCCGGGCTGAAGACGGCTGGAATGCCAGAAACCGGTCCTCGGAAGCTTGTTTCCGGTCCAGGGAAGACATGGCTTGGCAGTTCGGGCTGGACTGTTCCCATGAGGCACAGAGTCAGACTGATTTGCATATAGCCATGTCTGAACTGGGGTGGCAGAGTGGGCTAAAGAACGGTGATGTATTAAACCCAGATATTTTGACTGGGTGTGAGTGTGTGATTGATTCAGATGCTCCGTCCATCCCCACCCCCTTTTGTACCATTGTTCTGCATTCTGTCCATCAAAAGTTCTTTTTGCATTTGTCACCCTGGGACGGTTATGCCCAGACCTGGGTCCTATGCTCTCCATGCAATTGGAATCAAGCTATCCTGGCTGACAAGGGCTGAAAGCCCGAAACCGGTCCTAGGATGCTTGCTTCCAGTCCAGGGAGGACCTGGCCTGGCAGTTTGGGTTGGACTGTTCCCATTGAACGCAGGGTTAAGACTGATTTGCATATGGCTGGGTCCAAACTGGAATTGCATAGTGAGCAAAAAACCGAAGATTTTGCTATATGTGGCACTGCTACATGTAGAACACAAACATGTAACCATTCTTTTAATGAGATATTTAACGTGCAGAAAAACGTTTTGCAAAAAATCTTCATAACATAGAACTTTTTCCTGCACGTTTAATTGCTCCCACTTAACAAAATGACTGTATTTTTCAGGTATAAGTATGACACTGTGTCTAGCTGCTACTGGGAGCAAGATGCCTGCTGTGTGTAAATGTCCTGTAGACATGGTGCCCTATTTACTTTTTTTTCAGAATAAAATGGGCTATTTATTCAAGTATAGCTGGAGTGACCCTAGGGAACCCTTCACCTGCAACATTTTTTTATGCAATATTACGATGGCGGGGGGACCCCAGCGGACGGAAAGACCGTCTGCTGGTTTTCCGCCTGTCGACGAGTCGACCGGGTAGAAAAGGGGCTGAATAGGGTGACGGTGTCTGCAAGACACCTCCATCCATATTACAATACAGGCGGAAAAGTGCCTTTCCTTTTTTTAAAAAATATTTTTATTTAGTGCATGATTACACTGTTGCAAATTGCGCATCACTTTTCAATCGATTTTCAAACAATTTAGGAGTACAGAGCATGCGTGTATTGTATCACCTCACGTAAGTTACATATACAATTAAATAAGTTATATGTTGTAAATGAGAATTAATATTAAATCAGCAATTGTTCATCATGCACACATTTATTAATTTTATACCCCCACCCCCACCCCTTCCACATCTTTATAAACATTTTGAAAACAAAAAAGCAAGGAAAAACTGGATTATCTCTCAAGCCATTTCGTCAAAGGTTCCCAGATATTTAACCCTTTCTTGCAGGACCGTACGCCTCTTTTTCCACAGATGGCCTTTTCAAAATTATAGTTTGCCACCAATTGTGTAAGCCATTGGTGGTACCCTGGGGGTGATGGATCGAGTCAGGCTGAGGCAAGGCAAAGTCGGTATATTGCCATGGCAATGAAAATCAAATACTCTCCAGGCTTGCCTTGAAGCTCCTGATCTACCCCTAGGCAGATCAGGGAGGGAGAAAGAAGAACGTCCTACCTAACACTTCTTTAAAAAAGTTTGCAATCTCAAGTTTTAGCTTGCTTAATACATCACAAAAGGCGAACATGTGATTGAGGTCTGCCTGATACTGGGAACATCTTGGGCAAAAAGTCCTTCTCCCCGCCCCCCATTTTGCGATCTTATTCGGAGTAAAGTTCAGTTAGAAGCAGGATTTATAGTACTGGGCTTGAAGTCGCGCTGGAATTAGCAAACTTTGTGCTAACTCTGTTGAGTGGAAAAATAGGTCTTCTGAAATATCAATTTCCTCTTTCCACTTCCTGGCTCGCGTTGCTAAATCATCCGGCATTAATATATTAAAAGAGTTATACACGGTTCCAATAGATGGATGATTCATTCTTAAATTATCAATAATGGAATTGTTGATAAATCCTGCTGGACCGCCGCACTTTCTCCTTAAAAAATCACATACTTTCAGGTATTTATAGAAATCTTTCCAGTCTAGTTTGTATCGTTCTTTAAGATTCTCAAAAGAAACTATATCAGATAGGGAGTATAAATCCCCTAGTTTGGACAGGCCCTTATTTTGCCACTTTTTGAGTAATGAGTAATTGAAGATATCGGGCAGGTTTGGGTTGTTATACATTGGTGTGAAGCAGTTCAGACGACCCAGACCTAACATTTTGCAAACCGCTGTCATACTTGTGAACCCGGCAGCCAGCGTCTTAAAATCTAGCTTCCTATAATGGGAGTCCTTTAAGAACCGCCAGATCCACCCCATGCATCTTTACCCATTATGAGTTCTATAGGCGTGGGTATTTCTCCCAGAAGATTATCTGTAGCATTATCCAATAAAAGGGTAAGGTTGTCCAAAAGAGAGGTTGCCCAATAATAAAGTCCTATGTTTGGGAGAGCCAGCCCCCCCTTTTCCTTTGGTAGAGAAAGACATTTATAAGCTCTTCTGGGTTTTTAATTAGCCCATATAAATCGTGATAAGAGGTCTTCAATCCCTTTTAGACACATCTTACTAAATTCTAACGGAATTGCTCTTATAAAATACAAAGATTTGGGAAAGAAAAGCATTTTGATTAAATTGCATCTCCCTATTATGGAAAGATGCAGATTATGTAGTCGGTCAATCTGGGTTTGATTTTATCAATCAAGGGATCAATATTACACTCAACTATCTTCTCAAAGGTGGCCATAACTTCCATTTCAAGATACGTAGCCTTTTCAACCTTTCTTGTGTCCTCACCCATGTCAAAATTCTTACAGATTATCTGGGTTTTGGATCTGTTAAGGGAGTATCCAGACAAGCTTCCAAACCTAGCCGCCTCTAATTCGACCTCAGGCATAACTATTTCAAGATTGACAGTCGCCAAGGCAATATCGTCGGCATAGGCCAGAACTTTAGTTTCCCACCCATGTGAAATAATGGGACTGATTTTCGGATTGCTTTGCAACATGCGTAAAAAAGAGTCTATGTACAGTGCGAACAGGAGAGTGAACTCAGGCATCCCTGGCGGGTACCTCTAGTTATTTTAAAAGTTTCGGGTACTGCGCCATTTAAAAATAATCTTGTGGTGGGTTGATAATACAGCATGTGTATAAATCCCTGACCTATCCCAACCCTTGACAGGGTCTCCCAGAAAAAAAGCCAGGAAACCCTGTCAAAGGTCTTCTCTGCATCGAGTAGAATAAGTGCCATTGGATCTCCAGAGATGTGGGCAGCATCGAACAAAGAAATGGTTCTCCTAACATGGTCCACCGTACCGCGTCACGGTATAAATCCATGCTGCCCAGGAGATATAACTTTGTGTATTACCCCAGCTAATCGAACCGCCAAAATTTTAGAATAAATGTTGCTGTCCGCATTTATCAGGGTTATGGGGCAGTAAGAGGCGGAATCGAGTGCCGATTTATGCTTTTTCAGGAATATAATGATTTTAACTTGCGACCAAGACTCAGGTGGTTTCCCCCCTTAAACACATGAGCGAATAGCTGTAGCATAATCTCCTTTAATTTCGTACAAAAGCTTTCATGAAATTCACCTGGAATATCATCCAACCCAGTGGCTTTATTATTAGGAAGACCATTAATGCAGAGCAAAGTGTCAATCCATTGGAGGGGCTCATTGAGTTGAGCCTGGTCCCCTTGCGATAGTTGCACCGCTGGAATTTGGTTTAAGTAGTTAGCAATATCATCTAAATGAGCCGTGGTCGTCTCAAAATATAGGTCTTGATAATAGGCAAGAAACTCCTTACGAATGCCTTCTAGATCTGAAACTACTTCTTGCGAGGTGTTTTTGACAGCTGTAATAATGTTCCTAGTAGCTTTTTGTCTTGCACTAATCGCGAGGTGGTGTCCAACCTGCTCACAGCATTCATATACCCCCCTCTTCCAGATTTCTAGTCTGTCAGCTGCTCTTTTAGCGATTACCCCCATGACGGCCAACTTTGCTGATATTATTCTTGCACACGCTTCCGCTGAGTAATCTCCTTCCCTAAGAATGGTGACTAGGTTTTCTTCAGCCTCAGTCAGCCGAAGTTGCAATTTATCCAATTGTTGACGCTTTTCTCTATTTAGGGTGAGTGAAAAGCTAAGTGTCTCTCCTCTAATTGCTGCTTTTAGTGCATCCCAAACCACCTAAATCCCTGTGCTACCTAGAATATCCTAAATGAATTGTGGGGTCCAGCGTTTCATATGATTGGATCGTTTAAAAGAAGGGATCACTCAAAAGTCCATATAGCATAATCTCTATTGGCCACTGTTGCCCCCCTTATTTCCACCACTAAAGGATTGTGATCTGCCACAATGCGTGGGGTCTTTTCTATTGAGCACTCATGAAGAATGGGCTGAGATGCAAAGACATAATCTAGTCTCACCATCTTATTATGCGGGAAAGAATAGAAGGTAAGGCCAGAATCAGTGGGGTGTTGTGAGTGCCAAATATCGGTGAGTGCTTGTTCCCTACATAAGGTCCTTAAAATTTTTTGCTTTTTGTCCATTATATGTCCAGTTTTGATCTAGGGTTATGCTCTTGTCTGCTGGCAGGTTAATATTAAAATCGCCGCAGATAACTAAAGGTAGCGGCCATTCGGCCAATTCATTATTCATAAAATCAAAAATTGCCGAGTCATCTGCGGTGCTGCCATATACGGTACATACAGTGAGTGAGTCCCCATTTTCCCTTCGGCATACTGTGATAACCCACCTTCCATTTGGATCAGTTAATGTACGTGTAAATTGAAGTGAGCGTTTCGCAGATTAAATTGCCACCCCTCGTATCCTAGCATTTTGAGTAGTGGCTCCTACTACTGTAAAGCCAAGCGAGTCTAGTAAGTAAATTTGCGTCCTTTCTATATGTTTCCTGAAAACACAGGATATCAGCTTTAAGTAGCCAAAGTGCTACGCCCGTATTACTTCATTTCTTGATATCGTTAAGGCCACACACATTGATTGTCGCTATGCTTAATTTTGTCATTTAAGTGTAGCTAAGTTTACCCAAACTCACTCACTCAACACAAAAATTCAAAAAGAGCAAAGGCGAAAAAAGCAACAAAAAAAATAGAAAGATCTGAGATAGCCCTCTTGATGCCAGCCCCTTCCCCTTCCCCTGGCCCTACCCCATCCCCCATGGATTCCCTCCACCAACCACTGAGGCTACCTGGTTCAGCAAGAACCAGGATGAGGACATCTGGGCAATCAGAGTCCCGTGCCCCCTCCCCTGGTCTGACCCCTGTGCTACCAGTCCATTTTATCTATGCAGAATTAAATTTATAGCCATTGACCTTGCTTAGGTGTCCCCTGTTTAAGGCATTATAGCACAACATTTTTAAGTTTTTAAGAAATGTTGTCCTTGGCTCTGTCTCTATCTATGCAGAATCAATTCAAGCCTCCGTTTAAATCCTTAAAGCACAAGACTGGATGATTCAGTCCTTGGTTCTGTCTCTTCTAGACTCTGTGATCTCCTACAGATAGGCTTGGGCCTGGATTTCGGAAGTAATGCTGCGCGCATCCCCATTAAAGATGATTTTTAGGTGTGCCAGATTCTGGAAGTATACCGTTGCCCCAATTTGTTGAAAAGGGGCAAAGTGTTGCCTCATCATCCATCTGCGCTCAACTGTGGCATGGGCAAAATCAGGCCTACTAAAAAAAGTAACGCCACTAAATTCCCTCTTGCTGGTGGGTCTTGCTAAATCAAAGAGTCTGGCTTAGAAGAAAATTGCCAAAATATACTAGCATTGTGAGAGGATATTGCGCCCAAGACAAAGGACGTTTAGAAGGAGTTAGTGGGAAGCGGTGAACGCGTTGTATCTCCTTATCCCACTCCCAGGATTGCAGCTCTGGAAATGCGCCTTTAAAAAGTGTAATCATATAAGCCCTGGGATTGCTCCCTTCCACACCTTCGGGAACCCCCAGAATGCGAAGATTATTGCGTCGCGATCTGTTCTCCTGTTCCTCGATCATCAGCATTAAATTTTTTACTAAGCCGTCATGCTCATCCCCCTGCACTTTAAGGGAGGAGACGCCCTTTTCCAGATTTTCAGTGCGCACTTCGACCGATGACATTCTATTAGCTATCTCAGTACAGGTTCTGCCCACTTTCCTTATTGCGCTCTGTAGTTTCTGAATGGCGTGTTAGTTTTTTCAGTTGGCCATCTTAGCCGCTTCTTGAAAGCTCTTGATTGAGTGCAAGACTTCGGCAAGGTAAGGCTCCTCCTTATTTCTGGGGTTTCCAGAGTTTCCACTTCTCCAATCACCCATGGTTGAGAGGTTACTGCCTGAGCATACTGCTTGATCTGAGGGCGTCGCAAACTAGGAGGATGAGTAGTCCCATCTGAGTTTGGTGTTACTCCCTTGGTCCGTGGTCCCCCCACTCTTGTGTCTGCTTCGTTTTTTTGTTTTCTCCTTTGTTTTTCCAACTTCTTCCTTTGTGCAATGTCTTTCCAAGAGTCCTCTGAATCCTTTGAGCCCGTACCACTTCCCCAGACCTGCCTCTCACCACCAATTGAGGTTGAAATACCAGTCTCGTACTGCTCTGACTCATCCGTAACAGAGATGGGGTTTTCCACGCTGTTGGGGTTTTCTAGCCGTTGGGTTGCAGTGCTCACTGGATTAGCTGGATGCCCCTGTGAAATGGTTTCAATATTTGCACAGATTGAAAGCTCCTTCACACCGTGCTCTGTCCCAGGTGTTCTTGTTTCTAGATTTTGAAGAGAAGTAAGAGGGGCATTCTGAGGGTCATTCTGAATCTGCTCACATCCTACTCTCATATCTGGTTCTGTGGTAGCAACTGTTCCTGCATTTTCCCCAGACGTCGAGATTGTTAAGACCGGTATTGGTGAATTTGCCAGCGTGGGGGTCGCGAGTTCTTGTGAGGCCTCCCCAACCACTGCAAGGGTGGTTAATTTAGGCTGCCGTTCCGGAATCACCACCATAGCAAATTCATTATGCGTCTTTCCACCCACAGCCGGACCAAACATCTTGGATATTGAAGGCTGAGAGTCAGAGATCTGAGCATTTTCAGTGAGCTTGATGTTTATTTTTAGCTTGTAGTCTTTTAGCCTGTTTAGCCATCCTCTCACGCTTTTCTGTGGAGTTCAAATTGTCAGTGTGTTCCCTATTTTTTTAATCGCAGCGTTTCTGGGCGCCTCGGTAGGGATTTTGATCAAGTTTGCTGCACAACTTCAGTCCTTATAGGCGTTGGTAAATGGCTATCTTTAGCTTTGGCGGCTTTCCCTCCCCCTCACCCCGACATCCTTTCTTGCTTTTCTTCAATTGTCGAGGAGTCTTGGAACAATGTAGCATCCACCTTCGGTTTTTATGTTGAAACCCGCTGCTGTTGCTACCTCTAATAGCCGTGTCTGGCAGAGCCTTCAGGAATTTGCAGAATGCCGATAGAGCTGCATTAGGCTGTCGCGTCATTGAAGGCGGCCGCAGGGCGATGCGGAGCGAGGATGTAGGAGATGCTGGAGCAGTGCGGTTTTCTGTTCGATAAGCAGGGGCCAGATGTCTCTTCGCTCATCGCCGCTCCCTATGATCTCTGACCCAAACGAAGACGACGATGGTTGCAGTACCTCAATGCCGGTCCATGCGGTAAGATTTGTCCGACAATGTAAAGTATTTTAGGCGAGGTTTCTTGCCATGGAAGTCTCTCTTTTTAATCTGTTTAGGGGTCGGACTGGCGGAGCAGCATCGGGTAGCTGCTACTCAGACGCCATCTTGCCTCACAGGAGAAGTGCCCTATTTACAACAGAAAAATAAAGCCATTTGTTTAAAAAGGAGGAATGTAAAGTGGAGAAATGTGCTTCGTTAAATATTAAGAATTATTTGGCTTAATTGAAAGTGGAGAAAAATATTGACTCAATGTTTCAAAGAAATATTTGTATCCACATTAAATTTCACCCATCTGAAAAAAATGACAGTATTTTTCAGTTATAAATATGGGGTGTCCACTGGTAGCAAGAGGGCTGCTGTTTGTAAATGCAACACTTTAAAAATGGACTAAGATTAAAATGAGTTGACTTAAACATTACATGAACTCTTCATTTTAATTTTCCCCCATTTAAAAGCATTTAGAAACATTATTTTGTTCCTGAGCTACATTACTGAATTGACAAGGACTTTTATTTAAGAGTTAAATACCTCAGGACTTCAGTCCTGCACCTCTGTGCCCTGGGTCATCAACCTGACTCCAGGACTGCTCATTATCAAGCTGTGCTATCTGCAGCCTGAAGAAATAATGTAAAAAATATGTCCATTAATTTTAAAAAGAAAATATGACATTGTGCTGATTAAAAAATAAATTCTAGGCTGTAAGCTACTCTGGAAGTGTCTGTGAGCTACTAGTAGCTAGCAATCAACTGGTTAGAGACACGTGGCCTAGACAAATTGCAAATGCCAGAGCAAATGTTAACCTGACTCCAGAGATACAAGGAGCTGCAGATGGTTTAACTATGACAGGATTTATTTTGACATCTCAGAATTCACAGATTGTTGTATGGAGACAACCCCAAATGGTTAAAGCACTGAGACTTGGGGAGGGATTGTGTTCAAAACATCAATGGCCTCCATGGTTTGAAGAAGCTGCAGGGATTGAAAATACAGAGAGCCCAGAACCTGAAAAAGAGAGACCATTAAATATCTCCATATTAAAAGTTGAACTGGACAAATCAGTAGGGGATGTTTAGATTTAGAATATTAAATGACATATCAAGAGAAATAACTGATTTACCAGTGTAAATAAATTACAAGACTAGCAGCAATTACACATGATAAGTTGACAGATTTGGCTCAGAAAAGGAGGTTGAGCTTTCTAAATGTTTTCCTTTGCCGAGAAGTTACCGGGTTTAATTAGATGATGCAGTAAATGAAACAATGCGTTCTTCAGGAATGGGGCTGCACATTACCAAATTAATAAAATGTATTAATAAATAGAGCGATTTTGAAATCCCGGATCCAGTTGGAGCTGCCAGGACGTCAGCACTTCGCCCGACCAAAGTAGTTCGGAAGGCAAACACCCGTGTCTTACCGCGAGTGGCGCGGATTCAAGCGCATATTAGCACAACCTTTTTGCAGTTGGGAGGATTGTGTCCCAATGTGCGACCGTACTGGTGTCAATCTTCTTAGGTGTATCTCTACAAGATCACCTGTATAGTTCGTAGTCTCAACTTTAGAAGTAGCAACGTTGATGCCGGTCTGGGATTTTCACGGCCATCACGTGCATGCCATCTGTGGCCTGACCTCGCAGCGATTTGTATCTATTTTCAACAGCACTCATTATTCTGATTTTGACTTGTGCCCTACCGGGTTGGAATTATCACCGGTTCAGGGACTGCACGGACCTTGGAATCAGCCATCAAGCCCTGAAGAGTTGGAGACCACTGTTTCTCTGACAAAACAGAATTGAATTGAATTGAAATTGCACTTGTATAGCGCCATCTACCCGGAGGCCTCGTAGCGCTTATGACTAAAGCTAACTTAGCACAGGCTCGGGCAGAGTAGCGGGATTTGGCAAACAAGTGAGTTTTCAAGGCTTTTCTGAAGGAAAGATGATCGGTGGTTCCTCGAAGGGAGAGGGGGAGGGTGTTCCAGAACTTGGCAGCGGTGTATGAAAAGGAACGACCTCCCCAACGGGCTTTCCTCACTCTGATAGAGGAGGCCAGCTGGAGGGTACTGGAACGAAGGGAACGTGAGGGGACATAGGGGGTGATCAGGGGTTGCAGAATTGCAGGACCAAGGTGGTGGAAGGCTTTATGTAGAGTACACATAGCTTTAAATTGTACTCTGGCCGCTATGGGGAGCCAATGGAGTTCCTCAATGGCGGTCCTTGCGGACTCCCAGCGAGGGAGATTGTAAAGCAGACGGGCCGCACTGTTTTGGGTGACTTGGAGTTTCTGAAGGACATAGGAAGGGGCTCCCATATAGAGGACATTGCCATAGTCCAGGCGAGATAGTATAAGGGCCTGGACTAGAATCCTCCTAGCCTGGAATGGAAGCAGAGGGAGCACCTTCCGTAGCATCCTCATCAGGCCGAAACAGGTGGCTGCGGTCTTTGTGGCTTGGGCTGAGAAGTTCAATGCGGTGTCAAGCCAAACCCCCAAGCTTTTTATTTGAGGTTTGGGAGCGGGAGGCGGGCCCAAACATGGAGGCCAGATGGATGAAAAGACAGAGGGCGAGGGGTTGCCCAATAAGATGACATCTGTCTTCTCCCCGTTGAGTTTTAAACGGGAGGATTGCATCCATCTGGCAACAGCCTCTAGACAGGGACCTAGGGTGTTGGACGATACCTCTGAGTGGTCCAAAGAGACCACCAGTTGGGTATCGTCCGCGTAGGTGACAATACGCACACCGAAGGGCTGGACAATCCTGTCTAGAGGTTCCATGTAAGCATTGAACAGGGTGGGGCTCAGGGATGAGCCCTGAGGAACCCCACACCTAAGAGGATGTTTGGGTGACACTGCCTCGCCCTCAAAGACCTGAAAGAAGCGGTCAGCCAGAAAGGATGTCAACCAGTCCAGCGCCGGGCCCGACACGCCCATGTCTGCCAGACGTTGTAATAGCATGACATGGTTCACCGTGTCGAACGCGGCGCTGAGGTCTAACAAGATGATTGCCACTTTGCCACCCCGGTCCAACACTGCTCTAGCTTCCTCAGTTACGGCCAAGAGGGCTGTTTCGGTCCCATGTAGGGGCCGAAACCCGGTCTGAGAGGCACGTAGGAGACCATTTGACTCCAAAAAGTTCATCAAGATGTTGTTCACGTGCCTCTCGAGTAGTTTACTCAGCCAGGGGAGTAAGGAAATAGGACGATAATTCGCCAGGTTGGATTGGTCAAGATTGGGCTTCTTCAACAGGGCCCTCACCATCGCGCACTTCCAGGAGGGAGGTACGGTTCTTGAGGAGATGGAAGTGTTGAGAACGTCCAATATGACCGGGCGAATTATGTCTATTGCCTTAACAAGGGTCTGAGGGGGAGCTGGGTCATTAGGGGAGCCTGTGGTGACTTTAGAGATGAGTCTATCCAGTGCCAGAGTGTCTAAAGGGGGGATTGCGTCAAGCATACACTGGACGGGGGCTTCAGAGGTGGTAGGCATAGGAAGGTCTAAATCACTGTCAGCATCCCCAAAAGAGGAGTATATAGTCTGAATTTTTCCAGAGAAAAAAACAGCTAGTTCATTGCAGCGGTTTTGGGCACTGTCTGCAGAAGGAAGTTCAATAGGGGGTGAGATAAGTGTTTTAACAATTTTAAAAATTTCCCTTGGAGCATTGGCAGCTTCATCGATTTTGTTGCAATAAAAGGAAGCTTGTGCCGATTTTATCTCCTGTTTATAGAGCCTAATGGCGGCTCTATAATCATCCTTCCTAATTTCGGAATAGTCCTGTCTCCAGGCCCTTTCGTGTTTCCGACAGGTTAGTTTCATGGCCTTAAGGGCAGGGGTGTACCATGGAGCAGCTCTAGGTCTTTTCATAGAGCTACTAGCCTGTACGGGGAGGACCATGTTGAGTGTAGATGAGATCCAGTCATCAAAATTGTTGGCTGCTGAATTGGAGTTCAGCACCTTCCTGGGTATATCTTTGGCCAGGGCAGTTTCCCAGGCAGGGAGGGGAAGCAAGGGCCATTTCCTACCTCGGTTTTTAATGAGACCGCTAGTGGAGGGGGAAGGATTAGTGCGCCAAGAGAAAGGAATCAAAAAATGATCCGTCCAAGGTAGCGGAACCGGGGGTTTTACTATGAGATCATCGATGTTACTGTAGATATGGTCTAGCAGGTGGCCTCTGTTGTGGGTTACATGAAACCCCTTCTGCTGTAGATCCAGCGCTTGAAAGTTAGAGCAAAGGGTATTGGCTGCGGTATCGTGAGGGTCATCTAAATGCAGGTTAAGATCACCCAACACGGTGAAGTTGGGAGAGGATAGCACGTTACTTGCAGCGAGATCCGTAATTTTACTAATAAAATTATTAGGAGCACCTGGGGGGCGATAGGCTAGAATGCCAGAGAAAGTAGTGGTTGGTGACAACTCTAGCGAAAAGTGTAGACTTTCGCAGGTTGGCGAGGTAGTGGGGGTGGTTCGGCATTTGTAACTGTCACGATAAACAATGGCCACTCCTCCACCTCTCCCAGTCTGGCGATCTAGTCTCTTTAATGTGAATCCTTGGGGAATGGCCCAAACAATAGCTGGATCGTTATCCATATGGAGCCATGTTTCGGTTAAAAAAAGTGCATGAGGATTGAGATCTTCAATCAAAGAATGGAGCTCGGTGTGATGTTTACACATAGACCTACAATTGAGGAGGAACATTTTCCATTCCTGAATGGGAGGTGGCGGACAGGAAGGGGGGATGAAAGGGCACCAATTGCAGTTTGGACAGATATAATCCATGTGGGAAGGAGAAAAAGTATGAGCACATGTCAGAATAAGGGGCGAACGGAGGGCATGCAGGGATAATGAGTCATAGGACAGCGGAGGGCCTACCATGACGGGCAAAGCCAGGCACCAGTCAGCAGGAAGCGTCTGGACGCGGACTGGCGCAGACTGGCTTCTCTTTGGCGCCTCTTCGGCGCGTCTACGGCGCTACCGCTGCGCGTCACCGCTGCGCGAACGGGAGCAAGCTAAGAAGGTTAGGCGGAGTGGGAGACTAGCGCGTCAACCCACCGAAGATGGCCGCCTCAGAGGGAGCAACCAGGAAGTGGTGCCGCTTGCCTCCCTCCACAACAAACAGCACTGGTTGCTGCGGTGGAACGGGGAGAGAGCGGACCAAGATCAGGTAATGTGCACAGAGTAAAACAGTAAAACAGTTTTTAAAAGCAGTTACAAGCAAAGCACAAGTAGGAATACAAGAAAAGCGCTTGTAGCAGTCCTACTTGCTACCAAGCGCAGCGCTACGATATTATTAGTCAATCTCGAGCGCGAAGCTGCCCAGCCCTTAAGTAATCAGGGCGGAGTGGGAGACTAGCGCGTCAACCCACCAAAGATGGCCGCCTCAGAGGGAGCAACCAGGAAGTGGTGCCGCTTGCCTCCCTCCACAACAAACAGCACTGGTTGCTGCGGTGGAACGGGGAGAGAGCGGACCAAGATCAGAGCGGACCAAGATCAGGTGTCGGATGGCTGTTTTGTGCGATCACCAATTAAAGAAATCAAGACATCTACGTTGGATTTTGTTCCATTTGCTTTCGTTTTACATCTACATTGTTTACTTTAATACTGTATGTGTGCATGGGACTGTTTTTTTATGAAATTAAAAAGAAACAACCTGAGTTAGGAGGGGAAAATAAGGAACAGGATGAGGAAGGCACTTTAGCCTATCCACTGAGAGAAATAGCAGGAGGCGAGTATGTCCATGTGCCTTGCAGCAGAGGTGATCTTGCAGCTTCTATAAACCATTTTCCAAAATTAAGAGACAATCCTGTGCAGTGGTACACACAAGTTGATTGATTTGTGAAAATGTCAAGAGTGCTGTGGATTGATTTGATATTGTGGTACCAACTGATTTGTGGCCTAAGTGCAAGATTGTTGTACAATGGCCACAAGAAAAGCCAGTAAGAGTGGTGCGCACTAATGCACCATCTCCTGTAGTTATGATGAAATATGAAGCAGTGATTACATTCCTGAAAAGCAAAGTGCCTCGAAAAGATCTTTATTGGTTAAAAGTCAAACTAACTACAAAAGAAACAAAAGAATGAGTACACAAGTTCTAAGAGCTATTGTTGCAGGTGTTTCAGCAGCACAGTGGGAGAGAATATCCAGATTAGAGTGGCATGGGGACTTTTGTATGTCAGTTTGTAGTAGGGTAGTACCAGAGATTAGTGCGCATATACAACAAACAGTAATCTGCTGGCAGAGTAAATCACATGATGAGAACCTGAGGTATGCGAAATATTGCAATGATGAACAAGAGTTGAAGATGAAACAGATTAAAGAGAAATTTATGTTGGCTCAGACGAAGCTTTCTCAGAAAGGTTTTCAGGATTCTTCTTTTGCAGGAAATCAAGGAGGTATGCAAAGTGTTGTTGTTCCATAAACAGGATTTCAGGGTTATCCATGAGGTTTTGGTGCTTCACAAACTAGAGGCAGAGGTGTTCCTATTGATCTAGGTTCAGAATTGGATGTTGCAGCACTGAAGAAAATTACCCATTTTCATATTTGTCACTGTCTCGGACATTGGAAGAGCAAGTGTAGGTTTAACCCTGATAATGCAAATGGAAATATACAAATGCAGAAAGGAGTGTAGATGCAAAATATGCCAGTACAACAGATGCAGGTGCCAATGCAAAAACAAGTTCCAGTGATACAGGTTCCGCAGGCCCAAATGATCCCGTAAAATATGAGAGATCCAAAATGTAATTTGAACCCGATGCCAAAAGTAAATTTAAACCCCCTTTCTAAAATCAGAATCAAAATACATTCCAGCAATTTTTTGAGCTCTGTAATGACGGTTCAGGCTCCAACACTTATTAATAATGGTGCCTGAGAGTGGAGGACGATTTTGTGCTTATTGTAGTCTTAGAGGTAGACCAGAGTGATCCATTCGGGGAAGTTGAAGTGAATAGTCACCCAGTATAATTTTTTATCGATACATGTGCTAACGGATCCACTGTTAGAATTGTGGAAGTCCCAGACCAACCCCTTTGGGGAAAAAGATCAAGTAGTAGGAGTTTCAAACAAACAGATTACAAATCCAGTTTCAGAGAAGATTCCAGTAAAATAGGTTAATGTGAGGAAAGTCACCAAGTTGTTGTTTGTGACAAAAGTCCTGTAAACATGTTGGAGAGAGATTTATTGTACAAGTTAAATTGCACAATCTATTTCTACACCAGATGGTGTGGAATTTCAGACTAATAATAAAGAGGGGAAGTTTAAAATGGCTCAACAAAAGGCAGCTGTAGGATTGTTTCCATTAATGACAATTCAAGAATTACCCTCTGGGGGAGGAGCTACGGACGCGTCCAAAATGGCCGCGTAAGCAGAGGGCTCCCGAGACCCTCGCTACCCCTCGGCATTATCCTGATAACGATCCTGTTGTTGGACCGTCAATCCTGGCGGCGGAGCTGAAGCGGCGCCGGATGCTGTGACTTGTGTCCGGGGCGACCGCGCATCGGCTGAGATAGAGGGCCGGACAGTTTGCGTCCTGCTTGAACTGAAGTCGGGGTCTCGAGCTGCCAGCCGACCCCGGCCGGAGTTCAATAACATCGGGGCCGAAACCAGAGGTCGCCGGCTCGGCCCCGCGGATACCCCGGCCTCTCGCATTGTGCCTTAAAGGGTCCCCCCCCACAGCCCACCTGTAGTGTGTTGTGCGCCGGCCGGTGGATGGGGCGGGCGTGGCTTGCTGCGGGGAACACTAGAGATCGGCAGGCTGCATCCGGCAGCTCAAAACTCGTCTGGTCTCGCCTGCCTAGGATAAGATGTGCCTGGTGATGAAGATCTTCGCGGCAATGGAGGCATTTTCTCCGGCTCTGTGAGCAGCGCTGCACCATGGAAGGGGGTTTTACACTGTTTGCGGTGCACTGCATTGGAACTGATAACCCTTGAGCTGTGAGGTGAACTGCAGCACTGACAGAGGGCCTACGTGGTGGGGTGTGCTACATTTGCGGGCCTGTGAGACCCTGCAGTGGTCGTTGATGAGTGCTGCACTGCACCGGGGGGCCCCCGGTTCGTCTGGTAGAGCCTGGGGCGGGTAATACTGCCCTGAGGTGTGGTGTACCGGCCGGAGAGATGGAAGTGGTGCCGGGAAGGCTAGCATGAGCAGAAATGAAGGGGCATACGATCGGCATGGGACTCCTGTGCCACAGACCACTCTATTGACTCTGCAGTGTCACTGGTGAAGCGGAGGCCTAATACTTTGCTACTATACTGGAGATGGTTAGATAACATTGTCATCGGGCGTTTGGTGAGACCTGAGGACTGACCATCCCCTTGAATCGCTGGTCGGCTTGAGTGGCGGGTGCTGCGCTGACTGGACGGATGTGACTGCGGTGTCACCCACGCAGCTCTGCTAGTTGACTATTGCCGTGGTTGAAAACCTCTCTCGGTCAAAAGATGGAGTCCTTAGATCATAAACTGGACACAGTCACTATAGAGGTTAACCCTAATCCGGGCGGACCTCACCAAAACTAGTGAGAAGGTAAAATCGCTAGACATCAAGACGTCCAGTCTTACCGATGATGTGGCGCAATTGCAGCAAGACGTACGTGATCTCAAAGCCTCCAACGCAGCCGCAGGTCATAAGTTGGATGAGTATGAAGGACGGGCCCGTAGAAACAACGTGCGCATTATTGGTGTACCAGAGAAAGCCGAAGGACAGGCTGCGGACCTTTTCGTCGAAGACATTATTCTCAATCATTTGAAACCCAGAGGACTTGGAAACTTTTTGACAGTGGAAAGAGCGCACAGCATTCCAGGAGGTAGACCGTGACCTGGAGCACCGCCCCAGCCAATGATTGCGAGGGTGCTTCATTTCAGGGACAGAGACGCTACCCTGCAGGCCTCCAGAACTGGGGGCCCTCTGAAGTATGACAACTCCACCCTCAGTTTCTTCCCGGATTTTACGCAGGCGGTACAGAAACAACGGCAGACTTTTATGGGTGTCAAAAGGAAACTCCATGATAAAGGACTGAAGTATGCCATGATGTACCCTGCCAAGTTACGTGCTGAACATGAGGGTAATGCGTTTTTCTTCGATAATCCCAAAATTGCCTCGGACTGGCTGGAGAGTCTTTCCTCCTGGGATGATCAGCGACAACAGAGTGGTGCTGAAGATGAGGGTGTGCAGGAGCAAGAATAATCATTGACATTGTTGCAGGTGGGGCTGGGCCGATTTAGGGGGTGGGCCCTGGCTGAAAAGTGTTCGTGGAACTGTTAATTGTAGTAATGGTTTAAACATGTCCAACGATATTTTAGGGGTTAGGCGGGGAATCGGAGGGTCGCACTCCTCCTCGGGTTTCCTTTTCGATAGATAGGTAGTTAGACCATGGGACGACAGGCACACTGCGAGTTGGGGGCAGATGTATACCGTGAGCAGGGGTGCAGGGAGGGGGGCGGTCAGTGGGGTTTGTTTGGGGGGACTTTTTGTTGTGTTTTCATTTTATTTGTTGTTGTTTATCAGGGCATCGGATCGGAAGGCGGCATGACTATGTATCAGTGGGTGGGGGACAGCCTCTCCATTAGCATCGCAGGTGATGGTGGGTAGGGAGCTGAAAGTGTTGAGTTGGAATGGGAATGGGTTAGGGGATAAAATCAGGCGTAGTGTGGTTCTTCAATATATGAAACGTCACGCCCCCGATGTGGTTCTCTTACAAGAAACTCATTTAATAGGGAACACATGTAAGGCACTGCATAGAATGGGATACAGATTGGTGGCACATGCGGGCTTCACTTCAGGCTCCAGAAGGGTGGGAATCCTTGCCGGTAAGGCACTTCCTTTGGTTATTGATTCCGTACTTGAGGATGACAGGGGCAGGTATGTTGGAGTTACGAGCCGATGGGAGGGCCATGTTCTCTCCTTGTTGTCGGTTTATGTACCTCCGGGCATGCAGGCTCTCACTTTCGCCGATTTGGGAAAAGGTTTGCTTGCTCTCCCGTGTGGTCTATTGATATTGGGGGGGACTTTAACGCTGTGGTCTCTGGAGTTATGGACAGGCATCCTCCGCGGGATATTGGACGTACTCAGAGATGGCTGGCCGATTTCCTTGAGGTGATGGGTTTGGTTGACGGCTGGAGGTTGCTCCATCCGGACCAAAAGCAGTATACTTTTCACTCTGGGGCACATGGTAGTCTGTCCAGATTGGATTCCTGTCTTGTTCCTGCAGCTCATGCTTCTTGCGTGGGGGAGGCGATGCATCTTGCTAGAGGTATATCGGATCATTTGCCGCTCTGGTTCCGCTTCGGTGTTTCCTCGGGGTCTGAGGGTAGGGTGGCCCCCATTAATCCCTGGCAACTGCACAATCCCAAAATTAGGGGAGACCTGATTAAGGCATTAGACCACTATTTCCTAGAAAATGAACGATCGGTGTCCTCGGCAGTTACACTCTGGGAGGCTTTTAAGACGGTTCTACGGGGTCAGGCTCTCTCATTGATAGCAGGAGCTAGAGGAGACCGCAATAAGGAAGTTGTAGAGTTGGAGGCTGAGATAGATGGCCTGGAGGTGGAATTGGAGCAGGAGGTGACTCGTGCTAAGATACACGTCCTTAATCTCAAGCAGCACGAATATAGAACGCTGGTCACAGACAGCGCGAAAGCCTTGAGTAGAGAACAGCAGGGTCGGTTGTATGACGTCGATGATAAAGCAGGCAAACTTATTGCTTGGCTGGACAAGAAGGATAGGGCGGATCGTGTGGTCCCAGAGCTTGTGACGGAGAACGGAACACACCTCACAGACCCCCAGAATATTGTGGATAGTTTTGCAGATTATTTTCGTACAGAATGCACTTCGGTTTCGGATCTTCCGGAGGAAGACTCCCAATTGATGCTGCGAGATTTGCAGCTTCCGTGTTTGACCGAGGAGGACCGTGAATATATGGACAGCGATTTCACTGTGGATGAAGTGGCACAAGCAGTGAACTCCTTTAATTCTGGTAAGGTGTTGGGGCCTAATGGGATCCCAATTGAGTTGTACAAACTTCGGCCTGATAAGATCGCCCCCTACTTGAGGCGCATGTTTATTGAAGCCCGGGAGAAGGGGAAATTGCCCTAAGATCAGAGAGTAGCTTCTATAGTAGTTATACAGAAAGAGGGCAAACCAAAATCGAGTTTCACTATTGAATGCGGAACCCAAGATCCTTGCTAAAGATCCTTTCTATTAGATTGATAAAGGTGATCAGCGGGCTAATCCATCCCGACCAATCGGGTTTCATCCCTCACAGGAACACGGCCCTCAATTTGTGTAGATTGCATAGTGTGATTGCTAGAGCCCACACCCTGATGGAACCCACCGTCATTGCATCGCTCAATGCAACGATGGCCTTTGATACTGTAGAGTGGCCTTATTTGTGGGCTGTTTTAGCAAAATTTGGTTTTGGCCCGGATTTTGTCCATTGGGTCCAATTGCTGTATACTGAACCCCTTGCCCAGGTGGTTGTGAATAACCGAGTCTCGTCTCCATTTTGTCTTGGTCGTGGCACCAGGCAGGGGTGTCCCCTCTATCCCCTTTTGTTCTCATTGGCTCTGGAGCCGTTGGCTGCCTGGATCCGCTGGGAGCCCTCGGTTCGAGGTCTCCGGTGGTCACCGCAGTGGGAAGACCGGATCTCTCTGTATGCGGATGATATTTTACTTTATTTAGCCTCACCTAGGAAATCCCTGGATGCGATTTGTGATGTGTTGACCTCCTTTGGCCGGGATTATCTATAAATTGGGGCAAATCGCTTTTGTTCGTTCTTAGTGGGGATACTCCGCTTCCCCCGCGAAATTGTCCGATTCAAATAGCTACTGGTGGCTTTAAATATTTAGGGATATTTGTTTCATTGGACCCTATAGCTCGTTACGAAAGGAATCTCCTTCCCCCCTTGGTCAGACTTAGAAGCGATGTGGCAGGTTGGAAGAAGCTCCCTCTCTCTTTGTTGGGGCGTGCAACCCTCTTTAAAATGATGTCTCTGCCTCCTTTTCTTTACGCTCTACAAAACACTTTAGATGTAGTACCGGCTAGCTATTTTCGGGTGGTCGAAGGGTTACAACGCAGTCTGTTGTGGGACGGTAGACCCCGGATCGCATTAACCAAATTGCCGCTTCCGTGGTATGATTACGGGATTGCGCTCCCTGATATACGGCGCTAATATTGGGCCTCTCAATTGGCAGCAATTAACCTTGGCACTTATGGGCCCCTTTCTGACCCTGGATATGCAATGGATAGATGGCTTCTTCCTGGAGGCAATTATAACAGAGCATTGTATACTAGGACGGCCGGAAACGTATTAACGGGGCCAACTAAGCATGCGGTGCAGATCTGGCGTGACGCTACTAGCTCTTTGGGATGAAAGGTCATTTGATGCAGGCCACCTCACTGTTTGATTCTGACATGTTAGGCAAGCTCTGGAATACAAAGGGTTTTGACAGGTGGGACTTGATTGGGCTCTCGACTATCGGCGATGTCTGGGCTAAGGGGAGGCTCAAAACGTTCCTGGAATTGCAAGCTGAATTCAAATTGGGTAGTACTGAGTACTTTCGCTATGTGCAGGTCAGACATGCGTTGACGGCGGCCCTGCCGGAGGTGGAGGACCAGCCCGAGGCATCACCTCTTGAAGATAGTTTTTTCGGGCAGATGTCCATCCAAAATCCTATTTCCATTATTTATAAAAAAAATGGTCAATCATAGGGCGGATCTCCTGGTTGCATTAAGGGACAAATGGTTGCAAGATGGTGTTGAATTAGATGGTGAGGACTGGCAAGCGGCTGTGTCATCGCCGAAAGTGGTCGCGATCCCGGCACCCCTTCGACTTGTTCAGTTGAAAATATTGCATAGGGTTTATGTCACAGGACCCCGCCTGGTTCGGATGGGGCTGTCGGACACGGATTTGTGCAGACGAGGGTGTGGTCTTGTGGGTACGTTCCTCCATATTATTTGGGAGTGTTGTTCTGTAGCCGAACATTGGAGGGGAGTTCATGATGTCATTCAAGAGGTGTTGGGGATGACTGTGTTACCGGAGGCAAGGTGCCTCCTTAATATTTGGGAGCCCACTGATCTTAATGTGGCGCAGATTGCCTGGGTAACTCTAGGCAATATGATAGCGAAAAGGAATATAGCACAGTGGTGGAGGTCAGAGAGGATACCGACCACCGAAGAATGGAAAGAGAACATGGATTGGTGTATGTTCCGCGAAAAAACTGTTCATGTGGCGCGGGGCCGCCGACGTAAGTGGGCATCTGTGAGGGGGCTGTGGAATCGATACAGGGGAGACTATTTTGTGTGACACCTATTGCTTCTCCCATTGATGTTCCTACCTCTCCTTGATTGTTTTTATTGATGTATTCTGTTTCCCGCTTTGTCTCCCCCTTTTTTTCTTTTTTCTCCTGACGAGATGATATGCAATATGGGAGAGTGTCTCCCCACTGTTATGCCTTTGTTTTGTTTTTGATGCCTTGTTTCAATAAAAAGAAATGTAAAAAAAAAAAAGAATTACCCTCTGATTTGAGAGAGACTGTGAATCCAGAAGTGTGGGATCTCACAGTAAAAGATATTAGACTGATTAAATGTGTAGAACCAGTCCAAGTAACTTTAAAGGCAAATGCAGTGTATCTAAGAACACCATTGGCCCCAGAAAGAATTGCAGGAATCAACCCTGTAATTGAAGACATGATACGTAAAGGAATCTTGAGGGAATTGATTGGGAGTCCATGTAACTCTCCAATCATGGGTATACAGAGACCCAATGGAAATTATACGCTGGTCCAAGATCTTAGGAAAATTAACAAGATAGTTGTCCCATGTTGCCTGTTGTACAGAATCCAGCCACAATGCCATTTCGAACTGCAGAATGGTTTACTGTCATTGATCTTTGGCAGGGTTTCTTCTCAGATCCACTGCATAAGGATAGTCAGTTTCTTTTTTCCTTTGTATTTCAGCAGAGTTTTGGCATGGTGCGAGTCCTACAAGGGTATTCAGAGAGTCTGGCTAATTTTAACCAGATTTTTAAGAGGAATGTGAAGTCCTTAAATATGCCCTACAGATCAGTCCTTGTACTGTACATAGACGATCTACTTGTGGCATCAGAGACATGAGAAGCTTGTAAGAAAGATACTATTGGGTTATTAAATCAGCTGGCTAAGAACGGACATAAAGTGCCTCCAGGTAAACCTCAGTACTGTCAAAAAGAAGTTCAATATTTGGGACACATAATTGAGAAAGGAGCTAGAAAGGTGTGACCAGAGAGAGTGGAAGAAATTCTTCAGAGGAATCCACCTTGAACTCAGAATGTTTTTGGGAATGGTTGATTACTGTAGACAGTGGATACCAAATGTGTCCCTAGTGGCAAAGCCTTTACATAGGCTGATACACAAGGATGTGTCTAATCCACTTCCATGGGACAACGATTGTTTGAAAGCCTTCTTAGAGCTGAAAGAAAAACATTGTCCTACCCCAGCAATAGGAATGCCAGATTTCAGTAGAGTTCAAATTGCTTTGCAGTGAAAGGGAGGACTGCACTCTCTGAGTCCTTACTCAATTGCAGGGGGATGCTCGCAAACCTGTGGCTTACTTCTGGACCACCGTTGACCCAGTTGCCGCAGGACTGCCCGGCTTCCTTAAATCGGTTGCCATGGTGAACACTAGTTTAGAGAAGAGTGAGAACATAGTAAGGTTATATCCTTTAGCTGTAATGGTCCCTCACTCTATTGAGCTTCTATTGACCCTAACAAAGACCATTACATGACCCATATTAACCTCACTAAATACGAGCAGAGAATTTTGTCATCAGAGAATATTGTGTTGAAGACATGGCACATTTTTAATCAGTCTACTTTGCTGCCTATAGTTGTTACTGTGTGTAATGAAGTTGAACATGATTGACTGGATGTCACAGATGTATGCACAAAGCCTAGTCTGGATATTAAGGATAAACTTCTGATAGAGTCTGACCACGTAGTTTTCGTAGATGGCTCGTGTTCGAGAAACAATGAAGGTACCTTGAGAGCACCTTACGCTGTGTGTACAATAAACAATGTAATCGAAGCTTCATGGCTTCAAGCGGCTTCCTCAGCACAAGGTGCAGAATTTATTGCCCTTACCAGAGCATGCAGTTTAAAACGCTCAAATGAAAGTGACTATATTTCAGTGCAGCGTTGACGTTGTCTGTGATTTAAGGCAATTATGATCAAAAAGAAGTTTCATGACCTCTTCAGGAACCCCCATTACAAACAGGGTGCAAGTGATTGATTTGTTTGTAGCTCTTCAGGTGCCTACAGAAATTGCAGTGTGTTAGAAATGGGATCTATGGTTGGCTGAGGCTTGCGCCAAAGCCAGGCAGAGACCACCACTCTGGTCAGGGCAAGGGAGTTACACTCCAAAGATAACCCCTACTCACCACCCTTGGTAGCTTGGGACAAGCAGTCAGGCTTATACCGGAGGCAATGTGTAAAGCGTTTGCACAACACACACACAGCAGCAACACCCTCGGCACACCACAAAAAGAACTCCACACAAGGTTATATAAAAGATAGCCTTTGTATTATCATAAAGCACATTAGATAGTAATCACACAATATACACTGTGCTAACTGGCAATAGGCAGTATTTACAGAGGACTATTTACACACGACAGGGCCAATGGGGCCACTGTCAAAACCATCATCAATTGTAAGTGTAGCACAAATAGTAAATGTAGCGCACAACCAGTAATTACTTGTAAAGTTAGGAACTTAGCATGAGATCCTGCAACGTAAAACAGAGGATGCATAAATCACACAGTGAAACATAATCTCACTAGCATAAACCATAATATGCAAAACAACCTCATAATCATAAAAAAACACATTTAGAGGTATAACACAGGGTGCGTAAATCATACTACATACATTACATTTCCTAGCACCCTATAAATCACATCAGGGCCTGGCGCCCTACAAACCTAATAGTCCCCCTGGCCAACTGGCCATCTCAAATGCCCTGTGTCTAGAATATCAGGGCGCGCTGCCAATGCAGCGGAATCCCAGGTGTGCCATTACGCAAACCTAAACGCTGCAGCTGGCACTAAGTGCTGTGCAGCTGAGAAGGGATGTGGCAAAGGAGTGCATCTCACTCCTAACTCAACAACATGACCCTCTAAGAAAGAATAACCTAAACGGTGCAGCTGCCCACTACTTGCTGGGCAGCAGGGAATATTAAAATGAGGCTTGAGCTCTCAATGTGCCCTTAGAACCAGTGCGCCAAACGTTGCAGCTGCCCGTGCTGGTGCAGCTGAGGACAGAGTAAAGGGGCCCTGGCACAACGGTGCCCTCGGGCCCACTGGGCTTCTTTAAACAAAAGCATCAGCGGTACAAAAGCGGGGTGGACACCCGTGAAACAACGATAAATGCGGGGTAGGCACCCGCCGCTGCAGGCATCACGGCGGAATCCCCATGGTGGGAATTCCCTCCCAAAGGGGCTGCAGTCCAGCACTGCACAGCCCCCAGGCTCTTCCTCTCCTGGGGAAAATCAAAGAAACAAAGCATAGCGCTCCCAGGGCGCAAAAATATGCAGCCAAGGTCCTGGAAAAATGAAGGGGCAGAGCTGGGCCCAGGGGCCAGCACACAGGGCCCTCCAGCAGGGAGGCAGCCCCCATGACGGTCCCTCCTGGGCCCCATCAGCAGCAAGCCCCCCGCTCAAGTCAAGAGAACCACACACATATGGGGTCACAGCCCCTATATTTATATGCCCTTTTCCTTTGTGTCACAGCACAGGGCTTGGGAATACCAGTAAGGACTGGTTTAGGGGAGCCTCTCTCCTTTGCCAGCTGGGGGCTCAGTGAATAGACCCACCACAGGGGGCGTTGCCAGCATTGTGGAGGGAAGGCCCAGTCCTATACAGGTCCCAGGTGCAATTCCTCCCTCCCATCTGCATGCAGATCACTCTATTCACCACTGGGCAAACTCATCCTGGCTCCTGGAGCCACCCACACTATCCAGCACCTGTCAATCACAAGTCATACATGCAATTCACATCAGGCAGGCAGACACACAGTACACAGAAATGCCAACTTCTAAAAGTGGCATTTCTCCAGCAGTCACCATAAATCTGCCCACACCATGGCAAAGCATTTATTCCTACTAGTTCATACATATCAAACTCGCCCCTACACTCCTCTCATACCAGGAATTACCATGGACACACATATCCCCCATGCATTCCTATTGGAGGGCAGGCCAATCTCACCACACGCACTCAGAGAGCGCACGCACTTTACACAGGGCCACAGTGCTAAAGTGCGCAGAGGCCTAAAACCACTACATTAGAGCTCAAGGCAAAAAGTTCAGGGGTGAACCTGCCAAAAGGGCCAAGTCCAACACAATTGTTAAATGTGTATATCATCAAAACAGTAACGCCTACATTGCCATGGGGTCTAGGTATGCTGATTCAGTAGCACAGTATTGTACCTTGCTGCCCTGCACATTTAATGAAACTTTCGCATGCGAGTTTGAGGAGGACACTTAATCGGGATGCATGACACAATACAGTGGATACACACATTTAGGGAAGGATGCCATGACAAGTCTCTTCAGGCAGAACTGCTTAAATCCCAGGTTCAGAATGCTTGCAGATGAAGTCAGTCATAGATGTGTGGTATGTCAACAAATGTTGAACACAAATTACACTGAGTCACATAGGGAGATCAGGTGGACCTTTCAACAGAAGGCAGATGGACTTCATCGAAATGCCTGTCTATAATGGGCTGAGATATGTCTTGGTCAAAGTATGTGTCTTCCTGAGATGAGCGGAAGCCTACCAAACTAGAAGAAATTACAGTTTCACTGTAGCAAAACTGTTATTGCGTGAATTGGTTCCGAGATATGACATGCCAGGCTCTCTAGAATCATATAACAGGACCCACTTAAACAATGAGGTCCTGAAGATGATTTGTACAGTGTTACAGATTGAGCAGAGACTAAACTGCAGCTATACACCGGAGGCGTCAGGTATCGTTGAACAAATGAATGGGACTATCAATTCTCGACTAGCTAAAGTTTGTGCTTTACCATCACAGAAATGGCCAAATGCTGTACGTCTGCTGCTGATAAGTATTCGAAGTATCCCTGATAGAACAACTGGCCTATCCCCAAATGAGATACTGATGGGCTGTGCAATGAGACTACCTGCTGTACCTACAAATGCACATTTGAACATCACAGACAACATGATACTCGATTACTGTAAAGGATTGGCTGATGTGGTGCGTTCTATTTCTTACTAGGTTGCAGGTGCCACTGACGATACCTCAAGAACAGTGCCTCAAAAGCAGGCAAACCTCATGCCTGGCTAGATAGATGGGAGCAGGCGGACCAGTGGGTGGCAGAAATCCAGATTGATACCGGAGAGATCATTAAGCATCTGAAAACAATAGATGACCCATTCACACTCCACTATGGGAAAGTGTACACTCTGTGGCCAAGGTGACACCAGGGGAAGCTACAGAATTCCTCAGAGATATCCACATTATGAGACTTACAACAAACGAAACCCAATTACTAGAGGCTGAAATCACAGCGGACGAAATAGTAGCAGCCATAGGAAGTATACAATCTGGGAAAGCCTTGGGGCCGAATGGTATCCCCATTGAGCTCTATAAAAAAGAAGCAACAAAATTGTCTCCGTACTTATTGAAGATTTACGAGACTAGCCTTGAGTTAGGAGAGTTTCCCAGAGACCAGCGCATGGCGACGATAGTGGTCATTCGCAAGCCAGGGAAGCCGTCCCAAGAATGTTCATCTGATCGTCCTATCTTGTTGCTCAATGCAGAGGCCAACATTCTGGCCAAAGCGTCGGCCATTAGACTGACTCCCCAGCTCACTAAGTTGGTATATGCAGACCAGTCTTGATTTATGCCGGGCAGAAACACTGCACTTACTTTACCACGCCTACACGGAGTACTGAGCCGTAGACAAACGATTCAGGAAGACACTGTAATCCTTTCCCTCGACACACGCATGGCCTTCGACACGATCAAATGGACATTCCTTTATGCCGTCCTTGACCGTATGGGCCCAAATTCCAATCCTGGATTCAATTATTATATTCAAAACCGCTGGCACAAGTGGTGGTTAACAGAAGAATATCCAATGCATTCCCCCTAGGGCTTGGAACACGACAGGGCTGCCCTTTGTCCCCACCCCTCTTCACCCTTATACTGGAACTGTTGGCAGCCTGGATAAGAGGAGATCCTGTAATACGTGCACTCCGGTGGACGGAAGAGTGGGAAGACCGAATATCCCTCAATGCCGATGATGTCCTACTATATATGGCATCCCCGAGACCTTCGTTAAACAGAATACTCAATATTTGTGGGACGTACGGGAGACACTCCGGGTACACAATTAATTGGAACAAGTCTGTCCTATTTATACTAAGTGCCCCCCCCCGCCGGTCATGCCCAGGGACTGCAAGGTGACAGTGGTGGCACACAGCTTCAGTTATCTCAGGATCTACATTACAGTAGATCCAGACAGATTTATGAATAAAAACCTCCAAGAGCCCCTAAAAAGACTACGTTGAGATACCAAACATTGGCAATCCCTACCGTTGACCTGATTAGGGAAAGCTGCACTCTTTAAGATGATGACACAACCCAGATTTCTTTATGCATTGCAAACTACTCCATTTCTGGTCCCGCCATCATATTTTAAAGTGATAGCAACAGAAGTGCGCAACCTCCTATGGGATGGTAAACCTGCCCGAATAACCATGAATAACTTGATTAAAGAATGGTATGATGGGGGCATAGCACTCCCAAATATTCAGACCTACTACTGGGCCGCCCAATTTACTGTGCTTAATCAATGGCTTTACCCCCCCAGACTGAAACCTCATTCCGTATGGATAGGCACATTTTGGGAGAGGGAGGGGTCATGAGGGCCCTCTACAACAAAACCAGCAGGGCTCCCCTCATGGGACCTACTGCACACACTGTCCATATATGGTACACAGTCCTCAGGAAACAGGAGTGGGATGACACGATGACACAATTCACTCCACTCCACTCTGGGAGACTGGACAGTTGGGTAGACGGAGCAGCTGTAAAGGCTTCCAACAGTGGGATTTGATCGGACTCTCAACTGTAGGTGACCTCTGGATCAAAGGGAAAGTTATAACATTTGTACAAATTCAAGACAAATATGATATGGCACCCACAGAGCAGTTTCACTATCTTCAAATTAGACCTGCACTCGGGGCCACCCTTAAACCTAGCACGGCCCTCCCAGAGGCCTTCCCTCCCCACTGGAGGACAGGCAGCTCACGGACTGCATTGATAAAAGAGCCATATAACTAACCTACTATAAATATTTAACAACCAGCCGGACCCCACACAGAGTCTCCGTGAACAATGGCAGGTCAATATCGGAGAACTAGATGTCACTGAAGTGCTAGAATCACCACGAGAAGTGGCAATCCCCTCAAGACTACAGTTGGGGCAGCTCATGATGCTCCACAGAACATATATATCCAGGGTAGTTTTAACCAAAATATGGAGGACTGATACCCAGCTCTGTCTGCGAAGATGTGGAGCAGTGGGTACAATCTATAATACACTGTGGGAATGCCCAAGGATTCAAACTTACTGGGAAACAATCATCACCACAATAACACAGGTCAGCAGAGCTTCAGTACCTAAACAATGTCTCCTAAACATATGGGAGACCACAGACCTAAATCGCAAGGCCCAAGACAGGGCAAAGTTGGGCATGATGATAGCGAAACGCAATATAGCCCAACACTGGGGGGCACAGACAACGCCAGCATTGCAGAATGGTGCAATGACATGGACTGGGCAATGGTGGCTGAAAAAGCAGTCTATGTAAATAGAGTGTGTCCTAAAAAAATGGGAGCGGGTGTGAGGAGGATGGAACAAATTCAGGGGAAATATTTGATGGAATTATTGATGGCAATTATGAGGGAGTTGGGCATGGATGCTATAGAACTGAGTCATGGTGTAAAACTGGAACCTTTTGTGTATCTGTAACTCACTATTTTTGAGAAGAAAGAGTCAAGTGATGAAAGTGATACAGAAGAAAATCAACAAAAGTTGAGAAGATCGAAAAGAGGAGAGTGCCTTTTCAGAGGTAGTCAACACCTGCGTTGTCTTACTATGAAGAAGTACTTAATGTCACAATGGATGAGTGGGTGATGTGAAATACGAACTTTTTGAACATCAATGACACCACCACAGTGAGCATTGTTAGCTAACAGATACTTGACAATAACAAACTGTGCAATTCCAAGGAGACATTGACAAAATCTTAAAAGATAGTTTAAAAGAAATAAAAGGGACTGACACTAACTAATTTCTATTTTTAATTTAAAGCGGATTTACCTAGGCCAGAGTTTGCAGCAGAAGAGTAGGGATAACAATTTAGAAGAACATGGAGTAGGGGTAAGGATTGTCTATACGAAGATTGTTTGCTGAAAGCAAATCACTTAGAGAAGCTATTTACAGATTTCTGGGCTGAACTTTTGAACTTGGCTGTTTCTACTTTGGTTCTAGACAGACATATTGCTGTAGAAGTGCAAGTATATTATGTGTTCGATTTTCGTAATAAGAGCAGTAATAATTACAATAGTGCTTTCAAGGTTTTATTTAACACCCGAGAAATACATTAGATCTGCAAATGCAACTAAAATGCGTACTTATCTGAGTGAAGAAGAGTAATTAAAGGCTTTATTTGTAGTTTCAAATGGCGCAAATATGATCCGTCCAAGGTATCAGAGCGCTGTACAAATAGCCATCAAGTCATACAATATCAGGGAGTAGAAAAAATAAAATGACAATCGGAGAAGGAATAATCATGGAGTTACATATATACAGTGTAACATTAGCCTATCAGTTCTAGGAGCCTCTGGCAGTCCGCTGGAGGTTAGCCTGACTGAAGTAGGTTCATCGCGGTTGGTGAAGGAATCTATGCATCAAGAGCTTTTTTTGCTTCTTTTTTTTAAGTGTGCAGGCATGGGGTTAGTCTTGATTTCCAGAGGTACAGTGTACTAAATTCTAGGGGCTAGGCCAGAGAAGAAGCGGTTGTAAGTTGTCTTTATTTGTTGTTGTATTGTAATAGAGAGCCTTGTGTGTCATGAAAGCAATCTTTGATGGAATTCTGGATTCATATGGGATGCTTTAAGTCTGGAGCAATGTGGTCTATTCTCCAGGAACTGGTTATGAGTCTAGCTGCTTAGCTCAATGTGGCCTTTAATAGAGCCAACTAGCCAGTGTGGCACTCCCATAGTTTAATCGGATGACTGACTACAGATTGAACTGCTAACTGAAAATCAATAGAGAGCAGAAATGGTTTGATTTTTCTTAGAATGTGAATTTGGTGGTAGGGGCTTCTGATAGTTGCACTAATATGCTCTTGCATATTAAGATGTCTGTCCAGAGTAATGCCAACAGATTGAGTGGAGTCAATATAGTGGAGGGAGCAGGTGAGAGCTGTGAGTTGTTTGATCCAGTCTTCTGGGGGGGCCGAGAGACCAGGTGGGGGAGATCAAAAGGAATGCAGTTATCATTTTCTTGAGCATGAGGTGATTGCGGGTCAGCCATTGATGGGTCTTTGACAGAGTGCACTTCGGCATTTTGATATCTTCAGGTGGAAAGATTTTCAGATACAGTTGTGTATCATCAGCATACATATGGTAATGTATGTGTTTTTCTTCAAAATGTCCGTAAGAGGTTGAACAGGTTCAATAACGTGGATGAGAGAATGGAATCTTGAGCTACTCCAATTGTTACCGGTGTAGTGTCTGATAAGGATTGATTGATTTTGAATCTCTGAGTTCTGTTTTGAAGGAAAGAGGCAAACCATTTTAAAATCGGGCCCATTAGCCCCATCCTATTTGCGAGAAGGTCAAGCAAGTTGTCATGTCTAACTGGATCAAAAGCTGATGAAAGGTCAAGTACACAAGATTAATTCAGGTCAAGCGTTCCAGGGCATCATCGACGATAAGAGGATTAGAGCCATTTTAGTGCTATGCCCAGATCTGAAACCAGATTGGTACTGGTCTAGTAGCTGGAATTTTTTTATGCGGTTACAGAGTTGTAGGCGGACATATTTCTCTAGACGTTTTGCTAGAGTTGAGATGTTGGAGATAGGACAAAAGGTGTTGGGATCCACATTAAGTTTTTTCCAAAATTGGGGTGACCTGACCTGAGAGAGAGATGCTTTGATGATCTTCATCCATAAAGGGGGTAGGGAAGAACTGAGCTCTTTGAAAAGCTTAGCTGGTAGAGGATCATTAAAATGGGTTGACTGTTTTAAAACGGTCGTTATTGAGAGTATGACAAATTCATCAGGGTTTTTGAAGAAGGACCAAGTAACCTTATTCTTTGTAGAGGAACCAAAATGAGGAGAGCTGACCAGGTGCAGCACCGGGAAAGGACTGGGAAGGTCAGAGCTGATCAAAAGCTGAAATGCAAGTTGCTGTTCCAATTCAATCTTCCTTGTCTGATCAATGAAGTGGAAAGAGAACTCATCACTATTTGGTAGAGCCTCCTTGTCTGCAAAGTGTTGTTTAGAGTGACACGTTGTTTAATAATATCAAAACGTTTTTTTAGGCCGATTGTTGGCATTATCTAATTGCAACCTGAAGTAATCTGCTTTTAACTTACATATGTGTTTGTTATAGGAGTTTCTTACAGCCCTCATATGTTTGAGGTTAGAGCCAGATGCAGAGACTCTCAACGATGTATTGGCAAGTATTAGATTACGCCTTTCCTTGTTTACATTGCGCCCGAGCCATGGTTTGGACTGTCTGCTAGGTATTCTATTAAGCTATTCCAGAGCAATCGTGTCAAGTATGACTGCCATGGATTGAGTGTAATGTTCTGTAAGTTCATTCGTGTTAATCATGTTTGAGGGAGGAAGTAGGACGCTGTTTCTAAAGGCAATTAGTTCAGGAGCTTTAATCTTTCTAAGGTCTCTGGAACATTGTCAAGATTTAAGTAGTTGCCCCACTCTAGATCGCACATTTTTCAGGATAAGTAAGGAGATACAATCGTGATCAGACCAGTCAAATGGGGTTGTGGAATCAAGTTGTATCACATTCTTCTTGGCGCTGATTAGATAATGGGTGGACTGCAAACACGGGTGAGGTTGAGGTCCGCAAGTAAGGCCTTAAGAATGGGATCATTCAAGTCATTCCAGTGTATGTTGAAATACTCAAGGAAGATCTGATTGATGTGTTGGTCTGAGTTGGAGGAGGTGGTCCCCATTATTTGTTTGATAAAAGGAACGTTGTTGCCAGGGGGCTGGTAGATTGTGTGGAGTTTACAGATTGGTTTGTTAGTGCTCCATATTGCTCTACTGAGGTAATCACAGTGTCATAGAAGCCATTTTTGAGTGTTTTTGTGTGAGCATGGAAGGGTAAATTCATGCTATGCTACCACCAATTTTACCAGTATGTCAAGTCTGCTGATGTTGTAGTTGGGTGGTACTAGTATGTCAAAGGTAGGGGGATTAACATTTAGCCAAGTTTCAGTAAGGATAAATTCAAGTTCTTGCGCGAGAATGAGATCAGCGATATCAGCTGTGTGTTTTACCGTCAATCTGCAATTAAGGAGATTTGGTAACTAATGTCTCCTGTTGAGTCGTATGGATTTGTAGATAGTTGTGCTTGTTCAAGGATCTATTGCTGAGAGTGGGTTCTAAATGTGGGTTGTGGATAATAGTCTGATTATCACTCTGCAGGGGTGTTGAATCGTAAAGAGTATTGGTATACGAGAACAAAAGGGAGTGTAAGTTGACATGATACGTGTTCAGTGATCCTTTGGGGTCTGGAGGTTGTATTGTAGTAGGGTATGGATCTACCGAGCAAGAACATTAAATTATCGTTAGTTATTGAAAGATATTAAGAGAAACTCGCTCACTTTAGAGAAAGGAGCGAGAAGATTAGTGTGGAAGATTCTATTATTCACAGAAGTCAAGTTACGATTTTAATGTTTCTTAAGCTTAGAGGTGATGAGTGTAAGGTTCTGGAGATTGGCTTTGACTAACTGAAGATCTTGACTAAGGTCAGTAAGTTTGTCTTTGTGGATGGAGACGTAGTGTAGCCTAGGGGCGGCAGGGGAGTGTGCGCTCTCGTGTGTGGGGAGGGGGGGGGGGAGGAGGACCACAGCCCAAGGGGATCACCAGAGCTGTGTGTAGGAGGAGCTGGAAGAGAAGTGCTAGGGGAGATACTGCTGTGATGGAAGGGATAGGCAATGGCTTAATTGAAGTGACATCGATAGGGAGATCAGCTCTAGCGAGTCTGATGGTGGTGAGGGTGATAGTATCACCGCCTGTGTAGTCATCGGGTTGAGGCTATTGACTAATCTCGGACTTCTTGGTCTTCTAAGATCTGCAGTCCTGTACGGCTCCAATAATTGAGGACTGGGAGAAGAAAAGGAATCATCATTAGGAGAAGGTGATCTGGTTCGATCCAGGCACGCTTGTGTGTCACCAAGATTTGGTGGCATAGGAGACAGGAGGGAGGAGGGAGAGGAGGATACCTGTGTTTCAGTTTCTGAGTGGTGAAGGTACCCTCCTTGTCTACGAGAAGAAATTTGGGTATTGTTAGGCAATGTGCTTCTGATCTTCATGAATATTTTGCCCAAAATCTCTTGCTAGCGATTAGAAGATCGAAAAATAATGTTTCCATTGTTGTATAGGGAAATCGTTGCCTCGGCATTGATATCCGCTGAAGGTGTTATAGTGATACGAAGCACGTGTGGAGTTTTCCTTGACAAATTAATCTGTATGGTTGCAGTGATAGCACTCCTCCATTGTGACCTGCTATTGATGAAGATTAGATCTGTAATCACAGCTCCTTTATTAGCACAATAATGAGTTCCATATGGGTGTTTCTGAGTTTCGTTTTAGAAGATTGAAGAGCTTGGTCGCTCTCTTGGATAGATGTGGGGTAAATAGTCTTGCATGCCTTATGGTCCATCTTGGATAACTACCTATCCCTTGAACTTAGGTTAATTGGATCCATATGCATGTTCGGAAACTCAATGCATGTCAACTTCAGTAGATAGTCGTGGGACTGGCCTAAAAGGGTCAACAGTAGTCCTTCCATGAAGAATTCTGTTGACCCTGATGTGATCCATTCCTGATTTAAGGACTAGGTCCAGTGACACAAGTGGGGTACCGCTTTTATCTGGACAATTGGGGGAACGCTGGGTAGTAGGAAGTTTGTGGATCCCTGCACATTCCTGTAGTTTACATGACGGAAAAGTTGTGTTTTTATTTAATGTTACATCTTTTCAGGGTATTCTGGATAGGAAAACATTAGGGAATCCTTGCAAGCCACACCTCACTGGACTCCCCTGGGTGATTAGTTATCAGAAATGTCTGTGTTTGGTATGTTTCCCTAGATGGCCGCCGAGCCCAGGACCAAAAATGCAGTTGCTCTTTTTGCAAAACGAGGTAATTTTGCAATATATATTTTGAAGTCTCCACAAGAAGTTTTGGGCCCTTCTCTGTTGTAGGCAATTGGCTCACCCACACAAGTGAAAAAGCATTTTTATAGAGAGAGCTGGTGAGGAACCATGGGTGGTAGGAAACTTGTGGCTGACTGCAGATTCCAGGACTTTTCTTCACAAAAATGCAAGGAAAATATTGTGTTTCTTTAGGCAAAGTTTGAGCTTTGCTGGGATTCTGGGTTGTATAAAAAAAACCTGTGGAGAGCCATGCACGTCACACCATCCTGGACTTAACCCTGGCTGTCCAGTTTTCAAATAAGAGCTGCTTTGGTAGGTTTCCCAAGGTGCTGGCTGAGTTGGGGCTCAAAATCCACAGCTACCCATATAGCAAAAAACACATCGTTTTTAAGTGGAAAAATCTGATGAACAAGTTATTTACCTTCTTAAAGATGTATCTGGTAGAGACCTGTTCTAGATGTAGATTCCTTACCTTAGAGTTTCCTCCAGGTGTCAGTCAGGATGTCTTTAATCAGCAATACCCCTGCACTTTGGTAGGTGGCCTCGGTTGAGTCTGCGTCCGTCGTCGGTGTTGTGTGCACCAGATTGACGTGGCGGGACCTACAGAGACGCCGGCAAGGTGCATGGACATCAGTTCTTAACACGACTTTCTATGCCAGAAGCACATAGTCATGAAGACACTGACTACTGCTGCGTCAAAATTTAGGGGAACTTAAGGGAAGTCCCGATCCATAGAAATCAGTTTGCAGAGCGAGGAGTATGGGTGGGGCAGTGAGCAATCTACAACTAGAATATGTCTCTACCAGATATATTGTTAAGGAAAGTAAGTAACTTGTTCATCTGACTTATAAACGTAGATTCCTTACCTTAGAATAGATACCCCAGCAATACCAACCCCAGAGGAGGATCTGCAAACTAAAATCACACAAGGAAGTCCTGGAGGACCGAACAGGCAGAGTACTCGTCCCTCCGAACATGGCTGTCCAGGCAGTAGCGTCTGGTAAACGTGTGCAGGGATGTCCAAGTAGCCACTTGACAGATATACAGGACTCGGACTCCGCGTGCAAATGCAGTGGTTGCCGCTGTTGCACTAGTAGAGTGAGCACGTAACCTCACAGGAGTTTACTTCTTCGCCAATGCGTACCACAATTTAATGCAGAGGACAACCCCTCGGAAGATGGTCTTTTTCTGTACTGCCCAAACTTTCTTGGCCCCTACATAGTCAACTCTTCATTGGCTATGGAGGGGCCAAGAAAGGTCAGGCCCAACCTTTCTTGGCCCCTACATAGCCAATGAAGAGTTGACTATGTAGGGGCCAAGAAAGGTCAGGCAGTACGGACGTCTTTGGTGCGATCAAGATAACGCATGATTTGGGTCCAGGCGGTGGAATCTCTCCTCCTTGGAGGGATGAAAGGGTGGGTAAAAGGTGGGGAGAGTAATGGATTGTACCACTTGAAAGGGCATGACCACTTTAGGGAGGAACATAGCTTTTGTTCGACGCACTACTTTATCTGGATGGACAGACAGATAGGGGGCTCTGGAAGACAGAGCCTGGTACACCTATTCTGCGCACATGAGCTGCGACCACCGCCATCACTTTCGTGAACGCCCGAGGGGCACTTGTAAGGACAAAGGGGAGCATAGTGAACTGAAAGTGCTTGTGGCACACCATGAACAGTAAGTAACATCTGTGGGCAGGCAGGCCAGGGATATGGAAATAGGGATCCTGCAAGTAGAACACTATCATCCAGTCTACTGGGTCTAGAGCAGAAAGGACCAGGGTCAAAGTGAACATTTTGAACATCTCCTTCCGAAGGAAGAAGTTGAGGGTCTGGAGGTCTAGGATAGGACACAGGCCTTTTTGGACCTCCTTTTTGGGCAACACAAAGTAGCAGGAATAACAAGCATGTCCTACTTCTGGTACAAGGACCCTCTCTATGGCCCCCCCTTGGCCAAGAGAGCAGTAACTTCCTTTTCGAGAACCGCCAGATGATCCTCCGACATGTGGTCGTAAGAAGGTGGCATGGAGGGAGGGGTAGACTAGAAGGGGAGGCAGTAGACCCTCTGGACTATCCGTAGAATCCACCTGTCTGAAGTGATGGACTGCCAGTGCAGGAGGAAATGGTGAATTATATCTCCAACTGGCTGGTGGTGAGCCTGAAACCTCAGACTAGGAAGGTTTGGAGGCAGAGGAGGAAAGGGATGACTGGCTGGCTGCTGGCTCCCTGACCCACGAGGACGCTGGGTCCCATATATGCGGCCACACAGAGGCTGGACAGCTTGCATGACTAGGTGGCTGGTTTGGACCGGACGTGCCTGGGCACCCCTTCCGTAGCCAAGAAATGGCCGAATAGCAAACTGAGGGGGACAGATGGCAGCCGTGAAGCCCAAGAATCTGGCCGTAGCTCAAGAGTCTTTAAAGCGCTCAAGCGCCGAGTCTGCCTTCAAAGGGCATGCCTAGCATGATAGATTGGACATCCCCTGAAAGGCCAGAAACCTAATGCTACAGACGAGGCAACCGTTCTGCCCAGTCAGGCAGTGGTATCTAGTCCACAATGAATGGTGAATTTTGCTTAGTCTCTCCCGTCCGCAACTGCCTGGGAGAGAACAGCCTGGGACTCCTCCGAGCACAGAGGCAGCACCTGCGCAACCTTATCCTTAATGGAATGGGAGTAACGGCCCAAGAGGCAAGCGGTATTCACCGACCACCATGCCAAGCTGGAGGAAGAAAACATCCTTTTCCCAAGATAGTCCAGATTCCGTATTGGGGTGTGGACGGGCATGCGCCTTTGGAAGATGAGGCTGGGACAACCAAGCTCTCAGGGGAAGGATGTTACGTGAGGAATGCTGTGTCATCTAGAGTGAGGCAAAGGCAGTGGGTGATTGTCTTGTCTACTGGAGCCCCTGTGCTGGGATTGGACCAAGTGCCCAGAAGGATATCAGTGAAGGCTTCATTGAAGGGCAAAAGAGGTTCGGAGGTACAAGCGCAGGCCGAAGCACATCAGTCGGGAGGTTAGTCCCGACTGCCACCGACGGAAGCTTGTGGCCAACGACCTCAGCTGCCCATTCTCACCACCACTGCGTAGGAAGCTGCCTCATCCATAGCCACAGTAGGGGTCCAAAGCAAGCCAGTGTCGGGGGTAGTGTTCAATTACTGGCCTCCCCCAGGTCCATCCGCCAGTCTATGGGATCTTCAAGTTGGTCTGTTAAAGGTTCCAGCTGCCCCTCCAAGTCCTTTTCACCACCTCCTGGTACAAAATAAACACCAGCGATGAACAAAGACAAAAGTCCCTTCCGGTGTTGGAACAGACATCGATCGACGTCAGTCCTATTCAGTGTCCATGTCGGGGATGAAGATGGGGTTGGCGCACATGGGGGCATGGTCGGCGTCGTCGCCACCGAGATAGACTTTGGGGAAGGTCGTGGTGGAATGACAGTCATGGTTCTGGATCCGCTAATGGATCCATGGGGGCGATTTGGGGCCAAAGTCGCTGGTGTCAAAGGTCTGGGTCCCCAACCAACTCCATGGGCCAGAAGGAGGCCAGCGGAGCCGGTCTGTCCAATAAGGAGGAGCAGGGCCTTATGAAACTTTGGCAACTGGGCAGGAGACACTCTAGCTCCCGGAAAAGTGGGGAGGCACAAAGTCGTCTCAGAAAGAGGCTTCGAGGACAGAGGCCTAGAGCAAGTGCGCTGCCTGTACTGCAACACGTTGGCCGACGGATGGGGTGATGTCAAAGAACCCCTCTGCCTCTTAGGCTTCTTGTGCTTACCTGAGCGCCCCTAAGATTTTGAATGGGACCAGGAGTGTGGGCTCCGCAACCATTCTCAGGACCTTTCTTTCGATGAAGAACGGGAGTGACATGGGGCCGAGTGCCGTGCCTCCAACAGCTCCTGCTAAGTCTTCGAATTCCTAGCTCGGCACTCGGAACAAGACTTGGAGTCGTGGTCGCGCTCCAAGCACCAGAAGTTCGCGAGGTGCAGATCCTTTACAGACATCATCCGATGACAGGATCTGCAGGGATTGAATTGTTCCTACGATGGGACATTCTTGATGCACCAGGAGTCCAAGACGAGAAGAGAAAAAATCTCGGCAAAAGTAAAAAAAAAAACAAAAAAATAAAGATTACCCAAAAATGGCTAGGGGATCTGCGCTTAGGCTGGTGCAGAAATAGAAAGGACTGACATCAGCGCACCCAGACGGTGTCTATGTAGGTCCTGCAACATCAGTCTGGCGCGTACGAAGCAGATGACTGCCGTGGACTGATCAACGCGATACAAAAGGGGATGATGGACGGAGCATTTGAGCAAATCAAACACACACCCCCAGTCAACTGATCTGGGTTTAATCCATCACCATTCTTTAGCTCACTCAGCCACCCAAGTTCAGACATGGCCATATGCAAATCAGTCTGACCCTGTGCCTCATGGGAACAGTCCAGCTACGGGCGCGCAGGGGTATCACTAAATAAAAATCCCCAGATCCAGACTGATGCCTCTGGAAAACTTTAAGGTAAGGAATCTACAATTAGAAGTCTCTATCAGATGTGTCTACGTTGCATTTGGCCCTCTTCTGTGTTGCGGGCCCTTGGCCTACCCACACAGGTGAGGCACTGTTTTTCTTGAGAGAACGCTGGCTGTTAGGAAATGTGTGGCTGTCTGTAGATTCCAGGACTTTTCCTCACAGAAATGCAAGCAAAATGTTTTTTAAACCAAAGTTTGAGCTTTGCTGGGGATTTTAGGTAAAAAAAAAATAATAAAAAAATACCCCCAGTGAGAGCAATGCAAGTCAATCCAGCCTGGACTCCCCCGAAAGTCTAGTTTTAAAAAAATTAGCTAGTTTGGTAGGTTTCTATAGGTGACGGCTGAGCTGTGGCCCAAAATCCATTGCTAGTCTCCTTGAAGAAGAAAAAAACATGCATTCTGCAGGGTGAAATATGATATCTCCTAGGTTACGTTTTGGGTTGTTTTGTATCAAAAGAACACAGCCCAGTCACAGATGAGTTATCATTTTTATTGGGAGACTTATGAGGAACGCAAAATAGTAGAACATTTGTTATCAACAAAAGAATATCTCTCGGTTTGTGCTTTCGAAATGTAAGCGTTTACAAAATGCCCTCTGAAATACATGCCAGTATGGGTACCCATAAATTCAGAAATGTATAAACCACCACTACTCCTTAACTCCGTATCGGGTGTAGATTTCAGAAATACTGAGTTTTCGTTCATACCCTTGTCCCATTCTTTATAATTTGCCATATGAATTGCTGTTACTCGGTACACAATAAAAAACCATTGTAAGGTGCAGTTCGGTTGTTGGCTCTGGGTACCTCCGGTTCTTGGAGAACCTACAAGCCCTATATATCCCAGTAACTAGAATGGTCCAGCGGACGTAATTTTATACTACTTTTGAAAATCTGCCATAGTAAGTAGAATTACAGATGAAAATGTGAACACAAATGGCTGTTTTTTTCAACTCAATTTCAGCATATTTTCATTTCAACTGTTACTTTTTATAGGAAAACCTTGAAGGATCTACATAATGATTTCTAACAAAATTAAGATTTTTATCTAGTTTTCAGAAACGTATAGCTTTCCATGATCCACAATGGGATTCATACCCATTTCCACCACAAACTGAAAGGAGGTTGAAAGCACACAAAATAGGAAAAATGGGCTATCTCCCAGTAAAATGCAAAAACTGTTAAAAATGTGTTTTTCTGATTCAGGTCTACCTGTTCCTGAAAGCTGGTGATTTTAGCACCGCAACCATTCATTGATGCCATTTGCAGGTAAAAAACGGATACTTTCTTCTGCAGCCCTTCTTTCCCCATAAACCCAAACTTTAGCTGATTTTTGGAAAATGCCTCAGTCCCCTCTAAGGAAATCCACAAACCCTGGGTACCTTTAGACACCCCAGGACTCAAACTGAACAAAATGTTAAGCAGGCCTAAGCGCGAACGACCCCAAATAGCCAACAAAAAAAAAAAGACTTAGAAAAGGGGGGGGGGCGGAGTCAGGGGGGACTAGGAGTGAAAGGTCTAAAGAGAGAACTAGAGAAAGCTTTTATTATGGCTTTAAAGAAATACTAACAGAACATGTAGTAAAAATAGTGATGTTTTGATTTTTTTTTTTAGAAGAAAGCAGATGCATTCAGAAAGAAAATTGTTTACCTGAAATTGATGTTTGGACAGCCAACAAAGGGAAACATTTGCATTTACAGCACCCAAATGAACTAGACATGTAGGGATTAGTAGCTATGAACATACATGTGAATGAATGTTAGGAACATGGCAGATTTTACAGGGAGAAAAATCTGCAATTCCACAAGTTTATTTTGTTTGTGGACAGAATGCTTCTTTCCTGCTGTCTGCTGATTGGGATGGTATTTGGTATTTGCTATTTAGATATGCTATGTATTAAAATGTACAATGTGAATAGTACAGATGCATTAACAATGACAGCAGCACATACATATATGTAATGCAGAAAGTGAAGGTTAATTAGTGGGAAACATATGTAGTGCAATCATTCCACCTTTAGGTGTCATGTTAAATGAGGAAAATATTAGTAAACTGTCAACTATTGTTGACAACCTGGTAACCAGTACTTCTGAAGCTCTATTAGTAGCAGAAACTGGGCTGGTAGCTATTAGATCCATTCTTTTGCAGGATCGCCTAGCACTACACATTTTACTTGCAGAAAAAGGCAGAGTCTGCAAGATGTTCAACTTAAGCCATTACTGTTCATACGTACCGGACGAGATTAAGCAAAGAGAGAAATCTGCGAAGAACATTTCACACTTGAAATCTGAATTATAAAGAACTGGAAACACCTAGCATTTTAGGAATTTGTACAATTAGAAATTAGATTGCAACATTAGGAGTAAGTATTTTTTTTTTTTTTTAAACCTTTGTGCATGAAAAGAACAAATACGGGCCCACAACCGTCAGGTCGGACACGATACTTTAACGCACAAATGCAAGCAAAACAGTCCCCCAGCGGAATCAGGTAAATTAGCAAAAATCAATGGACATTACAGTGAAGAGACGCATGGCGCCGGGGAGAAGGAACAATGAAGGTTACATTTTAAAGTTTTCTGGTAGAAATAATTCAAGAAAGAATAAGAACAAAGGAATACTGAGCCCGTACACTCGCCACATTACATGAGCAGGCGGCATCAATACAAAAAACCAACAATGGAGGTGAATACAACTGACAAAATGGCGGTACAAAGAAAACTACAAAAGCAGCAACCAGGATTCACGTACCCCCAACTGTGCCACCCCCCCCACTAACCCCTATCGCGGACCCAGAAAAGAAACAGGTAAAGAAAGCGCAGAAAAATAGTAAATAAGGCCCATAGAAACTAAATGACAAAAACTAAAACCCTCCCCCCACCCTACAGCAATGCGGAGGCTACGGCCTACCCCCCCCCCGGCAGAGTGTCTGTCGCCCACTAAGGAACCCGAAATATAGACAAGAAAGGAAGAAAGAAAAAGGGAAAAATAAAGAAAAAGGAAGAAAAAGCCCTAACAGCAGAGAGAAGGGAGCGAGGAAAGAATAAACCAATCCACAACTCCCAGAAAAAGAAAAGATGAGGAGGAGCCAACCCAATATCAGGATCTCCCGGACATCCCAGTCATATAAACCATCTACGCCACATGCAGCAATAAATTTGGAAGACATGAAACAAAAAGAGGGTCAAAATCTGTTACACCCAGAACCCCGGGCCAGCACACAACCCCCCGCCAGTACAGCAGGAAGAATAAAGAACCGGACATATCAAATAAATCGTAGGCAGGGAAAGACAGCACCTGAAACGCAAGCAACACAAAAATAAAACAAAAATTAGCAGTTCAGTCCGGATCTCCGCTAGCCGAGCAACCAAAACCAATGAGTAAAAGAACCGTCAGCCCTGTCCTGAACGTCCAAATTTCTCGAGGCACGGCCACCACTGCGAGTACTCCCCAGGCAGAATCAAGAAAGGCCGAGAAGAGGGCTAGCCATACATATGCACGAACACCGCCGGCCCAATAAACATTTCCCACCCCAATATTGGCAACAAATATAGTCAGCAGAAGGTTAACAATTAGGGAGAGCAATTCACATTTCGTAATGAAACAGGCCGAGGTCGGATCCCACACAATCTCCACCCACCAGCCCAGCAATTCAACAAAGGGGACCGCCTAGCCCTGGCCCGATCTGGGGCTCGCCCTCTCACCCCCTCTCCGTGATAGTCCAGTGCAGTCCAGGTTGACGAGAGAAAATGGCCGCCGAGAGGAGGGGGGAGGTGCATGTACCTGGAAAGAGCGTCGCCCGTCCCCAGAAAATGAACCTCCCCTGGTCACTAGCTTCTCCGATGTATCCAAGCGACAAAAGTCACAGAGCAGGGAGGTCAAAGTCTGTGATAAAGGAGCAGATGAAGAGGCATGAGGACAGGCAACTGCCATCCAGGGCTGTGAAGCCATGAAACAACACATACAGTCAGGCACGGAACAAAGGGGAGACAATGCAGCAGCGACAGACCTGGTGGGTGGCAAACAGCCGTTACAAGCCGCAGCAATAGCTACTGTAACCTCCACAGCAGTACTCTGAGGCGGCGGTGTGCCGATAGATTGTAGCAATTCCAAGTCAAAACTTTGTCGAGGATGGACCCCCCGCTCTCGACATAAAGCACGGGCACACGCATCAAGTTTAACACCCAGTACACTGTAGTTGTGCCTCACCGCCGATCGCAGCTCACCCAAAGTCGTCAACACGTCTTGATATGTCCATTCAGGCTGTGGTTCACATAGTTCTGCACTCCCGGGGGAAGTATGCACCCCGGCCCCCTGCACGCAAGTGGGCTCGCTGTTCCACGATGAGGGTGCGTAGTAGTCCGCACAATGGCGAGAGGCAGGCATCGCCATCTTGCCCTCAATCCACCGGAGCGCTGGGGGGGGGGAAGGGGGGTCGCAGGGCACGACCGATCAACAGCTGTCGTTCCCCGGGTACACTATATCCCTTGCGGTCCGCAGCGTAATCGGGAATTCGCCGGCAGTGCGGCGAGTCAGGCAGACCGAGCGGGGCTCACCGATGTCGGGCAGAGGGACAATAGGAGCCGACCAGAATCATGGCGGCCACGGACAAAGGACTCGTAGACAAAGCACGTCTTCCACCCTGCTCCGTGCAACTCAGCGCGTACAAGGCAATTCTTGGCAGCAGGCGGTGGCCGGGCAGTCTGCGGAGGAAGATGATGTTTCGCTGTCGCCCAGCCCCCGCGGCAGAGCGGCCGTGTCCAAGCACGCGAGGTCCAGCAATGCCCTGCAGAAGAGGCAAGGTCCCGGGCCAGGGCGGTCCGTCCGATAACGTCTGTTTCCGGGCGGGTGGAAAGGTCGGAGGAACACCATCAGAACCAGCTCCGCTTCCCGCACGTTTCGGTGCAAGAGACACCAGGATGACATGCAGGATTGAGGTGCGGGATTCCGGGGCCAGCGGTGCCGAGAGGCTGCACGTCCGCTCAGGTCGCCATCTTGGCTCCTCCAGGAGTAAGTATTTTTAAAGCTTAACTATGCCAATACTAATTAATGAGCTTAGTATTCTTTTTGTATTATTCAAACACTATAGATATTACTTACACAAGAGAAAGGGGAGAGAAAGAAATATGTAAAATAATTAGATTTAAACAGTATCGTGAATGATGATTCCAGTAAATCATTGAAATTTCAAGTTTAAAACGAAAAAAAAAAAAGATTCAACTGACAATAAAAGTGCCCTTTGAGCAGAACTCAAATGTGAAATCAAGATGGTGTGATGGTTAAGATAACCATCAGATGGGGGAATTGAAAAGATCATTTAATTAAAATGAAAATTATTTAAAATAAAAGCTAATTGTGCAATGATTGATATAAAACTTAAAAATAAGTAAAATATTGTGTGTCTTAACATGGTATCTTGGCAACAAGTTCAGCATGGTAACCAGGATGTTGTGTTCTGAGTAACCCTGGGCGTAGTAGGGCTACGCGTAGCTACACGAAGTGCACTTCGCCCTACGCGAGCTATGCGAACTGCGTAATGCACTGTGCAAAATCCTGTTCGCACTGATTGCATAGTGCCGGATGCTTGTCTGCACTGTGCAATCAGTGCAAACCGCATCTTGCACAGTGCAAGCGGTAGCTTTCTGCCGCTCAAGTAGATTTCTACTCAAGCAGCAGCTTCCTCAACGCGGACTGGTAGTTTCTCATCGCGAGTATACGCGACCACTCGCAATGAGAAACCGAACCTCCTCGCGTTGAGAATCTCACCGGAACTTGATGTTGCTGATTGCGAACAAGGAAAACGTCTCGCAGGGATGTAATTTTGCATGTTCGCAGTCGCCAACTTGACGTCGAGGACTACGAGCAAGCAAAAAATGACAGCTGCACTACGCTATGCGTGTTTGCACTGTGCTACGTGCAATTCGCGTAGTGCAAACTTTGCGATCGTAGCGTAGTACTTCGCCCAGGGTTAGTTCTGAGTTGACCAGGAGAGGAGAGCTGACGGTTGCAGGAAGAGGACATGTCTAGGGGTTGTTCCCTTGAACTTGAATAAAGTTCCTTCTACAAAAAACCTGTCTGTGCCTCTTAAAAATGGCGACGAGGATGGGATGTATTTTCACCTGAGGGCAGACTGAACTTTTTTGCAAATTTCCAACTCCTAGACAAGAGATGGTCATTTGAACTATCAGACAACGCGCCTCATTGTTGAACCTGCTGTACTGCTTTTGGCGCGTTGTTGAAGAAGTCCTATTTACAAAAACTTCTTAAAAGAAGGCCTGGCACCGCATCAAGTTCTCTGTACGACGTGAGGAGACTGAGCAGAGGCAAGTTGAAGGAAGAAAAAGAAAAAAATGTTCGGAAGCAAGATGAATCTGCTGTAACGTGCGTGAAAGAAACTGAATTTGACTGTGAAAGAAGCTGCATTTGATTTGACAAGTGTGAGAGGAAGCTGAATTTAACGTGACAAGTGAAAGTAAATGCCCATTCTGTATCTTTTACTGATTGACTGCTACCTGGCCGAAACTAACAGAGTCCGGTAGCAACACACCAACGCTGTTATTATTTAAGATTGGCTTACCGGCAGATAGGGGTGCTGCTCATTCTTCCTCTTGGTTGTGCGCGTCATTGTGGAAACGCCGGAATCTGCTGCACTTCAAAAGCGCGCAGTGCAGTGTGGGAACTGCCTTACGTTGCAACGTGCTTACCGTCCTCTCTGACGTCCTGCAGAGCAATGTCCTACAGCAGACAGCTTGTGGTTGCCTTAGCAAACAAACAAAAGTGCTACAGCGCTATCGCAAGGAGGGAATTGACGACTAGGGGTACTATTACATTTTGAAGCTGAATTGTTACAGATTTCAGCTGCCTGAACTACAGCAACGCGCTTGATTAACAAAAGCGGACTTAAAACCACACGATACTAGAGAACTTTATTTAATAAACTAAATAAACAAAATTGAAGGGGACATTTTCACCACACTTAAGTACAGAAGGTTTTACACAAGTAAAGAAGATTTGACAGTTCGAGTGCAACTGTGAACACTACTACATATAAATGTTACGACTGCTACGATCTGCTACAACTGCATAAGACTACAGTGACAACTTTGTTTTTTTTACTAACTTATTTTTTGCAGATTCTTTCAGAACCTCGTACATGTAGCATTACATTGTGCATACATTATGTGGGTATTTGTTTTGTAGGTGATTTATTCTGCAGATAGGGAAACCATCATTATGGGCATGTCCATTACAGCTCCACCTACATTTTTGCAAAATCCAGGAGAACTCCCCTTACCATGGGAGGATTGGATAGAATCCTTTGAAACTTATTTAGAGGCTATTGGTGGGGAGGATTTCATAGCTTTGCATAAGGTAGCTTTACTTAAACATAATTTAGGCATAGAGGGCAGGAAGGTGTTAAAAACATTACCTATGAATACAGATAAGAAACAAATTATTATTAGTGAGAAAACAAACAGTGAAAATATAGAGGAGGGTGAGGAAGTAGTAGAATTACAGTACGATGAAATAGCTATCCCTGATGAATATATTGAGGTAATAAAGGCATTAGAAGAGAACTACGGCAAAAAGATTAGTATTGTAGTGGAAAGACATTAAAAGAATTCTCGTTCCCAACTACCAGGGAGTCTGTGGAGCAGTACATTTTTGTGTTGAGAACACTTGCTGCCACATGTAAATTTAAAGACCTTCATGAGGAGATCATAAGAGATCAATTTATCAACAGAACAAATAACACCAAAATTCAAGAGGACCCTTCTCTACCAAAAACTATGCAAGTAGCAAGGCGAATTGAAAATACTTCCAAGTATGTCAAGGAGTTAAGTGCAGAAAAACCAGTCTCAAACAAAGTGTGTACTGTAGAAATAAATTCTGTCACAAAGAAGGAAAGTAATAGTAAAACAAATTCCATTTCTAAAAACAACAAAGTATGTGGTAGTATAAGACACACAGCTGATTCTGATAATGTTTCTCAGTCAAAGAGAAATGCTACAAATGTAAAAAGATTGGCCACTTAGCACGCATGTGCAAAGCTAGATCTTTAACTAATACAAAATGGAAGCCACCTGTGAATAGTATAAGAGAAAATAGTGAGGAAGACAATTCTGACAATTATGTAGAAGTTGAAGTAATGGTTATTTGTGATAATGTCATAAATGATGTACCTGAGGGTTACAACCCACCCAAATGCAACTTAGGCATGGATGGGACTAAGATAACGGTGTGGGCAGATTCTTTCTCCCCTTATACAATGATAGATAAGAACCTGTGGGAGAAGGTAGGAAGTCACCGTTTGAGTCTACCTGATGTGGAACCAGTCGGTTATTGCGGTATTAAACTTCCATTGTTAGGTTTTTTTCGTGGGCACTTTGTCCCACAAAGGAAAGGTAGCACCAGCAAAATGTATGTAGTGGAGAAGTGAAGAGCATTGCTTGGATGGTGTGAACAAAAAATGCTGGGCATCACCTTAGACCCTAACCACCCACAACAAGTATTAGTTACTTAAGATACTGAAACAACTAAATGGAGCACTAAGTTCCCTAAATTATTTGAAGAATTGGGTTGCTTAGAAAAATTTGAACACCGCATTATACTTAAACACAATAATGTTCCGTGTGTGCACAAAGCAAGGTGTGCTTTTTACGCTTAGAGAGAAGATGAAAGCAGAATAAAAAAATTTATGCAAGGCACGTTATTGAACCCATTGAGTCGTCCGAATGGCTTAGTCCAGTGGTTTTGGCACAAAAACCAGATGGTAATTTACGCATGTGTATTGACTTAAGAGATCTCAACCTCAATATTTTAGTTGACAGATTACCTTTACCCCATATCAATGAAATGGTGTCCTCTGTAAATAATGCCAAATACTTTTCATTGATCAACCTGTCAAAAGCATACCATCAGATCAAATGGCATTCCTCCTCAAGACACCTTACTTCTTTGATAACACCGGAAGGAGCCTTCCAGTTCATTAGGATGCCATTTGTCCTGGCATCCGCCTCGGCGGTTTTCCAAAGAGTAACGAGTAGAATATTAGTGGGGTTACCCAATGTACTGGTGTTCCAAGATAATGTATTGGTGTGGGGGTCCAATCATATTGAGCATGACTCAGTGTTAACAGAGACATTAGAGAAACTACAAAATGCAGGATTAACAGCTGGAGTTAAGAAGTGTAAATATGGTGTTAAGCAAATTGATTATTTAGGGCACTCCTTATCCAGGGATGGAGTTGATGATATAGACTCCAATGAGGATTGTGTGGTAGCAAGTGTAGTTGAGTCATGTAAAGGTGCCATATCATGTGATGAGTGAAAAGAAGCTGTAACAAACGACAAACAACAATAATAGTTGAATTGTCTAATCCATCAGGATCTAATTTCACCCTCAAGAGGAAATGTGGAGAGTTCTGGAATGTATGGACAGAACTTTCAGTTGTGGATGGTGTGTTACGTAGAAGCTGTAGATTGGTGGTTCCAGAAAGTTTGCAAAATAGACTACTTAAATGATTGCATGAAGGACATGGTGGTATGTCCGCTATGAAGAGAAAAGCCAGAGAAACATTTTGGTGGCCAGGCATGGACAAGAACATGTACGGGGATGCATGGAATGCATGTGCTCTGACAAAACTCACAGGGTAGAGGAATCACCTATCTCTTCTACTAATTTTCCTAGTAGACCATGGGAAAAGGTAGCCATGGACATTTATGGTCCATTTTCGGCAAAAGAAGCAGTTAACAAGTATGCATTAGTATTAATGGATTACCACTCCAAAAGGCCGGAAGTGGCATTCACGGGGGACATTAAAGCACACAATGTCATTGAATTTGTGACCAAATTTTTCGCTGAAAGAATGTCCTGATACATTAATCACGGACAATGGTCCACAGTTTATTTCTAGTGAATTTAAGACATATCTTACCAGTAAGGGTATAAGTCACCACACCACAGCTGTTTACAATCCCAGGGAAAATGTTCTTGTGGAGAGATTTAACAGAGCCTTAAAAGAATGTGTACAATTGTCAGAAGAGTGTGGCGGAGATTGTAAAGAGGCAGTTAAGGAAATGTTGTGGAACTACCACACCACACCTCATTCAGTAACTAAGGAGTCTCTGTTTAAACTCCTCGAAGGTAAGCAACCAGGCACGAAGGCTACTCCTGGGTGGATGTTTAAAGGTTTTTCACGATCCGTTCGCAAAAGGGATGTTGACAGTAGAGTAAAGAAATATCAAGGCAAGTACATTCACAGACATGACGACAGTTTAAAAAGGAATTGTCATATTTTTACAGTAGGAGGTTGGGTGAGGACACACACCATAGGTTTACAAAAAAGAGGTTTATCAAAATGGTCTATACCAAAACGCAATAACCAATGTTAGTGGGAATAATGTGTGGTTGAGTGGTGGGAAGATGTGGAATACACATAGTTTAACTTTTTGCAACAAATTGGAAATTGATGCCTGGTTGAAAAAGGGAGTAGACAATCACCAAGATAAAGGATGTAATGATGTAAACAATGAGAAATGTGTCAGGATGATTCCTAAATGGCATAGTAACTAAATGACCTATTAATATATCTTAGGCAGAACGTATCGCAAAGTGTTGCAAATCTATGTATATTATTATTTATATATTCATTCAACTATTTATATGTTCTTTGTGATGTAATAAGTTATTTTTGTTTTGGTTGTTTATGGAGGGAAGATGTGTTGTGTCTTAACATGGTATCTTGGCAACATGTTCAGCATTCCTTCCATGTTAACCAGGATGTTGTGTTCTTTAGTTGACCAGGAGAGGAGAGCTGACAGTTGCAGGGAGAGGACATGTCTAGGGGTTGTTCCCTTGAACTTTAATAAAGTTCCTTCTACAAATAACCTGTCTGCGCCTCTTAAAAAATATGACATGCATTTTAAATGTGCAAGCTGCACTAGGCAGCCATAGTTATTAGTATAGGCCGTAGAAATACTCTAAGACAAGCATTCTTTTTAACTAGAGGTAAACTTGATATTGCTGAAATATGAACAATGAAATTTAGAAACAAACGTAATGTGACATGCTTAGAATGTTCATCATAACTGCAGAAAGAACCATTTTTAATAAATGTATTATTTAACTAAGCAAGAAACAAAAGCGGGAGCGAGGACTTTGAACGTTTCTTTCTCTTATTAAATACTCAAAAACAATGTGGACGGACCTTCAGAAGAACCCTGAAGTAAGGACGACTCTTCTATAGATTTTGGAGTGCCAAGAACCACTGGGGGTTCCCAGCTGGGCAGCCGAGTGCAGCCCAGCCATGCTTCGACGTCTGAATTACAGCGGAGTGGGTTTTATGTTTTTATGTAGGCCCAGGACAGATTTAAAAGCAAACAAGGGGACAAAGTGAAGACTAGCAATTGGTCTTCATTGTCCATCAAGTACTGGTCAACATATTTCAGCCTCTTAAAACAATTTCAAGGCTTTCTTCAGGACCATTCAACGTGAATACAAAAAGTGTTGTGGCAAAAAAACGCCACGTGTATTTTTTCAGCACACTCGCTAAGGTGTACTGTGCATGCAGTGATGGAATCGTACTTACGAACCCACCGTCTGATTGTGTACATGTAAAACAAAAAAACAACAAAGGACACACAATAAGTACAGAAATGGCAAATAATTGCTTCACTTTGGTCTTGCATCCTATGCTCATTTAACTAAGCAACATATTACTTGTTATGACTAAACTTCCTATTCTCATCATATTTCCTATCATAGAGATGTAGAGTATGCAGACCCGGATGCTGCCCCCTTCCCTACTGCTGCAAAAGAAAAGCCCCCCGAAGGACCAGCTTGCTCAGAGGATAGATGCTCATGCCCATGCATTTTAAGTACCACACTCTAATGGCCCAATCCAATGCCACGAGGATGACTTGGGCCTGGTAATTTCTGATTCTCTTTAGAACTTGGGCACAAAATGAAGAAATGGGGAGGCATACAGGAGTCCCACACCGCACTCTAGGAGGAATAAGTCTCCCAGAGAGAGCCTCCTAGAAAGACCAACACACAAAAATACTGACATTGCAAGTTCTCCGCAGTTGCAGGAAGATAAAAGCCAGGGTTCTCATTTATATAAGACGCCCTGGGCTGCCTCAGTGTCTAACTAGGAGGTCTCTGATCTCCACCTCACCCAAATGGCCTCCAGAAGTGATGAATCAGTCAGCACAGTTGAATCTGGGTGGGGTAAGGAAAGGGGCCTACCCCTGTCTGAGTGGGGCAGACAGGTCCAAGGAACCCTGCTTCCTTCAAAACGTTCCAGGTCAGAGCCCCCTATCTCGCCAAAAAGGCAGAGCTGTTAAATGTCACACCCGTCAGGTCTCTGGTGTGGGGTGTTGATAAATGCAGGGTCACCTGGTGATGGTTAATGGCCCGGAGCGACCTCCCTATTAACAGATTGTCCCAACCATAGTTTTGCCCTAGATGATATCTGTGAGGTCCTCATTGAATGGTAATAGAGGTTTTGTATGTGCTTGTCCAGGCTGGATTGCCTCTATCAGAATTAGTCTTCACCTCCACAATAGTGATTAAGACGCCCTATGCATAACAGCCAAGGAAGTAATTTCTTTCTTCATTGTCAGGACCATAAGGAGAAACAAGGCTAGTATCTAGAGAAGTATACAGGCCACTGGCATCTTGCAGTTCTTCATACCAGTTCTTCTCACCATATTGTGGGATAGAATCATCCTTTTTATCAAAATGGTCATTGTCTGAATCAGTGGCGAAAAGACTGCCAAGTCTGGGCCCCACCTTACAGTGAAGACAAGGTATCAGTCAGAAGGGATGCCAGCTGACTGCGCTTTGGAGGAAGCAGGACATGGCCTTGGTAGAGGTTGTTCATGGAATATGCATGGAGTCAGAAAGCACAATAGGCTGCAAAACCTCCTAACATCTGTGGTGTCTATACAAAGGGAACCGGCACACAGGGTTTGCGCCTGAATTAATGTAGGAGCCTGAGCCAATGTTGAAGCCGAACCGGTTTTGGGGGCATAGACTGCACCAAGGGCAGACCCACTGGAGAAAGTCTGACTAGAGGCCCAGGTGGATCCTTGGGGTCCAAAGATGCAACAGAGGGAACCAGTAAAGTGACAAAAATATGATGCATGCCCATAAACGCTTCCACTAAGTGCAAAATAGCAGATGGACCAGGAAAATCAGGGCGCATAGGCTCAGAATAGTTTCCAATGGAGATCAGAGAGGGTACAAAGGGGTCAGCATGCCACCCAGTCTCACTCCTGAAGTCCGACAGTGGCAGTGTGGGACGGATTCCTGCTTTGATTTCTCATGCTGCTTCTTGGACTTACCCACATAATTCAGGGAGGGTGGCGGGGGGGGGTAGAGGGGTGGGGAGGAGGGAATGATACCTTCCTTTCAACTTGTCACAGTATGTATTCTTCCGATGTTTGGCAACATATAGCTTTGCCTTACAGCCCCCTAGGGTCGGTGGATTCATCTGGGTGCAGTCATCACAGGCCCTGGAATTGTGATCTGACCTCAGGCAAAATAGACTTACTTTCTGAGGGTCTGTCACAGACACTTATTTGAAACAGTCCCTAAATGGCTCTGACTTTTGTTGTAGGTGACATTTTCCCTTGCACACTGGACAATTTTTGCATAAAAGGTCTATAAAATACAATGCTCTGCGTTTGAAGGCACAGAAAGAAAGGGTCTAATGTTAAAATTAATGGCTGGCGCTGGTTTGCGGCTCTGCTCGCCACTTTCAGAGATGAAAGAAATCCGTATGTAGCCATTCGACGCCACCTAGTTGCATACACAATTACTCCTCTAAATGTTTTTAAAAAGCGGGTGCTGTAATAGCCAGATAACGGCTGTGAAATCACATGCTTCCATCCTTCTAGAGGCACACTTACTGCTTATGAAATCCAAAGTATGGTATGGTCCTTTGGGGGAAGGGGGACACATAAGAGGAAGTAGTGTAGGTAAGTGCCCCTTTTTGACATGGTCACCCCCAATTTTTGGCCTCGTACTTGATGAAATTTTAACTGAAGTGCACAGAGTTCCTGTTAATCAGGTCTACAGTACCAGTGCTCTTTCACTAAAAGAAAATAACATATCAATTCTTCCCCAATTGACAAGACCTTTAGCACCTTTGTAAGTCCCTAGTAAATGGTACCCCTGGTACCTTGGCCCTGGATACTATAGAGGATCCCCCAATGGCTGCAGCATGTAATGTGCCACCCTACGGGACCCGCCACCGAACTTATTCAGGCAGCGTGAAAAATACAAATGTGAAAAAACATGGCACACACCCCGTGTGCCATGTCCCAAGACACTGCTTGAAAGATATGCAAGTAAGCCCTATAGCAGGCCTTATAGTGCATTATATTACATGTGAGAGTTTTTCTGTATGAGCAGATATGGCCCTGTGCTATGTAGTTTAATTGCTAGATGGTACAAGTGAACAGGGAAGCCATCTTAAGGATATGTAGTGGGCACTAGTCATTACGAGTTCCCCAGCTATATGGTTGCTTCACTGAAACCTATGGTGTTGGTATGAAACACCTGGTCTTAATAAATCCCTACTGAGGCTAGTAGTAGATTTATTAAAGCATGCCCCTAGAGTGCACCTTAGAGGTGCCCTCTGAAAAACCTACCAATGTCCTAGGGTGCTGGCTATATGGTATCGCCAGCCTGCTACCACAGACATTTTCTGACCCCCTGCATGTGACAGCCTGTGCTCCCCAAGGCCAGAAACAATGCCTGCTCCAGAAGAAGGTGTTCACACCTCCTCCAGCAGGATGGCTTGTGAATCTGCATACCAAGGGCAGGGACTTCAATGTCCCTACTGCCTTTGATCTGTGACCCCAGCTTCCCCCAAAAATGGGGGATGCCAACCCCGGAGGCCCATTTGGCACCAGGACACGCGGGGAAAATAGATATGCAAGTTGGCGTGTTGCACTTCCAGGCCAGACACACCCCTAAGGTGGGCTGCCTGAGGTGATCCACGAAAGAAGGGTTCCACCATTTTGATTTTGGTGGAATTAGTAACTCTGGGACTGGGTTATGCCCAAACCGCACAGGAAATGGTCATATGAGGGATGTAGTGATCCCAAGAGAAAGTAGCCCACTGGCTACTACCCATCTGCCACAAGAATCAGGACCAAGGAGAGTCAAATAAGTGAGAACTGCAGACTACTGTTGGACTTCGGTGCCAAACCAACCCTGCTCCTGTCCAGACAATCATGACAACCCAACTCGTCCTGCAGCTGTGCATCTTCCAATAGCCTTGGAGGGTCTCCAGCACTTCAAGCAGTCAGCATCTGCGGTGAAGTGGAGGAGCTATTTTCCTGCAACCTGTAGGCACCAACTGTGATGCAGAGTTCACGGTGCTGCTGGAGGAGGTCACCACGCTTAAGGAGGTACCGGACCCTTTGCAGCAACCAAAGCTTGTTTGAATAAATGGTCTAAAAAAGAGTGACAAATGCACAGAGGCGTCTTGGTGCTATGAAAAAACATGAAAGGTGCTTAGCGTTAATTTTGTATTCTTAGTGTATTATAGCTGATGAAAAATTCATGTTTTTAACTGTTTTCTGAAACCAAAAAGTGATGGAGCTGTTTTCAGTACCACCCCAAGAGGTACATTTGGTAGCAGAGACCTCTTATATTTCTTTCTGGAGCAGAGGGTTCCACCCGGGGTGTACCATTTGAACTTTGTTTTAAAGTAAGATGGAGCTTTTCCATGTAAGGTCTTATGGGCAAAGCAAAGAGCCTTGAAAGTGATAAGATGATTAACTGGGAGCCAGTGAAGTTGTCTGATGGCCGATTGAAATTTAGGGATCTTAAGTAGGAATCTAGCAGCAGCATTCTAAATGGTTTATAATTTCTTTAATGAACCCTTATGTCGTTCTACGTAGAGCCTATTACAATAGTCGAGTCATAATAGTACTAGAGCAAGGACTACTGTTTATAGGAGATCGGTAGGTAGACATTTTGATTTTCTTGATCACTCTTGAGTGAAAAGAAGCAGACGGGACCTTATTTACTTGATCTTTGTATTTTAGATCCCTGTCCATTACAGTTTGCCCAATCCGGACTCCAACATCGAAAAGACCGACCAGTGGGCGACGGACATCAGCATCACAGAGGCCAGCACAGAGAAAGGCCCAGCTGCCCTGCTTTTGCCCCCTCCTCCCAGGCAGATCTAACCGAGAACAGGTAGTGCTTGGACACACAGGCCCAACCGATCAAAACCCTCTGCACCTGAGCTCCCTGGCCCAAGTCCACGACAAATGACTGCGCTCCCCTGCTCCCTGGACCCTTACGAACCGAGCCCCATGCTCCCAGACTTGTCCCCAAGGACCCCTCTGGAGCCTATTTCCAGATGGCACCCATATGTGCCTACAGTACAGCGCGCAAAGCAAACCAACTCGTCCAGCACCTCTGCACCTCAAGGGCACGCAAACTCAAACTTCGGGTAGTACTTTGAACCTTTGCCGCCTAGCACCTTAAGTCCTAAAGGAGACCCCCAGAATTCGATTTCAAGTAATGCCTTTTACTAAGGAAAGCATTACAGCAATTTTTCGTACTGTAAAAATTGATATCCTAAAAAGTAGAATTACGAAGTTCTTGGTGCTAAAATATATATAAAATACTAGTTATTTTTGATGTCTCACTTATTGACTGTGTGTGTTCAAAAAATGCTCAACACTACCCTGTGATAAGCCTAAATTGGTTGCCCACATTACCACAAAAGAGAGCATTTGGGACTAATAATTTAAGCCCTATAAACCAATAAGGGTCCTCTGGACTTTCTACGTACCTCTTTTTGGTACACTAAATAAAAAGACTTCCTACAAGTAGTGTATTAAATGTGCTTTCAGGTTGGAGCCTGAAGTTTGGGTGCTTTTCAAAGGAGTGTTTGTACTATTTAGTGGCACTCTTTAAAGCTTTTTAGGCTATGTTAAGCATTACAAAGGCAAGACCTATTGGATGTGTCAATGCTTGTTCTTTTAAAATACAAAACTTGATAGGGATGTGTATAAGGAATTTGTGTGTGTTCTCCTTTGTAGAATTTATTTATTTATGGTATTTAAAGAGCGCAACACTCATCCCGAGGGATATCAAGGCGCTAATACCAGTACTGACACTGCTGCGAACTGTCCTGAAATGAAAGTTAATATTTGGGAAATAGATGGGTTTTTAATTTCTTTCGGAACAGGGGATAGTTGGTGGTGAGCCTTAGGTCAAGGGGGAGCTCGTTCCATTTCTTTGCAGCCAGATAGGAAAAAGAGCGTCCGCCAGTCCTGGCTTTATATATGCGCTTAGTTCTTGCTAGGGCGGACTGCAGGGAACGTAGGTTCCTAGTGGGGACATAAAGTTCAATCTTTTCCTGAAGGATGATGGGGCCAGTTTTATAGAGCGCCCTGTGAGCATGGCAGAGCAGCTTAAAAACAGACCTTTGGCGCATAGGCAGCCAGTGAAGTTTTTTTAGGCAGTCAGAGGCAGAATCGAACTTGCCTTTATTACATATAAGTTTAGCTGCAAAGTTTTGTAGAACTTGTAGACGTGTAAACTGGTGCTCATTCATACCAAGAGCGCGTTACTATAGTCTAGACGACTAACTAGCAGAGCCTGTGTGACAGCACGTCTGCAATCCAGGGGGATCCAGGGAAACAATCTGGCCAGTAGCTTCAGGATTGCGAAACCTTTACCACAGAGAACTCGCACATGCTCTTTCATAGAAAGGGCATCATCCATAATGACCCCTAAATTCCTGGCATGTTGTTTCGGAGTGGGGGCTGATCCTAATGATGGGGGCCACCACGTAATGTCCCATATATATGTTTAGCGCCACCAAATAGTAGGATCTCGGATTTCCCGACATTCAATTTTAGACAATGTGAATGCATCCACTGTGCCATTTCTGAAAGACAGTTGTGCAATTTAGTTTTAATCACCTCCGGTTTTTCATCCAATGCCACCATCAGCTGCGTGTCGTCTGCGTAAGAACAGATGCCAATGCCCCACTTTCTTCCAATGTCGGCTAGAGATGACATATAGACATTGAAGAGAGTGGGGCTTAGTGAGGCACCTAGGGGGACTCCGCAACCGATGGGGCTTGATTTGGAGTGAAATTGTCCCATGTGTACTACCTGGGTACGATTACTCAGAAAAGAGTGTAGCCAATTTAGTGCGATGGATTTAACTCCCTTACTGCGGAGAATGTTTAACAGGCAGTTGTGGGAGACCGTGTCAAACGCTGCTGACAGGTCAAGCAGTATCAGCGCCACAGCCCCACCTTGGTCGGTGGCAGACCTGATGCTGTCCGACACTGCCAGCAACGTTGCCTCCGTGCTATTATTAGCCCTGAAGCCTGTCTGTGAAGGGTCAAGGAGAAGATTTGTCTCTAGGTATCTTGTCAGTTGTCCATTGACCACCTAGAATGTTGTGTGGAGTGCCCTGGTCGAAAACCTGGATATGAGCAGAAGAGAAAAAGAATGGCAGGGGTTTCTGCAGGAGAAAGGAAGATTTCAAAGCACAAGTGACTTGTGAGTGAATTTAGCAGTTAGTGGGAAAAGTAGAAGTATGTCCATGGTGCCGGTATAAGTAAGAGAAGCATTCAAAGGTTAAAAAAAGAACACTGGCAAAGCCACGAGGTCTCGCGTTTCTAATGTTTAGCACAGCCTGAAAAGTATTTGATTTATACTATACCCCGAGAAAAGTATCTAAATGGAGCACTACTATTTGGGATTAAACGTAATAGGTGTGGTCAATACGCTGCTGATGACACATATTTTTTTTGTGCCCTCAGTTATCTGTATTATTTGTTTCAATTGAGCAATTTTTAAAACTTATAACGGGAGTACCAGTAACTATAACTGGTGAATTAGTTATGATTGGTGTTAGTTCAGAAGTATCCGCCCAACTAAGATCGGATAGTATGAAATATTTTTTATTCATATGTATAACTGATACGTGCATGCATAACAAATGATTGGATCAATCCGGATCCGCCCTCTTTTTTCAGCTGGCGGGCTCGCTTATTAGTAATGTATAATTTAGAAATTGCTATATACAAAACTAAAGGAAGAAGAAAGAGAGCTATGGGAGCGAAGATTTGGACACCTGTTGCTGATTGGATTTTAGTAATATTGTATATGTTTTGATCTTTTTTTTTCTCTTTATTGCACGTTTCCTCTTGGTCGCTGATTGGGCGTCAATACATGGCTATGTATTTATTATTGTGTATTAATGTTTGTTTTGCTTATTCTACATTCATTGCATAAAAAATTGGGATAAAACCTAATAAAAAAATATATTTTTTTAAAACTGAAAAGTATTAAACAATGTCATTTTATATATAAAAAAAAATCAATCCTTTGAAAAAGACCCAAATTTCAGCAACCAACGTGAATACGCTACATTCACCCCCGACCCCCAAGAGGGCCACTGTATATCACATAGATTTCATAACAAATTTTAACTGGAAAGAGCGCCTTTAGACAGTTGGAAGCAGGTGCATCTTTGAAAGATGCCAATGGTGGAGAACTGTAGTCACAAGTACGTCGTTTTTTCCCTCTTCAGCATCTGAACTTTGATGGAATAACACTCTGATTCCAAATTGCAAGGCGTTTATCACACTTGTACATAAGCAAAGAGGCCCTTTGGTATCTTTTTCAATAAGGTAAGCCTCTCTCTATGTCTGCCACATATAGGCAGTACTGTTTTGTGCAATGGTGTACCAATGCTTACAGGTTGCAGCTATGGCTATGTAAGCTATTAGCACTCCTGAGAAGAGAGCTGTTGAAATTGTGATGATTCTTGCTGAGTAAGTCATAACAAATCCTTGAAGAGGTTGGCCTGCTTTAGAGTGACATTAAGTAAAAGCTACTGCCACCCAATGGGCAATCCCTTCTTTGGAGAGGGTGCCCTATTTGAGGATTTCCAGAAGGGACACGTAGTAGGTTAGGTTTGCAAAGTCTCTATTCTTCTAAATATAAAAGAAGATATCTATAGACTTCAAAGGGGTGTAATGTTCTTTACTCTGCATTGGATTGGTTCTGGAAGAAAGTCTTTGAACCATGGGTTCGTTGAGATGGATACAAGTGGTTACCTTAGGAACGAAGCAGAGGATTGTTCACACAATAACTCTTCTCTTCAGGAACCGAAGAAAAAGCTTGTTTTTGATGATCACCAATGTGAGTTCCAACAGTAGTGCAACTTTTGAGGAGATATATTTTATGTCAGCTTTGTGTATTAGCTTGAAAGAACTTCTAGTTGAGCTAGCAGAGTACTTAGTTGCTTAGTAGCGATTGGGGGCTGTCTCACTTCGGGTAAAGCCCTAAAGAGACCCTTAATAAAGACATTTATAGCTGTTAGCCCACAGAAATGGCGTGTCAGTGGCACTGGTAAGGCAGAAAATAGATCCAAGATGCACTGTGACAGACATTTTTAAACTCAGACAGCGTAAATTGATGGAGTACAGATTTAAAGAGACCTTGACCACACCACACACAAAATTGTTTCCATTGGCTCAAGTTTTATTTGTGGATAATGCTATGGCTTGCGACTATATTTCCCATTGGTCTTCAGGAATGTATAGATGAAAAGACTACTTGTGTTTATGAGCCACACTGGTAAGTTCATGGATGCTGGGATGTGATGTAGAATAGGTAAATTAATTGGACAGAATTCAGGGTTGACATACTCGAGCTTAAAAATAATTATATAAAAAAAATGCAAGATCTTTTCAAAAGCCAAGGACATTTTATTACTTAACACAAGACGAGTCAGCACCATTGTTGGTCCAGCTCACTCCTATAAAGTGGTACCGCATTTAAAACTCCCAATCCCTTGGAAGGTAAGGAATATGCTACTTACCAGTATGCATCTGTTCTTGGCATGTAGGGCTGCTGATATTCACATCTTATGCATAGATCGCCGCCTAGTGTTGGGTCCGGATGATTGCACATTGTTGTCCTGGAAGAGTCTTCGAAGTATCACGAGATAGGTGGCTCCTCCCCTGGACTACAGTGCGCATGGGCATCCTCTCCATCCTCAGATTGTTTTTCGCCATTGTGGCAGGGATGGAGTATGATACAGTAAGTGATGTCCATGCTAGAGATTAATTCTGAATGCTACAGCTGCGACAGGCACCGGGGAGGAGGGAGGGCGATGTGAATATCAGCAGCCCTACATTCAAAGAACAGATGCATACTGGTAAGTAGCATATTCCGTTCGAGGCATGTGGGCTGCTGATTTCACATCTTATGCATACAATGTATAGCAGCGGTTGCCTGTGCCAGCTGCAGCAGTTTGAAAAAGAGTTTTGAGTACAGCCTGTCCTACAGCAGCTTGCTGTTTGGAGTGTACATCTACGCAGTAGTGTTTGGTAAATGTGTGTATGGTAGTCCATGTGGCTGCCTTACATATGTCTTCTAGAGGAATGTTTCCTAAGAAAGCCATGGATGCCCCTAACTTGCGTGTGGAATGCGCTCTTGGGGGAACTGTTAATGTGCGTTTAGCTTTTTGATAACAGATTTGTATGCACTTAACAATCCATCTGGCTATACCTCATTTGGAAATGGGGTTGCCTTTGTGCTGTGGTGAAAAGGCAACAAACAGTTGTTTAGTCTTTCTGAAAAGTTTTGTTCTGTCTATATAGTACAGGAGAGCTCTTTTAACGTCAAGGGTATGTAGAGCTCGTTCTGCCACGGAATCTGGATTAGGGAAGAATACTGGCAGTTCTATAGCTTGATTGATGTGAAACTGGGACACCACCTTTGGCATAAATTTAGGGTTAGTTCGCAGCACTACCCTATTAGCGTGAATTTGTATGAATGGCTCCTGAATAGTTAGAGCTTGCAGCTCACTAACTCTTCTGAGTGATGTAATCGCAACTAGGAAAGCTACTTTCCACATTAGGAATTGTATCTCACAGGAGTGTAGAAGTTCAAAAGGTGGTCCCATTAGTCTGGTGAGAACCACGTTGAGGTTCCAGACAGGTGAAGGTGGGTGTCTTGGAGGAATGATTCGTTTAAGTCCCTCCAGGAAAGCTTTAATAGCAGGTACCCTGAAGAGTGAAAGGTGCTGCCTGTTTTGAAGATAAGCTGCCACCGCGGCTAAATGTATACGAATGGAGCTGTAAGACAGATTGCATCTTTGTAAATGTAGGAGGTAACATATGATGTTCTGAGTAGATGCATCTAGCGGATTTATGTCATTATTTTTACAATAGATGACAAATCGTTTCCACTTCGCCATGTAGCATGCCTTGGTTGTAGGCCTCCTTGCCTCTGTGATAATATTCATACAGTCGGGAGGCAAGTTGAGGTAACCAAACTATGACCTCAGGAGCCATATCGCAAGGTTCAACTCTTGCGGATCTGGGTGCTGAATGTCGCCATGGCTCTGCGTTAAAAGGCTGGGTGTTAATCGCAGCCTTTGATGAGGAACCACGGAAAGTTCTAGAAACGTGGTGTACCATGGTTGCAGCAACTAGGATTAGAGTCATTGAGTGTTGTCGCAGTTTGCGTGCCACTAGTGGTATGAGCGGGGTTGGGGGAAAAGCGTACGCAAACCTGCCTGACCAGTTCATCCATATCGCATTGCCCTGAGACTGCGGATGTGGAAATCTGGCGGCGAAGCTTTGGCATTTTGCGTTTTCCCTTGTGGCGAACAGGTCTATTTCTGGGTGACCCCACCGCTGGAAGTACGGCTGCAGCACGGAGGGATGTATCTCCCACTCGTGCATCTGGTGGCTGTGTCTGCTGAGCAGGTCCGCTATCTGGTTGTCCTTGCCCGGGAGGTGTTCCGCCATGAGGAAGATGTTTCTCTGAATGGCCCACTTCCACATGCTTTGCGCTAGATGGGACAACTGTGGAGAGTGTGTCCCTCCCTGCTTCTGTATGTAGTACATGGCAGTCATGTTGTCCGTCCGGACTAACACGACTTTGTTGCACAAGTGTACCTTGAAAGCTTTTAGCGCCATAAAGATTGCCATCAGTTCTAGCAGGTTGATGTGCATTAGCTTCTGCTGCGTTGTCCATAGTCCCTGCACTGTGTAATGGAGGACATGCGCTCCCCATCCCAGGAGGGATGCGTCCGTCGTCAGCACTATTTGTGGTACAGGCTCTTGGAACGGTCGCCCCCTGCAAAGGTTTTGTGGTTTCCACCAATGCAGAGAGCTGTATGCGCGACCGGTCACCAACACTAGGTCTTTCAATTGTCCCTGAGCCTGGTTCCACTGCCGTGCTAAGCACTCCTGGAGCGGACGCATGTGTAGTCTCGCGTAAGGGACTATGAAAATGCAGGAGGCCATCATGCCTATCAACTGCATAAACACCCTTGCTGTGAGCGAGTGTTGGGGCCTGAATTTCTGAATGAGTAACTGAATGCTGTTGATTCTGGCTGATTTTGGCTGCGCCTTTGCTGCCAGTGTGTCTATTGTGGCTCCCAGGTACTGCTGTACGTGGGCGGGCTGAAGATGAGATTTTGGGTAGTTTAATGAGAATCCGAGGTTGTGTAGGAGGTGAATAGTGCGGGACACGTGACTGGCACATTGCTGGGCTGACTTTGCTTGGATGAGCCAGTCGTCCAGATAGGGGTAGACGTGAACATCGTTTCTCCGTAGGTGTGCAGCCACTGTTGCTAGGCACTTGGTAAACACCCTGGGGGCTGTGGTCACCCCAAAAGGCAGTACCTTGAATTGGTAGTGCTGGTTTTGGATGGTAAACCTGAGATACTTCCTGTGTGCTGGATGTATTGGTATGTGGAAATACGCATCCTTTAAGTCTAGGGTAGCGAGGAAGTCTCCCTGACTGAGTAGTGGTAGAACTTGCTGTAAAGTGAGCATGTGAAAATGTTCTGACAAGATGTATTGGTTTAGGGGCCTGAGGTCTAGTATTGGCCTGAGAGACCCGTCCTTTTTGGGGATTAAGAAGTACAGAGAGTACACCCCTGTACCCTGTCCTTGTATAGGGACGAGTTCTATGGCCCCTTTTTGCAGCATGCTGATAACTTCTTGCTGCAATAAGTCTATGTGCTCTGCGGACATAGGACGGTGTTTTGGGGGTATGTTGGGTGGAGTGGATGTTAGCTCTAAACAATAACCATACTGAATGATTTGTCTTACCCACCTGTCTGTGGTAATGCTTTCCCAGACTGGCAGGAACTGTTGTAATCTGCCCCCGACCGGTGTTATATAGTCCGGGGGCAGCGACAAGGCATCACTGCTTAGTATTGGCGGAGGATCTGGTGTTGTTATTCCCTCGTCCTCTGCCTTTACTGCTGTTGCCACGGTATCCACCTCTGCTTGTTTTAATATAGGTGGTTTGCGTGTTCCCTTTGTTGTATTGAGTCTGCTGGGATGCCTGTCCTCTTAAAGCTCCTCTGTTATTGGAGCGACGAAAGGAACCACCTCTGAATTGTTGAGACTGCAGGGCCCCCATAGATTTGGCTGTCTCTGTGTCTTTTTTAATTTTTTTCCTAAGATGGAGTCCACTTCAGGGCCAAATAAAAAAATCAGGGTTTACAGGCTGATTTAATAAAGTTGTTTGAATCTCTGGTTTGAACCCTGAGATACGCAACCAAGCATGTCTTCTGAGCATGACACTAGTGTTGATGGCCCTGGCTGCAGTGTCAGCTACGTCCAGCGCACATTTAATGGAAGCGTTGGATATGAGTTTCCCTTCCTGTATTATTGTTTCTGCACCTTCTTTGTATGCATCAGGCATATGTTGTAGCAGTTGCTCCAATGTGTCATAATGTGCCCTATCATATCTGGCTATTAGGGCCTGTGTGTTGGAAATTCTCCAGATATTAGCTGCTTGTGCAGCCACCCTCTTCCCAGAAGCTTCTAACACTTTAGACTCTTTGTCTGGAGGAGGAGCATCACCAGTAGTTTGGGAGTTGGCACGCTTAAGAGCATTGGAGACTACCAAAGAGTCCAACGGCAACTGCCCCTTAATGTATGTAGGGTCCACAGGCGCCGGTCTGTATTTTCGTTCAATTCGGGGGTTGATAACCCTTGCTCTGGTGGTCTCCTTAAAAATGTCTCCTGTGTGTTTGAAGACACCCTTTAACATTGGCAATGTTTTAACTGATTTCTCTGAAGTGGAGAAAGTGTCAAACAAGAAATCCTCCTCAATTGGGTCAGCATGCATGTCCACATCATGATTATGTGCTGCCCTCTCTATCAGTGCGCTAAACGCCGCTGTATCCTCTGTGGGCGAAGTCTTTACCGGATAAGAGGGAGTATCAGGGATAGGTTGTGACTCCCCCTGGTCTGCAGTGTCTGTCCAGGTTTGAGCCTGGTCATCTTGATCATTGTCCGCAGGGTAACTATATTGTTCTTCATAGTTGTACCCTAGCTCCTCAGTTGAGCATGTGGGTGAGTATGCATAAGTGTCTTGGTCATGGTACTGCACACTCTCAAAAAGGACAGGCGATGTGGAAGAGTCCCTTTTCTTTTTTAGTGGAATTTTATAGGATTCCAGTGGATTTTCCGACCTGATCTTTCTTTGATAAATAGTAAGTGTACCAGTGTCGGCGTCGATATGGAGCTTGGACTGTTCATCATAGGAGGGCTCCTGATACACAACGCTTGCTTCTTGAGGATGACTCCTTTTTCCAAGTGTCACAGTTTTGGAATGTTCGAACCCGTGCTGTTGGGGGCAGTCCGAATTTTATCGGCGGCTTCTGTCCTGGCGCCGATATGGGACTGACGGACTTTGCTTTGTCGTCGTGCTTTTTACTTTGCGTCGACAGTGGTGCTTGCGTCTGAGGTTTTGTCGATTCAACTTGCTCCTTCGAGGCACCTTTTGTTTTCGGCTCAAGGTCTTTGACGAGCTGTTGTTTTTCGACTCGGTGCCTCGGTTTGAGGGCCTTTTGAGAGTCGAGTCCTTTGTTTGTGTCGCTGTCCGTCGTTGGAGCGACGTACTTGGCTTTAGCGATGGACTTTAGCGCACCAATCTTCGGATCGACACCTTTTGCAGTTGACCTTTTAGGGTCGTCGACACTTTTCTTCGACGTCAATTCCGATGTGTTTGCACTCTTCGATCCGATGGCTGACTTTAGCAGTTTCGGTTTTGTTTGTTCCTCGGTAGCTTTCGGTTTTGCTTTCGTTTGGGCGACCGATGGCTCGTGATATATTCTTAGCCGGGTCGAGACCCGGGGTGATAGAATGCTTAATATGATCTTGGCTAAGGCCTTTCGGCGATGCCTCGACCGGAGCCTTGGAAAGTTTAAGAGTGTCTTTGTTAGGCCCAGTACCCACTGTTGGGCCTGGTTCATCACTCGAGTGGTCATCGACGGCTCCGATGGGAGACAAGTCGTCCCTTACCTCTTCGAAGTTTTCATCTTCAACGACGTGCTCTTAGTCGTCTTCATAGTAGTTGGAGCCGTGCTCCGAACCTGGATCCGACTTCTGTTCTGGATCTTCAGTCTCGACGACCTCATCGTCGTCTTCGTCGAAGATATTCACCGGGTCGGGCGCTGGCTTCGTCATCGTTTGTCTTGCTGCACGTCGGAGCCTAAGCGTTTTCTTTGACCGTTCCGAGCACAAGCTAGACAGTTGTCCTCGTTGTGGTCTGGTGATAAGCACTTGTTGCACACCAGGTGTACATCGATGTGCGGGTATTTTGAATTACAAAGGGGGCATCGTTTGAATGGGCTCGGTTCCAGCGACGATTGGGCCTGTAGTGTCGAAAAGGCCACGCGGCGCTCTTCGACGTCCTGCTTCGAAAGAAACTGGAACAAGAACTCGGCACCGATCGAAAGAACAATACCGACGACCACGAAGGCCTTTTGGCCTCGTAGAAAAGTTTTCCGAACTGGAGTTAAGGAAAGTACATCCGAACCCAATGGCGGAAAAAAACAATCTGAGGATGGAGAGGATGCCCATGCGCACTGTTATCCAGGGGAGGAGCCACCTATCTCGTGATACTTCGAAGACTCTTCCAGGACAACAATGTGCAATCATCCGGACCCAACACTAGGCGGCAATCTATGCATAAGATGTGAATTCAGCAGCCCACATGCCTCGAACAGATGAAATACCCAAGGCTACAGTTTGGCCTGTTTGCCACACGTGAAAACCATCAAAACTGGAAATACAATAGAGAGGCTACAGCCTGCCGCTCTTACAATTATAAATGTGAATCCCTGGCACGTCTTATGCTGCTGGCCAGCCTTTTACAATAAACAAACTATTGCTGCCACACTGGTGAAGGCTTCAGATTTGCAATTGTCAAAAAGTAATGACAAGGTGCTTTAACTACAACGAAGGCCAATGGCTGTCAGGCTTTGTGAAAATGAAGAAATTAACCAACCTAAACGATCTGCAATTCCATTAAACCTATAAGTATATTGTTTGTATTTGTTTTATAAGGAGTTGTCAAATTATCATTTTTGTTTTTCTTAACTACAAGGATGTATACTGAATAGTTTTAACTATCAATAAAAATTCTGATGTGATTATAAAGTATTTTTGTGAAAACAAAACAGGATTACACACTAATACATTGAGGTGTCTGCATACTTGCAATCAATTTCAATACACAAGCACCGTATTAAACTTGGCCTTCGAAAAATATATATTTTTCAATAAATCAGTCTAAAGCTGTGAAATAATTGTTCGAGACAAATCAAGATACAAATGTTGTCTTCAACCAAAACGTAGGGAAACAAATTAAGAAAACGAATTGTGTATGTATTAAGACAATAAAACATTTCTGTACCACAGAAAAGACTCAATAAAAAACAATTACTTCTGGTGTAGAATAGATCGTTTTTATTTACAACTCTTTGTTGGCAAAATGTGAAAGGGATGATTTTTAAATTGTTGAAGTTATTGTATGGTGCTAGGAAAGACGAGCACCGCTATTATTAGCATTCCTTTGTTCAATAGTTCAAAATACTCTAAAATGCAAGCACCCCAAAACAAATCAGGATGAACTGGAACACGCAGCAGTTCCATAAAATGTGATCTACTCTTTAGGCAATCTCCATCAATTCGATACAATTTTTGCTGAAAGTTCAGTTTCTGTGTGAAGGGTTTTTCAAGTGTCATTGATGATGGTGCTTGGTACCACCTACTGCTCATCTCGAAAAGGCCAAGTTCCTATTTTTGATGACAGTGCTGTAAAATCCACACAATTGTCAAGATCTTTTTCAGTTTAAGGTACGAAAAATTCTGAAAACATATTGGATGCCAGCATGACAACATACAAGATCAAGAAATAATTAGAAGTCTGTTATATGTTGCTTTGAAAACCATAAATAACCATTTAGGATTTAAGATTTATAGGCAGATTAAATTTCAGTCTGACTTTTTTTTTTACTTGTGTCGGGCGACATTCTCCATTCAAATGATTTGCTATAGTTCAGCATTCCTCTAAATCAAGTGTGTTTAATTCATCCTCTAGCTCATCCAAGTCCTCGCCTGTGAAGAGGTTTTCATCAACAGGAACTGCATCAATGTCACCATTTTCTTGAGTCATGTCCCCATCTTCTGAATCACTTTGCTCTCCATTCTCCAACTCACCTCCTGAAGCTTCACTTCGCTTATTTTCTGAAAAGAAACACAAATCAATGACTTAAGAGCAATTGACATTCCTATCTAAGCCACTAGACGAAAAAAAAAAATCAAAATATCAACGAGGATACATATGTGAAAAGTTAGAATGGATATTATGCTGGGCATTAGTGCTAAACATTCGTAAAACTTTTTTAAATGTATTTTTGAGCAGGCAACAATTCAACAGAAGCACAGAAACAGCTTTCCCCTCTCCACAAAATGTTTACATGTGAAAGATGTGCTGGGGTAACTTTCTCCATTAAAAAAAAATTGAAGTTTATTCCGCTTATTTTGTAATAGTAGGGATGTTATTATGATTAAATCTGTATTCTGAAAGGGCATCCCTTCAGTTTCGGACATTAGTGGAATAACAGACTTTTTACAAAACAACATCTGATATATTCCCAAAAGGTCTGAAAGCACACAGAGTGACTACGTGGCACTGTGATGCAAATGAAATTAAAGTAATATTTTTAGAACCATGCCCCTTACATCAGAGGTCTTCAAACTTTTGAAGGTTGAGAACCCCCCCCCCCCCCCCCAACCCCCCCCCCCCCCCCGCCACCCAAGCTCAGCTAGTTTTAGCTGAAATTTCTGGAATCTGGTACACTACATAATCGACCACCACGCGCATATCCCGGGCGATATATCCAGCAAATAATGTTCAACACAATAAGAGTGTTTAGTAAAGTGCAGGTTTGTGAGTGGGTGTGCTGAAATGACAGAGGCTTATTACACAGCTCAAACCACCATTTTCCTGGATAAAATGTGCGCATATTGTTTTTACTAGGATGCTTTATTTCACACGTGACATTGATTGATAATGAATATGCTACTTACCAGTATGCATCTGTTCTTGGCATGTAGGGCTGCTAACATTCATATCTTAGCATTAGATCGCCGCCTAGTGTTGGGTCCGGATGATCGCACATTGTTGTCCTGGAAGAGTCTTCGAAGTATCCTGAGATAGGTGGCTCCTCCCCTGGACTACAGTGCGCATGGGCATCGGCTCCATCCCCAGATTGTTTTTCGCCATTGTGGCAGAAGATGGAGTGAAAAGTGTAAAGGATGTCCATGCTAATGACTGAATACAATAGTATATCTGCAGCTGCGACAGGCACCGGGGAGGAGGGTGGGCGATATGAATGTTAGCAGCCCTACATGCCAAGAACAGATGCATACTGGTAAGTAGCATATTCAGTTCGAGGCATGTGGGCTGCTAAATTCATATCTTAGCATAGAATACATAGCAGTCCCTCCATCAGCGGCGGTTGCCCGTGCCAGCTGCAGAAACCTGAAAGAGTGTCTTGAGAACAGCCTGTCCCACAGCAGCTTGCTGCTTGGAATGTACATCAACACAGTAGTGTTTGGTAAAGGTATGTGGTGTAACCCACGTGGCTGCTCTGCAAATGTCCTCTAAAGGAATGTTCCCTAGGAAAGCCATGGATGCCCCCAATTTGCGTGTGGAGTGCTCCCTTGGGGGTATGGTTAGAGTGCGCTTGGCCTTTTGATAACATATTTGGATGCACTTAACAATCCACCTGGCTATTCCTGCTTTTGAAATGGGGTTGCCTTTGTGTTGTGGTGCGAAGGCAACAAAAAGTTGTTTTGTCTTTCTAAAGGGTTGTGTCCTGTCTATGTAGTACATCAACGCCCTCCGTACATCTAATGTATGGAGCATTCTTTCCGCTACCGTTTGTGGGTTTTGGAAGAATGCCGGTAAGTCAATAGTTTGGTTGAGATGAAACTGTGACACCACCTTCGGAAGGAATTTGGGGTTAGTGCGTAGCACTACCCTATTTGGAGGAATCTGAATGAAAGGCTCTTAGATTGTGAGCGCTTGTAGCTCACTAACACGCCTCAGTGACGTAATAGCTATTAGGAAAGCTACTTTCCACGTTAGGAACTGGAGTTCACACGAGTGCAGTGGCTCAAAAGGTGGTCCCATCAGTCTGGTGAGGACCACATTGAGGTTCCACACCGGAGCTGGTGGTGTTCTTGGGGGAATGACTCGTTTCAGACCTTCAAGGAAAGCTTTAATGGCAGGCACTCTGAAGACAGAGAGATGCTGCCTGTTTTGAAGATAAGCCGCTATGGCGGATAGATGTATCCGAATGGAAGTGTACGCTAGATTGCACTTGTAAAGATGCAACAGATAACAAATGATGTTAGGGATAGATGCGTCTAGCGGGTTGATGTCATTAGCAGTACAGTAAATGACAAAACGCTTCCATTTTGCAGCATAGCATGCTCTGGTAGTTGGCTTTCTTGCCTCCTTGATGATGTTCATGCATTCTGGAGGCAGGTTAAGGTATCCAAACTCTAGGACTTCAGGAGCCAGATCGCCAGGTTGAGCTGTTGCGGATCTGGATGCTGAATTTCTCCATGGTTCTGCGTCAAAAGTCTGGGCGTGAGGCGCAGTCTTTGATGCGGCACCACTGAGAGTTCGAGGAACGTGGTGTACCATGCTTGGCGCGCCCACGTTGGAGCAACCGGGATGAGAGTCATCGCGTGCTGCCTTAGCTTTCTTGCCACCAGCGGTATCAGAGGGGCTGGCGGAAAAGCGTACGCAAATTTGCCTGACCAGTTCATCCATATCGCATTCCCCTGCGACTGTGGGTGAGGGAACCTGGCGGCAAAGTATTGGCATTTTGCGTTTTCTTTTGTTGCAAACAGGTCTATCTCCGGATGACCCCACTGCTGGAAGTACGGGTGGAGTACAGATGGGTGTAACTCCCACTCGTGCATTTGATGGCTGTATCTGCTGAGCAGATCCGCCATCTGATTGTCCTTGCCCGGGAGGTGTTCTGCCATGAGGAAAATGTTCCTTTGAATGGCCCACTTCCACATGCTCTGAGCCAGATGAGACAGCTGTGGCGAGTGTGTGCCTCCCTGCTTTTGAATGTAGTACATCGCGGTCATGTTGTCCGTCCGGACTAACACTACCTTGTTGCACAGATGTACAATGAAGGACTTGATCGCCATGAAGATTGCCATCAGTTCCAGATAGTTGATGTGCATCTTCTGTTGCTGCGTCGTCCATAGTCCCTGCACTGTGTAAGTGAGCAGATGAGCTCCCCAACCCTGGAGAGATGCGTCCGTCGTCAGGATAATCTGTGGCACTGGCTCCTGGAACAGTCGGCCCTTGCAAAGGTTGTGTGGAGTCCACCAATGCAGAGTCGTATGCCCGACTGGTAACCAACACTAGGTCTGTTAAATTTCCCTGAGCCTGTGTCCACTGATTTGCTAAGCACTCCTGGAGCGGGCGCATATGTAACCGTGCGTGAGGGACTATGAAGATGCAGGAGGCCATCATGCCTATCAACTGCATGAACACTCTGGCTGGAAGCGAGTGTTGTGGTCTGAACTTCTGGATTAGAGACTGCATGCTGTCTATCCTGACTTGGTCTGGTTGAGCCATGGCCGTCAGGGTATTGATCGTCGCACCTAGAAACTGCCGGACATGTGCCGGCTGAAGATGCGACTTTGGGTAGTTCAACGAGAAACCTAGATTGTAAAGGAGGTGAATGGTAGTCGACATATCCGCGGCGCACTGTAGTTCCGACTTGGCTTGAACGAGCCAGTCGTCCAGGTAGGGGTAGACATGGATGTTCTGCCTCCTGAGGTGCGCTGCTACTGTCGCCAGACACTTGGTAAACACCCTCGGGGCTGTGGTGACTCCGAAGGGTAGGACCTTGAACTGGTAATGCTTGCCTTGGATAGTGAACCTGAGGTATTTCCTGTGGGACGGGTGTAGTGGAATGTGGAAATAAGCATCCTTGAGATCTAAGGTTGCTAAGAAGTCCCCTTGGTTTAACAAGGGAAGAATCTGTTGCAGTGTAAGCATATGGAAATGTTCCGACAGTATGTACAGGTTGAGGGGACGTAGATCTAGAATGGGCCTGAGAGATCCGTCCTTCTTTGGAATAAGGAAGTACAGGGAATATACCCCTGTTCCTTCCTCTCTCACTGGCACGAGCTCGATTGCGCCTTTTTGCAGCATCGCCACTACTTCCTGCTGCAATAAGTGCAAATGCTCTGCGGACATAGGCCGTTGCCTTGGTGGAATGTTGGGTGGAGTGGACTTTAACTCTAGACAATAACCGTACTGGACAAGTTGTAGCACCCACCTGTCTGTGGTGATGTTTCTCCAGACGGGCAGGAACTGCTGCAGTCTCCCCCCGACAGGTGTTAAGTGGTCGGGGGGCAGTGACAGAGAGTCACTGTTTGCTTGGGGTAGAGGAGCGGGAGTTGTTGTTTGCTCTGCTGCGACCTCTGTTGCTGTTATTTCTGTAACCTCCCTTGTTCTGTTTTGTGAACGAGGATTGTGCTCCACCTCTTGAGAATTGCGATTGCTGACCCATTTGTCCTCTGGTGACTCCACGTGCACCTGAGCGACGAAAATTATTGCCACGAAACTGTTGTGATTGTAGGGCCCCCATAGATTTAGCAGTTTCCGTGTCCTTCTTTATCTTTTCGAGGGTGGTGTCAACATCTGGACCAAACAGTCTATCAGGATTGACTGGCTGATTAAGTATGGTTGTCTGAATATCAGGATTAAACCCTGATATGCGGAGCCAAGCTTGTCGTCTCAGCATGACGCTAGTGTTGATCGCCCTAGCTGCTGTGTCTGCGGCGTCAAGTGCACACTTGATGGCTGCGTTGGAGATCAGTTTCCCTTCCTCAATAAGCAGTTTGGTGCCTTCTTGAAACTGTGGAGGCAGGTGTTGTACAATCTGCTCTAGGGTGTCGTAATGCGCCCTATCGTAACGTGCTAAGAGTGCTTGTGTATTTGCAATACGCCAAAAGTTGGCAGCTTGTGCCGCCACTCTTTTGCCCCCTGCCTCTAGCACTTTGGACTCCTTGTCTGGGGGAGGAGCTTCGCCCGTTGTCTGGGAGTTGGCCCGTTTCCTGGCATTTGCGACCACAAGAGAGTCTAGTGGCAACTGTCCCCGAATGTATGCAGGGTCTGCAGGTGCTGGTCTGTACTTTTTCTCGATACGTGGATTGACCACTCTCGCTCTGGTAGGTTCTTTAAAGATGTCAGCTGCATGCTTGAGGACTCCCTTCAGCATAGGCAGCGTTTTCACAGTTCTTTCAGAGACTGAAAAAGTGTCAAAAAGAAAGTCCTCTTCTACTGGGTCAGCATGCATGTCCACATCATGATTAGCAGCTGCCCTCTCAATGAGTGCATGAAAACCTGCAGAATCCTCTGTTGGGGATGCACGTGCACTGAAAGGCTGTGGGTCTTGCCCCACACCTTGGGTGCCTTGGTCACCAATGTCATCATATGCATCTGGATGTGCATCTGGTTCATTGATGGGGAAGGTGTATTGGTCCTCCTCATGATATCCCTCACCCTCAGAGTGTTCTGGTGAGGGAGTAGGGCTTCTTCTTGGAGGAGGCTGGATAGGTTCTATGAGGCCAGAAGCGTCCAGAGGAACCCTTTTTTTCTTTAGTGGGATGACATATGAGTCCAGAGGCTCAGAAGTAATCCTCCCTTTGTATAGGGTTAATTTGCCAGTGTTGGCGTCGATGAAATGCCCAGAATCGTCCTCTGATTCGGGTTCTCGACCTGAAGGTACCCCCGCCGTAGAAGAATCCGACTTCTTTGGCGTCGATTTCGTCGAAAAGGCCTTCGGAGCCTCTTTCGGCGGCAGAAGGAAGAGAAGCTTACTCTTAGGCTTTGCCGGCGTGTCCTTTGGCGTCTGAGGCGACGGTAACGGAGCCGACGTAGCAGCGGCCTTGTCCCTGATTCTCTGCAGCGAAGCGGCGATGGGGGACACTTCACTCACAGTGGCTTTTGGCGCTGACGAGGATGTCTTGACCTTCCCCTCGGATCCGACGTCATGGTGGCCTTTCGGAGTCTTGGACGCCGATGCAGTTGCCGTTGACCCAGAGTCCTTGGATCGAAGCGCATATGTGCCAACCTCCGACTCCACTACGCGTCCGACGGACGGAGTCCCAGTCGGAACCGGAGCCGTGCCGCTGGCCTTGGCGTGCTTAGACGGTGTCGCAGCGGTTGATCCGTGCCGACCACCCTTCTTAGAGGATCCCTCCTCTGGCGCCGATTTTGACCCTGTGGAATCGACAGACTTCTTCGACTTCTGCGGGCCGGAGGTCGACGGAGCCGATGCGGCGGCGGGTGCAGTAGCTTTCTGTTGGCCGGCCGCCATTTTAGGGACGCTCGAGTCCTTAAGTTTCAGTTTCGTTTTCGGGTCGGCCATTTTAGGCGTAGTCGATACCGTCGGTTTCGGTTTCGATCCGGCCTGCCCAGCAAGTATGTCCGTGGCCGGGCCTGAAGGCGGGGCCGTGGCTTGCGGTACGGGGTCTTGGGTAAGGCCAACTGGCGATCCCGTGACCCGATCGTGATCTTCGAAACCTTCGGGGCATAGCTCGTCCCCTGAGCTATCTGCCGCGGCCCCATAAATCTCTTCGACGTCCCCTACCTCGTCGACGTATTCAAGGCCTTGATCCACGACTCCGTCGTCGTCTTCCGGATCCGCCTCGACCTCCGTTTCGGGTGGGGATATTTGGAGATGATGACCCTGTTCATCTTCTTCTTGGTCGCCGAAGATGTTTTCTGGATCCGGGGCCGCTTGTCTGGCCTCCAGGCGCACCGCGCGCCGAAGCTTGAGAGTCTTTTTCGACCTGAATTGAGCGCAAGCCTTACACTTGCCGTCGTCATGGTCCGGTGAAAGGCATTTGTTACAGACCGGGTGCAGGTCTATATGTGGGTACTTCGACCCACAGAGCGGACAGTACTTAAACGGACTCCGCTCCATGCTGGAAATTCGTGGTCGTGTCGCGATGAGAAGGCCTCAATGTCCGAAGAGTGAAAAAACTCCGCTGAATCCGACTTCAAGAGTTGGAAGAACTCGAGACCGTGCGCAAACAATACCGACGCTATAAATACAAGGCCTTTTGGCCTTAAAAAGTTAGTTTTACTCGGTTTCGACAGAGAGAAGCCGAGACCGCATCCGAACCCAATGGCGGAAAAAAACAATCTGGGGATGGAGCCGATGCCCATGCGCACTGTAGTCCAGGGGAGGAGCCACCTATCTCAGGATACTTCGAAGACTCTTCCAGGACAACAATGTGCGATCATCCGGACCCAACACTAGGCGGCGATCTAATGCTAAGATATGAATTTAGCAGCCCACATGCCTCGAACTAACACCACCAACATAAATGTGACGGGTGTTCTGTTTTTCGCCACAGACGGTCAATCTGTGGATGGATTTTGCTACTGCCATCCTCAGGTTGTGCTCCACATCCAGGGACAGATCTACAAGGAAGTGCCGCAGCGTCGCCCTGCAAGTCCTTTGGTTGCGCCACGCTGCAGCACTTTCGAAGCACAGGGATGCAACATATTTACAAGAATATGACGCATCTCTGTGCTTCCCCCTGCGCTGGAGAACAAACTGCAGCCATGCGCTACCGTATGCATCCTTGCACCATGGTGCAAGGATGCCTGCGTCGCGGGGAGATTGATTTTGTGCAGAAAGGTGCACCTTCCTGCACATAAACAATCACTACAGGCATTTCCCTCTTTCAAAGCATGCTGTAGAATGCAGCAGGCATTGAAAGAGCGAAACATGAGGAGAAATGTAAACATTTCTTCTCGTTGCATGTAAATGTGTCCTTTTGTAATTTAGGATGACATGCCCATACTCGTGTACAGAGGCGCAACTAGACCCGAACTTTAGACCCGAACTTCGGGAGGGGGCTAACACTCACAGCCAGGGCTGGCCCCAGCACTTGTTGCACACAATGCAACAGTCTTTTTTGGTGCCCTCTCCCACATTTCCTCCTTCTCCATGAATTCCCTCACTACCACTCACCAACGATGCACCTCATCTCTCTTCATTTTTTTATAGCGCTACTCATTGTTTACTGTTTTGTTATGTTAATAATTTCTTTTGGAGCGCACGTTCAGCGGGAGGTTTCATGGCGCTGACTCTAGGGTATGCCGGGACCAAGCAGGAACTACACGTGGGCCTGTGTGAATAACCATGTCTTGAGCATCTTCCTGAAGCTCAAGAGGTTGTTGCAGGATCGGATTTCTAATGGCAGGGAGTTCCATAGTCTGGGAGCCTGAGTTGCAAACCTGCGGCCGGCCTGGCGATGTAGCTTAAAGGATGGGGTGGCCAGAAGTTGAAGATTGGCGGAGCGGAGGTTGCGCGCAGGGGTGTACCTAGGTAGAAGGCATGTGATGAATTTAGGACTGCGACCGTGAAGGGACTTTAAGATGATACAGGCCGTCTTAAATGCAGTGCTTTGAGGGATGGAGAGCCAGTGAAGTTTTTTTAGCAGTGGTCTGGCAGATTGCCATCTTGGTTGCTGATGGATTAGTCTGGCTGCCTGGTTCTGAACCAATTAGAGGCGTTTGCTGAGGCAGAGTGGAAGGCCCACGTATATAGGGTTGGCGTAATCCAGGTGTGATAGTACCAGGGCTATCACAACCTCGATCAGGGCAGAGTGGGTGAACATACGGCTGATTTTCCTGATCTTGCGGAGCTGGTAGAAACAGGAGGACACCACCGTGCCTACTTGGGTCTTTAAAGATAGGTCATCGTTGGCTTTTTACTGAGCTTGATGGGATGGGGGGGATGGGAAAAGGTCTTTGGGCCAGTAGTGTGGGCCCCAGAGGGATTGGCTATTCCCGTTCAGGACCAGCTCGGTCTTGGCGGGGGGTTTAGTTTCAAATGGTTATGGTCCATCCACTGGCGAATGTGAAGCATGGTGCCCTGGAAATCCTGAATTGATTCAGGGGAGTTGTCTAATGTAAAGATCAACTGGAGACCATCTGCATAGTTGAAGGTGCTTGATTCAGTCCCTGAAGGAACGGAAAACTAAGGTATCAAATATAAATTGAACAAGGGAGAAAGTGAAGATCCCGGAGGGACCCCACATGTCGTGGGTAGCTTAGGAGCAGTAAAAGGGACTAGGCGTAACGCCTGAGTGCAGTCGCTAAGGAAGGACCTGATCCAGCTGTGAGCCGCGCCACGGATGCCGGCCTGTTTGACACGGTCCATTAAGATGGTATGATCGACTGTGTCAAACGCGGACGAGAGGTCCAGAAGGACCAGGGCCTGAGGGATTCCTTTGTCGGCATTTCCTCTTAGAGCATCCAGTACTGCGAGAATTACTGTCTCGGTGGAGTGTGCAGAGCGAAACCCACTCACTTCTCTGATTTGCATGGTACACATTCTATGGAGCAGGCACAATAACCCTCTGCGCTGTGTTGGTGGCAGGAGTGCTCATGTGAGTGCACGGTGAGCCATGCGACAGTTTGAGAGTAGGGTAAGAGGAGTGACTGCAGGGTGAGTGAGGTGACCATATGAACTTGGGTGCAGATATAAGTGCAGAGTGGGACGAATTAATGTATGGGTAGTTGTGGGCTTTTTTGAGTGAGATTTCAGATTGAGAAATGAGGGGGACAGGTGAGTGAAGTGTCACATGAGCGCAGGTTGAGTAGTGCGCTCGTGTGTTTGCAGGGTAAGGTACAGGGTGAACAGCACAAGTGCAATGTGAGTGCAGAGTGATCACTGTGAGTGCAGGGTAAGTGGGTGAATGGTGCGAGTGCATGGGGATCAGTGTGAGTGCAGGGTGAGCGTGAAAGTGAAGGGCGAGAATGAGGAGCGAGTTGTCTGAATGCAAGGTGCATTCCCAGACACTTGAAGTAACTCAGAATGTTATTTACAGCAGCGTAGGGTTTCAAATGTGTTAAACTATTGCTAATATTGCAGTAACAAGGGGTCAGGGTGGAGGAAATAAATAATGTGGTGATCCTGCAACAAACTTCCAGTCTTGTGATTAGGGTTGCCAGCTCATTATTTTGATATCCCAGGCTGTACAAAAATAAGTAGTCACCTAAAGCTGTATTGTCAGTACTTGTCTGTGCATACTTTGAACAGCAAATATAAATAGAAATAACTTTTACTTGTGTTCTAGGGCTGCCGGAATAATCTATGGCTGATAATAAAAGGGAACATGCTTCTTTATTTATAACCACATTCAGTGTCAAGACAAGCACTTTGCAGTCTGTTCAAACACATGGCTGGCTGGCATTTTGCATGCCTGCCCGTGTAGTTTTAAAATACATTTTGTCTCCTTTCTGGGAAGAGCTAACCCTTCCAGGATGGGGTTAATTCATAGAGCTGAAATGCTTCAGCTGCAGTGGGAGGCAGGATGTCTCCACTGCTTAAACTGAGAGCAAAGGAACAGACGGTCATTTCAGCTGAAATGGGAGGCTAGGGGTCTCCTTTGTTATAATATCGAATGTGAAGGAACAGGCCTGTCTGTTTGTTTACCTTCGGTTTTAGCAGAGGAGACTTCCTGGACAAGGCTGAGCGCTAAAATAGTGCGTGCCGCCCTTATGGCGGTCGAATCTGTCCCTGGGGAAAGGAGGAGGTGGGAGCACTCCCACCTCCCCCATAAGCGTCCAGTAGGCGGGGTCCGACCTGTTTAGACTGGCCTGCGCCCCCCTTTTAAAAGGGGGTGTGGGGAGCAGAACAGTCTCTTGTTCTTACGTTCCCCACGGGCACAGCACCCGGGCCACCAGCGGCCCGTAACTTATTTTTATTTTTGCAGGTCGTCTTTCGTAGCAGTCCCGTGATTTCAGGCGGGCAAGGCCAGGAGTGAACTGTCTGAAGAGTAGTGGTGTGTTGCCTCCGTGATCGGGCGGGAACTGTCGGCAGCGCAGCGATGTGTGCTCGGAGGAGATTCTTTCTCGCGTTTCCATCTGAAGATCATAGCAGAGGATTTTGCCCCGTCCGTCCTCCGTTCTTGGCACTGGCGTGAGACCAGCGGAAAGGATCGCCAAGACATCAGTTAAGTGATCGGCAATTGTGTCTCCCGTGTGGGCGGTATCAGCGGCATACCAGCTGTGTACTGGTGCCTGGCATGCGATCAGAAGCGCATTGTTGTGCAGCCGGGGCGGGACCGGCAACGACTGCTCATTCAGCGGTATACTAGTGCAGAGATGGTGAGAACGGTGAGGGTCGTGAGGTCTTAGACCCTTACTCTCAAGCTTAAGTTTTCAAATCCTGGTGTCTCACTGTATCATTACAAAAGGACAGAAATCGAGAATTGTGCTTGGGGGCATTTGTTGTACTGCCAGCATCGTCGCTAGCTGCGAGGGGGAGCGCTAAAAGGCAACAGCTGTTTTGGGGCAAGCCAAGTTAGACGCTCACCATATCGTTTGCTCGCATAGTTAGCTGTGCAATTGCTGGCTTTATTAAATGCATCTGTACCTTCAATTTGAGGTGTAGGCAAGGGTGAAACGACGACCATAAGCAAGCAGTGAAAGGCACATTTTGCGGATTACACGGGTGCTAGTACTGCGCTGTAAATATCGGTTAAAGTAGCTCATAAAGCGTAGTGTGCGCGCTGGGGGGCTTACAGTCACTGCAACGCAACAGTTAGTTGTGTGGCCCGATACTGGTCATTTGTGTCTATTCAGCGGCAAGGGCAGGTTACTTCCTGCAGCAGTGCATCTTGGTACCGATATCCCATCGACTACCTATGTGCACGTGCCGAGGCATTCAGCGGCGATGTCGTATTACATCCTGCAGCAGTGCAATCTTGGTACATGTGTCCCATCAGCTACCACCTGCATGCATGCTCACAGGTCTATGCAGGGTTCTGGGCATAATGTTGTGGGATAAGCGCACCCCTTGTAGGAATAAGACATGTTTATACCAGACAAACAGTAGCAGCAGCACAATGACGATTGGGAACTTAATCTGTGCGTAGATTGAACTCCAGATTTGAACCCGGAGTTCCATATTATAAAAACATTAAATTAAGCACGTGCACGTCTACGAATGACAAAGAAATGCACCTTTTACCATCCAGGGCAAAAAACAAAAAAACAAATGAATTCTCATAGGCCTGTTAACGTTGTTTGCTGTTATGACTAGGGTCCCTTGGTGAGGCCACAGTGGTGCAGAAACGCATGCAGGGATGCGCTCTAGACGTGCTTCGAGGAGCCGTGCAATGTGTTCAGCTATCATCTAGGTCAGTGGTTTTCGCCGTTTTACTTGGAGCCGCACACTTGTGAGAGGGGACTTTGGACATACTCCGTGTTTGCGTTCTCTCCAATTTACAGGAAACTCCGTGTTTGCGTTCTCTCCCATTTACAGGAAACTGCAATCGAGTTTTAAGCGTTTGAATGCAATCTGTTTCCGATAAAACACAGACGTGTTAGCAGTCTAAACATCTTTAGCAAAACACGCCAAGTCCTTGTTATACGATAACTGTCACTTGTGTGCACGTTAAGGGAGTCAGCTGTGATTGCACACAGGTTAGTTGTATTTTAACGCTTTCCCTTTTAAGCACCGGCTTACGCGTCCACACAGCAAAATGTTGACTGTAAAGAAGGAAGGACTGATTCGGTGCCTCTTGTGACATTGCTCCATTGTTTAGCTATGTCTTGCGTGGCAGGCAATAGTGCATGTTTTGCTTTCACCTCACAGCAGCTGAAACTTTTCAGCTCTATGAATTAACCCCCTCCTGGAACGGTTAACATAACAAAAGCCTAGGCACTTCGTGCCCCATCGATTTCTCCTCCCTCCAACCATACCAGAGTTCTGTAAGACTTTTGACACAGAGAACAGAGGTAAAATTAGAGTGGAGTGCGCGCCCCCCGTAGGATGGTGTCGCGCCCCCCCAGCGGGGCACGCCCCCTACAGATTGAATAACTCTGCCTTACATTCTTACATGGATGCATCTTTTGCTAGTACTGTATTTTTTGCGCTTTGTTCCTATACAAAGCCTCAGTCACAAAATTGCCAGAAGTATGTGAAACCTAATGATAGTACCAGCAACTCATCCATGTGAAAGTGACTGATTGCTCTGCAGGTCCTCAGCAGAACTCTGACAGTTGCACCATTAGAAAATAAATGTTTTCTGTGTGACCCGACCAAAGGGCTATTTGGGTTGGGTAAATGTATGTGAATAACCTGAAGAGTTTGGCTTGAGGTGGAATCAAAAGTGCTTAGCACCAAACTCCAGAAACGGAATTACCCAAGGCAAGTTATCAAGAAAGCATGGAAACAAGCACAAAATAATAACTGGGAATGCCTTCTGGAGACCCATGAGAGTCTAAAAGAAGAAAAAACATCTGTGTGACAACATTCAGCAAAGCTTCCAATTGTGTCAAGAAAATAGTAAAAAACTAACTGGTGTATCCCAAATTCAGGGGCTTTGAAGCTACACACACCAATGTTCGCTTATAAGAAGAGTGCAAGCCCAAGAGACACCTTGGTAATTACAAGACCAACGTCAAGAAGACCTAAAAGTGAACCAAGTATGTGGGGCCTACCACCAGTAGTGGGACATTATGCATGTGTAGCATGCAAAGCTTGCCCATTGACTAACAATGTGAAAATGGTTGATCTAGGACTAAGGTTCCGATGGAAGCTTAATACACATACTAACTGCAATTCAGACAATGGGGTTTATTTGATCAGGTGCCCCTGTAACTATTCTCTTGTAGGCATGACTACAAGACAGATAAAAACTAGGACTCTTGAACATATGAGCAATATTTGACGTAAAGAGACCATAACTAGGCTAACAAAACATTTCTTTGAGAAAAAGCATATAGAAAGGGATATAATTTGGGTGGTTATTGATAAACCTTTTATTCCAACGAGTGTTACAGACATAAAATCATTCTTGTTTAAACGTGAACAAAGATGATTATATAGGCTAAAGAGTGATAAACGGGGACTGAATGCCGCGATTCCATGGCACCACATGAATAGTCTGGAGTAGTCTGCCCTTATAGAGAATGAGAGTAATCATCAAGATATCCTACATCCATTACTAAGAGTAATATAGACTAGGGTGAGCAGAATAGGTAACAGTACAGGAGTTCTAATCCCACATCTGTACACCTAATAGAGATCCAGACATTGAGTCAAGGTATGTACTCCATGAAAAATCTGTAGGGCAATAACACCATCAATGTGACAGATAAATAGGGGTGACAACTATGGCTGGCAATATCAAATACGTACAAACACCTTACCACTTAAAGGAGTATGAGGAAGCGAACCTAATTGGTAACTCTATGCCAAAGAATTCAATTGTGTATGATGTATACAGTATGGATATGAAGTGAAGTTATTCACAAAAAAATTATTACATACCTCAAGATATGAGGATATAGACGACTGCTGAGGAGCACCCCCCTCGGTAAGGAGCACAGGATAAGAATCATGTTCGAGGTCCCCACTGACTAAAGTTTCGATGTAAAGAAATATTGGAATATTTCATTTGGACAAGGCACACAGTATTAATATATTGACGTGTTTCACACAACACCTTTCCAAAATGGCACAGGATAAGAATCATGTTAGAGGTCTCTATCAACTAAAATTTGAATGTAAAAGAATATTTGAATATTCGATTTGGATGAGGCACACAGAATTAATATACTGAAGGGTTACACACAACACTTTTCCAATACGGTGGGGATGAAATTCTATGAAGAGCATCGCCTCCGAGATGATCACCTGACCGGAACTACGGTAAGGATCCTTGTTGTAATAATGTGTAGGGCAAATGACAGTAATGACCCAGAGACATACCGCCGGAGGGTACAGAGCGGACCAAATAGGCGATCGGACCTTGAAGTAGTGAGTACGGGATGATGGGGAAATAATTCTGAAGGTTATACATTCCGGTATTATACATAACAAAAGGAGTATAGCCGATAGTTGGGATATGGGTACAAGGCTTTTAAAGAAGTTGGGCTTTGGAAATGAGCACTGGAGAGGAGTGTTGTGAGCTATCAATATAGCAGAGATATACTACGTTTTATCCCAGAAATTATACACATAATGGAAATGTGAACAATCAACGGACGATACAAACTAAAAAATATTCTCCTCCTTACCCAGAGTGTGACTATAGGACTATGTCCCACTCTCACCCAGTTTAGAGAGGAACATATGAAACTCGGGTAAGAACGCTCACTTATGGCTTTCTGATATGTACACAATAAAAATACTTAATCTCTTTTTAAACTATAAAGCGTGAGGTATATCACTGATCCTGCACGGGGCTGGTAGCATGCGAGTGATGAGTGAGGGCCATGCACTCGGTGAGACCGAAGGGAAGGAACTTGAATTGGTAATGAGTACCAGCTACCATGAAACAAAGATATTTGCAGTGTTTGGGATAGATGGGAATATAGAAATAAGCGTCTTCCAGGTCTAAAGATGTCATGAAGTATCCGCTAATGAGGCGATGGAGAATGTCGCAGAGAGTTATCATCCCGAAGGATTGCTTGCAGAGGAATTTGTTGAGCTTCCTGAGATCTAGGATAGGTCTTCACTCCCTTGATTTCATGTGAATGAGGAAAAAACTGGAGTAGAACCTTTTTCCCTACTGAGCCAGTAGGACCTTCCCTATTTTTGCCTTGGAAACCTTCCTTCCTCAATAAGTGAAGACAAAGCGGGAGTCTCTTTGGCAGAGTAGTTGGTGGTCATTCTGTAGACTCCAGGGTATGGCCAGAGAGAGGATGTTGCAGCTGGTACCTAGAGAAAGTCGCTGTTTGCGATCAGTGTCACGGCTTTGAGGAGGTAGTCTTCTGCGAGGCCCTTGTTTGGAGAAAGGTGCAGTAGAGGATTGCCGATAGGATTGCTGCTCTTATCCTGTCCTGTATTGTGGCTGGTATGACTGACATGGCTGTGAGCACTGGTATCCGCCACTATATAAAGGGAAACTACATTTTTATTTATTTATTTATTGTTTTATAGAGCGTGAACCAGACCTGTGAGGGTATCAGAGCGCTTTACAGTAGTATCAGGTGGGATACAGAACAAAGTGGGGAGGAGAGCCAAGGGATAGGGAAACAGATACAGTATATGGCAAAACAATCATAATATCCGACTACTATAAGGGATAGGAGCAAAAACGATGCAATGAACTAGAAAAGCAGTCTCATCACCCTGAAGTATTGTTCAGAAGTGCAGGGCGGGTAACATAAGGGGAGGCAGCCAAGGAATAGTGCAGTGACGATAGGTAAATTCAGGTTGAGGGGGTGATTGTAGTGAGAACTTTAGGAAAGGAATTTGCCCATTAGGAAAGTTTTGGTCTCCTTTTTGAAGTGAGCTAGAGACGGTATTCTTCTAATGGCAGGTGGGAGTGAGTTCCATATTCTTGGGGCGGCCCCAGAGAAAGCCCAATTGTATGTTCTTTTTTTCTTGAAGCGTGCAGCTTGGAGCAAAAAGGCTCTGGCGGACCTGGAGTTTCTGGTTCCTCCGGATAACACAAGTTTCTGTGCGAGAAAAGCAGGGGACACATCCACACGCCCCTCTAAAAGGCACCTTGCACTATTGGAAAGTGCCTAGAAATTTAGCAGTATCAGTGTCTCAATGGAAAGGAGAGCATCATTGATGTGCTTGCCAAATAGTGTGTCCCAATATTTTAGACTTACCTCAGGTCTAAATGAGTCTGCCAGTAGACATCCTTGGAATCCTAGGACAGCAGCACCGGCTAACGGACAGAAGCCTATGGAGGCGATGTTTATGGCGCAGTCTTTAATTTCCCAACGATGAGTGTTCGCCCTCCAACATGAACTTCCTTGCTTCCGTTCATCTATCCTCAGGGATGAGGTAGATGATGGGACCACATGCGACGGTTGTAGCCACCCAGAATGGCGAGGGAGTTGGCTGCACGTACCTTAATTGCAGACATAGACGTGGAGAAGTGTGGCTCACTGGTTAGAAGCGGCAGACCCTGATGCAGAGGTCAGGCCCGGGACCAGGGTTCAATTCCCGAGGCGGCAGGGTCTTGGGCTCAATGTCCGCGGACTCGATAATTCTCGCCTCGGTGCCTACTCTAATCATGGGTCCCACTCTGCAACTCTGGGCAATAGCTTGCTTAATCTCCACAACGGCCCCAACAGCGCTGGGATGCCTGGCTTCACCTTGGGGGTGCCCAGGAGGGGACATCTCACAGGGAAAGGCAGGAAGGGTTCCACAGCGGTATACAGCGCCAGGATGCCCCGAGATGGGGCGACCGTGCGCTTTACAAGTATACACACGTTTACATTTAGATAGTTGAAACCCAATGTTATCCAGTCGGTGCCCCTCCTTGTCAGATGGCACGGAGATGGGAGTAGACCGGTTTTTAAATGTCCATTGCACCGCCTGAGAGATCACAGAGTCAGGCTTGGGATGTCCTGTGAAGCATGATGGGGACTACTCAGGCGCTCTGTACTTTTTGTTGATGCTAGGAAATACAGATGCTACGGTGGCTGGATTTTTCACGACCTTTACTTCCTCCTGCCAAATGTAGTCCACGATCAGTATAGAGCGTACCGATCATCTGGCCTATTCTTTGAAATAGCTGCATGTAGTTCTGCCTGTATTCTACTGCCAAACCTTTCGGCCTAACAGACTTGTACTAACCCCTTTGAGCAGACAAAGTGCTTCTTTACTCTTTTTACACTTTTTAGGATAGAAGCCAGTAAAAGATGTTAAATTCAACTACGTTCACTGTTACAAAAATAACAAACAATTAATATAGGACTATTGAAATTACCGTCATTGCCAGCTGTTTGACCATATGTGCTGAACCTCTCCAGACTTGCCACTGTAATACCCATATCGTCCACATCCTTTGGTACAAATCTGCTTATATCAAGTTCCTTGACGTCATCTGTACTTTCAACCTTCAAAATACAAAAGTAATTTTATAACCACTTTCAACAGCAAAATCATTGCAATGCAGTTTAACATATTAAACAGTATATACTCTATGTTAAAGAAAATAGAAGGATGGAGAAATTCAAAGATAACAGCAGCCTGTATTTCCTTCTTGTACATTTTCAATTCAATATCATGACGTCTGAGGACGTGTCTTCTACTGGCTAGCAGAAAAGACTGCATTCAGTCCCGCTAACACAGCAGCCATTAGAAGTCAGTAAATATATATTTCCACACCCGTACAGAGACATTTTTTTAAAATTAATAAAGTAGATGATTTGAGTGTGAAACCCTCTTTCACTAATGACAATTTTTTTACTGGACAGTGGAGAAGGAATTGGAGGTGAAAGCAGTAAGTAAGAAGCGCTAAACTTAAATAAGCAAAGGAGTAAATGCCTTTGAATTGAATCACCGATAATAATGATAATGGCCCATCACCCAGAATATACAACTGCCCATTAGCATGTAGGGCAAATTAGGCACACTTCATCTGTATCTAGAATAATGAATATCAAACCACAATAGAAAAACATTGCTTACCTGAAATAGGATCGTAATGTCTTTGCAAAATGCAGAACTCTGAATCTTCTCAGGAACAGTTCATGCGGAGACTGTATTTTAATTATAATCTTTCCAAACTCTAGCCCATTTAAATATAAGATGCACAGGTTGCTAAAACTGGTTTTATCTGCAAATGGGGCTGTTCAGAAGGCTCAGCTCTGGTTGTGACAGAGCAGCTTTTTGCCAGAGTCACTGGCAGTTTGGGGCTTCTACAGAGATAAGACAGTGTGAGAACATTACTGGGAGTCCCAGGTCAATAAGATGTTACTTGTCTCCGATTGTTACAACAATAGCCTTTTGCTTCTGGTGTTATGGGGCATATTCGTACTGTTCAACCCAAAGCCTAGCGCTAAATACATCCCCTTTAGATATTGAATCTTGATAGCACAGTCAAGCAATTAGCAATCCAGGGCTTAAGAGAGTTGGTGTGTGGTAGAAACGCACGAAGCATTTAACAACAATCCACAAAGCCAATGAATCAAACAAAACCCAGACTAATGAACTCTGAAAGCTTGGGTTGTAACAGAGTTGTATTTTCTATGCGGTCACCACAGATTTTTCACCCTTTTTTGGACTCTACTTCTACTGGTATTATGGCACTGTGACACTGCTACTCAGTGCCAGAGTGCACATGCTCTAGATTTAAAATGGCACTGTCAAAGTTTAATTTTTTTTTCTGTATTGATTTTTTCATGTAGACAGCTACATATCATTAACAACAAACCAACTAGGTGTATGGTTAATGAATAACCATATAATAACCGTATAATGATACGACAGTGCAAAAAACACACATTTCCAACATTTGTCAGCATGTGCCTACCTAAGCGATATGTCTCTTGTACAAAGAACCGGTATGGAACATAATATCAAAATTGACAGCAGGACATCTTAAGTTACTCGCATTGCCCCACCCATATCGATTCACACACATTAATGAATTCACACATCTCCAGAGGCGACAGCCACTTCCACGACATCCTCAAGTACATTTGTCCTTTCCTGAACCCAGGTGCAGAAGGGTTCCCAAATCTCTCTTGGCCTGGAAGTGGGAGGCATTAATTCCCAGAACGTAGCGAGCTGGACGTGGCAGTGGGTAACCTCCTTTATCCATTCCTTGATCGTAGGTCTCCTTTTTCTCCCCCAATAGACAGCTATTTGGCGCTTGGAGAACACTAATAATAAGACATGCACTTTGCGTATTTTTTACATTTGTATCTCGACATACCCTAACACTCCCACAAGTGGAGAAGGTGGTAGTGCTAATCCCAGGATCGGATTGATAGACATGAAACTGCGGGTCCAATAATCAGTAAGTGCCTGACGCTCCCATGTCATATGTAAGAAGCAGGCTGAGGACCCCACAGCGCCAGCAGCAGCTATCATCCCCAAGCCCCATTCGATTAAAACTAATGGGTGTTCTGTAATACCGGTGCAGAAACTTGAAATGAATTAAGCGGAGTCTATAATTAGGGGACAATTCAGTCAATCGGGTGCAACAGTAGGTCCATTGCTCCTCAGTCAGGGGGGGTATTCGTTCTGCATTCCATTTATGCCGAGCGCTTGGCTCTGCCACTGGGGCGTCAGACTGCATGCGTGTGTAAAGCCTAATGATAAGTCTACGTGGGGATGGTGTACGTAGCAAATTCTCCAGGGCCGCCAAAACGGGCGGTTGGGTAGGGAATTCAGCGTGCAGTGTGCGATAGGCAGCTCTTATCTTATGCTAGAGAAAGTCTCTCCAAAGGATACTCTGTGTCCTTCCTCCGCCGTTGGGGATTCCCTAAACAACCCCTCCGGGTAGAGGTCCGCAAAGGTATGAAGTGTCATCGTTTGCGCAACCCTCTTGTTTATCTCATCTTTTATGTTAGGTAACATTGGATTTTGCGCAAGTATAATTGAAGGGACATATAATACCTGAGCACCCGCCCATCGCCGCATCCCATCCCAAGCCCACCTCAGAGTTTCAGAAGTGTCGATGCCATCTGTGGCTCTTCTATAGGTCTGATATACCGCCACCTGTAGAGGAACCGGTGCCACAGCGTCTATTTCCACAGCCACGTGTGGCTGAAATGGCGTTGGGTGGACCTATAAATGCAAGAATTGTGCCTGCGCACACAATGCATATAATTTCATATCAATACTACCAGTTTTGCCCAGTTTATGGATATGCCAGCCAGACACCTATATTTAATGAAATCTCGTAATACTGTGTCTAGATTTTGCGCAGGGTTGAGAATATAGAGGGTGACGTCATCTGCGCACATTGATATCTGAAGACTCCGAGTTCTAAACCCTATCCCTTTGTCTGTGTGGCGGCGTCTTATGCGTGCAGCTAGTGGCTCCATTGCTATGGCAAACAAAAGAGGTGACAGCGGATATCCCTGCCTTGTGCCCCGCGTAATCTGAATCGGATAAAAGACCATTTGCGCGTATTCTAGCCGACGGGCCATTGTATAACAGTTTTATCCATCTGATAAAGAGGGGTCCAAATCACATCCGCTCCAAAATTTTAAATATACATTGCCACTCAAGTGAGTCAAATGCTTTTGTCGCATCTAAAAACCCCGCTGCAGCCTGCACATCTTGATGCAAATAATTGAGGACCGAAAAAAACGTCCTGAGGTTATGGGTAGTAGATCTCCCAGGTATGAAACCCGATTGGTCTGGTAGGGCTATGAGGGAAAAGGTTGTAATCTATTCGGGATCAGTTTCGCCAAGATTTTAACATCCACATTTATAAGTGACAGTGGCAGATATGAGTTTAGGTCAGTGTCCAATTTTCCTGGTTTTAGTAAGGTTACAATGATAGCTTCACGCATTGTCTGCGGTAATTTACCCGTTTCGTGGGCTTCCTCATAGACCGCCAAAAGTCTGGGCGCGATCTCCTCCACATAGGCTTTATAGAAGGCGGTCGCAAGACCATCTGATCCAGGGGCCTTATCCAATGGCAAAATTTGATAACAGTAGCTACATCCTCCACCGTAAACGATAGATGCATATATTCTCTGTGTCGATCATTAAACCAGAACAATGCTAGGGAGTCCAAAAATGCCTGCATGCCTGCCGAGCATTCGGTTTGCGTGGCAGTGTACAAATGGGCATAAGAGGAAGAGAACCCCTCAAGGACAGCTACCGGACCTCTGACCACCCCATCGCTACCATCTATCAATTCGGGGATATAAGCAGCAGACCGTGGTTTCTTAAGCATGTCCGCAAGTGTCCGTCCTGGTCTGTCACTTTTGCCGTATCTACGCGCTTCAGTATATTTCCCAAGAAATTTCACCTCCCTCTAAGCCTCTTCCTCATATTCTAACAGTTTGGCTTTCAACGGAGCTAAAAGTGTATTTGTGTTTTCAAAGTATAACCGGGTCTCCAGATCTTTTATTTGATTCTCTATGTTCTGCAAAGTACGTCTGATGGCATTGAGAACCTCGCTTGCCTAGATATACATTGTCCCCTGATGAGCACTTTAAATGTCTCCCATAGCGATGCCTCGGTGTCTACGGTACCAGTGTTAAGGGTGAAATAGTCAATTATATCAGTACAAATGTCCTCTCGAAATACTGCATCCAACAGTGCATGCAAGGGTAGCCTCCAAGAGAACGCCCTTTGTTTAGGATCAGGAAGAGCAATTTTTAAGAGGCATGGGGAGTGATCAGATAGCGTTCTCGGAAGGAGCGACACCACCACCACCCAGCTGGCCAGTAATCAAGTCGAGACCAGGCTTTGCGGTGTTCATAGAAACATGACTCCTCCCTAGTTAGTGGATTTAGCATTCGCCAGACATTAACCAATTCCCCATTGTTTAATAAAGAATTGAGAACCTTGCTCGCTGCGGGGTGATGTGTCCTCACAGTGCCTAGTCTATCCAAGTCATTTAAAACAGCATTGAAATCCCCTCCCCATAGAATTGTGGTACATCCAGTTGCCCTGATTTTTGCCCATATATCTTGAAAAAAACTCGGGAGAATCTATAGTCGGTCCATATATTGCAACTAACGTTATCGAGATAACTCCAAGGGAACCTAGAAGGATAATGTAGCGTCCTTCGGGGTCAATATGCAGTTCTCTCTCCCTCCAGTCCAGACCACGTTTTACCAACACAGCCACTCCACGAGAATAGTTGGAGTATACCGATGTGTATGTGAATCCCCATCTTTTAGGCTTAATTTTCGAGGAGGTTTGGCTATGTGGATGGGTCTCCTGTAGCATACATAAATTTATGTTGTGTCTTGTGAGGTATGCGTGTACCAGCCTGGCTTTCCTACTGTCATTTAGTTCCCTAATGTTCCAAGTCAAGCAGTTTACACTGGCCATGCGTCATACATCAAGGTTATACAAGTTCCATCGCTTCGACCCTTATAGCACATGATCGTCGTTTTTCTTGCCCTATGTGTCATTCAGCAGCATATCAATACACCATCAATACAACAAACCACAATCGCAGCCCACCAACCCCCCAATCAGGTTGAAGAAAGCAGCCCCCCCCCCTAACAAGAAAATGCAAAACATCCATAAGATCGGGAAATCTCCCATGGGGAGTGAGTACCGGCAAACTACCCTACCTTAGCAGGGTGGCCAAGAAACTGCAAGGAGTCAATTCCGCATTTTTACAGCACAATAAGTGCACGCCGTCTAATCAAACAAGGAGAACAATAAATATAAACTATTCCAACCTCTGTCTTTCCAGTATCCGGTTTTAGTCATCCCCATCTAGCTGCCTAAAGCGAAACAGGATTATGACCAGGAAAGTAAATCAGTGGATTCCCGAGTCACCCGATATCTGAGGGCAATCCTAACATGTATCAATAGGTACGAAACGGTCTTAGTTGTTATTTCTGAGTATCAAACAGCTGGATATACCTGCATCAGCAATTTAAACATTGGACCAAGTTATAACCACCGACCCTCCCACGTTTAAACTCAAAAGAAGAGCTAGGAGCTATTATACACATATTACAGGAGATGAAAAATACATGGTCAGGTTGTTACGTAATTATCACTTAGCTGGTGCTCAGTCGATTCACCCAGACCCGGAGTGTTCTTGGTCCTTTTACCACCCACATGTATTGCAAATTTCAGGGCAGACTTTGCGTCTGTAAAGAAGTGGGCCGAGCAGTAGTGTGACACTCAGTTTGGCAGGATACAGCAACGATTATGGGATCTGTGCCTGTAATAGGATCTGCTTAGCCGGCAGAAACTCTTGCCTCGCTGCCTGTAGTGCAGGTGTAAAGTCCGGGTAGAAGGAGACCTGGTTTCCTTGATGTGTAATGTTCCCCATTATGAGCGCCTGTCGCAGTACCGCATCTCGATCTTGGATGTTCAATAATCTTGCCAAAAGGGGCCGTGGGGTGGCCTCCACCGGCGGGTTGGGGCCCAGCGCACGACAAGCTCTTTCCACCACAAATACTGGGGAGAGGTGCGTACCAAAGAGGTCCCGCAGCATGTCCGCCACATATACCTCCATTTTGTGGATTGCTGTTGTCTCCGGAATTCCCATGATGCGTAGATTGTTGCGTCGCAATCTCGCCTCCAAATCTTCATTTTTGGCTCTGATCACACCCAGTAGCTTATCCATTTGCAGTAGTTGATCTTTTGTTTCCACCTGGAATCCGTGAAAGTCGGACTGTTTATTTTCTAGCACATCCAGTCCAGTCTATGCTCATGAACTCCAACTAGAGGTTTCACCGATTCCATTTGTGTTGTCAGCGTGTCCGGATTAGCGTCTATAGTTCGGAGGCTGGAGCGCATGAGCGAGCGGATGTCTTCTCCTTGATCTCCCAGTGGGCCCTCAGAAGAACCAAGTGTGGCGGATTCTGAGTCTGATTCCATTTAGTCGCTCTCCGTTGGTCAAAGCTAATTTTGGGCTGTTTGGCATCTTGCTTGCCCATGTTGAGCTTGAAGCTGGTGTCCCCCCACTGCTGTGTCCTGTCTGTGCAGTAATCCCTCTGCTCACGCCGCTATGCTAGCTGCGCACAATTAACAACAGGTCGGAGTTCGGCTGCATCCAAGGCATAATAATTTGTTTGTTAGCCACCACAGATCACCTCACCTGTCTCCTTTTATGCTGTGGGAGGAAGGCGGCATTCACAACAATGTTCCAGGCTATGGTGCGGTCGCGATCTAGGCCCTACGTTAAATGGGGCAGGCACCAATCTCCTCTATAGCTCACCATACATTTGGTGCCAAGACACTCTCCACACATATGCTCCTGTCCGTGAATGTGGTCGCTATGTGGCTGATGCCTAGACACCCACCGTGCGGCCCATATAATCAGGCCTCTACAAAATGGCAGCTCCTCGACCCTCAGTGTCAACAGCACATCAGCAGCACTCTGCAGCCTCTCGCCCGCCGACAATCTCCTTCCGTAGTGTCTGCTCCTCGGGATGAACGTCCAGCCCCCGCCCTCGGTGGCACTCACAGCTATTACCGGACCTCCTATATTGACTGTACCGCAATGTGCCCCAGACACAGGGTGGCCTCATAGGCCCCGGGGCGTCTGGGTCTCAGCAGCGGCTCAACAATGGCTTTACTCTCCTCCTGCCACCGCTTCCAAAATGGCGCCTGTGAGACAAATGGACTCTGCACAGATATTTCACCAAAGAATTGTCCTCCTTCTCGACAGTGTCCCAGCGGTCTCCAAACTTCCCCGCACCTACACTGTATTTTGTTGTGGCATTGCGAGGCTAGTATCTCCTACCACACTGGCCTTTGTCTAAGCCACTGTATCAGGCAAACATGTTCGCCACGCCGACCTTCTGTCAGGGGGTTCGTACCTGCTCAGAGCACCTCAGTAGTCTGCTTCAGTTCCACACACGGCAGGGGCTTAGTAACATCCACTCCTGCCTCATAGTCACGCCTGGATTTTTCTGCAGTCTATCGAGTCATGCAGTTCGTGCTGCACAGGCCGCCCTCAGATCCCCGGTCTCAGTTGGACCCGGTCGCCGCAACACGCCTCCGCCGGCTCAGCCGTCTCTTCCGCCCAGTTCACACGGGCCCTCCGATCTCAGAGTCTGGGCTAGTCAGGCAGCAGTTAATTATATATTGAGATGCCGCTGGTTTGTCGCTTCCGAGGAGGCGAAGAAAGCAGAGTTTTGACTTCAATATGTGCGGATTTCTACAGGATAATGCCTCGGCCGGCGGAGCTCGCTCACAGAGCGGCCATTCCGCAGCACGGCAGACCTCGCCCCCTGGCACTGTCAAAGTTGACTTCACCCAAATTAAACATTCCAGTAAGGCCATGGTAAAGGGCACATAAATTGTACCACCGGTATGAAGTTAAACGACATATGGGGGCTATAGTATGTATTTACACAACCCACATATATATAAAATAAATATAGCTGCCACTAACACCATTTTGCACTTGTAAGGCTGCAGTTCAAACTAACTGCAGTGACAGATGCAAAAGATAAGAGCCTTTGCAATGTAGGGCATTCTGATTTCCATAACAATAATAAAAGTAAATAAGTCACCCCTAAAACATGCTTTGCTAGCCCACACAGCTAGGTGCTTAATTTATATTAACGTGTCAGACTTTATATTTGAAACAGCATGCCTTCACAGTGACTAAATGTCCAAAAGCTGTTTTCACTGTGTACGTTTCGCTGGATTCTCGAACCGGCCTTTATATAACTGAAATATTTATTTCACATATTTGTTTGGGAAAATGCTAGCAAAGTGATGCAAATATATTTTCCAGTTCGTTTAATAATCAAAGTTCATAGTGAAAATAGATTTTTGAAAGCTGTAGCGGAAAGTCATTTTATAAATTCCACTTAGTACTGCCTGAGCCAAAATGGTCTTGCAGCCAGTTTTGCACTTCATCTCCCTCCAGAGGCCAAATAGGCATTCCTGGATGAAAGGAATTACAATACTCTCCAGAGGACAAAGGTTTGCATCTGGGCCCGGGTATGCAGGTGTGTTGTCCACAACTAGCTGCCTATCAGGGCTTTGCCATTAGTGGGGGAAGGGAGTTTAGTGGGGAAAGGGGGTTAGGGGTGAATTGGGACAGTTTCCAGAAAAAAAGGACACTACCTATTTTTACCTGGTAGGATCAGATGAGGCCAGCCCTATTTAGCATTGTTTGTTCCCAGTGCCAGTCCTAGGTTCTCTGGCTCAAGTTACATCAGAGGGAAAACAGTCATAGACCACAAAGAAGACGGAGACCTCCTCTAAATAGGAGAATGGTTTAGGAAGAGAGAGCGAGCGCCCCTCTAGTGGACGGACAGAGTCAGTAATTTTGGATGTAGAGTTTCTGGGATTTTTACAGTAAAGTGAAACAGTGTCGCAAGAGGAGGTGGGCATACGGGGATAGACCAGATTGGGTGGGGAAAACATTTCAAGTCACTGGCTAATGCATAGGTTAAGAGTGGTACCTCCCCACCAACTCAAAACATTCTTGTATCTATGAAGACTACATCTGAAACAAGATGACCTCGCAGGAAGAATCATGGACATCTACTGCCACCCTGGGAGTGCAAACTGCTCTCCAATGCTGAGGTAGCGGACTACCTGTCTGCTGCTGTGACGTAGCGATTTGAAACGCCACTGCAAAGTTAAACATCAGGACTTTCTTACCTCCACAACTGGGACAATTACGGAGGAAGTTACACCAGTGGAGGAGCTAGGGCTGGGTGCCCAGACCATGACTTAGAGCTACAGCTGATTTCACAGGTATCGCTTGCAAACCTTGGATGGTTCCAAGTTTCTATTTAATCGGACCCAATGCTGGTTGGTAGCACTCGTATGACTACGGCAATTGTGCACCCGCCCTGTATAAGTGGAATTGTTGGATCTCTTCCCCTGGTGAAGAAGAAAAGGAGAACTGATGCCTTTATAAAAAATTTAAAAAAAGATGGTAAAATCTACTTTAAGAGGGGTGAGGACCTCAATGTTGCTAGATGAATCCTCAGACATTTTACTTGATAAAGTTTCAGAGCCTCGAAACACTCGTGGTGAACTCTTTTGAGTCCAGTAAACAGAAACCTATTAAGATTTAAAATGTTATTGCCAATTTGCCGGAGCTCTTTAGATCTCCGGTCAATGTAGAGGCCTCGGTTATCATGATAGAGATTAAAGACAGTGCGAGCTCAAACATGTCTTATGTACAACGACTGCCATTCGATTCTTCCCAGCCTTCTAAGAGCTCGACATGTTATGTTGGCACGCAGGAGGGGCACGAGTAGGGAGAATCCTTCAGATAGCGTCTGTTCAAGGGTTAACCTTTTGGATGTAGGGCTCAGCGATCCCACTGGACAATGTTATATTGTCCAGATTTAGTTAACTACAAAAGGATGCAGGTGTAGTCTGTCAGGGGATTTTAGATACCCCAAGATTGTCACCTACATACAATTTTCCTAACTTGGTGCGTGCAGCTACTCCTTTTGTCTTCGTTTTAGAGACAATTACACTGTTCAATGAAAATACTATTGAAAATTCTTCACAGTTGAGAAACAAGGTTGTTCACTGAGTAGATGGGCGTCTGGGTGTAGCTCTCATCTAATCAGTCATATTAATATGGTTATGAAGGTTTAACTGGTGAGTACGGGCCCTAAAACTCTGAAGGGCGATTTCAACTGGGTTACTTTTAATAATACTTCAATGGCTGACTATTTGTTATGGGAACTTTTTCCTAGGCAGTGAGCTTATTCTGGTATTTTGGCCTTCCCCATGGATTTATTTTAAATATGCCAAATTTTTCAATAGTTTTTAACAGCACCAGGCACATTTGACCCCTGCAACCAAGTACTTTGGTTAATAATTATTGACTGATTCAATCTTTCAATTTGAACTCTGGCAACATTCTGAATGCAGTTTTGCCAGCTGCAGTTTTGTCCAATTCATTGTAGCTTCATAACATAGCTAGTTTGGCGGGTAAATGTGACAATGGAAGTTGGTGCTTTTTTTGTGAAGAAATGTAATGTTATTTGTCTTCAAGAGACCTGAGAGGTTCGTAAAAATTTCTTTTTAGACAGTTTTGTACTTTCATAGTCCCTGCAACTCTCTCTAAATTTGGGAAGGTGGCCCACTCATTTGAATTATTCTGCTTTTAAATTGTAAAAATGATATGTTGGATACAGACTACTCAACTTGGCTGTGGTTATTATTTCGCAATATGCGCAGATTGTTAATTATTAATTTGTTTTAACATCAATTGTTCGCAATGTATACATGATCAGGTCAGCTCTCTAAGAGGCTTTTTCGAGGGACATTTTTGACAAAACGTATACACCAATAATGCTAATAGGTGATTTTTAATGGTCATTGACTATTTTTTGTTTCATCCACTTTGATTCAACTAACTAAACATTTTGAGGTTTTATGGGATACTCAAAGTGACCAAATCACTTTAATTACCTCACTCAAATGGGGTTTGAAGTCACATGCTATAATTTATTCTTTTAGCAGGGCGGAAACAACTCATGACCAAGGTTGTAGACTCAAATGGGCTAAAGTTTAGACAGATGCTTTTTATTCAGATTTATTCCATTAATGTGTTATTAATTTTAAAGTTTGCTTAATGGTAGTCATAGTAATCAGACCCTCCAGCATTTTGCGATTTAAGAATAAAATTGCAAAATCATCGGACTAGCGCGATGGGTGCGTTATTTACAAATGTGGCCGTGATATTTACAAAAAGTGTCTACCGGGAGACAGCAAAACAAAAAATGCCCTTTTATTGGCTGTGCGCGCACATGTCATTACATGCCGCCGTCCACTATCTGCTTCATCTTGGCCAAGCTGTAAGAGGCGATCGAGAAGAAATATGTGCACAGCTTTGATCAGTTGCTTTGGTCTCAGAACCAGTCTGCGGAAAATCGGAGCCTTCATCAGCAGCAATTAATGAGAAAAATACCCACCCATTAGGTTGACGGATATTCATTTAAGAAAACGTATAGTTTCTATGTTCAGTCATGCCTTGTGGGTTAATCCAATCCTACCTGTTAATCCAGAAAAGCTCTGAGACTGTTTTGTTTCAGGCGTCCACGGCCACTTAGATGTTTTTGAAGTTGCAGCAGTTTGAATTCTAAGCTGACCTACAAAAGCATCTGGGTACACAGGATTTAGAATCATTTGGTGGTGTTACCTGCCCGTGTTCTAACGGCACATGCTATTTTGTCAACATATCTTTGTTCACAAGGACATTTCGAGGAATGAGTTACTGCGCTTGAATCCAAGTTACTTGAATCTCGCTCATCCATGTATTTTGTGGATAATTGCCTGCTGTCACCTGAATTGTGTCATGGATGATTTTATTGAGTCAGCTACTGCAATGCCCCTTGTAAAATAACAGCAGTAAAATAGTTGATAGAAAGTGAACTAAATTATGTAAATGATGGATATTGTATTTAGATAGCTAAATGGTGGATATGTATATGTGGCTGGACATTAGGTATTGTAGAAATCCTTCTTTTATCCCCAAAGATGGTGGCTATTCAAACATCGTGGGGATTTCTACTTACTAGGACTAGTTGTTTACCCACAGAAGCGCTTTAATATTATGGTATATTTTCCATTAGTGCTGGTGTGTGGCTGGCATTCTTTGAGGGCTGCTAGCTCTCAGTTGCCTGCCACAAAGTTGTATTTGCTTTTCTATTTATTTTTTGTTATAGTTTTATTTATTTTATGCATCTTTCTCACAGTGGCGGCTTCACTTTCGTATGGCTGTGGAAGGACATCACATTTTTGCCATTGGCAGCTGGTACCTTGACGTTCTCCTGGCCCAGACTCCAGCACGCACCTCTACAGCATGTTGGGGCGCTACGACCCCTGGACAGATTTGTGGTCCTTCGTGGCCCGCCAGCCTCTCACAGACTTCTCCTTCTCAGTGTCCCGGTCCCATGACCTCCCGCTCCGCACTGTGAGCTCCCACTACATTTACGTCCTGGAGAAGGTGCAGAGGACCGAGAAGAAGCTAGTGCTCCAGTACGACAGAGGCAGGGGGTGAGGGGAGGTCAGAGTAATGAATTAATTCTCAGTTCATTGCCTTTAGCAACAATGTTTGGAAAATTGTGCTGTAAAAGGAATTGTATGGCTACATTTAACAATTGTTGAGGGCACCCATTCCTCTACTGCAGCCCAGAATGAGGTTGAGCTGTCTAGTGGCACTCACAGGTGCTGTGGGGCCTGGTATCTAAACATTTTCAAGAGTTGCTCGTAGCACCGATCTCATCCCTGTGAAGAGGAGACTGAGCTTGCCCGAGTTGTGGCTATCACTCACTCTGGCCCTGAGGCAAACACTCCTCATGGCCAACAGGTGTAGCACGTTCTGGACAGGTCCAGGAGGCAGCGGTGCCCCAGCAGGGGTGCATACATGGGTGCAAAAACACCCCAGGGAGAAATAGGGCCCACTCTCACAAGGTGCATATTAGACACTTTAAACATAGTGGAGTACTCTGGTAAATCAGTTTACATTGGTGGGGGTGGGGGGAGAGAGGCAGGGGGTGAGGGGAGGTCTGAGTAATGAATTAATTCTCAGTTCATTCAAGTCAATCTGTGATAAAGAAAAGTAAAATCTGTTAAAGATCGTAAAACAACTTTGCTACAGGAGACAAAGGGCTAACGTATCTGTGCCAGTTGCAAAGGGGATGGTTCAATGTTTTGAGAGATAATGAACAACCCTCTATTTAAATAAGTCAGGACTTCGTTATCTTCTCATATCCTCCCTGATATTTGGGTTATGTACTTTGATGCTATCTATCTGAACTAGAGACCTGCGATTACCTTTCACACACTGGTGATTCAGATATTTCTCTTCTGTGGGAGGTTAGGGATGCTGCTAAAAGGTTGCCAAAGAATAAAGCCTCGGGTCCGGATGGGGTTCCTCTGGACCTGGTTAAGTCCAATTTACTATGAGAAACAGGGGGAGAAGGAGGATTATGAGACTAGGTCGGCCTCCTTGGGTTCAGTACAAAACAGTGTGGATCCTACTTGTAGGACCCTTGGACCTAGCTCGATATGGTCGACATGTTTCATGCTACCCCTAGCATTTCTTCGGGACCATGCAGGGACCAGCCCTGCATATGCCACTCCTAAATCCCATTTATGGGAACAGTGAATTTACAATAATAAAAAGGTGATTTTAGCATGCATTTATTTTAGAAATACATACGTTCCTCTTTACGAGAAGGTGTTATTGAAGCGAAAAATGACACTTCATGGTCTCGCTGGGGGGGGTCAATTTCACTTATCGGACACACTGTTCCTAGCTCGTGAAATCGCGCAAATGTACCTACTAAGTGCCTCCCCGGGAACGCATCTTGCGGTCCCGGGGAGGCACTTAGTAGGTACATTTGCGTGATTTCACGAGATAGGAACAGTGTGTCCGATAAGTGAAATATCTATCACTGAGTCAATCACATTATAGGTTGCCCTACAGTGACATTAACCCCACTTTTAATATACCAGCATAGGAGCAAAATAAAACAGTTAGGCCCACTAAGCATGGTATTTTTAATACTCACACACACCCCCACTCCACCATTTTTCTGCACCACACATAGTCATTCACACTTAAGTGCTCCTGCGTAGTTCGTGAGTCGCAGCACGCCCCTTTTCGTATAGAACTGGGATGGCCCCAATGATGAAGCATGTCACCGTGGGGAAACCCCGGTGAGTGAGGGGACACTAGAAAGAAATTTTTCTTTCTACAAGGTACACTGATTCAAAGCAATCATACACCTGTAGTTGAGCTAGGTCCAAGGGTCCTACAAGTAGGATCCACACTGTTTTGTACTAAGTCCAATTTACCACTTTAGGCTCCTGTACTTACTATATACAGTAACACCGCAGTTAGGTATGGCCTACCTTCCTCCTGGTCAAAATCTGTTATTGTGCCGCTGTTAAAATAGGGAAGCAAAGACTATGCTGGTTGAAATCACCTATTTCATTAATAGATTCTGTTAAGATTACAGGGCGGATGGTTTTAACCAGTTTGATGAGACAGGACAAAGATAATCACATTTTGGCAGATGTTCAGTATGGTTTTAGACCTGTCCTAGGGACTGTGACCTATGTTTAAAATTGCACTTAATCATTAAGAAATATACAGTGGCCAATCAGTCTCTCTCTAAAAAGGGGAGTGCACCAGTGCTGTATTTTTGCCGCCTTTTATGTTCATGGTAAATGTCAATCAGATGGAAAGAGTACTGGCTTAAGGAGGGCAAGACATGCCACTAGCAGGTAGGTGACCCAAACGTGCACTGCGTTATGTTGATGATGCTGTTCCTTGACCTAGAACTGCATTAGGATCACAGCACCTTCTTGACTCTTGGGTGTTTTTTGGACAGTCTGGACATTAGAACAAATTTTAAGAAATCACTTGTTATGGTGGTTGGTCCTAGATCGCAATACAGAGTGTTCTCTAGCAAGGGGAGTCATATCAGCCCTGGAGGTGATTTATGTCCGCTAATCACTGGTCGTCAGGTTTCATTAATAAAACTTTAGCTCGGTCCTGGGTAGCTGTGGCACTGAGCAATAAGGCTAGTGTAAAGCATTTAGAAGTACCAAAGCAGTCAGTAAGAAACACAACACAATACAAATCTGACATCACTTAAGAAAAGAGTAAAGTTTTAGCTTTAAATAGAACGACAAATATCTATTGAGAGAAACCGAGATATGATTTTTCAAATGGTAAGTAAAATTACTTTTAATTTAGCCTTTGAGATTCAATAAATCGTTGCAAGCGGTTTTTAGCCAATGGGCTAAAATACCTGTTAGTACATTCGTGGACTAAACACAACAGGTAAAGGGCCAGCCGCAGAGACCATTCACATCCAGGATAGTTATAGGTCACATCCAGCATTCCTAGAGTCCCCAGTGCACATTCTCTTTTGAAGTGGTGCAGTCAAGAAGTGGTCCTGATGCCCAAGTTACTTACCTACGGTAACAATATATCTGTAAGAAACAGTAGTTCGTATTAGATTCCTTACATTAGAATATCCCCAGGCGTCAGACTGGATCCGGAAAATGTTGCGTAGCAGTACCCCTGCGCGTTGGTAGGCGTCATCTGCGGCTCCGCGTCCATCGTTGGCATGACGTCGGAGTACTTCAACGCCGCTCTCGCGCTCTGACATCAGTTCTTATACACAGCTTTTCCGCGCCAGAAACGCAGAGCCATGATAAAAACGGACACTGGTGCCATACAAACTAGGGCCCTGAAAGGGGATGACCTTAACCCTAGATATCGGTTCGCAGAACGGGGAGGATGGGTGGGGCGGTAAGGAATCTAATACTAACTACTGTTTCTTACAGATATATCGTTACCGAAGGTAAGTAACTTGAGCATCTGAAAGTAACAGGTTAGTAGATTCCTTACCTTAGAATAGATACCTTAGAATAGATACCCCAGCAATACCAACCCCGGTGGTGGGTCTGCGAACCAATGATCACACCAGAAAGTCCTGGAGAACGGAACGACCGAAAAAGCCATCTCTCCAGACTTGGCTGTCCAGGCAGTAGTGTCTTGCGAACGTGTGCAGCGATGCCCACGTAGCTGCCTGACAGATGTCCTGCAAGAGGACTCCCCGACCCAGGGCAGTAGTAGCTGCCGTGGCCAGAGTGGAATGGGAACGTAGCCCCACAGGAGGCTTCTTTTTAGCCAGAGAGTAACAAGCGTTGATGCACAAGACGACCCATCGAGAAATGGTCCGTTTTTGCACCACCCGTCCCTTCTTAGCGCCCACGTAACCAACAAAGAGTTGGTCATCCACCCAGAACTGGCCTGTGCGATCCAGATAATATGAGCGCATGTTTTGGGTCCAGACGGTGGAGCCTCTCTTCCTCTTTCGAGGGATGCGGAGGCGGAAAGAAGGTGGGCAAGGTGATGGACTGCCCGATGTGGAAGGCTGTGACTACCTTGGGCAGGAAAGAGGGTCGCGTCCGCAACACAACTTTGTCCGGATGGACAGAAAGGAAGGGAGGTTGAGAAGAAAGAGCCTGGAGCTCACTCACTCTCCTGGCAGAGGTGATGGCAACCAGGAATGCAGTCTTAAGAGTAAGGAGACGAAGATGACAGTTATGAAGTGGCTCGAAGGGAGCGCACATCAGATAAGTCAGAACAAGGTTCAAGTCCCAGTGAGGCATCACGAAAGGAACAGGAGGAAACATGTGAGTGATGCCCTTCAAAAAACTATTTACAACCAAGCACTTGAACAAAGAGGGCTGATCAGGGAGCCTTAAGAAGGCGGAAATGGCAGAGAGGTAGCCCTTTAGAGTGCCCAGAGCAGAGCCTTGCTGGGCAAGAGAAAAAAGAAAGAGGAGAACCTCTGAAAGAGGGGCAGAAAGGGGATCCACAGCCTTTGCTGTGCACCATGCCACAAATTTGTTCCACCTGCAGGCATATAACGATTTTGTGGAGGGACACCTGGCTGCCAGAATCACATTATAGACTTCAGGAGGCAAGTCAAATGGCCTCAACTGGCCTCAACTGGCTCAATTTCCACGCATGTAAGTGGGACTGGACAAGTTTGGATGGAGGACAGTCCCCTGCTGCTGTGACAGAAGGTCCTCCTGACGGGGATCGACTGACATGCGGAGTAGCTCAGGATACCAGTATCTTCGTGCCCAGTCCGGAGCCACAAGGATGACTTGGGCCCGGTCGCGCCTGATCTTCAGCACTCTGGGCAGAAGGGGTATAGGCGTACAACAGCCCGCAACATCACTCGCGACGAAAAGCGCTGCGAGTGCCGCCTTGGAAATGCCAACGCGCAGAACTGATGACATTGCGCGTTCTCTTTTGTGGTGAATAGATCTAACCAAGGCTCTCCCCACTGCTGAAAGAGGTCTTGCGCCACGTCTGAGTTCAGACGCCATTCGTGATCCATCATGCATCGACGGCTGAGTTTGTCCGCTCTGGCGTTCAGGGAACCTGCCAGGTGTTGGACCACCAGGTTCACGCCATGATGTTCCAGCCACTGGCGCAGAGCCTCCTGGCAAAGGGTCCACGACCCCACCCCACCCTGTTTGTTGCAGTACCACATGGCGGTGGTGTTGTCTGTGAACACCTGCACTACACTCCCCCGGACAGAGGGGAGTGTAAGCGGGATCGCCCGCATCTCCAGAAGGTTGATGTGGCGCCGGGACTCCGCTGGAGACCAGAGGCCTCTGATCTCCGCCTCACCCATGTGGCCCCCGCAGCCCTGGAGGGACGCGTCTGTCACAACTACATGCTACGGTTGGGGTAGGGAGAGGGATCTGCCGCTGACCCAATCGCAGTCCGTGAGCCACCACTGCAACTGTCTTGCAGTGCCCTCCGAGAGCAAGACATAGTCGGACAAGTTGCCCTGATGCTGGGCCCACTGAAACTTCAGGTCCCACTTCAGAGCCCGCATCCGCTACCTGGCGTGATGCACCAGAAGGATGCAGGAGGCCATCGGCCCCAGAAGCCGCAGCGTCAACCTGACCGGGGATCGGGATAAAGGCTGAAAGATCGGAATCAGAGCCTGAATATCCTGAACCCGCTGTTCGGGAGGATAAACCCGAAACTGTGCAGAGTCTAGAACCGCTCTGATTAAGAGGAGCTTCTGAGAGGGACACAGGTGCGACTCCGCCACATTGATGGAGAACCCCAGCAGGTGCAGGAGGTCGGCTGTAGTCTGGCGGTGGCTGACCACTGTCTGGGGCGAGCCCGCCTTCAACAACCAGTCGTCGAGGTGGGGTGCTGGTAAGGCCGAAGGGGAGCACGGTAAACTGAAAGTGCTCGTGGCCTACCGTGAACCGCAGGTAACGCCGGTGGGCCGGCAGGACAGGGATGTGGAAATAGGCGTCCTGCAAGTCCAACGCTACCATCCAGTCTCCTGGGTCTAGGGCAGCTAAGCCCTGAGCCAAAGTCAGCATCTTGAACTTCTCCTTCCGGAGGAAGCCGTTGACGTTCCGGAGGCCCAAGATAGGGCGTAGGCGCCCTTTGCCCTTCTTGGGAACCAGAAAGTAGTGGGAGTAACAACCACACCCTACTTCTGGCCCAGGAACGCGCTCGATGCCCCCCTTGGCCAAGAGGGCCGTAACTTCCTCTTGCAGAAGTTGCAAGTGATCCCCCAACACGCGGTGGGTACTGCGGTGGCATGGCTGGAGGGGTCGCCTCGAAGGGGAGGGAGTAGCCCCTTCGGACGATTTGCAGCACCCACCTGTCCGATGTGATGGAGCGCCAGTGGAGGAGGTGATGGCGAACCCTGCCCCCCACTGGCGTCAAATGGGCCTGAAAGCTCAGACTAGGAAGGCTTTGAGGCGGATGCTGAGGGGGGGGGGGGACACGACATGTGGACTGGCAGCGCCGTTGTCCCCTATTACTGGCTCAACGATTACCACTTCAGCCACCGAGCTGAATGGTAGTCTGCGGCCCGTGGCTGGTAGGACGTGTGGGAGTACCCCTTCCATGGCCACGAATGGAGCGCTGGGCAGAAGATTGCTGGCGCGGGGCCGACAGGCCTAAGGACTTGGCCGTAGCCCTGGAGTCCTTAAAGCGTTCCAGCGCATGATCTGCCTTGCCACCGAAGAGGTGGCTGCCATCGAACAGCATGTCCATAAGGGTGTTTTGGACATCGGCCGAAAAGTTGGCGGACCTCAGCCAGGCGTGGCGGCGAACCGCCACAGACGTGGAAATCGCTCTTCCTAGCGAGTCCGTGGTATCCAGTCCACAGCTAATAGAGTACCGCGCTGCGTCTCCTCCCTCTGCAAGGGCTTGAGCGAGTTTCGCCCGGGCTCCCTCCGGGCACTCAGGCAGCACGGCCGCAACCGTATCCCACAGAGAGTGGGTGTAACGGCCCAAGAGGCACGCGGTGTTGACTGACCGCAACCCCAAACTAAGGGAGAAGAACATCTTCTTTCCGAACTGTTCATACCTCTTGGATTCCCGATCTGGTAGTGCCGTCGGGAATGCGGATTGGGAGGTAGAGGCCTGGATAACCAGACTCTCGGGGTGGGGTGGGTGGACAAAAAACTAGGGTCACCCGGAGCTGGGCGGTGACGCCTAGCGACATTCCTATCTACAGGAGGGCCTGTAGTGGGCTTGGACCAAGTGCCCAACAGGACGTCTGTAAGAGCCTCATTAAACGGCAGTAGAGGCTCTGGGGAGCTTACCTGCGGTTTAAGGACCTCTGTGAGGATGTTGGACCTCACTGTTGCGACGGGGAGCTCAAGTGCCAAGGCCTTGGCTGCCCTCATCAGCACCACACTATAAGCTGCCCCCTCCTCCGTAGCGGTAGGAGGGGAGACAAAACCAGTGTCTGGGGAGGTATCCAGGCCACTGGCTTCCCCTAGTTCCTGTGTCCAGTCCTCATGTGACTGGCACTCACGTGCCAGGGGGTCCTCAGACCCCCCCCAGTCTCCCTCGTCATCCATGTCCTGCAATTCAGGGATAAAGGACGGACCCAGATCCTTGAAGAATTACTCTTCGGCCGGCGTCGAATGCGGAGTCGAGCGACGCCGCTCTGACGCCGGATCCGGACCGAGGGTAGGACCAGGGACGGCATCGGGGGTGACACCCTAGGGCTCGATGCCGGCGGGGTCGTAAGGTCAACCAGCGGCGACCCAGATCCGGGGACGGAAGTCGCCGACGGCGCCGGGGCCGAAGCACCCAGCCCGCTTGGGCTCCCAGTCGGGTCCGCTGGGCCCGAAGGCACCGCGGAACCCGACGGAGGAGAGAGCGACCTCATGGCCACGAGGAAGGCATCGATCTCCTCCGGAATCACGTTCTGACCAGGGACCGGCGGGTATGGAGCAGGCCACGACGCCTGCGGCGGTGTCACCTGAACCCCCGGCCGCGTCGCGCGAGAGTCGGGGGTAGTCAGAAGAGCGATGTCGCCTCTTCGACTTTTTGTGCCTCTTACCTGAGGACTTGGAGCCCGACGAGTGGTGTCGACTCGCCGAGCTGTGATGACTCCGGCCCCGCGACCGGTCCCTCGACCTCCTTCCGGACCGGAACCTCGAGCGGCGCGGGGCCGACTGCCAGAGCTCAAGGCGCTTGCGGGACCGCTCCCGCCTAGCCTTCGACGTCAAGGCCCGGCAGTCCGGGCACGACTTGTCATCGTGGTTGGGCCCCAGGCAATGTAGGCACCAGCGGTAGGGGTCGGTAACCGACATCAGTCGGTTGCAGTCGGCACAGGGCTTGAACCCGGGCATCCCTACCGGCACCGGTGGGGTCGTAGACTCGAAACGGATCCAAATAGGATCGAAAAAGCTTAGTCAAAAAGTGACTAAAGGGTACCACTTTCTCCGGACTTGCGCTTGCTGGCGTGGAAAAAAGAAGAACTGCCGTCAGCGCGCGAGGGCGGCGTTTGAGTACTCCGACTAAGTCATCCCGGCGCCAACCACGGACGCGGAGCCGCAGACTACTCCTACCAACGCGCAGGGGTACTCCTACGCAAAATTTTCCGGATCCAGTCTGACGCCTGGGGATATTCTAAGGTAAGGAATCTAATACTAAACTGTTTCTTTCAGATGATGGAGACAGAAGGTGAGCCCTGGGACCACCCTGAGATCCACGAAATTCAGGGGTCATCTCTGGCCTCAGGACTTCATCTTCCACAATGCAACAGTGGAGTTCAGTGCAGTTCCAGTCACCAATGTTCTATTGGTCTCCCGGTTAAAGGGGTCTCAGTTTAAAGGTAAACCTTCTTCAGAAACCAGAGTTCACTCTGCCTTTGGTCACGGATCCAACAGACTTGGCGGCACTTTGTGAAGGTCAGGACTGTCTCCCAGCAGGCACTTCCTCATCCATCAGTGGGCAGGCGTTCCTTGGCAGCTGGGCTTTCACGAATGCAGGCTCCCTTCAGTTTTTTTTTTATCCCTGATGCTGAACAGTCACTTCTTCAGTACTGGAACCAGTGGAGCTCTTTTCTACGGGTGGGCACAGCAGGCTCTTTGCGGGTCCCTTGGGTGCAGTCCAGTCTTTGGTATAGCCTCTCTTTGCATGGTCCAGGGAGCAGCAGAGAAGTCCTTCTGTCTTGTTTCCAGTCTAATAGTAATCCAGGGACTATGTGCTGGGGTGCCACTTTCATGCCAACTTTGTAATTGTGGGAGGGGAGGTCTCCCTATCTAATGGGGCAAAAACTGGACAACCCTTATAACTGTACATCACTTCCAGGGAAGCGTAGCATCTACAGCTCTCAGAAGGCACTATTCTGCCCACTACCAGCATGACCAGACTCTTCCATTTGTGTGTGGAGCTACATAGTTGTGGCTACCTTTGGGCTACACTTCCCTTGAAAAAACAGTTCAGCAATAGGTTGTCATTACCCTTCCGAGCTGCCAGTCCATCTGCCTGAAAAAAGAAGAAGCTCCAGACTAGTGTGGCTTGCATTTGGACAACAGAGGCAGCTTCACCGCTGACTCTCGCCATTTGTGGCTCACACTCCTCTGGCCACCCTGCCAGGAGGTCATTCCTCCCTGGATAGGTCTTTTTGTTTCCTTTGCTAAGAAGCATTCACATCTCTCTCCAGGAGGGCAGCAGACTGTCTCAGGGACAGCAGCTCTGCATTTCAGAAAGGGCTACTGGAAAATTTAGGCAAGTAAGTGGCATTTTTCGAAATGTGCCCTTTACCTAAAAGTTATCATAAATCAGACTCCAGCAGTGAGTCTGGTTCAATATAACAATTATTTTGATACACTGGAGTGCAATCGTTAGGAGTCCCAAATAGAAGTTGTTTTCTTTCAGAATAATATCTCTTTATTGAATTTTATGTTTACGAACAACTATGACATCAGAAAGACATCCCTGAGAAATTAATATCTGGGCTAAGTATCTTGAGCAGGAGCGAAGGTGAAAACCACCATCCGTTGCAGCCAAGGGTCACATTCTTGCAGAAGGTCCCACCTCTGACTCCACCCTCGCCGCAAACCGATCTACAAGCTCCTACCAGTTCTCCAGGGCATCAAGTTTAATATAGTTTTCCACCACCAGTGTCCTTTTTAAGACATCTCTGTGCTGTAGGGATAAACTAGGAGTCCTGGAGTTCATCCACCCCATTGCGATGCGTCAACACCAGCATCAATCCTAGAAACTTGTGCTGCATCTTCCCTCCCTTCACCCTGGGGATCACTCCTAGTATACCCTGAAGGCGACCTGATTCCAGCATTATTCCTTGGGCCGCAACTAAAGCCTCTTATCCCAAGAGGTTTGTAACTAGGTGCAAACCCATGCTAAATGTTTGCGGTACACATGGGGCAGGAAGCGGATCTCTCTGGGTAGATCTTACTTAGAACTACTGGTGTCAGATAACTAGAGTGGAGGAAGTTGAATTGTATCAGCTTTAATCTTGCCAGACCCAAGACCTCCCGCACCTAAGCGCAGGCAATATCCCAGATCCTGCCAGTCAGCTATTCCTTAATATCTGTTTTGGTCACCTTTTTTAGTCAGTCGAATCTCAGTGCCCTATACATGTGTGCTACTTAGCGACAGGACGAACCCAGCTGCAGAATTGCCTCAAGCAGAATCCAGTCCAGAAACCCCTTGCTGTTCCAGCAAAGATCGCATATTGCAGGAAGTGTCTGGGACCTACCGCAAACACCACCTATGCCTTCTGAAAAAGGAAAAAAGTCTCCATGGGATATGAATCTTCTAGGTTATTGCATTCCCCCCCTCTTGCCACCGCAACTACGTCACTACCTTATTTATACGTTTCAATGGTTGCAAGGACCCCAAGTTCAGCTCCCTAGCAAAGGGCAGTCTCCAAAGAATACACTTAGTGACTCGCTCTCAAATAATTCCCATCGGTTTCACAATATATAGGTACTCTTCGGGACATGGCTATCTCATGTGCGGATCTGCAAGGGAGTCCTCTCTACAAGCACCCTTCCCAGTTATTTTTCTCACTAACCCATCTGGCCACATGTTGTACCAGTAACACATAGTAGTACATCTCCAGGTCTGGGAGCCCTAGGTCTCCCTCCTCCACATCTTGTTTCAACTTTGCCAGGCTCACCCTACTTCTCTTCCCTGCCCAAACCAAGGAAACCAATAAACTAAAGTTTGAATGTGGATAATGTGAGAGGACGGAGGTAGTTTTGCTGCATGTATAAACAACTTATCCCACCCATCGAGTCCCCTTCCTGACCACCAACAACATTTTTCCCATGCACATCCTGGCAGTGGGCGCTGCTTACAGTAGATCCACTCCTTTACAAAAGCCCGGTCTGAAATCCATGAGATGAGAAAATAAAAGTCAGTGGAAGGATTGAATGTTTGTGTTTTGCTTTTTTTGAGTTTGTAAAAAACTTGTTCACAATTTTTCTCCTGTTTTGCCATTACCATTTATATTTACACTTGAGCCTGTCATTGTTAGTGACATATGTCTGTGTAACCGTTGGAGCACTTTTTTGTATTGTTTATTTACACATAAAATTCACTCATATTGTAGCAAAATAATTATCTTTTGATATAATTTGTTAAGGGGACTGTCATTATTTATGTATTTTAATTACCATATGAAACCATTATTGTTTCTTATTTGATTACGTATCCGAACCAATGTTCTGTTTATAGCAAACTGTGTTGTGACCTTCTGGATTGCAGAGCAACAAAATACAAGGGAAATGTAGTTCTTTAGCAAGCAGCCAGGCCAGTTTTTAGGTCTCGCCTAGCGAACGCAGTGCATGCACTTCTTCGCCCTGGCGAGCCTATTGTTGTCGGTTTGGTGGACGAAGGGGACAAAACATGTGCGCGCCCGGACAGCCAATGTGCACGCTTACGGCGTGTCTTATGAGCTTGATCCCGGACAGCACATGGGCACGCGCACGGCGTGTCTTTGTGCACGCTCACGGCGTCTTTCAGCTTGTCAAAGTGTCGAAGCTGAAGTAGATATCGGAGCCGGAGACATGGAGCTGCTTCCCAGCCGCATAGGCCCCTTGATACCCCTTCCGTCCGCCAAGTGCGGCTGTACGCCCAGTCTGCTTTGCAGAGAGTTTGGGGGAGACCAGTATTTCCGGGCGAGGCAGCAGGTAAAATCCCGTAGGATGTTCGTTAAAATGAGCATGCGTGCGGATGGGTCGTGGCGTTTCAGCACAAAGTGCATTCGCTTGTTTCTGTATCTCCCTGCCGCTGCAAAGAGGCTTCAAAATAACGCATTAAATAATCGCAGGGAAGGTGCATTTTAATGCTGGACTGCCTCAGAGGCCCGGGATTGCATTCCGCTGCTTTAACCATTTGCTCCTATCTGGCAAGCCAGAGGGAAGAGCGCGCGCAAGCTCGTTTCAAGAGAAAAAGTGTATTAAAATCAAATGGGAAGAAAATGATTACACACCCACTCTTTCTCTCACTCCCTCTCAGACACGCGGTCACGCACACATCCTCTCGCATATAGTCTCTATTTTTATCATTTTATCATTTGTTTAACACACTCAAACTGCCTCCGACACTCACAATCTGTCCCTAACACCACCTCCCACACACACTTTCTTTCACACCGGCTCTCGTATTCTGCCTCACTCACAGTTTCACATGCAAGAAGTGGTAATCCACGTCACCCTTGCCGAACAACTACAACAATACTTCCAGGAAAACGAGTTAACAGCCACTGATGCACTAGTGGAGTGGGATGCCTTTAAGGTGGTCCTTAGAGGCCTAGCTAGCAATTCAGTGTAAAGAAATATGTTCCTGCTCCTCAACTGCAGCTGCTCATGGAAGACAGGCGAGCCCTGGAACTGCAAGTACCCTACCATTGCAGCCCCTGTTAGTGCAAGCAAAGCTCACTTATAGAGCTACCCAGGCTAAACTACATTCCCTAGACTATAGGGAATACATGACCCACCAAAGTTTGAAAGGGAATAAGGTGGGTAAACTCCTCCCCTGGCTCATCCAGTCGGAGTACACCAGGAACCCAATATCAGAGGTATGTACTCCTTCGCGATATATAGAAAACACCCAGATAGTGATCAACCATATGTTTCAGACCTACTATGGTGCACTGTACGTCCCTCAAGGAGATGCAGATGCACCAGCACTGGAGGGATTCTTGAGAAATTTGCATATCCTGAGAATGCAAGCAGCCCACCAAGCTGATCTAGAGTCCCGCTAGCTCTTGAACAAATGGCACGAAGCACAACCCATGGTGCAGATGGATGGTGGGTAGAATTCTGTGCCACATACGCTCAACAATTAACCCAATACTACTACAGATCTATGAGCTAATCCGCACAAAAGGGGAATTCCTACAATAAATGAGGGAGGCAGTGTTAGTTGTCCTACCTAAACCAGACTGGGATCCACTATTAGTGGGATCATATCGCCTACTGTTGTGGTTAAATACTGACTACAAGATTCTATGTCAGGACCCGGAGGCAAGGATTAGACTGATCTGTCTTCATTGATTTTGTACCAGCAGCCATTAAAATATACACCATATAACTATAAAACTACATTTTCCATGGTTCAGAGGTAATTGCACAGAAACAGTTTGTCCAAACAGTAGGCAGCTTGTCCCTCAAGACTCCTCATCACTGCTTTATACTCCTATTTCGTCGCTGCAACAGCAGCATGAGATCAGTGCCTGATAAAGTTTGGTTTCTTTCTGTATGCTTAAGACACTTTATTGACTTAGTCATAGTGTGGTTGCTAATTTTTGTGTGCTTAATTGGCTTTCCTTACAGCACGATCAGCGCAATGCTGATTTTGTCAGTTTCATTGACCCTTTCATTGCAGCGGCCTTGAGAACTTTGAGCTTCTATACGGCCGCTCTTTCTCTTACAGGCTCTATAGTGCGGTGCGGCCTCTGGCCGCTAAAGGGCCCACACTGTTGTCAATTTTGCACTCAGCACACTCTACTCCCAACTGGTGACCAGTACGTCTATTTCACCTGTCACTGCAATTGCGGTGAAACCCTGCCAGTCGTGATAGAGTATGGGGGCTGTGTAAATTTGTTTAATCAGTTATACTGAGAGCCTAATATTACATTTAAATCTCATGTGAGCTTCAGAGCCACCGCCTAGAGAACACCGGTGATGGTTAGATCTTGTAATTGGGACTCATCCCATACACCCACTAGGGTAAAGCTAATTGGTTGGAGCTCATCCAAGGCAGAGTTAAACCCCTGTTAAGCCGAAAGGGAGAGATGGAGTCCTTGGGCCCTGAGTAGCCTGAAAAAAAGAGTTCCCTCTCGGACTGGGTATTGTGTGGGCTGGACTCCTATTAAGATTGCCCTTTGTAGCGTGCTGGTGGTACTCAACATGATGGATGACTAAGGAATATGTAGCAGAGGAGGTGGTTACTCTACCTCCCAATTGATAATTTGTCAATTATGAATAATTACATATTTAAAGCTGTGTCCCAGGTTATGGCGCCCCTGGAGCAGAAAATACTCTGCATTGAAGCACTGTGCCAAAAACCCAGATCTTGGCGGCCTTTTGGTTCGCTTGGGGGACGCAATTGCGAATGTGTGGTCTCAAAATCCAGATTCAGACCTTCTGGATCTAGACAAGTTGTTACACACACAGCAGAATGGGCTCTGGCTCCGAAAGTGGCTTCCTATGTGGCATCCCGTTTACCTATGTGGCATCTCGTTTACAGAAGCGAATGGACAAGCAGGTGCGCATTCGGGCGGAATGTCCCCAACCCTTTCGGGGGCAATGACTCCCTCAACAACCCAGAGATGGACTAAAAAAAAAAAAACATCTTAGCGAAATTTGTGGAGGATACAAAGATGGGGTTAGATAGATCCTGGCGTTCATGCCAGGGTAAATTGCTAGACGTGGTAGGCTCCTTATCCAAAATACTGGACAGGTCGGAAGATGCCAAGGCATCAGGCACCGATCTCACCTGAAGTTCTTTGAGATTGGGTGCAACATTCACCGATTGTACTCGGAAATATTAATTGCGCATTATAAACAGAGAGGCACATGTCTGTCTTGATAAAGATAGACCCGAAGTTAGAGGAATTAGTAACTTCCGAAGCTGGGCCTATCACGGAAGGGAATCTCTTCGGGACCCCTTTATTCATGAGCTCTGTAAATGTATGAATACCTTTAATTCGCTAGATAAGGCTCAGGCCTTGATGAAACTAATTTTCAGCCCTCGTGTTATTGCCAGTGCCTGTTGTGGTAGAGGACGCTCCACCAGCCACCTCGCAAATAAAGCCTCTGGTAGGAGTACAGACGCCCGTTGTGGGCAATAGCAAGAAGCCCAAATTGGGCAATAGCAGGATCCCAGAAGTTTTGGCTCCTTCTATAGAACCTGGTGTTATCCCCTGCGGTTCCAGAGGAGTTTCCACAAGCAATGGCTCCTACAACAACACTACTGGTGAGCGTAATGTCTCCCGAGGGGGTCAAACTTGGAGGGAGGTTGGCAAACTTCTTTCACAAGTGGAAGGCTATCACGACAGACGCACAGGTTCTCCAAACCGCATAGGGCTTCCATATGGAGTTTTATGGATCCACTTTCTAACTATACAAGCCTCGGTGAAGGTGATGGGCCACCTCTTGGCGTAGGATGCAATCATACCGACGTCTTTACACCCTCACGGTTTCCTCAGCTAGCTTTTCCTAGTGGATAAGGCAAATGGAAGCTAATGCTCCATCAATTTCCAAGAATTCAATGAGTGACTGGTGTACTGCCATTTCAAGATGGAGCGCATCCATGTTCTCAGGGATTTATTGCAAACCAACGACTGGATGGTTCATTTGGATTGGTCAGATGCCTTCTTCACGGACCCCATCTTTCCACCAGAAACTTTTTCTGCTGTTTCAGAGGAACTTGCAGGTCTTCAAATTCACATGCCTTCCTTTCGGCCTGTCTTCCGCTCTTTGGCGCTCTTTGGCGCTCCCCCAAGTTCTAGAGATCAAACAATTACTGTCTCAGGGCCTCCAATTTATAATCTACCTGGAAGACATTCGGATTATAGACCAGTGTCTGACGAATTTTGTCCAGTCATTTGCAAACAGCGATCCATTTCTTGGAGTCCCTGGGGTTCGTAATCAACAAGTGGAAACCTTCCCTGACTCCGAATTCGGTGCAATTACTCAGATTTTTGGTAGATTTAGTCAAGGCCACCCAAAGTCTCTCTTCACAGAAGCTGAAGAAAAATAGACAAAAATTGAAGAGAATGCTGACCAAACAGGTAACTTCCCTTCGTCAGACTGCCCGCATAGTAGGGCTGCTGTCTGCGTCAATACAGGCCATTTTTCTGAGTCCTCTCCATTATCAGGCGTTATAACACCTCAAGATTTCCCATCTTCAGCGGGGTCTTATATGTTCTCAGTCTGTTCCTCTCTCTGAAGAAGCGAAAGAGGAGTTGCAAAGGTGGATCACCCACATGGAAACGTTGAACAGTTGAGTTATATTCGCCACCCAACCTGATCTAGTTATAGAGTCGATGCCAGCTCATCGGTTTGGGGGGCATGGTGCGGAGAATCCTCCACAGAAGGAAAATGGTCTGAATAAAAATCATCCCTCCATATCAATTGCTTTGAGTTGATTGCAGGTTACTTTGTGGTAAAATGTTAGACCAAGGATAGGGCTCAGTGCTGTGTCCTTCTGAAAACGGACAATGTAGCTGCAGTCCGGTACATCAACCATTTAGGAGTAACAAGATCCAAAGTCTTCTAGGACCTGGCGAGAACCATGTGGAACTACCGTCTAGCACATTGAATCTCAGTCGCAGCGAACAACTTCCAGAGAGAACCAATCAAGTGGTGGATTGGCACTCCCGGGATTGGAAAGATGCCAGTCTCTGGAAACTCAACCCCCAAGTGTTTCAAGCTCTCCAGGGTTGGCGGGATCCTTTTACGATGGATCTCTTTGCTTCACGGCTAGATCATTTAGTGTAGCGGTATTGCAGTTGGCTCCCAGACCCGAATGCGGTGTCGACCGACACCTTTCTCCAGGATCGAAGCACAGAGAGCAGTTATGCATTTACCCCATTATCCGTAATCAGGAGACTGTCCTCCCAGATTCGGAGAACGCAGGCGGACCTTGTGGTGGTCTCCCCGATTTGGAGATCTCAAGTATGGTTTCCAGTTCTAATACCTTTAGGTTGGCTATTTTGGCAGGTCATGTGCCAATGGATGGGTGTTCAGTCAGTGAACATTCATTTGTATGTAAGCTCCTTAGGGGTATCCGTTTATCCTTTCCTTCTGAGGTCCAGTACTCTACGTTATGGGACATCAATAAAATGTTAAGTTCTTTTAAGTCCTGGACCACGTACAAATATCTATTGAGGAAACTAGCCTAATACTCGCCTCAGGGTCCTGACATAGAATTAAAAATTCCCCAGCTATTGTAGCGGAAAGTTTCATTTCTATTAAGGACATGGAGGTGAGGGTTAAGTATAATTTCATTTTTTTTATGTGTCAATGTTGGCGTATACATTGTGGTTTATGATGATAGATTATTTCTGATATTTTAACGTGTTTTCTGACACTGGGCATTCCTCTCTCGCTGATAGAAGGACTTATGCTTAGCCTTGTATTTCAAGGACGGATTCATCAAAACAGGAGTAATTTTCGACTGATGAAGCGGTTTTCACGTGAAGAAAGAGGAGGATAGAGGGGTGCCGAGGGGTCTTGAGGGACAGGCTGCCTGCTGATTGGACAAAGTGTGTTATTTCCCTCTGAACCATAGGAAATGTAGTCATAATTGTATGGTGTTTATTTAATGGCTGCTACTGGAAAATAAATGAAGAAAGATCAGCCTAATCCTTGCCTCTGTGTCTTTAATAGAATTGAAACTTTGCGTTAAGATTGCTAGGAAATTTTTCAGTCTCAGGAAAATCTTGGCCAACCAACTGGTACCAATCATACAAACATTAATTGACCCTGAACGGAATGGATTAATCCTTGGGAGAAACACCTTCCTTAATCTGTGCTGCCTATTCATAGTAATGGACTGGATGCATGCATTCTGCGCTATTCCTGGGTAGCATCATTGGATGCAGAAAAAGCCTTAGGCACCCTAGGGTGGGCCTATCTCTAGGAAGCACTAAGTAGACTGGGGATAGGACGATGGTACCTCTCCTGGATATCACTAATATATTAAGTGGTAAAAAATACTCTCAGAAAAGTGCGCACATGGAAGGTGCAGCATCCCCTAGGCTTTGCAGGAGAAGGAAAACATTTTTGTTTCAGGAGGACCCACAATGTTCCATGCTTCGGTGCTGGATTCCTCGCCTGTCTTTTCTATGTCTTGGCAGACATTTTTTTGCCAGCATGTATACTGGAAGAATGAGTATTCCGTGGATGCAGGATTCACAATGTATGTTAATCCTTAAGCATTTCTTCTTGCCACATCAAGGGCAGAGCTACACAAATAATTTTATAGTGGATTACTAAAATTCATAATACAGAATACTTAAAATAATGGCCCTGAAAATACAGAAAGTGTTCAAACAATTCTTACCATCAAACCAACACAGTAATAAAAACATTTAAGTCAGAATTCTCTACCAGATCTGATATATTCTGCAAAATAGGCCTATTTAACAAAAGGTGATGAATTCATTGATAGCTCAAATACCTGCACACCTGAACATAGGTTTAAACAACCACAACTGTTCACTCAACCTTAAACTGAAGAATTTTGGTCAAAATGGTTTCTAAATAGGCAGACCCCAATGTTCAAAGATGCTGATTTGCATAGAGAGGAGAAACGATCTTCCTCTTCACTGTAAACGCAGAGTATTTTGCTAACAGAAGATAAACATGGCTGTCTTTAAGGGGCGGTGCTGTTTTAGTTACCAAAAGAATCTGCCACTTTGTTACATGGCGCTATTTTTTATAAGGCACTTTCAGCAATATTATAGCCCCATACAGGTCGGGGGGAGCTGCCTGGCCACATCTTCACTGGGATTTCTTGCTGACAAGAGCTAAAGTCACAAAGATATGTTTTAAGAATTACATTCCGATACATCTTTATGTCAGGGAGCAAATGTCTAATACTGTGTAATGCAAATGTATGATTTGGGTGTGGGCTGCACTTGTGTTGAGTTTCACCATTTGCTTGTGTTTCTCTGTCAGATGTTGACTGTCCAGCCTTCTGTCTATGTATGACCGTGCCCGCTAGAAAAGGCAAGTTTGCTCTCTCAATGTCAGGGCTCTTTTTTACTGGGAATGCTTAGGTTTCCTTTGAGTTTAGTATCGTGCTCAAAAACACAATTTCTTGCCCTGGGCCAGAGGATGATTTCTCCAGATTTATGAAGAAACTATAGTCTATGGGAGTGTTTGTATCACCATTTAAATGTTCTTCTGGCATTGCTATTGTCATCAGGCAGTCTTCCTGACAGGGGTATATCTGTTTTTTGTTTCCTTAACTGTGGGGCTACTACTGCCAGTCACCTTGTGAATGTTTTAGTAACAGATTCTATTCAAAAGGGTAATACTTTGAACTGATAAGGTAACTTGTTCACAACAAATCTGTGCAACTGCTTACGGTTGATAAATGTGTGAAGAAAGGCATCCTTGAAGTCTATGGTGGCCATGCAGTCATCCCTCTTCAGTGGTATGACATCCTGCAGCATGATCATTTTGAACCGCATAATTTTATGTTTTTGTTTATTAATCTGAGATCTAATATCAATTGTAAGAACTTTTTACATTTAGTATTAGAAAATATTCTGAGGAGACCCCTTGAACTCTCTTTTGGAGACTTTCTACAGCAATTCTTGTACTTCTTGCTGCAGATGAGCTAGTCTGGCCCCTTTGCACTCCTCCTTTGCTATTGGAGGCACTACTGGTGGCTCTTTGATCAATTTGATGCAATATATATGCTGTATAATACTGGATATCCAGTTCCCTGAGGTGATTTGATTGCCTCCTATTTGCTGAGGAAATCTGCTTGTCTGTCCCCATTGGTGATGTGTGCCGGGGGGCAGGGAGTTGAGTAAGTTACTTTGCTGAAGTCCCCAAGCCTTTTGGGTCTGTCCTCTTTCCCTTGTTATGCCACAAAAAAGCGAATGTGGTGTGGAGGGGTACAGCCATTGGTGCATAGTGTCTTCAGTGTCCAGGGACAATTGAGGCATGTTAGTTTGGTTGGCTCATTCCTAGTGCATGTGATGCAATGTTACCTACTGGTGTTTCTTGGCATCACCATCCTTCAACACCTTCTTTGCCACACTTAGTCTATCAAAGATGTTGACCCTTTCTTTAGTGTCAGAGCCCTCACCCTCCGCCAACTGGATCTCCACTGTGTTCTTCACATCACCGTAGGAGAGGCTGATGCCCTTGAGTGAAGTCTGTCTTTGTGGTGAATGCATAAATTGCCCACCCGTGTTTCTCCCTAAATTTCAGTGTTTTTGGGTGAAAGTCAGCCCATGCTTCACAACCCTTGGCACTATGGCCTTTTGATAGGTACACGTTGCAGACTTTTTAAGTATCCTTTTATGTAAACTTTTGATGGCACCTTGGGCAAAATCCAAAGGGAGCATTCTCAGTTTCTGCCGATTCTCACAGGTGCCTGGTTGCACATTCTCTGACTGCATGGTTGAATCTTCAGTGGTGTGTTTTTGGCAAAAAAATGGTCACACCAGTGTGCTCATCGATTTCTTCGGTATTGCTTGTTGTTCTGAAACCATCTTTATGTTTTCTTAAGATTTCCCCCGATAATCAGTGGGCACACTTAATTTCTGTTGGAGCTCCCTAACAATGATTCCAGGCGAAACGCTGATAATGCAATCTGAAGACAGCGACCATGCACAGGAGCTTTCAGGGCGTACGTCTGATGCCACATGTAGTAATCTTGCTCTATATAGGATATTGCCACTAGGTGGCAATACTGTGTACAGACCTCAATGCAAAACACAAAGTGCTCTATTAGTGGTAGTGTGGGCAAGCAGCCTTTGGTTTAACACAGAGGAGTATAAGACATTTATTGCACAACAGTACTCAATAATGGACACATGACTCAAGGAGGAGATCCAGACTAATTTTTGAAAAATATACTTTGTATGTATTTTATTTTAAGGCCAAGGTCTTCGTAATAATGTGTGTTTTTAATTACGAATACTTCTCACTTTCAAAAATTGACACTTAGAAACTTCTCAACACAACCTAATGTTATTCTATTCTTATAGTCCATATAGGTACTATAATATAGGTCTCTGTAAACCGGTTACCCTTCACCTATATTCTCTCCCTACATTACACGTGTAACGGTTTATCGGGACTTACCTTTTACCTAGATATTACACTGCATTCAGAATGCGGGTTTTCCCTAGTTCGAAATCTCATACATTATGCATGAGGGTTCTTGGAAGCACAGCAGGACAACCATTTCCTGTATAAAATCTATGTACAAAGTTCATGCCTGATGTCATCCTTAGGCCAACACAGTAATATAGCAAGGTAGGACCCCTGAGGAGACCTATGTACATCACATCTTGCTAAGATAGCTAGAGAAGATCGAGACTTCCCGGCCGACACACTGACCAGAGACACTGAGGTTCCTGCATGCGGACACTCCAGCTCGCAGTGGTCTAACATCCCTCTCGGGGTGTCCAGATCGAGAACAGTGCAGGGTCCCACATTCTCACTTAAGGTAATGGGGTTGACTAGATCCTAGAGGGATTCTTAACACCTACACCCATGCTAGGTACACTTAGGTACATCTAGTTAGGGAGGCATCGTAGGAGTACGCACTTTTTATTATCATGTGTTTTATATACGTGAATGTATTCATGATTTTAGAACAAAGGTATAACTATACCATCCTTTTACTTTCATAGTACTGTTAATCATTTATAACATATACTGTCTAACGGTTGTTGCAGCACATCTATTCTACACCAGAACAACAACTGTTCAATAAATGATTATTGAAAACGCCCAGCTTGTTTATTCTATGTATCTCTCGGAGACAAACCAAGCAAGCACGAAGGACTGGGCAAAATGTACTATATTGTTACCACTGTCCTGAGGGCTCAGGGTGGTCATGTTCTGAGGTTGCCAGAATCTATTCTCTCCTTGGTAAGAGGAGATTATAGTGACACTGTGAGCTAGCTAATACACACAGGTTAACATACCATGTGGGGGTGCACGGAATCAGTCTGCCACCAGTCCCACAGTTTATGCTATCCAAACCTGCAGATCTTGTATAGGTCATATAGGAACTACACGACACTATGGAGAAAACAATATTGTGGTTAAACAGTTAAGTATTACACTTACAGTTCCAGTCACATGAGCCAAAAGTCAGCAAATGGCCAGGGGTCAGGTTAAGCACCAAAACTGTACCACTAGAGGCACAGGGGTGGCTGGGTGCAGAGTTCGATCCAATGCTTTCCAATGGAGACAGTGGGTACCTGGAGCAACAGTGCTTGCAGGTAAGTAGATTGGTTGCAGGGACCAAGCTTTGGGGGTTGGTTACGTATGCGGGCACAAAGCAGAACCAAACATACATTACCAGCAGCACAGGGTCGACCGGGTGCAGGGTTCAAGTTCGATGTTGGGCGACCAATGCTTTTCAATAGGAATTCTCCTTTGGGCAAAGAGGCTGCAGGCATGGCACCGGAAGTTGCAGGAGGAAGACCAATGACAGCAGAGGTAAATTGGGATGCAGGGGGTCGTAGGGGTGCCGTCAGTTCAGCTCACCAAGGCCCAGGGGTTTCGGGTGGAGGGGTGCCGTTTGATGTCGGAGTCTTCTTACCTGAGCCTGTAGAGGTCAGGGGAGCCTCTGGATTCACAGTGCAGACACAGACGTTGAGGGCAGGAGAGGTCAGCCAACGATGAACACGAGGTCCGGATCGCTGGGGAGACTTCACTGCACAGGTGAGCCACTATGACTTGGGCCGTGGGTGTCGGATGCAAAGTGGGCAAGAGATGCGGATCGGACGAGATCCGGAGTCATTGGAGTAGGTTTCTTTAGGACAGATCCGCTGTCCACAGGAGTTTTTTTTGAAGGCAGCAGTCTTCCCGAGCGGTTTCAGAGGTCGCTGGCTGCAAGACAGGTTGTAGGTTCGCAAGAGCTGGAGACTGATTGGTAGGGCTGGGGCCAAGGCAGTCGCAGTCTTCGGTCTTCTTTCCAGAGTAGTCTTCTTTTTTCTTAGGTCGTCGCAGATCTAGTTTCTAGGTATGGGGAGGGGCCACCTAAATACTCAATTTAGGAGGCGTTTTAGGGGAGTCGCAGGTAGGGCCAATGGGCACCGTACCTGGGGTGGCTACACCCTCTATTATGCCACCCTGCTGTGGGGGGGAAGGGGAGGGCATAGACCTAGCCCTAATTGGAAGGATCTCCCCATCTTCAAGAAGGCTGGGAATGAAAGTTGTGCTGCCCTTAGGGGTGGGGATGGCAGAGGTGGGTATACTTATTCTTTCAAATTGTACCCAACAGTTTTTCCGCCCAAAGTGGGGGTGTAAACCCAGGACTGCCATCTGCTGCTGGGGGAGGTGGGGGTAGAGGGGTGGAGTCACCGGAGGGCCTGCTCCCTTTCTCATTGACTCTGCAAAGGGGCCTCCTTGCGCACAACATTTAGGGGGATGAAATACCCTTGGTTCTTGAGGGTGCTTGGGGGCCAACAACTCCTCCTATTACCTCCAGTAAGTCCCACACAGAAGGATTACTCAGAGGTCATCAGAGGCCACGTTCCCTTTCTCCACCACTCTGCAAACGCACCTCCTGGCACTCTACTGGTTGGAGGATTAAGTCCTCTTGGATGCGGAGGGTCCTTGGAGGCCATGAACCCCGTCTGTTACCTCCAGTAAGTCCCACACAGCGGGATTGCTGAGAGCTGGTTGGAGACCTGCCTTCTTTCTCTGCCACTCTGAAAATGTGCCTCCTGGCGCACTACTGGTTGGGGGATTAAGTCCTCTTGGAGGCTGAGGGTCGTTGGGAGCCGAGAACCCCTCCTGTTACCTCCAGTAAGTTCCACACAGTGGATTGCTGAAAGATGGTCGGAGCCCCCGCCACCTTTCTCCAACACTATGCAAACATGACTACTAGTTGAAAAAAATAGAAATTGACTTAAAAAAAACTGAGGGTACAAGAACGTAAGAAAAAAGGTTTTTAAAAAACCATAGAAATTCACTGGAAAAAAAAATTGTTTACAGGCTCAGATTTTACTTACGCAAAACAAAAGCTGCTATAGTTACCTGAGCTAACTATAACTTATTCCCCCGCACAGCACGGCTTATGATCTCACGTATTACATAACTAATGACAGTTAGTGACATCATTGATGACATCTCAAATTACATCACTGATGACATCAACCACAGAACCACTCGCACCCCCATACAACCTCCCCATACAACCTCACGTATGACCACCCAGACAACCAGTCACATACCTATTCATAGACTTATACAAGAACTCATTCATCCACTTACTCATCCATAGAGCCACTCCCACTCACTCACTCATAAATCTACGCATACAACTAGTGACTCGCCCATACAGCAACAGCCACACTCACCCCGTACAGCTACTACACACCCACTTATTCACCTATACAGCTTCTCACACACCCACGCACTCATCCATACAGCCACTCAATCACCCATACAACCATCACATACTCACTCACACACTTACACAACCACTTGCATACCGATTCACACAGCCATACATGTACTAACACATCCGCTGACAGCCGTTCACACAGACACATACTTTCCGATACAGCCACTCACCAATTCACAACTACATTTCCACTCAAGAGCCACTTACTCATCCATACAGCACACTTACACACCTAGTCTCTCACTCAAACAGCCATACAGACACCCACTTGCTCACCCACAGTCACTTACACACCCGCTTATACACCCATAAAGCCACTGACACTCACCAATACAGCCATTCACACTGCCACCCACACAGCTACATATTAACTTCTACACCCATACAGCCACTCAGACATGCATATAGCCACTCAGACACCCACTCACACACATTAGTAGTACACCTAGTATACTAGATACACTTTTGTAGTAGCTTAGTACTGATGTTTACCAACCCCTAAAGTCTTAGAAAACACTTACACTCACTGGATGAGGTCATGGGTGATATTACTAACCATGCCATGAGTGATGTAATATGTGAGGTCATAAGCAGTGCATTGCAGGGCTTAAGTTATAGTTAGCTCAGGTAACTATAACTGTTGAATTTTAATGGTTTTGTACGAGTGAAATCTGAGCGTAACTATAACGTCCCCTGCAACATATATATATATATTATAATATATATATATATATATATATATATATATATATATATATATATATATATATATATATATATATATATATATATATATATATATATATATATATATATATAAATTCACTTAAAAAACCATAGGTTTCAGGCCTTATATAGTTAGGAATTAGCATTTAAAAAACCATTGAAATTGCTGTGTCAATGGTTTCAAGAATGGTAGTCTGTATTGCATCATCACATGAATGATATCAGTGATGTCAAATGAGATGTCATCAGTGATGTCATCAGTGATGTCACTGACCATGAATGATGTAATATGTGACATCATCAGCAGTGGATTGCGGGTGCGCGAAATATAGTTAGTACAACTAACTATATAGGACCAATTTCAATGTTTTTTTAAATGCTAATTGCTAACTATATAAGGCCTGAAACCTATGGTTTTTTAAGTGAATTTGCAAGGTTTTTAAAATGCTACTTCCTAACTATATAAGGCCTGAAACCTATGGTTTTTTTTAAGTGAATTTGCAAGGTTTTTAAATGCCAATTCCTAACTATATAAGGCCTGAAACCTATGTTTTTTTCAGTGAATTTGCAAGGTTTTTTTAAATGCTAATTCCTAACTATATAAGGCTTGAAACCTATGTTTTTTTCAGTGAATTTGCAAGGTTTTTTAAATGCTAATTCCTAACTATATCAGGCGTGAAACCTATATTTTTTTTCAATAAATTTCAAAGGTTTTGTAAATGCTAATTCTATTAGTGGATAACGTTTATATATGTTATTATCCTTCTGGGAACACCTGAGCAGCCATCTTGTTTCTCAGGATAAGTGAGGCACAAGAGAGCACAAACGAGAGTGGAAAACGCGTAAAGGGGGCAGGGTTGAGACCCCCTGACCCTTCTCAGGGGGTCCCTGAAGGACCACCAAGTGCAAAATTTTATATATTTTTTTTTAAATCGCGGGGTATGCGTCCCGTACGCGTACCCCACGACTGTTTTGAAATATTTTTTATTTTTTTTGCCCTTGGGGGTCCTTTTCGGACCCCCTGAGAAGGGCTAGAGGGTTGGGGGGGTCTCTACCCTGCCCCCTTTTCGTGTTTTCCACTCTTGTTTTGGGCTCTCTTGTGCCTCAGTTCTCCTGAAAAACAAGATGGTGGCCAACACTTCCTGGTTTGGACAGTTTGGAACGTTGACAGTCTAATGCCAGCCAATCAGAAACTCGCTCGCGCACGTAAGGGTACGCGTACCGTACACGTATGGTGCGCGTACGGTGAGCGCATATAGATATAGAGTTTGCTCAAATTCAATTACTGGCGGGATTTTCACCAAATATAGAAAAGGCACTACTGCATACCTGTCCCTACCATTTTGCCAAGTTTGGTGTAATTCCGTTCAACCGTTCGGGCTGTAGCCGTGTCTAAAGGTCCCATAGAAAATTCCATTTGAAAAATTTCAAATTCAATTTTCTCAAGAACTACTGGAGGGATTTTCACCAAACAGAGCAAAGGCACATCTGCATACCAGGCCCTACCATTTTGCCAAGTTTGGTGTAATTCCATTCAGCCGTTCGGGCTGTAGCCGTGTCCAAAGGTCCCTATGGAAATTAACATGGGGAAAACACGTTTTGGGACCCCCCTTTCGGCCCAGCTTGACGAATCCCCCCGAAACTTTCAGGGAAGGAGCGGAGAGGAGCTGGCCAAAATTCTGGAAAATTACACACAGATTCCTCAATCGGCACCAAAGTTATTCCCAATAGAATGTTGAGCGCATATAGATATATAATTTGCTCAAATTCAAATTCTCAACAACTACTGGAGGGATTTTCCCCAAATATAGAAAAGGCACTACTGCATACCTGTCCCTACCATTTTGCCAAGTTTGGTGTAATTCCGTTCCGCCGTTCGGGCTGTAGCCGTGTCTAAAGGTCCCATAGAAAATGCCACTTGAAAAATTTCAAATTCAATTTTCTCAAGAACTACTGGAGGGTTTTACACCAAACATACAAAAGGCACTGCTGCATACCAGTCCCTACCATTTTGCCAAATATGGTGTAATTCTGTTCAGCCGTTCGAGCTGTAGCCTTGTCAGAATGTCCCCATGGAAATTAACATGGGGAAAACACGTTTTGGGACCCCCCTTTTTCCTCGGCCCCCGCTTGACGAATCCCCCCCGAAACTTTCAGGGACGGAGCGGAGCGAGGCAAATTTAAGGAAAACTACAGATATATATATATATCCAGCAAACCTCTCCCAAAGAAAGAGCAGGAGCCCGTGGGGAACGTCAGGAACTTCCTTTATTACAGCTGTGTTGGCAAATGCATTTCGGCCTCAATCGGCCTTCCTCAGTGCCGGGGTCTTAACAATAGGCTGTGCAAAGTGCGTAGTTTAAATGTCATCACGCCCCACTTCGATTGGTGCAAGTCCGCTCCACCCCTTGTGATGTCACGAGCACCAATGGCAGTCCACACAGTCCCGGTGGACCACAGCTCCCAGGATGCCTCACAGGACCTCCCGGTGAGTGGTGCATGGAGTTTGCTGCACAGTGTCAGCGATGTCGAGCGGAGGGCGCGATGACTCGCAAAGTCTGGTAAGCACTCTCCCCCCTGCAGCTGCAACTCCGGTCGTGTCCTTGGGTCCCCACATGACTGACTCAGCCCACATATATATATGGTTCCTGGACAGGAAACCTGTGAGATACCAGAGACATAATGTGATGTTACTAAGCATGATGAGATGCTGCCTATATAATAATATCTTTCTCTTTGCAGGACAACTATATAAACAAACGAGAGGTACTTCAATGGGCTCATGCTTCTCCCCCAGCTATGCGAACTTATTCGTAGGCTGGTGGGAGAAGCACGTGGCGTGGGGGGATGCCCATGATCACTGGACGGAAAAGATATTATTGTGGACTAGATATATAGATGATCTCTTTGTTGTCTGGCGCGGCGACTGTGCCTCGGCTGAGGAATACATCGCCGCGTTAAACAACAACGATTGTAATCTCAGATTCACCAGTACGATAAGCTCCACAACTGTCTGCTACCTTGATCTGGAGATCTTTGTAGACAACTACGTTCTCCAGACCAGATTGTATAGAAAACCTACGGCGGAGAACGGCGTGTTGCACGCGGCGAGCCACCACCCAAAATGCTTGGTACGGAATGTACGCTTTGGCAAACTCCTACGCCTGAAGCGTAATTGCTCGGAAGATGGAGACTATCAACAGGCCAGGAAGGAAGCGAGTATAAGATTTCAGATAAGAGGATACTCCATGAACCTATTTAATCAAGCAGCAGACAAGGCAGCAAAGATCAATAGGAGGGATCTCCTGACGGTCAAATCAGCAGCTAAGAATGTAGAACCAACTAGAATGATTACTAATTACAATACCAAGTCAGGGGAGGTGTTCCACATCTTTAAGAAAAATTGGCACATCCTAACAGACAATGTGCTCAAAAAACATCTTCCGGAAAGACCACCAATAACATACCGACTGTGGCAATCATTAGGGGATCATTTAGTCCACAGCCATTTCTCTTCAAAATTGCAGACGAACAAGCTATCTAATGTAAAGGGATTTTTCCCTTGTTTACGCTGCAAAGCCTGCAAAAGTAGTAAAAAGGTCACGAACTACCCAGGAAGACCACATGAGCTAAAACCCACCAGAGAGATCAAAAAGTTTCTAAATTGTAATTCGGACTACACTATTTACTGCCTTGCGTGCCCTTGTAAAAAACGGTATATCGGGAGTACGATTAACCCTACCACATTACGAATACTGGAGCACATGCGTGCCATTACCAAGAAGGATAAGACTTATCCAGTAGCTCGCCATTTCTCACAGTTCCACCAGAGCAATAGGGACTTAAGTTTTTATTGCATAGATCAGGTAGAGCGTCAAGAGCGGGGAGGAGATAGGGTCAAGGCACTCCGGATTTTAGAATCGAAGTACATCATCGATTTGAAAACCAGTGCCCCTTGGGGACTGAATAACGATGAGGAGATGTGGGTACACCTCTAATTCCTACATGGGATCATGTAGACCGGAGTTCTGGGACTAGCCTATCTGTACGGAGTGATGAGTCTGTAATAGAGAGCATCACTCACCATGTAACATCAACCTGTAATATTAGACTGTTTGTAAAAATAAAAAACAAGATGAGAAGCACTGCCCATACAGGGCTACACAATTGACATAATAGGGACATGAATTTATTAAAAAAAGTATTGATGTCGATATTATCAGGGACATATGTACACATTTCCTTTTGAAGAGTAGTCATGATGATATGGCGTATCAACTGAGAGACGGTCATATTTCTTCAAAAGTCAATGTCCCAGTTACTGTACTAAGCATGTATGCATTTTCATTAATGTTTGTTGTTGTATGTTTTTTTAAATAGAACACTTGAGCACTTTATATTGCCATTTAACCCATTGAAATGAAATTGTACATATACGCTTACATATGGCTGCTGCATTCGTAACACTTGCATTCTAGTACCTTTTCTATGTTGATGAAATTCCGTGGTTGCTTTGATGGTTAAAATGGCGACACTGTTTGCACACAAACTGACAAAGCCGCAAGGCGAAACGCGCCTGTCGGGGGTGAGGGGTTTGCAATCAACCATCTGTGAAATGGACACCTGAGTGCTTGCCGTTTTTGACTCAACCGAGTTGATTGTGTTGGAATATATATATATATATATATATATATATATATATATATATATATATATATATATATATATATATATATATATAAAAAGTTTGCTGCCATGGACATTTTTAAATCTGGGTCTAGGAATAAACAGTCAGAACCCGTGAACGAAGTACCAGCAGCAACTTCCCCTAACAATTTAGTGATATTATTTCAGTCACTTGAAAAAGCCAATGAGAGGGAGCTCAGAAAGTGGTGGGAGGCCACTTCTCTGCAACGATATGGTGACAGTGATCGAATTCCGAGAGGACTTAGAATTTTTACGGTACCCGCGTACGAAAATCCGGACCCCCAGCTCCTTAAGGACTGGGCAGCATTTACTGCAGACTCTGCCAAGGGTATGGTCAAAATGCTGATTCATTATGCACGGAGTGACCATGAGAAATCCCTTTTGGAGATAAAAAGACTAGAAGATCTGATTGGTAAAGAGAAAGATACTAAGCATGCGGACGAACTTAAAATAGCAATGCTGAAACGCCTCAAAGACTACGAGCTAACGATAAGACGTCGAAAACAAACAAAGTTTCAACGTGATGAAGAAGACTATAAGTCGCATCGAATTCTAACCTTCGCTCGAAAATATGATGGTGCAAGAAAGAAACTAAATAAAACTGGAGCAACATCGAGTGGAGGTCGGGACACATCGGAGTCTGAGGCGGAAGCATCAGAGAGTGAGCAAACTGCAAATAAAGCTGGAAAAAGTGAAGGAGCGGTGGCGGAACCCCAATTTTTTCACGAATACCAGTTAATCAGAGAAACACGCCGAAGGCCGGCACCAAGAACCCACGCTCCACCACAACAACAATCGAAAAACGCAAAAAGCGGAAAACAAGGAGGGGGAGAAAAAGTGGCAGAAGAAGCGCCCTCTCCGAGAATAACCAGAAGCAAGGGGAGAAGAGTGAATCTTTCCAATAAAATCCTGACTGAGGAAGAACTGAAAGTATTCCAACTGGGACCCAGCTTTTGCCCAACCTCAGGATAGGACTATGCTGAGGTACGCATAGACCTCTTTAAATACATCAGAAAATTGAAATTCCCCCAAAAATTCCTAATAAATCCAAGGAATGAGGTCACGAGAATGAATAATGATGACCCCAACGAAACCGAAGAGCTAACAGAAACACCTTTCGAGCTCTGGCAACATTACAATCATTGGAAGCCATGAGTGCTGGCAAAAATGTAGAAAGAAATACCCAAGAGCATCTTGAACAAGCTGGAATCATCCAGGCTAGCGGCCACAGCAAATTCAAGAAACAAATCAAGGACTATACCACATACATCGTTTGACACCATTGATGTCTTCAATGAGGCAGTCATAGCAGACCTCAAAGATTTAGCAAAACAATCTAGTGCAGGAATCCAGCACTTCAATATGCCACGAAAATATTGGGACGCTATTAATTCTTTGAAAGACGACAAAGACATTGAAATAAAACCATCTGATAAAGGAGGCAACATGGTCATATTTAGTAAACAACAATACCACAGGGAAGCAATGCGACAGTTGGAAGATAAGGAATGCTACATCCCTATCCATCGAAAGGAATATGTAACATGTGTAGAGCAATACCATCAACTATTGGGGAATTGGAGAGATGATGGCATGCTAAGCCAGGATGAATATCTGTTCCTCTACTGTGATGCACCAACCCTACCTACGTTCTACCACCTTCCTAAAATCCATAAAGACAATACCAATCCCCCTGGAAGACCAATTGTCGCCTCAATCAACAGCCTGCTACAAAATACTGCCATTTATATAGATTTTTTCCTGGCTCCAATAGTGAAAGATCTAGCATCCTATATACATACTCAAGACTTTTTAAGACTAATCGAAGGAGTAACTTGGGAAGAAGAGATGCTGATGATAACCTTGGACATCACCAGTCTATATACCTGCATCCTTCATGCAGATGGTCTGGCAGCAGTCAAATGGTTCCTAGGCAAAAGGCATCCAAAATTCATGAAACACAATGCCATGTTACTGAACATGATTTCTTACTGTTTACATAATAACATCTTTACCTTTGCAGGTCAGCTGTACCAACAAAAACGGGGTACAGTGATGGGTACGTGCTTCGCCCCCAGCTACGCAAATTTATTAGTTGGCTGGTGGGAGAAGCACGTAGCCTGGGGGAGGAAAATGACCTACGGTTGGACAAGATTATACTATGGTCACGGTATATTGATGACCTTTTTATTGTTTGGCGCGGCAGCCGTTCCTTGGCTGAGGAATATGTTGCTGCTCTAAACAATAACCACTTGAACCTGGTATTTACTGGAACTATCAGCAATACCTCAGTGAATTATCTTGATCTAGAGGTTTATATTGAGAATCACACATTACTGACACGCCTTTTTAGGAAGCCAACGGCAGGGAACGCTGTTCTCCACGCAGGAAGCCACCACCCTAAGAGCTTAATCAAAAGCATACCTTATGGAGAGCTCTTGCGCCTTAAGCGCAACTGCACCACTGATGCTAGTTTTAGTATAGCTAAAAAAGAAGCATTACAACGCTTCAGAGAAAGAGGGTATATTAGGGGAGATTTACAACTGGCAGAGGAAAAGGTCCTGAAAACTGAAATCTTCTGGTTGCAAAAAACAAGTGAACTGAATCTAATGAGGCACATGCACGTATGATAACAAGGTACAATTAGAAATCAGCTAACATTGTAAAAATATTTAAAAAGAACTGGCATATCCTATTAACAGACAATGTGTTAAAACACCATCTTTCAGAACGACCTCCCATTACCTATAAGATGCCCATCTATTGGGGATCAGTTAATACACAGCCATTTTAACCAGTCAGTATCAGCGAAAAGTAGATTGGGAATAAATGGCTTCTTTCCCTGTAAAAACGCTTGTAAATACAGTAACAAAAAGACCACCTTTGAAGGCAGACCGGGGGATCCCAGGCCTGTCCGAGTTATTAAACCCTTCTTGAACTGCAATTCTGACTTTACAATATACTGCCTAATATGCCCGTCAAAAACGATATGTAGGCAGCACGATAAATCAAACTAAAAAGCGCATATTAGAACACATACGCGCAATTACCAACAAAGATGCTGCTTACCCTGTTGCCCGTCATTTTGAGTCACACCATCAGAGCAACAGGGACCTGTTGCAATTCTACTGCATAGACAGAGTAGAGAAACATGAGAGGGGTGGAGACAGGATAAGGAAATTGAGAGCTCTGGAGTCACGCTACATTATTGATCTTCAGAGCATGAGTCCAGTAGGACTCAATAATGATGAAGAATTGTGGACACATTTAGAATAAGATCTGTTAATGACTGGGTAACCTCTTCTCCTTCCATCTGTTTTGCTCCCTTTCCCGTCCCCCTTAATGTATATATGTATATATTTCTTCTTTTTAAGGGGGCTATAGTAACTGAGCTGGACATCGCATATGCCCATTCAGGGCTCAATTATGCAAAACACTAGGAAACAAAGATATGAATTATCAATGATTTTATTAGGATAATTTTTCCTAGTTTTGACACAATTGTAGTGAGATACTACAAGAATTGTGTGTATTTTTCACACTTTATCGCACAAGGACTTTACACTTTGTTTTGCACTCTTTTTTATAAAACACACTATAAGATGGCTGCCATATATTTTTAAACTAAGTGTTGCAGAAATCCGTCTTTAGGTCTATGAATTTTCACGTGACGTATGGTGGTTTCTTTAAAAAGTGATGTATCTGCACTAACAAACTGACATTGACGAAGCTGTGAGGCGAAACGCGTCTGTCAGGGGGGGGGTTCTGCACTAATAAAGCACTAAGCTTTGGATTCTTCGTGTGTGCCTTCCTTTTTTCATACCATATCAAGGTGTGATGTTGAGGATATATATATATATATCTATATATATATATATAGATATATATAGATATATATATATATATATATATACATACACACACACACACACACATATATACACATATATACACATATACATACACGTTTGAGTGCCGAAAGCCAACAGCTTCCACAAAGTAAAAAAGTTGATAACCGCTTTAAAACAAGTAGTACCACAGCTGACCGAGCAGTGGCACTTGAACGCTGCGTCCCTGGTTATCTTCTTAACGGAGGAGAGAGTGAGTTTATATTTAGCGCGGTTACAGTGACGCGCACGAGGGACCCTTTCATCAAGTGGCCGTGGAGACATTGGAATACAACAGACGTGTTACCGAGGAGTCGGATAAATCCAAGACCCGCCATTGAAACCTCCGAGGCATTGAAAGCAGCTGAAAAACATTGGTCATAGATGGTGCGGAGAGACGCCGATACCTGATCTGTGCCTTCAGGTGTGTTACCTCTGAGGTTATGGAAGAAAGTTCGGGACTTTAGCGGCCACAAGTTTTGTTTTAATAATGTGAAGCCCCATCACCCTGCATTTGGACTGCCAGCACGCTACATTTTGGGACTGATAGTCCCCAACACTGATGCGAGCAGAGACAATCCTTTGCAGGTGAGCCCACCACCACTTGGAAGGAGGAGCTTGAAATAAATTGCTGTGTGGGTGCTTGCACTGCTTACAGACGAAGGCATTTGAGAAAGGCACAACCCGAAACCGGTCATGCCACTGTTCCTTATAAAACACCTGCTAAAGCCCCGCTGCGTCCCTGGTTATCTTCTTAACGGAGGAGAGTATGTATATATATATATCCTAGGAATACTTTCCCAGGGTTCCTGTGGTTTACGGGCACTTGCCCAAATACTTGTGGAATGTTTATCGTTTGAGTAAATTGAATTGACTTTTAAATGCACTGGCACTTTATTGAAAATGTATTTTTATCCTTTTGCTCTGAAACGGTAGAAAATGGGATAGGCTTTTTATACTTCGTTATCGGCGTTTGTCGTAACATGAATTGTCCTTTTATTGCTGAACAATGCTTTCGCTCTTTGCAAGTGTTAACATGGCCACCGCATTAGGAGACGGCTTGACTGAGATTTGAATGTCCTTTTACACTGTTTGCTACCTTTCTTGTGTATTTTTACCAGTCTGTAATGGCGGCAAAATCATCGTGATCAAGGGAGCTTGACTCACGAAACGAGTTGATGTAACTCTCAAAACAAATAAAGAAGCCTGAATGAATATGCTACTTACCAGTATGCATCTGTTCTTGGCATGTAGGGCTGCTAACATTCATATCTTAGCATTAGATCGCCGCCTAGTGTTGGGTCCGGATGATCGCACATTGTTGTCCTGGAAGAGTCTTCGAAGTATCCTGAGATAGGTGGCTCCTCCCCTGGACTACAGTGCGCATGGGCATCGGCTCCATCCCCAGATTGTTTTTCGCCATTGTGGCAGAAGATGGAGTGAAAAGTGTAAAGGATGTCCATGCTAATGACTGAATACAATAGTATATCTGCAGCTGCAACAGGCACCGGGGAGGAGGGTGGGCGATATGAATGTTAGCAGCCCTACATGCCAAGAACAGATGCATACTGGTAAGTAGCATATTCAGTTCGAGGCATGTGGGCTGCTAAATTCATATCTTAGCATAGAATACATAGCAGTCCCTCCATCAGCGGCGGTTGCCCGTGCCAGCTGCAGAAACCTGAAAGAGTGTCTTGAGAACAGCCTGTCCCACAGCAGCTTGCTGCTTGGAATGTACATCAACACAGTAGTGTTTTGTAAAGGTATGTGGTGTAACCCACGTGGCTGCTCTGCAAATGTCCTCTAAAGGAATGTTTCCTAGGAAAGCCATGGATGCCCCCAATTTGCGTGTGGAGTGCGCTCTTGGGGGTATCGTTAGAGTGCGCTTGGCCTTTTGATAACATATTTGGATGCACTTAACAATCCACCTGGCTATTCCTGCTTTGGAAATAGGGTTGCCTTTGTGTTGTGGTGCGAAGGCAACAAAAAGTTGTTTTGTCTTTCTAAAGGGTTGTGTCCTGTCTATGTAGTACATCAACGCCCTCCGTACATCTAAGGTATGGAGCATTCTTTCCGCTACCGTTTGTGGGTTTTGGAAGAATGCCGGCAAGTCAATAGTTTGGTTGAGATGAAACTGTGACACCACCTTCGGAAGGAATTTGGGGTTAGTGCGTAGCACTACCCTATTTGGATGAATCTGAATGAAAGGCTCTTGGATTGTGAGCGCTTGTAGCTCACTAACCCGCCTCAGTGACGTAATAGCTATCAGGAAAGCTACTTTCCACGTTAGGAACTGGAGTTCACACGAGTGCAGTGGCTCAAAAGGTGGTCCCATCAGTCTGGTGAGGACCACATTGAGGTTCCACACCGGAGCTGGTGGTGTTCTTGGGGGAATGACTCGTTTCAGACCTTCAAGGAAAGCTTTAATGGCAGGCACTCTGAAGACAGAGAGATGCTGCCTGTTCTGAAGATAAGTCGCTATGGCGGATAGATGTATCCGAATGGAAGTGTACGCTAGATTGCACTTGTAAAGATGCAACAGATAGCAAATGATGTCAGGGATAGATGCATCTAGCGGGTTGATGTCATTGGCTGTACAGTAAATGACAAAACGCTTCCATTTCGCAGCATAGCATGCTCTGGTAGTTGGCTTCCTTGCCTCCTTGATGATGTCCATGCATTCCGGAGGTAGGTTAAGGTATCCAAACTCTAGGACTTCAGGAGCCAGATCGCCAGGTTGAGCTGTTGCGGATCTGTATGCTGAATTTCTCCATGGTTCTGCGTCAAAAGTCTGGGCGTGAGGCGCAGTCTTTGATGCGGCACCACCGAGAGTTCGAGGAACGTGGTGTACCATGCTTGGCGCGCCCATGTTGGAGCAACTAGGATGAGAGTCATCGCGTGCTGCCTTAGCTTTCTTGCCACCAGCGGTATCAGAGGGGCTGGCGGAAAAGCGTACGCAAATCTGCCTGACCAGTTCATCCATATCGCATTCCCCTGCGACTGTGTGTGAGGGAACCTGGCGGCAAAGTGTTGGCATTTTGCGTTTTCTTTTGTGGCAAACAGGTCTATCTCCGGATGACCCCACTGCTGGAAGTACGGGTGGAGGACAGATGGGTGTATCTCCCACTCGTGCATTTGATGGCTGTACCTGCTGAGCAGATCCGCCATCTGATTGTCCTTTCCCGGGAGGTGTTCCGCCATGAGGAAAATGTTCCTCTGAATGGCCCACTTCCACATGCTCTGAGCCAGATGAGACAGCTGTGGCGAGTGGGTGCCTCCCTGCTTTTGAATGTAGTACATCGCGGTCATGTTGTCCGTCCGGACTAACACTACCTTGTTGCACAGATGTACAATGAAGGACTTGATCGCCATGAAGATTGCCATCAGTTCCAGATAATTGATGTGCATCCTCTGTTGTTGCGTCGTCCATAGTCCCTGCACCGTGTAAGTGAGCAGATGAGCTCCCCATCCCTGGAGAGATGCGTCCGTTGTCAGGATAATCTGTGGCACTGGCTCCTGGAACAGTCGGCCCTTGCAAAGGTTGTGTGGAGTCCACCAATGCAGAGAGTCGTATGCCCGACTGGTAACCAACACTAGGTCTGTCAATTGTCCCTGAGCCTGTGTCCACTGATTTGCTAAGCACTCCTGGAGCGGGCGCATATGTAACCGTGCGTGAGGGACTATGAAGATGCAGGAGGCCATCATGCCTATCAACTGCATGAACACTCTGGCTGGAAGCGAGTGTTGTGGTCTGAACTTCTGGATTAGAGACTGCATGCTGTCTATCCTAACTTGGTTTGGTTGAGCCATGGCCGTCAGGGTATTGATCGTCGCACCTAGAAACTGCCGGACATGTGCCGGCTGAAGATGCGACTTTGGGTAGTTCAACGAGAAACCTAGATTGTGAAGGAGGTGAATGCTGGTCGACATGTCCGCGGCGCACTGTCGTTCCGACTTGGCTTGAACGAGACAGTCGTCCAGGTAGGGGTAGACATGGATGTTCTGCCTCCTGAGATGCGCTGCTACTGTCGCCAGACACTTGGTAAACACCCTTGGGGCTGTGGTGACTCCGAAGGGTAGGACCTTGAACTGGTAATGCTTGCCTTGAATAGTGAACCTGAGGTATTTCCTGTGGGACGGGTGCAGTGGAATGTGGAAATAAGCATCCTTGAGATCTAAGGTTGCTAAGAAGTCCCCTTGGTTGAACAAGGGAAGAATCTGTTGCAGTGTAAGCATATGGAAATGTTCTCATAGTATGTACAGGTTGAGGGGACGTAGATCTAGAATGGGTCTGAGAGATCCGTCCTTCTTTGGAATAAGGAAGTACAGGGAATATACCCCTGTGCCCTCCTCCTCCACCGGCACGAGCTCGATTGCGCCTTTTTGCAGCATCGCCACTACTTCCTGCTGCAATAAGTGCAAATGCTCTGCGGACATAGGCCGTTGCCTTGGTGGAATGTTGGGTGGAGTGGACTTTAACTCTAGACAATAACCGTACTGGACAAGTTGTAGCACCCACCTGTCTGTGGTGATGTTTCTCCAGACGGGCAGGAACTGCTGCAGTCTCCCCCCGACAGGTGTTAAGTGGTCGGGGGGCAGTGACAGAGAGTCACTGTTTGCTTGGGGTAGAGGAGCGGGAGTTGTTGTTTGCTCTGCCGCGACCTCTGTTGCTGTTATTTCTGTAACCTCCCTTGTTCTGTTTTGTGAACGAGGATTGTGCTCCACCTCTTGAGAATTGCGATTGTTGACCCATTTGTCCTCTGGTGACTCCACGTGCACCTGAGCGACGAAAATTATTGCCACGAAACTGTTGTGATTGTAGGACCCCCATAGATTTAGCAGTTTCTGTGTCCTTTTTTATCTTCGAGGGTGGTGTCAACATCTGGACCAAACAGTCTATCAGGATTGACTGGCTGATTAAGTATGGTTGTCTGAATATCAGGTTTAAACCCTGATATGCGGAGCCAAGCTTGTCGTCTCAGCATGACGCTAGTGTTGATCGCCCTAGCTGCTGTGTCTGCGGCGTCAAGTGCACACTTGATGGCTGCGTTGGAGATCAGTTTCCCTTCCTCTATAAGCAGTTTGGTGCCTTCTTGAAACTTAGGAGGCAGGTGTTGTACAATCTGCTCTAGGGTGTCGTAATGCGCCCTATCGTAACGAGCTAAGAGTGCTTGTGTATTTGCAATACGCCAAAAGTTTGCAGCTTGTGCCGCCACTTGTTTGCCCCCTGCCTCTAGCACTTTGGACTCCTTGTCTGGGGGAGGAGCTTCGCCCGTTGTCTGGGAGTTGGCCCGTTTCCTGGCATTTGCGACCACAAGAGAGTCTAGTGGCAACTGTCCCCGAATGTATGCAGGGTCTGCAGGTGCTGGTCTGTACTTTTTCTCGATACGTGGATTGACCACTCTAGCTCTGGTAGGTTCTTTAAAGATGTCAGCTGAATGCTTGAGGACTCCCTTGAGCATAGGCAGCGTTTTCACAGTTCTTTCAGAGACTGAAAAAGTGTCACAGAGAAAGTCCTCTTCTACTGGGTCAGCATGCATGTCCACATCATGATTAGCAGCTGCCCTCTCAATGAGTGCATGAAAACCTGCAGAATCCTCTGTTGGGGATGCACGTGCACTGAAAGGCTGTGGGTCTTGCCCCACACTTTGGGTGCCTTGGTCACCAATGTCATCATATGCATCTGGATGTGCATCTGGTTCATTGATGGGGAAGGTGTATTGGTCCTCCTCATCATATCCCTCACCCTCAGAGTGTTCTGGTGAGGGAGTAGGGCTTCTTCTTGGAGGAGGCTGGATAGGTTCTATGAGGTCAGAAGCGTCCTGAGGAACCCTTTTTTTCTTTAGTGGGATGACATAGGAGTCCAGAGGCTCAGAAGTAATCCTCCTTTTGTATAGCGTTAATTTGCCAGTGTTGGCGTCGATGAAATGCTCAGAATCGTCCTCTGATTCGAGTTCTCGACCTGAAGGTACCCCCGCCGTAGAAGAATCCGACTTCTTTGGCGTCGATTTCGTCGAAAAGGCCTTCGGAGCCTCTTTCGGCGGCAGAAGGAAGAGAAGCTTACTCTTAGGCTTTGCCGGAGTGTCCTTCGGCGTCTGAGGCGACGGTAACGGAGCCGACGTAGCAGCGGCCTTGTCCCTGATTCTCTGCAGCGAAGCGGCGATGGGGGACACTTCACTTACAGTGGCTTTTGGCGCTGACGAGGATGTCTTGACCTTCCCCTCGGATCCGACGTCATGGTGGCCTTTTGGAGTCTTGGACGCCGATGCAGTTGCCGCCGACCCAGAGTCCTTGGATCGATGCGCAGATGTGCCAGCCGTCGATCCGTGTGCTTGTGTCGCCTCCGACTCCACTACGCGACCGACGGACGGAGTCCCAGTCGGAACCGTGCCGCTGGCCTTGGCGTGCTTAGACAGTGTCGCAGCGGTTGATCCGTGCCGACCACCCTTCTTAGAGGATCCTTCCTCTGGCGCCGACTTTGACCCCGTGGAATCGACCAACTTCTTCGACTTCTGTGGACCGGAGGTCGACGGAGCCGATGCGGCGGCGGGTGCAGTAGCTTTCTGTTGGCCGGCCGCCATTTTAGGGACGCTTGAGTCCTTAAGTTTCGGTTTCGTTTTCGGGTTGGCCATTTTAGGCGTAGTCGATACCGTAGGTTTCGGTTTCGATCCGGCCTGCCCAGCAAGTATGTCCGTGGCCGGGCCTGAAGGCGGGGCCGTGGCTTGCGGTACGGGGTCTTGGGTAAGGCCAACTGGCGATCCCGTGACCCGATCGTGATCTTCGAAACCTTCGGGGCATAGCTCGTCCCCTGAGCTATCTGCCGCGGCCCCATAAATCTCTTCGACGTCCCCTACCTCGTCGACGTATTCAAGGCCTTGATCCACGACTCCGTCGTCGTCTTCCGGATCCGCCTCGACCTCCGTTTCGGGTGGGGATATTTGGAGATGATGACCCTGTTCATCTTCTTCTTGGTCGCCGAAGATGTTTTCTGGATCCGGGGCCGCTTGTCTGGCCTCCAGGCGCACCGCGCGCCGAAGCTTGAGAGTCTTTTTCGACCTGAATTGAGCGCAAGCCTTACACTTGCCGTCGTCATGGTCCGGTGAAAGGCATTTGTTACAGCCCGGGTGCAGGACTATATGTGGGTACTTGGACCCACAGAGCGGACAGTACTTAAACGGACTCCGCTCCATGCTGGAAAGTCGTGGTCGTGTCGCGATGAGAAGGCCTCGATGTCCGAAGAGTGAAAAAAAACTCCGCTGAATCCGACTCCAAGAGTAGGAAGAACTCGAGACCGTGCGCAAACAATACCGACGCTATAAATCCAAGGCCTTTTGGCCTTAAAAAGTTAGTTTTACTCGGTTCCGACAGAGAGAAGTCGAGACCGCATCCGAACCCAATGGCGGAAAAAAACAATCTGGGGATGGAGCCGATGCCCATGCGCACTGTAGTCCAGGGGAGGAGCCACCTATCTCAGGATACTTCGAAGACTCTTCCAGGACAACAATGTGCGATCATCCGGACCCAACACTAGGCGGCGATCTAATGCTAAGATATGAATTTAGCAGCCCACATGCCTCGAACACAACGATACCCTTGCTCGAGTGCCAGATGATTTCCTTGTGTTGTGAAATGGATATCCTATTCTGAATATATATATATATATATATATATATATATATATATATGCGTTTGTGTGCCGAAAGCCAACAGCTTCCACAAAGTAAAAAAGTTGATAACAGCTTTAAAACTAGTAGTACCACAGCTGACCGAGCAGTGGCACTTGAACTCTGTTTGTTTTCTTGCTAGATTGCAGGATTCGGATTTCTAATTGTAATGAGAACATTATATAGTTACCTTCCAGAGACAGGGGAGGGTTGTGTATGCCTTCAATTAAAATGATTATGGAGAACTACACTTACATACATTAGGCTTTTAAAACTTGACATCGACACTGTAGTGTGAATGCACTACCATACAATGCCAGACATTTTTCTTGATTCTGTAAATGCATAGATACCCCCTTTCCATGACAACAGTGGTATGAAATAAATCCAAGAAGTGCAAATAGTTATGGTGGACAATAGTCACCCTTCTTGCGCAGTGTCTGTTTTACTAAACCCTGCTGTATTTCACTCAGAAAACCAATTACATAGAGCAGGCCATATCAATTAATCATTTAAAAACCTGCAGATTATTAAATCATTGTCTGTGTTCTGTGAATGACAAAAAGCATAAGGGGGGGAACCATTGTGGACAATAACTGCAAAAATATGATGGTTGCGAAAATGAAGGGCTGCTGTAAAAAGTCAACTTACATCTTCATCTTCTTCCTCTTCTTGCGTGTACTTTGTATCATCTGCTTCTTCATCATCAGCATCAACCAATTCAGGTCGAAATTCAAATACTTCACGACCACTAATCTATTGGCACAACAAAATAAAAATGGAAACAATTTGCATATAGTGCTAATGATTTGCAAATGCATTTCAAAACAATGAGGTTAAGTAATTAGGTAGCTTTTATGATCAAGTAAAGGTGCAGAGGAAATGGGTAACATGGGAGCAAAGCACTTACACCAAGACCTTTGCCAGCAGTAAAATCAGCTTTCCTTCTCTCCATTTCTTCTTCTGCTTTAATCATCTTGTCTTGTCTTTTTCTTTTCTTCCATGCAAGAAAAGACTCCAACGAAATTTTGGTAACGTTTGGTCCTAGAGCTGCACGCTGTAAAATTAGTAAAAAGAGCCAAAATAGATTCTTACAACAGGAAGCAGCCAGTTTTTTTTTTTTAAACACAAATTAAAGTAAAGCTAGCCAAGTTATAAATATCCATTTATGTATTAAATCTTTTCACTTCAGTATTTCTTAGTTACTTTCACTTTAATCTTTTAACATTTTTTTAAGGTTAGATACAAAACTTTCAAAATGTAACTTTCTTGTAGTCCTGGTTTTACATCATGCGAATAGTCCGGACCCGCTTCTACTCCTCCCTGTGTTATGCTATGTTCAGTGACATGGCTTATGAAACAGTCAGAATGAGGACTGGGGCGCTAATCCACCATCCCTGTCCTAAACCACGATGCAGTTTACATTCTCAGGCCCATTGCAGAGGTCTGGTTAAAATTTGTCCTGCCTTTTGGAACACTAGCAGTCATTTTAATCTGTAGTGCCCCCACAATAAAAGGAGTACCACAACCTGCTTAACCGCCAGTGGATATGGCAGTGGCTCAACAATAAAAGGGCACCCCACCATGCTTCAACTGCCTGAAATTGAGTCTCCATCCAACAAAGCAGCAGCACTCATTGAGGGAAGAGACACAATATTTAAAGGGATTAAGGTGAGCCTCAATGGAGGGAATAGGTTTTCTTAAAAAGACAAAAAAACTCTGAAAACCAAGACTTTTTCCCTCTAAAAATCTCACTCTGTTTGAAGTTCCCTGGAGAAATGGAAATTACATTGTTTAAGGTAGTGAATGAAACTACATTGGCTGTGGATCTGAGATTTGGTTTATGAATTCTTAGGAAGATAAAGACTTATTTAAAAAGGAGGAGGGATTTTAGGTTTGTGTGGAACAAGTGATGAAAAGCTAACCCTGCAAAAGGATGAAAAGCTAACCCTGAAAAGCAAATTGCTAGAATGAAAGATTTTTAGACTGATTACAAGCACAAGAGAAAGATTACATGTTTCTTGTTTAAGGAGAAGCGTTCACAGACTCAATGCCATACTTAAGACTGCTGATCTTGCAAAGAATCTGCAGGAAAAGATTTAATTCAGAAAGGCCAATGTGTTTGTGATCATGCCTACGTAACATGGTTGCACATTTTTTACAGGCAGACTATACACATTTCGGCTCAGTCTAATACTTCTTTCTATCACCACACAGGGAAAAGGGATAGTGTGTTAATTCTCCATATTGGTTCCGAGGTCCATCCATCAGGTAGGAGAGCAGTGGCGTAACGAAAGTTTAAGGGGCCCCCCTGCAATGTCCCCGGAGTGGCCCACTCCGGATTTATTCCAGAGCGCTCAGGCCTGAGTACTGTACTGTGGAGGCTCCCTGTAGCTCAGGGGCCCCCCCTCACACCACCGGGGGTGCAGGGGCCTGTGTTACGCCCCTGTAGGAGAGATCTTTAATTGTAACATACTCACCAATTCTAGAACAAAGACCACATTCTGAGCCTTTGCCTTCAACACGATCTACTCCCTGGTGTTCACTTCCTAACCCACTGCCCCAAATTTTGAGCCAGTTCAGCTTGTGAATTTATGAATATTCCTACAAAGCATAACGAAGAAAAGCAACCATTTATTCTGCGTCACAGGATCTTTATTGATAGTCAAATGTCAGAATGTAGTAAGTAGCAAGTTAAAATAAAATGTCATAACCCTCGAGGCTCTTGGGCTGAAGGAATAAAAACGAATGAGAGAATTAAGAATTTTAATACAAAACTATTCTAAAAGTTTCCTTAGAGCCGCATGACTAACACTAGATTCAGCTTTTGTATCGGAATCAAGACAGCAGTGTGGACTGATTTCCAAGTGTCCACTTTTTACATGTATGAAAAGGGGATGATTCTCATCCATGTTGTGGTAGCTGCTATCCTTGAAGTTGCCAGATCTCGGCAAATGTCACCATAGTTGATAAATAATTGGTTAGGTTTACACAAGATCTTTGTTTTATTGAGACAGAAGTGAGGAACTCTACTGACCGCGTAATGAAATCTCTACTGGTGAAGATGGAATTACTAAAGAAAACTGGGACAATAATGGTCCGGTTAATATAGAATTCTAGGACAGCTTTAGGGAGATAAGAAGATCAAGTTCTCAATTTGCATGAAACACTCAATAAGGCTGCACTCAATAAGGCTGCTCTCTAGGCTTGAATTTCACAACCCTAATGAGCTGCACTGATGGCCACCAAAAAAGCAGTCTTCCAAGGAGAAGCAACAATTAACCCCTGAATAGGTTAAAATGGCGGATCAATTAATTTTTACAATACTTAGCTCCCAAGGACTGTGAGGTGTAATTATGGGAGAAATGGGTTTCTTCAGGCCCTTTAAAAAGTCCTTAATGACAGGAATTGTATAAAGACATTTTTATAACAGGATGTTTGCTTAGGCCATATACCATAAGATGGTACAGCAGCAAGATAGACTTTGATTAAACAAAAACAGCAATTTGGATTGAGCCAACTGTAATAGGAATGGCACAATCACTTTTTTTGGGAGGTGATAGGTTTGTACCATTTGTGTATACACCACAGGCAAAACATTTTCCATTTAAAGGAATAACAAGTCCTGGTCGAAGAGGGTTTAGCTTCCTGTAGAATGCCCATGCAAGACTATGGCAGATTAGATCATATATTTTCTGATATCAGGAGCCATGCTGCCAAATTAAAGGATGGGGGGTTCAGGTTGAATATCTGACCCCATAATCTTGCAAGGACGTTAAATTTGCATGGCAACCTTGTGTGCCTTGACTGACATGTGTAACAAGTCTGGGCACCACAAATGCAATGCCCAGTCAGGAACAATGAGGATCATAGTTGCTTGGCAATTTCGGAGGTTTACTGCAAACATTGGTATAGAAAGAATCAGAGGAAAAGCTTAATACTCCTCAAAATGACATTGCCCAGTAGCCTGGATTTATAGTGTTGGCATTTTTTTTGACAGGTTTCAAAGAGCTCTATTGGGTAGTCGTATTCTGTGAAAACTTGCTGGTGAAGGGTGTCTGAAGGAACCAATCTGTGATTTTCTTTGTAAAACCAGATCAGGACCCCCTCCCCCCGGTTAATGTTTCCTTGCAAGTGAACTGCCTTCAATAAGCCCTTGGCAACAGCCCACAATCCCCTTTTCTGTAACACCAGTGATGGTGGTCTGAATGCCATGCCCCCTTGCTGTTAAGATAGAGCAGGTTAGTTATGTTGTTTATTTGAATACGTATCCTACCCACTCTTTTTGAGACCACTTATACCAGACATTAATGAAGAGGCCTCGTAAGCAGACTTGCATTTGGGATAATGTAAATGCAGAAAGCCATGGACCTTGGAAAGGAAACAATTTGTTGGGTTGAAAGATAAGGAGGCTTCAGGAGGAGATGACATTTCTCCCAGATTTAGAACACACCATTACTTACATGGTGTCTAAAGATGCCCTCAGATAAAACAGAACATGAACGGGGATGTTACAGACGTCTGGATAATTATCTGCACACAGACAGAGGAAGCGGTTTGAAAGTCCTGATCCATTTTTCAGGTGCTAAGACATCAAAGGTGGGTCACTATTATTGCCATGAATTTCAAAAAAGTTTGAAGGATTGCTTTCAGACTAAGCGGAAGCACTGCATATTTGTAGTATGGTGTTCCTACTACAAATCTGTCAATTCCTGTGCTTCTTTTCTATCAGAATATGGAAACAGGTGTCTTGGAGTTTTTAACCACACACTTCCAAAATCCCAGTCCTTGCTGTGAGGGAAACATTTGCTGAAGGGCTAGCATGCAAAGTCTTTCCCTTTTAATCCACGTGTTGACTGCGAGTAGATCCAGTATTCGAGATAATACAAACTTTTCTTGGCTCACGAGGAGAGTACCTCTGGCTCTATTCAATATGCGTTGCTGCGGTTCCCATATCTTTCTATTAGTAGGATCCATCATTGTGCTCTTCCCGGCAGGTTTTGCAGAAGTTTCACAACCAGAAGCAGGTCTTCTAAGAGGTAACACTATTACAGATCTAAGCTTAGGCTCCGCCTTTAAGAACTCTGGGTCTTGTTGAAGAGATTTGTATTTCTTCAGCAGACACAGTTGCTGCTTTGACAGTGGCATGTGTGAGAAATTTCCCTGCCAATTCCAGACAGCCTTGTACCACTTCAGGGAGAGACTGAAGGGTCTCTATTATCATAGATACTAATGTTTCAGGTACTTCCATCGAAACCATCAACTTCGAGGGTCGTGCCATTAGTACATTGTAAAAGGTGGGTAGATCATCTACCGAAGTGACCCTCAATAGTGAGCCCACAGGAGAGGTGGGTTTATAGGAAGACACTAAAGCACCATCCTTTGATTTCTACAAAGAAAGTGACTATGATGGAGATCTGTATAACTTATGTCTTCTAGGTCTGCTTGGAGAGCCTGAATTCTCTCATTGGGGATTAAGGAACATGCTCACCTGGAGATCTTTGCAGCGACTGGGGCAGTTTTCCTATGAGTGACACAGAGATCTGCTGTGAAACCATTTTTGGAGGCAGAGGAAGATTGAAAGGCAGCAGTAGAATCTGCGGAGAATCTTCTACATGAGTGACAAAAAGTGGAGGCACCAAAGGTTGCAGAGATGCTATGCAATGGATGACAACCATATTCTTTTCTATCCTACTCAGGAAAGAAGGTCGACATTAAAAACCTCAACATCGAAGTGAGTGACTACAAGTAGTGGTTTGACAGCAGTGCAGTTGTTGCTGAATGTGAAAAAGAGCCCATCATGCATCTAGAATGTCTTGTTGGCGGAGAGAGAGAGAGTTGCCACCAATGGTTCAAAGCCAACGGCTGACTAGATCAGCGGTCATGGAGGTGCGATTGTTGAAATTGAGCCGGTTTCTCTATGGTGAACTTGTCGGGCCTAGGCTTGCAATGGCGTGGCTGGAAACTGGGAGTATATCCATGTCGCCTCAGAGCTTTTTCACACTGAATCTCCCTCAGTGGGAGTCCTTTGGTGTTGTAGGCAATGGCACAGCAGGAAAAGGTATTCCCTGGAGAGTGTGTGTCAACCTTTTTACCTCCTCTGTTCTTAAATCTTACAAGTTGCCACTGGGTCATATTTCCTCCACATGCTTAGAAGTCTACTTTGTCTTATTTTTTTTAAAGTCACAATCCTTTACAGGATGAGAGGATGGCAGACATACCACACATAGCTGGTGTGGGTCCATGGTAGCTTTGTCTCCCACAGGATGGGCACTTAAGAAAACAAGCATTTACAATGCAATAGGTCTCGCAGCATTAAAGTTTGAGTTACTGGCATTGTAAATGACAATGCTTTGCATTATTTATTTAATTTGCAATTGGTATATAAACATTGTTTGTGAATGGTTAGCCACAGCACTAAGCAACTTACAATAACACGTTTACTGACAGTAAAGTTACTGACTGCGCGACAACGCAGAGCTTGAAACAATGACGCAAAAAAAGGTTGGGGAATGTGGTTTATTATGAATTAATGGTATCCAGAAGCACACATCTCCTCCAGGACAGACCTAATGGCAGCCTGCCATGTCCTAACGGATGTCCCGAGAAAGACTGGTGTAAAAGCATTGCCCGAGCGTGTCTGACCACAAGTCATTTGAACCTTGAATACCCCTGGGCAGTGAAAAGATGAGCTGTCCGTGCAAACAGGTGCTGCAGGGAGACCGCAGACAAATTCCAAGGGTGACCCAACGAAGAACAATTTCCCATGGCCTTGAAAGACCGCGGTGAACGCACGGGTTCAAGAAAGAAGGAAATGTCCCTTGTCTCCTACTGCACAGCTGCTTTCTCCGAACAATATCGTAATGCACAGTGCCTGCTTTGCCCACTCCCTTAAGCAGAGCAGCCTGCCCCATCATGCCGTAGTGCACACCTGCCTGCTACATTATCCTCAATGCACAGCTGTCTGCTCCACTAATGTTTTGGCAGTTGACGGCCCCCTTACCTCCTACTGCACTTTTGTCTGATTCGCAGTGTACACCAGCCTTATTCACATTCTCCTAACACAGAGCTGCCTGCTCCGCCCATGTCCTAATACTCACCTGCCTGCTCCACCACCTAACAGAATACACAGTTGCCTACTGAGTTTACTAATGTATAGCTGCCTGCTCCCCAATCTCTTGAAAGTGGACTGCTCCCGTCCCTTGTCTCCTATAGTACAACTGCTTGCTCCGACCACTCTCCTAATGCACAGCTGCCTGCTCCCATCATTCTCCTAATGCACAGCTGCCTGTTCCACCATGCAGCAGCGCACACCTGTCTGCTCACAATCCTCTAATGCACAGTCGCCTGCTCTACTAATCTCTTGACGGGTGACTGCTCTCTTGTCTCCTACTGCACACCTGCCTGCTCCGCCCATTTCCCTGTACACCGCAGCCGCCTCTGCCCACTCTCCTCATGCACAGTTGGTTGCTCCACCATGCAGCAGTGCACACCAGCCTTCTCCACAACTCCCTAACACACAGCTGCACCCTCCACCCCATCTTCTAATGAACACCGGTCTATCATGACACAACTGTCTGTTGTCTCCATCACGCTCCGGACCCCTGAATTTCCGCACTCCGCCTGATGCACCGCCCGTCTTGTGCCTGTCTCGATCTCCACTACCCGCTCAGAGGCTCCTAATGCCTGGTACCAGACCTTCCCAGTAGCCCGACCTCCTTGCCACCTTCTCTGGCCACGGCACCCTGCTGCATGCATCGCCTGGCTGCGGTCAGAGCTGCCTGCATCCCCTGGCTGCGGCCAGAGCTGCCTGCATCCCCTGGCTGCGGCTAGAGCTGCCTGCTTCCCCTGGCTTCGGTCAGAGCTGCCTGCTCCCCCTGGCTGCGGTCAGAGCTGCCTGCTTCCCCTGGCTGCGGTCAGAGCTGGCTGCGGTCAGAGCTGCCTGCTTCCCCTGCCTGCGGTCAGAGCTGCCTGCTTCCCCTGGCTGCGGTCAGAGCTGCCTGCTTCCCCTGGCTGCGGTCAGAGCTGCCTGCTTCCCCTGGCTGCGGTCAGAGCTGCCTGCTTCCCCTGGCTGCGGTCAGAGCTGCCTGCTTCCCCTGGCTGCGGTCAGAGCTGCCTGCTTCCCCTGGCTGCCATCAGAGCTGCCTGCTTCTCCTGGCTGCCGTCAGAGTTGGGCGGCGGGCGGGGCTGGCTTGGCCACAAGACCTAAAAAGGTGGCAGAAGCGTGCAAGGAAGGGGAGGAATAAAGTCTGGATTAGCCATGCAGGTTCCTTAAACACTTATCCAGCTTCAAAACATGAAGGCGATGAACATGAGGCAGATGCCAACCCGGGAGATCATCACTGGTCGATAGAATCAGTGCCAGTAACAAACAATACAAGTCTGTACTCACTTCTCACTGTTGGAAACCAGGCTACGGAATCCCATTTTCCGTGCGATGGCAGAAGCTTCTGGCTAGCACCCGCTCTGCGCAGACACGTTCTCTCTGCGATGCGATCACCACCTCAGTAAAAACTAAACCGAAACCTACGAGCCGCTCGCACCAGCCAGTGACAGGGAGAGGAATGCCCTGTGCGCCGGGTGCCACGCACAGCGCATCTGTCAGCGGGGCACAGGAGGCGCCTACGGGCTCCAAGCATGCTGCCTTCCGTGAAGCCGGCCAGGAAGAGAACAGTTATCGGCGCGCAGCGGAGATGCTGGCACAGTGAGCGATCCGAAACTAAAATGGAGACTGACTCACGCGCGCGACCAAATCCTATGCGCGCGTGGCCAGCTCTTGTCTCTCCCTCTCCCATTCACAATGCTGCGCGCGTGCACAGCTCTGGTCTCCTTTTGTCGGCTGAAACGATCACTATAGTTCTCTGGCGAGAACGTGCTTCGCGCGTTTCTAGCCGAGACCTAAATAGAAGACATTCGGACAAGAAAAAAACCTACAGAAAAGGTAAAATAATGCTTTGAGCGATTTGTCAGATGTTGAAAACGGTGATAAATACTTTAGCATTAAAAATTGGCCTGACTTATTTGTACTTTTTGGTATTGAAGAAGTAGAGGGAACACATCCCCTGAGACCTGTAGGTCCTTTGAGAAGGAGCGATTGAATCTCTTCCCGAAGTAGGCGTTTGTGTTCTGGGGAGAGCATATGTCTACGGGATATGTTGAGTGGTGCGGAAGTGTGCTCTAGGCAGTAATCATGTTGGATTATGTCTAGTACCCACCAGTCTGAGACAATGTGTTGCCAGACAGCGACAAACATCTGAAGACGTCTCCTGACACTTCATGTGTGTGTGCGGCAGGTGCTGCTCCTATGGGGATCTACTCTTGCCTTGGCACTATTACCATAGTAGGCACCCTAAAATAGCGTCTTGCAGAGGATTGTTGTGCTGCCTGAATCTGGAAAGACACAGAGGTCTCAAAAGAGGTGCTTGTGGAACCCTTTATGACAGGGGTCTCCAACCTTTTCTGTAATGAGAGCTACTTCTGATCAGTGAAAATAAATCGGGAGCTTCTGAAGCCTAAACAACTTCCGCATTGTTACCAGACACCTCCATGGCCAGCTTCATTGACTAAGCCTAATGTCCATAGAGCCAGATACTACGGTTTGAACAAAATACTGTGACCAGGGGCGCTATTACAGGGCTGCCATGTGTGTCAGTGAGTGTGGTCTTTGTGGCTGTATAAACATGTGTGCATATGAATGGGAAATATTTGAATGGGTGATTGTGAGCCTGTGTTGTATGCATTTGCAGCACAGGACATACCTTTCGCTATATGTGGCACCGTCACATGTATAACACAAACATGTAATAATTTTTTTAAAATGGGAGTAACTTAGAGTGCAGAAAAATGTTCAGCAAAAATGTTCACGAAATGGAAAAAATCTCTGCATTTCAAATTTTTCTCATTTAAAACACTGACTGTTCAGCTAAACTTATGGCATAGTGTCTACTGGCCACTCTGGGAGCGAGAAGCCTACTATTTGTAAATGCAACACTTTTAAATGGGAGGAAATTAAACGAAGAGTTAACTTAATCATTAAGGTAACTTTTCATTTTAATTTTCGCCCATTTAAAAGCATTCAGAAACATCATTTTGTTCTCAGCTCTAATATTGAGTTGACAAGGGATTTTATTTAAGAGTTAAATACCTCAATGCTTCAGTTGCTTACCTCTGTGTCCCAGCCCAGGTCATCAATCTGACTGCACTACGCATAAGGCCCTGCTTTCTGCAGACTGATGATAATAAAGTAAACTAAACACACCTTTCCCTTAACTTTAAAGGAAAATATGGCCTTGTGCTTATTTAAAAATTAACTCAAGGCTGTGGGCGACTAATTTGTTTGGGAGCTACTGGTAGCTTACCATCGACTGATTGGAGACAACTCTCTGCTCTCTGATAAGCTGACTGTCGAAAGGAACTACGAGGGGTAGGTGTTTGTAGGGCACCCGTGGCCTTCGCCGTCTCGGTGGCTTTCTTAATCTTTTCCAATATCTCATCAACCAGGGGCCCAAACAGATGTTTCACGTCAAAGAGCAGGTTGAGGAGAAGTTGTTGAATGTATGGCTTGAAGTTGGAGACATGGAGCCAGGCGTAACTGCAAAGGAGTACACTGGAATTTATGCCCCTATCAGCCGTGTCAGCAGCATCTAAGGCAGATCTATTGGTGGTGTTTGAGATGAGTTTGCTCTCTGAGACCAGCCCTCTTACAGTGCTCCTCTGGTAGATGATGGAAGAGCTCCTCCATCTCCTCCCAGCGGGCCAGGTCGTCCCTGGAATATGCAGACCAATTGTTTGCGATGCGCAAATGATTTGCAAACAGCGCCGGAAAACACTGTTACCAGTTGAGTCTGTGAGTTTGCTTTTTTTTGTCAGGTGGAGGGGCATTGCCAGTGCCTTGTGTACATGTATTTATATAGCGCAAATCACCGACCCGGTATCTAAGCGCTTGCTTAGGGAACCCGTCCTGGTATTCCCCTGGGTGATACCCCGGCAGGGTATACACAAGGTGAAAGCCAGGCATCCCGCCGCGAGGGGCCGTAGTGGAGATTAAGCAAGCTATTGCCCAGAGTCGCAGAGTGTGACCCCGTGAGTTGAGTAGGCACCGGAGCGAGAATTGTCGAGACCGTGGAATTTTTGAGCCCGAGACCCGCCGAGGCGGGGAATCGAACCCTGGTCCACGGCCGATCTCAGCGTCCAGGTCTGCCGCCTCTAACCACTGAGCCACACTTCTCCACTTGTGCAGTTGTCCGTTTGCTGGTGGTATGCACCACCAGGGACTTGGCCCCTGACATAGATGGGATATGAAAGGGCAGCCTTGTACTTTTTATCAAGTTGGGGGTAAGATTGAATATGTCAATACAGGCTTTGAGCATCGTTTTCAACATGGGCAGGTACTGCATGAAACAGTGGGCAGAGGAAAGAGTTGAGCCCTCAACAGGCCCATTGTGCATTTCCACTCTAGGATATGCTCAAGCCCTACCCAGTACCTCATGGTAGAAGCAAGTGTCTGGAGAGGAGGGGCAGTAAGGGTTAAGGTCAGGATTTGTATCCCCTGGTGGACCCACATCATAAGACTCCCATGGGTTTCCTTGTAGGGGCATGTTGTATGGTTTTCCATCCGTCATGTTCGCTCAGGTCAGAAAATGCTGCCCCCCACCCTCCTCCCTCTGGTGTGTATGAAAGTGGGTTAGTGAGAGAAGGGGATGGTGATGCTGGAGGCCTGGGTGCTGTAGAAGAACGGATCAGCAGTGGATGGTCAGGAAGAGGGCTTGTGGCCTTGTCATTCCTCTTCTGTTGCTTTGGTGGTTATGTGAGCTCCTGGGCTTCCTCAAAGCTGAGCTGCCTTTGACGGTTAAATGCCAGGCGCTGAAGGCTGTACGATAATTTAGCCTGTTTGTGGGTGGATGGTAATCTGCCTCTGACGACCGTTAGGATCATCCTACAGCTTCTGGCGGACCGGTTCAGCGGTCATTTTCCGGTCGCCTCTGAATGCTTCGGCACCAGTTTGGGTTTTGATGCGGGCGGATTTAGGTCCGAAGATTGGGTTGGCTGCAGGATTTTCTTTGGCGCCACGCCGAAGCTGGGTGTAGGATCCAAACTAGACAGTCAGCGCAGACCATGACCTGAAGGCAGTGACAGCCCAGAAGACTCTTTGTGGGTTCAGAGCAGCTGAAAGCCTTTTGTTGAAAGGAAGTTGGGAGTGTGGATTTGGGGGAGCGGGGAGCTGTTCGCTTTTGGCTGGCAGGAGCAGAACTCAGCACACGAGAAAGTCTCTCTCAGCCGCCAACAGCTCTGGATGATGTTCCCCCTCCTTTAGGGGGAATTTTATTTTTTATTTCTTATTTCCTCCAACTATTGTGCCTCAATATTTTGTAGCAAGCAGTATATGTTGACAGAGGCACAATAGTTGGAGGAAATAAATAAAAAATAAAAATACTACTTCATGAATTAGGACTTTTGAGAGTTCTCACATTTGGATGCAGTATGACTTGAGCAGTACAGGCATTTTTATGTCTTTTAATGTAGGATTCTGTGTGCACATGATGAAATAGTAATTTGACACAGAGGTATATACTTTTCCTTTTATAGAGCGAGGCCCTCTTCCCTGAGCTGCCGCCAGGTTGAGGTGAGGCTTTAGATATCCAGCAAGTTGGGTGAGTTATATCTGCCCTCTCTCACTATAATGTGATGTGAAGGATACATTTAGGATCCTCGCAGTATTGAATAAGGTGTGTGTTGTTAATCACAGAGTTATGTTGTTTCTTGACCTGATATATGCCTATTTTTCTATCTTTTTAGGTATTTCCAGTATTACGGAAAGGATACACTGGAACAATGGTCTAGTATCTTGAGCACATGATAGTGCTTGTGCACTTTTTGCGTTTATTCACTTTAGCAGCAGCTTTGTATTTATTTTGTGGTCCTGACGAAAGCCCGGATACTCTTGTAGATCATAGGGGCTGAAACATGTTGACCGTGTGCTGAGAACCAGCAGTATAATTTCCATACTGCTGTTTGCACTGCTTTTTATCCCTACCAGCGAGAGCAAGTCAATAAAATTCCTTTTTGCTGTCACTAGGTAGTTTTAATATCACATTTTCTTATTCTTTCAGCGCTGCAGTTTTTTGCACTTAACCTCATTCACCACAGGACTTTAGGATACCAGAGAGTGTAGCAGATTCTATATAAAAACATCCCGGAGCTCCTCCCTCACAGTGAGGGGGTGGTAGCCCTCAGTGGAACTAGAATTTTCCACTGGGAGGACATACCCAAAACAATGAAGCATGTCAACTATGGTGAGTGAGGGTATTCGTCCTAAAGGGATTTCTCCCCTATGGAGAATTGATACTTCAACATAGTCTGTTTATCTAAAACACACCGGTATCTTCGACCCAGGGATTCTTTGTGTTATTTATCTGAATAAGAAGGGGTTTTTTCCTTGCAGGTCTTAAAATTTAGTCCCTTGGACCCTCCACTCATTGTTATTGTTGTTACTATAAAACGGTGATACACTGGTCTGTGTTTCCCCATAACAGGCGAAAACAGGCAATATCATTGTCGGTGACCGCCCTTTGCTGGGGACGCCCAGGAGATGGGATGCACTGAAGAGCTGATTCAAATAGAGAGAAAGCAGGAAATTCTGTTACTTTTAGATAGAGGACAGAAAATTAAGTCCTCTTGCCTTGCTTCTTCTTTTAAAGATGGTTTTGGCTGGAACCTAGTGATGCTACTACTGTGCAGATGCATGATAGGAAATAAAGTCCTCTTGAATGGCTTTTAAAGATGGATTTTTTAAATGGCTTTTGTTGGGGCCAGGTATACTGATAAAAAGTGTTTACGGTCCATGCAAGCAGAGGGAACTACTCTAACTTCTATGACTCTCCATAGAGACCCTTACCTGCAGAAGAAAAAGTTAAGTACCTTTGGTAACTAGTTCCATTTGATACTATGGAACTAGTCTGTACACACAGTCATGGTCCACTTACATCACACACAGTTGTGCAACCATACATGACAACGCTACAGTACTGCTTTCACATTCATTACATTCCCAGACATTTTAGCCCAATGGGCATCGAGATTTAAAGACTAAGGGAAGGTAAGTCTGTGGTAATTGTAGAGAGAACAGTATCCATCCAACCCATTATTACTAAAAGGCATTTAACTTTGTTTTTTAACCAATACACTAAGCAAAAATCCCCCACCAATACCAAAAATCTGGATGGAGGTTTCACAATAGCCAAAAAGAAAAGTTATTACCGAAAAAGAAGATGTGCTACTGATCTAAAGTCTTCCATGAATGCATGGGGAAAGAGAATCTGGCAATTGAACAGCTTAAGATGAAATTATGCGTGCAATTTTGGCAAAAAACAACAAAAAGTTGTCTTCTCCTTATTAACAACTTTGTCACTTGGAAGGCATGGGCAAAGGTTAATCCACCAACAAGGCCTGTAATTCAATCATCCTTCTTGAAGATCACCAGGTTCTTGCAACACAATGCAGCTCACAAGATAAGTAACCTTCTTTACTCTTATGCTCTTGATTACTTTGACTGCCTGTTTGACTGCTATTTATGATATATATATTGTGAGCCTGTGGGAGGTTTTGTGGTTTCCCCTCCCCCCCCTAACCCTTCAGCAACTTTATATATCTGGGACGCTGTTTTTGAGAACACCTGATCTCTCCTTTTCACCATCTGTTTCCTTCAGCCCCTTTCAATCCCCATTATATTTACTCTCTGCGCGTCCCTTCCTAAACGCTTATTTTCACGTTCGCTTCCTGTATGTGTTTAACACAAACGGAACGACCCCTCGTTCGTGCTCCGATTCCCCCCCCCCCCTTTGCTCCCTTGGTCACTTCAGGCCATAGGAGTAAGAAACTTAAACGGGACCGGCGTCGTCTGAACGCCGGCCCCGTACATTTCGGGACCGGCGTCTTTTGAAAACACCGGCCCGATACTTCTGTCTCTTCCGCACGCGTCTCCATGGCAGCGCGGCTCTCTACGTAACAGGGCCGCGCTGGGTGTCCATGCAGACGCGTCTCGCAAATGGAATCTCACCGGCATGTCGGCCCCTGACAACAGGGTAACAGAGCCACGCCGTGTGACAACAGAGCCGCGCTGGGTCTCAATAGCGACGCGACCCACGGCTCCTCCGACCGCGAATCATTACCTTTGCCGGCATGGACAGTGAAATGTAACATACTCACCTCCCTAACGCTGACGCCGACGCCGGTATCCTTCTCCCTAATTAAAAAAAAAAAAAAAGGGTAGAGAACACGATCACCTGAGACAACCCTTATAATACATAGAAACTAAGATAGGACTACCCCTCCCTTTAGAGGAAAGTACATTATGACCCACAGCTAACATCTAGAAAACAGAGCAAGGACTATCTTATATTAAAGGAAAGCCCCTTGGCACCCAAGCCTGTTCCCATGACTACTTACCTCCATTTTCTCACCAACATTCTCACTTTTGTCAGTTAGCCCTTGCCTACCACAGCTTCCACATCTACCCTTTACCATGGCTTCAGATCCTTCAACTTCCACTATGGAAGACAAATTAGAAGGACTTATTAACAAAGCCCTAGACAAAGTGATGGGGTCTCTGGACGAGACCATAAACAAAAAATTAGAATTACTTGCTAAACCAGACTGGCAACAGAAAAGAGCCCAAGGGGACTCTTCAAATACTACTTCCAACCAAAGAAAGAGGCAAATCTACAATAACCCCCCTGATGGCGCCAAAAAGTATAGGAGCTCTAGCTCTAATTTACAGAACTCACGCTCTGGCGGTGACAATATTGATGCCTCGGGCACACAGGATGGGCAGTCTAAAGGCCCAAATTTTCCTATCCCCATTGATAGTGACAACGAGTCACAAGACGACATAAACCTCTCTTGTTCCTCAGACTTTAACTCAGACGGAGAGGAGGGCGAAATCAGGGAGAGTCTGGGTGAGGCATCTGAGGCCTCTGGGTCTAAAATGGGAATACTCGACCCCTTTGGGGAACACATGTTCGACCCTCTACTTATTAAGCACCCCCTCTCGCCAGAGTGGACTCCCTCACCACATATCGGGGAATACCTTTCCTTTTGGCTTCGTAAAGAAATGCCAAAAGAAGTCAGGGCTCGCCCGAGATCCGAATGTCCCCGACAAAATCGCATTCACCCCTGATTTAGATAACAAGGTGGTGGCTTTCATTGCCAAGACGGGCAAGGACCCCAGAAGGGGACTTGATAAGGGCCTAAAATCCTGTCAAGACAGGCTCCTAAACATCACTGGCCCACTTACTAAAATGTTTGAACTGGCCGAAGGGGCGTATGTATCTAATAATCCCATTGACCCAAAAGAACTACGCCAGTGGGCACAAAGGGCAATTTGCCTCCTAGGCAACGCCAATACTGCGCTTTCTAATGAAAGACGCAAGAGCATACTCTTAAAGATTGACCCGAAATTAATTGAGCTTGCCACAAACGAAGGGGGTGCATCATCTCAAGGCCTTCTCTTCAGAGATGACTTTATCAAGGAGATGGCGAAATATGTGGGAGCCTTTAATTCCATCCAAAAGTCCCAAAAAGATATTAAGAGAGTCTTTAACAATAGAGTTTTTTCGCGGGCCGGGAGGATGCGGGGTCGATTCCCCGGCCGTGGAAATTCTTCATCAAGACCCCTTGGAGGACGTGGTGGAAGATCCTTTCAATCGGGATATGGGTACCAGCCATCCTTCTTTCCCCAGAGGCAGAGACTCAGAGGAAGAGGCTTCAGAGGCGAAAGGAGAGGAAGAAGCTTCTCTACCGGTAAGAACCTCCAAAGACCTTTCAGATACCCCTATAAAGGTGGGCGGGAGACTAGCCCTTTTCTCTGGGAACTGGATCATGGTGAGTCAGGACCCTTGGGTGCTAGACACCGTGAAAGGATACAAAATAGAGTTTACCGACTACCCCTTCCAAACAACTCCCCCACAAGAGATACGTTTCTCACAGAAAGACTCCGCTCTAGTGTCCCTGGAGGTCAAAGACCTTTTCTTAAAGGGTGCAATTCGGGAGGGGGAAGAGATTGGCTTTGTCAGCAACGTATTCTTAGTAGAAAAGAAAGACAAAAAATGAGACCCGTCATAAATCTCAAAGAACTAAACCAATGGGTGATTTACCGCCATTTCAAAATGGAGGGAATTCATCTTCTCAGAGATGTATTGAGAAAGGGCGACTGGCTTACTCGCCTGGACCTTAAGGACGCGTATCTGACAATCCCGATCTGGCCCCCTCACCAGAAATTCCTCCAATTCTTCTGGGAGGGCAAACTTTGGCAGTTTTGCAGCCTCCCTTTCGGTCTTTCATCGGCCCCTTGGTGCTTCACCAAGGTTCTCCGCCCAATAGCAGGATGGCTAAGGAACAAAGGGGTCAGACTAATCCTTTACTTGGACGACATATTAATAATGGCCGAATCCAGGGAAGTTGCTTCACAACACACTACCCTTGCGATAAATCTTTTGGAACACCTAGGCTTTGTGATAAACACAAAGAAGTCCTCTACGTCCCCAACCCAAGTCACCCAGTTCTTGGGGTTCTCAGTGGATACTCTCCAGGCAGAGTTGAAACTACCCGGAGACAAACTCAGGAAACTCAGAAACGAACTAAGGAAAGCATTAAAAATCCACACCTTTCCTCTAAAGACCCTAGCGAGAATTCTGGGCCTACTGTCCTCAACTATCCAGGCGATTTATCCGGGTCCCCTGCACTATCGAGCACTACAGAGACTCAAGGCCAAAGCTCTCAGGGTAAATTCGTCCTACTCCCAAATGGTTTGCCTGGACACGGATTCCAGGAAGGAGATAATTTGCTGGCTGAAGAATGCAGAAGCCTGGAACGGCAGAGCAATCTTCGGAGAAGAACCGGACCTGATTATCCACTCAGACGCGAGCCTAGAGGGCTGGGCGCCACATGCGGCGATTCCTCAACAGGGGGACTTTGGACCTCACAGGAGAAGAACCTGCACATCAATTGCCTGGAACTTCTCGCGGGGTCCTTTGCTGTCCAGAGCTTCACCAAAGACAAGATGAAATGTTCAGTCATGCTTCGCATGGACAACGTATCTGCTGTGAGGTACGTGAACAAAATGGGCGGCCCTCATTCGAAAGGCCTCTCGGACTTGGCCAAGAGTTTTTGGACCTACTGCCTCAACAAGGGCATCTCAGTCCTTGCCGAACATATTCCGGGACTGAACAATGGAGTAGCAGACTGGTTCTCCAGGAACTTTGTAGATTCAAGCAACTGGAGACTAGACAGGAAAGTTTTCCTTGCGATTCAATCTCGCTGGGGTCCTTTCGGAATAGACCTTTTTGCGGACCTCCTTAAATCTCAACTTCCCAGGTTTTTCAGCTGGAGACCGGACCCACTGGCCCTGGGAATAGACGCATTTTTTCAGAACTGGCTTGGTCTGAAACCATATGCATTTCCTCCATTTGCAATGCTTCCACGCCTCCTCGTTCAGATACGGAGGAACAAAGAGTCTGTAGTAGTAATAACTCCCCTCTGGAAATCTCAAGCTTGGTTCCCCATCTTTCTAGAATTGAGCGTGGACTTTCCAATTCTCATCCCCACCTTCGAAGATTTACTGACAGGACCTCACGGGGAGTGCCACCCACTAGTTCTCCAGGGCATCCTGACCCTGATGGCCTGGAAGATTTCAGGAGACAGTGGCAGATCCCAGGACTTTCGGAGGGCGCTTTCAGACTCATGTCTGAATCATGTGCCCCTGGTACCAGAAAAGCCTATAGACTGGCTTGGCGTAAATGGGTTTGCTGGTGCCTTCGACGGGGTTACTATCCCGTTTCAGCTGATGTAGTTCAAGTTCTTAACTTCTTGACGGAGATTTTCGCTTCAGGTCTAGCTTATCATACCGTTAACGTTTATAGATCAGCAATTGCAGTGGGTCACTGCTTGCAAGATGGTACCTCTGTAGGCCAAAACCTTTTGACCAAAAAACTCATGAGGAGTATGCGTGTTTTAAACCCTCCTCAACCTAAGTACTCCGCTCTCTGGGACGTGAGGGATGTTCTCAGACTTATTTCCTCTTGGGGTGAAAACATTTCTCTCATTAAAAAACTGTCCTACAAGTTGACTGTTTTACTGTGCCTTGTTTCCTTCAGACGTACTTCTGACGTAAAGGCCTTAGATCTCTCTAGTAGGGCTTTTCAACCTGAAGGTGTTTTTTCATTAAAAGACGTACTAAAACCATGTCAACTTCTGTTTTTTACCCCTTTTTTCCTCAGAATGAAATCTTGTGTGTGGTACGTTGTCTGTTGGAGTATGAGAAAAGGACCTTAGGTCTAAGAGGCTCTGTAGATCAACTGATCATTTCCCATAGATATCCTCATAGAGCAGTTTCTTCTCCCACCCTAGCTAGATGGGTTAAAGATGTGATGAGAGAAGCTGGGATCGATATTTCAATTTTTGGTGCTCACTCTCTTAGAGGCGCATCAGCTTCGAAGGCTTTTATTTTAGGTGGTGGTCTGCAGGATATCCTTAGGGCTGCGGATTGGTCAAACGAATGTATTTTCAAAAGTTATTTTAAACCTGTATCAAATGTAATTGATAGTGTTTTGAACACACTTTGAACTTGCATAATATTGGCCTCCGTGTCATGCCATAAAATTTAGATTTTTCACAGCCTGCTGGGCAGAAAATCTGGATTTTATTAAAGACACGGAGGCTAAGATTATCCCGCCACTTTTGCTCCCACCCTGGGATGTGATTTTTTCTCTCATCTTTGTTACTTCTATTTTGCAGATTAATTTCTCCACAAGATTCCCGCGATGCCTTCAAGTTCTATGGCTTCAAGTTTATTCCTTCAATGTTCTTTAAGTTATTTATATAAGTTATCTTGTTCGCTGCACAAAGAAGGAAGACCACTACGTGCACATGGACTATATACCTACCTGGAATGTTTGTTATAGTTCTAGAACCCTTCATTGTTGCTGCTGTGAGCTAAGCAATAAAGGAGATTGCATAATCTTAGCCTCCGTGTCTTTAATAAAATCCAGATTTTCTGCCCAGCAGGCTGTGAAAAATCTAAATTTTTTGCAGTTTAGTTGTGTGGACCCTGCTGAGGAGTGTGTTTGTGAAAAATCCACTGATACAAAGAAGGAGGCCTTACATGTATCAAGATGTGCCCAAACCCAAAATTGGCAGACTCTCAAACATGGCCTTGCAAAATGATGTCTCAAGCTCCTCCTTTATGCAGCCCCTAGATAATCAACAACTTTCTTTCTTGTTACAGGGCCAACAAATCTCAAGCTTTCAAAAACTAAATGTGCAACTTTTGGCATCTGATGCTAAGGTGCAGCAGACTAATTTCATCCTGAGCGAACCAGCATGAATGAAGGCAGTGTGAAAAACATTCCTTTGATGAGATCGCTACAGTAACTCTTGTAGGCCAATTTGGAACCTCCAGAATTATGTTTGCATGAAACATTTTCAATCTGTTGAGCATCATGGGTAGGACTGAAAAAGCTAGAAATGTTGGACATCCACGGGATCAAAAAAACTATCCCCAGAGTACTCCTCCTCAAAAACTATCAAGATCAACACATCAGGCATTTTGTACTAGGGTGTCTTACAAAGAAACTTCAGCTGCACACCACCAGAGCTCAAAAACATCCAAGACCACTTATGGAGGCAGACTCCACTCATGAGCTATGTAGCCTACAGACTACATTTGCAGAAGGACTGCCCTCTTCTGTAACATGGTCAACAGTCCAAATGTCTGCGTGCACCGCTTCAAGAAGTCATTCCCTATTACTTTTGTTCGGTTGCACTTCAGGCATACTGTTGGAAAACAACACCAAAGTGCATTGCAGGAAAGCGAGAAAAGGAGTCAATGCCAACTGACAGCCCCAAAAAAACAGTGTTTAGCAGTTCTCTCTCAATATCTGACAAAAGACTACTATTATTCAGATCTTCCTAATGCGCTTCCCACACTGTCAGAGATGCAAATCAATACACTTGTATTGCCAGTCTAGAAAGGAAATGCCGGTCTTTGCAACAGGTTCTAGTTCACTGTTGTGTGTGTCAGCTGCCCTTGATTCCTCAATGATCACTGATGCAACCTTACTTGAGGTACTACTGCGACAACTGGTGGCCCATCAATATTAGAAAACAGTTATTACCTTAATTGTCCTAAAGAGTACAAAATAATCACTTTTTTAACACTCTTCAGTAATAAAAGGCTAAGAGAAATGTAGACCGATATCACAATAAAATAAAATCTTTTAGCTTGCTTAAAGTTTGATTTTACAAACATCTGTAAAAATCCAAATTTATGTAGCAACTTTAAAAAAAAGTTTCAGCAGGCTTCTCTGGAAAGCATCTTTCTGGAGCCATCAATCAATCAAAAGAATTACCTGAACCACTCAAGGGGGTACTCGTAGACCCTACTACATAACTTGCAGCCCCGTCTTTCAGGCCACTTTTCTGTTGGAGTGGGAGGAAACAAATGAGCTCCACAAGAAACATGAGAACTAGGTGGTGGGGATGGATTAAGACATGCCTTAAATCTTTGAGCCCCTATGCTCTGCAAATGGCGTTTATGGCCTATAGTTTTGCAGCCCTGTCCGGCAGAACCACCATGAAGCAATTAAGTGATAGTAGAAGAAACTCTGTTTTTGTACACTAAGCACTTATTTTCAACTGTGACATCCACAAGCTGATATTGAAGTAGCACTGGGCAAGTGTATTAATGTTATCCATGTTGCAGTCTCAAGGTACAGCTACATATCATCCATACAGTGAAGTTGATGCCAGAGTTAGGGAACATTTCCCAAAGGGTCCACTCACTCACCACTTTCCCCCACGGTTACAGATTCATTTAATTACTTTAGAAGTATTACTTGGTCTAGAGACAAGAGGCAGTCAATTTACTTTGAGCACCCATCTTGAAGGTTAAGAATTTGTAGCGGAGGTTAGCATGGTGGAAAATTGCAAAGGCAGTGGAGCTTGTACCTACTCTCTCACACCAAAGTCAACCATAACTGTTGGCAGGTGGGCCTCATGAGGTGTGAAGGTGGAAGCAATGATTTCTGCTCCTAGTTCCTTCTCGGAGCACACCCATGAGCAAATTCTCATTCAGGATCTTGTAAATTATAATGAATCTCCATTCCAGTCCTCCTGTATAGGGGCGAAGTCACTCATGACATCCACCAAATATGAATGAGGAGACTAAGAAATAATCTTTATGAAGGCAGATGGGGCACTGCTCACTTCAGGAAAAAATGCTGCTTTATCCCGGCTCCTATATGCTCCAAGTGAAATAATAATGCCGAACGTGCCCCAGTTGAAGGACATTTTGGCAAGAAAGGAATGCTTGGTTAAACAATTCCCTCACAAAGTAATATGTCCTAAGGGAACACAATTGATTAAAACAGGCATGCAATATTTACAATAAATTAAGCTTTTTTCTGTAATACAACTCAACTCTAGTTCTAAACTGTGTTGACATGGGGCAGACTGCAGCGGACTGCGATGTTGAGCCCAGCGGGGATTTGGAACTGCTGTAAGTAGCGGCTCGGACTTCCTGGAGGCTGCGACCGCACTGAGCTGTGGAAGAAAACATTGATGCTAATGTGGGCTGGCTCCGGGTGAACACTATGGCAGAGGCACATCCGTGCACGTATATATGGCGTGTTACTGTTATTGTTATTGTTAATGTCAGTTTATATAGCGCCAAATCACCGGCAGGTCTCAGGGCGCTTTTGACCGCAAAACATAACAACCTAATCAACGACGGGGGAACGGGTAGAAACTATACTGGGCTCAGCGCTGCTCTAAATAAGATAGTCTTTAGGGCTTTCCTAAAGTGGAGCCGGTTTCCATCTTTACGAAGAGCCTCAGGCAGTTTATTCCAGATCCTAGGCAGCAAGACCGAAAAAGATCTTCCGCCTTTTGTGGCCAGTTTAAACCGAGGACACACGAGCAATTGAGCCTCAGAGGACCTTAGACTTCTTTCTGGCCGGTAAATCTCCAACCTTTCTTTAATATAGGCAGGGGCTTGCCCATAGATGGACTTATGGGCTATGCAGAGACTTTTAAAGGCAGACCTTTGCGTCACTGGCAGCCAATGAAGGCTCTGCAGCAGCGGGGAGGCATGTGATTTTCTTGGAAGTTTATAAATGAGTCTTGCTGCATCATTTAGAACCACCTGCAGTCTGTTAGTTAATATCTTTGGTAAGCCCAGGTAGAGCGCATTTCCATAGTCCAGCCGCGAAAGTATAGTAGCAGAGACTACAGTGCGAAGCATGGACTGGGAAAGAACCGGAACTAATTTGCGCAATTGTCTTATAAGACCGTTACAGGTTCCTACAACGGTAGAAATCTGGCTCACCATTGAAAGGGCACTATCTATCTTGATGCCAAGGCTTTGTACCATGTCAGCTGGCTTAGGGGTGGGGCCCAATTCCTGGGGCCAGTACAGGTCACTCCAGGGGGAGCAGATAGATGAAATTATTAACACCTCGGTTTTTTCGGGGTTAATCTTCAGGAGGTTCCTGGACATCCAGTTGACTGTGAATCTGAGTACCTCCTGTGCCTGTAACTGGGCCCGTTCAGTGTCATCCATGCTCAACAACAACTGAGTATCATCCGCATAGTTGTACACGCGGCAGCCCATCTCGACCAGGGCTTTTATTAGGGGTTGTAGATACAAGTTAAACAGGAGGGGGGATAAGGCAGAGCCCTGGGGAACCCCACATGTGAGCTCTCCCACTCCTGATACCATATCTCCCAACTGAATCCTCTGGGTTCTCCCGGATAAGAAAGATTCCAGCCATTGATAGGCTGAATCCCGAAACCCATAACTAGCCAACCTGTCCAAAAGTAGAGTATAGCTGACAGTATCAAACGCCGCTGACAGATCTAAAAGTATCAGTGCGCTTGGTTTTTTACTGTCAGCCAACAATCTGAGATCGTCCAGCACCGAGAGCATTACCAACTCGGTGCTGTGGTGTGCTCGGAACCCTGCCTGCATCTCATGGAGAAGATGGTTAGACTCCAAAAACGAGGCCAGGGATATCAACACATGTTGCTCAAGAACTTTGGACAGGAATGGTAGCTGGGAGATCGGCCTATAATTCTTCAACACTTTAGGGTCTGCCCCTGCTTTCTTTATTAGCGGTTTTACCCGAGCTTCTTTAAAGCTAACTGGTAGCCGTCCTGTGTCTAATGACTTATTCAACATGGACAAGATGTGATCCTCTAGGCTAAGGCGAGCTAGGCGAAACACACTTGGGGGACATGGGTCCGCTGGGTAACCTGACTTTATTTTCCTCATCAATGTTTCAAGACCTAATGAGTCCATCAGGGGGAAATTGGACATATGAATTCCGACCGGAGTTTGAGCAACTTGTGGTTCCATAGGGCCAGTGACAGTGTTTTTTATCTCCTTTAAAATAGTGTCAACCTTGTCCAAAAAATATTTCAGAAAGGTGTCACAACTAATTGTGGTATCCGTAACTTGGGCTCTTTTACTTAGTTCCGACAGTATTTTGAAAGTTTCTTTCTGGACGTTGTCTGCCTCATTAATACGATTTTCATAAAATGTAGCTTTAGAGTCCTGTACATATTTTTTATAGGTACGAAACAACTTCCTATATTGTTCATAGGATTCTTCATCTTTTTTCCTCCTCCAGGTTCTCTCTACATTGCGTAATTCTTTCCTATGCTCCCTCAGAGCAGGGGTGAACCAAGGGGCGCCTTTCCCACCACAGTTCATTTTTTGAAGCTTCTCAGGTGCAATCAGATTTATTGCTCTGATCAGGCTATCCATTATATCCTTACACTCTTGATCTACATCAGCGTCAGGATCCACAGGTTGGACGAATTCCGTAAGTTTGGTGGTCAGCGTTTGTAAGTCAACGTTTTTCCACTTACAAGTCTTTAATTATGGGTGGTGGTTGCAGGGGTTTCGTACCGACAGGGACATCACAGTAGATCAGATGGTGATCTGACCAAATACAGGGGAGGACTTTCACTAAGGTAACCTTGGGATCTAAGGCCCAAATCAGATCAAGGATGTGACCCTTTATGTGCGTGGGAGAGTCTACCAGCTGTCTAAAGCCCAGGGAGGACATGGTTGTCTCTAGCGAATCAGCTGCTGAGTCGTTTTTATCCTTGTCCCAATGCAGATTAAAGTCTCCCGTAACTACTATGTTTTTATACCGTGAGCATATGTCAGACATGCTAGTCATAAATAGGTCGTTGAAAGCCTGGGTGGAGTTAGGTGGACGATAGACAGTGAGAATAGTTAGACACAAGTTGTCAAACATAATTTTCACTGCAAGCATGTCAGCCAAGTCCACTGTTTCTGCCAAAATGTTGGTTACTGCTAGATGTTTTTTTAATAAAATTGCTACTCCTCCACCACGGGCATTCCCAGCACGATTATGCCAATGTATATCATATCCTGACGGGACAGCAGCTATGATATCAGGTAAGGAATTTTCCCCAAGCCAGGTCTCGGTCAGCGTCAAGATGTCTATATCTTCATCTTGGAGCAAGGTGAAGATCTCAAGATTATGACATTGCATCGACCTCGTATTTAGGCTAGTCAATTTCAAAGTGTACAGGTCAGAAATGGACTTACCTGAATATGGGTTTCGGATGGAAAGCTCATCCAATATGGCTAGCGTGGCTGGATCTAGGGGGTGAAATCCCATATTTAATCGATGTATTTCATCCCGTGTGTAAGTGGTCCAACAGCCAGAATTCCCGGCCCCCGCGCCCGTCCGTGCGCAGACGGGCGCAGACGGGCTGGACTCTGGCGTGACTCTGGCGTGCACACGCTGCGCACGAACGATGCGCGTCAGCATGGCCGCCCTAAGTAGCGATCAGCCGACCACTAGTGCGGCAAAAAAGATGGCGCCGTCTGGCGTCACGACCTTCCCCTAAGATGGCCGCCAAGGGGTGAGAGGGACCCGCGAAATGCGGTGCTTTACTATTAAAATGCAGGTAAGTGGGGCTAAAAACAGGGTAGAATTAACCCATAAACAACATAAATACAAAACAGGGTATTTAAAAATCTATAGTAATTAGCGCTATAGAGTTTGTGAAGTGCGCTATCAATTTAACGCTCCAGAGCTCCTGAACGCGATCTCTTGGCGCTGCAAGTTGAGGCAGCACGCCTTGTCAGTCAAGGCAGAGCCTCGAGTTTGCCCGCCCTAAGTAGCGATCAGCCGACCACTAGTGCGGCAACAAAGATGGCGCCGTCTGGCGTCACGACCTTCCCCTAAGATGGCCGCCAAGGGGTGAGAGGAACCCGCGAAATGCGGTGCTTTACTATTAAAATGCAGGTAAGTGGGGCTAAAAACAGGGTAGCATTAACCCATAAACAACAAATACAAAACAGGGTATTTAAAAATCTATAGTAATTAGCGCTATAGAGTTCGTGAAGTGCGCTATCAATTTAACGCTCCAGAGCTCCTGAACGCGATCTCCTGGCGCTGTAAGTTGAGGCAGCACGCCTTGTCAGTCAAGCGTGTAGACTGTTGATTAACGTGCCCGCCCCCACCTAGAAGTGTGACATTTTCGGCATTTGAAAGAGCTTTTGCTGCTTAAGGCATGGGGAAAGTGGTGTGGAGTTCATTGTGAGCAGCAGGATAATGGTTCCCTTCATCAAAATGGCGGCTCAGGCGCAAATGGGGGACAGGAGATGGTTCCATCGTGGGTCATGCATGCGAGTGCCGGGGATGATGATCGCCCTTAATATGCCCAGCCAATTGATATAACCACACTGGAATTTGTGGAAACCTTGCCTGCTAGTGAAGAGTTCTATTTTTATACTACTTTCCAAAATCGCTGCAGTTGGATCTGACGGCACTGATAATCGCGCTGCATGGTGCTCTGGAGGCTGTGTCCAGACTCTATAGCACGCACCATTACCCATATGTATGATCCATGGTATGACACCGCGAGTGGTGCATGAGTGCAGACTGGAGCTCTACTGCAGGACTTGGGGCATACGAATTGAGGGGCCACCTGCATACTTTTGTATGATGCCCGATGGAGCTACCTCGTTAGCTATGGGGGAGATTGACTTTGGGCTCCCTCCTTTGACTATCACCTACCCAGCCGGACTTCGGACTAACGCACGCGCGTCTCTCCTGACCTTACCTTACCGCTCCCACTTCCCCCAACCCTCCTCCCCTCCGCTCCTACTCTTTCCAGCTTCTGTCCTCTGCCCTCGCATGCCCCTGCCCTTTGTCCCCACCCTGTTTTTCTGTGAACCTCTTCCCTCGCCACTTGAGACTGAACTATTTTGTATGATGCCCGATGGAGCTACCTGGTTTTAGCTGTAGGGGAGATGGGCCGTGGATTCCCTCCTTGGTCGTCACCTACCCAGTCGGTTTTTAGACAGACTTCCTTTCGTCTCTACGGTTGTCTCTTCCCTTATCCTCACTCTCTCTCCTCCCCTACCCCCCACTACTTTATCCCCCCTTTCTCTCGTCCCCTAATGTATTGCTGACTGTTCTATTTAATGTTAACTTGTTGTTCTGTTTCTGGTATATTGTCGAACCACATTGTTGCACTTCCTTTCGTCTCTCCTGTCATCCCCTCCCGCATCCTCCCTCTATTTATGTCTCTCCTTCCCTCCTCTCTCAATGTATTGAGACCAAACTATTTTGTTTGATGCCCGATGGAGCTACCTGGTTAGTTATAGGGGAGATGGGCCGTGGATTCCCTCCTTAGTCGTCACCTACCCAGTCGGTCTTTAGACAGACTTCCTCTAGTCTCTACAGTTGTCTCTTCCCTTATCCTCACTTTCCCTCCTCCTCTACCCCCCCACTACTTTCTCTCTCCTTTCTATCCTCCCCTAATTGTATTGCTGATTGTTTGATATGTTTACTTGTTGATCTTTTCTGGTATATTGTTGAACCACATTGTTACACTTCCTTTCGTCTTTCCTGTCGTCTCCTACCGAATCCTCCCTCTATTTATGTCTCTCCTTCTCTACTCTCTCAATGTATTGAGACTGAACTATTTTGTCTGACGCCCGATGGAGCTACTTGGTTTAGCTATAGGGGAGATGGGCCGTGGATTCCCTCCTTGGTCGTCACCTACCCAGTCGGTCTTTAGGCAGACTTCTTTTCGTCTCTCCTTATTGTCTCTTCCCTAGCCTCCTATACTCTCTCCCCTGAATCTCTCCCCTTGTCTGCCCTGGGATCACAGCTTACTGGACTTTGGACGTTGCCTTGACTCGTCTACTGGTTTGGGTCCCCATCACCCTTCCCCTCCTCTTCCCATGCTGTGTCTCTCACCCTCCCCTCTCCTGCCCTCATTATCGGTCTACTTCCCGTGCTCCAACCCCACCTCCCCTGAATCTCTCACCTTGCCTACTTTTCCACTTTCGTATTTGTGCTTATTGTTTATCTTGACCTTACATGTAACTATGTTGCCATGCTCTAAGAACTGTGTAACCTTTGTAATGATGTAACCTGTAACTATGATCTGATGCTCATGTAAAGCACTCTGATACCTCCGGGTCTAGCCAGCGCTAAATAAAACTTAAAAAAAAAAAAAAAAAACTCAACTTTTTAACAGTGTGGTGTATCAGCTTTAAAATACGTGATCAAACTATTTTATCAACAAAACAAATACCTCCTTTTCAATAAGATCTTCCAGTGAAATTTCATCTTCTTTCTCTTCTTTCTTTTTGTCCTTTTTCAGTGCAAATCCAGGAGGAAGAGCATGACGATATATACAAGTGTCTCTCCCAGGACACGCCCAAAACCAGCCATATTTGTTATTTTCAATCGCATCAAGAAAATGTTTGCAGACCTAGAACAAGAAGAACTCTAATTATGAAAAAACTGAACACAGAGTAATGGCATATACATTTAGGAACTATCTTGCGGAAATATATTTTACATTTGCAGAATTCAGCAAAATGTGATTAATCTCCATATGGAACAAAGCAGCTTAGCATACAACAGGGTTAAGGATCCATGGTTTCACAATAGCGGCTCATTTTTAGTTATGTAGGTCACTTTGCACACTTCCTGGATTATCGAACATTAAGTGTGCTTTTGATGATGCAATAAAATTAGGCAACCCTAATGATCTAACAATAGAAGTGCATGTAAATAACAGATGTTATTCTACAGCTTGTTTTATTGACCCAAAAGTATGAATATTTCAGATTATCCACCAGGAACGGAATCTGTGAAATACAATAAACTCAAAGATGACAAAATTCACTTAACATATTTTTATCTAGAACATATATACATACATATAAAACTAAAATGTAATTCGAGTGATGCCAACAGTTTACTACAATTTCTCCTATTGTACAGATCAGATTTTCACAAATGTCAAAGATGACATCTCAAAAAACTCAAAAGGGTTCATAGAGGCAACAAACTATTGCTTTTTCCACTAGCACGGATCATACATTAAAATGTAACAGTGCTCCATAAGCTATCCTTCACAACGGCATCTATATGATATTAGTGGTACTGCAATCGCACTACTAACTTAAAAATGTGGGAGAATATTTTCACAATGGAGTAACTAGCAGTTTTTCCTCTCTGCATATTCTTTACTACTTGTTGGCAGTAATACTCAATCCATACAACTGCATTTAAGCTAATACAAACTTGTGTGTGTGTGTGTGTCTGTCTATCTATCTATCTATGGGACTGCCCCTTTCAGCCAGGTCTTTCTTTGATGAGCTTCTTTCAGCCGTTGGCTTCAGACTTTGTCAAGCTCATGTTGGCTCAGCCACATGGAGTTTTCATCTCTCGCATGATGCTATTGGCTGCATTCTTCCACCTCTACTCCAGTGCGTGCTCGAATTGCATGAGGGACTACTTTGCAACTATAGCCCTCTATGTTCACACCTACTGGCTCACTCCCATGTGTCGTGAGCTGATATATTGCATGTGTTCGCACATGAAACCCACACCCATGGGCATTGGCAATAATTGTTTGGTTTGCTAACACCTTTGCAACCATTTAACTAAACTGCACATATCTTTGCAAAAAAAAAAAAAAAGATTATAAGGTTTAAGATCAGCAAGCATGGTTTCCTATAGTAACACCCGTAGGAACCTTTGCTCTCCATTTGATGGGGAAAAACGATGTAAGGCATTACATCAAACTTGGCATGGAATAAGCACTTTTCTAAATAGTGCCTTTGCATGATTTGGTGCACATTTGTTCACTAGTTTTTCAGGAATTAGTGTTACAAAAATGTGTCGGCCAGGATTTAAAGGGTTAAAGGCCAGAGATCGCGTGATAGTTGAAAAGGTGTTTTTTGATTTGCATTGACTTTAGTGTCTCTTGGCAAATTTGTACAAAAATGTGCAGAGCCTTGGCAATTGTAAATTTGGGCAGATCTATCATGGGGTGGGGTGTGGGCACAGTTAAAAAAAAAAAAAATAGGAATAACGGTCAAAAAGTTATTTTGCTAAAGACTATTACCCGTTGCAGAAGTTGAAGTGATTTGGCAAACTTTTACCATGTTTAGTCTTCTGTGGTGGCAGTCTATATTGTGCAGATCAAACAAGTAATGGGTGTAAAAACATATTCATATGCCAACACATTTGAAGCTAATTAATGAATTTGCATGAAATTTGTTGTTCGCAAGTTAAGACCATTGGATAATCTCAGGATTTATGTAGATCCACAAGTTGGGGGCATCGGGGAGGGCAGTAAAGGTTGAGAATAAAAAAATCTACTTATAATTTTCTTTAGCACTGTTTCACAGATCTGAACAACACTAGGTAAACAGCAGGTTTAGGTTAATCTAGATATTTAGTTTAATGTAAATCCATCCAGGAGGGTATATTGAAGAGTAGTGGGTGCATTTAGTGTGCGAGTTGCGATTTGCATGGCTTTGTGGAGGTTATGGATTGTAGGCTTAATCATAACTGGCACAGTTCAGTGGTTTTGTGGTTCAGATTTGGAACCATAAGTGAAGTTTAGCTGTGTTTTATACGGAAGGTAAGGTGCTTTAACAAAGCCAAACAAAGCTTCACTTTAACCTTGTTTTCTGTGCAATGCGTGTTTGGATTATTTGATCATATACCGAGCCAACTGCCATACTCCCACTGCCCCTCGGCCCAAACCCAGCATCCAACCCTCCGCAGGCTGCAAAGCCCTGCTCTGCATAGCCCGAGAAACAGTAGTTAACTAAAGGACCTGGTCTACAGCCAGACACATCTTCCTTTTTTAGAAAGTACTTTGAATCAGAGGATCCTCCCCACATATTATAACATTAGCACAGTATTATAATAATTGTATGAATTTATTATTAATATGTTAATTTAATAGGATATTATCTATATGCCAACAAAAGAAACACATTTCTCAAAAAATGTACAGACAGATTTGCAGTCTCAGGCAACTAATATTAAACATGTAACAGAATGTATTCAAATTCTCAGAATGTAGTAAAAAGCCATCACGAGTTCACGTGACCTATAAAAATCACTAACACTTCGGATTTATTTATTATTGATTTATGTCACCAGAACACACACTCTATTTGCTTTTCTCCTACAGGACTACTCAATGGAACATATTAGAAAGTTTGTCTCTTTGGTTCATAAGAACTACCGCATCATTTTTAGCTAGCCTGACTACCGTTCCCTCTTCATTAGACACAACACCTCCATGTATTGTATTGTATTGTATTGTAATTGCATTTATATAGCGCTTACTACCCCTGACGAGGCATCAAAGCGCTTTTTCGGCAGGTAGCACGCTACTCCGGGACCCATAGAGGATTAGTGTTGAATTAGTATAGTGAAACATGCAAGTACATTTTAAGTGGTGGATAGGTTAGTCATTTATTTGGAATGATAGCAGAAGGATAGAGGAGGACAAAGGTTTGTATTTATTTATCGCTCGCTTGTTGACGCATGCTATTCAGGAAGCCTATAAAGGATTAGTGGTGAATTAATGTGGTGAAATATGAGGTAATTTCACTGGTGGATATTAGTCTGTTACTTGGATTGAGAAGGATAGCGGATGGACATAAGGGGAAGAAAGATTTGCATTCATATAGCACTTGTTACCCCTGATGGGTGTTGAAGCGCTTTTCTGGTGAGTAGCACGCCACTCCGGAACCCATAAAGGATTAGTGTTGAAAATTAGTATAGTATAAATATGAAGTAATTTGAGTAGTTGATATGTTATTCAGTTATTTGGGCAGTATATTAGTATAGTTGAATATGGAATATGGAATTTGAGAAGTGAACATGTTAGTCTGTTAATTTTGATTGAAAAAGGATAGTGGAGGGATAAAAGAGTGAAGGATTTTTTTTTGTCCCGACCAGTCTCGAACAGGCTCAAACAGGCAATTACCCTTGTCCTCTCCGCCCGGGCTGAGACGCCCTAAGCCTGGCCTTTTTTGTAGCCCTAGTAATCAGGTGACTCCTTCAGCCAATGGGAACCCTAGCCCTAACACTATCCAATCACAACACTAGCCCTAGAACCAATAGAAGACCAGGACCTTGCAACCAATCTTAGCCCTAGTCCAAGCACCCAATCAGTTATAAAACCCTGATCTCTACGTCCAATAAAGGCCCTACAACTAGTCCCAACCCAAGTCCAAGCAGACAATGGTACAGGTAGCCCTAGTCCCTATTTCCAATAGAAAGCCTAACCCTACTCTTAGACCCACAACTGGTCCAACAACCAATCACACCAGAAGCCCTAAATACCTACTTCCAATTGAAGGTCTAACCCTAGCCCTAGTCCCACCCTACTCCCAACAACCAATAACATAGGAAGCCATAGTCCATACTTCCAATAGAAATCCTAACCCTAGTCCCAACTCTACAATGATTGAACCACAGACCGAGAAACCAATCAGAACCTTCAAATACCCAACCAATGAGGACATTAACCCTAACCCAATAGAAACACCATGTGTACACTGACATGTGCCAACCACTAGCAGACCATATAAGGTCCCAGCAACCTCAGACAAGGTTCGCTGGAAGCTGCTTCTCCTGTTCATAATCTCCTAGGAGACAGACAGGCTCAATCCACAACTTTGGACTTCTGCAGGTAAAGGCTTCACTAACTTGAAATCTAACAATACTGTTTGAATAAAGCTTTACTCCCCCTGCTGGCCAAAAAACGAAGTGCACAGGCCCCAGTAAATACAGTTTAAACAGCTCACAGAAGCACCCTCTGATGTAAAAAATCCTTGTTGCTGGGGGGAGGGGGGAGGGTAGGGGGCCTGGCCTCACTGTCTTGTGAACACAAAATGGTGGCTGGGGGTGCACTGTTTTAGCACACAGGTCTAAGCAAAGAGCAAAGGAGAAATTTGGAGGGAAAACAGATTTGTCACCAAGGAATGAGAGGGACAAACTACAGAGGTTGGACTGCAAATCCCACAATTAAACACACTAAATGGAGGCAATCATGGGCAGGGAAAACCACAAATTTAAAACACAACACGGGTGATAAAATATGCAATTACAGGCAGGCTAAAACTACATTTTTTAACTGTAAAAACCACAGGCAGACAGTAAACACAGACAGTGAAAATCGTTTTTTAAACAACTTTTTGTCTTGGGAAGAGACAGCACTAATCTGTCTCCTTACCACTTCCTGGACTCTGCTCACTGCAATCTGGGGTACATGTAGGCTGCAACTCACAAGATGGAGGAGAATGATTTGGGGTGCACCCAGCAAGGCCTTAAGGGGCCTGGGTAGGTGTGAGAGGAGGGCTCAGACTTGCCTGGTAGCTGAGTAGCCAATGGTCTGCTGGCCTGGGGGTGGGGTCTGGGCAGCTGCTTGCTACTGTTCAGAATCTCCTAGGAGACAGACCGGCTTAATCCACAACTTTGGACTTCTGCAGGTAAAGGCTTCACTAACTCGAAATCTAACAATACTGTTTGAATAAAGCTTTACTCCCCCTGCTGGCCAAAAAACGAAGTGCACAGGCCCCAGTAAATACAGTTTACACAGCTCACAGAAGCACCCTGTTTATTGTAATATATGAGAGACACTAACCCAACCTCCCTAGCTTGAAGCTCTACCACACCAAGATGCTACCCGGTATTCAGCTAGTAAAAGGGCTAAGAAAAAAAACGTCTTCTTGTACTGGGCAGGTCCTTCACCCACCCCAGCAGTGCAGTCTTAGCAGCTATTGTTTGTACTGTTTCAATCATCCTACAGATCTGCCAGCACCTTTTCCCAGTAAATTCTGACCATGCTACCATTCCAAGCTCAGGAGAAGTCTGTCCCGAGTTCTCCACATCTATTACAGTTGGAATGTTCATGCAGGCCACATTTCCACATGCACCAGGGGGTTAAATATAGCCTATGCAGGAACTTAAAATGAATAAGACGTGGTCTACTACTAGGCACCAACCACCCTGTAGTACAGCAGCTTGTCCAAAAAGAATCGGTTATCTCTTTGTCCAGGACCCCAGGCTACTGGTGCCTGACCAAAGGAGATGCAGAGGGGTCTCTTCAAGTACAAACCTATCCAGTATCAAGTACTTTATTCGGTTAGAATGTATAACCATAAAAGCATAAAACAACAAGGCATTAAAATTTACTTTACAATATAAAATACAAGTTTTCCCTATGGATACGCATTTCAAATTATCCAATTTGATTGGAAAAAAATAGGATCATTCATTACATGTTGGAAAAGAAGAGAAAACAATTTCATTTAAGGTAATGACCATATCTGTTCAGTTCATCCGAATTAGACCGAAATTATGTCAAAACGATTGAGGGTGGGAATGGTATAACCACTTGAGACAAGACTACTTCTACCCAGGGAACGGTTACTCACTACATATGGTTTCAGAGGGGTGAAGAATGATGCTCTCGGGTAAAAATCACGAAGATCCCAGGTGGATATGGGGCCATCTCCTATTCGTGGCTGCCAGTTGTGTTGGACAACGTGTTTGTTCCTGAAGTTGACTAAAACTAGGTCACCTGGTATATCTTTATGAAGGGGACCCAGCCAGCCCACCCTTTTAACACTTGCTATTCTACCATCGATGTTAGCAGGTAGGGGTCTTTTTTTAGATAAACAAAACGCAACCTTATTTCTTAGATCCTCTTGTTTTTCCGATTTTCCATTTGTGAGTGCTGGCACTCCCGAAAGTATACACACAAATGGAGCGGCCTCTGGCGGTAAGTGTATATGATTAGCTTTTTGTGTCATGATGCCACGGTTTACAGCTCTCTCCTTATGGGATGTGGGATCTTTATTCAACCCTACTCTGGGGGAGGTGCTCAGTGCTATTGGGGGTTTTATTAGAGCCTTCAGAATGTTTGAGGTTCGCATCTGCGCTACTGCAGGGTGATTTTTAACAGTGTTACAACATGCAGTTGTTTTGGGCACTTCCCTGTCAAATAAAGATTGTGGGTGGCTGAGGCCTCCCATGCTTTTTAAGTGTGGCGAATTGGCTTTAATCATTTCCTCTAAACCTGTCATCCTGTCCCCTAAGTTGTTTATTTTTTCTAGCAAGGGGGATATTATGGATGTAACCATATTTGCGATCTGGGCCAAGAGTGTTGGCTGAATAGGGGGTACAGGAGAATCTGGGTTAGCAAGTACCCTAGAGGGTTTTGGGGTGGTAGTGATGAGCGTTGGTGGGCTTAGGTGCAGCTTTTGTTGTTTAGGTTGGCTCCCCGTGTGGTTAGTCTCTGCTCTCCTTCTTTTAGTGGAGGAAACCTGCGGAGACACTAAAGGTTGCCTAATAGCTTTTACTGGTAATATGGGGGGAGTACCCGACAATGTTACATATGGTTGGGAGGGGTAGTAGTCTTGGGACTTGTGTTATCTGTGGAGCAGGTAGGAGTGCTGGGGGTTCTAGTCCGCATACTTCCTGCCTCCACAGGAACAAACGTAGATTTACATAGAATGTTTAGTTCCTCTAACCAAGATGGAATTTCTGCTAGGTCCGTTGTCTGTCGAGGAGATCTCATGCTAGGTATGCTCTCGGTGGACGGGCATCGTACTGGACTCTCTAGTTCACAAGCAGAGGGAAGTGTTGCCCTGTTCACATAGTGGTCCAGTGTCCCCTTGCGCGAAACCCTCTGAGGGATTGTATATTTGGGCACCCCCTTACAAGTCATGATGTGGTAGTTTTTCTCAGGTTTGTAATGAGAATGGCAACAGCACCTAAGATGTCCAATGTTTCACATAATAGTGCCCCTTGGGTATGAAGCGACAGTAGCTGTGTATAGATGAGTCTATTTTACCTCCTTCTGTCGCGGGGAACCAAGGGGGGTGGCCCGTCCCGGCCTCCTCTGGCCTCCGGAGGGCCACAGAGGGCCCGCCCTTTGCCCGGGCTTAGCCCGCGCGCGGTCCCGCATCGCGGGGGCTCTCTCCAAACTTAAGCGCCTCCGGGCACGGTGTGGGCGGTGGCAGCTTTCCCTGCTAAGGCTCCTGGTAGCTGCAGTCCCTCCCTCGGCCGCGCTGCACTGATGGAAGGTGCTGCAGCGGCGGGGGGACCGGTGAGATTACCGGCGGGACACGGGAGGAGAAAGGCAGATTGCCTGCTGAAGCCCCCAACAGCTGATTCACAGAGCCCCGCTCCACCGGGGCTCTCTCCAAACTTAAGCGCCTCCGGGCACGGTGTGGGCGGTGGCAGCTTTCCCTGCTAAGGCTCCTGGTAGCTGCAGTCCCCCCCTCGGCCGCGCTGCACTGATGGAAGCTGCTGCAGCGGCGGGGGGACCGGCGAGATTACTGGCGGGACAGGGGAGGAGAAAGGCAGATTGCCTGCTGAAGCCCCCAACAGCTGATTCACAGAGCCCCGCTCCACCGGGGCTCTCTCCAAACTTAAGCGCCTCCGGGCGCGGTGTGGGCAGTGGCAGCTTTCCCTGCTAAGGCTCCTGATAGCTGCAGTCCCCCCTCGGCCGCGCTGCACTGATGGAAGGTGCTGCAGCGGCGGGGGGACCGGCGAGATTACCGGCGGGACACGGGAGGAGAAAGGCAGATTGCCTGCTGAAGCCCCCAACAGCTGATTCACAGAGCCCCGCTCCACCGGGGCTCTCTCCAAACTTAAGCGCCTCCGGGCGCGGTGTGGGCGGTGGCAGCTTTCCCTGCTAAGGCTCCTGGTAGCTGCAGTCCCCCCCTCGGCCGCGCTGCACTGATGGAAGGTGCTGCAGCGGCGGGGGGACCGGCGAGATTACTGGCGGGACACGGGAGGAGAAAGGCAGATTGCCTGCTGAAGCCCCCAACAGCTGATTCACAGAGCCCCGCTCCACCGGGGCTCTCTCCAAACTTAAGCGCCTCCGGGCGCGGTGTGGGCGGTGGCAGCTTTCCCTGCTAAGGCTCCTGGTAGCTGCAGACCCCCCTCGGCCGCGCTGCACTGATGGAAGGTGCTGCAGCGGCGGGGGGACCGGCGAGATTACCGGCGGGACACGGGAGGAGAAAGGCAGATTGCCTGCTGAAGCCCCCAACAGCTGATTCACAAAACTATCCATTAGTGATACCAAATGGTTGTTAATTTTTACCTCCAGCAACTTGCCTAGCGTCTGCAGGGAGGGAGGGTACAGTGGGAAGCTCGACCATGCTATCCTGGCGGTCCTCCCTGAAAGGCCAGTGAATTTGATAAATTCCTGCCGTTATGAATTGAGGTGAACTCTGGGGTCCCTAATGTAAAAGGTGATCTTCTCCACATACAAAGAGCTGAGCAGTTGGCGCGTAGCATACAGCAAGACATATACATATTCATAGTAATGTTGTTTGAACTTGGTTGCCAGGTGGAGGTTAGGGCAGGGGATTTGAAATGGGAGACCTGCCGTCAGGCACCTCAATTAATTGTAGCCAAAGAGAGCTCCACTTATTTGTGACGTGGGCAGTTTGTAAAAGAGTTTAATCCAACTAACACATTCTCCTAGAGAGTCCCATCTTCCAGTGTATAGTAAATAGTTTCTCCCACTCTAGGGAGTCAAATGTCTTAGTGGCATCAAGGAGCACTGCTGACGCCTTCAGTCCTTGCTGTAGTTTGTGTAATACTGTGAACAGTGTGTATAAATTGTGAGCTGTGAACCGGTCTGGTATAAACCTTGCTTTTTCAAGTAAAAAGTCAGAGAAGCGGGAGAAGGCAGTCTGAGAGCATCTCTGAAAATATTTTCATGTCACAGTTTATGAAGGACAGGGGCTGGCATGATTCATACCCATCTGCCGATTCGCTGGCTTCAGCAGCATTACTACTATTGCATCTCATAAGGTCGGTGTAAGGGTAGGCTTTTCCGTCACCTCCTCATGCAAGCTTGGGAATAAGATTTCTGATTATTCCTTAAAGAAGTCAGACAGCAACCCATCCCACCATTGGGCTTGCCTGAGGGCATTACCCTCATCACTCCTTTGATTTCAACCACCGTGAATGGCTGGTCGAGAATCTCGTAGCCAGGGCAGAGTCCACCAGGCAAACTGCTTGATGCTAACTAGTGCCACTCCCAGATGTGTGCAAGATGGAATAGTAAATGCAAAAAATGGATAAAATACCATTAGCCCCCCCCATGTTCAACTTCCATCTAGAGCCATTATTTCAATTACATTCCCTCCAGACCAGTGCAACTTTATTAGACTTCTAATGCTTTACCTGGCCTTTCACCTTACTCGTATATCCGAGGAGCAGCGCATTTTCCTCCATGCTTTTTCTTCTTCTGCCAGATTGATGTATTCAGAGATTATCTCAACTAGATCCCACCAGGTGGATTATAGAAGCTTTAGCTAAGATTGGATTCATCCCAGGTGCCTATGCACCGTTTTAAATGTCCTCCTATAAGCTTGAAGGTCCCACATAGTATCCCTGTGCGATCTACTGAGCCAATATTCAGCTTGAAATATTCCCCAGTTTCAGATTGTAGCTCATTCTGAAAGAGCCTGTCTGGGGGTGCTGATGGCTGCATTCTCCACTGGCCTATGCCTTGCACAGGACCATGAATTCTCAAACAGAACAGCATTGAGGCATGATCTGATATAGTTCTAGTAGCCCAGATACTAATGTCAGTTTTTATGAGCGAAAAATCCAGAAGAGATCACGTATTGTGTACACTGGAAATTAAGCTCCCCGCCCATCCTGGTAGGGTGTCTTTTGTGTCATACAACCATCAGGAGAGTATGGCTGCCAGGCATGAACCCCACCAAACAATGAGGAAGGGGAGTCAGAAGAATGGGAAAGAATGGTTGTCCTTCATACTTGGGAGCGACTAGCCCTCCTGTCGCCCAGTGGCTAGCCTGCCCAAGGCTGTTACCAATTGAGACTGGTCCTTTGCCATTACAGAACGTAATCAAAACTCAGTACAAACTGGGTAGAACATGGTACATATGTCTATATGGAGCGAAACTGTCCTCCTGTCCCCTCCATCAGGACCAGATTCCTACAAGCAATCACAGGGGACTGATAATTCATGCACTGCAGCCTTTTAGTCACTCTCACCAAGTATAGGAGAGGCTGTGCTGTTCTCTTTCGAGTCCTGGTGCTTCGTGTTCCCTCGATGCAGTGCATTTATAAAGTTAATTGCTTGTTGTGGGTTTTTAAAGATGGGCCGCTTTGAATTGTGGGTGATGGTTCAGCGTGCTGGATACAGCATTACATATTGAAGGCCTGCTCGCTGCAGTTTCATTTTGACTGGCAACATTTCCAATCACACTGCACCAAATTGACCATATGCAGCTCCACATCTGACCATCCCACTGAAGAACCAATGAATCACCTACTCCATCACAGACCCCTCCAGTTTCAGGTAACGTCACGGTATTAACCACCACTTAAGACCCCACTGACCAGTCTATCAAAAAATAAAATAGGGGTGGGGACAAGGGATGTCAGCCCACAGCAGGAGGCACGCGCCCCGTTTTCTTTATTAAACACGGTCCTCCGCGATTTTTTTTTTTTTTACAACTCTCATGCCTGGCTGCCCATCTCAGCTCTGACCCCAAAGCTGGTCGTCCGCAACAAGGACTCAGGCCCTGCCTGCCCGCTCTTCCCTATCCTGTGTCATCACTCCGGATCTCCAGGGGCTGCATTAGGCTACAACCCACCCCCTCCAACTCCCCACATCACTCGGGGACACCGCCACATCACTCGGGGGCACCGCCACATCACTCGGCCCACCCTCATCATCACTCGGCCCACCCTCATCATCACTCGGCCCACCCTCATCATCACTCAGCCCAACCTCATCATCACTCAGCCCAACCTCATCATCACTCAGCCCAACCTCATCATCACTCAGCCCAACCTCATCATCACTCAGCCCAACCTCATCATCACTCAGCCCAGCCTCATCATCACTCAGCCCAGCCTCATCATCACTCAGCCCAGCCTCATCATCACTCAGCCCAGCCTCATCATCACTCAGCCCAACCTCATCATCACTCAGCCCAACCTCATCATCACTCAGCCCAACCTCATCATCACTCAGCCCAACCTCATCACTCAGCCCAACCTCATCATCACTCAGCACCACAACAGCACTGCCCTTGCTTGCTACCAACAAACATTGCCATAGCCAAAAGTACTCGCATTAGGAAAGTGTAAGTTATTGGCTTTGTGAATAACAATGCTATTAATTTATATATTTTCAAAGCCAACACATTAAAAAAATGTGTCATTTACAATACCAATAGCTCATACTTTCCTAATGCGAGAACTATTGCATTGCAAATGCTTGTTTTTTCCGTAGCCCAGGTGAGCGTCGACGTCCCACCTTTCTGTGTACTTCCTGTGACGTCGGCACGCTTCCTGCGGAAGCTCCCACCTTTGGGTGCCATCTTCGGCTTCTTTTTTCTTGTTTTTGTGTTCGGTTTGTGAATCCTTTAGCAATGTTTTCTATTTCTTCTCCAAGTACGCGATTTTTCCGCTTTGTCCTTTAAAGTGTCTGTTTCTATATTGTCCTTGTATTACCACCTTCTTCTCCTGCCTCATCTTTCTGGCGGAGGTGGGTAGGTGGGTTTGCTAGTGAATCCAGAAAGATCTTCAAGCTGCAAAACTACACCGACAGGTAAACTATTAGTTTTGCAGCGTGAATCTTTCGGGATTCACTATGCTGTGCATAGACTTTGTAGTGGTTTGTCATTTTTGTGGCGGCTGGGTGGAAGATGAGCGTTGGTTGTTGAATATATGTTGAAGCACATTTTGTCCTACTTGTGCTTCCTTGTTTATTTGTATATCCACACAGTAGTGCTTAGTAACATTGTGCACTGAAGCCCATGTTGCCACCAGGCATATGTCTTGAATGGGTGTGTTAGCCAGGAAGGCTATTGTTGCTCCCTTCTTCCTGGTAGAGTGGGCTTGTGCCCCCTCTGCTAGTTCTTGGCCTGCCTGTTTGTGGCAGACTTTTATAGTTTGTGCGATCCATCGTGCGATGGTTCCCTTTGTTACTGATCTACCCGGGAAACTGCTTGCGAAGGAGACAAAGAACTGTTTAGTTTTCCTGTGCTCCTTAGTTCTTTCCATGTAATGCATCACTGCTCTTCTAGCGTCCAGAGTGTGCAGTGCCCTCTCTGCGTTTGTGGATGGTTTCTGAATAATGCTTGGTATCTGTACTGTCTGGTTCATGTGGAACCTCAACACCACCTTTGGCATAAAGTGGGGGTCAGTTCTCATTACCACCCTATCATTGTGCATTTAAATGTAGGGTTCTTGCAGTGTTAGCGCTTGTAGCTCGCTTACTCTGCGCAGCGAGGTGATTGCCACCAGAAAGGCTGTCTTCATTGTCAGCATTTGTAGGGAGGCCTTATGAATGGGTTCCACGGGCGCTTTCATGAGCTCTGTTGGGAATAAATTAAGGTTTCATGCCGGAGGTGGCATCCTCTTAGATGGTGCAATCCTTTTTGCCCCTTCCAGGAATCTCTTTACTATTTGCGATGTAAAGACTCTCTTTCCTGACTCTCCTCTTGTGTAGGCTACGATCGCTGCTAGGTGTACTCTTAGCGAGGATGAACTTAGTTTTGCTTTCAGCAGGTGCGTGAGATATCTTAGCACCGTTGATTCCCTGGTCATCTTCTTGTGTAGCTTCTTCTTGCTGCACCATTGTACGAACCTCTTCCCTTTTGCCACATAGCACCTTTGTGTGCTAGGTCTCCTTGCTTCTCGCAGGGTGCTCTCAGGTAACCTTAGGTGTGCACACTCTATGTCTTCAGGGGCCATGCCACTAGGCTGGGGCTGTCTGGCTCTAGGTGTAGCACTTCTCCGTTTTGCATGGAGAGTAAGTCTTTTCTTTTCCTGAACTTGTGGGGTGGTCCCTCCCTGTGCCATTTCGATTATTTGAGAGTACCAGGTCTGTCTTGCCCACTGTGGTGCCACCAGGATCAGTGTCATGTTGCTGGTTCTGCACTTGTTGAGCACCCTGTGTATCAGCGGTATAGGGGGAAAAGCATAGGCAAATCTTTTCGACCAGCTTATCCATAGGGCATTCCCCTGGGATTGTTCCCCTGGTTGCGAAGTATCGGCATTTTGCATTCTGGTGTGTTGCAAATAGGTCTATCGTCTGTGTTTCCCCACCTCCTGAATAGCCTTTGCGTTTCCTGTGCATTGAGCTCCCACTCGTGGGATGCTGAAGTCTGTCTGCTGAGCCAGTCTGAAACCACATTGTCCTTCCCTGGTAGGTGTATGGCTAGCAGGCCTATTTTGAGTGGGATGGCCTATCTTCATATTTCCTGCGCTAGGTTGGACAGTACGACTGTGTTCCTCCCGGTTTGTTGATGTAGAACATCATTGTTGTGTTGTCTGTTTGTATCAACACTCTCTGGTTGTACAGTTGTTTCTGGAATGCCTTCAGGGCGAGGAACACCGTCTTCAGTTCCAGGTAGTTGATGTGTCGGCCCGCATCTGCTGGAGTCCACAGATCCCTCACTTTGAGTTTGTTCATGTGTGCTCCCCATCCCATTTGGGATGCGCCTGTGGTGGTCACCGTTGGGGTTGGTGGTGTTAAAGGCTTCCCTTTCGTTATGTTCTCCCTGTTCCACCACATAATCTCCTCCTGCACTGCGTGCGTTACAACCACTAGATCTTCCCAACTTCCTGTAGCTTGTGACCATTGTTGTTGCAGCCATTCCTGGAATGTTCTCATGTGGAGCCGTATATTGGGGACCAGGTGTATGCAGGACGCCATCATCCCCATGATCTTGCTCGCTATCCTCACTGTCAGAGCTCGCCCCTTCTGGTAGTGGCATGTCTCCTTCAGCAGGGCCAGTGTTCTCTTGTCGCTGGGGAACAACACCTTGCGCTGTATGGTGTTGATCTGTGCCCCCAGGACGATCTTCACTTGCTCTGGTTCCATTGAGGACTTCCCCCAGTGTATGGAGATTCCCAGGTCTGTCAGTGTCTGTGACCCGCTGTGCGTGCTCCTTGCATGTCCTGTGTGAACTTGCTTTTATTAGCCAGTCGTCGAGGTAAGGGTATACATGAATCCCTTCCCTATGCAGGCACGCTGCCACGAGACATTTGGTGAACACCCTTGGTGCGGACTTTAGGCCGAAGGCTAGGGCTGTGAACTGGTAGTGTTCTTTGATGATGGTAAATATTAGTAGATGTTTGTGGGAATGTGCAGGTAGGCATCTTTGAAAGTCTATGGTGGACATGAAGTCTCTGTCCCTTATCTGAGGAATTACCTATTGTAGGGATGTCATTTTGAACTTTTGTGTCTTTATGGATTTGTTTAGGAACCTTAGATCCAGGATGGGTCTTAGCGTTTCATCCACTTTTGGAACTAGGAAATAGTTTGAGTACACTCCCTTGTTCCTTTCTCTGAATGGAACTGGTTCGATGGCCTCCTTTCAGAGGAGTTCTTGTGATTCCTCTAGGAGTAGCGCTAGTTCTTTTCCTGAATGCGCCTTCCTTTTTGGTTTTCTGTTTGGTGGTTTCTTTTCCAGTTCTGTGCAGTATCCGAACTGTATGATGCGGAGTATCCATTTGTCTGTAGTTATCTTCTTCCACCCCTGGAAGAAGTGTCTTAGCCTGCCTCCTACTGGTGTTACATGTTCGTCGATGTTTGGTCCGGGTAACCCCCTCTTGTTGGACTTGCTGTGCTCCACCCTCGGAGGTGTCGTGTGGGTGGGCACGCTTTCCGTGACGGAGTCACTTTGAGGTAGATTGTTGGACCTCTCTTCTTGTTTGCCCTCGTCCATTCACCCTCCCGCGAAAGGACTGGCCCTGAGGCTGGTACTGCCAGGTTTCCTTTTGCTGCCCCTGCTGCGATTGATTGTCGCCCTGGTGTGCCCCTCTGAATGTCTGGTGTGACGTTCCCGGCTGGTTTCCTCCCATTCCATTTGGTCTCCGTGTCGGGGTACCCCTTCTCATCCCTCTGAATTGTAAGGCCCCCATGGACCTTGCAGTCTCATTTTCTTTCTTAAGCTGGGTGAGTTTCTCATCCACCGGTGCCCCGAACACTGTCTCTCCATTGAAAGGAGTGCTCAGAATGTTGTTCTGTACTTCCGGCTTGAAGCCTGAGATCCTAAGCCAGGCCTGCCTTCTTTCTGTGATTCCTATCATCATAAGTCTGCTGGATCTGTTAGCCCCATCCAAGGCTGTTTTCAGGCAAGCATTTGCTATATTTTTTCCTTCCTCCACCAGGTATGATGCCCTTTGCTGGTATTCCTCGGGAGGTGCTTGAGCAGTTGCCCCATCTCATCCCAATGCTGGTACTGGTGTCTGTTCAGTAGGGCATTGGAGTTCGCCATGCGACAATGTACCCCTGCATTTCTGTCTATCTTTCTCCCAGTTAGGTCCATCCTCCTACTTTCTTTCTCTGGTGGTGGGCCTGATGTTGTTGGGACGTTTGCCCTCTTCCTGGCTGTTGCCGCAATAATGGAGTCCGCCGTGACGGATCCCTGGATGTAGGGCGGATCATGAGAGGAGTGTTTGTATTTTTTTCTCCGTCCTAGGTGTGACAGACCTGCAGGTCGCTGGATCTTTGAACGCCTCCCTTCCTTGGTCCATGACACTCGGAAGCATGGGGAGGAACTGACTCTTTGTTTAAGTGGGGAGCAGGGTTTCTAAGAGGAAACATGCCTTTGGTTTTTCCTCCTCCAGTTTGACTCCATAAGCCGCTGCCGCGTTCTTGATGACCATGTTATAGGCCCCAATGTCATCTGGTGGCGAAGACCTTGAAGGATAAGTCTCCGCGGGCTCTACCGGGTCTTCGGAGTCGAGGTCCTGTGCCATCGAGGATGCAGAGCCGAAACTCATTTGCTGGTCCTCATCGCCTTCTTCCTCATAGTATAGGCCCTCTTCCTCTAGGTGTTCCTGGGGATCGGGAGTTTTCGGCAGCCCTTCGGCGTCGAACTCTTCCTCCTCTTCTATTTCGAAGATCGCCGTCGGCGGTTTCGACGGAATCGTGAACCTTTTCATTTTCTCGTCGAACTCTCTCTTCCTTTGCAGGATGTTCTCCATTTCGGCCTCGGGCCTTATCTTTTTCCTCTCCATCTCGGCGGCATGCTCGGCGTCGAGCGTGTCGACAGATCTCTTCGACGTCGAAGCGACCTTCGGGTCCTTCTCCTTCGAAGTCAAGCCGTCCTTTTCGGGGACGTGCTTCGACGACGGAGTCCTTTTCGAACGATCCGCTGGGCTGTTGGTGCTTGGATGCAGCTGCGGCCGTCGAGGTTTTCGGCGCCTGTGCTCCCTTCGAGGACTTAGACTCTGTTTTTTGATAGTCCTGCTCGGCCTTTCGAGAGTGTCGGGGGTTTAGGGGTCGACGTCTCTCCTACCTCTTTAAATGCCTTATCGGTCTCTACGACCGTGTAGTCGTCTGGTCCCTTTGCGATGTTGTCCTCTTCGTCGCTGGAGAGGCCCAGGTCCCGAAGCGACGGAGGTTGGCCTTTGCCTTGCATGGTGTAGTTGGCTCTCCCCGGTCTCTCTCTAATGCCGAGTGTCTTCGATGTGAAGGTGGAGCAGGTGATGCAATCCTTGCTCTCGTGGTCGACCGGTAAGCAGAGGTTGCAGACCGGGTGCTGGCCTTCTGCACGTAGAATTTAAAGGGTGTTTTGTCCATTCCTGCGCTCAGGGGGCCCCCTGTGGGCGCATTCTCCGCTGGACGTCAAAGATCTCAAAGTTGTCCTCCTTCTTCGTCGTCCCGGCTTGGTGATGTTGTTCCTTGGTATCTTCTCCAATCTTTTCTGAAAATGTAGTATTTTTCCTCTTCTTTCCTCCAAAATCTCTGGAGCCTCTCGGAGACTATCCAGACCCAACGGCGGAGAAAAGAATCTGAAGATGGCGCCCAAAGGTGGGAGCCACCACGTCACAGGAAGTACACCAAAAGGTGGAACGTAGACGCCCACCTGGGCTACGAAAAATAAAAGAAAGAAAGAAAAGACTACGATTCCGGACCCAACCACTAGACCGCGGAATAATGAACAGTATAGTGAATCCAGAAAGATTCACGCTGTGAAACGACACTAGAGTTAGTGGCAACTCAAACTACAGCTTGACCTCCAGCACAAAATTATCTGACAAACACTAGGGATAGGCAGTAACTAGCCAATGGAGTACCAGGGTCCATCTAGACTTCAAGCACCAGATTATACACTTCATAGTGAATTTGAGTTAAGATAGAGATCTGAAGAACCACTGCAATGCGCCCAGCAAAGAGAGCCCAAAGGTATACAAATTCCACACAGATCTGCATGGCTGCTCGAAAAGCTGCATCTAATTGGTCCATCCACAAGGGTAACCACCGTCTAACTCCACTTACTCACTGGGCCAAAGCAGGTCTAATAACATTCCCACACTGGCTGGCAGGAGGGAGTTCCATTGGAGGGTGGCAGACTAGCACTGCACAAAAGCGCCTAGAGACACTAATTGGGAAACATGAGCAAAATAAAAATAGTACAACAAAACATTAAAAAACGATTCAGTAGAGTGGACATGAATGTTAAAATACAAATACCAACATTTGTGAAAATCCCTAGTTATGGTTAGATGAACAGTCCAATTATTCTGTTTATAAAAGACGAAATCAGAAATTACGCTGATGATATTGCTAACCTAGTAATATATTAGATTACATGTAGAAGAAAGGCAGCTGGGTTTAACTGGTGTAACCTGCGCATGTAATATTGGTAAAAACAATGCACTTAAATATCTCTTATTTAAACTGTTTATTTGTACGTGTATGTTAGTTTGTACATATAGAGATTGAATATACAATGGTAATATTACATTTCTCCATTTCTGCAGATTATCCAAGTTCCAGCGTTCATCACTGGGAGAAAGCGTGAATCTTGCTACATCCCATTATTTATCTTATAGACCTCCGTAAGTCTACCAGTCCCCAGATTGTATCCCCTTTTTGTGCACCCCCTGCTCTTATATATCGTACACTCTGCTTGCCAGCACCAGTCCAAGTCGTTTTCCCATTCTTTCCGAGTCGGAACTGCGGCCACTCCCCATCTCTTTGCCACTTTCCGTTTAGCCACTACTGCTGCTAACGCTAGCCAGCGTTGCACATGCTTTGGATGCACTTAAATATTTAGCAGGGAGTTCTCCTCAATGGCATTTTGAAAAATATCATAATTAACAGTGTAATGCAAAACACAGTGTGCCATTACATACTTAAAAAGTACAGATTTACGCAGTTTCGACTTGCACCCTTAGGAGAGGCTCAACTACTCAAAAAGCACAAAAAAGCAGAGGGCTGCAATGTAAATAAGCCTTTTATTACCTTCAGGCAGAGCTTAAGCAGTGAAGTGCACCTTCCTATGTGAACTCCTCAGGCTTCCACAGGCCCTATCCAAGCAGACTCCAGCTTGAAGGTGAAACAACAACTGGCAATTTGCACAGAGGGCAAAGCTATCATTGTACTGTGTATGTTGTGCACGGATTTCATGTTTGCGCAAGTACTACAGGTCAGAATGTATGGCACATGTGTGAAAACCATAGCTATGATGGTAGTTTCTAAAGAAGTCGTTTACAAATGCTCACCAGTGTGCAGAGAAAGCTTTAACACAACAGTAGCAGTAGTAGGTGCTAAGACTATCTAGCAGAACAGAAATCCCACAAATTATTAAAAGAAAAGGCATCATAGAAATTAAGCCACTCATCTCTGCACCTGCAAAGTAATAAAAAAATGCACTAGCTAAAATGAAAAAAAGACCTGGGTCATGGGCTGGGCTTTTTACATCCTGGACGAGGAAGAAAAAACGCAGTTAAGATTAACATTCTGTCAACACCACACTATAAATTTCAGGCCCAGCCTATCTCTGTAGGCAAGAATTGGGGCACACAGGGGCCACGCTATAGTGGGTACACCTCTGTGGGATCTCCTATGGTGGGGCACAAACCTAAAGGCCACCAAATGCACAAGTATGTACCCTGCATTGCACACCATCAAGACATGGGATAGACTGTTGGTTAGCAGCAGCCTTGCTACATTTTCTTCCCTGTGCACCTGTTCCCCACTAAATATGAATTTAAACCTGCTTGGAGGTGGCAGGAATACGGATGTAGAAGGAGTTCCCACATTTTCCAAGGTGGCCAAGTTATGTCATTCTTTCAATGTTAAACTGAATACCAGCTCAAGGAAAGGCAGACTGAGATACATCCAACGAGAACATTGGTTTCTGGATGCTGGAGTTAAGCAGCCAACCACTAGAGAGAAGACACAATTTGAGGCTTTGTTTCCGATTCTATTTATCATTAAGAGGGTAATCTCTAAACAATAACTACTATCACTGGACTCCGAAGCATGATCCAAATGGCAACATGGGGCACAGCATTGGATAAACAAATCTCTCTGAAACGGTGTTACCTATTATGTAGGGACATACATAGCTATTCTTCAACTACTAGGGACAATGAGATAAGACCTTATTTGGGTGATACAACACCTCAACCGCCCATGTACTGCTGTTTCCCCAGTGTGATCCAGAACTGTTGGAGGGGATGTGGCGTAGTGGGGCATCCTCTGCAGATGTAGTTAGGATGACCCAAGTTGAAACGATTTTGGCCACAGATTTCCAAGATTTTACATAAGGTGCTGGGACACACCTTGCAGTTGAAACCAGAAATAATGGTCTTGGGGCTTCGTACAGAAGGATAGGAAGGTCTTACTAGACAGAAGTGGTACATAGTGATGGGGTGTCTTGGGGCTGCAAAAACAACTATTGCCTTTAACTAGAAACAAATGGGTGCACCCCAAATATCTAGGTATCATAGATTGTGGGTCTTATTAGCAATGGAAAGGTTGTCAAGAAAACTAGACAGCACCCATACGAGATTTGAGGGTATGTGGAAACCACTGTTGTAGGTTTTATGCTAGGGAAATAAAAATTCAAAGGAGGAGAGTGATGGGTTTCTACTAATAGTAAGAAACCTTTGACTGTTTGATTAGGGAAGCCATCTCACGTGTGTATTAGGGGACAGTTACGTAAACAAAGATATTGAAATGGCTGGGTGCAGATCATGAAGGGGTTGAGGGTAACTGAGGATTTTCTCATTCGGTTTGTTCTTTGTCTCATGTTTATCCTTTATGCTCACGTAATAACTTTGGAACGCTCTGAATGTTCACCCATGACATGATAGTTTGAGGTTTCTAAATCTTTTTCTTTGTAGATTAGATTACAGTACAGTTTATAGAGCGCTCGAATGCCGAGGCGTCTTGGCGCTAAGAGTGAGAAAAGAGATCTAAGAATATTAAAACTAATCAGTTAAGACCCCGGAAACAGCCATGTTTTTATTTGCTTCCTAAAAACGGTCAAGCTTGGTTGACGTCTGAGTGTAATGGGCAATTGGTTCCACAAGCTAGCTGCACAATGTGACAAGCTTCTAACCCCCCCCCACCCTAATCTGGCTCTACAAATTTTGGTGGCACAAATGAGGCCGGAGTTAGCTGATCTGAGGCTTCTGTTGGGGATATCCCACTGAAAGATTGTCGCAGATCAGAATCACCGCCGCCTTATACAGTCTTATGCACAGGGCATAAGGCCTTAAAATCCATGCACTGCTGTATTGTAAGCCAATGTAACGACTTTATAGCCGCTGAAGTGGAGTGACCTTTTGGGATGTTCAAGAGTATTCGTGCAGCTGCATTTTGTATGGACTGCAGTTTGGTCTTTTGTGCCTTGTCAATACCCACTTGAAGAGCATTGCAGTAATCTAATCGAGATAAGACTAAGGCCACAACAACCGTGTTTCTTAACTCATGAGGAATAAAAGGGAACACCTTCCGCAGTAGCTTCAAAATGTAGAAATAAGTGGAAGTTACGTGGTTGATCTGAGCAGAAAACCCTAGTTGATCAAAGATGATCCCCAGGTTCTTAACTTTCATAGATGGTATTGGGCACATGCCCGCCTCTACTGGCCACCATGTGTGATCCCATAGGGATGGACCGCCACCAAACTCCATGACCTCATGTCTTATTCGTGTTGATCTTAAGGAAATTATTACTTATCCAGCTCATGGTGCGCCTCAGAAACGCATGGAATATAGCAGCTAGCTGCTCCGAATTTTTTGATACCGAGATGATGATTTGGGTATCGTCACTGTACGACAAAAATGAGAACCCATGCTGTCTAATGAGACTGGCGAGCGGGGCCACATAGATATTAAAGAGCGTTGGTGACAGTGCCGAACCCTGTGGGACTCCACATGGCAGATGGAAGGTATCTGACAGCAGACTCTCCCAGTATAGAGTTTGCTCCCTATCTACTAGGAAGGAGAAGAGGAGGGACAGAGCCACCTCCCCAATCCCCACTGCCTTCAGCCTTTGCACCAACACCGTGTGATTCACAGTGTTGAATGCTGCGGATAGGTCAAGGAGGATGAGGATCGCTCTACCCCCCCCCCCCCACACACACACACCTATCCACCTGCCTCCGGATCTCCTTTGTTGCTACAACTAACACCGTCTCAGTCGAGTGCCCTGACCGGAAGCCATGCTGACTGCAATCCGGCAGGTTATTGCTGACTAGGCAAGATGTCAGCTCCTGGTTAATTGCCCTCAAGAATTTTAGCAGCCATCAGTAGGCACGAGATGGTACGATAGTTCTTAACCTCTAATGGGTCAAGTGCTGGCTTTTTCAAGACGGGTCTGATACAGGCCTTTTTCCAGACCATCGGATAGCTCCCTGAAGTGATCACCTGATTGAGAATGGGAGTCAGATGTTTACTAATGGTCTGGGACACCGGATGTATCACAGTCGGAGGACAGGGATCCCATGGTGACCCCGACTTGGTGAAACATATAGATTTAGTTACTTCAATAGGGGTTACTGGGCAAAACAAGTTCAGCTGACAATGCAACAGCATATCCTCAGTGGTATCAGATGGACCGTCATCGCCTCCCTGCCTATTTTTCCGAAGTTCATCATAAAACATATTGATCATATTTTTAAAGAAATTGGGCATGTTATAGCAAAAAGTGGAATCAGGACTAAAGCGGGTGTTCCGACACAATTTCGATAGTACTTTAACATTTTTGAAAAGTTGCTTGGTAGAGTTAGTAGCCTCTGTTATTTTAGCTGAGTAGTAGGTGGTTTTTGCTAAAATAATGGTTTCTTTATATTGTTGTAGCGCTGTATTGTAGGATATCTGCTGTTCCAACCTCCAAGTACGTTCGGCTTGCCTGCATAAATCTTTCAGCTTTTTCAGTTCCGGACCGTACCATGGAGATGGTGCCAACGATCTTCTGGATTTAATTTCTTTTAGTGGGGCCAATTTATGTACAGCCAGGGCTAGCCAACTGTGAAATTAGCTAGCAGCCTCGTAGTTATCCTGGATCAGAACCGGGGAGCAGCTATTAAGAACCAGCTCCAATTCAGTGCCTTGGGTTTTGTTCCACTGCCTGATTTTTATGCTCGCTGGTTTCTTTATATCCAGCTGTGTGGGTAATGAATAATGAAGGTTAAAATTAATTGCAAAAGGGTCAGTCCAGGGAAGAGGTGCGGGATTACTCAGTATGACATCCAAATTAGTGGAGACAATACCATGAAGTGTATGATCTGCCAGATGTGTGGGGTCCACCACCTTTTGATGGAGACCATAAGCTGCTAAATTATCAAGAAGCCAGTTAGTATCTGGATTGTTGTTAAGTTCCAGATGGAAGTTAAAATCACCCAGAATGATGAGTGAGTTGGAATTTGTAAAAGATTCAAGCAGGGTCTGTAGAGCCAGAAAAAAAGGGGCTCTGGGGCCCGGCGGTTTGTAGATTAGTATCCCATGTACTGTGGAAGTGTTGTTAATTTTCACCACAAAATGAAAGGCCTCCGCAGGCAGTTGTATAATAGGCTTGCTATAAACCTTCAGGTTATCACGATTAATTTTTGCTATCCCGCCACTGTACTCCATGTCCTGACTGACTACCGAATAACCTGCCGGGAGGGCGCTATTCCAGTCTGGGGCCGAGGCCTGACTAGTCCAAGTCTCTGTGAGGAAAACCAAGCCCAGTGCAGAGACCTGGAGCAGGCATTTCAGATCATACTTATGCTTGCCCAGTGATCTCATGTTTAGGAGTAAGCATTTTAACAGAGGTGACTGCCATCCTACCCCCGACCAGACTATTGCTACTGGCTGCAGTATTCCTGACCGAGGAAGAAGGAGTAGTTTCTGTCCTGTAACTCCAGTTCTGTAGTAGGGGTATCTCTGTTAAAGTCATAAGCTACCCACCTTCTCCTCAGACCCTGACCCCTCGGTGTCCCCGATCTCCTTATCCGTGTTCCGATCAAGAGAAAAGGAGGACTGGAAGCTGCAAGCCCGACATGAAAACTCTTCACCCTCCATACCGAGATCAAGTTTAGGGCCGCAGCACTCACCACTTCCGAGCACCATAATCTGTGCTCTGACAAGCCGGTGGGATCCAAAACGACCAGGGGTTCTGTCGCTGGACGCGCTCTGGGCGCCAACGGGCTTGCCTTTGGCGCGCGCCCGCTGCGCGCTCGCGCCAGTTTGGCTTTTATCCCCTGCAACGAGAGACTAGAGCACTGACCTAACAAAGACTATGCGGGCTATCTATTACAACCGGGAAACGCGAGGTAAGACAAACAAGCTTTGGTCCCCCAAGCACGTATTAAAATAAACTATCAGCAAGCAGCGACTTTAAAAGTGATTTTCTATTCAAGTGCATCAAGTTTACAAGTGAGTGAACAGTATTAAAATAGAACATATACTCATGTATTTTTTTTAAATATCCAGTACACAGTTGTTTGAGAAAAATCCACTAGCCACACGAAAAAACAGAGAATCCCCACTATACTCCCACCTAGAAATGTATTAATAACACAATGAAAAACATTAAAATGCGCTATGCTAAGAAGATAAACCAACAATTGTAGTATTACATTTACACCCTAGCAGCTCCAACGATCCTTTAGTGGCTAAATTGAGCCCCAGGGGCCAACATGGGGCTGTGTTTGATACAAGTTGCGCCCCATCACGCTTATTTACCCGTTTGATCCAGGGCATTTTGCAACTAACAACTAGAAAACTGCGTCAGATGTCTAACTAAGGTAGCTCTACCCTTCCTTCATTAACAGAAAGAAACGAGAAACCTCAGGAGCTTACTCAGAAGTCCAAAACAACATAATCTTATTCTAATTTTAGGTTATCATCAAAAGCAAAAGAGACACATACTATTTGAGTTTTGGCCTTTTTCTTTTCCGCCTCACCATGCTTCTTGTTGACTACCTCTTCCAGTTTCTTGTCATCCCAAGTGTCCATTGTATCTAGGAAAAGAAAAGAAAATATTTAACACAGGTCTTACTTGTATAAAGTTGACATGGTGGAAATTCTGGGGATGTATTTAACTATGACCAACTTCAACAGAAAATCATTCAAGAAAGAATGAGTTGTACTTTCAGTAGTAATTTTCCTGTTAGATACATAATACGTACCGAAATTGTTTTCTCTGAAAACACCCTACCTTGCCCTGCACCTGAAAAATCAAGGTATTGCTGTATAAACACTGCAGTTGTTTTGAATGATGAGAAGAGGGAAGCGACAACTGAAGGGTTACCTTCCATCACATACATTAAAAGCCATCTTCACAAAAAACTAAGATTTATTTTGCAACACTACCCCTATGTAAAAGACAGAATGAAGTAAGGATATACCAAGCACTCAATCTGCAAGCTCATATAACAGCCATTAACCGCATGCGTGCGCCGGTTATTTTTGCGCTGTGCGGCTTTTTTCTAAAAGCCGCGTTACATGACTAGCTCAGCTCGTCATCAGCATGTGAGCGGCACAACTCATGACGAGCTGAGCTCGTCATGAGCAGGCAAGGGGTTAATGGAGTTCTGTACATAAAAAAATTAAGTAAGTAGAAAGTCAAATATCACAGGGGAAAAATAAAATCTAAAACTTTGAGTGGAAAGAAGTTTGAAGACTCTTTAGAAACAGGAAACCTAAAGATCAAACACTGGACCGGCATACCCTGGAATGGCAGTAATATAACCCTTCACTGAACAATTACGTCTTTCAACAAAGAAATAGCAGACTACAGAATGAGGGAAGTTAAAAAACGGACCCAAATCCATCAGTTTACCACAAAAAAACGGCTTCAATTGTAGGTGTAAACAGATTTGGTCACAGACTTTATCAGCAAGAACAGTATGCCCTCTCCACAAATAGCTCATCCACCTAAATATAGCATCACAATCTCCAAGCACGAGCCAGGATGTTCTTGTATATAGCGATACAAAAGGGGATGATGGACGGAGCGTTTGAGCAAATCAAACACTCGCCCCCAGTCAACTGATCTGGGTTTAATCCATCACCATTCTTTAGCTCACTCTGCCACCCCATTTCAGACATGGCTATATGCAAATCAGTCTGACCCTGTGCCTCATGGGAACAGTCCAGCCCGAACTGCCAAGCCATGTCTTCCATGGTCCTGAAACAAGCATCCTGGGACCGGTTTCGGATTCATAATCCTCATCAGCCAGGCTATCTTGAATCCAGTAGCCAAGTGAGCAAGGGACTCACGTCTGAGCATACCCTGCCACACTTAGGGCGAACAAAGCGATACAAAGGGGGATGATCGACGGAGCGTTTGAGCAAATCAAACACTCACCCCCAGTCAACTGATCTGGGTTTAATCCATCACCATTCTTTAGCCCACTCAGCCACCCCATTTCAGACATGGCTATATGCAAATCAGTCTGACCCTGTGCCTCATGGGAACTGTCCAGCCCGAACTGCCAAGCCATGTCTTACATGGACCGGAAACAAGCATCCTGGGGCCGGTTTCGGATTCATAATCCTCATCAGCCAGGCTATCTTGAATCCAGTGGCCAAGTGAGCAAGGGACTCACGTCTGAGCATACCCAGCCACACTTAGGGCGAACAAAGTGATACAAAAGGGGATGATGGACGGAGCGTTTGAGCAAATCAAACACCCACCCCCTTTTGTGTCGCTTTGTTCTTGTATATATTCAACACCACTTCCCACTGGCATAAAGGGAGCAGGCTCAATAAACCAAAAATCGGAAAAGAAACAGAGTTCTAGAAGCTCTGGAAACCAGACTACCACCGCCATGTCTTGTGCAACCAAGACTATGTTTGCTCTGAGGAAACAGTTTCTTCAGTGGAGGGAGGGAGGGGACGGGAGGGAAGGGGGAAGGGAAGGGTGATAGAGGTTCCAACCCAGAAGAAATTGGGAGACAAACCTCGGGTAAAATTGAAGGCAATTGCGGCTCATGTGGCTGGCAAAGAAGTTGATGGACACTTGCCCCCTTTGGGAGCATAAACTGCTACCTCGTGGTGGCTCACTTCAAAGTGAAAGGATTTCGAGCACTTCAACAAGGAAATATTCTAGATGCCTTGCTTCTGAACCCAAAATTTCCTAATTCATTATTAAATGATTGTCTCATCAAAAAGGGAACCCTTTATAGAACACCTACATTTCTGTAGCATTTCAGTACTTAAAGGAATATTTGTCATTGTGTATTATATCTCTAGCAAGTCCTGATAATGTAGGAGGATTCCATTACGGGAAGGGGTCATAAAAGGTGGTCTTTAGGTCTCGGCCTGACGTCAGCAGCGCATGCGCTGCTCTAGTCGCACAAGGCTTTTTGTAATCAATACGATTCCAAAAGCCTCGTCTCAGCTCCGCCTTCAGTAGTGATCCGAGCGCGTCATTTCGAGTCACGAATTATGCCAAATGCAGCGCAATGATTGGACTGAAGGCATGTCACTCGTTGTTTGTTGCCACCCTGTCTCCTTTAATTCTCGCGCAGCGGGATTGAATCTCTTACCGCGGCGGGAGACTGTCTCATAATTGGCAGCTATGCAGTTTTTTTTATCATTCCCCTTTGGCAAAGGCAGCCGCGTGTTTATAATTGCATCGCGCTTTCACTTGAAGTCAAAGCGCGATGCAATTATAAACACGCAGCTGCCTTTGCCAAAGCCGAAAGTTTGTTTTACTTTCCTCCCATCTGCATTGGCGATGACTTCTAAAACAGGGAACACGGAACATTCACATGTGGCACACAGTTTCTGTCTTCTTGCTTCGTCTGCACAGATGCTGCGCACGGCAGCTAAACGAGGGCTGCATTTGGGGGGTAAAGTTGCGGGATTCGTTTTGAGGGGGTTGATAACAGAGGGGCGGCAGCACGCTTAACACCTGTGCTGCGGTGGCTATTCAGCCACAGCGCTAAGGGGGCGGGGGGCCGCGCGGCACGCCCATGCTGGTGACGGAACCGGTCTGTCACCAGCTTCGGTTGAGCTGTGCTCATGACGGAGCGGTTCCGTCATGGCCCCGTCCGCTCAATAGAACGCGCCGTGCGGGCGTGAAATCAGCGCTGCACAGGCGCGTCGGGCGGGCCATGACGAAACCGCTCCGTCATCAACACAGCACCACCGCGGCTGATGACGGAGCGGTTCCGTCATCAGCATGGAAAAGGTTAAGTAAGCCGTAGTGTTGGAGTGATGGGGACGCACCGTGTTTCTCGACTCGCCGAGCAGCTCTCTGGTGGCTCTTTTAAGGGTGGCAGAGTACAATGGGGAGCAGGGAGTGCGCATACTGGGTGAGAGGCACAACGATGAGTCTTGCTCCGGCTGCTTTTGTTCTAGGAGTGCAGTGTGCCTGGAAAGCTCTTCACCTTCTTTCTAAAGCCTCTCTGCATTCAGTGCAAAGCACTATTGTCTTGGGCTGGGAACCTCACAGGCAGCTTCTCAAGTGGGTAGATAAAACTGAAAGCACCCAGTGGACAGGGGGGGGCGGGGGGGGGGTCTATTGGCATCGGAGGGGGGAACGGGGAATCATTCGTTCACTGGAGCAGAACCAGCTTTGCCCTACCATGGAGACACTGAACTATCTTTGGGGATTGGGAGAGGATGTCTTTTTCAAACGAGAAATGTCCTGCTTGCAGGAGTTTTTCGGCACAGCCTCTGCTACGGCAACGACCGGACAGTTTAGGAAAAAGAGAAAACAAGCAGCAACGGCGGGAAAGTGCCAGTCGCAGGCAGCAATCTGATCTGAAAGACCAGGTGGGTCCACTCAGCGAGACACCACCCACGTAAGAAACCCTTCTACGTGGGAAGGTTCAAGATATCACAAGCCCTCACGATAGGAGCGCTGTCCATGTGTATTGCGACCCCAGTGGTGTCAGTGGGGTGGCTTCCTTGAAGTGCCCAGTTACTGCCCCCATCCAGTCATGCCGGGCAGAGAGTGAGGCTGAGAACTGCCTTGTTAGCACTTAAAGGTGGGTTCTGGTGGGACCTGCGCTGGGATTTGTGGTCACCAGTTAAATATTGACTAAGCGCTGGCAGCGTTAACGCTGCAAGTCTGAGAAACAGCCCAAGAGGTTAGCCATTAATCTGCCCACCACAACACCCGCATGACCCAGGCGCGGGCCGGTGAGCTCCCTTTGAAGAGTACGAAGGGGGTGAACGTGTGAGGGGCTACTGTGTTTACTCTCCATCGTCCAGATGTGCTGCAAGAGGACGTCTGTGGAAGTGGAGTGGGTGGAGAGGGCTAAACTGAGGAGGGCGCGGCGGTTGCTGCAGACAGGAGGCACACGCTCTGTCTGACCGCACAAGGATAACACACGGGTTACAGACGGGCGGGGAGAGAGAGCCGGAGGGCAGATCGAGAGCTAGGGGAACGCAGAGTCTGAAATCAGGCGATGGTAGGGCAGAGCTAGGGCCGTGGACTAAGAGGTATGATTTCGGACACAGGAGCTAGGATGGAAGAGCAAAAGATGGGGTCAACGGGTGGCATGGAAAACTGCATGAGGTTGGGAGTAAACATAACGGGCAGAACGAGAGGGTACAAGACAGGACCTTGACGTAAAGGAGATAAGCTGCCAAGCGGTGGGACGGAGGAGCTGGGAAGGTGGGTTCTGGGAGGAACAGAGACCAGGAGTTAAGAGGGCAGACCCTGGGAGGGCAGGAGCAGAGGGACACAACTAGGGATAGGTGTTTGTAGGTTAGAACTCGGGCAGACAACCCTGAGAGCAGGACCTGATGGAGAGAAGATAGATGTGACGCCCAGAGTGGCGGGGGAGGTTGAGGGCAGATGTTGGGGAGGCAGGTGTGTAGATGGTAGCAGGTGCTCGGGGTGGCATCTGGGTGGACTATGCCTAGGATGACAGAACTGCGACCGGAGGACCTGGGAAGTGAGGGTCTGGGGTCAGATTCCTGGAGAGCACAGCTTGTGACTAGAAGCAGAGAGGGTCAGGAGAAAAGCCTGGTAAGAGAGGAGGTTGAAAAGATAAAGCTTGCTGTGCTTGATGCAGGGGCGAGGCGCTGGAACGTCTGCGAAAACAATGCACTCCCTGCAACACGTTAAAAGAGCACTCTTTCCATTTAAGATAATGTAGGTTAATGTTGGTGGATAGAGTGAAACATCGATACATATGTGTTTTATTACCATGACTGAAAATGCAAGTATTGTCAGTGCGCCAACTATAAAGAAAAGGGCTGTCATTTCAGAAACGGTAAAGTCCAACACGTTGCAAGGGATTATGTTTTCCAGGCAACCACCTCGGCTAGAACTGCGAAGTCTAGGAACCAAGGACGCGCTGCGGTCTGCTCACTGCGTGTGCGCCCCCCTGCTGGAGGCGGCCTGGGATGGCTGGCACCCCTAGCAAGCGTGAGGTGCATGGAAGCTTGCGCAGGCCGACCTAAAGTAAACAAACACCTATCCTCTGACACGGTTCCCAGAAGGGGCTCCCGCCCACTGTCTTCGAGGTGGGAAGGAATGCGGTTGCCCGAGGCCACGCAGTGGCCATCAGGAGGGCGGCCCCTTAGACATCGAGGGCTTCCCCCACGCCCCTCTCTAGCCTCTCTCCTCCCCCGGGCAGGCGGAGTCCCGAGGGGAGCTAGGAGGAGCTGAGTGGGCACGTCCGGTGCGGCAGGCAGGGCGAGGGGTACTTAAGCACCCCTCGCCATTTTCCCTGCCTCTTTGCCGCACCGGACGCGTCGTAGTGTCCTCGCGGGGTGACACACATTTTTGATCTGGCGTCGGGTTTGCTCCGGTGAGTGTGGGCACTATGCCTAGGTCTCTCCCCCCCCTTCCTGCCGGTGGCTCCGTGTGAGAGTCGGGTCGCTCTGGTCTGCTGGGAAGGGGTTGGGGCAGGGAGGTCCGCCGGGGGTGTTGTTGTGCAGCAGAGAATACAGTGGCCTCGTGCGCGGGTGACGGGTTCACGTTTGTCTGGCTCGGGTGAGCATGATGTGGCATTTAAACTTGTTCTGATTAAATTCTCGGACACCGCATGAGTGATTTATAAGCAATATATGAAAGCGCTCACAATTTTATTGGCTTTGATGTGATATTCGCTGAGTATTGTCCACAGATGACAAAACTTGCGGTATATTCTCTATTGAAAAGGAGCGTGTCGTTTGTCTTTGCTGGTTGAATTCCACCTCCGCTCGGTGTCAATGCAATAGCGTGCTTGTGGTATTACAGCCTGTTCAGTTTTTAGTACATTGGTGCTACAAAACTTGGTGGCATAAGGAAGTGCTCAAGGCGTTGCTTCTAGTCTCTCAGTGGCTTTCTTGTGTAAGGGGATACAAAAGGGGATGATGAACGGAGCGCTTGAGCAAATCAAACACTCACCCCCAGTCAACTGATCTGGGTTTATTCCATCACCATTCTTTAGCCCACTCAGCCACCCCAGTTCAGACATGGCCATATGCAAATCAGTCTGACCCTGTGCCTCATGGGAACAATCCAGCCCGAACTGCCAAGCCATGTCTTCCCTGGACCGGAAACAAGCATCCTGGGACCGGTTTCGGATTCATAATCCTCATCAGCCAGGCTATCTTGAATCCAGTGGCCAAGTGAGCAAGGGACTCACGTCTGAGCATACCCTGCCACACTTAGGGCGAACAAAGCGATACAAGGGCTGGACTGTTCCCACGAGGCACAGGGTCAGACTGATTTGCATATAGCCATGTCTGAACTGGGGTGGCTGAGTGAACTAAAGAATGGTGATGGATTAAACCCAGATCAGTTGACTGGGGGTGAGTGTTTGATTTGTTTAAACGCTCCGTCCATCATCCCCTTTTGTATCGCTTTCTTGTGTAAGGAGCATGTGTAATGCCAGAGTATGAACATGTGTATTTGAGCACCGGGGCCCGGTGCGCCATTTGCAAAGGGGGAACGAATAGGCTTGCTGTTTCTGTGTTGTCTTCATTATGCGGAGGAAGCTCATCATTGAGGTCACAAGCAGAAGTGCGTCTGCCACTCAAGTACCTTGGGGAAGGTCTGAGACTAGAGCCGGTAATTGCCCCAGCAGGGCATCCCCTGAAAAGGGGAGCGCTGCCAAAGACGCGGAGCCCAAAAGGGGTGGCCGGATAAGCGTGACCGTGTGTCAGGCGCTCGCTGTTGCTTACCCCCCTACGGGCATTTGAAGTGGTTCGCGGCTGGCACCCCTCTAAATGCAATGGCTGAGGTGAGACTACCCCCCAATTCAGACTACTGTCCTCCCGCTTTTTGCTCATTATTTCCCTCAAAGTACGTTGCTTCCTTGCCTTCGGTTCGGAGCAACAAGCCCTGGTTGCCTTTTCGCATGTCTTGGTATTTTCTGTTTATTTGTGTTATGTGACCGGGAATGTTTCAAGCGCACGCCCACCTCCCCCCCACCCCCTTTTTGAGGACAGGAAGCGAATGCTCGGTTGTGATGCATGACTTTATTAACTGTGCCGACGGGGACAGTCTTTCAGCAATAGGATTGGTTGTGCGTGCTAAATTGTCGAAATTGTGGGGGAGTAAACTTTGGTTATTTTCTTGTAGTGCGGAGCCAGGACGCGGGCCTGAGATGGGGCCTTGGGCTTGAATCAGCCTTCACAGCTTGTTTAGGTTCGGCTGAGGGTGGCAGGCCAGAAGATGAACGAGTAGGCTTGCGGTTTTTTGTGTTGTTTTCATTATCGCGCTCATCATTTCCCTCAAAGTACGTTGCTTCCTTGCCTTCGGTTCGGAGCAACGAGCCCTGGTTGCCTTTTCGCATGTCTTTGTATTTTCTGTGGTTTTTGTTTTATGTGACCTGGAATGTTTCAAGCCCCCCCCCGGAGCCAGGAAGCGGGACAGAGATGGGGCCTTGGACTTGTATCGGCCTTCACATCTTGTTTAGGCGGCTGAGAGTGGCAGGCCCTGGTCCTTTTCAGTAACAATTATGCCCAGGGTTAGGAATTCACACTTCGTTCCCAACTACGCGGTTCTTTGACACATGAACTCCGATTATCTCAATTGAATAATTCTTATAATTAGGGCTTTGTGTGGGAGCGTGAGATGGCCTTCATCTTCGGCATGTCGCATTTGGTGCCCTGCAGCCTGGGTGGTTTCCCGGTTCGCGGTCTCCGTTGTCCGGAGGCTGGCGGGGGCGCGAGCGTTTTTTGATCTGAGGGGCTTTGGGCTTGGTTACCGTAGGGGCTACTTCAGGGGAGCGGCTGGCCATTCTCCTGGTTCGCGCGCATAGGTATGGTCCTCTCCGGGTTAGCTCGAGGTTTAGGCGGGTATGGGCATACGGCCATGCCCCTGCTTTAAGTTTTCAGCACGTCTGCGGCGGACTCAGCTGCTGAACCGTCAGTGTGGCGGGTTGGCTCCATATTGGGCGGCCATGGATTTATAGGAAGACGTGAAGGGTTCGGTTCACTCAGTGGGTGGCCTCGCCCTCATGCTAACCGTAGCTTAATTTAGTTACCTTCTGGTCCCAGTTTTATTGCAGCCTTACTTCTGCCTGAGGTCGATATCATCACAGGGTTTTAATAGTATGCTTTTATTGTTCGGCGCACGTGGGTCATGGCGTCCGTTTGCGGCCATTTTAGTTTGGCGGGATGTCCGGCGCAGTTGGGTAATGGAGCCCGGCACTTCGTTTCCTATCTATGGTGGGGGACATGTTGGTCGATTTGTTTCATATGTGATTTGAATGCACTTTTACTGGCTGCTGAATTGCGGAGTTCGCCTTTTGCCCCCCTTTGTCAGACTGCTGTTGCGTGGGCCATATGTGTTCCGGACACTCAATCAATCATGCCATTTGTATAGCGCAATACTCACCCGGGAGGGTCTCAAGGCGCTTGGGGGGAGGGGTATGCTACTGCTCGAACAGCCAGGTCTTGAGTTGTTTCCTGAAGGCGAGATGGTCCTGGGTCAGCCGAAGGTGGATGGGGAGGGAGTTCCAAGTCTTGGCAGCCAGGTAAGAGAAGGATCTTCCTCCGGAGGTGGCTCTTCGGATGCGTGGTACGGCTGCGAGGGCGAGGCTGGTGGACCGTAGCTGGCGGGTGGGCGTGTAGAAGGTCAGGCGGTCGTTGAGGTACTTGGGGCCCAGGTCGTGGAGAGACTTGTGTGCGTGGGTGAGGAGCCGGAACGTGATCCTCTTGTCGACGGGGAGCCAGTGCAGGTTCCTCAGGTGGCTGGAGATGTGGCTGCGTCGGGGGACATCCAGGATGAGTCGGGCGGAGGCGTTCTGGATGCGCTGGAGTCTTTTCTGTAGCTTGGCTGTGGTTCCGGCGTAGAGGGCGTTTCCGTAGTCCAGTCAGCTGGTGACGAGTGTACTCTGTTCAGGGTGCACGGATCTGCCTAGTACCGCGCAACTCGGATAACACTGGGAGCGGAGAGAGACGCTTTTGCTCTCGAGATTCTGGCCGGCCTTTGCTGACGGTTTGCTGGTTTCTTTTTTTTTTTTTTTTTTGCAGAGTTTTATATAGCGCGAACTAGAACCGAACCGAATCAGTTATCAGAGCGCTTTACATAGCACATGTTACGTTACATGAGGACACACTTTCTTTGCGATTCCGCCCTGTGCCAACTTTCCTGCGGCACCCCCACTGTTCAAGAAGCGGCGTCCAGCCCTCGCACCCCACGGCTTACCGCCCCCCCCCCCCCTTTTCCTTTGGCCTTCTCGCAGGGATAGAGGTTTGTCTTATCCGAAGACATACGTCCTGATCCGGGGTGGGGGACTATTGGGATGCGCACATGGGTAATTTCATTCTGGGCACGGCCCCTTGCCTCGCACGCATCAGCCAACGGGATGATTAGTGCGCACGACAGACCGAGGGCCTTCATGCAGCAATCTCTGGTTCCCCGAGCGAGGGGAAAGCGTAGGCGACCTAGCACGGCGCAGGTGATGCCCCCCGTGTCAGGTCACCGACCTGGGGCTCCACGAAGTTATTGGTATTATTTTAGAACCGGAACATCTGATTTGGCTAAAGCAGCGCTGAAAGTGAAGTGTGCAGGTTACTTTTGTGTACCAAATCAAAGTGATAATTGTGTGCGAGCACTAAGGGAGTTTGCAGATAGTGCATTACAGGGTTAATGGTGTAATGTACACAATCTACACGAGTAGGAGTATTATACATCAATAATAGGTGGGAGCTCAAACAGTAGAACTAATATTACAAAGCAATGGCGGATCTGGTGCCAGTTGCACACCTAGAGCTTTGCCTATTGGCTAATGAGACGGTGGGCTAGGTATTAACCCGCAGTAGTCCAAATATCTCAGTGCACCTTGTGGGTATGGAAGGTTTTCCTGTTTATGTTCTCGGGGCTAACACCGGGTTCTAGTCTTTACTGACGCTCCGCAGCCCTCCGCGGTGCATTGTCACGTACTCTCTTTTATTGCCTTTATTAGCGCTAACCTCAGACCGGATCGTAGCGCTTCTCAATAGGAACAGATCTGTCTCTTGAGAGCACTACAAGGAACACCTTACATAGGCATTCGCTCAGTTACATGGAGGAAGTGACAGACGTGAGCAAACAATTCCTGTAATGGCATAGTGTGCATTACAAGGGGATAACGTGTATTGAGTGCAAGTTTAAATAGCGTGCCATGTACAGGTAGAGGCACTCTTCTGGAATACATGGCTGGGCAAACCCTTGTGGGGATGTTCCTGGGTAGTATGGTAAGGGGGAGAGTCATGAGCGAATGTCTTGCTCACGATCATAATATCCAAGATGAATATTGAATATTCTTCCTGCTTCATCAGGAGTTTTAGCTGAACAGTTACACTGTTTGCGATGGAGGGTGCGAGTGGTTCATTACAGACTTATATTGAAAGCGATCCTTTCTTCGACCCCCGCTTCTACTCCTAATAACTAACACTTTAAGTCTCTATGACCTATCCTCTACCCTGAATAATTTTCTTACCCTCCAGCATTACAGAGTATTAGTTGGTTCCTTTTATTACGAGCCCTCGGGATAAGGAGTGCACTAGCACGGCTCACGCACATACCATTGCTATAGCCTTCCAAAGGTGTACCACATATAGGTTTGTCGATGGCATCACTTCTTTCGGCAAGCTTTTCGCATTTGTAGCATAGTGTCAATTTACAAAGGAGTAATAGAATCCTGGTTGGTATCCTCATCTTTTGACTGCACACCAGTAATTCTTCCTTTCAAAGTGTGTTTGAGGTCGCTGATGGGTATGATAGGCTCCTCCAAGAGAATCATTTCTGAGTTATCTTCCCAGCTGTTGATCACTCCTCGAGCAACTGTATATTGGGAGTCTGCTAGGGACCACTTCTTTAGGTATTTTATTGGTTGTACAGGCTCAGGCTGTGGTTTCTAAATCCCCCGCTGGTAAGTGAACTAAGTAACATTGCAGGCTGTAGACCATACATTCCACTGAGTGGCAGCAGGTGCTCCCAATCCGATGGCACAGCAGTTGGGCTGCCTTTCAGATGCCAGAGCCTTGGATAAACGAACAGACAGACACCAGCAGTATTCTGTAAGAGCGAATTGACTATTGTCATGTTACCTTTTCTTCTCATAGGTTAGGTTAACACGGTGCAGGTCCCGGGCTTGTTCATACAGCAAGTTTTTAACTGCACCCCTGGTTAAGGCCCCAGGAGGCTGACAGACGTATAGGTTTATTATGGATATTATTAACAAAGGTTAAGATCTGGAATTCGCTTAATTATCCAATTTTAGCACAGCCTAGACGGACTTCCATACAGCCAATCTTCCGCCATGACAGCACAGTCAAGCTGTTACTCTATGGAGCGGAGTCATACAGAATAGCTACCTAGTTTCCTGGGCCAGGCTGCACCAAGGAGTATCGCAGTGATGGTGGGATAGATTAGCGCCCTGGTATGGGGCATGCCCCCCCTCTTTTCTAAGAGTAGTCTTTTGCATCACGTTGCTATGTTTCCCAAGCACATGTCCTGGCAGGCCCCACTTGTGCATCCCCGGCGTTCGGCCACCTTCTTTCATTACTTCTCCAGCCTTTAAGCAGCGCTTTGGCTGTTGCCTGATTGGTATTTGAGGGGGGCGGGGCTCCTATTGGATGTTGTTTTTCTCTACAATACAGGACCAAAGTCGGAGAACTGCCCTACCCTGGGGGGGGGGGGGGGGGGGGGCCAACGGAACCACCTTCCGGTGCAAGGTTAGCTCACTGGAGGCAGCCCGCCAGGGTTTGGGCCTGTCGTTGGTTCCCCCCAGGTGTCATTAGGTCCATGGGGTGGGGCAAACAGGTTACACCCCTTGGAGCATTACTGTGTAGTTCAGGGCCCGGAGCTCAGAGGTAGCTCCTGTACTATATTCCTATGTGTGCTCTTATAGTACATTCTAGGGTCGGGTCTTGTGCTGCTTGACTGGGCATTAGTGCATCTGTTGTCGGTAAGCAGCGCTGTCTGGGGCCAAGCATGCTGTCTCAGGCAGCCTCACTATGAGTAACGGAGTGTGAGGCGTCCTTGCCCGAGCAGACGGGAGGCCAGCCTGGACCTGTATATCCCCTGGGACACCACTCTGTCCTCTCCTAGGTTTACACTGAGGTTCATTTAATGCTGGTCACTCCTGTGTTTTTAGCTATTGGTATTGCTCTTATCAGCCGTTTGCAGCCCTTACTGCTGTGCGAGAATTTCCTGGCCACCTTGAATTACACATTTTCCATACTTGCCGTCAGGGCGTTTTGCCGGTGGCGCTTTTTGGGAAGTGGCCCTCACACCTTTCCCAGCTTTTGGGGGGATCTGATTGTTCGGTCTGGGACCTTTTCGCCCCCTTTGCTTGTTTCACTCAGAGGGGGGTGGCTTGGCTAGGGTGTTTCTTTTAGCAATGGGACGCTCGGCGTCACGAACACGTTCACGTGTGGCTGGGCTCCCCTGGCCTGTGTCAGAACAGACTCTTGTGTATACTGGAGTATCCTTAGATTCTCATGGAGCCCCTCCCAATGTGAGCTGTTTGCCTGATGTTTGTTGTCTCCAATTCCTGGAGGCACCTTGTACCAGTCTAAGCAATCCCTTAGTGGGGGGTTTTAATTCAACTGCAAACAAGCTATGGACTAAGCAGTCTACAGGGGATAATCACGAGAGCATGTGGTGCCTGCTCTTTTTTCTCCTTTAGATCCTGTTACATCTAATGGAGGTACACCTCACTAGTTAATTATCATAATACTTTCGTATTTCCCTACATTAATCGCCTGTATGCTTTGAGTACAGAAGCACAAGCGTTTAAACTAAAGCATAGGGTACGCCAGCCTCACCCTGAAGCAGTGGGGTCTGGGCCTTGGCCTGCGATACTGTCTGTTTCAGGAATCAAGCAAGCGTTGTTGGCGGTTGTATGTGTACGAGGCTCGAGTGCAGCAGGAGTACATGACGCCCTTGGCTCTCGTGGACTGACAGATATCTTGGGCTTTTTAATGCCGTTTGCCTTGGAATAAGTGAGATGCCTGTGCAGGCATTAACGTTAAAAATGAAGGTTATGCCGCATATCTCACAATCAGGTTAGAGATGACAGAGGGAGCTACAAGCTTCTAACGGGGGTCAGAGTATGATTTATATGGAACTCAGATGCATAACTTCCTAGCGCAGAGGGATAGCATTAACCCTTCAGTCTTATGTAAATAAAGTGTGCACAGCGTAGGATCTACATAGTCCTTCTATGTCAGCTTGAGTGGCTTAGGCCGGAAAGAATGTTTTGGGTAACAGCTTCGGCCTACTTTGGGGGGGATAGGTTATCTGCCCCTTTTGTGGGAGGGACCTTTCTTCTGACCGGTAGGAAGCAGTCCGGTTATAAGGATGCACTTCTAACTGTGAAAGGTTATTTGAAAGTCATACGTACAAAGGTTGCAGGTAGGAAGGAAGCTAAGTGGTGGGGGGCCCGGGCGGTGGCGGTTGCCGCCGGCCCGGCTGTGGCGGAGTTACAGGGCAATCCGGAAGCAGAGAAGTTCAGCACCGGACCTCAGCGGGCACATAGGGGTGCAAGAGCCTAAGACCTGGGGCCTCATGGGAGGTTCCGGGAACACGTGTCGGCGCCCCATTCGTCCTTCGGGCGGTTGTGGGCCTGTGCAACCGGGGGTTTGCCTAGTATGCCACGCAAGGGGCGTGAGTATTATGTTTACCATAAGGGGCAGCACATGGTGGTTCGCCACGGTGCTGCCTGGCTTATCAGGCGGGCAGGTGGCGAGAATGCGGCCTGCCCTTGGATTGCCCGTATGATAACCCACTATGATTACATAACGTTGTATGTAATAAAATAAACCTGCGACAGTTTCTTCCCAATATAACACTGGTGTCTAGTGTGTTATTTGCGGGATGCATGCTAAGTGTGGGGTGGGGGGGTCCTGTTGCCCTGAGGTGTCTATGCGGCTGCCCGAGGCCACGCAGTGGCCATCAGGAGGGCGGCCCCTTAGACATCGAGGGCTTCCCCCACGCCCCTCTCTAGCCTCTCTCCTCCCCCGGGCATGCGGAGTCCCGAGGGGAGCTAGGAGGAGCTGAGTGGGCACGTCCGGTGCGGCAGGCAGGGCGAGGGGTACTTAAGCACCCCTCGCCATTTTCCCTGCCTCTTTGCCGCACCGGACGCATCGTAGTGTCCTCGCGGGGTGACACACATTTTCCCTCCCAACCTCTCACCCTGTGTGTCAGATTGTGGAGGACAGTTTGAACGTTTTAATGTTTTAATTTTCTTGCAGGCGGAGTTACAGGGCAATCCGGAATCAGAGAAGTTCAGCACTGGACCTCAGCGGGCACATAGGGGTGCCAGAGCCTAAGACCTGGGGCCTCATGGGAGGTTCCGGGAACACGTGTCGGCGCCCCATTCGTCCTTCGGGCGGTTGTGGGCCTGTGCAACCGGGGGTTTGCCTAGTACGCCCCGCAAGGGGCGTGAGTATTAGGTTTACCATAAGGGGCAGCACATGGTGGTTCGCCACGGTGCTGCCTGGCTCATCAGGCGGGCAAGGTGGGGAGAATGCGGCCTGCCCTTGGATTGCCCGTAAGATAACCCACTATGATTACATAACGTTGTATGTAATAAAATAAACCTGCGACAGTTTCTTCCCAATATAACACTGGTGTCTAGTGTGTTATTTGCGAGATGCATGCTAAGTGTGGGGTGGGGGGGTCCTGTTGCCCTGAGGTGTCTATGACACACACCAGTATCTCACATCAAAATGATGCCTGCGCACAATGCCTGGGGGCAGCAGTTAGCAGACATTAAAGGCTCAGCTTCAAAGTCTTCTGCTGAAGGCGAGTTTTGTTCTCCAGCGGAGAAGTGAGGAGAGACGCTCTGGGTGCCACTGGGAGAGAAGGGGGCCTGAGGGGGGCCACACATGGGGAAGAACTGCCTGATACATTGACTGCAAACCGTGCCATCCCCCTCTTTAGCGCCCGCTAATACGTGATGAGGAGGTACATGCATCCTGAATGGCACACAGTTGAGTCCTCAGTTCGCTGTTCTCTTACCCCGGGGCCTCTTATGACCTTTAGCCCTCCCCAACCCCAGCATGTGCTAAACATTTCACAGTAGCATGGCGTGGGGCTAGCCAGGACTGTGCTGCAAGTGCAAGACAAGGCGCAGCACCGTCTCCAGGAGCTTTTTGGGGGGGGGGGGGGGGGGGGGGCGATAGCCGCTCCATCAGGGGAGGTGGGCGGGGTGGAGCGTATGCAAGACTTGCGAGATACCCGAAGAAGTACTTTTTAGAGGAACTATAGCTTCTGGGGTAATGTAGTTTTGATGAGCGGCGAAGCTAAATTGTTAAGACTGTTGCGAGCTGTGTCCAGCTCTGTGGACAGCCGTTAGGTGAAGTTGGCACTATATATAACAGCACATAAGTACTCAGAAAAGCAGAAAGAGAAAGTCATGTTCTGAGAAACAAGGGAGAACAGTCAGCAAGAAAAAATAGCGGGGCATAATGGAGCGAGCAGTACTGAGAAGCGTAGAGGGCGGGGCTAGATCTGTACTAGTGGGCAGGGATGTGCTTGGAAACATTAACAGGAAGCTCTTTTGGGAAAGTGTCTTATTTGCCAAAACACACACACACCTTAGTCGAGTAAACAAACCCGTGGCCTTTCTGTAAAATCCACTGAGTGAGCCTCGTGGCTGACTCCCACAGTTGCCCTCCTTGGACAGGTCCAAGTGTTATTCTACTCCAATCTATGCAGGGGGGGGGGGTGATTTTCACTTCACAGTCTTCCTCCCCTTCCACAGTATTGGCAGTTATGGTTGTCCATGTCAGAAATCAAGTAACAGGGGATACATCTTCCCAAACTGTAACGAAAATACAAAGTAAGAGGGTGTTTGAAGTACATCAGATGTGGGGCGAGACTCTAAGGTGCTGACCGCTGACCTCATTGAGAGCGACGGTGCACGTCTGTCTGTCAGGGTGGCCCATGGTAGAGGTCCGAAGCACAGTCCAACAGCTCGGTTTTCATTAAGGGGCGGGCCTGCGGGAATGAAGGGGGTGTCTCGCCTAACAATAGACCGCCCTACTGGTGGCTGTGGGAAAAGCACACACCTGTGACTAGCGCCGCAGAATGGACAGAGCGCGGAAGAAGGGATATGATTATGGAATGCATGAGGGACAGGGGTCTAAACAGGGGCCACAGGTTAGAGGGGGGACGAGGAAAACGGAGGACCTGATGGCTGTAGGAGGGAGAGCACGGGATTTAGGAGTCTGGACACCGGGAGGGACGGCAAGTGCTGCAGGGGCGGCGTTAGACTATGCCCTTTAATTATAGGGTGAGCACTACTTGTTTTCTCCTTCCCTCTGTCTCTCTCCCCGAGCAGACCCTTCCCTTAGACACAGCTGCTGGTTTTTAGGGCTCGGACTCCTTCCCCTGAAAGGGGAGGAGTTAGAGAACTAATGTTAAAGGAGAAAAAAAAAAAGAAGAAGAGGGCCTTGGAGAGAGAAATTCCAGACATTCCTTAGCGTTTTATGTCATGTGGCCAGTGATTCGTCTTCCTTGTGTTTTCTTTGTAATAGGCTTGAAGTGATAGGGTAAATGTAGTTTTGTTCCGCCATTTTGAGGCATATTTCGTGCGTGCTTGCGCAAAGAAGTACATAAATTGTAATTAGGAGCTGTCAGGGTGCCTCCGTTAGTGACTGCAGATGGCCGGGCGCGTTCACAATTCTGCAGCGCTCAGCGCGCAGCTTCCTTGTTTTGTTAGGCACGGTGAGATTAAGTGATTCACAGTCGTCTCTCCGGCTGCGGGTCCCACAGCCGACAGGAACGTTTTGCAGCACCTCCTCAGTCTGCAACGGGGTCTGCTCTCGGTGCAAGAGCCAGCGGGTCTCATAAATCGGAAGGCAAGCAGCGTACCAGCAATTCCCCGCACGTCTTCCAGCAACGAAGCTCAGCACAGCCCCGCCTCCATGTTTTGCTCCGAGAACTCAGGGGGGGGGGGGGGGGGCGAAGGCGATTTTCTCCGGCAATCCAGCATATAGCCGCGATGTAACTAGCTGATCCTAACCCCGCTGCGTCCTGACTTTCATCAAAGGTCAGTTTCAGTTTTTAGAATTGCTTGCCACTTGTTTTATTGTATATCGTACTTCAGTACTGAGCTGCCTTAGGGTACGAGCACAAGGGTCATCCGGCTGCAAGTGAAACTTTGAGAAAGACGTTGAAGTGGCGTAACGAAGGCCCCCGCAGCTCCTGTGGTGCGGAGGGCCCTAGCTTCTGGTGGGGCCCCTCCGGCACTGTACACCATTGAGAGCCCCTGGCCTGAGAGTTCCTGGATGGGTCCGGAGGGTAGCGAGGCCCCCTCCATATACTTTGCAACGGGGGGAGTGCTCAAGTTTGGGTATGCCAGTTGTTACTTGGGGAAGGTGAGCGGTAACATTCATATTTCACGGGGGCTTTGTAGATCGTTGCACCAGAGCTTCTTAACACATTCCCTCACGTTCATTTGGATTCTAATGACATTACAAGGTGTTAGTGAGTAGGTCCTAAGAAATATATGCACTGTCTGTAATTTGTGCTCCAACGATGTAAGCATGAACAAGTTCCGCCTTTGAGCATTTAATTAATCAACAACTAACAGTGGAAATCAAAACATGTATTTATACATTAAGAGTGCTCAGTAAGATCATTACTCTATGAGAATTTTTTTTTTCATTAACTCATTTTCGTAGTTGCACTTCTAACTAAAGAAGCACTTTAAATTCGTACACAATAAGAATTTCGCTGCCACATCCCCTTTGTCAGTGTTTTTGTTTAAAACTTGCTCTTTGCTTAACCCATCTTGCCTTAAGTGAGATGAATTTGAATGCCCAATGTGAATAATGATTTAAAAGTGCAGCCCCAGGTCTGTGAGAGAATTAAAACGTTTAAAAGGGGGTTTGCATTTCCAATGACTGCCACTTCAAGTACTTGGATGGCAGTGCTTAATAATCACTGAAAGGCAGAGTGCTGTTGGGGGCAGAGTGCTGTTGGGGGCAGAGTGCTGTTGGGGGCAGAGTGCTGTTGGGGGCAGAGTGCTGTTGGGGGCAGAGTACTGTTGGGGGCAGAGTACTGTTGGGGGCAGAGTGCTGTTGGGGGCAGAGTGTTGTTGAGGCCAGAGTGCTGTTGAGTGCTGTGTGCTGTTGAGTGCTGTTGAGTGCTGTGTGCTGTTGAGTGCTGTGTGCTGTTGAGTGCAGAGTGCTGTTGAGTGCTGTGTGCTGTTGAGTGCAGAGTGCTGTTGAGTGCAGAGTGCTGTTGAGTGCAGAGTGCTGTTGAGTGCAGAGTGCTGTTGAGTGCAGAGTGCTGTTGAGTGCAGAGTGCTGTTGAGTGCAGAGTGCTGTTGAGTGCAGAGTGCTGTTGAGTGCAGAGTGCTGTTGAGTGCAGAGTGCTGTTGAGTGCAGAGTGCTGTTGAGTGCAGAGTGCTGTTGAGTGCAGAGTGCTGTTGAGTGCAGAGTGCTGTTGAGTGCAGAGTGCTGTTGAGTGCAGAGTGCTGTTGAGTGCAGAGTGCTGTTGAGTGCAGAGTGCTGTTGAGTGCAGAGTGCTGTTGAGTGCAGAGTGCTGTTGAGTGCAGAGTGCTGTTGAGTGCAGAGTGCTGTTGAGTGCAGAGTGCTGTTGAGTGCAGAGTGCTGTTGAGTGCAGAGTGCTGTTGAGTGCAGAGTGCTGTTGAGTGCAGAGTGCTGTTGAGTGCAGAGTGCTGTTGAGTGCAGAGTGCTGTTGAGTGCAGAGTGCAGAGTGCTGTTGAGTGCAGAGTGCAGAGTGCTGTTGAGTGCAGAGTGCAGAGTGCTGTTGAGTGCAGAGTGCAGAGTGCTGTTGAGTGCAGAGTGCAGAGTGCTGTTGAGTGCAGAGTGCTGTTGAGTGCAGAGTGCAGAGTGCTGTTGAGTGCAGAGTGCTGTTGAGTGCAGAGTGCTGTTGAGTGCAGAGTGCTGTTGCGGACAGAGTGCTGTTGAGGGCAGAGTGCTGTTGAGTGCAGTGCTGTGTGTTGTTGAGTGCTGTGTGCTGTTGAGGGCAGAGTGATGTGTGCTGTTGAGGGCAGAGTGCTGTGTGCTGTTGAGGGCAGAGTGCTGTGTGCTGTTGAGGGCAGAGTGCTGTGTGCTGTTGAGGGCAGAGTGCTGTGTGCTGTTGAGGGCAGAGTGCTGTTGAGGGCAGAGTGCTGTTGAGGGCAGAGTGCTGTTGAGGGCAGAGTGCTGTTGAGGGCAGAGTGCTGTTGAGGGCAGAGTGCTGTTGAGGGCAGAGTGCTGTTGAGTGCTGTGTGCTGCTGAGTGTGTGACTATGTGACAGTGTGTGACTATGCAGGGTGACATTGGGAGTGTGCGGGTGAGCAGTGTGTGAATGTTACGGGGCAGTGTGCGAGTGTGCAGAAAACACCACACACACATACACCACACACACATAATGCACACACAAACCACACACCTCAGTCTCTCAACACCACACACTTGTCAGCACTCAACACAACACACTCACCACCACACTCACTCCCCAGGCTCACCCCCACAGACTCACCAGCACACACTCACCAGCACACAGAAAACAACACACACAACAACACACCCCCAGCCGTCAATGAATGCTTTCACCATGCACAAACACCAACAGCCATCATCCATCTGTGCACGCTTTTACCAAGCACACACCCACCAGCCGTCAGTGCACCCTTCCACCAGGCACACACACCTCCAGCCAGCAGTGCACTTTTCCACCAAGCAATCGCAGTATGGTACACTTTACTTTTAAACATATTCATATAAAGCACAGCATGCCACCATTGGTAAAATTACAATTCAACTAACATACTTCCACTACACACCACATGCACACACTCCATAACACATGGCAAAAAGACATTGGCATTTACAATGCCATTAGCTCAAACTCAAATAAATCCGAGCCCGATTGCATTTCTAATGCTTGTTTTTTTTTACTTTGAATCTGAGCGCGGCATTGCTTCACGGACACCGCTTCACGGACACCGCGCTCAGTTTATTTATATATCTCTTAACTAACACTGTGTGCAGCGCCTGCTTCAAGGACACAGCACTCAGTGTTAAAGTTAAAAAAATATATAAACGGAGCACGGCGTCTGTGAACCGGCGCCAAGCTCAGATTCAAACTTAATACTTGCTCTTTTTCCCCTCGCATTATAGGAGTTACTCTGGCATACAGACTCGCTGTAGGCTCGCCAGGAGAACAATTGAAGGACGCGAGTTGTCAGCAAAAGGTTTCACACACTCAAAGACTGAACTCCAGGCCAATTGTTCTTATATCAAAGATATAGATGTTTTATTTTTAGAACCAACAGGTATCAAAATATACTGTTCTCAATATGAGAGGTCTCAGATGAGTACTTTGCAGAAAGGCAATAAACTTTGTGAACACAATAGATACAGGGGTTGCAGTAGACAACACAATTCTAGACACACTTTAGCATTGAGCTCAATGGGTTTTCATCATATAAGTACAGTTGATTACTTTGTAGATTACTTTGGTAGTTCCAGGACTGGATCCTAGATTCAGTCGTGGGGTCTAAGCTGAAAACAATTTAGTATAAACGTTTTAGTTATTGTAGTGATTTTTCAGGAATATAAAGCGGTTTTAAAAGTTCACACTTTTAAACTTTTCAATGAAAATCTGGCAATGTTATCCAATGGGAGAAAATTCAGGTTGCAGGTAAAGTACGATCTCGTTACTTTTGTAATCCAGTACTGGGCTCCTAGGTCCAGCGCTGGGGTCTCAACATAAAATAGGTAAGTAATTACGTTTCAATATTTCGTATGATTTTTAGAGAATATTTCAAGTTTTCAAAAGTAGACACTTAAAAGAAATTTCATAGAAAAGCAGACAATGGATTCCTATGGAGAAAATACAGGTTACTATTAAACCCGATAAGGATTACTTTTGCGGTTCAGTACTGGGCTACAAGGTACAGTACTGGGCTACAAGGTACAGTACTGGCTTCTCTCCTGATCCCAGGTGAGTACTTCGGAATTCAGGTGATTTTATATGAATATTTTAAGTTTCCAAAACCTCACACTTAAAAGATTTTTCGAGTCAAGCCAGTCAATGTTATCCAATGGCAGGTAAGTGAGTTGCCGGTTTCCAGGTGAGTACTCGACTGGTGAAGTGAAGGTTCTGGGCATAGACTCAGGGGTCCCCCAGGGTCAGGTAGGTACAGTTGGTTCACCCTCAGTGGAACAGGGGCAGCTGGGTGCAGAGGTAGTTAGGCCCAATGTTATCCAATAAGGGGCAGGGGGCCTTTGGTTGGTGGCTGCTGGCTAGCAGGCCACACAGCTGTGGGAGCTGGGGTTGCTATGGGCAAATGGGGAAGTAGGATAGGGCAAAGATGGCACGCCCAGCGGCACTCGGTCGGCTGGGTGCAGGGTGCTTTTGAGCAGTCGGGCGCTCAATGTTATTCAATGGGAAAGGTAAAAAATGAACAAAGGCTGCAGGTTCTGGGACGGAGACTCTTCAGGGGCGACCACCACTTCGAGAGATCTTGGAGCACAGGTAGGTACCCCAAAGGAAGGCGAGGGGGTTGCAGGGCGCCAGGTGCAGGGGTGTCTTTGGGTGTCGGAAAAGCTTACCCTCAGCTGGTCGCGGTTGGGGGGGCCCTGGTTCTGAGTCTGCAGGCGTCGTCTGGTTCGTAGAGGAGGGTCTTTGGGCACAGGACTTCGGGTCCCAGTCGCCGGGGGGACGTCCTCGTGGTCTTGGATCACTCGGGCACGGGCCGGGCTCGGCGGGTGCAGAGTGGGCTGGTTCGGAGCTTCCTGGCTGGCACCAGGGGTGTTGCAGCAGAGACTGTGCTGATGGGAGTCCCAATCTTCGAGAGGGTCAAGGCAGGTAGGCTCTCTGGGTGTCCCAAGGTTGCTGTCCGCAGGAGTCGCCGGGATTAGGCAGGAGCAGGTTCCAGGATCGACAGGCCGGTAGGGCTGGGGCCAAGTCAGTTGGGGTTGTCCTGTTAGCAGCTGCACGGCGGGTCTCTTATCAGGATCTGCGGTCTGGAAGGTTCAGGGAGCACCTAAATACTGAATTCAGGGGCGTTACAGGTAGGGCAAGGGCAGGGACCAATAGGTCCCTGTCCTGGGGTGGGGTGGGTACACCCCCTAGCCAGCTCCTCTCCTGTGGGAGGGGGGGCTGGATGGGCAGGGCTCCCCATCTTCAAGATGGCCGGAGCCCGGGGTCGTGCTTCACCTAACCTCCCCCACCTGAGGGGTGGGGTTGGCACAGGCTGGCACACCCCCTTCCTGACGTAGTTTTTCCCAACCAGTCTTTCCGCCAGAGTGGGGGTCAGAATGGTGGGGGCCAGTTGCTGGGTACAGCCAATGGTCTGGAGAAGCTCACAGAGGCGGCAGGCCTTTGAAGCTTCCCCCTGCCCAGCCTGGGGGAGGACACCTAGCACCTCGCCCAGGACGTGCATTGTTGCAGGCCCAGGAGAGCGGGGGGGCTCTCCACCCAGGGGTCCAGCAACATGTCTGCTGTGGGGCAGCCTAGGCAGCCTCTCAGTCCAGACGTGGATTGTGGTTAGGTATCAGGGGGCATCTCTAAGATGCCCTCTGTGGTGCATTTTTCATTAAATCCCACACTGGCATCAGTGTGGATTTAATGTGCTGAGAAGTTTGATACCAAACTTGTCAGTCTTCAGTGTAGCCATTGTGGTGTTGTGGAGTTCGTAATGTCGACCTCCCAGCACCATATAGTCTTTATGGCATTGCTGCACTTACAGTGCCCAGGAATGGTCCTGGGTACTGTAGGGGTACAGGGCTCATGCACCTGTGCCCACACCACTGGCATAGGGCACCCAGCTAGAGGGGTGACTGATGTATGCTGGGGCAGTGGGTTTGTGGGCATGGCACACAGGGATAGGTGCCATGTTGACTCTTTGTTTAGTTCTGTACTTGGGCACTCAGCCTGCAAAGGCAGTGTGTGGGTGCCAGGGTACAGGGCCCCTAAGGGTGGCATAATAAGGGCTGCAGCCCTTAAGGGTCTTCTCTGGTCACCATGCCCTGAGTACCTAGGGTACCATTTACTAGGGGCTGACAGATGGCCAATTGGGTTTTAGTTTCAACACAGTTTTAGGGAAGGAACACAGGCCCTGGGTACCTAGTTGGCAGGAGAACAGGGCACAGTCAAAAAACATCAGCAGTCAGAAAAAAGTGGGGGCATACCAATGCAAGAAAGATGGCACTTTCTCACACATACATATACACAAATATATAGATAATATATATATGTATACATCTATCTTAAACCTATAAGCACATAGGCATATGTATACATTTATACATGCATATGTATGCATTTATTTATAACTACATTTATATAAAAGTGCTAAGATATATATATATATATAAATATATATATATAAATATATATATATATATATATATATATATATATATATATATATATATATATATATATATATATATATATATATATATATATTTACATATATACAGATAAATATATACATACACAAATATGCTTAAATAAATAAAAATGCATGAATACATATATATATTTATACATCACCGCTCCAATATCCGTACCACAGGACTTCCGTCCTCCCGGAAAAAAGGTACTCGCGGGGGAGTTTTCGTTTGGTTATTTTATTCACCAACAGATAGACACTCCATCAACAGTTGATGGAGTGTATATCTGTTGGTGAATAAAATAACCAAACGAAAACTCCCCCGTGAGTGCCTTTTTTCCGGGAGGACGGAAGTCCTGTGGTACGGATATGGGAGCGGTTATTTAATGTGTGGGTGCACCCCCACATTGGAAAGCACCTGCCTGTGAGTGCATTGCCCTGGTGTTTTGGAGCGATGATATATTTATACATATGCATATTATATACATATGGAATATGCTACTTACCAGTATGCATCTGTTCTTGGCATAGAGGGCTGCAGAGTGGTACATTTATGAATAGATCGCCATCTGGTGTTGGGCTCGGATGATTGCACTTGTTTTTCTCTTAGAGAAGTCTTTTGTAGTCACGAGGCTGGTGACTCCTCCCTTGGGTGATAGTGCGCATGGGCATCGGCTCCATCCTTAGATTGTTTTGCCATAGTAGGGTTAGATGGAGTAGTATGATAGAATACAGAAAGAGATGCCATGTAAGTGTATCTAAATAAGATAATGTTGGAACAGACACAGGTTTCCGGGGAGGCAGGGAGGGCATGTACCACTCTGCAGCCCTCTATGCCAAGAACAGATGCATACTGGTAAGTAGCATATTCCGTTCGAGGCATATGGGCTGCAGATGGTACATTTATGAATAGATTACACAGCAGTTAACTCCCTAGCGGTGGTCACCAGTGTCTGTTGCAACAGTTTGAAATAAAGCTTTTAATACAGCCTGGCCCACTTTTGGTTGTTGTGTTGCCTGCACGTCAACACAGTAGTGTTTTGTGAAGGTATGCGGTGTAGACCAAGTTGCTGCTTTGCATATGTCATCTAGGGGAATGTTCCCTAAGAATGTCATAGATGCCCCTAGTTTGCGTGTAGAATGAGCTCTAGGGGGAACAGTTAATGTTCTCTTTGCTTTTATGTAACATATTTGTATACATTTTACAATCCACCTGGCAATGCCTGCTTTAGAGATAGGGTTGCCTTTATGTGTTGGGGAAAACGCTACAAATAGTTGTTTGGTTTTTCTGAAAGTTTGAGTTCTTTCTATGTAATATAATATTGCCCTTTTGACATCTAGTAGGGCCCTCTCTGCCACCGTCTGTGGCTTTGGAAAGAAAACTGGTAGTTCCACTGGTTGATTGATGTGGAATGCTGAAATTACTTTAGGTAAGAACTTTGGGTTTGTTCTAAGAACCACTTTATTCTGGTGTAGTTGTAGAAATGGTTCTTGTATTGTTAATGCCTGTAACTCACTCACTCTCCTAAGGGAGGTAATGGCTATAAGGAAGGCCACTTTCCATGTAAGAAATTGTATTTCACACCTATGCATAGGTTCAAAAGGTGGTCCCCATTAGTCTGGTGAGTACTATGTTAAGGTTCCAGACTGGGGAAGGTGGTAGTCTTGGTGGAATAACTCTTTTGAGTCCTTCCATGAAAGCCTTAATTGTGGGTACCCTAAACAGTGATAGATGTTGCCTGTTTTGCAGGTATGCTGCTATAGCTGCAAGATGTACTCTAATGGAGGTGTAAGCAAGGTTACATTGCTGCAAGTGTAGTGAGTAGCAAATAATATTTTGTGTAGATGCGTCCAGAGGGTTGATGTTGTTACTGTTACAGTATACAGCAAACCTTTTCCACTTTGCTGCATAGCAGGCTCTGGTGGTGGGATGTCTTGCTTGCTTAATAATTTCCATACAGTTTGGAGGTAAATTTAAGTATCCAAATTCTAAGACCTCAGGAGCCAGATCGCTAGGTTCAGTTGTTTGGGATTTGGGTGCATTATTTCTCCATGGTTCTGTGTAAGGTGCATGGGTGTGATTCTTAATTTTTGGTGTGGCGCCTGTGAGAGTTGTAGGAGCGTGGTGAACCACGGCTGCCGTGCCCACGTGGGTGCTACTAGTATCATGTTCATTGAATGCTGTTGCAGTTTGCGAACCACTAATGGAATTAGTGGGAGAGGGGGAAAAGCGTATGCAAATTTGTTGGACCAATTTATCCATAATGCATTGCCCTGCGACAGGTGGTGTGGGTACCTGGATGCGAAGCTTTGGCATTTTGTGTTCTGATGAGTGGCAAAGAGATCTATCTCCGGTTGTCCCCATCTTTGGAAGAATGGCTGCAGTATTTGGTTGTGCAGTTCCCATTCATGTATTTGTTCTGACTCTCTGCTTAAGATGTCTGCTATCTGATTCTGAACTCCTGGTAGGTGTTCGGCTAACCGATAGATATCTTGTGGAATGGCCCACCTCCAAATTTCCTGCGCTAGTCTGGATAGTTGGAGAGAGTATCCCCCCCCTGTTTTTGAATATAATACATTGCTGTCATGTTGTCGGTTCTGATCAGGACTGCTTTGTTGAGAATATGCATTTGAAAAGCTTTTAATGCTAGGAACACTGCTAGTAGTTCTAGATGATTTATGTGCAGTCGTTTTTGCTGTACACTCCATCTCCCTTGTACTGTGTATCTGTCCATATGAGCTCCCCATCCGGTGAGCGATGCATCCGCTGTTAGCACCACTTGTGGAATTGGTTCTAGGAACGACCGCCCTTTGGAAATGTTTGTTGTATTCCACCACTTCAGAGAGCGATGCGTGCGGTCATCTACCAACACCAGATCTATAATCTGACCTTGAGCCTGATTCCACTGTGTTGCTAAACATTCTTGAAGCGGACGCATTTGTAGTCTGGCATATGGGATCAGCAGTATGCAAGAGGACATCATCCCTAATAACTGCATGAACACTCAAGCTGTTAATGAGTGTTGAGGATGAAATCTTTGAATCAATGTGGTGAGCATTGTCTGAATCCAGACTGGATTCGGGTGTACTCTGGCCTTTTCTGTATTTATAGTAGCCCCTAGATATTGTTGAACTTTGTTTGGTTGCAGGTGGCATTTTGTATAGTTCACCGTAAACCCTAGCTGGTGCAGCAGTTGAATTGTCTTTTGTGTGTTTTGAAGACATTCCTTTTGTGACGTGGCCTTTATTAGCCAGTCGTCCAAGTAAGGGAAGACCTGTATTTGCTGTCTTCTTAGGTGTGCTGCAACTCTGCTAGGCATTTTGTGAACACCCTTGGTGCTATTGTGACTCCAAACGGAAGGACTTTGAACTGATAATGTGGTCCTTCTACTACAAACCTGAGGTATTTTCTGTGGGCTTTGTGAATTGGGATATGAAAGTAGGCGTCTTTTAGATCCAGTGTAGAAAGAAAGTCCCCTTTCTTCAATAAAGGAAGTACCTGTTGGAGCGTGACCATGTGGAATTGTTCCGAATTTATATATGCATTGAGAGGTCTGAGATCTAGTATTGGCCTTAAAGACCCGTCTTTTTTGGGGATTAGAAAGTATAGAGAGAATATTCCCTGTTGATGTTGTGGAACCTTCTCTTTGGCATGCTTTTGTAGCAGTGATAGTACTTCCTGTTTTAATAATGTCAGATGATCTTGACTCATTGGACGGTGTTTGGGGGGATGTTTGGTGGGGTAGCCGTGAGTTCTAGGCAATAACCATGTTGGATAATTTGTCTCACTCACCAGTATGATGTGATGTTTTCCCACACAGGTAGGAACTGTGATAGGCGTCCCCCGACCGTTGTTACATGGTCTGGGGGGAGCTGCATGAAGTCACTGTTTTGGGGTAGGAGAGTTGCGGTTTTTGTTGTTTCCGCGACCCCTACCCTTGTTGTTGTTACCTCTGTAACTGCCTCTAGAATTCCCTCTGGGTGATGTTGGTGTAAAAGAGGTTGAATGCTGGCTTGTGCCTGTATTCTTTGATCCGCCTCTATAGGTGGACCTACGAAAGGAACCCCTCTGAGCTGGCTGTTGCAATGCTCCCATTGACTTAGCCGTTTCTGTGTCCTTTTTCATTTTTCTAACGCCTCATCTGTACCTGAGCCGAAGAGTGTTTTCCCATCAAAAGGCTGGTTCAATAAATAAGTTTGTACCTCCTGTTTGAACCCTGAGACCCTGAGCCATGCCTGTCTTCTTCACATGATACTGGTGTTTATGGATCTTGCCGCAGTATCTGCTGCGTCTAAGGCGCACTTAATGGAAGTGTTAGTTATTATCTTCCCTTCTTGTATCAGCTGATCTGCCCTCTTTTGATGTTCCTTAGGGAGATGTGTAATGAGTTTTTCTAACTCATCATAATGAGCTCTATCATAACGTGCAAGTAGCGCTTGAGTATTTACTATGCGCCAGCTGTTTGCTGCTTGGGATGCTACTCTTTTGCCAGAGGCATCTATTAACTTGGACTACTTGTCAGGAGGAGGAGCTTCTCCTGCTGTTAGTGAGTTTGCCCTCTTACGGGCATTTGAGACTACTAACAAGTCCAGAGGTATTTGCCCCTTAATAAATACTGGGTCTGCCTTATATTTTTTGTCAATTCTTGGGTTTAACACCCAAGCCCTCACAGGGTCTCTGAATATGTCTGATGTGTGAGTGAGGAGACCCTTAAGCATAGGTAGGGTCCCTGAAGATTTCTGTGCAGCAGGTAGTGTTTCTAAAAGGAAATCTATCTGAGGTTCCGTATGTAAATCTACCTTGTGGTATTTTGCTGCCCTATTATTGACTAATAATTTTGCGGCGTGAGCGTGTTGTGTGCATCTATGCTTTGGCATTTTAAAACTGTCTAAATTGTAACGCTGTTTTTAAAAAACTGTTGCTGTGCACTCGTCTTTTGTCAATCACGTAGATTTTAATTACTGTTGGCATTTGCACTTTAGAAGCACGTTGATCTTAATAACGGTTAGCTTTGCACTTATCTAGTAGGCGCGCTGACTCCCCGGTCCACCGCAGCTTTATTGCTGATTGATGTGGAGGGAGAAATAGCGCTGGCACTTCCTGGTCGTTCCACGACGGGCGGCCATTTTGTCAGGGTGTCGGTCTAGTCTCCCAGCCCTCACTGACTATTAAAGAGCTTAACCTCCACGCGCCCCTCATATTGACTAATAATTTTGCGGCGTGAGCGTGTTGTGTGCATCTATGCTTTGGCATTTTAAAACTGTCTAAATTGTAACGCTGTTTTAAAAAAACTGTTGCTGTGCACTCGTCTTTTGTCAATCGCGTAGATTTTAATTACTGTTGGCATTTGCACTTTAGAAGCACGTTGATCTTAATAACGGTTAGCTTTGCACTTATCTAGTAGGCGCGCTGACTCCCCGGTCCACCGCAGCTTTATTGCTGATTGATGTGGAGGGAGAAATAGCGCTGGCACTTCCTGGTCGTTCCATGACGGGCGGCCATTTTGTCAGGGTGTCGGTCTAGTCCCCCAACCCTCCCAATCTACTAAACCCCTGGCCTGTAGCGCAGCGGTGACGCGCAGCGGAAGCGCCAAAGAGGCGCCAAAGAGAAGCCAGTCTGCGCCAGTCCGCGTCCAGACGCCTCCAGCTTCCCACTCTACACCTGGCCCGTCATCATGGTAGGACATCACCTCTCCTATAGTTCTCCAACTCTGCATTCGCTACGCCCCCCCGCCAACTCGCTGTGCTCTCACTCTATCCTCCCGTCCAAGATTGGGTCTCATTGTACTTCATGTGACTGGAGCCTATCTTTCCCACTCACATATAAAACTCAACCCACACACAAATGGAGAATGTTTCTCCTGAACTGTCGGTCGTTACCTAAGCACCACACAGAGCTCTCCATGTTGATAGAGGAGCTCAATCCCGACGCCCTATTCTTGACAGAAACGTGGCTTCAACTGGAAAGCGATCCAGCTATAGTGTGGGCTACTCCCCAAGGCTACATCATGAAACGCCTGGACCGCCAGACTGGTAGAGGCGGCGGACTCGCCATCATTTATAGAGACATCTATAAATGCCGCATCACCTCTTCCTCCGCACCGACGTGTGAGAGCTTTCTTTTCACCTTAGAATTCACGCCCACCATCTCATTCTCTGGTATGTTGGCCTATCGCCCTCCTGGCGCACTAAGCAACTTCATTTCTGACCTAACAGATACTGCTGCTAGCGCCCTGTTTTCCTCAGCAAATTTTACATTGCTGGGTGATCTCAATCTTCATCTGGACGACCCATGTGACATCTCGGCCAACAACCTCAGGACCAATCTTCTGGCCCTGGATCTTTGCCAAAAGGGTTTCCTTGCGACACACAACAGGGGACACCTTCTGGATCATATCTATAGCAATCTAGATAATCTAAAAGCTGAGACCCCCATTCCACTCTCGTGGGCAGACCATTTCCTAATACCTTTCACTTGGTCTATAAGTCCCCCCCCCCATTTCTCACACTCCCAAAAAGCATCTGGGAAGGAAATGGCCCTCTCTTCCATTTCCCGAGTGGGAACTTGCCCTCATTAATAACCCTCCCCAGCGATCCACCAACCCCACTGTAGCCACGACCAATTTCAACAACTGGATTTCCAGTACCCTTGACCAAGTCCTTCCCCTCACCCCCCTAAAATCGACAATAAGGTTGCTCCTTGGTACACACCCTCCCTTAGAACCATGAAGCAAACCTGTCGCAAACTCGAGCGAGCCTGGAGGCAGGACCGTTCTCAACAGAAGAGGGTCGAATACAGAGCCGCCATAAGACTCTATAAAAAGGAAATCAATACCACACAATCTCGCTTCTATGATGAAAAAATCAATATGGCTGCCAACGCGCCTAAGGAAATTTTTAAAATAGCTAAGTCCTTAATTTCCCTTCCCCCGGAGCGTCCTTCTTCTGATGGCACGCAAACCCGGTGCACTAATCTTGCAACTTTTTTCTCCCAGAAAATCCAGACTATCTATTCTTCATTCACCTCTGGAGATGGCAACATTGACCCTGTCTCTCCCCAGGTCCCCGACTCCCCCGCCCCCTGTATACTTGAAAAATTTCCACTTCTTGACCCTACCTCATTAGATAGGCTGATCCCTAAGATCACCTCGGGATCTCCTAATGACCATGCACCCCGCCCCAGACTCTTATTAAGGTCATGGACGTTATCCGTCCGGTCATCTTGGACGTCCTCAATGCTTCCATCACCTCTAATACCGTTCCGCCCTCTTGGAAAGTGTGCGATGGTCAAAGCTTTGTTGAAAAAGCCTACTTCGGACCAGAACAACCTAGCCAACTTCCGACCCATCTCGTTACTTCCATGGATGAGCAAGCTACTTGAGAGGCACGTTAGTTAATAACATCTTAGTGGACTATTTCGAGTCTAATGGCCTGCTCCGTGCCTCTCAGACAGGGTTCCGCCCTCTGCACGGAAACGAAACTGCTCTCCTGGCGGTAACGGAGGAAGCTAGAGCTGTGTTGGACCAGGGAGGCAAGGCTGCCATCATCCTACTCGATCTCAGCGCCGCGTTCGACACGGTCAACCACTCCACTCTATTACATCGGCAGAGTGGTTTGGGCGTGTCGGGCGCAGCCCTGGAATGGCTTACCTCCTTCCTGGATAATAGATTCTTCCAGGTGTTTGAGGGTGAGTCGGTGTCCCCTAAGCATCCTCTTAGCTGTGGAGTGCCCCAGGGCTCTTCCCTGAGCCCTACCCTTTTTAACGCCTACATGGAGCCTCTAGAGAGGATAGTCCTTCCCTTTGGTGTGCGTATTGTCACCTACGCAGATGATACCCAACTGGTGGTCTCTCTTGACCACTCCGCGGGATCATCCTCCACCTTAGGTCCCTGTCTGGAGGCTGTTGCCAGATGGATGCATTCCTCATATCTCAAACTTAATGGAGAGAAAACAGATATTATGCTGTTGGGCAATTCCCCTCCACCCGCCCTAGCATCCATCTGGCCTCCATCCCTCGGTCCGCCTCCCTCCCCCAAACCCCAGATCAAGAGCCTGGGAGTCTGGCTGGACAAGGCGCTTGATTTCTCAGCCCAAGCTACAAAAACTGCCTCCACGTGCATTGGGATGTTGAAAATGCTTCGTAGGGTGCTTCCCCTTCTTCCATTCCAGGCTAGGAGGACCATGGTTCAAGCCCTGATCCTCTCCCGCCTGGACTATGGGAATGCCCTTTACATGGGAGCCTCAGCAGCAGTGACACATAGGCTTCAGGTCACACAAAACTGTGCTGCCCGCCTACTGTACAACATTCCTCGTCGGCAGTCAGCCAAGAAAGCTCTTAAAGAGCTTCATTGGCTTCCAGTTGCGGCAAGAGTGCAGTTCAAGGCCATGTGCATAAATCTTTTCACATACACATTGCCACTGTGATGATATATTTTTAACTTATCTGTTGTATGTTGCATATGAGTGTTTTTGATTTTAAAGTGTATTATTGACTTATACTTATGTTGTTTTTTAAGTGTTTTTAAAGTGATCACCATGATACCTATTAAATGATATGGGTTTTTATAATCATTGTGTCTTATTGTTTCCCTGCCACTTCTCCCTCCCATTGTGTTGATAATATGCCAATAAGTTTTTTACACTGTTTAGTTCCCTGTACTCTGAATTGATTTTCTACACAGGGGGTCCTTGTTATTTACATTACATAAATCTTTTCACCACACTGGCCCAGCAATTCTCCACCCTATAGCTACACCTTACCTACCGTCCAGAGCCTTACGCTCTAGCTCCTTGCAACTGCTATCCACCACTAAAATTAACAAAGCCCGCTGGGGTGGCCGATCCTTCTCTTATACTGCGGCCAGGCTTTGGAACTCCCTACCCCTGGCCCTTCGAGAAATTAACAACCTCCTGTCCTTCAGAAAGGCCTTAAAAACGTACCTGTTCGCAAAGATGCGCTAATCCTCCATGAGCTCGCCACCTGTTTTCAGTCAAAAGCGCTGCAAGGCCTCCGGGTAGCTATGCGCTATATAAGTGCAATTTCCATTCCATTCCATTAATCAATTGTGCAAAACCCGAATTATCATCAGGGGGAGAGGGTTTTGAGGGATACAGGTCAGGGCCATTATCATTATCTGACACTGCGTCATAATCCTCCCATGGGTCTGTGTCTTCTGGGATAGTATTGTTATCATCCCATGGAAGGTCCAATCCCCTGTGTCACTTTCTACATCTGTTTGAGGTGTAGATAGGCGTGGTGCAGAAGGTGGAGGAATAGCTGGCAGAGTATGAGGAAGAGGAGAAGAGGGTGTGTCCATAGGTTGTGGAGAAAGGGGAGGAGTTGTTTTTGTCCCCATTATTCTCTTCTTAGGAGGAGGAGGAGCTTTGTCCTCCAACGGTTGAGTCTTCCTCTTTTTAGGTAGTTTTGTCACCACCTTGCCAGTTTGTGGATCAATAAACAGTCTTGTTTTGAATGTTTGTTGCTCCTGTTTCGGTACCGAAGTCTTTGGGTCCGAAAGGTGCTTTTGCTTCTGGGTCTCGGTGTTATGTGTTTTCAGCACCGAGAGTTTGCTCGAGTCCGATTTTTTCGGTGTCGAGGGAGTATTCGACGTCGAAGCATGTTTCGGTTTCGACATGAAATGTTTCGACTGCAAGCTCTCTTTGGTATAGAGTTTCGGTGTCGATGTCGACCGTTTCTCGGAACCGACATAGTGGGAGGCAGAGTGTTTCGGTTTCGTTGCCGAGCCGGAAGGTGGAGCGTCGGAAACTTTTTTCGTTTGTCTGACCGTGCTCGAAGGCGGGGTCGACACTAATCGGGGTCGTTTTTTTGGCAAAGGGACGTCGTCACTCACGGTTTGATGAACGTCGACTTCTTCGACTTCAGACTCGTCTGCTTCCGACCGCGACCCGTCCTCATCTTCTTCCTCCTCAGGGTGTTGGACCTCGAACAGTTCCTGGGATTGCATCTGACTCCATCCTCGACATCTCGTGTCTTCGGGCTCGACGGTTTCTAATCGTCGACTTGGAGGAGAAAGCCGCACAGGCTTCACAGTCCCTGGATTCGTGGTCAGGTGATAAACAGAGGTTGCACACCTCGTGTAGGTCCTTGTGTGGGAATTTAGCACCACACGTTGGACATTTTTTTAATGGAGTCCTTTCCATGGACTCCGGGCTGGACTACGTCGAGATAGGCCTCCCGGTCTCGTCGACGTAGAGTTGGAATTTTTTGTTGTTGACGTTGAACCGCGTCGAAATGGGAATGAACTTGCGCTCGATAAACAATACCGTCGAATTGGAAAGGGAATATGCGTCGAAACATAACTTTTTTCTCGAAGTCGATCCGGAGCGCTTCGATCCTCATCCGAACCCGATGGCGGAAAAAAACAATCTAAGGATGGAGCCGATGCCCATGCGCACTATCACCCAAGGGAGGAGTCACCAGCCTCGTGACTACAAAAGACTTCTCCAAGAGAAAAAAAAGTGCAATCATCCGAGCCCAACACCAGATGGCGATCTATTCATAAATGTACCATCTGCAGCCCATATGCCTCGAACATATATTTATACATATGCATATTATATACAGGAAAGTTAGCAAAAACTAATAAAAGCACAACTATAAACCCACCAAATGGCAATACTGCTTTAACTGTCCTATTGCATTTTCAATGCTTGTTTTTTCTTCTTAGGACTTACTGAGTTGCACTACTCCAGTAATAAGCTGTGCAGTGTTTATTTTGAGGAAACTTATCACAAAAAGTTATCCGGCACTGGAGCCAGCTGCACTCTTTCTGTGCAACGTATCAGCCAGCTTAGTCATTCCTTAGTATCAACAATGATGGGCACTGAAGACTGACCGAAGCAAACTTCAGTGCCAAAAAAAGCACGGAAGAATAAAAACAGGGATAGGTGGAAGGCACTGCAGCAATCTTGTCTGTATTCTGCACCTGAGTGAACACAGATGGGGGTTGGGGTCAAGGTTCTTCCAAGCAGCTTTTGGGGAACAGTCCCTCTTCTACTTAAACCCAGACTTCAAAGGGCTTGTTTGTGAAGAAGATTAAGTGTTTTGCTATGCTGACCAGAAAAGAATTTCTACCACCCTACTGTCAAGCAGTGTCTGCAAGGTGCACTGGCTATCTCACCATGACTATTTTGGTTCTAAAAAACAATTCTTATGCAAGACAACAACCCAAGTGTGCCATATAAACATGTCGAAAAATTATGAAAAAAGGCATACATTGATTTAAGAAGTTTGATTAACTTGTACATAGTAGAAAGTAACTTCCTCAGCGAGATTCACAAAACATTTGCTTATTAGTTATATGCTTCCCCCAAATCTGATACGGGATCAAAAGCAACTGCCATTCACCTTTTGAAACCTTTCTGTGGAGGTATTTGCTTGGAAGACTCCCAATTGGCTACAGACTCCATGATATGAAGTCCAAAAACTTACAAGATCTTTCATTGTGGTCGATTCCTAGACAGCAGCATAAACACAAATACAGTGGACTGTCACTGCATCATAGGAGAGATATTAATGCCTATATCTTCTAGGATGCAGATAAAAGAGTAGCTGTGGTAAATTTATGTTGGACAGCTGACTACTGCCCTATACCTCCAATCCCTGGTTAACTCCCTTAAAATGACACTGACAAAGTGCAGGATGTATTGTATAGATGAGGGAAACTGTCTCCACCCCATTGTAACACACAGCATTGTGCAGACCATGGAGAAGGTAGGGGAGTCAGGCCATCAAACCCCAGCATCTTGGTTGGAGCTACAGCCTCTACAGGGTTTAAGAGAAAAATGAACATTTAGGTCTTTGTTAGACGGTGAATAATAGGATGCATTACTGTTCCCATGAGAAATGGCTACACAGTTCATCTAACCCAAAGCACTGCATAGGGTGTGTTGCCACGGGTCACAATGAGTTACAATGGGATTCGTTGTCAGCCTAAACTGCAAGTCAGGCTCAGGTACTTAGCACACAAAATGACAATGTTACATCATTAACACATTTTGGATCAGGGTGCAAACTTAATTCACAAAACTCTGTGATACCACGGATCCTTAGCATTACTTGGGAAAAGGGGTGCTTTTGAACTATTTAAACACAAGTTGACTGTGTAACCGGAGTTGGATTGCAGCCAAAGGTGGACAGCCCGGAGAAAAAGCAGCCGAGGGAACATGGCGGCGGCAGGCTAACGCCGGTCGCGCAGCTCCGTAACACAGCGGCACTGCAGGCGGCAGCGGCAGGCAGATAGCGGAAAAATAGGATGGTGGCCCCCAGCTGATGCAGTGAGAGACGGGGGCTATCGTAATTTCAGTTTTTTGGGCATTTTCCAGTGACCGGCATCTTTCTCTTTCTCTGGTAGCGGCAGAGGCAGCACAAACACATGTTATAGCGCTCCGGTGCGCTAGAACCCTGAGGCACATGGGGATAGTGGATGCGGCGATTGTAGGCAGCAGGCGGGATTGTTTTACATAGACGGCGGTGGCAGCAGTTACGGTGGCGGCTCTGTCGGCGAGAGAGTACCGGAGCAGTCTGTGGAACCGGGCTCGAGTTGCTCTCTTGCTGCTACATTTCAGAGGTCCGGTCTGCTGGGGGCAATTCTCGGCGGTTACGTCTCTCTACACTGCACACGCCGGTAAGGAGGCTCCAAGTGGGGGAGGCTGTATGGAGTTGGTGCCACCGGCAGTACAGCAGCACATCAATTAGTGAAACCGGTTAACCCAGTGGTTCCCAAACTTTTTTGACCTGTGGCTCCCTTGACCTAATCGGCAGTTGGCCGTGGCTCCCCACCATTTTTTTACCGGTGGGTGGGTGGTATGTACCTCCTGTTATCTTCCTTAAAGTAATTGGGACGCATTATTTCACTCATCCAACCATCCGTTCACTCATCCAGCCATCCGTTCTCTCATCCATCCACCCTTTCACTTCTCTCATCCTTTTGTCCATCGACCCACTTTCAATCCTTACATCCACCCTTTCACTCATCCATCCATTCACCATTTCACTTATCAACTCATCCATCCACCCATTCACTTGCCCATCATCTACCCTTTCATTCATCCATCCATCCTTTCACACACCCATCCACCAATTCACTGACCCATCAGCTGCCCTTTCACTTATCCATCCTTTCACACACCCATCCACACTTTTACCCATCCATCTATCTTTCTATTTTTCCACCCATACATCCATCTATTTACCTTTTCTCTCATCCATACTTCCACTCATTCACTCATCCATCCATCCATCCATCCTTCCTTTCTTTCATTATCTATCCATTCCCCCTTTCATTCATGCATTCATCCTTTCAGTAATCCATCCAGCCATTCAGACATTCCTTCACTTATTTACTCACCCACCTTTCCACATTATGAGCTGAGCCTTTGTCTGCAGAGTTGCAGGCAGAAGTGGCCTATCAAGAACGAACTACAGCAAGGGGAGCAGCGCTGCTCCCGGCGATGGCCAAAATTACAGACGGTCCGTGGAATTTACGGACGGTTGGTCACACCTAGTGTGCATGGCGCCCCCGACACCTCATTACGGCGCACTGGGGTGCCGCGGCGCAAAGTTTGGGAACCACAGGGTTAACCCCTTGAGGGGGGAGGGGGGTGTTATAAAACTAAGTGAGGAGTCTGGGGCGCCTGATCCAGTGGCAGTTCTCCCTGCATTTTGGGGGCAACTGAGCGAGACTGCGGAGGAGTCAATACATCGAAACAGGTACCAGTTAAGGTCCAAACAAGAGTTGAAGATAAAGGGGGTGTTGCACTCTGCGGCCACAGCAGAGAGGGGGGGGCAACCCCATTAACCCCATATATAAAGAAAAAAAAGTGGGGGGCCAAGAAGGTCGGAAGTATTATGGCGACTCAACAGTTGCAGGCACAAAAGAACACCCCATCACTTAAGAGTTACTTTAAGTTTACAGAGCACATGGCGGGCCCGAAGGGGGCGATAGCAACAGAGGCGGGGTTATAGACCAGGTTTCGGATCCATCCATTCGACTACCCTGACTACGGTTAACCGATACACACCTCTGGGGACTATCCAGGACGTGGAATATTCGGAGAACTCAGAAGCAAGAATGAGTGCGGTTGGCAGTCCCGCGCCAGTAGTCTCATTAAGCGATGCCCCTCTCCCTCCAATAGAGCCTCACGGTCTTCCGGTTATGGTAGAAGACGCGGACCCGTTCTTGTCCCTGGTCTTAGATGACCCTAGTAAAACTCAGTCACCACATACTGAATATGCTACTTACCAGTATGCATCTGTTCTTTGCATGTAGGGCTGCTAACATTCATATCTTAGCATTAGATCGCCGCCTAGTGTTGGGTCCGGATGATCGCACATTGTTGTCCTGGAAGAGTCTTCGAAGTATCCTGAGATAGGTGGCTCCTCCCCTGGACTACAGTGCGCATGGGCATCGGCTCCATCCCCAGATTGTTTTTCGCCATTGTGGCAGAAGATGGAGTGAAAAGTGTAAAGGATGTCCATGCTAATGACTGAATACAATAGTATATCTGCAGCTGCAACAGGCACCGGGGAGGAGGGTGGGCGATATGAATGTTAGCAGCGCCACATGCCAAGAACAGATGCATACTGGTAAGTAGCATATTCAGTTCGAGGCATGTGGGCTGCTAAATTCATATCTTAGCATAGAATACATAGCAGTCCCTCCATCAGCGGCGGTTGCCCGTGCCAGCTGCAGAAACCTGAAAGAGTGTCTTGAGAACAGCCTGTCCTACAGCAGCTTGCTGCTTGGAATGCACATCAACACAGTAGTGTTTTGTAAAGGTATGTGGTGTAACCCACGTGGCTGCTCTGCAAATGTCCTCTAAAGGAATGTTTCCTAGGAAAGCCATGGATGCCCCCAATTTGCGTGTGGAGTGCGCTCTTGGGGGTATCGTTAGAGTGCGCTTGGCCTTTTGATAACATATTTGGATGCACTTAACAATCCACCTGGCTATTCCTGCTTTGGAAATAGGGTTGCCTTTGTGTTGTGGTGCGAAGGCAACAAAAAGTTGTTTTGTATTTCTAAAGGATTGTGTCCTGTCTATGTAGTACATCAACGCCCTCCGTACATCTAAGGTATGGAGCATTCTTTCCGCTACCGTTTGTGGGTTTTGAAAGAATGCCGGCAAGTCAATAGTTTGGTTGAGATGAAACTGTGACACCACCTTCGGAAGGAATTTGGGGTTAGTGCGTAGCACTACCCTATTTGGATGAATCTGAATGAAAGGCTCTTGAATTGTGAGCGCTTGTAGCTCACTAACCCGCCTCAGTGACGTAATAGCTATTAGGAAAGCTACTTTCCACGTTAGGAACTGGAGTTCACACGAGTGCAGTGGCTCAAAAGGTGGTCCCATCAGTCTGGTGAGGACCACATTGAGGTTCCACACCGGAGCTGGTGGTGTTCTTGGGGGAATGACTCGTTTCAGACCTTCAAGGAAAGCTTTAATGGCAGGCACTCTGAAGACAGAGAGATGCTGCCTGTTCTGAAGATAAGCCGCTATGGCGGATAGATGTATCCGAATGGAAGTGTACGCTAGATTGCACTTGTAAAGATGCAACAGATAGCAAATGATGTCAGGGATAGATGCATCTAGCGGGTTGATGTTATTGGCTGTACAGTAAATGACAAAACGCTTCCATTTCGCAGCATAGCATGCTCTGGTAGTTGGCTTCCTTGCCTCCTTGATGATGTCCATGCATTCCGGAGGTAGGTTAAGGTATCCAAACTCTAGGACTTCAGGAGCCAGATCGCCAGGTTGAGCTGTTGCGGATCTGGATGCTGAATTTCTCCATGGTTCTGCGTCAAAAGTCTGGGCGTGAGGCGCAGTCTTTGATGCGGCACCACCGAGAGTTCGAGGAACGTGGTGTACCATGCTTGGCGCGCCCACGTTGGAGCAACTAGGATGAGAGTCATCGCGTGCTGCTTTAGCTTTCTTGCCACCAGCGGTATCAGAGGGGCTGGCGGAAAAGCGTACGCAAATTTGCCTGACCAGTTCATCCATATCGCATTCCCCTGCGACTGTGGGTGAGGGAACCTGGCGGCAAAGTGTTGGCATTTTGCGTTTTCTTTTGTGGCAAACAGGTCTATCTCCGGATGACCCCACTGCTGGAAGTACGGGTGGAGGACAGATGGGTGTATCTCCCACTCGTGCATTTGATGGCTGTATCTGCTGAGCAGATCCGCCATCTGATTGTCCTTTCCCGGGAGGTGTTCTGCCATGAGGAAAATGTTCCTCTGAATGGCCCACTTCCACATGCTCGGAGCCAGATGAGACAGCTGTGGCGAGTGGGTGCCCCCCTGCTTTTGAATGTAGTACATCGCGGTCATGTTGTCCGTCCGGACTAACACTACCTTGTTGCACAGATGTACAAGGAAGGACTTGAGCGCCATGAAGATTGCCATCAGTTCCAGATAGTTGATGTGCATCTTCTGTTGCTGCGTCGTCCATAGTCCCTGCATGGTGTAAGTGAGCAGATGAGCGCCCCATCCCTGGAGAGATGCGTCCGTTGTCAGGATAATCAGTGGCACTGGCTCTTGGAACAGTCGGCCCTTGCAAAGGTTGTGTGGAGTCCACCAATGCAGAGAGTCGTATGCCCGACTGGTAACCAACACTAGGTCTGTCAATTGTCCCTGAGCCTGTGTCCACTGATTTGCTAAGCACTCCTGGAGCGGGCGCATATGTAACCGTGCGTGAGGGACTATGAAGATGCAGGAGGCCATCATGCCTATCAACTGCATGAACACTCTCGCTGGAAGCGAGTGTTGTGGTCTGAACTTCTGGATTAGAGACTGCATGCTGTCTATCCTGACTTGGTTTGGTTGAGCCATGGCCGTCAGGGTATTGATCGTCGCACCTAGAAACTGCCAGACATGTGCCGGCTGAAGATGCGACTTTGGGTAGTTCAACGAGAAACCTAGATTGTGAAGGAGGTGAATGGTAGTCGACATGTCCGCGGCGCACTGTTGTTCCGACTTGGCTTGAACGAGCCAGTCGTCCAGGTAGGGGTAGACATGGATGTTCTGCCTCCTGAGGTGCGCTGCTACTGTCGCCAGACACTTGGTAAACACCCTTGGGGCTGTGGTGACTCCGAAGGGTAGGACCTTGAACTGGTAATGCCTGCCTTGAATAGTGAACCTGAGGTATTTCCTGTGGGACGGGTGTAGTGGAATGTGGAAATAAGCATCCTTGAGATCTAAGGTTGCTAAGAAGTCCCCTTGGTTTAACAAGGGAAGAATCTGTTGCAGTGTAAGCATATGGAAATGTTCTGATAGTATGTACAGGTTGAGGGGACGTAGATCTAGAATGGGTCTGAGAGATCCGTCCTTCTTTGGAATAAGGAAGTACAGGGAATATACCCCTGTGCCTTCCTCTTCCACCGGCACGAGCTCGATTGCGCCTTTGTGCAGCATCGCCACTACTTCCTGCTGCAATAAGTGCAAGTGCTCTGCGGACATAGGCCTTTGCCTTGGCGGAATGTTGGGTGGAGCGGATTTCAACTCTAGGCAATAACCATACTGGACTAGTTGTCGCACCCACCTGTCTGTGGTGATGTTTCTCCAGACGGGCAGGAACTGCTGCAGTCTCCCCCCGACAGGTGTTAAGTGGTCGGGGGGCAGTGACAGAGAGTCACTGTTTGCTTGGGGTAGAGGAGCGGGAGCTGTTGTTTCCTCTGCCGCGACCTCTGTTGCTGTTATTTCTTTAACCTCCCTTGTTCTGTTTTGTGAACGAGGATTGTGCTCCACCTCTTGAGAATTGCGATTGTTGACCCATTTGTCCTCTGGTGACTCCACGTGCACCTGAGCGACGAAAATTATTGCCACGAAACTGTTGCGATTGTAGGGCCCCCATGGATTTAGCAGTTTCTGTGTCCTTTTTTATCTTCGAGGGTGGTGTCAACATCTGGACCAAACAGTCTATCAGGATTGACTGGCTGATTAAGTATGGTTGTCTGAATATCAGGTTTAAACCCTGATATGCGGAGCCAAGCTTGTCGTCTTAGCATGACGCTAGTGTTGATCGCTCTAGCTGCTGTGTCTGCGGCGTCAAGTGCACACTTGATGGCTGCGTTGGAGATTAGTTTCCCTTCCTCTATAAGCAGTTTGGTGCCCTCTTGAAACTTTGGAGGCAGGTGTTGTACAATCTGCTCTAGGGTGTCGTAATGCGCCCTATCGTAACGTGCCAAGAGTGCCTGTGTATTTGCAATACGCCAAAAGTTGGCAGCTTGTGCCGCCACTCTTTTGCCCCCTGCCTCTAGCACCTTGGACTCCTTGTCTGGGGGAGGAGCTTCACCCGTCGTCTGGGAGTTGGCCCGTTTTCTGGCATTTGCGACCACAAGAGAGTCTAGTGGCAACTGTCCCCGAATGTATGCAGGGTCTGCAGGTGCTGGTCTGTACTTTTTCTCGATACGTGGATTGACCACTCTCGCTCTGGTAGGTTCTTTAAAGATGTCAGCTGCATGCTTGAGGACTCCCTTGAGCATAGGCAGCATTTTCACAGTTCTTTCAGAGACTGAAAAAGTATCAAAGAGAAAGTCCTCTTCCACTGGGTCAGCATGCATGTCTACATCATGATTAGCAGCTGCCCTCTCAATGAGTGCATGAAAACCTGCAGAATCCTCTGTTGGGGATGCACGTGCACTGAAAGCCTGTGGGTCTTGCCCCACACTTTGGGTACCTTGGTCACCAATGTCATCATATGCATCTGGATGTGCATCTGGTTCATTGATGGGGAAGGTGTATTGGTCATCTTCACCATATCCCTCACCCTCAGAGTGTTCTGGTGAGGGAGTAGGGCTTCTTCTTGGAGGAGGCTGGATAGGTTCTATGAGGCTAGAAGCGTCCTGAGGAACCCTCTTCTTCTTTAGTGGGATGACATAGGAGTCCAGAGGCTCCGAAGTGATCCTCCTTTTGTATAGTGTTAATTTGCCTGTGTTGGCGTCGATGAAGTGCTCAGAATCGTCCTCTGATTCGAGTTCTCGACCTGAAGGTACCCCTGCCGTAGAAGAATCCGACGTCTTTGGCGTCAATTTCGTAGAAAAGGCCTTCGGAGCCTCTTTCGGCGGCAGAAGGAAGAGAAGCTTACTCTTAGGCTTTGCCGGAGTGTCCTTTGGCGTCTGAGGCGACGGCAACGGAGCCGACGTAGCAGCAGCCTTGTCCCTGATTCTCTGTAGCGAAGCGGCGATGGGGGACACTTCAGTTACAGTGGCTTTTGGCGCTGACGAGGATGTCTTGACCTTCCCCTCGGATCCGACGTCATGGTGGCCTTTTTGAGTCTTGGACGCCGATGCGGTTGCCGCCGACCCAGAGTCCTTGGATCGATGCGCAGATGTGCCAGCCGTCGATCCGTGTGCTTGTGTCGCCTCCGACTCCACTACGCGACCGACGAACGGAGTCCCAGTCGGAACCGGAGCCGTGCCGCTGGCCTTGGCGTGCTTAGACGGTGTCGCAGCGGTTGATCCGTGCCGACCACCCTTCTTAGAGGATCCCTCCTCTGGCGCCGATTTTGACCCTGTGGAATCGACCGACTTCTTCGACTTCTGTGTACCGGAGGTCGACGGAGCCGATGCGGCGGGTGCAGTAGTTTTCTGTGGGCCGGCCGCCATTTTAGGGACGCTCGAGTCCATAGGTTTCGGTTTCGTTTTCGGGTCGGCCATTTTAGGTGTAGTCGATACCGTAGGTTTCGGTTTCGATCCGGCCTGCCCAGCAAGTATGTCCGTGGCCGGGCCTGAAGGCGGGGCCGTGGCTTGCGGTACGGGGTCTTGGGTAAGGCCAACTGGCGATCCCGTGACCCGATCGTGATCTTCGAAACCTTCGGGGCATAGCTCGTCCCCTGAGCTATCTGCCGCGGCCCCATAAATCTCTTCGACGTCCCCTACCTCGTCGACGTATTCAAGGCCTTGATCCACGACTCCGTCGTCGTCTACCGGATCCGCCTCGACCTCCGTTTCGGGTGGGGATATTTGGAGATGATGACCCTGTTCATCATCTTCTTGGTCGCCGAAGATGTTTTCTGGATCCGGGGCCTCTTGTCTGGCCTCCAGGCGCACCGCGCGCCGAAGCTTGAGAGTCTTTTTCGACCTGAATTGTGCGCAAGCCTTGCACTTGCCGTCGTCATGGTCCGGTGAAAGGCATTTGTTACAGACCGGGTGAAGGTCTATATGTGGGTACTTGGACCCACAGAGCGGACAGTACTTAAACGGACTCCGCTCCATGCTGGAAAGTCGTGGTCGTTTCGCGATGAGAAGGCCTCGATGTCCGAAGAGTGAAAAAGCTCCGCTGAATCCGACTCCAAGAGTCGGAAGAACTCGAGACCGTGCGCAAACAATACCGACGCTATAAATACAAGGCCTTTTGGCCTTAAAAAGTTAGTTTTACTCGGTTCCGAAGTCGAGACCGCATCCGAACCCAATGGCGGAAAAAAACAATCTGGGGATGGAGCCGATGCCCATGCGCACTGTAGTCCAGGGGAGGAGCCACCTATCTCAGGATACTTCGAAGACTCTTCCAGGACAACAATGTGCGATCATCCGGACCCAACACTAGGCGGCGATCTAATGCTAAGATATGAATTTAGCAGCCCACATGCCTCGAACACCCCAGTCCCCGTCTCTGGCCTCGGTTCAGGTTCAGGCACAGGCTCATACTTTGACACAGGCCCAGCGGATTTCTCAAGGCAGTGCTGTCCCTCAGCAGTTAGTAGGTTCAGTTAGTACTGAGGTAGAGGGGGACAGGATTGGTCTCTTATTTCAATCATTGAGACAAGACCTATTGAGTAAGTTTGAGGTCTCAGAGGCTAACCAAAGAAGTCTGCATGGCAGATTTGACTTGTTGGAGACAAAGTTAGAGGACATATGCACTCGGACCAGTTCTCTTGAGAGTAAGGTCTCTCTGCTATCGGAGTCCACATTGGGGAATTCTAAGGATATCGTTACTCTAAAAGCACAGAATCGGTCTCTTATGATGGATATGGAAAGGTTGGAGATGCAGACCCGCAGGAATAACTTGAGAATCTTGAAAATTCCGGAGGGTGAGGAAGTGGAGGATATCAAGGGATTTGTCTGCAATTTATTAAGGAACGGGGTGCTGAAGGATCGCCCCGATATTGATCTTGAGGGAGAGATTCAGAGGGTGCATAGAGACCCCTTTAGGCTACATCCTGACCGGAAGGCTCCCAGGAAGATCCTGGTTAACTTCCAGACATACAGTGTCAAGGAATTAATCCTAAGTAGGTGCCTTACACGATCCACCCTCCACCATAGAGCCAACCCATATCAAATTCGATCCGACATAGGTGGCAGGACAGCCCAGAGGCAGTGGGAATTAGGTTCTAGGATGCCAGAACTTAGTTCATTGGGGGCGCAGGCGAAGTTCCCAGCCCTCCTAAAGGTAATGTGGAATAATAAAATGCATAACTGTAATCACCCGGAGAAAGTTGACGAGCTCTTGTCCCAGATGAGGAAATAGTTATGTTTTGAGTTATTAGAAGAAGATTTAAACAGGTGGTCGATAAAGGGTGAGGGTTGAAAAAAAAAAAAAAACAAATGTTAAAATCTGTAGTCTTTCTTCTTTTCCAACTTGAATTTATGTAGGGTTGAACTAAGGATTTAAGGGAAGAAAAAAATAAAATAAAAAAATAAAAATAAAGGGGGGGCAAGAAAAGAAGGGGAAGAAAAGTAAAAAAAAAAAAAGGGGGATAAAAAGCTAAAAACGGTATTATGTTTCCGCAGAACATTAAAAAGCTGCAGTGCCGAGGGTGCGGGGAGCTCCCTAAAGGCGAGAACAGCGCCTGGTAGATGGGAGGGTTCCCAGGGGGAGAGTTTGGGAGGGGTCACGGGGGGGGGGTGAAAATGAATAACTGCCATGTTATTGGTTCGAACTCTGGAAGTTGGGCACGTTTGGGATTAAGTTCAGTTATGGCTGTCAGTAGGGTAACCAGTAATAAATTCCTCTCCTGGAATGTTAACGGTTTAGGGGGTGGAAGAAAACAATCTAGGGTTTGTGAATACTTAAATAATTCTGAACCTTATGTGTATCTATTACAGGAAAAGCATTTAGAGACTAAACTGAGCAAACAAGTATTTGGAAAATTAGGTTGGGTCCAAGAAGTACTATGTTCCAGGCAAAAAAGGGTATTTCAAGGGGAGTAGCCAGCATTGTTAGAGCAAATAAGGGGATTAAGGTCCTGAAATGGGACACTGATCAGTCTGGCAGATGGTTGGTGGCAGCCCTCTCCATAGGTAGTTCTCCCTACACATGCGCGGTATATTATGGTCTTAATGAGGATAATTCTAGTTTCCTTCTGAGATTAGGGGCTATGTTACTACAACACACTGAGCCGGTGATACTAGGGGGAGATTTTAATTTAGTCTTTGATAACCAGTTAGACCGTACTTCCAGAGCGAAATATTGTGTTCCGAAGAATTCTTTTTTAGTTCTTAGGAATATAATGAGGGACTTTAATTTACAGGATGTATGGAGAGCTAAATATGGAGCTGTTAGAGAATATTCTTTTTACAGCAAAAAATATAAGCAGTACACTAGAATTGACTATTTTTTGGTAGATCGTGTCTTAACGCCAGATTATAGTGTCGGTATCTCATATTCCAATAGGTTTTTCCGACCACTCAGTGGTGGAATTAGTAATCAATGTAAGGACTAGGCCTATAGAGGTTAGATGGACCTTAGATACAACACTTCTGCTGGACGTGGAAAGTAAACTTAAGGTTAGGGAAAGTACTACTGAGTTTTTCCGCTTTAATATTGGCACTGGCACAGAGCAATTAGTTTGGGAATCTTTTAAGGCCTATCTGAGAGGCATACTGAGTTCACAGATGACCTATAAAAGGAGACTAATCAAGAAAAGAGATACTGACGACCTAGAAACTATAAAGCAGAAAGAATTACAACTACAGGCAGCAGCCATCACGGATAGGGATAACATCCAGAGGTTGGAAAAAGAACTCTTAGAGTTGCAATCAGGATTCAAAGCAAGAGGCGATAAAATAATTAAGGACTGGTGGGAGGTTAGTAGACTGAATAATTTTGAGTATGGGGAGAAGTGTGGTGCTCTTTTGGCCTGGAAGGCGAGATCAGAGAGTAATAATATTGACTCATTAATCCAGCAGGATTCGGGGGATTTGTTGATGGAAGAAGAAGAAGAGATTAGGGAAGAAGCTAGGGGTTTCATGAGGGGGTTATATCCAGAGGATAGCCGTGGTGGAGTCGAGGAGGTGAAGGCCTGGTTAGGCTCGAGTGATGTGCCACAATTGTGTGAAGCGGATAAGACCTTGTTGGCCAGTGAGATCTCAGAGGGGGAGATAAGGGTGCAGGTGAAGAAGATGAGTCGAGGGAAAGCCGCTGGCCTCGATGGCCGATAGAGGTGTATGCGGACAACTTGGAGGAAATATTGCCCGTGCTAATGACACTCTTTAATAGAATTTTTTACAAGGAGGTGAAGTTCCCCCTTCATGGCTGAAGGCTACGATTGCCCTAATCATAAAACCAAATAAAGATCCTCAAAAATAGATTCGTATAGACCGATATCTCTCTTAAATTCTGATTTGAAGGTATTCTCTAGAATACTAGCAACCAGATTAGCTAAAGTCATCAAGAATATTATTCATCCAGATCAGAGAGGATTTATACCGGGCCGACAGCTCAACGAACTTACGTTTCAAGTGATTGGGGCAATCGATGTAGCTCAGGATAGAGGACTGCCACTCACCATTGTAGCGATTGATGCTGCTAAAGCATTTGATCACGTCAATTTGGTGTTTCTATGGGAGACTATGATAAGTTTTGGGTTCCCTTCTATTTTCATAGAGGGAGTTAAATCTTTATACAGGAGTCCTCTGGCCAAGGTTTTGATTAATGGTGGTCTGACAGACTGGTTTAACATCTCCAGAGGAACTGGGCAGGGTTGCCCTCTGTCTCCTCTCAGATGTATACATCGAGCCTTTTGTCTGCTCCCTGAGATCGGACTCCGTTATTACACCTTTTAAAACGGGAGAGTTAGAATTAAAAACAGCTTTGTATGCAGACGATCTCCTCCTCTATACTGCTAAGCCTGCTGAGGCTATTCCCAGATTATTTAAATTAGCTGAAGATTTTGGCAGGGTATCCGCATACAAAATTAATAAAGAAAAAACAGATATGAGTTGGAATAGCGAAGATCCAGTACAGGGGGCCAAAACTAGAATTAGATATCTAGGTATACATCTCACACAGAAATTAGAGGATACTTCTAAAACCAGCTGGCACATAGTGGTGAAGGAAGTAGGTAAATTATTAACTAGGTGGGGGGGGGGTGTCTGCCCTTGAATATTTATGGAAGGGTGAATTTAGTTAAAATGACCATCCTCCACAAAATAACCTTTTTGTTTAACTGCATACCTCTAATATTTAACCCCAAGGATATTGCTAACCTCCAAGGAAAGATCGGTTCTTTTATTTGGGCCACAAAAACTCCAAGGATAGCATGGAGGAAATTGAGAAGGGGGTTGAAGTTGGGAGGCTTGGCTTTACCTGATTTACTTTATTATTGCTATGCCTTCCAGCTCAAAATTTTTAGAATTCTGTCCAATAAGTTAGATTCATCTTCACACGGCCGTCTCTTTCAGGCAATGTTATCGGACCAGCCTCAAGGTCTTGAATTTTTTCTCTATAAATTTGGGTACCAAAAATTTTATAAAAAGGTACGTTTGAAGATCTTACAGGCGGCACTCAAAATCTGGCAGCATATTCGGAAGGTTCTGGGGATCCCCTACTATAACACACAAGCTCCAATTTGGGATTCCCCTGGTACCCCAGACTGCATGTTGGATAGGCTGGCACAACCATTGAAGGAAGCAGGCTTGGAAAAGTGGGGTGACCTCTGCGTTAACACTCGACTTTTGGATTGGGAATCCTTAACTAATCTAACTGGCGGGTCCCTCACAAGATTTAAGTTTTACCAATTGTCATCATGGTGGGGAAGACAGTGTTGGGGAAAGGATGAGGAGACCCAGTCTCTCGATTACATCAGTAGAGGGGGAGGCTGGAAGCGGAAGGTCGCCTACTGGTACAATACGCTGGTGCCTGCAAAAGACAGCTTGGACTCTGAAATAATAAGTCTATGGGGCAACTCCATAACAGAGAATAGAGAGGAGATACAGGAAGTCTGGTCTGATTCATTTACCATGTCACAAAAGATAATCAAACCAGCTAATCTCTGAAGTAATCACCTATTTACCGCTTATAGAGTTTACTGGACTCCTGCTAAACTATGTAGGATATCTGCTGAAACTTATCATTGTCCGTTGTGTAGCCAAAAACCTAGTGTTTTAATTTCTGTCTTCGGGGGGGGGATATCACCGAAGGCGATCGGCCACATTGATGGGGGAATGGAGGACCATTTATTACCCAGAAGCATGATTTCTGTCTTTGTGCCGTTCAGTTTCAGGGCAGATTCGCACATCCAGGTGTGAATATCTTGCAGACAGTGCAAAAGTTTTTCTGGGTGGTTGTCCAAGTGGGAAAGGGAGACGACGAGTTGGGTGTCGTCAGCATAGTTTACTATTTTTATCCCATATGGGGTCACAACATCTTCCAAGGGGGCCATGTAAACATTAAACAGGGTGGGACTAAGCGAGGACCCCTGGGGCACTCCACATGTTAGAGGGAGGGGGTCTGAGCGAGAGTTGCTGTCCCACACCTGAAATGAACGACCAGAAAGGAAGGATTCGATCCATGCATATACCGTTCCCCCAATTCCTGCCCTGGCCAGGCGATGGAGGAGGACACGATGATCCACCGTATCAAAGGCAGCACTGAGATCCAGGAGGATCACTGCCACTGATCCTCCTGAATCCAGGATTCATCTTGCCTCCTCGATGACGCAGAGGAGGGCGGTGTCTGTGCCCTGGCCCGGCCGGAAACCTGTTTGGGACTGACGCAGGATATTGTTAGCCTCAAGGAATTGGGAGAGTTGCCCATTGACTAGTTTCTCCGCCATCTTGCTGATACAGGGGAGGAGTGATATGGGTCTGTAGTTCGCCATATCGCCCGGGTCCAGTTGGGGCTTTTTCAGCAGGGCCTTGACGACAGCGCTCTTCCAGGTGGGAGGTACTGTGCCATGGGACAGAGAGGTGTTAATAAGATCCCTGATGGTGGGGGCTATGCTGGTAGACACAGTTTTTAAAAATCTGGCAGGGGCCGGGTCCAGGGGAGAACCGCTTTTCATTTTTACCAGCATGGCGGTGACCTCAACGAGGGAGGCTGCTCTGAAGGAGGTCAACCGCGGGCTGTTAGTGCAGGCGACTGTATTAGCAGGATAGAGCGGGCTGACAGATGGGAGGGAATCCAATATCCGCAGGATTTTGGACTCGAAGTAGGTGGCTAAGTCTTTGCTTCTATCCGGGGGGGGGGGGGGGGGAGAGCAGCGGAGGCTGAGGGGATGTTAAGTAGTTCCTTTACTATTAGGTAGGATTCCCTAGCAGAGTTAGACGCATTTTTTATTCTATTATCATAGAATGTAGCCTTGGCTAGTTGAATGGCCGATTTGTAGCGTCTTACCGCGCTGTTGTATATGTCTTTATTGCTGTGGAGCCAGTCTTTCCTCCACAATCTCTCAGCCTTTTTACACTCTTTGCGGAGGTCTCGGAGTTCAGAGGTGTACCATGGTGCATGGCCCTTTATTCTATTTTTGATCTCCCGGTTTTTTATAGGAATGATGCTGTCAAGGGATGCGGAGATCCAGTCTCTAAATTGGGTGTCGGCCTCGTGCGGGTCGTCTGCCAGAGTCGGAGTGGAGGCGTCCAGTACTTTGGACCAATCCTCCGCCGAAAGTTTGGCCCAAGATCTAGCTTTGGTGAAGCTAGGGGGTTTATGGGGATTCTTGCGAGCCCCAGGAAGAAGGAATGTGACCAAAAAGTGGTCCGTCCAGGGGAGAGGTTGGGAGTTGATGAATTGGAGAGAGGAGATATTTGAGAACACCGGGTCGAGTAGGTGCCCTTTTATATGTGTAGGACCGGTGTTGGCCAGAAAAAGGCCGTGAGCCGCTAGGTCACCGATAAGGTCGGCTGCTCCTATATCCAGGGGATCGTCGAAGTGGATATTAAGGTCTCCTGTTATTAGGAAGTTGGATGTCAGGTGAGCCGAGGAAGAGACAATTTCCAAAAGGGACGCTGCGAAGGGGGCGGAGTGGCCGGGGGGCCGGTACACCAAAAGGCCTGACAAGGAGTTGGTCGGTGTTAGCTGGATCATAAAGAGGCAGCTCTCTGATTCCCGAGTTGTTATCTCACTAATTCGACAAACGAGGTGGTCCCTGTGGATGATGGCTAGCCCACCTCCTCTGCCTAGGGGGCGTGGTTGAGACATGATGAGGAAGCCCGGGGGTAGGGCCAGAACGATGTCGGAGTTTGAGTGCTCAGTGATCCACGTTTCTGTCAGGAAGAGTATGTCCAGGTTGAGATCGACAATAAGGTGATTAATAAGCAGAGCATGCCTCGGGAGCGATCTGCAGTTAAGAGTCGAGATTTTTAGGACAGGGGTTGGCACCGGGAGTTTAGGGAGGGGTAGCTTAGCTGGCTTGCAGTATTTGCAGCTCGAATAGGGGACGTTAGGAACATGCGTGAAATGGCATGTGCTGTTTTTACTGGGTCTTAGGCTAAGAAGCTCTCTTCGTGAGTAGCTTACCTTCGTGCTGGCAGGGACGGGTATAGAGTCTAGCCCTGGGCCCGGCCGTGCGCGGACGGGCGCAGACGGGCTTGCCTTAGGCGCGCCTTTGGCGCGCAAACGGCGCTCCCGCTGCGCTAGTCCGCTGCGCTGGTATGGCCGGCACATTTGTAGTTTTATGGGGTGGGCGTGGCCTCACAGTGGGCGTGGCTATCGGCTTAGGGCGTTCCTGAATGAGCGAGGGGTCGCTGTGTCAGGGGATCGAGGAGGGCGGTGATAGCGCGTTTAAGTCGGCGCTTTAGAGCAGGTAAGCCCAGTGATGTTAAAAAATTCGAACAAGAAGAAAATAGTGCAATTTTAAAACATAAACACACACACAGTCCTCCGGCTTTCCGCCTCAGAGGATGACACAATCAACTACAGGCGCTTTCAATCAGCGTATTTGTAGCTTTCAGGGGTGGGCATGGCCTCACAGTGGGCGTGGCTATCGGCTTAGGGCGTTCCTGAATGAGCGAGGGGTCGCTGTGTCAGGGGATCGAGGAGGGCGGTGATAGCGCGTTTAAGTCGGCGCTTTAGAGCAGGTAAGCCCAGTGATGTTAAAAAATTCGAACAAGAAGAAAATAGTGCAATTTTAAAACATAAACACACACACAGTCCTCCGGCTTTCCGCCTCAGAGGATGACACAATCAACTACAGGCGCTTTCAATCAGCGTATTTGTAGCTTTCAGGGGTGGGCGTGGCCTCACAGTAGGCGTGGCTATCGGCTTAGGGCGTTCCTGAATGAGCGAGGGGTCGCTGTGTCAGGGGATCGAGGAGGGCGGTGATAGCGCGTTTAAGTCGGCGCTTTAGAGCAGGTAAGCCCAGTGATGTTAAAAAATTCGAACAAGAAGAAAATAGTGCAATTTTAAAACATAAACACACACACAGTCCTCCGGCTTTCCGCCTCAGAGGATGACACAAATGCAAGGGACTCACATCTGAGTATACCCTTCCACGCTTAGGGTGGACAAAAATATTTACAACCACCCCTTGTTGTAAGTATTAATTTAGACAGCACAATGTTTCATGTCATGGGGCGGAAGGCATTACTGTGTGGCAGCAGGGCTACCATTGGTCAGGAGAGAATTTTGCCAATGCACTCCAGTATATATTTCATTACCGGGATGATGAAGAAGATATCTGGGATAGATATTTTCACCATCCAGTAATGGCAACCAAATGGAATTTATAGATTAGTAAAAGAAAAGTGATGGCCATATTGGACCATATAAAAGACAAGGCATTAGTGCATCTTCCTGGCAAGTTCTTAGGCCAAACTGTTTCAGGAGAATCCAGAGACACAATCCTCTCCACTTAACGGCATATACAGAACTTGTGCAAGTACTTATTGACTCTTTCAGAATATGCATATATTCATATCAAAGGTTCAAGTGGTTGCAATGTAGGTACTCAGGGGCCTGGTTGTCAAGCTCAGCCATTATAGGTTGGGGTGACAGACCTGCTCAGCAGCTGGGTGAGAGGACCCAGTATGCAAGGGTTTTTTTGTTTTACATTTTATTGCAAGAGCTCAACATTCATAAAAGCTCATAAAACAAAAGGTTCATGATTATTGAGGCAATGAATTTTGAGGATGATACACAACCACCATTACAGGAATATAAGGATTACTTCCTAATGCCAGTTTTGAAGGATTATTGCTCTAGCGATAAAAACAATGGTATATACTGTTTTTCTATGCAAGAAGCCTATACTGATATCAAGTGAATACCCAAAAAAACATTGCCTGGGCATCAGAAGGCGGAGTCAGTTCTAAAGTATGAAAGCAATACTGCTCAATCACAAACAAAAATGGCTTTATTCTTGTGCAACTCCAGATGATATGGGTCCATGAACACACCCCTTTCATTTAACACCTGAAACAGTTTACTGGGATTTGAGGGTAAATTTTTTGTAGGAAAGCAAGAGTTCTATACAACAGCCACTTGGCGTAATGTTTCATTGGTCTAAAATGTGCGCCTTTCATTAAAGTAAACTCAATTTGTTAATATTATTCTAGGCAGCAACTGAAACCTGGTTATGTTCTACGGTGTGCCACGTATCCTGAGCTTTCTCATACACGGTTTTAGCCCTATTTTGTCTGAGATTTGAGACCCAGCAACTAATTGATCTACTCTTTGTGGATTCTACCAAGTCCTCTACTAAATCCAGACTTTCCTGATTTCTACTACTATCTAATTCCCTTAAAAAACATCTGATATTAAGAACCATGTAGCAAGTTTTTACAAAACCTAATCCTAGGTTCAATATCACTCTAGACTTTCCAAACTTCAACATTCATAAAGTCAGTAATCATGTCAAACCCGTTACTCTCCCACTTTGAGACGACATTCTTCTCTAAAAGGGGTCGATCTCCATGATAACTAGCCATATGAGTAAGTCTGTTAACCATGGGAATATCAAAGTACTTTAATAACTGTTCTTTGCGCTGTATATACCATTGTAAGGTTTTATATCTAAGGGGGGCTCTGGTAAGGCACAGAAAATCAATAATATGGTACTTCTGAAGGAATAATTTCAGGAAATAAATTGTCAAATCCATTCCCTTTTGGGGATTTTAAAAAACCTGAAAGTGCTGTGCAAAGTAATATTCTCTCAGATGCGGGAGTCAGCAACCCCTTCTTTCAATGACCCATATAGTGTGTCTAACATCAGTCGAGGTGACTTACTAGCCCAAATAAAGGCTGAAGACATACCCTCCATCTCTTTAAAAAGAGAGAGGTAGCTTATTCCATTGTGAAAATAGTACCCTAATGTTACTAATTAATGGGACATAATTCAATATGAATAAATCATTAAAACTGGCTGAGAAATAAACCCCTAAAAAGTGCTAAAGCCTAGAATTAATAGAGGATAGAATTCAGAAATTAAAGTGTCAAGTGCACAGTTGCATAATAAAATCTCAGTTTTCAACTTATTAATCTTATAGGCTTGATATACTTGAAAGATTGCAAAAACCCTCTTTTGGTTCTCCATTTCAGTTTTTTAAAACAGCACACTGTCATCTGTGTATAGCTTAATGTGAGTCATTCCGCTTATAGGTGGTGCTATATTTAAATTTGTCTGAATAGCTATAGTCAACGGATCTATAAAAGCTGCGAAAAGTATAGGTGACAGGGTGCAGCCCTGCCTTGTCCCCAGTCACCCCGCAGGTCTCGATATTCCTGGAATGTATAATTATTTGCACTCTAGCACCTTTACATAGACAGGATATTATCTGGACCGTCTGGGGAGGGAGCCTAACTTCTTAAGAAGGATAAAAAAAGCTCTTGCAGCAAACCAAGTCAAAAACCTTTTAGGCGTCTAAAAAAATCTACTGAGCGGTAACTCTTTTCTGTGTGAAATAATCCAAGGCTTCCACTAAAACAATTGTATTGGAGAATAACTGTCTACTGGGCACAAAAACACACTATGACGACTGCACCCATAACGTGATATAGGATTGGCTAAATGTTTTGTAATGATCTCACTGTCTACATTAACAAGACTAATACCTATATAAATGAATATTCTCCTTATCCTTGCCTTTCTTTAAACAGTTGCAAAGCGGAAAGAGGCCAGGACTCCCCCCTCCCCCCCCTCTCCTCCAGGGGGGCAAGTTTTACCAACTCCAGGTTTAAAAAGGAGAAGCGTGGCTCAGTGGTTAGAGGCGGCAGACCCGGAAGCTGAGATCGGCTGTGGACCAGGGTTCGATTCCCCGCCTCGGCGGGACTCGGGCTCAAAAATTCCACGGACTCGACAATTCTCGCTCCGGTGCCTACTCAACTCACGGGGTCACACTCTGCGACTCTGGGCAATAGCTTGCTTAATCTCCACTACGGCCCCTCGCGGCGGGATGTCTGGCTTTCACCTTGTGGATACCCTGCCGGGGTATCTCACAGGGGAATACCAGGACGGGTTCCCTAAGCAAGCGCTTAGATACCGGGTCGGTGATTTGCGCTATATAAATACATGTACATTTACATTTACAAAACTGACCACAAGCTTTACCATTAGCTAAAGATTTTTCAACCACCTCTATTTCCTCGACGTACATTTTTATTCTTCAATGGCTTGGGCTTGATTTAATTTTAGCTTTAGTATGGGGAGCTAGTTAAAAAATAAATCCTAGCTCATGCACATTGGCCTGCTGTTCCATACTATATAATGCTTCATAATGTTTGAGAAATCTCTCCTGAATTTGCTTAAGGTCTTTAAGGTGGGCATTTGTTTCCACATCCACGAGGGATGTTATCTTATTTTGCTCTTGATGCTCTCACGTCTGCCAGGCCAGAAAGTTAGCTGCATATTCGCTTTCCACATATACCTTTTGTAGGTATGCAGAGTTAGCCATGTATCCTCGCTTGTAGTAATACTGCTGCATGCGCAGTCTTGAATGCCTGAGCACATTTTTATTGGCTTTAATTGTAGACCGTTGCAGATCCATACTTGCCTGGTTTAATTCAGCCTCTAGCTCTGTCCAGAGTATTGATATGCAATTCCTCTGCCCATTTTCTTTAGAGGTGATGTTTCCAATAGAGTAGCTTTAAAAGCCTCCCATACATTCTCAATTACAGTAGAATTATTATTTACATTGAAATAGATATTTTGCTCTGTATCTCCTTAAACCACTCAATGTTTACTTTATTAAAAGAAATCTCCCCTCTGGCTGCTCTACCATAATGCCTATACATCCATCTTTACCAAAACATGGTCAGAGAAACCATTTTCTATATGGGTATAACTATTTACTTGTAAACTTTGTGTAGAGAGAAGTAGTCCAATCTACCAGCTGGCATATCTTCCCGAAAGACAAGAATATTCACGTTTGTCTGGGATTTTTTTCCCTCCATAGATCTATTAGATCCCACCCTCTGCTACATTCTATCATAGTGGTGGCCATTCACGGTTTATTCTGCCTACACCTATCTGAGGATGAATCTAAATCTGGATTTTGAAGGAGATTTAAGTCCCTCCCCCAATAGTACAAAACTGGGAATATTTAGCAAAACCTGATACAACTTTGAGAGTCGCCGAATTATCTGATATCGGAGGGTACATTGTAGCAATCATGAGTTTGATATTCAGAAGCCCACTAACCAAGACCTACCTACCTTCTGTATCAGTTAGGAGATTTGAACTGCTGTCATAATTTTCCATATCCTGGCTTTTACTCTCCAAAAAGCTTTTGTTTTTCTCCAATTGTTTGACTACCTGCTGCATGGACGAAATTTTATTCTCTAGATTCGAACTTGGGCTTTCAGCCTCTGTCCGCCCTTCTGAGAGCTTGATCATGCCCTCCTCGATCTTTGTCAGTCTCTCATGAAGTGATGCTATTTCCTGGGTCTGCATTGTTCTTAATTCTCTTGTCTCAGCAATAATATTCTCAAACACACTATTAATGGAATCACTGGATTCCCCCGGTTGTTGTTGAGATTCCTGGGTGCTTGCCCTGTTCTCACCCTCTAACACCATTGTGGAGTGTCCTCGGTAAGAACATCAATCCCAGCTACAGCTATCCCCAAAGACGCTACATCGGATACCTGTTGACCCCTGTTCTCAACTACTGGGGGACAACTTGGGCCTTAGTCAGTGGCAACAATTTGATTTCTTTTGAAAACAGGGAACACTGCTTGCGACCGATGGGACATGCGGCAAACTTCACAGTATTGCTTCCGGATCAATATTACTAGTATCCAGACCATGCAAGGGTCTGGAAAGTGCTAGATGTAAACTACCAGGGGGGCAAACTCAAAAGGGAGAACTTTTTTCTGGTAATGAAACTCAGGAATCCTGTTCCGCAAATAGGCATGTCAATGCATGCATCTATGGCTCATTTATATTTAATTTAATTATTTCCATTGGGGGGAGGGTTATTCCTAACAAAGTCTATGATAGAATGTTTTTGAGGGCACATATGTAAAAACTCTTTGGTGCCTGTAGAAGAGAGCTAAAGGAAGAGCGTTCCAGGTGTTGGCTATTAAGAAGAATACCATGTCTCCGCACTTAACTGAACGGGTTGTTGGGACTTCTAGTAAAAGGTTTTGAGCAGAACAGAGGTCTAGAGAAAGTATATACACCACAGAAATGTATTGACCTTAAAATGTGGGCCATTTTGGTAAATGACTAGAGGGACTGTTGCCATGGCTTTAAACCTTGCAGCGAACCTGTAGCTAATACGGGTGTAACAGTCATACTTGGTTGTATGGCGTTGATAACGGAATCCCCCACTGACAGGGGAGGGAAGGGGAAGATGGAGATTTTGAAGAGTTCAACTAGTCCAAGGCATCTTAAATGTTAAACGCATTTGCCAGATCTAGATCTATGCCTGGATGGTTTCCTAGCCCCGGGGGTTTCTCTGTAAGAAGTATTAGTAGTAAATGTCTTTGTTCCTTTGATTTTTTGGAATAAACTCAACAGTACTTTTTAGACAGAAAATCCTGAACCTACCAGTTGAGGAGAATTGATCAGGACACCTTCGGTGGTTATTTTGGGTAAAATGAAGCAGAGTTGGTTAGCTATTCGTTAATAAAAATGTTATGCATTAATTATTTTCTTTTTACTTTCTACCAGAAAGGAAAATTATTGGCTATAGCCAGCCCTACCCACAGTGTGTTGCGTGGAGGACAATATATTTTGGGGAGGAGGGTCTTTCCTGTGTTTTTGGGTTAGAAACCAATTTCTTTGGGAGTATTTATTAATTAATTTTGTATGGTGCGCATAAGGCACCTGGATCAGCAAGGTGTCACATGTCATGGGTGGGTATACAGATCGCAAACGCAATATAAACATTGAAATAAAGACATTCCAAGGAGAATAAGCAATAATCACCACATGGTCAAAAATATAGTGGAAAAAGAAAAATTAAGATTTACAGTAATTAGAGTAAAATATTATGACAGGCTTCATCCGGAGCAAAAATAGCATGTGTACATAATCTTGTGACAGGCCACATAATTCAAGGCACCTCTGGTGTGCTCAAGGAAGGAATTGGTTACCCTGTAAGCATCTGCTTGTGACATGTAGTGCTGTAGATTCACATGCTCTGCATACTTCTGCCATTTAGTGTTGGGTCTGGATGTGTGCAAATTGTTTTTCTTTGAAGAAGTCTTTCAAGTCACAAGACACAGTGACTCCTTCAATTGGTGATAATGTGCATGCGCATCAACTCCATTGAGAATGGCGTAAATAATTGCCAGTAAAAGATATCCATGCGCATGGAAAGGCAAAGGAACTGCAACGGCCACAGGTGCCCAGAGAAGAGAGTGGGCGCATGGGAATCTACAGTACTACATCCCATGAACAGATGCTTCCATGATTCAAGCTAGCCTGGCTGATGAAGGCTGTTACCCAGAAATCGGTCCCAGGATGCTTGTTTCCGGTTCAGGGAAGACCTGGCTTGGCAGTTCGGGCTGGACTGTTCCCATGAGGCACAGGGTCAAGAAGGATTTGCAAGTAGCTGGGTCTGAACTGAGATGGCGAAGTGAGCTAAAGAATGATGATGGATTAAACCCAGATCTGTGACTGGGGGTGAGTGTCTGAAAAGGTTCCGCGCTCCGTCCAACATCTCCTTGTGTTTGACATATTCAGTTTGAGGCATGTGTGGTTGTAGATATACATGCTCGGCATAGACTGTAAACGAGTCGCTCTAGATAAGCAGTGGCTAGCTTGTGGGTGTTGCAGTGGTTTGAAAGAGTAGGCAGCACAGCCTGCCCTAAATTGGCTTGCTGGCGTGTTAAAACATCCACACAATGTTTGGCGAAAGTATGTGGTGTAGACCATGTAGCTGTCTTTGAATATCAGCTATTGGGATATTATCAAGGACAGCCATGGAACCCCCTATTTTACGAGTAGAATGAGCCCTAGGAGGTGCAGGCAGGGGTTTCCAACCTTTTCTCTAGTGACAGCTTCTTTGATCAGTGAAAATCATTGTGACTTACAGAAGGCTAAACAACTCGTGCACGGTTACCAGACACCACCACACCGGGCTTCATTGATTTTTAAGCCTAATGCCCATAGAACAGAAACTATGGTTTTAATAAAATAACTGACTAGGCGCACTATGAAAGGGCTGCCATGTGGGTCAGTGAGAGTGTGGTCTTTGGGGATGTATGAACATGAGTGCATTAGAATGGGATATATTTATATATGTGACTGGGAGCCTGTGTCATATGTACTTGCAGCAGAGGACATACCTTTTGCTATATGTGGTACCATTTCATGTATAAAGCAATCAAGCAATAATTAATATTTTTTTTAATGGAAGAAATTAATAGTACAGAATAATGTTCCGCAAAAATGTTCATAATATGGATCATTTTTATGCATTTTAAATTTCTCTCATTTGAAAAATATTGGCTGTATTTAGCTATACTTATGGCACAGTTTCTACTTGTCACTCAGGGAGCAAGAGGCCTTCTGTTTCTAAATGCAACACTTTGAAATGGGACAAAATTAAAATGAAGAGTTAACTTAATCATAAAGGTAACTTTTCATTCAGAAACATAACTTTGTTTACAGCTCCTCTATTGAGTTGACAAGGGATTTTATTTGAGAGTTCAATACTTCAGTGCTTTAATAGTTAACCTCTACGCCCCAGCCCGGGTCATAAATCTGACTGCACTACTCATTATCAGGCCATGCTATCTGTAGCCTGATAATTCGAATTGAACACAGCCTTCCTTTAACTTTAAAAGGAAAATATGACCTTGTGCTTATTTAAAAATAAACTCAAGGCTGTGAGCTACACTGAGGGAGTCTGGGAGCTACTGGTAGCTCACGATCGACTGGTTGGAGACACCTGGTGCAGGCAAAAAGTCGCTTTGGCATAACATGTCTGAAAGCCTTTAATTATCCATTTAGAAAATGCCCTTTTTATATATTGGCTTTCCTGTATTAGGCGGCAAAAAAGAAACAAAGTTGTTCCGTTTTATGGAACTGTTTAGGTCTGTCAATATAGTACATTAAAATCCTTTTTACTTCTAGGAAATGAAGGGCTCTATCACAACTGAATCCGGTTGCTGGAAAGAAGACCGGTAACTCAACTGTGATTGAGGTGGAAAGATTAACCACTTTTGGAAGGAATTTTAGGGTTGTTCGAAGGACCACCCAATCCCTGGAAAGCTGGAGAGAGGTTCTTCCAAGGGTAATGTCTGGAGCTGATGATATACATACATACATACATACACATACACACACACATACACACACAACACACACATCCACATACATACACACATATCCACATAAACACACACACACACATATATTGAATATGCTACTTACCAGTATCTGTTCTTGGCATGTAGGGCTGCTGACATTCATATCCATAGCATAGATCGCCGCCTAGTGTTGGGTACAGATGATTGCACATTGTTGTCCTGGAAGAGTCTTCGAAGTATCACGAGATAGGTGGCTCCTCCCCTGGACTACAGTGCGCATGGACATCGACTCCATCCCCAGATTGTTTTTAGCCATTGTGGCGAAGATGGAGTGTAACAGTGTGAGCGATGGCCATGCTAAGAGTAAGTGTAAATTCTGCAGCCGCTACAGGCGCCGGGGAAGAGGGCGGGCGATATGAATGTCAGCAGCCCTACATGCCAAGAACAGATGCATACTGGTAAGTAGCATATTCAGTTCGAGGCATGTGGGCTGCTGAATTCATATCTATAGCATAGAATATATAGCAGTCCCTCCATTATCGGCGGCCGCCTGTGCCAGCTGCAGACGTTTGAAAAAGTGTTTTTAGAACAGCCTGCCCTACAGCTGCTTGCTGCTTGGAGTGCACATCTACACAGTAGTGTTTGTAAATGTGTGTGGGGTAGACCATGTGGCTGCTCTACAAATGTCTTCCAAAGGGATATTACCAAGGAAAGCCATGGAGGCCCCCAACTTGCGGGTGGAGTGGGCTCTCGGGGGGATCGTTAAAGTGCGCTTAGCCTTCTGATAGCAGATTTGAATACACTTAACGATCCACCTGGCTATACCTACTTTGGAAATGGGGTTGCCTTTGTGCTGGGCTGGAAAGGCAACAAAGAGTTGTTTTGTCTTCCTAAAATCTTTGGTCCTATCAATGTGGTACATCAAAGCTCGTTTAACGTCCAGAGTGTGGAGCATTCTTTCAGCCACAGTCTCTGGATTTTGAAAGAACACAGGCAGTTCAATAGTCTGATTGACATGGAACTGTGAAACTACCTTAGGAAGAAATTTAGGGTTAGTGCGCAGCACCACCCTGTTGGGAGTGAACTTGTATGAATGGCTCTTGTACGGCGAGCGCCTGGAGCTCACTAACACATCGCAGTGACGTAATGGCTATTAGGAAAGCCACTTTCCATGTTAAGAACTGAATCTCGCATGAATGTAGAGGCTCAAAAGGTGGACCCATCAGTCTGGTGAGGACCACATTAAGGTTCCATACAGGAGCTGGCGGGGTCCTGGGAGGAATGAATCGCTTCAGTCCTTCTAGAAAAGCTTTAATGGCAGGCACTCTGAAAACTGAGAGGTGCTGCCTGTTTTGGAGATAAGAGGCTATCGCGGATAAGTGTATCCGGATGGAAGCATATGCTAGATTACATTTGTAAAGATGTAACAAATAACAAATGATGTTGTAAGTAGATGCGTCTAGCGGGTTGATGTTGTGTTCTGCACAGTAAATGACAAACCGCTTCCATTTTGCTGCATAGCATGCTCTGGTGGTGGGCTCTCTCGCCTCCCGTATGATATCCATGCAGTCGGGAGGCAATTTAAGGTAGCCAAATTCTAAGACCTCAGGAGCCAGATCGCCAGGTTGAGCTGTTGCGGATCTGGGTGCTGAATGTCGCCATGGCTCTGCGTCAAGAGTCTGGGTGTGAGGTGCAGCCTTTGATGCGGTACCACGGAGAGTTCTAGAAACGTGGTGTACCATGGTTGGCGTGACCATGTCGGAGCAACCAGGATGAGTGTCATCGAGTGTTGCCTTAGCTTTCGTGCCACCAGCGGTATTAGAGGTGCTGGGGGAAAAGCGTACGCAAATTTGCCGGACCAGTTCATCCATATCGCATTGCCCTGCGACTGTGGGTGCGGGAACCTGGCGGCAAAGCTTTGGCATTTTGCGTTTTCCCTTGTGGCGAACAGGTCTATCTCTGGATGACCCCACTGCTGGAAGTATGGGCGGAGTACTGATGGATGTATCTCCCACTCGTGCATTTGGTGGCTGTACCTGCTAACAGATCCGCCATCTGATTGTCCTTGCCCGGGAGGTGTTCTGCCATGAGAAAGATGTTCCTCTGAATGGCCCACTTCCACAGGCTCTGAGCCAGATGAGACAACTGTGGAGTGTGTGTACCTCCCTGCTTTTGAATATAGGACATGGCTGTTATGTTGTCCGTCCGGATCAACACGACTTTGTTGCACAGATGTACTTTGAATGCCTTCATCACCATGAAGATTGCCATCAGCTCTAGGTAGTTGATGTGCATCTTCTGTTGCTGTGTTGTCCATAGTCCCTGCACCGTGTAGTGGAGTACATGGGCTCCCCAACCCTGGAGAGATGCGTCAGTGGTCAGGATGATCTGTGGAACAGGCTCCTGGAACGGTCGGCCCTTGCAAAGGTTGTGTGGATTCCACCAATGCAGAGAGCTGTATGCCCGACCTGTCACCAACACTAGGTTGTTTAACTGTCCTTGAGCCTATTTCCACTGATGTGCCAAGCACTCTTGAAGCGGACACATATGTAGTCTCGCGTGCGGGACTATGAAGATGCAGGAGGCCATCATGCCTATCAACTGCATGAACACTCTTGCTGGAAGCGAGTGTTGCGGTCTGAATTTCTGGATCAACGACTGAATGCTGTTGATCCTCACAGAATTTGGCTGAGCTGTGGCTGCCAGAGCATCTATTGTCGCGCCCAGATACTGCTGCACATGGGCTGGCTGAAGGTGCGACTTTGGATAATTCAGCGAGAATCCTAGATCGTGAAGAAGGTGAATGGTGTGGGACATGTTGGCAGCGCACTGCTGGGCCGACTTTGCTTGGACAAGCCAGTCGTCCAGATAAGGGTAGACGTGAACGTTTTGTCTCCTGAGGTGCGCAGCCACCGTCGCCAGGCATTTTGTGAACACCCTGGGCGCTGTGGTCACTCCGAAAGGGAGGACTTTGAATTGGTAATGCTGATTCTGAATGGTGAATCTGAGGTATTTTCTGTGTGATGGATGTAGTGGAATGTGAAAATATGAGATCTAACGTTGCGAGAAAATCCCCTTGATTGAGCAACGGAAGAACTTGCTGCAGCGTGAGCATGTGAAAGTGTTCTGAGAGAATGTACTGGTTTAGGGGCCTGAGGTCCAGTATGGGTCTGAGGGACCCGTCCTTTTTCGGGATTAAGAAGTACAGGGAGTACACTCCCGTGCCTCTGTCGTCCACCGGCACGAACTCGATTGCCCCTTTTTGCAGCATGACGAGCACCTCTTGCTGCAATAAGTGCAAATGCTCTGTTGACATAGGACGGTGCCTTGGCAGGATGTTGGGTGGAGTGGACGTTAACACCAGACAATAACCATCCTGGATAAGTTTTCTGACCCACCTGTCTGTGGTGATGGATTTCCAGACTGGCAGGAACTGCTGGAGTCTCCCCCCGACAGGTGTTGTATGGTCGGGGGGCAGTGACAAGGCGTCACTGTTTGTTGGTGGCGGAGGATCGGGAGTTGTTGTTGCCACAACCTCTGCCCTTGGTGCTGTTGCCACGATAGCCGCCTCTACTCTGCTTGTTGTAAGAGGTTTGCGCCCCACCTTTAGTGGACTGTGTTTGCTGGGACATCTGGCCTCTGGAAACAACTCTATTGCTTGAGCGACGAAAAGTACTGCCCCTGAACTGCTGGGACTGGAGAGCCCCCATGGACTTTGCAGTCTCGGTGTCTTTCTTAATTTTTTCCAGGGTGGTATCCACCTCAGGTCCAAATAAGTGATCAGGGTTTACAGGTTGATTGAGGATGGTGGTCTGTATCTCTGGTTTGAACCCGGAGATTCTGAGCCAGGCCTGACGCCGCAACATTACACTAGTGTTAATGGCCCTGGCCGCGGTGTCCGCTGCGTCCAGTGCACATTTAATAGAAGCATTTGAGATGAGCTTCCCTTCCTGAATGAGCATCTCCGCTGCCTCTTTATACTCATCTGGCAAGTGTTGTAACAGGGTCTCAAGTGTATCATAGTGTGCCCTGTCATATCTGGCCAAGAGTGCCTGAGTGTTTGAAATACGCCAGATATTGGCCGCTTGAGCCGCCACCCTCTTCCCTGACGCTTCTAGCACTTTAGATTCTTTGTCAGGGGGAGGAGCATCACCAGTAGTTTGTGAATTTGCCCTCTTCCGGGCATTAGAAACAACCAGAGAGTCCAACGGCAACTGGCCCTTGATGTAGGTAGGGTCGCCAGGTGCTGGCTTATACTTCTTTTCAATTCTGGGGTTTATAACCCTGGCACATGTGGGTTCTTTAAAAATGTCTGCAGCATGTTTTAAAACACCCTTTAGCATAGGCAGAGTCTTGACAGTCTTTTCAGAGGTGGAAAAGGTATCAAAGAGAAAATCCACTTCAATAGGGTCAGCATGCAGCTGGACGTCGTGATTTTTAGCTGCCCTTTCAATTAGAGCATTAAATACCGCAGAATCCTCAGTAGGAGAGGTTTTGACAGTATATACTTGAGCGTCCGGGGCAGTTTGCGGGTCCCCCGGGTCCCCAGCATCTGCCCATGAATGATGGTGATCCTCAGGATCAGTGTCAGCAGGGAAGTTGTACTCCTGATCGTCCCCTTCCCCAGCCTCCACATCTGAGTAAGTGGGTGAGGTTGGAGTAATGTCCTGAGGCCGTGGATTAATTGGTTCAACCAGAACTGGGGAATCCGTAGAAGCCTTTTTCCTCTTCAAAGGAATTGTGTAGGACTCCATAGGCTGTGCCGGCGTGATCTTTCGCTTGTAGAAGGAAAGTTTACCGGTGTCGGCGTCGATAAATCGTTACGACTGCTCCTCCAGTAGGGGTTGTCGATGTTTCGTGCTTACAACGGCATGAGGAGGCTTCGGCCCCGTGGACACCTTCATGGGCGCGTCATCGACCGTTCTGGGCTCGAACGCCTTCGGCGCCACTTTCGGGGGCAGCGTGAAGTGGATCGGCGCCGTTGACTTTGGCATTTTGGCAACGGGCTTCGGGGTGGAAGTATCCTTCGGATCGACCGCGGAAGCCTCGTTTCTGATGCATTGCAACGAGTCAGACACCTGCTTCGTGAAGGATGCGGACGGTTTCGTCGACCCGACAGGTGTTCTCGGTCCACCAGCATGTGCAGACTCGAGTGTAACAGTACCTTTGGCCTTTTCTGGCCGACGTGCAGGATCGGCAGCTTTCGGAGCTCCGTGTCCTCCGGCTGTGTCGACGGCTTTCGGCGCCAACGGTTTCGGGTCGGCGGCCTTGACAATCAGGTGTGGTGCCCCAGTCTTCGGCTCGACGCCCTTGAGCGACTTCGGCTCGACGCCCTTGAGCGACTTCGGCGTATCGACAACCTTCTTCGGCTGCCCAGACATGTCTGAAGACGAGAAGGCGACCAGAGCGACAGGTGTCTTCTGTGTCAACGGCGTCTCTATCACTTTCGGTTTTGTCGAGACCGAAGCTTTCACTTTCGGTTTTGATTTGACCAATGGCGGCTCCGTAGAAGGGTCCGTAGCCGGGCCCGGCGGCGAGACCGTGGATCCAGGTGCAAGATCTTGGGTAAGGCCACGTGGCGATCCCTCGACCTGAGCCTTAGTTATTGTTCGAACGGGGCATAGCTCTTCACCTGAGCTATCTTCCGTGGCCCCATAGGCCTCATTGTCGTCTCCTACCTCGTCGACGTCTTCTGTGTCGAGCATTTCGACGTCTGCGTCGTAGTTGGAGTCGATCTCGTCCGCTGGAGTCGAAATCGGCTCTCTATCTTCCTGCTCGTCTGCTTCTTCCCCCTCGAAAATGTTCACCGGGTCAGGGGCCGACTGCTGGGCCTCCTGGCGCGCCGAAGTCGAATCGTCTTCTTGGAGCGAAAACGGGAACAAGCCATACAGTTGGCTTCATCGTGATCCGGCGACAGGCACTTGCTGCACACCGGGTGGACGTCGATGTGGGGATACTTGGAGTTGCACACGGGGCACCTTTTGAACGGGCTCCGTTCCATGATGTGTCGTCGAATAAGTCTGGTTGCGTTGACTTTGCCTCGAGCACCGAAGAGCCACGCGACTCCTATGGGTGTCCGACTCGGGAACTGAGCCGGAACAGAGCTGGGCACCGAACGCAAGACAATACCGACGCTATAGGAAAAGGCCTTCGGGCCTTAAGGAAAGTTTATATCGATTCCGAACTTGAGAGATCAAATATGCATCCGAACCCAATGGTGGAAAAAAACAATCTGGGGATGGAGTTGATGCCCATGCGCACTGTAGTCCAGGGGAGGAGCCACCTATCTCGTGATACTTCGAAGACTCTTCCAGGACAACAATGTGCAATCATCCGGACCCAACACTAGGCGGCGATCTGTGCTATAGATATGAATTCAGCAGCCCACATCCATCGAACACATACATATCCACATACACACACACACACATATCCACATACACATCCACACACACATATCCACACACACATACACACACACACATATCCACATACACACACATACATATCCACATACACACACATACATATCCACACACACACACACATACCCACATACACACACATACATATCCACATACACACATACATATCCACATACACGCACACATATCCACATACACGCACACATATCCACATACACACACACATATCCACATACACACACATATCCACATACACACACACATATCCACATACACACACATACATATCCACATACACACATACATATCCACATACACACACATACATATCCACATACACACACACATATCCACATACACACACACACATATCCACATACACACATATATCCACACACACACACACATCCACACATCTCCACATACACACACACATATCCACATACACACACATATCCACATACACACACACACATATCCACATACACACACATCCACATACACACACATACATATCCACATACACACACATACATATCCACATAAACACATACACACACATACATATCCACATACACACACATATCCACATACACATCCACATCCACACACACATATCCACACACACATACACACACACACATCCACATACACACACACATACCCACATACACACACATACATATCCACATACACACATACATATCCACATATACATCCACACATATCCACATACACACACACATATCCACATACACACACATATCCACATACACACACATATCCACATACACACACACATATCCACATACACACACACATATCCACACATATCCACATACATATCCACATACACACATACATATCCACATACACACATACATATCCACATACACACATACATATCCACATACACACATACATATCCACATATCCACATACATACATATACACACATATCCACATACACACATATCCACATACACACATATACATACATATACACACACATACATATCCACATATACACACACATATCAACATATACACATACATATCCACATATAAACACATACATATCCACATATACACATACACACACATATCCACATATACACACACATATCTACATATACACACATACATATACACACATACATATCCACATATACACACATACATATCCACATATACACACACATACATATCCACATACACACACACATACATATCCACATATACACACATACATATCCACATACACACACATATCCACATACACACACATCCACATACACACACACATATCCACACACACACACACATATCCACACACACACACATATCCACACACACACACATATCCACACACACACACATATCCACACACACACACATATATATTCAAATACACACACATACATATCCACATGCATATATACAAACACCCATACATAAATATATATATATATATATATATATATATATATATTTATTTATTTTTGTCGGGGGTGCTGGGGGGTTTGGAAATAAATATAGATTATATCACGATACCGGTGTGCTGGCCGTTCTTTCTGGACATTATCGTTTGGGAGCGTGTGGCGATACTTTAAGCGCCTCACCAGCGCTGGCTCCGAGCACCCAGGACACTGTGGAGCGGCGGCGGTGACGGAGCAGTGAAGGAATTGATTTTGGCCGCTTGCCCCGAGGATATGGATATGCAAAAGCGGAGATTTGAATGAAAACCTCCGCGCAATCAGGAAAGCAAAGGAGACTGGAAAGCTACTGCCTCACGCGAACCGAGTGAGGACGACCGGAGCACGCCGGCGTTTGCGGGTGTTCGACGGAAGTCGCCGAGGTCTGCGGTGAGTGACGGCGGCTAATTCCAGGTAGTCCGGAGTGAAAATAACTTATATCCTCTGTCCTGCATGGTGTCACACTGTGATTTCCAAACCCCCTAAAGTTAAGCGTGGGAAGCCACCGCACCCCGAACTGTTAATTAAAAAGACTGCACATTTCTCTTCTTCTCGTCATGGCAACAATGGGAGAACTCACAGGGGAGAGGGAGGCTGCTGCTAACATGATGTTCATGTCTGCGAGAGACAAACCAGCAAAGATAGTTAAAACTGGCTTACAGACTGAGGAAACCACCAACCTCAAAAGTTTGTTTTTGAAGCTAGAAAGACTTCAGGAACGAGAAGTGAGGAAGTGGTGGGAGGGCACCTCCCTGCAAAGATACCTAGACTGCAACAGAGTTCCCCGAGGCCTGCGCATTTACACAATCCCTAATTATGAGAACCCGGACCCGGCCCTTCTGAGAGACTGGGCAGAATACACAGCGGAGTCCGCTAAAGGGATGGTCAGGATGCTCACAAAATATGCAAGGAGTGACCGTGAAAAGTGTCTGAAAGACATAGCAGACCTCGAGGCTGAGATTGCAAAAGATAAAGATACCAAAACCTGTGAGGAGTTACGTACAGCGATGAGCAAAAGAATCAAAAGCTATGAGATGGAAATATGTAAAAGGAAGCAAACAAAATTCCAGAGAGATGAAGAAGACTACTTATCGGGTAGAATTCTCACGTTTGCACGGAAATTTGACGCCACACGTAAAAGATTGGCTCAGGGCAGTGAACAGACAACAGGCTTGGACACTGAGGAATCATAAGTGGAAACCTCAGATGGGGAACAAAATGCAGCCCAGAGAACAAAAGGAAAGGAGACAGGGAAACCTTTTTTAGACGAATATTGGGTAATGAAGGAAACCCGCCAAAGACCCCAACAGAAAAATCAGCCACCTCAACAAAGTCAAAGAGGAGGACGAGGCGGGGGAGGAGGCACAAGGGGAGGTTTGCAAAACATTACCACCCCGATGGTGACACGGAGTGCTTCCAATCGCAGAAGGAAGTAACTATCAAACAAGATAACAATGTCATCAATATATCCAAAAGGATTTTGACGAAGGATGAGATCAACGTATTGAAAAAAGGTTTAAGCTTCTGTCCGACAAGCGAGTTCAATCTGGTGGATGCCAAAATAGACTTGTTTTAATACATAAGGAAGCTAAAGTTCAGAAAAATCTTCCTACAAATTCCTGAAAGAGTTCCTCCAAATATCTCTAAAACAACAGCTATAACAGATGAAGACAATCTCTTGGAAGTCTTGCTTACATCAACACAAGACTTACAAAATCAAGAACAAGAGACAATTACACCAAGTAAACTGTTTCCGGACCAAGTCAGAGACCCGAGCAACTTGAAACAAAAATCAAGAAAACTACCGAATATACCCCATGATGCTATCGACGTGTTCAATGAAGCAATAACAGCAGATCTGGAAAAGATGGCAAACAATAAAATGGACATAAAGTCCTCTAATATATCAAGGAGGGAGTGGGCAGCAATCAAGTCCTTACGTGATGATAAGACAATTGAGATCAAGCCCTCGGACAAGGGCGGGAACATTGTCATTTTTAGTAAGGAACATTACGAACAGGAGGCACATAGACAACTGAGAGACAAAGAGTGCTATATCACAGCTAAAAGAGAGGAATATGTCAAATCTATCGCAGAATATGAAAACCTATTAAAACAGTGGAAGGAAGAGGGCATGGTAAGCCCCGATGAATTTGACTTTTTGTACTGTGATTCCCCCATGCTGCCCACATTCTACCATTTGCCAAAAATCCACAAAAATGCCAAAAGACCACCAGGGAGGCCGATAGTCTCGGCTATCGGCAGCCTTTTGGAGAATACATCGCGCTTCATAGACATTTTTTTGTCACCGATTGTTAAGGACCTGCCCTCTTATGTAAGAGACACACAGGACTTTCTCCGCATCATGGATAATGTCTCCTGGGACAAAGACATGCTATTAATAACAATGGATGTCGTTAACCTGTACACATGCATAGATCATGAACAAGGTCTGAGTGCGACAAAGTGGTTCTTAGAGAAAAAACAGCCGAAATATCGAACACACAGTGACATGATCTTATGCATGATGAGGTTCTGTTTGTTTAACAACTATTTCCTATTTGCAGGCCAACTGTATAAGCAGATCAGGGGGACCTCTATGGGCTTGTGCTTTTCCCCAAGCTACGCAAATTTATTCGTGGGCTGGTGGGAAAAGCACGAGGCATGGGGAGGCAATAATGAAAGATGGTGTGAAAATATATGGATGTGGACCAGATACATCGATGACCTGTTTATTGTTTGGAGAGGAGACAGGGCCTCGGCTGAGGAGTATGTGTCATCTCTAAACAATAATGAGCTGAATTTACAGTTCACCTGCACTATAAGTGATCAAAGTGTATGTTACCTTGACCTAGAGGTGTTTGTGGAAAATGACCATCTCCACACTAGACTTTATAGAAAGCCAACGGCCGGCAATGCCATTTTGCATGCGGCCAGCCACCATCCTAGGAGTCTGGTAAGGAATGTACCGTATGGTGAGTACCTTAGACTCAAAAGAAATTGCTCTGGAACAGATGATTTCAAAAAAGCTCGGGAGAAAGCCAGCGATAGATTTCAAGCGAGGGGATACTCCCGAAACATCCTAGAGCAAGCAAATGCAAAGGCAGAAAATGTAGACAGGAGGGACCTTCTGTTGGTTAAGGAGTCAAGGAAAGATAATGAGCAGGTCAGAATGATAACTACGTTTAACAGCAAATCTGGAGAACTGGTCCAGACCTTCAAGAAAAACTGGCACATATTACAGACTGATAACATCTTGAAAAAGTTCTTACCAGATAGACCCATGGTAACATATAGGAGATGCCAGTCTCTTTCGGACCACCTAGTTCACAGCCACTACTACCCTGAGACAGCTAATCAGACATCCAACAAGGTAGTTGGCTTTTTTCCTTGCCTACGCTGCAAGGCGTGCAAATTCAGTAAAAAGATCAAGGAATATCCATGCAGATCGGGTGAGGACAGAGCTGACAGAAAGATTTCAAAACATCTGAACTGCAATTCAGAATACACAGTCTACTGTCTGGTCTGCCCATGTCGTAAAAGATACGTGGGTAGTACCATAAAACCTGCGAAAATTAGGATCTTAGAGCACATGAGGGCCATCGCGAACAATGATAAAACCTATCCGATGGCCCGTCATTTTGCAGAACAACATCAAAGTAATAGAGATTTACTCTCTTACTACTGCATAGATCAGATCCCGAGAACAGAACGAGGGGGAAATAGAGAAAAAGCCCTCCGAATACTGGAATCAAGGTACATTCTAGACCTTAAAACTATGACACCATGGGGTCTTAACAATGACGCAGAAATGTGGGTACACCTATGAGAATCTCCCGATCCGCAATAAGAACAAGTATCTCAGTATATTGAGACAAGACTCCTTGACCAAATGTAAACTACAATACACTGCAGCCTTGTTAAAAGGCACATTCTCCCTGAAATACCATTTTGATGAGAGATATAACAGATAAATAGTGATACTAGCATATTGTGTCTGCCAGGTGTGGCGAATCACTAGCCCATATAGGGCATAATCACAAGTAACCTGCCCAGTTCAATATTGGCTCTATGACAAGTATATACACAATGTAGATATACACACAGTTGGTAATGGGTTGAGGAATAATATAACTTGTATATATACTTGATTTGGACACAGGAATGGCTTGTAAATAATTGGGGAGACACCCCTATACAACATCTTGAATGCCTAAAAAATTTGTAAATAGTAATGCTAGGATCACAAAGCTAAACAATACAAATATATGTGTCAGTCATGAAAATATTTTGTCAAATGTCAAACTTGGTTTTAATATTTGCACATAGCACTTTATTTATCGCCATTTCAGGAGAGTAGTAGAAACCTTGTATTTACACACTACAAGATGGCCGCCACGAAATTATGTTGTACCATTTTCTATGTCTATGAACTAGAGAGGGCGGACTGTTTAAAAATGGTGAACTGTTTGTACACTGACGACACTGACGAAGCCTTGAGCGAAACGCGTCTGTCGGGGGTTTGGAAATAAATATAGATTATATCACGATACCGGTGTGCTGGCCGTTCTTTCTGGACATTATCGTTTGGGAGCGTGTGGCGATATATATATATATATGTACAAGAAAACTCCTTCCGTGAAAAAAGAGAACAGAGACCCGTGGGGAAATTCTGGGAGGCTTTATTGTGTCCATATGGCGGATGCATTTCTGGCTGGATGTTTCGCCGTCGTCAGCGCCTCAAAGCCTCCATGGGTAAGTGTGCACTCCGGCTGCAGATCCTCCTCTTTTGAACCTGATTGCTCAAGTCCGCCCCGCCCCCAGGGCATCAAGGCAGCACACCTGAGTAGCTTCCCAAGTACTAGGGGAACAAACTACAAGTCCCATAGTCCCCCGTCGAGAGTCTATGGTAGTTGTTGCTGGGGGGGTGGAGTGATGTTACACACCAATGTGCGTCCGTGCGGGGATGAACCAAAGTGCGCCCTGGAACACACCACCAACGTGATGATGCATTCCCAGCTTCGCTGTCCACAACGCAGCCTCCCTCGTCTCCCCTTACCGCCTCCGCCCTTGATTCCAGGCATCAATGTAACAGGGGCTTCAAAACAATGTCTGTCGCCCTACACGAGGTTAAATAACCTCGCAACCGCCAACTATTCTTCCTGGGTTTCGGGGCGGGCTCGGGACCATCCAAATAACTTATATATACACACACATTTACACACAGACACATATACACAGACACATATATATATATATATATATATATATATATATATATATACATACACACACACACAGACACACATATATACACACACAGACACACACACATACATACATATATTCTACAAACAGAATCTTTGCCACAGTAAATAAAGAGCTACGAGCCACACTGAACTGCAATATCCAAGATGTTTATTCAGGCAGAAAGATTACGCTTTTGGACCTCAGCCGCTGTCTTATTCACATATATTTTGTGTGATCAAGGCAGCGCCTGCGGCCGAAAAGCATTACGGTGACTTAAGCAACTCAATTAAACTTTTTAAGCATCCTTGAGGTCTGTGTCTGTTTTTGCGCCCGGAGGCGCGTTCAAGCAATTGATGTGGGTGACATATCTATATTAATAGCTCATGAGTATTGATGTTTATAGCATTTTAGCTAATGAAAGTTACTAGAATACTGAGGTAGCAATGTACCTTAGTCTGAAAATATTTGTATTTAATATAAAGGAATAAAAACAATTCTATTTAAAAAGGTTAACGTTATTGGAATAGTTTTCATAAAACCGACTGTCTCAGCTGTCTGTGGCGTAATGATTCTACAACAATGTCTCTAAGGGTGTAAATTAATGGTCACATTTTTGATAGCACAATTAATTGCTAGGAGCACAAGGAAAACAGGAAGACAAAAAATGCAATGTGCCAACGTAAATTAAGTATCTGCATTTATTTGTTATATAGATATCATATTTAAACATGTATGAAAACAGCACTGTTACATTAAATGACATGAAACCGGTGGGAAACTGCACACGTGTACATGAAATGGTGAATGATGCAAGTTATGTTATGTTAAAGGCTTTTATATAGCGCACGTACACCAAGTGATTTCATGGCGCTGGGGTCCAGGAGAAACTGCTGCAACAGAGATTTTAGTCATATGCAAATGACACGTGAGGAGTATGTACAGCGACAAGAAGGGGCACAACAAAAAACGTTAGGCGACAGTTTACATTTTATTAATACCCAAACAATAAATGTTAATATATTCAGGGAAATTCACGATGGATATCCACGGAGAAATAGCGCCGTCATTTTTGCTGTATTAATTGCGCTACCAAAGAATTGACCATTAACTTACACCCTTAGAGAAACTGTTGCATGTTACACACGTTGGACCTGGTCTCTATTGGGTTTATGGACTACCTCCTGTAGTCTGTTATTGCGTAATGATTCTAAGCAGTAGTGGTGCGTGAACATGTGGAAGTTTTCCACATTGCAGCACAACAGATGTCCATGAAAGAAACAGATGTAAAGAGGCAGTTGAGGTAGAGACCACCTTTGAGGAACGTGCTATCGCTTTCAATGCTATAAAAGTATGCCAACTCTAGAGTGATAAAACTGGATGGTTGAAGAAATCGAATTTGTAATGGTTACCTTAGTCACTAAAGGACCCAGCCCAGACTGTCCATAAGAAACTAAATTTTAACGAGTTTTCCCATATTTGTTTAGAGTGATGTGAAAGGAATTTGAGATATTGTGTAGTGTCTAAGATAGAGAGATCTGGGATCGGGGAGAAAAGGTACATAGTACGGTATGTTCATAAAGATGACGTTGAGATGGAACCTAGGAATAAACTTAGGATTTGTTCTGAGGGACACCTTTTTCAGTGGAACGTGGAAAAAAGCTTTGAGTTGTGACTGACTGAGCTGAAGTGAGAGTCAGCAGTTTGTGACCTTTTACGAGCATAATTATATCCACTTTTGAGAATAGGTCTACATTGAGGTTACGGAAAAATATTGAAATGGTATCTTGGAGGAAGGTCTTGTACTGGAGGGAAAGCTCCAAACAAAATCTTTATGAATTGTTTGATTGTCATGGAAGCAAAAGAGAATGTTGTGTGTCTGTACCTGGATATTGCTGCGATGTATACCTGGAGAAAAGAATGCACTAATCAGAACCTGGGAAGCCACAGGAGATAAGGTAGAAGCTGTTCCATGATGCTTCAAACAGGTGCAGACTACGCCGTTGACACCATAAACAGTGTATGTGTACCTTTTTGCCTTTAGTAAGATATCCTTGCAGTGTTGAGGACTATCTAAGTCTTTGAGCAGATAGAACTCAGAAGCTATGAGCACAAATGGAGAGAAGCTGGATCTGGATGTAGGACATGGCCACGGTTATTGAAGAACAGTGTCTCCTTGGCTGAGAGAGGAAGAGACTGGATGCCGATAGCAGAAGGAGTTCTGTAAGCAAGTGTTGCCGGGGCCACGTGAGAGGAAGAGGTTAAGACGAGATTGCTCTGCCTTTATTTTGTTGAGAACCTTGGTTATTAGGGGGGGAAATAGGCGGGAAACGTATGCATGAGCCCCTGAGCATATGTTCAGAAAAAACATTCCCCCAGAATCTTGGAAGCGAGAATTGACTGGAATGGAAGTGTGATTTGTTGTTTTTATTTGTCACGATAAGTTGCATTGCTGGTTTCGTGCAGGAATGAATGAATGAATATATAGCTATATTATGGATTGATCGACTTCAACTGATATCAGCTGGTTTTAGGTGTCCCATGAGTGTGCTACAATATTGGTTATTCAGGAGAAAAACTCGGCTACGAGATATTTCATGGGTTGAGCCGACCCCATAAATGTTGAGCTTTTTGGGGAAAGTGTTAGTAATTGTGTACCCGCTTGTTTAAAGGTATAATGCATGCTGGTTACCTTGCTTGCAAGCACCAGCAGCATAGTGTGCTATTTTTGCAAGAAAACTTGCAGTAGAACGATTAATGTGCATAATTTTCTCCCAGGCAGATCATGTCCTTTTAGTCTGGCAATGCTGTAGATGGGTGCCCCAGCCCGCTAGTGAGGCATCTGTGGTGATTACGAAGCGGAGTATCCAGGCAAGAGTGTGCGACGCTGCAAGAGGTGAGGAATTTTAGACCACCACTTTAGCCTTCCCATCATCCTTGAGAAGATGTTAAGGATGCCCTCAAACGATGGTAGTGATCGTATCATTGTTCTAGTACCTCCTCTAGCAATGGGTTCATATTTACACAAGAGGTAGTGATAGAACATGCCCAGCAACATATGTCCTTGTTTTGGATAATTAAGTTGCTAAATGTATAAGCTTCTGTTGCCCTGTGGCGGAGGGGAGGATTTAGGAGTGAACAACCAGGGAGCAGTAGTAACTCAGAATGGAAGAAATGATAGCGCTTTCCAGCTATAACAAATCTGAGGTATTTGCGATGAGCTTGATCGATTGGAATGTGGAAATAAGCGTCCTTTAAGTCTAGTGCTGACAAAGTCGCCTTACTTGAGCAGTGAGATCTTGGCTTAAAGAGTGACCATATGGAAGTGTTCTGATAGTATGTGATTATTTTTGGGAAATTAGAAAGTGTAGGAAGTACAATAACCATGTTGGATAGTATGCAAAATTATTATTTTTTTTTTTTTTGTGCAAAGGTAACTACCCAGGCAGACAAATAAGGACAAATACTGGCTATTGAAAGAAACACATATTTATAAATAAAATAAATAAAAAAAATTCTCCAATACAGGATGTTTCTAAGGCTGTGAGTCACAGCCTTAGAAACATCCTGTATTGGAGAAATTATTTTTAAGAACATAATGTTTTATTTTTAGTCTTATGTATATTGATATGTTTGTTCGCCATACATTGTTCAAATAATTCATGTAATTATCTTTTTATTGAATCAGATTTATCCACATATCTTTTATAATTATATTAAAAATCAATCTTTTTGATATCATTACAGTCCATTGCATTTTTAATGAGTTGTTTATAAATATGCGTTTCTTTCAATAGCCAGTATTTGTCCTTATTTGTCTGCCTGGGTAGTTACCTTTGCACAAAAAACTGTTTTCCCTGACCCAGGAGCACGATCCAAATCAGGGGGTCCTTGTTACCCACAAAAAAAAAGGATAGTATGCAAAACCCACTGATCTGAAATTATGGTTTTCCAGGAGGGGAATAAATGAAGTAGTTGTCCCCCAACATGTGTTAAGTGGTCAGTGGGAATGAACAGAGTCACTGCTCGAAGCAGGAGGGTCAGAGCGTGTTGAGGCACCTCTACCTATTTAATTAATTCCTCTATATGTGCCCCTGAAGTAGCCCCTTGAGGCGGAGGGTTGTGGTTGCCTACAAGAGGAGGTAGAGGAGCCCCATTTCTACAAGGGATGACAAAAGGAGCCACATAAAGCAGAGTTTTGTAGCGCCCCCCATTGATTTAGCTACTGTGATGTCCTTCATTTTCCTAAGGTGGAACAAAATAGATGCTCTTTAGCTAAAGCCAGATTTTATAGTGTTTGCTGCACCTCTGGCTTTAAGTCAGATATTTGTAGTCAAGCATGTGTACGTAACAATACAGTTGTATGGACTACCCTGGCTGCTGTGTCCGCTAACTGTAGAACACATGTAATGGAGTTATTAGAGATTAACTTTCCCTCAGTCACAATCTCATGTCCCCTTTTTAGGTTGTGCATAGAATCAGTGTGCATGCATGCACTGCTCTGCAAAACTTGTTGGAGTAGAGTATTCACTTGAAGTCCCGCCCACTCTCTGCCCATATTTTTCATTGGCTTGCGTCATAGTTCTTCGTAAATACTGGCTTTGGATTCGTCTAGCATGTTAGCCCCGCCTATGTCCCGCCTTGGCTTCATTTGTAACCTCCCATGCCGACTGGCCCTTTAACTTCCGAACCGGTTATTAAGTCTGGAAGCACTATTTTCTTTAATGTGTTTCTCTTACTCTAGGCGCAACGTGGGCCACTTCAGCTGGTCTTAAAGCAGTGGGTACAGTACCCGCTTTCATATTACCAACAAGGGCACCGTGCTTTAATGACCCATAATATCCACTTTGCTTTTTTGTTTTTTACAGTAACAACGCCACCGCTTGACCAGGGAACTTAGTGAACAATGGCAGCTGCACGGATCGCCCAACTCTACTTCAACTAATACACGTTTAAATAAATCTTAGTTCGATCTTGGATGCCTGCAATAATTATGGTATTCAATCCCTCGCTGGCGCCATTCTAGGCGATTGCCGAGTGCTGAGGTACTCAATTAGTGAACTAGTTGTGCAACTGCTAAGCGGAAATTATTGACATGACTATAATGCGAGTCTCCTATGGGATACAAATAAAAAAGGTATACCTTCGTGAAATTACTGTCTAATGTGAGATGGAATCAGAAAGACCCTGAGCCCCCAAGCCAAAATAGGAGATGCCGTGGACTTTGATCTTCGTGCTCACGGCTGCTATGAGCAGCTGCAGTACATGCACTTTTACTGGAAAATGTTGCTCCTTCTAGTAGTACAGCAACAGCTGTCTCTTAGCTCCCAGGTGTCCACTGTAACATCTACGTTTCCATGGCTAACAGCCCCTCTAGCACCATCTCTTCCTTAAGTGGCGTTGTAAGGGTGTTACGAGTCATATCAGAAGCAAGGGCAGTAAAATACAGCCACAACTGCGGTGCCATTGCTCCCCTTTTATTTCCTGGAACCTCAGTGTCTCTCAGGGATTATGTAAAAGGCAGAATGCCAACTCTGCAGACCAGGAACCAACGTCCAAACATTGGCGTGTGCACCCTCACGAGATATGATGAATAGCATTAACAGGCATGCGATTCTGTTCTACAGGTGACAGCAAATAACATTTTTAAACTCACTTTTTTATTGCAGCATTTTAAATACACCTGTATGTACTTACGGGACTCAGTAAAATGTAACGCACAGCCTTTTGAGTCGCCTTGAAGTGGATAAAAGCACAAGAACAAAGCGAACACCTTGTGAAAGGAATATTAGTCTCCTAGATGAACCGTCAGGGGTGAGATGTACCATTTTCGGTCGAGACCGGCCTTTTTCCTGACACCAGGTTTCATCAAAGCACACTTCCAAGAGACCACCAGGTCTATCGGGCAAGCATTGCCCTATAGACGGCACAAGATGCAGGTTGCATTGAAATGGAATGACATTAATAATTGCAAGGCGACATGCAGTCAACACCTACATTGCACACCTCCCTTATTTTTAATGGATTGCATTAAATTAGTGACAATTATTGTGAGCAAAGGAAGGTAAAGGTCATTTAAGCCAATCCCAAGGGTTTCAATAGTTAAAGATGCAGTAAAAACACATTGTATAATGTAGTGGATTTGCACACCGGCACTGCGTTTACTTGTCAGTCTACAACACGTTTGCTCATGTGCAAAAAATTAAGTAAATATAGGGCTTAGAAATCAAAGCCACACACATAAAAGGTGATCAAAGGCAGTCTGAAGTGGGAAGTCTTGTTGAGCCGTGGTTTTATCTTTCAACTTTCACTGGAGTTTTGTCTTCTTCTAAGAGTGCACTTCGAATCAAAAAGGGAATAGTTTTTAGACAAAGTAAATTTCTCCTCACATTGGACCGAATTAGTAAACTCCCTCCTTGAAGAAGTCATAAATCTGATCTCATGGAGGTGTAGTTTCTCCCTGGTTTGGCAAAACTGTGCAGAATTTCCATCAGGCATATAATTCTAAAAGAAAGCATGACAGTTAAATACGCCTAAACACGTTCCATGGGACATTTTCCCTCTTGGAGCAACGTATATGCATTTCCTCTACCTTCGTAGTTCTGTCTTTGAAAGGTGTACATCTGCTGCATATATTTTCAGGTTGAACACAGCCTAAGAATTGTACATGATTACTCACAGTCTCCTAAAATATTACGCCACTAACCTTCCAAAGCCATCACACTTGAAAAAACACAACACTGTTTTCTGTAGTTTTAAAATACCTCCTTATGGTGTCATGTTGTACATTGAAATTCTCCTCACAACTGATTATGGCCTTACACGAGGCACAACCGTAGGGGGAGTCTGTGTGTTTTGGAGGCAGACCTACAGCAAGTTATATAAAGTAATCTGAGGTTATATAATAAATCTATTCCAGGGGTTACAAAACCTTGTATGAAACCATGATTTACTTCAGCCATCTGTAAGTAAAGTATCTGTAAATGGGGTTGGCTATGTAACTTTTATTTTTTCACCCTTTTAGGTTTTCTTTAAGTTTTAAAATGTTTTTTTAACCCCTTCCATGCGGACGGCCCCGACCATTCGACATCACGGTGGGGGTGTGCGCCGGACGGCCGGGGGCCATGCAAACCACACGTGTCATTTTTTTTCAGCACTGCGGTGGAATGTCTGCCGCGGCGAAGGCCTTAACATTTGTTTTTTTAGTTTACGTTGATGTTTTATTTGTAATGTTGTAAGTTATACAGTAAAAAGGGCTGTGGGCTCATTGGGCTTTTTGCAGTTATGACACGTACCTGTATCAAGTGAAGCCGTTCTAGGACACCACGGTAAGTGTGATAACCCGCAAGGCCTCTGTGTTTTTGATGATGTTAATATGACATAGCCTTTCACATGTTTTTAACCTGTTCAGCACTTCATGGTCCTTGGCTTATGCTGGAGTGCCTCATTTGACACCAAGGCCCAGGTTTTCCAAGGCTTTAGAGTGACACAAAATAAAGTAAAGTGACATATTTGCATTTATTTTAACAGTCAAGTGAAATAGTATTTTGTGTTTGAAAGGTGTGCTTTTCGCAGTACAAAAAGCACTGGGCCATTACTTGGACAGATCAGCGCAAACACCCACAGACTTTGATGCAAAGTGGATCTACTGAGATTTCACCTTGGTAATGCCTGCTGCAAGGAAGCAATGTTTTTACTTCCCAAAACATGCACTGCATGTGTATAAGAAGTGGAAATCACACACCCAATGCATGGGATCTTTCAGAAATGTGTTTAGACATAGCAATGTGTACTCGAAGGGTGGGCTTCCAGTGCGAATCCTCTGCTAGACAGTGCATATTCACTTCTGCACCATAGTGAGAGGCTGTGTGTTGCGTAAAGCAGACTAATTTGAGAACCAGCACAGGGGATGACAGCAGCAGTAAGCCAATTTTAATAAATATTGCACAGCTCAGTAAATTTTCGCCGCCCACTCTCCGCCCATATTTTTCATTGGCTTGTGTCATTGTCCTTCACACATACTGGCTTCTGATTCGTCAATAGGAGTGTTAGTCTGGCCTTAGTACCGCCTTGTCTTCATTTGTAACCTTCCACGGCACCTGGCCCTTTTACTTCGGCTGTTACACAGTACGTGTTAAGTCTGAAAGCACTATTCTCCTTAATAAGTTTCCTTACTGCAGGCACAACGTGCGCTGCTTTGGCTGGTTTTGAAATCAGTGGGCACGGCGCCCGCTTTCATAATACCAACGCGGGTGCCGCGCTATGATGACTCAATGTCCACTTTGCATTTTTAAAATTTATTTTTGTTTACAGTAGCGACGCCACCGCTTGACCTTGGAAACTAAGCTAATAATGGCAGCTGCACGGTTTGCCCAACTCTACTTTAACATCTCCGCTCACAACAAGGAAGCTGCGCTTTAGGTTGCACTATGGCGCCTGTGTTTGTACTCTCTGCTTCTCATTGCTGTCCTGCGCCCAGGCGCCCGCTAAACTGTGAGCTTTACCCACAACACAGGCACCATGCTTAATTTGTTAGGAGGCGCCCGTTTTTATAAATTTTTTTTGTTAATGGTATCTCATCAACACTTAATACAGGCAGAGCATTTTATTTTATTTTGACTGGGTGTGAGTGTTTTGACTGGGTGTGAGTGTTTGATTGGTTCAGATGCTCCGTCCATCACCACCCCCTTTTGTACCGCTTTGTGCGCCATAAGTTGGCAGGGTATGCTCAGACGTGAGTCCCTTGCTCACTTTGCCACTGGATTCAAGCAAGCCTGGCTGAAGACGGCTGAAATGCCAGAAACCGGTCCTAGGAAGCTTGTTTCCGGTCCAGGGAAGGCATGGCTTGGCAGTTCGGGCTGGACTGTTCCCATGACGCACAGGGTCAGACTGATTTGCATATAGCCATGTCTGAACTGGGGTGGCAGAGTGGGCTAAAGAACTGTGATGGATTAAGCCCAGATCTGTTGACTGGGTGTGAGTGTTTGATTGGTTCAAATGCTCCATCCATCACCACCCCCTTTTGTACCATCTTGTTATGCTGGACTTGGCTGTAAGACGGTTTGTTGGCTATAAACTAGAAACAAAAGGCCCCACTATTTGGTTTAATTGTTTTAGTATTGTGTGCATAGAAAAATCACTCAAGCACTACGGCACTTGAAACTAACTTGATACAAATGTCGGTTGCTAGCATAAACTTGAAATGAAGGGCCTTAAGTGGTGATGTGTTTCACTAGGTTGCTTCCACTCGGAACAGACGCTGCAACTGTTTTGCAAATATCATCATTAACATTGTATAATATGGTCATGTGCCTTATTAGTGTTGAAGCCTCCATGTTAAACAGTAGATATTATAGAACTCAGCATAATGTGCTGCATGGCTAAATACTTATAAGTTCCCAAAGGCGAGACCGACAGCATTGAAAATGCTGTTTATACTCCTCAGGGAGATGTTGGGAGAACTTCTTCCATCCGATGTGCCCTGTTGTATCTTGCTAACAAGGCTTGAGTGTTGGCGATCCACAAATGACTTGAGGATTGTGCTGCGCCCCACTTCCCTGAAGCATTGATAGGTTTGGATTCCTTTTCAGGTGGAGGACCATCTGCTGAGGATTGAGAGTTGGTTCTTTTACGGGCATTGGATACAACTAATAAGTTTGGAAAGAGCCGACCTCTGCTGTAAGTAGGGTCTGAGGGTGTAGGCTTACGTTACGTGCGCGCACTGGGTCTTTGAAAATGTAGCCAGCATGTCTAATCATATTTTAAGCATAGGCAGGTATTGACAAGGGCTATGTGTTATTGGGCATAGATTTAAAAAGGAAATTACCCTCAATTGGGTCTTTGCAGGGGAACATGGTTATATGCTGCTGCCCTATTCTTGACAAGCCTAAGCATCGTCGGGGGTGATGGTCTGGCTGGGTATAGATCAGGCCAGAATCACCCCGGGAGATCAACAACATAAATATCTCAAGGATCTGTGGGCTGTGGATATGCATCATATCTCCTCCCCTCCGATCATCGATGGGAGACTGCGGAGACCATTGTGGTGTGAAATCTTCTGGTTCACCCTGTAAATGCGGTGGTGAAGTTGGTGATGGTAGTGGAAAAGAAGGAGGTGGTGGAGAAGAAGAGCAAGAGGAGGATGGAAAGGGCTGGTTGCAATGTACTCCTTTTAAGCAGGCACTGGGACATCTAGGGTCACTGCAAATGAAAGCTGGCACTTGAATGATTTGGACGCCAAGTGCACAAGCGGAGCGAAAATACACCCACTGTGAGTCTGTACATTTAGCTCTTTCTGCTTCAGGTCGAGCCACTTCTGCGTGATTTGGAGGCAACTTGGATGTGGAAACCAAAGATTTTGGTACTGAAGTAGTCTTCTTTTTCGGATCAGAGATGGTCCAAGCTGAAGGGGTTGGAAGTGTGGTGCTTGGAACCGAAGAGGCAGATGGTCGGCACGGTGCAGAGTCCGATCGGCATGGTGCAGGAGACCGCCGTTTTAGCTTGGCTTTTGTTGCCAAGTCAGAGGGTACGGCATCCATAGCAGATGGTCAGTGTCTACAATGGCCTGCTAGCAGAGGTGGCCCAGAAGCCGAAAAGTCGGTCGAAACTGAATTGAGGGCAGGGTGGGAGGGCAGAACAGGGGCATGGAAATGCACTGTACGCTGGCTCAAAAGAAGATTGTGTATCTGGAGTCCAGTGTTGAAGTTGGAGGAGGAGCCCAACCTGAGTAATCGATGGAAAAGGCCTCTTCCCCAGCTGCAAACGCCTCATCAAGCTCTTCCTGTTCGACATATTCGATCCCTCTGTGCTGCATCCCTCTGCGACATGTCCGAAGGTCCTGTAATGTCTATCGATCGAAAGGGTCAACACGCGCCACAGTCCGCATCCGGATGGTCCGGAGACAGACAAATTGGAAACATAAAGAAGGTCGTTTCTCGGGTAATTCGCGTGGCAACTGGGGCAGAAGCAAAAAGAAGTTCATTCCATTAGCAGGGCATTCTTGGTCGCAGTTGGTTTAAATAAAGAGTAGGCCCGAAGACCACAATGGGAGCACGTCGAATCAATGGGCGAAAGTTCCAATGGTGGAAAGAAAACAATGTAACAATAGAGTTGATGCCCATGTGCATTAACACCAAGAGGAGTCACTTTGTCTTATGAATAGAAAGACTTATTTGAAGAGAAAACAACTTGCACACTTACATACCCAACACTTCATGTCAGAATTATGCAGAGCATGTGTATCTACAGCTACACATGCCTCGAACACTAACTTAAGGGATCTACTAAAAGCCAAGTCACCTATTAGAGGTTCTGATCATTAGAAGATAAAACTATCAGTTAACTTGGAAGAAAGTCTATGATGCTTCAGTGCTTTTTTTGAAGGTGGGGAAAGAGGAATGTGTGTGGATGGACCAGGGGAACAAGTTCCTAACCTTTGGTACACTTTTGGGGAAAGAACGGCTCAGGGTTAACTTTTTGTTGGAGACAGCAATTAGAGGACTGTCATCGCAGCATAGTTAATGAGACTCACTGGACAGCTTCATTTTGTTGACCGGTAGTGTGAAGAGCTAGAACGAATGAGGTTCACCAACTAGGCAAGCAAGTTGCAGACAGTTCTGCCACCAGTGGGGAGTCAAATTGAGGTAAAGAGGTCAAAAGCAGCCAGTTCGAGAGACAAAGCGGCTGCTGTGTGAAGTTAGCAACTTGCGTTTTTGGCCATGTGTTTGTGAAACCTAATTAAACAACCTGATAAGCGTGCAAATTGAGTCATACAACTGTTTATGCAATTTCCATGACACCAAACATGTTTAAAACATACCCTTTTCAAGTTCTTCATCTCTTCCATCAATGTAGACACTACGTTTTTCACACTTCCTCTCCAAAGTCAAGTCATGGGAGAATTTGCACTTGTCTCCTTTGGTGCACTGCCCTTGTTTAAAAAAGGCACAGACTACAGATTTGGGATCTGCACCTATTAAAAAACATAATATACAATGATCAATGAAAAAAGTAAAAGTACGATGTTATTCAAGAACTTTATAGCAGTCAAGTTACTTTGTTGATTCAGTAATTTTTGTTTTCCATGGGAGGTACTCCCCTTGAAGTACGAGTCAAAATGGGTTTGTAAAACAAACATCAGGTTGGCAAGCATGGTTCACATGCTACACAACAGCTTCAAATGATGCTGCACTATTAACAAAGACCTACTGGAGGATGAGATGGGCCCCCACACTGCGGTTCAACTATTGATTAGCATAATATCTTTTAAGTGAATTCCCCATTCCCTCACAACAGATTGTAAATGACAAGAGGGTGGTGAATGGCATACGGCCAAAGGGCTTAGGCTGTCATGTGAGAGCTCCACAGCAATTACAGAGCATATTCACACAACTAACAGCACAACACACATGATAAAACCCCATGAAACAGATTGTGCACGTGTGGGATCGTAATGAGCTCCTGTCCTCAAGAGGATACAGGAAACGGTACAGGGTGAAGAGCCTTGACTAAGCTGAAGAGAGCAGTGAGAATTTGAAAAACCTGTGGTTAGCAAGACACCATGGATCAAGCAAAAGGACACAGCAGAACATGGTCATAATATTTAAGATGTATGAGAAATATAACATTTACATATACAAAATTAGATCGGTATCAGTAAGGAAACAAGCATTGGCAAAGCCTATAGGTCTCGTCTTTGGGACCTATTGACCTTGGAAATGTTTTTAGTGATGCTACACAGTACACCATGGGTACTTACAATGATTTTCCCAGTGGCCGAAAACATGGTCTGTAGTGTGTCTGAGGGCTGCACTGATGCCAGCAGGGTGGGGGTCAGGGTATGGATGTATGTAAGGTGTGTGTAGATTAAGTGAAGGATGTACATGGTGTAGACTGGGTCACGGAGTTATTTTGGGGGTTTCATTCCATACTGCCTCTAAATTAAGCCCCAGTCTCTAAAAGATACACAGATATGACAATACTGTGCTATGCTGTATCTGAGTCGCTGTCCCACTACCACACCCTTGGGTAAGCATTCTCTGTTTGCTTTCATTGCCTTTAGGGAGTCAAGTATACAAAGGAAGTAACCTGGTTATTGAATTGGAACGACGTAGAATCTTAGGCCTCCCAAGCTCCTCATTCATTTGGGCTCTGATCTGGAAAGATTAGGAATGCTCTGAAACAGGCTCCGTTAAGGTCGCAATTGATATAAATACTCTGACAAAGACCTCCCGCTGCTGATAAAAGGATAATTTTGGGTGGTTCTTTTGATTGTTGCTTGTATAGTCAATGTACATACTTCCTTTATTGCTTTTGATTTGATTACTGTGTAGTTTTAGATACTTGTGAAAAGTCATCTGAATGTGTCCCTGCACTGTTTTCACCGGACCCTATTAAAATCTGTTATAACGTTTTGTTGAGAAGTGAAATACAAATAATGGTATACATGCTTCATTGATTATGTCTAGTCTTTCAGTACTTGTGTGGTAGCACTCAGTACTGAAGTAAAAGATTAGGGGCATGGCACATATTTGAACAAATGTTATTTAAATTAAAGTACACTGCTTCCTTCAAGACTTGCGTAGAAACTGGACAGATAAGATTTATTCCAAAAAGGGCTCATGCATGAATTGACATTTTGCAATTGGCTTGCGTCATTTGTGCTGGAAAAAATTTGAGTGGGAGATACTACCATTAATGTTACATCACTGAAGTCAAACTGATTATGAAAAATCCATGTGTTGTACAAAAAAAACAACAAGTATAGCCAATGTATTCATCAGGAGAGTGGTAAGGATGAAGTATGTAGAGGGTGGTATATTTTAGAGCACTTTTTCACAAATGTATTACTAAAGCATGGCGTGGTTACACATTACCATTACAGACAATACCTTCAGTTTTACTGCTAAAATACACAGAGCTCAAATGATAATGTGTGAAAATCGGCAACACAGTATTGATTAATTTGTTTTGATAGTATTAAAATAGCTGTTCCCACCACACTTCAGAATTACAAAAATAAAATGTGGTTCATTGGTGTTTTCCTAATTCTGATATAGTGCATTTAAATTTTGTTGTGTGCTTGACAGAACACAACGTCCTACCGCCTTTCCTTTCAAACCCCAGAACCCTGCAAGTTTGTCACAAAAATACTCTCACTATACAGCCAGGGAAAGAAATGTAAATACCAAGCTCCCTCGGAAGACAGAGCCCATCATTAGACTGGTCTTTGAATGCACAGCAAATGTGACAAGATAACAACAAATCCTAAAAAACCTGTTTATTGGTCATTCACTTCTGAACTCCAGCATAGTTATTTTGGGGGTGCTTCGTCACCCGCCACACTCCTACTTTTGGCGCCCATGGCATGAAATTGAGAGAGGATAGTTTAAATTATGCTATTGGTAAAGAGCACTGACCAACATAAACAAGCTCATAAACAGAACATTCTTCCTCAAGGCATGCAAAATTGAACAACTGGTCGTAGCAGAGATAAGTAGAATCAGTCAAGCATAAAGACAGAGCAAACCTTTTCAAAGAAATACAGCACGTTTACTGCTTCTTCAACTAATATACAAGGGAGACAAATGAACACACATACTCTTGTGGTGTGCCTCACGAAAAAGGAAAAATGTATTCAGGGAAAGCGAGCACTTGTGGAGGAATACAGGGAGTCAGTCAAAGAGGTGGTAAACAGGCTATGCTCAACAGAAGTGACAAAGACATGCTGGGCAGCTTAAAGCAAACAAAGCCAGCAAATAAGAAGCAAACAAATGTGAGTTACAAAACAGAAATCCAATAGTAAGCAAAGAGCGGAATGCAGTCCTAGGGAAGGTTTCAGCATGTCCTCAATATCTCTTTGCAACCTCGCAACTGCTCTGTCTAGCAGGCTTTGACCTAAAAAATGTGATAACGTGAAGATATAATTGTGATTTCTCATATGTCCTGGCAAATTATACAGACTAGAGTCTAGTCAATTGTAGGGGAATTTACTTGGGCCAGAGCATATAGGGACAACAGATTCAATAGCTAAGAAAGATCTCCAATCCCTCTCTTGCCAGCTGCCCAACCAGCAAGCTTTTGCTACATAGCTAATGGAAGCATGCACCAGCGTATTGTCATTTGGTAGGCAGACAGTGGAGTTCTACATCACCACTGTGCATCTCTCCCAGCAGAGGTATCATTGTAGCAGGAATATAGCTTTCACTTCTCACCCACCTCCTTGAATTTATTAGCTCCTTCTCATGTTCTGCTACATTACCAATGTTGTTTATTACTCTTATGTCTCCCTACCCATCTTCCAAGCTCCTACATTATTTGATATAACCATGTTACAGCAATTTTGAACATAACACTAGGTAAATTATGTAATTTCTCCTTCAGTTACACTAGTGTTCTCTTATAGATCTTTAACAAGACAATTTATATTAGAGCATAGAAGGAACACAATGTAACTTGAGTTTTACCTTTACTGACTTTTTGGGCAACTACCACAGGCTTGAAAAGCTCATTAAGCTCCTGTAACTCCTTTTTCTTGTCTTCTTTCTTCGTTTTTTTATCACCCTCAAGCAGCGGAACCTAATATAATAACCAGAAACAAACATCAGTACAGTAATTAAACTGGACATCCGAACAGTAATGTAAAGTTGAAAAATGAAGGTTAATTTCGATCTTGTGTATTGAGGATTGAAAACCTTATTGAACATGTTTGGTGACAAGATGAATTCCAAGCCACATTGTTATTCACTGTAAATGCATTTTCTTTGGATGGACTTCATCTTTCCTCAGGAAACAATCTCATCCTTCAGATAAGATTTGGAGTCCCAAAATTGATGGATAATAGGTGATTGAAAGCACCATTACAGCAGTCCGGTTTTCACTACCAAACAATCACCTACCTGCTTAGGTGCAAGAAATGCCCAGGCAAGGTAAAGACTCCAGGAGGAGCAAAGATTATAGAGGTTTATGGTACCTAAACTCCACCGTTCAACTCATGTCTAGCCCCACCTTGACCTCTCTTCAACTGACTACAAGGAACAAGTTCAGCTGTGAGCAAACTTTTGCCAGAATAAGTACTGCTCTTAAGATCACAATTCAGTAAAGCTGTCAGCGGAGTGATCAACGAGTTCTGGTTGAAGAGGGTGGGAACTAGGCACTTATGTAAGATGTTTTTCAAAGATTTTCAAGTAATGAATTAGGAGAAATACCATTTAGTATCTTTAAGGAGAAACAGGAGAAAAGAAATAGAGAAGTACAGCATGAAAGAGAATGAGGGCAGTGGTATCACTAGTAAGCACTGCTAAAGAGCATATAGAAATCTGACGAGGTCACCAGTAATATGTGAATAACATACTTAGTATACTTTCCCTAAATTCATCCAGCCAATCATTCCTTCCTCTCTCTATATCACACTGCATGTATACTGTGCCACTCGCCTTTGACAGTTGATTGGTATGGATTCTGAGGCTAACAAGCGAATTATGCCGGCTAATAATCTAAACGGTGAGGCCCAGGATTTAATTCACACTGAATGAGAACTATCTTACCACAAAGTGTGTTGATATAAACCCCTAACCCAAAAAAAATTTGCATGCATAAGAAATGCCAAATCTAAAACCTAAATTCTAGCACACACACACCCAAAAGCGCTGCACACAAAATCCCTACAGTAATCTACAGGATGACCAGAAAGATGACAAAGATAAGAAAAGCAAATTTGCCTCCTTTAATAAGCTCAATTAGAACATTGGAATGTTGGGAGCAACAGTGAAAACAATGGAGTGCTCCGGGCTTATAATGGCTGGTATAAGCCTGGAGCTCCAACATTCCAATGTTTCTTTGTGCACAGCTCCGTCTATGAACAAAGGCTTCAAGGAGCCTAAGGGGATTCCAATCCCCTCACGCTCCCTTAAGGCTTTGTTCTTTTTTGTTAGAACATTCTACCCTCTAGTGGCAGAATGTTGTAATAGCCTTATAGCCCTTCGTAGCTGGGCTATACCGGCTATTAAAGTCCCTCTCCCTTGTTAAAGGCCCTCACCTTCGGCTCGGGCCTTTAACGCTGGAGAGGGCCTTTAATAGCCGGTATAGCCCTCTACGGCGGGCTATGAGGCAATATTGACTCCTACTTCTCTGACGCACTCTAAACATTAAGGACCATTTTATTACCCGACTAATCATGGGAATGGGAGGGTGAGTGGAGGAGGACTGTGACGGACCACAGCCACAATGGACAGAGGGACACTAACATAACACTCCTTCTATCCTTCTACTCTCCTGCCTTCCTCCTGCCACCATCTGTTACTGACCCTTGTGAACAGCTGTGAACATCTCTCGCTCAGAAATGCCCTGATCTGTGCATCGCCCCCGTGCCCCCTATGTCTCCCTGCAGGCTATCAGTCTTCCATTAAGTGCACTCCATCTTTCCTCTCTTTCGTGTGCATTGAGGGGCGAAGGGAAGCGATTGGAGCGCCAAAGAGCCGGAGCTCGTGAATAATGCATGCCCTCCCCATGCGAGAGTCCATTACCCGCGGCGGCAGCTTTAGGGATTTAGATGCCTCGCTAATGACTCAAGTCCAGCCCCGAATGGTGCTAAAAAGAAGAGGCGGATGGGCGAGAAGGAAGCAGGCTTGTAGAACATGTGGAAACACATTAACACGCGATTAATTGGGTTAGCAGGATCTCACAGTGGACAGCCATATACCATCGACCCCCCCGCCCCCCTGCTGACACTGACCAGCTCATTGCCTAGATAGACTGTAAGTGATAAAATGATCATTGCCGGCTATCATGGAAACAGAAGATTGCTACAATTCTTGGCTTTGTTACGGGAGAGGAGTTGGCCTAACGGCCAGGGCGCTCGACCTCTGACCTGGGGAACCCGGTTGGAGTCTCGGTAATATCGCTAAACCTCCTGTGATTCTGGGCAAATCACTTAATCTTCCCGTGCCTAACGAAAATGCCTTCGTAGTACATCCTTCCTTCTGCGCTTGCGTAGCTGAAGCCTGCACACATTGTGAAAATGGTAGACCAGAAGAAAAGAGGCTAGGTGCAAGCTCAGAGTCTCATACAGTTACGGGTCCGGGAGTGGGAAAGAACCACTAAGATTAAGGGGAGGATTTCACAGATACCGCTGCGAAGGCTGGGGATGTTCTGTGAAGAGCCCTTGGAGTGGGGGCACCACGGGACCGAAATCAACACAAACACTTTACATAGTATTACAGTGGTAAAAATATATTTTTACATTTTCTTTTATTGTGCAAAAGATAAAAAACACATACAGACGCCTAAATAGTCTAACTTTGTGTGTGTGTGGCTCTGTGTGTGTGTGGCTCTGGGTGTGTGTGTGGCTCTGGGTGTGTGTGTGTGGCTCTGGGTGTGTGTGTGTGGCTCTGGGTGTGTGTGTGGCTCTGGGTGTGTGTGTGGCTCTGGGTGTGTGTGTGGCTCTGGGTGTGTGTGTGGCTCTGGGTGGGTGTGTGTGGCTCTGGGTGTGTGTGTGTGGCTCTGTGTGTGTGTGTGTGGCTCTGTGTGTGTGTGTGTGGCTCTGTGTGTGTGTGTGTGGCTCTGTGTGTGTGTGTGTGGCTCTGTGTGTGTGTGTGTGGCTCTGTGTGTGTGTGTGGCTCTGTGTGTGTGTGGCTCTGTGTGTGTGTGTGGCTCTGTGTGTGTGTGTGTGGCTCTGTGTGTGTGTGTGTGGCTCTGTGTGTGTGTGTGGCTCTGTGTGTGTTTGTGGCTCTGTGTGTGGCTCTGTGTGTGTGTGTGGCTCTGTGTGTGTGTGTGGCTCTGTGTGTGTGGCTCTGTGTGTGTGTGTGGCTCTGTGTGTGTGTGTGTGGCTCTGTGTGTGTGTGTGGCTCTGTGTGTGTGTGTGGCTCTGTGTGTGGCTCTGTGTGTGTGTGTGGCTCTGTGTGTGGCTCTGTGTGTGTGTGTGTGGCTCTGTGTGTGTGGCTCTGTGTGTGTGGCTCTGTGTGTGTGTGTGTGGCTCTGTGTGTGTGTGTGGCTCTGTGTGTGTGTGTGGCTCTGTGTGTGTGTGTGGCTCTGTGTGTGGCTCTGTGTGTGTGTGTGGCTCTGTGTGTGGCTCTGTGTGTGTGTGTGGCTCTGTGTGTGGCTCTGTGTGTGTGTGGCTCTGTGTGTGTGTGGCTCTGTGTGTGTGTGGCTCTGTGTGTGTGTGGCTCTGTGTGTGTGTGTGGCTCTGTGTGTGTGTGTGTGGCTCTGTGTGTGTGTGTGTGGCTCTGTGTGTGTGTGTGGCTCTGTGTGTGTGTGTGGCTCTGTGTGTGTGTGTGGCTCTGTGTGTGTGTGTGGCTCTGTGTGTGTGTGTGGCTCTGTGTGTGTGTGTGGCTCTGTGTGTGTGTGTGGCTCTGTGTGTGTGTGTGGCTCTGTGTGTGTGTGTGGCTCTGTGTGTGTGTGTGGCTCTGTGTGTGTGTGTGGCTCTGTGTGTGTGTGTGGCTCTGTGTGTGTGTGTGGCTCTGTGTGTGTGTGTGGCTCTGTGTGTGTGTGTGGCTCTGTGTGTGTGTGTGGCTCTGTGTGTGTGTGTGGCTCTGTGTGTGTGTGTGGCTCTGTGTGTGTGTGTGGCTCTGTGTGTGTGTGGCTCTGTGTGTGTGTGTGGCTCTGTGTGTGTGTGTGGCTCTGTGTGTGTGTGGCTCTGTGTGTGTGTGGCTCTGTGTGTGTGTGGCTCTGTGTGTGTGTGGCTCTGTGTGTGTGGCTCTGTGTGTGTGTGGCTCTGTGTGTGTGTGGCTCTGTGTGTGTGGCTCTGTGTGTGTGGCTCTGTGTGTGTGGCTCTGTGTGTGTGGCTCTGTGTGTGTGTGTGGCTCTGTGTGTGTGTGTGGCTCTGTGTGTGTGTGTGGCTCTGTGTGTGTGTGTGGCTCTGTGTGTGTGTGTGTGGCTCTGTGTGTGTGTGTGGCTCTGTGTGTGTGTGTGTTGCTCTGTGTGTGTGTGTGTTGCTCTGTGTGTGTGTGTGTTGCTCTGTGTGTGTGTGTTGCTCTGTGTGTGTGTGTGGCTCTGTGTGTGTGTGTGGCTCTGTGTGTGTGTGTGGCTCTGTGTGTGTGTGGCTCTGTGTGTGTGGCGCTCTGTGTGGGTAGCTTTTTTTGTAGGTGGGTCTGTGTGAGGGTGGCTCTGTGTGGGTAGCTTTTTTTGTAGGTGGGTCTGTTTGAGGGTGGCTCTGTGTATGTGTAGATGGCTCTGTGTGGGTGGATCTGTGCGTGTGTGGGTGGATCTGTGCGTGTGTGGGTGGATCTGTGCGTGTGTGGGTGGATCTGTGCGTGTGTGGGTGGATCTGTGTGTAGGTGGCTCTGTGTGGGTGGCTCTGTGTGGGTGGCTCTGTGTGTGTGTGGGTGGCTCTGTGTGGGTGGATGGCTCTGTGTGGGTGGCTGTGTGTGTGTGGGAGGCTTTGTGTGTGGGGCTCTGTGTGTGGGTGCAAATGCAATAGGTCTTGCATTTGCGAGAGATTAAGGTATTGGCATTGTAAATGACAATGCCATTTATTTATACGTTTTAAAAACAAAAACATAAATAAAAATAATGTCATGAGCAATGCCAATAGCTCCAACTTTAACAATGCAGAGACCATTGCATTGTAAATGCTTGTTAGGGGTCGGGCTGGTCCCATACATGATGGCCACACTGTGTGTGGGTTAAAAGTTGATTGATTACCCAGCAGCATGAGCTCCGTCTTGTCGCCATTGAGTTTGAGATGGGACTGACTCATCCAGCTGGCGACTTCTTTGAGACAGAAGCTCAGGTTTGTGGGGGCCTGCTCTACTTGGTTCAGTGCCACTATGAGCTGGGCATCGTCCGCATAGCTGATAAGTTGAATTCCGAAGGGTGCAACTATCTCAGCCAAAGGGGACATATGCACGTTAAAAAGTGTGGGGCTCAGGGAGGAGCCCTGAGGGACCCCGCACTGCAGAGGTAGAGGTCGCGAGTGGGTGTTACCTTCTAACACTTGGCAGTATCTTCCTTCAAGGAATGACCCCAGCCAGGAGAGGGCCCTACCTGTCACTCCCAGTTCTTTTAGCCGGTGTACAAGGGTACGGTGATTCACCGTATCGAAGGCTGCACTAAGGTCTCGGAGGATGATGGCCACCGATCCTCCGGAGTCCAAGATATTTCTGGACTCTTCCACAACAGCCACTAGTACAGTCTCCGTGCCCTGACCAGTTTGGGAGAGGTAAAGTAGTTTGAAGGTTTCAGGGAGAAGAGAAATAGGGCGGAAATTGGACAACTCTCTGGGATCCAGATGGGTTTTTTTCAGTAATGCTTTTACCATAGCAATCTTCCAGTCCTGGGGGACTGTACCAGATTCTAGGGAGGCATTAACCAGATTGACGATGGGAGCGATAAAGATAGGTAGGGCAGACTTTAGGATGTTAAAGGGAGCCGGGTCCAGCGGATAACCACTCTTGATGGTATTGAGGATAGGGGGGAGAAGTTCCTCATTGAGTGGGACAAAGGATTCAAGCTTTAGGAGGTTATTCTGGGATTGCGTTTCGGAATGCATGCGAAGGTGAACATTGTTGACCAATGGAAGGAGGTTGAGTATGCGCTGGATTTTGGTGGAGAAGAAAGCTGCTAGCTCCTCAACGCTGGCCTGTAGAATCTAGGGTCACGGGGGGTCTGGGACTTTCATACGTTTTTTGACCATCCTAAATATTTCTTTGGGTGCATTGGAGGAGGATGACATTTATTCCTCAGAGTAAGCTGCCTGCGCTGATTTGAGTGAACTTTTGTAGGAGTTGATGGATGCCCTATAGTTGGATTTTTTATCCGCTGAGAAGTCTTTCCTCCACTCTCTTTCGAGGCTCTTGCACCTCTGTTTTTGTTTGCGGAGTTCAGGTGTGAACCATGGAGTGTTGTTTGAGCCGGCTTTTTGAATAATGGATCTCCTAGGAAGTACTGCGTCTACTGAGTTCTCGATCCATGAGTGGAACTTGCTACTGGATATTACGGGGTCAGGATGACATCGAGGAGAAGTGTGGCTCAATGGTTAGAGCGGCAGACCCTGATGCAGAGGTCTAGCCCGGGACCAGGGTTCAATTCCCCGCCTCGGCGGGTCTTGAGCTCAAAAATTCCACGGACCTGATAATTCTCGCCTCGGTGCCTATTCCAATCATGGAGTCCCACTCTGCAACTCTGGGCAATAGCTTGCTTAATCTCCACAACGGCCCCCACAACGCTAAGGATGGCTGGCCTCCACCTTGGGGGTGCCCAGGATGGGTTCCACAGCAGCATTCGTACAAGCGCCTTGAGACCCTTGCGGTGAGTAGTGCGCTATACAAGTATCAATTTACATTTACTTTTAGAGGTGTGGTAGAGTGGAGTTCCTATGTCCATTCCTCTATATTTAATTTGGGCCAGTAGCGGGCTTGAGTGCGGGAGGTTGGCGCAGTTGAGCAGGGGGAGAATATCTGCCATGCAAAAAGGGATTAGAAAATGGTCCGACCAGGGGGGGGATAGGTTCCTTCCCTTTAAGTTCTGCAATGTTTGAGAATATAGGGTCGAGGAGGTGCCATTTGGTGTAAGTCGCTTGATGGATCTTTTGGAGCATTTCACATGCTGCAAGGTCATGGGCAAGGTCATTGGCAGTTGTGTCCTGGGGGTTATCAAAGTGCAAATTGAAGTCACCCAGAATATTAAAATTGGATGCGGTGCTTGCTAAGTTTACTACCGCTTAAAGCAGTGAGTTGCAAAATTGTCCCAGGGCTCCTGGGGGGCGATATAGGAGAATGCCGACAAACGTAGTTGAGTCGGTGAGCGTAATGGAAAAATGGGCATTTTCACAGTCTGAGAGGGGGCTGCCCAGGATGCGGCAAACAAGGTGGTCTTTATAGAGAATAGCGATCCCTCCCCCTTTCCTGCCTGTTCTGTTGATGCACTGGATTAGATATCCCGGGGGGGGGTTGCTTGGACCACATCTGGGTGGGAGTTGGGCCCTAGCCATGTTTCCGTAAGTTATAGTACATCGAGTGCAGTATCCTGTAACATTAATGAGATTTCAGTGGCGTGATTTAGCATGGATCTGCAGTTCAGCAGTGCCATGTTGAGCCGATTCCCATTCTTTGATTGGTTTCCTGCTTTCGGGGATAGCTCATATGCGCATTGCAGGCATTTAAGTTGTCTTTCCTCCAAGGAAATGGGATATTTAAACGTTGTACCTAGGGTGTTTCTAATTTGGAGGAGTGTGTCCTGTGAATATTGAGCAGGAGCGGGGGAAAGAAGGGCAAGGGGTTTGGACCCAAGGCGCAGTCGGGCGCAGACAGGCTGGTCTTTGGCGCGCCAGCGGCGAGTCCGCTGCACGTCTGACTATGCATCACCCTTTATAGTAAGGGATCTAGACTGCTAACCTTCCGTCGGGATTGGGAGGGAAGTGTACAGGTCTCACTTCCGGTTTGAAGGCCTCCCTCCAGACAACCGGAACAATCCGTGCGGGACTGAGGAGGATACCGGGTGAGTGTTAAGACAAAGCGCGGGTAATTAATGTGCAAAATCAATTTTAAAATATGTTTAAAAGCTCAGGAGCCATTTACCAGGTGCTCTTCTAAAGGTAGTGCAAATTTGACAAATGCTCTTAATAGTACCAAAGTACCTTCCATGCTCCGCTACAAAAGTATAAAGCCCACCCACCTACCCACGCTAGGTGACGTAGGTGTGGGTCCAATGATGAAGCAGACCACAGGTGGTACCTGTGGGTGAGGACCCAAATAATACATTCAAGAAATGTGGCGAAAGCACTAATTTTATACACTTATATAAAATCACTGGGTCCACCCGCTTCGCTGTGCTACCCAGGGGACTGAGGTGGATGTTCCAGACAGCCAGGAAACGGTTGAATCTGCAAGGCTAGCACTAAATAGGAGGAGGGCAACTAAAAATAGCTACATCTGGGACAGTTGATATGTTCAGCAATATGGAAGACTCCTCCAACCTCACAACTATGCAGAAAATGATCTAGGACAACTGAAGAGATGAGAGCCACCTCAAGGTGCTTTGCTAGTAATGGGACGATCAGGGTATTCTGGTGGATCATATAGCAAGCATGTGGTGAAGCACTATAGACGCAGGTACATTATGGCCCATATACACTATCATTATGACAATGCTTGTATTGATGGAGCCCATCATGCCCTCTTCACACGTTTGTAACTCACTGGGTAACACTCCCAGTGTTTGGTTTCCTTCTAGGGCAAGTGCCTAAGAAAGTTGAATAACCACGCATGGGCCCTTTCACACTATACAAACCAGAATATAAATTTACATATGGCAGTGACCTAATGAGCAATAAAATATATGGTTTTGGGGGTAAATTGGTAAATGCCTAGGGGTCAATGAATGAGAATGGGCTACAATCCTGACTCTTTGGGAATGTTTTTGTGATTACAATTGAAATGTCAGCAGCAAACGACCTGCAAAGTACCCTGCTAATTGCTTTAGTCTTAGTTGAAAGGTCACGTAAACCCCTTTCAGAATTGAATGTGTACACACACGATTTTATAATTCAGTTTCAATTACCTGTGAATATTCCACAAACATTTTTACACACAAGAAAAACGCTACACATGTAGGTTGTACTGCTGCTGTCCGTACTGAACCAGGGATTGGTGCAGTGGGAGCTTGTCCTGAAATAGTCCTTGCAGTGCCAGCTGTGTGCACTACTGAAACGCAAGAGAAGCTTTTCACTATAAAAAAAAAAAAAACTTTCTCCTTTATAAATTCTGATTTCACAGGGGGGGGATCTCTTTTTGGAGTCGTTCTCATCCCTACTCTACGAAGAGAAACGAGACTTTGATCGTCTGGATCAATTCTAAACATTATTTTCTTAAGCCAAGAAAATAATAATTGTGTGTGCTTTATTCAGTATGGCTGGGTGAAGCAACATTCCAACTTTATAAGCAGTACTGTTTTGCTTACCTGTCGTGGAGCTTGTGGTCCTCCTGTTTTTACTTGGTGAGTCACTGTTTTGATGAACTTCTGTTGTTTGGCTCCTTTCTTGTTCTTCAACCCAAATGTTTTATCCTTGGGTACATGAATAAAAGAGGCAAAGTTATAATTTAAATCAAGATCCATAATAACTGCAAAAACTGAGTGACTGTGCTACAACTCTGGCATAAACTGAAAACTAGAACAGTGCCATACAAGCCTCCCAGGTTGCTGTTAAGAGTTTCACCAAATGCCAAGGATCCTGTAGGACCCTGGCCGAAAGGAAAAAACTACCTCCCCATGTCCAACAAGCTTTTGCAATGCAATAGGTCTCGCATTAGGAAAGTTTGAGCTATTGGTATTGTAAATGACAATTTTTTTATTTATGTGTTGGTTTTGAAAATAGCGAAATTAATAGCTTTGTCAATACTTTTACTGTTCCAAATGTGACACCTATAGCATTTGCAATGCAACATGTTTTGTATTTACGTGACTTCGATGTATTGATATTACAAATAACAATGACTTAATTTTTTTAACTAATTAATACTTAAATACATTTTTTTTATTTATAATGGCAATAGCTTAAACTTTTATAAATAACTTTTGTGAAGATTATGTTCAGTGTATTTTATTGTGACGAAAATCTAAGAACAGAAGTGAAATATTAACATCTTTTTGTGACATTTGTAATAAAGCTTGAAACATTGAGAGAACATACTTGAACCAGTTGTTGAATGGTGGCGTTCAGTGATGCTGTGGTAGCGCAGAGTGATGCTGCGGCAGCGCAGAGGGAGGGAGGGCGGCAGCGCAGAGGGAGGGAGGGCGGCAGCGCAGAGGGAGGGAGGGCGGCAGCGCAGAGGGAGGGCGGCAGCGCAGAGGGAGGGCGGCAGCGCAGAGGGAGGGCGGCAGCGCAGAGGGAGGGCGGCAGCGCAGAGGGAGGGCGGCAGGACAGAGGGAGGGCGGCAGCGCAGAGGGAGGGCGGCAGCGCAGAGGGAGGGCGGCAGGACAGAGGGAGGGCGACAGACAGAGGGAGGGCGACAGACAGAGGGAGGGCGACAGACAGAGGGAGGGCGACAGACAGAGGGAGGGCGACAGACAGAGGGAGGGCGACAGACAGAGGGAGGGCGACAGACATGTGTAAGGCCAGATTTATTTTAAGCCACGTCCTTAATTACATTTACCACGCCACTTTGAGACCCCCCAGTTCATCCCACTTAAAGCCTTGATGAAAGGAGCACCCCAACCTGCAGCCTTTATCGTATAAGCTCTGCAATAAATGTGGAAATGTGTGCAGGTGAGCTCAAGCAAAGCCTGCGGGTTTACAACCACCTTTAGAGTTTTAGAAAGACAATGGGAGAAGCTTTGCTGATTTACTGCAGATGAGGAGGTTGCCCGTATATTGTATATTTAGGTCTGCCATGACACCACATCTTCGCTATGCATAATCATTAGTCTCTTCCAAAGAAGCTGTCAAACAAGTGGGACATCAAAGTGCAACCCTGTTTGCGAGTACGTGCCTGTGCGAGTGCATGCCTGTGCGAGTGCATGCCTGTGAGAGTGCTTGTGTTTGCGAGTGAGTGCATTTGCGAGTGCGTGCGTTTGCGAGTGCGTGCGTTTGCGAGTGCGTGCGTTTGCGAGTGCAGCTGGAGCATGTGACTGATTGAAATGGAGGGGGGAAGGAGAGCGGTGGGTGAAAGCAGAATCAGCGCGCCGCTTTGAAGTCCCCATAAAGTCTTTCAACACGGATGCCAGCAGCGCCGAAGGATTGTTTGTTGCCTTAGTAGCTCATGAGCTTAGAATCCTCCAGGAATATTACAAATGAGTCCTTAGGGGCGACACCGCCGGTGTGTGAGTAGTGTGCGACCCCACCCCCATTTGTAACTTTAAAGCTCCCGTGAGCAGTGGGCTGACGAGCCTGGGATCCCGCACCTACGCGCCTGAGTGGTACTATACCTGGCAGATATTGGCAGCCATCGGCAACCCCAGTACACGGCCTATCCCTGCTGACGAGGGGTGATACCCTGAAACACGTGTCCAGGGATGGCGAAGACAGCGAAGATAGCAGAAGATCGAAAGATGATGCATCGCGAACACTTAACTACATTGACCAGAGTCCTTAGGGGCGACACCGCCGGTGTGTGAGTAGTGTGCGACGCCACCCCCATTTGTAACTTTAAAGCTCCCGTGAGCAGTGGGCTGACGAGCCTGGGATTCAGCACATACGCGCCTGAGTGGTACTATACCTGGCAGATATTGGCAGCCATCGGCAACCCCAGTACACGGCCTATCCCTGCTGACTAGGGGTGATACCCCGAAACACGTGTCCAGGGATGGCAAAGGCAGCAGAAGATCGAAAGATGATGCATCGCGAACACTTTACTACATTGACCAGAGTCCTTAGGGGCGACACCGCCGGTGTGTGAGTAGTGTGCGACCCCACCCCCATTTGTTCCTCCAGGAATATGATGGATAAATAAAAATCCATCCGAAGAAACATATTGTAAGAGTCTTTCGGTTACCAGTGTATATTAGTGTTTAATAAGGAGCGGGGGAAGTAGGAAATGTACCACTCGTATCGTCCTGTGGTTTTGCCACACTCTTTAATTAATGGCCAGTTGTGTCAGCATTGCAACAGACGTGGCTTCCATCTGGCGCCAAGGGTCGCAAGCGTCGATTCTTGGGAGAAGTGTGGCTCAATGGTTAGAGCGGCAGACCCTGATGCAGAGGTCTGGCCCGGGACCAGGGTTCAATTCCCCGCCTCGGCGGGTCTTGGGCTCAAAATTCCACGGACCTGATAATTCTCGCCTCAGTGCCTATTCCAATCATGGAGTCCCACTCTGGTACTCTGGGCAACAGCTTGCTTAATCTCCACAACGGCCCCCACAACGCTAAGGATGCCTGGCCTCCACCTTGGGGGTGCCCAGGAGTGGACACCTCACAGGGAAAGCCAGGATGGGTTACACAGCGGTATTCGTACAAGCGCCGAGAGACCCCTAGGGGTGATTCGTGCGCTATACAAGTATCCCCACATTTACATTTACTTAGGGAGGGGAATGAGGCCTTGTCAATTGCTCCCCTCCGCGGCCATTCTGGGTGGAAAAAGGGCGGGGTGGAAGGCTGCAGCCAGAGCCACCATCCTCGCAAAGGAAGAAAGCAGGGTGTAAATTGTAGAAGGTGAGGGTCCATGGAAGAGATGCACTGAACAGTTTACAAACATCACACTGGTCAGAGAGTGGAGTATATGAGGATCCGAGTGGAAGGAGGGGTTGGATGGGAAGTGGTGAAGAGTAGGGCGCTCCATCACCTCGCTGGATAGCTTGAATGTGTGTGCTGCCCATGGCTCCCGAGCACCCACAAGACCCATAATTATTTTGATAATAAATAAAAGCAGATGCAATGGACGGGGGTGAGGGTTTCGATAAAGAAAAAGATCAGAGAAAACAGAGAGAAAGACGCAAGTGAAACGTGAAAGAAAGAATAATTGTACTGGAAGAAGTGACTGGAATACATGGAAGGGGAGAAAAGGAGAGTGTGAGAGATTGACAAAGCAGGGTGGAAGGAATGGGGGAGGAATCAAGAGATTGAAGTGAGAGAAGTGGAGGGAAGAAGAGCCGGTCACACTATATGAGATTGTGAGAGATGGGGAAAGTTCAGAAGTGGGAGGGGAGGAAAGTAGGACGAAATCGGAACATACAGGGAAAGGGGGGTAAAAAGAGCGGGCGTAAAGAGATTGGGAAGGGGAGACTGGTGAGTTTGAGAAGGAAAAAGCTCTCGGCATTGCTGTGGCCAGGAGGGTGGTGGGTGGGGCCGGGAGGGGGGTAGAGCGGCAGCCTTTGAAGTCTGATGCCGAGGCACAGACAAATGGTGGTGTGTTATGTGGCTGGCGATGGTGTGCACGCGCATAGATCACATGAACTGTATGCGATCCGCAGCCGTTTTGGTAGACTTTTCTTTTCCGCTTACTATAATCTCGCCGGAGCAATGCGCAAGCGCATTGGCTCAGGCGAGACATAAAAAGGTGGTGAAAAGAAGAATAAATATGGGTCAGTGAAGAGAACATTATCCTAGAGATTTTCCGAAGTAAAAGATATATAAAACAAACTATTCATATGCTCCTAGTGAAGGGAAACATGCCAAAGTCTCTCTCCTTACACAATATAGTCAAGTGTGCCAAATGAGGACTATGGAAATAATCCTTCAGCCTTTTGTAGTCTTTGAACCCCAAAAAGTTGACAAAGCCAAAATGTATGAGTTGTAAACTGTTAAACTTCATGTAAGATAAAAACGAATTTAGTACTTGAAACTAGACTCATTTTATCTGCAAGCAAGGGAAACGCGTTACTCACTATATAAAGCTGAAAAAATTAATTTAAGTGCTGCCAAACTTTAAAAGCCCCACCTTCAAAATCCTTCTTAACTTCATGAGGGCCTTGGTAATATATATTTATGGCATTGATACACAAGTGGATTGACATCAAGTCAGCCTCTTGAAATGATCAAGCTGCATTTCTCACATCTCTTGCACAATCTATAGTAAACTTCAAGAGTTTTACACTAGCTTTTGTAGGAAGCATAATTCAAACTTAGGAGCTAGTAAGTACTTTTGTCTCATGTATCCTTCCAAGGAAGTCTGAGATTTAGAATCCAGGATGAATTAAGTAACCACTTGAATCTTGTAGGACTACCAGTGGGGGAGTTCTTGCAAACCTCGATGAAAGCACGTCCATTTCCTTATGCAATGGCTGCCAACAGCAACAAAATCATAGGTATCTTCATTGAACTCATAAATACTACATTATTCTCTGGTACGAAGAGCGGCGGGGAATATTTCAACGAAAATGACTATCAATTCAGATCCTACATCGCAGAGACAGCTTTTATCTCTTGTTTAATGGCTACCTTGGATACAATCAGATCACAGAGACATGTAGGACTACAACACGATTCCACATATTTCTAAACATACCTGCATTGCTTTCAGTGCATCTAACTAACATATTCAGCTGTCCACAGGATCATTCATCGGTTATTTAAATATATACATACATATATACATACACAGATATATATATATATATATATATATATATATATATATTAGAGAGATACTCCTTGATGCCTGCTTAGAATAAAATGTTTCTATATAGAATTCAACACATCCTTAAAAATTCAGAATGTTAATTACACTGATATAGTGTATAATGTTTGACCTAGAGAGCAGATCTAACAAGACCTTGCAAGAAGCACAATGACAGACAAACCAGAGAGGAATAAGTTCAAAACTAACACGGCTCAGACGCCAAGCTGTCCATGTACACCAAGTCATCTACCCAATTAATAACTTATTCTTACCTCAATATGTGTACATGTTCTTACTCATAGAAACTACACCACAACCCTCACACAGTATTGCAGGAAGAAGGAAAACTTACCTAAAATCCAGGAATGCTTTGGTCCAACAGTGGCAACCAATCATTCCTAATTAAGGTCTGTATTCCAAGCCGCCTCTAAGCAAGAGGGGGACATTAGTGTTCTCCTGTGCACTGCTCACTGGAATATTTTGGCATAAATAATTCCACCATACCATTGGGCTTAAATCCATCGTTTGTTTGCTCACCATGCCATTCCAGTTTGGATCCAGCCATATGCAAATCAGTGTTTGGTTGGTGGCCTGAGTTGACTCTCTGGATACCTTCATTAAACAAGCCGGCAGCATAGAAGAAGCAGGCACATCGCCACTCTGACATCGATTGTGTCATGATAAGTGGCCTCTGCCTGCCTCTCACACACAGCACGTTTCTAGGACATTGCCTGATGTACCCGGCTGAGTAAAGGGTCTGCACTGAAGTCCAGCCTCTCAATGAGCCACCAGTCCCTGCGCCGGATGCGGCGGAAAACATGCAACGCTCCCTTGGCAATCTGGGCAATTAAGTGTGTGTGTGGGGGGCCACGGTGGCCTGAAGCCGAGCAGTTCTTCAGAACTCTCCGCAAAGAGGACACTATTCATGAGCCCCCACCCCTCCTATGAACTTTATACTAAGCCCACTCTGTAATAAAGTGCCTCTCACACAGTATCAAAGCACTGTGCAAGCCTTTCACGCCAGTGCCATAAACTGCTGGGACTGTTCCATTAACAGCACTACTAGCCGCCGTACACAATAAACAGGGGCATGCTGTGGGAGATGATAGCAGGGGTAGGGCAGTGCACAGCCCGCCATAGTTAAAAATAAACAGTGGCGTGTAGGGGGGGGCTGCGGGCGAGGTGACTTATGGGGGTGGAGGGGGTTGCTCGCGGGGCCGCTGCAAGGGAAAGAGTGAGCGCAGCAGACTCAGCAAAACAAGTTTCACATGGTGCCTACCAGTGGGTGGCAAAGTTTTCAGAATACTTGGTCATTCAGTTCTCTCTCTACAGAATGCAGGGAGCAATGCCTTGTATAGTGATAATTGTAATTCCATGCGAAGCATTGTGAGCACTAGAGGGTAGCATAGAACCAATGCTTCAGTCCAGGAGTCCTCACGTTGTAAATACCGTGGGACAAGCCATGAACTGCTGGGTCTTAAGCAGTAGCCCGTAGTCTATGGATTTACAGCCGCCTCCATGAGTCCGAGCTCCGTATATTCCCGGTTCCAAAACAGGGCAACCAGGCGGTAGTGTCTTCAAGGCACTGGAAACGTCACTCGGCGATGCCGAAACCCCTCCGGCTCGTGCTCAGCGACTGGGTGGAATGAAAGCACCTATGCATCATCCATAAGAAAAATAAACAGCCACACAATGCTGGCGTTGCGTGGCCATGATGCTTGAGGGAAATGTGCCACCGGGGAGGGCTCCCGTCCCGACTCCGCAAACACAGACAGCAGGAAACAACACATATCCAGGAGACAGGGCTGGGGAGCAGGCCCCGGGGGCAGCATGAAGCCAGAGGCGGGGAGGTCTCCTGAGCTCCGGGAAGGCATACAGAATCAGAGGGGGTAAGGAGTAAAATATGGGCACGGAGGAGGTGGGGGAGGGGGAGAAAGAGAGAGAAAGAAGGTTGTGAAGGCTTGGGTATGAGAGAGTAAGGGGTAAAGGGACAAAGGGAGAGACGGAGGGGATTTTGAGGAGGAAACATGGAAAGGTGTCCTTGTGTAACATAACCGGTGCTCACATAAAGCGCTTCAATACCTTCAGTTAGAGTTCGCGCTATATAAATCTGCTAAAAAAAGGGAGTAGAGCATAAAAAGAAGGGGAAACGTAAACATCAAGAGGATGGGGAGAATGAGCGCGGCGATTGGGGCATGGAGCTGAAATGGCTGCCCGAGCAGGGGAGGCGCGTACGAATGAAGGGCTGATGGACAGGGGCAGGTACTAAGAGGAGTGGGCCACTGGGGGACGCAGAGATTGTGAGAGACCCGAATTAGAGCAAGCATTGGCAAATCCAATTGTTATCGACTTTGGAACCTACTAGCTCTGCCAAATGCTTTTGGTGGTGCTGTACAGCATCGGGACCCTCTGCAACATAGTCAAAAGACGTGCGGCAGCGACCGGGAGTTGTGTGCACGCCGCGAGCAAAAAGAAAATAACAAGATTATAGAAAAGACAGGAGAGGAAGGAAGAGAAAGATAGCCGGAGCGGGAGGGCATTCCTTTGAAGTCTGATGGGTGGGGCGGGGGTGCGGCAGCCTTCGATGTCTGATGCCGAGGCACAGACAAATGGTGGTGTGTCACGTGGCTGGTTTGTGCACACGCCTGTCTCCCATGAACTGTGTCTAATCCGCAGTTTTGGTAGAGTTTTCGTACTGCTTACTAGAATCTTGACAAACAAGCATTGCTAAAGCAATGCTTTAAGTCGAGACCTAAAAAGCGACCACAGACTCTGCAAGCGAAAAATTGGTAATCAAATCAGGCAACTGTAAAACACTTCCCCGGTCGACATTTTGTTGATTTACCAAGTAAATGGCACAACCGGTTGTTTTTACCCACAAAAGCATTCTGAAATCATCGGAATAAGGCAGCATGTTTGCATGACAAAACAAATACATGAAAAACAACTGGCTATTTATTGTAAGATTTCTTTGATTCAACAAAAACAAGTAAATTCAAAACCCAAATCTGCTTTTGCTAAAATCTATTCATCAAGATTAAATCCCAGCACTACAATTCAGAAACTACACCTACAAGTAAGCCAAAAAACAGTTTAAGACCGGTCTTTGGGGTAACATTTTGCTAAAAGTCAGTAGCGCCAAAACAGAGTTGGCAACAGTTAGAACTTTAGGAGACACCAAATGCAGATCATTACCAGCTCAAATTAAACTGCAGAGTCATAAGCAAAATCATGCCATTACAACTCCGTACTCACTTTTATAGCTTCCATTAGCAATCTGCAAGATGAATTTAAATGACTGACATCTTTCCAATGCATTCTCTTATTGCAGTCTTTTCTGACCAACAAGCCTAATCGAGCATCCTCATTTGTGTGACCCAATATTCTTACCACTGCTCAATTTACAACCTCCCGTTACCCCACTTTGAATGCAACTTCTCTCCAAACTTCAAAATTGGCAGCACTTACAACAGTTAGAAGAGGCAGGCGACCAGGAGTGACAGCACATCTAGGAATGAGCAGGCAGGTATCAGGATTTGAACGCATCACTAGATGGCTACACCTTAATTGCACAGAAACTGATACTTTGAGAAAGCAAAAGTTTAAAATATAGCATGGGTGAAAAAAGATGCTCCAGCCTACTCCCAAATTCAAGAAATCCCAACAGAAGCACTGGTGCAAAAGCTATGAGCATTTCTTTTTTAAACCTAAAAAAGTATAGAGCTTTAAAAAAAATCTACAGGGTGTAGGTTTTTCAATTGTGTGTATGTTTATTGTAATAGAAAATAACAAGCATTTGCAATGCAATAGGTCTCGCAATTACGCGAGTTTGAGCTATTCGCATCTGTAAATGATAATGCCTTTTATTGTTGTTCTGGTTTTGAAAACATAAATAAAAGGCTTTTTAGTTCTTGCCTAGGCAGCGCTTGCGCTGCCTCTTCGAGACATGCTGTATTCAGGATAGGCGTTTTCAATACGCCCAGCACTTCTGGTTGGTTAGTTGGCCTGCCTTTCTAAATTCCTTTACTTAAGTTGGTTAATACTGTCCATATGTCCTGTCTGTGTGCTCTGCGAGTCATGCTGTGTTGAGGTAGGGACTTGTAGCTCCGCCCACTCTCTGCCCATATTTTTCATTGGCTTGTGTCAGTGTGTCTGTTCATTGGTCAAGAGACTTACTAGTCCCTCCTTAGTACTGCCTTGTCTCATTTTTAGGTCTTGTGGCGTTAACCGCGTGAAAGTGCGGTCTCGTCAGAGACCTATTGTCAGCGGCTCAGCTTCCCAGGAGACAAGAGATGGCCACGCGCATCTTGAAGAATCGGAGCGGAGCGGGCCGCGCGTGCGCTGTGGTCATCTCCTGGGAAGCTCCAACAAACACAGCCACACCTCTCCCTGCTTTCAAACACGCATGCGCACACAGAGACACACACACACACAAGCACACATACACGCACACATACGGAGACACCCCCCGCCTCAACACACATACAGAAGCACACACACACACACGAGCGCACTGAAACTCCACCCCTGCCGCACCGAGACTCCACCCCTGCCCCCCCCGCCGCCGCCTAGAAATGCGAGCACCAACCGAAAAGGTCTCCCATGCCCTCAGCCGTTATTATATCCTGATAGGATCTAACCATTGCTGAAGCCAATATGCGAACTGAACCGCGATGTCCCCGCAAACCTTTCCACCCGCTCACCTCCTCAGCCAAGCACTGCCCTCTTCTAAACTAGACAGCAGCCACTGACTGTCAGAGGACTGGTCGGAAAAATGCACGTGCAGACTCCACAGCCAGTCAGCGCTTAAGGATTCTGTATGTCGCACTACGATTGGCTACGGGACACCCAATGCTCTACTCCTATGTCATTTACACGTTAGCACTGCCATCCACTCCCAGAAGACGCCCAGGATATGTTCAGGCATCGGATTGGTTGGTGTTTGACCAGGAAATGCCTGAATTACAAACAAATGATATCCTTTAGGAGTCCAAGTCTAAGAACGTACGAAGGTATTAGAGTGGATTATTTACGGACGGTGCGTGTAAATAGTAGTTAGTTGATTGCCTTCCCGCGCTGGGGTGCTTGCTAGTAAGGGCATACATTCGGATATTATGAATACGCTTGTTCTCGAAGAAAGGACACACACTCTGCTGTCTGCAGAGAGCTGGAGCCCGGAGAACACATGGGCACGCGCACGGCGTGTCTTTTAGCTTGTTTTCCTTGTGTTTGAGCTATTCATTACTATTATGTTCCTTCCGTATATCTCTCATCCCTATAACTCCACTTTTCCCTTCCCGTTCCCAATGCCCTTCTTTCACTTCCCCTCCTTACTTTCTTCCTGATTTTCAATATGTACACATTTTTTCACGATATGCAAATTTTTATTAGTGTCACAGTTGTGCGCATTTGTTGAAAAACAGTCCTGTGCAACGAGTCCTACGGTTTGTGAATAGCTCTCTGCTGCATGATTTACGTGGCAAATATTTGAAAGGCTCGGCGCGTGCACAGGCTCGGAGCCGGAGCCAGCTCGGCTCTCCCTGTTTTTTTGTTGTCTCACTCACCGGGCAAGCTCCACTTGTTTTTAAAGCTAGAATTACCAGGGCCAGGCAGCTTCCTTAGGAACAACGTTTTGGCAAAAAAACACGACAAAACTAGTATTGATAAAGCCAAAAACCAGCCAATTCCAAACCTACAGGCTTTGTCAATGCGTGTCCTGCTTGGTGTATTGTGAGATCCTGGTCAAATTAGGTCATGCCTCTGTGTGTCAGTTCCCTTACCTACGGTTTGCAGGGCTATATGAATACTTTGAAAAGGAGTGTAGGGTGCAAGTCTCAAGGAATGGAAAGACAGTTCTCTCTTTCTCCCTCGTCTTTCATACAGGAGCCTGACATCACGTGATCCGCTGTTTGGTCTCTTCCTGTCCGTGACACTGACACTATCAGCAGGGGCGTGAGCTAGATAGATGGGGTATGGGGTGGAGGGATTGAAGCTTAGAACAGGGCTAGACACGGGGGAGCGCGTGACGCCCTGAGCAGTGGGTCTGTGGAATGGCGTGAGTGGAGGGGGAGCCCAGGACGGTTTTTAAGTTGTGCTAAGTTTAGGGAGATTGGCAGGGGGCCTACCCTTTGCTCCAATGCAATGGCCATTAGAGGTAGCCCCGTACCCACACCCATGTTGTCCCTCCTGTCTCCTGGGCCGATTTACGGCTCGCAGGCTGACCTCAGCCCCGGCCTGGCCGGGTAGGGACAGGCAGACAGGCCAGTTCATCATGCCAGGTGGCCTGATGGCTTCCCCTAGTCAGCGGGGAAGCACCCCTTGAGAGAGCAGGGCTAAGCCCAGACATCTCTCCTCTTGTGATGGTCTGTAAACATCCGTGGTGGTGATGTCCTGCAGATGCTGTCTGACCAACTCCAGCGGACACGTCACACCACATCCCAGGCCCGGGCTCTCCCAGTGCTGCCGCTCACGGGCACTTTCCCCCCCTTATGAACAAGGGGACAGCAGATGGTTTCTTGAGCAGGGCTGAGACAGTATGTACCTTTGTATCCATTAATGCAACAATTTTTCCCCAACGACCGTCCCCAAAAGGCATAAAAAGTGCAATAACAACGTTCTTCTGAGAAATGTTTTTATGCTTTGCTGACAGTGGCGTCGCTATCAATGGTACAGCAAGTGCAGTGACACCGGGGCCCAGGGTTGTTAAGGGCCCACTGGGGAGAGGATGTGGCCTAACAAGCTAGGGCGGTGGAGCTCAAATCTGGGGAACCGGGTTCGAGCCTCGACAATGACGTTCATCATCCTGTGATTCTGGACAAATCATTCAATCTCCCCGTGCCTAACAAAAACAAGCATGTTTTTCACCTGTTGACAACAAACGCCGTGTTTTCCCCTCGTTCCCAGGTGCCAAAATCTAAATGTTGCCGTTTTTACCTAAACAAATGCCACCTGTAAACATGATTCAAGGGAAATGAACCAGTGGAGTTTGAATAATGGCAGTATCCTAGCTTGGTGTAAACTCCTTCGCGAGTCACAATGAAGCAGGAGTAGCTTGGTACCCTTCTTTACACTGCATTCTCAGTAAACATATGTATCCGTGTGCACGTTTTCACCAGGAGACCCCTCGGCGAGGGCCTCTCACAGTGCACGATAAGTAGAAGCACTGTACAGGAGTAGTGAACAGGCTCAGCTTCATTCACAAACAATGTTTATATACCAATTGCAAATAAAAATAAAAATTCATGCAAAGCATTGTCATTTACAATGCCAGTAACTCAAACTTTAATGCTGCGAGACCTATTGCATTGCAAATGCTTGTGTAAATTCCCATGGCAACATGTCCCGTTACGTGTGTCGTTACTTGGTAGACTTTAATTACAGCCTCTGAGCACTATTTTCTCAAATAGCTCGGTCCTGCCTGCTGTTGCAGGCAGGGCTCTGTCCTGACACTTTCTTAAAAAAATTATTGCATGAATTTGCAATGCAATAGGTCTTGCATTTGCAAGAGTTTAAGCTATCTGCATTGTAAATGACAATGCCTTTTATTTATCTGTTTGAAAAACAACACATAAATAAAAGGCAGTGTTATTTACAATGCCAATAGCTCAAACTCTCGTAAATGCGAGACCTATTGCATTGCAAATGCTTGTTATATATTTTATGCAGGCACATGCTGCTCTGTAATATCTGCTATATATCCAGCACACCACACCCTATTTTGCTTCTTCTCGTTAATGCAGGAACTTTTAGTTCAGCTTTGCCTGCATGTGACGCAGGCACATCCGGCTCGACTTTCTCTGTAGATTATGCTGGCACATCACTGCCTGCTTTTTCTCTAGTTTATGCAGGCTTATACTGCCTTGCTTTTCGGTAGTTGTGCAGGCACACCTTGCCCTGCTTCTCCTGTGGTGTATGCAAGCACACCCTACCCTGTTTCTTCTGTGGCATATGAAGGCATAAGCTGTACTGCTTTTTCTGCAGCGTATGCAAGCGCTCCTGCCCAGTTTTACTGTACTTTATGCATGCACACACTGCCCTGCTATATCTGCAGTTTACGCAGGCTCATCCTGCCCTGCTGTATGTCTCAGATTACGGAGACACATACTGCTCTAGCTGCAATTAGGCACATCCCGCCCTGTTGTATCTGTAGTTTATGCAGGCACATCCATTACTGCTCTATCCACAATTTATACGGGCACATCCAGCGCCTGCTCTGTCTACAGTTTACGCAGGCACATCCTGCTCTATATGAGGTGTATGCCGGCACACCTTGCCCTGCTTTATCTGCAGTTGACGCAGGCACATCCTGCCCTGCTCTTTCTGTAGTTTACGCAGGCACATTCTGCTTTATCTGCAGTTTATGCAGACACATCCTGCACTGCTTTATCTGCAGTTTACGCAGACACATCCTACCCTAATCTATCTGCAGTCGCCTCAGGCACATCCTGCTCTGCTCTATCTGCAGTTTACGCAGGCACATCTGCCCTGCTTTATCAGCAGTTTACTCAGGCACATCCTGCCTTGCCCTATTTGCAGTTTACACAGGCATGCCCATATTTATCTGTAGTTTGTGCAGTCACATCCTGCCCTGCTCTATTTGCAGTTTACGCAGACATATCCTACTCTGCTCTATCTACAGTTGATGCAGGCACTTCCTACCCAGCTCTATTCACAGTTCATGCAGGCAAATCTGTTGTGCTCTATCTGCAATTTACGCAGGCACATCCTGCCCTGCTCTGAGGTTTAAGCAGGCACATCCGCCTTGCTCTACTTGCAGTTTACTAAGGCACATCCTGACCTGCTCTATCTGCAGTTTACTCAGGCACACCCTGCCCTGCTCTATCTGCAGTTGACGCAGGCAAATCCTGCCTTGCTATATCTGCAGTTGACGCAGGCACATCTTGCCCGGCTCCTTCTGCAGTTTATGCAGGCACATCCTGCCCTGCTCTATCAGCAGTTTACACAGGCACATCCTGCCCTGCTCTACCCACAGTTTACGCAGGCACATCCTGCCCTGCTCTATCCGCAGTTAATGCAGGCACATCTGCCCTGCTCGGTCAGCAGTTTACGCAGGCACACCCTGCCCTGCTCTATCTGCAGTTGACGCAGACACATCCTGCCCTGCTCTATCTGCAGTTGACGCAGGCACATCCTGCTTTATCTGCAGTTTACGCAGGCAAATCCTGCCTTGCTCTATCTGCAGTTTACGCAGGCACATCCTGCCCTGCTCTACCCACAGTTTATGCAGGCACATCCTGCCCTGTTCTATCAGCAGTTTACGCAGGCACACCCTGTCCTGCTCTATCTGCAGTGTACGTAGGCATATCTGCCCTGATCTATGTGCACTTTACTCAGGCACATCCTGCCCTGCTCTATCCGCAGTTTATGCAGGCACATCAACCCTGCTCTATCTGCACTTTACTCTGGCACACCCTGCCCTAGCTGCAGTTTACTCGGGCACACCCTGGCCTGCTCTATTCACAGTTACGCAGGCACATCCTGCCCTACTCTATCACCTGCACTCGTGCTGTGATGTAGACAGACTCACAACGTGCAGTGCATACACTCAAGGCGTTCCGTGCACCCCTTGGCATGAGCTCAGAAGCCTTACCCTCTCCTTGTGCCAGAACCGGGCACACCGAGTACAGTACCAGTCATCGACCGCCTGTGCTCAGCTGCATGGCGCTGCCCTGAGGACAGCTGCCTTCTGTCAAAAGAGTTATTATGTTTTATACCAATATTTCAGTGGACTTTGGGTCAGCCTATTGCTCATCATCAGTAGGATTTCTCATCAATCGCATTTGCATGCTTCTTAGTCAAGGACACCTCCTTAAAGATTAGCTTTGTTACCATTCTTTTGACTTGATGACTTGCATCCTTCCCCTGCTTATATTAAGGGAATTACCCTTGCTTTCAACACTCCATGGAAGCGCATGCGTTTTAATGTCCTCTCCCTCTCTGCTGCTTCTACCTTCACATCCCTACTCTTTCCACACTTGTCGTACAACTCTCCTACCAGTCCATTGCTAACCCCAACCCTCCTCGTCCCCTCAGCTTTTACCTGCCTCCAGCTCTTCTGTTGCTCCCTTCCACTCCATGTTCAACGACGGCACTGACAAGGCAGCTGCTTTTTCTAAATGTGGTTTTGATCAGATACTATTTTTAGTTTTCCCCTATGCTGTGCTTGGGTAATCTATTGTTTTTAATATAAATTTAAAAGGGACTTGCATCCTTTCCTGGTTTGTCATTGGTTCCTGTGCGACCCACTTCTCCTCAATTTCTATTTACCACTGCTTGTTCCTCATCTGCTTCTCTGATCAGTTTCCCAAAGCCGAAATACTGTTAACATCTACTTTCGTGGAACTATATTTTTATAAAGCTCAAGTTTACTCCAATCAAACAAGGTCTCCATCAGGCCACCATCCCATACACTATGCTCTACCCGGTTCATCTATGGATTACTGTGCAAGTCAAACAAGCTATCTTCATCCCACAAAAGGAATCTGAAGACCCAAAAACGAAACCGAAAGCCAACTCGGGGCAGCAACCAAGACTCCGCAAGCCGTTGTTGTTGAATTACAGCCTGGGCACTCAGACCACCCGAGGCCCGGAGGAGTCCATGGGGCAGGCCACAAAAGTTCAAAATATCATAAGTTCGGTTCCCGGAGTCCAAATCGATTTCTGAAAACAGCTAGTATGTCAGCTGGGTTGCGTCTTCAATAGCCCATCGATGTTGGCAGGATAATATTCAGGATAAATGTGGGAGGTGGCGAGGGTCTCGGGAGCCCTGGGGTCACGCGGCCATCATGGATGCGCGTAGCTCCTCCTCCGATACTATGTGGGTTTTTCCTTTTTTAAATTGGAGGAACGTAGGGGGTTCGGCCTGCATATTCATTCCAGTCGTCTTAAGAGATGGAAGGACATTGGCTTCGAGAATCTGGGCCATTTTTTCATTGTAAATACAGTGATTTCTTGGGAAGGAGTACTCAGTAGAGCAGGGAACCGAATTAAGGCAGGGTTCTTGGAATATATGCTGATCATCAACTTCATAAAAAAAATATAATCTCCCATTAAGCGGGGTTCCAATTGCCCTGGTAAATGCTCTATATAAAGTCAAATTAATGGGAGTGGGAAATTGGTACTCCTTAATTATGAAACAGAAAGGTACTCCCCACGGTTGATGAATTTTTGGGAAAAATAACTCGGGAGACTAATTGTTCCTTCTCTCATCAGGAATGGCAGGCTATAGCCCAGGTAGGAAGCAGGGCCCTGAGAGCAGCTAATTTTAAAAGTATGGCCTTCTTGTCACGGTGGCTGGCTTATTACACTCAAAAAAAGCTAAACAAATGTCATCCGGAAGTGAATAATAAATGGCTTCGATGTCTCTCCCATGGGGAGGGAGACTGGCTCTGTATATTTTTTACATGCCCGAAGCTTGAAGCCTTTTGGGGAAAAAATGTTTTAAGCAATGAGCCAGTCAATCAAAAAAGATCAACCCCGAGACATAAGTGGCTCTCTTCAGGCTCTCTAAAGTTAGGTCAGATTTCACCAAAGCCGAAGAGACGTACATCTCAATCTGCTCTACAGTAGCACGCTCATTAATTCTCCAAAATTGGAGGTCGGAAGAGATTCCATCTTATCTTAAATGGGTAAATAAAATGTCAAGAATAAGGAGATTTGAGGAAGTATATGCTAAACGGTTAAAGCAACAAAAAAGTTTGCGGTGGTTTGGAAATTCTTTGACAATTGGGCTGCATTATAGGAAACTTAGCACTTTAGCACATTGCACTTTAGAAAACTTAGCACTTTAACGCATTGCACTTTAAACCCCTAACAGGGGGAAAAGTTCCGTATTGTAATAATGCCAAGACCGTATTGTAATAATGCCAAGACTTTACACATGAAAAAAAGTTGTAAATAACCCAACTGATTTTTCTCGTCATCTCGATGATCATTAGTAATAAGTAACTTTAGGGTTGTTTAGGATGTGGAAAGTGCAATTGTTTTTTTGAAGTTTATGAATATATGGTGTTCCGAACTCTCGGTTTAATTTTATTTGAGGATGTGCCCATCCCTGTTTGAAGGGTTTCAGCTGTTATATGTATACATTATATATGTGCGTCAGATTCGGATGCATAAGGACTGTTGTTTCCTGATGGCCAATGCTATGTTATTTTTGTTCTCTGCAAAAATAAATTTAAAAAAAAACATTTTCTTATGAAGATTAGACTATCTTTGCACTTTATACTGCCATATTTGCACTAGTAGATAAAACAAATTAATATGTTAGGCGATTGTTTACTAAAGCCTAAATTAGTAGTTTAATTAAAGAATGTTTTAGTGGCGAAATTATTTTGGGGTGCTAATAGTGTTGGTTTCAATTGAATAATGTTCTTAAGGGGCTAATTACAATAAAATACCTAGATATGTGCTTGTTTCCTTTTTAGTTTATTGTATAAACACAAATATGCAGTAATAATTTAAACGGATGTACCAATTCTTCACTCAGCACTGGTCTATCTTTCCACTCTGCTGACATTATTCTAATTTACCACCCAGACTGCACATTCAACATTTCTGGCCAACATGCTCAATCCATTTACATACCATTTATTTTTACGCAAACCCTACAAAGAAAATGAGTTGGAGAAGACTACAACCAGAGAACCTGTACGTATAAGGTTATCATATTTCGAGCAGGTACCTGGGAGAGGATTGCCTCAAGGAAATGGACATCTGTGTTTTAGTTCAGTCCGGTTACCGCAATGGTATGAATCCAAGACTGAGCAAAGGAAGGGGGCAAACAGTCCTCCTAGACAGCTACACATTAATAACTTTACCCAGCATCAACTTTACAACTGAAAGTTATCTGCAGCAATGCAAACGATGATCAACGCAGAGAAAATGTCTGGGCAAGAGGGGACCTTAATTTCACCACAACCCATTAAAACCTTTATATGCTGAATATTAGTTAATAAGGGCAGTTCGATTTCGTACAATGTGCGAGAGAAAGCAATATTGGAAGTAATGTTGAATGCCAAGTCTTTAAATGCTTCAGGATAAAACTTGAAAAACCCCTCTTCTGACACATCTATTATTAGAAAGTGGGTAACTCCACAGTAATCAGATTTCAACTTGAGTCCCTAGATCAAAAAGGCTATGGCAGAATTTCCTTCGCGACTAGATTTTACTTTTTATGGGTATATAAGAATCCTCAATCCAGTCTCAAGAAAGTTAAGGAGCCATAGAACTGTGGAAGAAACTTATAGAAGCGCAAAGATCCACCTGTCACTGTCTGAAATGAATGAATCCCGTAGCGTAGCTATTCGGACATAAACGGTTTAGCAATATATTGCGCTTACAAATCCCAGGGACACAATTAAACGAACCAGTCTCGTTTTAATGCAGATGAAAGCATCCCCTAAATCTAACAAATGTGGTGCTATTAGATTACACATTACAACCAACATTACAATCCCAATCAACACCACTGCCCCGATACCCAAGATCAAAACGTGAACTGCAGGCACTGGGTTAGTTGAAGGACCTCGTTAGTCCAATAAGCGAGCGGTAAAGATTGGGCTACTTGTTAAGGACGTCAGACGTGTAGATATTCATCCTTGTAAGACCACCAAGCTACAAAAGATCAAAGCAAACTACAACGTAATTACTACTGTAGCCAGTTGCCACAAGGAACAGTAACAGATGCCTCCCCTCCCCCCCTCGCTATACTTCTAGCAAGCTCACTTCGATGATTTTTTCCTTTTTCTTTTGTTCCGTTTTCTTCCCGGCCTGCGGACCCGCAGCCGCCGCCGCCCCGGGCTTCTTGGGAGGCATCTTGCTGCTCGAGCACTCACACCGGCTCCGCACCTCGAGCAACCACGACAGAAAGAGAGGCGCGCCAATACCGCGCCACTTCCTGCTCACAAGCGAAACAGAGGAAACAATCCAGCACATGTGGGCGGGGCCACGTCTTATCCTCTGCCATGACGGGGCCAGGCAAAATCATTGCTGCTACCCAGGCGTGAAATACACGAGGTCAGAGTAAGAGCTTGGTCGAGCCCTTTCGACCTGGGTTAGAATTGGTGTGTTGCCTGCCTTCAGACAAAAGCCGTGAGTGTAGGCTACTGTGCTCTGCTCATTCATAGCCAGATTGTTTACTATCGTGCCTCCAGTTTTAACATTCCAGGGAGGGGGACCAGATTTTCTGAATGAAAAATCGGGACACTGCCATAGAAATAGGACTATGTATAATGTTCTTAAGGGGCTAATTACAATAAAATACCTAGATATGTGCTTGTTTCCTTTTTAGTTTATTGTATAAACACAAATATGCAGTAATAATTTAAACGGATGTACCCATTCTTCACTCAGCACTGGTCTATCTTTCCACTCTGCTGACATTATTCTAATTTACCACCCAGACTGCACATTCAACATTTCTGGCCAACATGCTCAATCCATTTACATACCATTTATTTTTACGCAAACCCTACAAAGAAAATGAGTTGGAGAAGACTACAACCAGAGAACCTGTACGTATAAGGTTATCATATTTCGAGCAGGTACCTGGGAGAGGATTGCCTCAAGGAAATGGACATCTGTGTTTTAGTTCAGTCCGGTTACCGCAATGGTATGAATCCAAGACTGAGCAAAGGAAGGGGGCAAACAGTCCTCCTAGACAGCTACACATTAATAACTTTACCCAGCATCAACTTTACAACTGAAAGTTATCTGCAGCAATGCAAACGATGATCAACGCAGAGAAAATGTCTGGGCAAGAGGGGACCTTAATTTCACCACAACCCATTAAAACCTTTATATGCTGAATATTAGTTAATAAGGGCAGTTCGATTTCGTACAATGTGCGAGAGAAAGCAATATTGGAAGTAATGTTGAATGCCAAGTCTTTAAATGCTTCAGGATAAAACTTGAAAAACCCCTCTTCTGACACATCTATTATTAGAAAGTGGGTAACTCCTCAGTAATCAGATTTCAACTTGAGTCCCTAGATCAAAAAGGCTAGAGCCAGATTCTATGGCAGGACCGTAGGATTCGGATTTAACTTGTTTCTTTATGGTGAAATACACAGCAGTCAAATATGTGTCCCATTGATGGCACGCAGGATTACAAGTCAGCATGTTATAAGAGCAAACGTTACGTTACATAAGGCAATAGTGACAATTGTGCATGTATCAAGAGCAAACAAAATACAAGAGGTGGCAAACGATACGTTACAAGAGGAAAAAAGTGACGTGTGTATGTTACAAAAGTGTGCAAAGTACAAATAGAGGTATAATACTGCACTAAATGGCAGATGCTCAAAACACAAGAACAAACGTGACGTTACATGAGGCAATTGTGCATGTATCAAAAGCAAACAAAATACAAGAGGTAGCAAACTATACATTTCATGTGGGAAAGTGACATGTGCATGTTACAAAGGAGTACACAAGTAGAAGTGTAATACTGCAATAAATGTCAGACTCTCAAACCATAAGAACACATTGGGAAGGCACTTCTATAGTCATGTAGAACAAAATGTCCTATCAAGGAGGGACTTCTTTCAGATAATAGAGAGGGCGTGAATTAAATTTGGAAGTGTCTTTGAAGGAGGAGAGCTTTGAGGTCAGTTTTGAAGTCCTGGGAAGAGGTGGTGGTCCGGAGCTGAGACAGAAGTGAGTTCCAGATTCTCACCACGTTGCCTGAAAAGGATTGGGCCATCGACCTTTCCTTCTTGAAAGTGGGAGGTTCAAGCAATAGATTTTCCGCATTACGTGATGGTCTAGAGCCTCCAGAGAGTTTCAGTTTATTCGCCAGGTAGCGAGGAGAGGATCGTGCCTCGATTGGAAGCCAACGGAGGGTGGATAAAATGGGTGTGATGTGGTCACTTCTTTTGGCCCCATATATGAAACGAGCTGCTGAATGGAGAACAGATTTAATGGGGGACAGGTGGGATTTGGGGAGGCCAGTAAGAAGAGAGTTGCAGTAGTCCAGTCTGTAGAGAACCAGCGATTGGACCAGGGTTTTAAGGTCACGCTCCGGGAAGAAGCGACAAATCCCCCAAAGAAGGCGCGGTTGGTATCAAGCAGAATTTGCAATGGAATTAATGTGGGAGAGTAGATTGAGTTTTGTGTTGAGTATGACACCAAGGGATTTTGCGCTGTCAACAATGATGGGTTTATTGTTAAGTATATTAATCTGATCCATCCATGATTGAACCGGGGGAGGAGAAAGTGAGGAGGAGAGGAGGAGGAATTCAGTTTTATAGGGATTCAGAATCAGTTGATGAGTTAACATCCAGTTTTGAATGGAGTCAAGAGTAGAGCTTAGGATGGAGAGATCGTGAGTGGAGGCAACCTTGAGGTAGATTTGAGTGTCGTCCGCATAGAGATGACAGTGGATCCCGGATTTACTTAGGAGATTTTCCAATGGTTCTAAATAGAGATTGAACAATGTGGGTGCAAGTATAGAGCCTTGAGGAACACCTTGACCTACCGCCAAAGGAGATGAAAGACTATTCGCGATTTTGATCATTTGGGATGTATCAGAGAGGAAGGAAGCAAACCACTTAAGCACAGTGCCCTCCATGCCCATTCTCTGTTGAAGAGTGTTAAGGAGAGTGTTGTGATTGACAGTGTCAAAGGCTGCAGAAAGGTCAAGGAGAATAAGAAGACAAGACTCCCCAGAATCGAGTATCCGCAGTGTGTCATCAATCACTTGCAGCAGGGCTGTTTCAGTGCTGCAGTTTTTGAATGAAGCCAAACTGGAAATAGTCAAGAAGATCATTGTCCTTGATATGACGAGAGAGTTGTTTCGCTACACATCTTTCAGTGATTTTCACAAGAAAAGGTAGGTTAGTGATGGGGCGGAAGTTGTTGAGGTCGTTTTCTTCAGAAGTGGGGTTTTTAAGCAGAGGGGTGACCTGCCCAGTTTTGAAGGACACAGGAAGGGAGCCTTGACAGAGGGAGAGGTTAACCAAAGTGGTGCAATAGGACAGAGAATGGGTATAGAAGTCAATGGCAATGGCACTAGGGATGGGGTCAAGAGAATGGTTGTAGGGCTTTGTTTCGAGGATGCATTTGAGGAGGGCATCTTCGGAGATGATGTCAAAGTTCTGCCAAATAGCTAAGATTTGCGCTCCTCTGGAGGGTAGGATGACTGGCCTGATCCACAACGGGTTTGTGACGGCGCACAAAACCGTTGTAACAACTTAGCCACCTTCTTCTCCCAGAAGATCCAGGCTATCTATTCCTCATTCACCACTGGCAGTGATGACACGGAATCCACCACCACAACAGATTCTGACCTTCCTGTCCCCTGTTCGCTGGACAAATTCCCGCTCCTTGATTCCATCACATTAGACATAATGATCCCCAAAGTCACCTCGGGATCTCCTAATGACCCAGCACCTCCGCAGACTCTTATTAAGGTCATTAATACCATTTGCCCGGTCATCCTGGATGTCCTTAATGCCTCCATCACCTCTAGCTCCGTCCCAGCTCCATGAGAGTGTGCGATGGTCAAAGCCCTCCTGAAAAAGCCTACCCTAGACCAGAACAACTTGGCTAACTTTCGCCCAATTTCCCTGCTTCCCTGGATGAGCAAACTGCTTGAGAGGCACGTCAATAACATCCTAGTAGATTATTTAGAATCTAATAATCTACTATGTGCCTCTCAGACGGGATTCCGCCCCCAGCACGGAACCGAAACCGCCCTCTTAGCAGTGACGGAAGAAGCCAGAGCTGTGCTGGACCGGGGAGGAAAAGCAGCCATCATACTACTCGACCTCAGTGCCGCGTTCGACACGGTTAACCATGCCACACTATTACATCGTCTGAACGGCATGGGCGTGTCGGGCGCGGCCCTGGAATGGCTGACCTCCTTCCTGGATGAGCGGTTCTTCCAGGTGTTTGAGGGCGAGGTAGTCTCCCCTAAGCAACCACTTAGCTGTGGGATCCCTCAGGGCTCCTCCCTAAGCCCCACTCTTTTTAATGCCTACATGCGACCTCTAGCAGAGATAGTCCATCCCTTCGGTGTGCGTATCGTCACCTACGCGGACGATACCCAACTGGTGGTCTCTTTGAACCATACTGAGGGGTCGTCCAACACCTTGGGTCCTTGTCAAGAGGCTGTTGCTAAGTGGATGCAATCCTCCTGTCTCAAACTTAATGGGGAGAAGACGGAGATTATGCTACTGGGCAACCCCTCACCGACCACTCTGGCTTCCATTTGGCCCACATGTTTTGGAGCTCCTCCCCCCCCAAACTTCAGATAAAGAGCCTTGGAATTTGGCTCGATAAAGCACTTGACTTTTCGGTCCAAGCCACCAAAAAAGCCTCCACGTGTGTCGGGCTAATGAAAATGCTCCGCAAAGTGCTCCCTCTGCTTCCATTCCAGGCAAGGAGAGTCATGGTTCAGGCCCTGATACTCTCCCACCTGGATTATGGAAACGCGTTATACCTAGGAGCCCCGGCAGCAGTGACCAACAGGCTCCAAGTCACGCAAAACTGTGCCGCTCGACTATTGTTCAACATCCCCCGCTGGCAGTCAGCCAGGAAAGCCCTAAAAGAACTTCATTGGCTCCCAGTGGCTGCCAGAGCACAGGTTAAGGCCATGTGCATTGTGCACAAATCCTTTCACCGAACAGGCCCTGCCATCCTGTTCCCCTTAGTTGTGCCCTATGCCCCGCCCAGAGCCCTTCGCTCTAGTTCACTGCATCCAGCAACCACAACTAAAACTAACAAAGCCCGATGGGGCGGCCGCTCCTTTTCCCATACCGCCGCGAGGCTTTGGAATTCTCTCCCTCCAACCCTTAGAGAGAATAATAACCGGATGGCATTCAGAAAGACTTTGAAAACCCATCTGTTCGCAAAAGTGTGTTAATCTACCCTGTAGCTCGCCACAGTATTCAATCAAAAGCGCTGCGAGGCCTCCGGGTAGTTACGCGCTATATAAATATAATTTTTCATTTCATTTCACTTTTTCATCAAAGAATATAGCGAATTCTGCTGCTTTCTTTGTAGAATCCTCCAACTTGGAGGTTGGGTGAGAGCAGTTTGGATTCTTGATGATATCGAATAGTTTTTGGGTCTATTTTTGGCTGAGTCGAGGAGGGTTCTGAAGTGTGTCGCTTTTCCAAAGAAGATGTGCTTGTGGTACTCGGATCTTGCTGAACGAAGCGTGGCCAAATTATCGGTGGAGGGTGCTTGTCTCCATTGTTTCTCTAGGAATCTTAGGTACTTCCTTTCTTCATAGAGGGATTTAGGGCCAGATGTAGGTAGGCGTTTACCGGTCGGTAACGGCCGAAAAACGGTAAAATCGGGCGTTACCGACCGGAATCCAGGAAATGAGATGTAGGAGATCATAAATATCCGATTCGGAAAACACGAGATCGGAAACATACCGACTCGGTAATAATGAAACGGTAAAATTACCGTGGCGGAATCTACCGTATTCATAAATACCGAGTTCGTATTTTCCGACTCGGAAAATAAGAAACGGTAAAAAATGGCCTTGGAGATGTAGGTAAGCCCAAAAATACCGATTCTGCAGAAAAACGGTATTTTTGAGTCGGTATTTACCATGGATTGAAAGCAGGTGGTAACCAAGGGAGGGCTATAAAAAAAGTCCCAAAATGCACCTCTGGACCCATGATGGCGGCTTTTTACATCATAGCAAGACGGCAGAGACTACAGGCAGCAGGAGAGAGAGAATGGCAAAGGGATGAACAAGTGTACAGGCAGAGGATAACACTGTTCCAACTGACAGAGCCTGAAATACTGCAGAGGTACAGGCTACACCCAGACACCATCAAGAAATTGATCAGGGACCTACACCCACTCCTGGACCACCCAACACCCAGGGCCCATGCCATCCCACCCCATGTCCAGGTGCTATGTAGCTTACACCTGCTGGCCTCAGGGAGCTACCAGAGTGTGATAGCTGCAGTGGGTGGCGTGTCCCAGGGCTGCCTGTCCCGCTTCTTCAGGAGGTTTCTTGACGCCATGATGCAGAGGATGGGGCATTATATTTCTTTCCCTGTAACACCAGCAGATTTAGCAAAAACCAAGACAGACTTCTATCAACTGGCACACTTCCCTCACGTGATAGGCTGCATCGATGGCACCCACGTCCCACTCTGTCCACCTGCAGCCACAGAGCACATTTACAGGAATCGCATATCGACGCACTCCATCAACGTCCAGGTCATATGTAATGCAGGGAACCTCATCACTGACATCGTAGCCAAGTTCCCCGGAAGTACCCATGATTCTTATATATTCCAGAATAGTGGAATATACACACGCCTACTTGCGGGAGAATTTGGAAATGGATACCTGCTAGGTAAATCACAATGACACACCATGACACTCACATCAGATCTACGTCTCATGTACTTGCAATTAATGTCTATCTTTCTCCCCCCTAAGCGACAGTGCATATGCCCTGCGGTCCTTTGTGCTCACTCCCTACCTCAACCCATCCACCAGGAGTGAAAGGCGATACAATGTGGCTCACAGATCTACACGAAACGTTGTTGAGCGCACATTTGGACTCCTTAAGAGCAGGTTTCGCTGCCTCCACAAGAGTGGAGGTGCACGGCAGTACACCCCAATCATCTGCTGCAAAATAATAGCGACCTGTGCAATGTTACATAATCTCGCCACCAAGGAAGGCACAGAGGTGGAGATCACATATCATGAGGACATCGATGACGACCCAGAGGAGGCAGAGCCCCATGCTACGGTGGCAGCAGCAGCTACAGATGGGAGACTGAGACGGGAAGAGGTTACACAACAATATTTCTGAGTGAGTAAAGAGACACAGGCATGAATGTAACTTTGTGTAAGTAGTTTAATTTTCACTACGCCACACCAGTGATAGCTCACATTGGGCTCACAATATCAAACACTCCATGAGTGTGTTGTCACGGTTAACACCACCGTGACTACAGCCTCGGGTGGAGGGAAAAGTCATTGTTTGTGGGCACGGGCCACAGGGCGGGGCTGCTGTGGCTGTGAATCAATGTTCTCACTGTGGCCTGTCACACTTCCCCGACGCCTGCCACTCCTCCGTAAGTCTTGCACAGGAGTGCTTGCACCACTCCTGCTGGTGGACCCCTCGCTTTCCGCAGCACAAGTGTCTCCTCCAGTGCCAGTCTGATGCGCGAGCACGAGCTCCATAGCAGAGGTCATCCTGGCCATACCTTCAGTTAAATTGTTGCAGCACTGCACTATGGCATCCTGCATCGTCACTGACCGTCTGCACAGCACAGTGGTAGCAGTGGCAAACCTGTTTAGGGCCTTTGTTTGCTGACGCACATCCACACGGGCCTTGCGTCTCTCTAAATGGTCCCTGTCCAATTTGTCACACAGGACAGTCATGCACTGTGTAATATCAGATATTCCTGACGCCATAGATTGCATGCTTTCTGCCATTTCCCCTATGCCCTTGCCTACTGCTTCCAGTTTGTTATTTGCAGTGCGTGTATGCCTCTGAACCCCCATCATCGCTTTTGCCTGCAGGCGCTGCACTTTCACCATGGTGGCCTCCAGTCCGCAGAAGACACCCTGAACTTGACGCACATCCTCTACCTCCCGTGGCCATCGCCCTCGGACACTGGCCCGCGTGACTCTGGGAGTGGGCTGCTGCTCGGTGTTGCCTCTGTCCTGTGTGTCACCCTCCACCTCCTCCTCCGATGATGTTACCAGTATTCTGCGAGGGGGCACATCATGGCACCTTACCCTTCCCAGCACTGGGGATGGTGTTGTGGGGGTGGGTGATTGTTCAGCCGCTCCTGTGTCCTGACTACCGAATAGGAGAGGGGATTGTGGATTTTGTGCTGTTGCCTCCTCAGGTATCGGGGCTGCCTGCTCTTGGTCCTTCCCTCCGTGTGATGTGCTTGGTCTGGCTCCTTCCCTCCTCTTCTCTCTAACCTCTGCTGTGCTGCGCATTGACTCTCCTGTGGACAGACATGGACATTGTGTCAGTGGAGTTGTTCACCTGTGTCTTATGATAAAAAACACTTCTATTGCAATTTTGCCTGTCTCTCATTTGCCTATGCTAGTTGTCTGTTGCTCCCCTTGCTGCAATGCACGCTGACTGCTCTGAGGTATCTACACATGACTACATTTCCCAGGATGCATTGCAGGACATTAGTTAAACCTGTTGTGGAGTCTGATTTGTCCTGTGAGGGGAATAGGTAAATGGGTAAATGATAATGTACTTGCATCTTACCTGGTTTCTTTGCTGCTCTTGCTGAGCTGTCTGCGTCTCCGATGCCGTGAATGCATTCCTTCTCAAGGGTGGATGCCACCATCTCCTCGATGTCGCTGAGTCTAGGGGCTCTGTTTCTTCCTCCCCCTGTTGCAGCACTTTCCTTGCGGTGGGCAGCAAGTTTTTTCTTTGTGATGATGCGGATGTCATACCACCGTTTTTTCAGGTCTTCAAGGTCACGGTGGGTGACACCAATGGCATTTACCTTGCCTTGTATTTCCAACCAGGTGCTGCGTTTGATAGATTCTGCAACATGCAGAGTTTGCTTCCCGAAAATTTTGCCGTAATGTCTTACAATCTCGGAAATTAGCACCTGCAGTTCTTCCTGGCTGAACTTCTGCTTCCTTTTGCGCTCTGCAGCTTCTCTCTGTGCCTCCTGACTCTCCATCTTGCAGTGTTGTTTGACTCAGGAAAGGCTGCCCCACACTCTGTCCTCCTGCTCTCCTGACTGTTGGTTTCTGCACCTGCATGGGCGTGGCCTGTCCCAGGTACTGGGGTGTGGTGCTTGGATCTGATTGGTTAGTTCCCCTGTGGCTTTGGATTTGGGTGTGGTTGGAGTACCTGATTGGTTCACAGGCTCACATGTTTGTCAGTTTCAAATTCTGAGACGGATATTACCGACACGGTAAATACCGGGTCGGTTTTTTCCGACTCTGTATTTTCCGAGTCGGGACTTGCCATTCATTCCTATGGGCCATGGAACCGGTGGATAAGTTTGGGTTTTTCCGTATCGGATTTTACCGTGTAGGTATATTCCGACTCGGTAAATACCGATTACGATTACCGACTGATTCCGAGTCGGTAATTGTTACCGATTTTTTATCTACATCTCATTTTCCGATTCTGAAATACCGAGTCGGTATGACTCGGTATTTAAGAGGTCGGAAAATAAAATTTACCTACATCTGGCCCTTGGTGAACTAAGGTGCTGAGGGAGTGGGCCTTTTCTTTTTGCTTTGGAGAGGAGCGACGTTATTGATTTCGACTACAAGGACTGTGAGTCATTGGGAGGTGAGTTCGTTAACATCTTGGTTCGGGTCTAGCCTTGGAAGTGATAGCAAAGCTGATCCACAGAAGGTACTGCGGTCAATATTTTTAGTGTCACGGAACCATGAGGTAGCCCTCTTAGGTTGGCAGAGTGTGATAGGTGAAGAACGAATGGGATGAGGAAGTGGTCAGACCAGTCAACATGATAGGGGTAGCAATAGTAAGCATGCCTGTTTTTGAAATAACAAGGTCCAGGATTGAGCCTTTAGAGTGTGTTGTTTCTGTGCAGTGTTGGATAAGATCGTTTGCAGAGAGGAAGGTGGCCAGCCTACTAGCAGAGGGATCCTACAGCGAGCCCCAGTGGAGATTGAAGTCACCCACGAAGATCTGATTGTCACTTTGCGAGTATTGGTCGATAATGAAGTCAGTGAGTTCCTCCATAAACGCGGGGCCGCTACAAGGCGGGCGGTAAATGGCATGGAATCTGAGGGGTGAGCGGTGGTGCAATTGAAGTTCAAGTGATAGGCATTCAAAAGTACGGAAGGAGCTGTTAGGAAAAGCCTTGAGTTGAAGAGAGTTTCTAAAGATGACTGCAGCACCTCCCCCAACTTTGTCAATTCTGTTGTTTCTAAATATAGAATAACCTGTGGGTACTAGGAAATCAAACATAGAGTGAGAGGTATCATTGACCCAGGTCTCTGTGAGGAAGAGCATGTCAATATTGTGAAGTATGATGGTGTCGGAGATTTCAAGTTTGTGTTTTATTGCAGATCTGCACTTGTGGAGCAGACAGCGCAGCTCTGTCGAGACTGTTTTGGTGACCGGGGTACTTGGGCTATGAGGGGTGATAGGGATGTTGTGCTTATACGAGGGTGCTCGGGAGGGTTTAGGTGGATGAGAGGTTCTGACAGAGGAGATGGTCGGAATAGTGAAGATAGTAGGGCTATTTGGAGATGAAAGTGGAAGAAGGGTGGCATTTGAGGGCTTGTGTGACTTTGCAATATTTGCAGACAACAGGTTATGCTTTGCCATTATGGGGTGTGGGGTGAGGTGCACCTTGTGGGAAGCTGAGTGTTTTCCAAAGGAATTGAGGTGTATGGAAAAGTGGAAATCTTGGAGCTTAGAAGTGAAATGGTAGCTTCAAGTTGGGAGATGGAGGTGATGAGAGAGCCTAGCTTATGTTCCAGGGAGAGTAGGGCAGAGCACGGCATGTTGGGTGGCTCGATGGAAACAGGAGGGGGTGCAATTGGCGGTGGAAGGCAGGGGGAAGTGGGGGGACGGGAGGGGAGTTGGGGTATACGGTTCAAAGGTGGCCAAAGGTGGTGGTTGAGAGCGGGCGTTGGTGCATCAGAGGTGAAAGGAGAGTTGCCTTTGTTGGCGTTGCAAGAAGGATGGAAATTAAGGACATAATTAGGGGGAGGTAGGTGAAGAGCGAGGCGGTGGGGCCGAGGGAGAGGGGAGGAATGTGTGGAGACATAGGAATGAAGGAGGTTTGGCAGGAAGCGAGGGGAGGGGGTTGGAGAGGTCCTGTATGCTAGGTGAGGTGGCTGTGAGGGAACGGGCATCTGGCAGAGTGAGGGGGTTAGGAGATAGGGAAGTTGAAGAAAGGAAGTGGTTCTGCTAGGCCCGAGGGAGGGAAAGGGAAAGGGTTACCAAGGGGGGAAATGGGGTAGCACAGTGAGATGCAATGGGTTTGTGGAGAAATCGTGGTACATAGCAAGGGGAGGAGGGGGAAGAGGAGGGAATAAGGGGGACATAAGGAAAGTTAACTAGGGGGAAAGGTTGGAGGAGAGGTGGACTAAAAAGGGGGGTGGCAGGTGGGGGGAGGAGATGAGATAGGATGGTGCAGATTGGCCGAGGAGCAGATTAGCTAGAGATCCGGCTGAAGTGATGAAGGGAGGGCATACTGTGAGGGGGGAAGAATGGGAGAGGAGGGCTCAGGGGGGGAGGAAAGAGGGTCGGCCTGTGCCTCCCGAGGATGCAGCCTATTGGAGTATAGGGGGGTCAGGGGCGGAGAGAGGGAGTAATGGGTGGAGCTAGATGAGGAGTCAAGGGACAACCCAGTCACAGGGAGGGGAGTAGGGAAGGGAAGAGGTGGTCAAAGAGAGAGCGACAGGTGTCTTACGACTTATACCTGTATACTATGACTTACCAATCCTTGTCACCTATGCTATAAGTCCTAGGGATTGAAAAGGGAGTTAGCATAATAGGTAGCAAATTTAATAATTTACCTTTCCTGTAATAAACACAGACTCAGGAGAAGTTTTAAACATTTTATCCATGCATAATTTGATGAGTCAGAGACCACAACAGATCGACCAGAAATTTTACAAGTAAGAATATAATTAATAAGACATAAAGTCGACAAGAAATTATAGTAACACCTTTAGACATTGGTACCTGGGAAGGGTGAGAAAGGGAAATAGCACAAGGACCTACCACATGGATTATATTTACCTAGAATGGTGTGAGGACCAACCCTGGCCACGGGCTGGGACAAAGAAAAGGCTCCTGACTAATCAGGTACCAACGGGACAGGACAGGTGCAGATCAGGACAAGTGACCTCCGCTAAGTGTAACGCCAGCGTCACACCCTTCTCTATGGCAATTTGATACCCCGACTGGCTAATCGATACTTCTCCCTCAGCACACCCCGATTCTTCTGACAGAGTGCTCTACCAGCACCTCTGCTCTCGATTCTCCTTCAGCATACGTTGGGTCAGTGACAGGTCTGTGATAAGTCGGACAAATTTACTAACTCAGCCTACCTTAGTTATACCATTTTCTGGGCAATGTACCACCCCTAAATGTTGTGAGTTCTGTGTGTTCCCTTCATTTGATTGGTCAGAAAGTCGAGGAGAGGTCATCACATCATACTAAGATTAGGTAATTTTCATTAACTTATATTGATGAAGTTCCCGCCCATAATTAATTTTCTCATGAATTTTATTCCACCCAGCAATGTTACTTCATTTTAATATACAAAGTTTAATAAAGTTGCGATTTGTCTTCCTTTCCCAGGTTATGAGTTGTGGTTCCTAGGCGCGTTGCCGGAAAGACAGTCAGTGGCATCAGTTCAATGTCAATGCACGAGGTCTCTCAAAGTTCCTCGAGCTTGCGCAGAGCGGATTCAATATGGCTGTTCATGTCACCTTAGGCCCAAATACGAGCTATTAATAAAGTCAAGGAGAGACACATTAGAATACAAATATAAATGAATGCACTATATACCACTTCTGTCTACTCTAACCCCATTACTTTATTTTTAACTATAGAACTAGTGGTTAAGCTAAACACACAAGTTTCAATACAAGCAGGAGCATATGCATTAGTACGTGAAAGCATGAAGCGTCCATCTTGGCACTAGTGCGCAGATGCAAGAAATTCCAACCAGAAGCGAAAGACATCACACCACGTAGATGTGGCGGACTCATGTGCAGAAAGTTTCCCGCGTTTTCGGCGGCCATTTTAGGACACTCCAGTTACTGATAGTAGGAGCACATAGTCAAGCTTCCTCATCTCACTAGAAATGTTGTGTAATGTAATTTTAGTAAAACAAAACATGTTGATTAATTAGTTGCATGTTATTTCGAGAGGACTGAGTCCAAGCAAGTTTCTGTACGTATGAAACCTTGCTCCATCACCATGAGTCCATGTCTCTACCAGTCGGAGGGTCACCTGTCTTATATATACTCCTGAACACATTATCTATCCTCGTTTTTTGCTGCTGCAGAGACAGATAAGTGCTTTTTTTTGTATTACACCAATATAGATTCTAAATATAGATTCTAGATTTGTTTTGCTTTTGGGCTTCATATTGGTGATTGCAGCATTCACGCTGTCCATCTGAGGCACCCTGTCCTTCCTGTAGGTTGTTCGTCAGCTGTGAGAGTGGGGGCGATCACAGCGATCCGCGATGAGGACGTAGTCCTCTTTCTATCATGAGCCGGTGCATGCACATTGAGGTGGAAAGGCTGGTCCAGGCACTGGATAACCACGTGCAGGGCTCCGTGAACAGAGCCTTGGTGCAGGCACTGCGTCCATTTACGCAGCCTCTCATTAACTAAGGCAGACGGGAGTCCAGCCTATGCTCATTGGCGGACCCGCCTCTCTTTTGGAAGTGAATGCCACTAACACTGGTAGGAGTCTTGCAGGACGGCCTTCGAAGAAGATATGGATGGATAAGACTTTGTCTGTTCATTTGGATCACAAGTATGTGGCTTCTTCAAAACAGGGGCCCTCTGGGGCCCCTGGAAACAGGTTAACACCCAAGACGATGACTCCTCCCACTCGGAGCACTCGAAGGAAGAGTCTCAGCCGGCTGTAAAACAGAAACGCAAAGTTCATCATACAGAGGATGACTCATCTGATGGCCGCCCTCAAATCTCCTCTTCAATCTGGGCGATATCATCCATCCTCGCTCCACAGACTGGGTTCCCTGCCCCAAGGTGGCGGACTATGTCCAGGCTCACTTACGTTAAGCATTTGAAAAGGAAGTGTGCAAAACCTTGCTTTCCGAGTGTCCAGGCTCATCGCTTTCGAGCAATATTACAGATATTCCCGAGTTTGACTGCAACATGGCAACTTTTGATAAAAAGTTCACTTAAGATCCCAAAAAAGGGATTGATTGTGCCTGGTGCAGCTGCCAGGACAAAATGTTAGATTCAGCCAGCCCTCTCATGAAGATTCTTGAACTGGCTGTGCAATCCAAAGACTTTAATTCCACGGTGGAACCAGATGGTGCAATGTGCCTGTTAGGCAATGCTGATTGTGCCATGTCGGCAGAATGTAGAAAGTTCCTTTTGATGAGGATTGACCCTAAGGTGGCGAAACTGGCTACTACCGAAGCAGACCCTTCGGCAAACAGCCTTTTATTTGGGGACAGGTTCGTGAAAGACCTGGGCTAGTATGTTGCCACCTTTTCAGCACTTGACTAAGCTCAGACATCTATAAAAAAGGTTTTTCATACTTTACTTTTTGCTAGGGTTCCGCACTTCAGGGGTCGAGTGCCAGCCAAGTTTACCCTCAGGCTTCAGCCAGAGGGTACTCTCCACAAGGCAAAGGTGCCATGTCTTATGCAGGATCATCTGACTTCCACCCAAACAAGGCTTAGACGAGGTTGAGGACATTCCAACGGAGGTTACTACTGTGGTGGGAACACGTCTGGAGATGCCACCTATACAGATAACTCTAATTCCTTAATCTGAGGTGGTTCTGGTGGGCAGAATACAATCCTTCTTGCACAGTTGTCGGACGATCACTCAATATTCCTGGGTTCTGGAAAAGTTGCAGGCTTTCAAGATAGATTTTTCTGTTACTCGTGTCAGGAGTCCACCCCCCTCCTCTCCTTTTTTCCCAGTCAGATAGTCTTTTTATTGATGATGAAATTCAGGCTCTGCTTACCAAAAACGCAACAGTTATCTCTCTTCCGCACTGCCTCAGGTTTTGAAAACAAGATTTTTCTGGTGCAGGAAAATGGCTTCCGTCTGGTCCTCAATCTCAAACAATTCAATTCTTCGGTGGTGTATTGTCATTTCAAAATGGAGGGCATACACCTTCTGCAAGATCTTTTACAAGAAGGAGGCTGGATGATGAGGATTGATCTAAAGGATGCGCATCTATTAATTCCTATATTTCCCCCACCCCGTCGGTTCCTTCAGTTCAGTGGCATTATCAAGGGTACAAGTTTACCACTCTGCCCTTTGGCTTGTCCTCGACCCCTTGGTCTTTCACCAAAATCCTTTGCACAGTGGTTCCGTTTCTCATAGAATGAGGGGTGGGCCCAATTACATATCTGGACGATATACTTATCATGGAGCAAAGCAGGGGAATAGTCTTGCTCCACCTTTTGTGGATGGAGCAACACCTCCAAGATCTGGGTTTCATTATAAATGGGGAGAAGTATCTCCTAGTTCCAAGAGTCTGGAGTTCTTAGGATTTCAAGTAGACTTAGTCCTGGCACAGCTCAAACTGCCCCGTGCGAAGATTTCTTCCATCAAGAAGGAGTTGAGGATGCACGTCCTGGGGCGATAGGCGGCAATGTCTATAAACGTCATTTATTACTGTTGGGTCTTACATTGGCAAAGAGGGACATAGAAGAATGGTCTGGACTTTTGTTGTATGGGCCTTGAGAAACCTATTTTCATTGCCAGGGGGTGCCTCCTAAAACATTTCAAGATATGTAAACGGTGGGCAGACTATCGGCGATTGCTTCTAGACCCAGTTCCCATGAATCGTTTAAAAATTCTGGGCTTGCTGGGGGGGATCCTGGGTGCGGGGGGGGGGGACCCCAGTGGGTGCCTTGGCTGTATATATTCTAATAGATCGGACTGAAGTGGATGAGTAGTTCAATCGTGTGAAGGTGGGGGGAGAGTTACATTTATATTGTATTTGCTTTAAGGTTTTATTGGTTATAGCTTTGAAAATGTCAAAGTCAATTTTCCATGCTTTGATTATGCAGACACCTCTGGGGTACAGGGCTCTGCTGTACATGTGCCGCTTGACCAATAAAACTTGTTTAAAAAAAAAAAAAGGAGTTGAGGAAAGCCTTTGCCTCGCAGACAATATCATTCAGGATTTCGGCCAGCTTGGTGGACCTTCTGGCATTGTCTGTTTTTTACCAGGCCCCCCTCATTACCAGGCATTGCAGAGCCTCAAGATCCTGCACCTCCATAGGGGTTTAACATAGTGTTATCAGAGAGGGACAGGACCCAGATCTCCTGGTGGTTGGATCAGATGGACGCCTAGAATTACAGAACAATCTTTGCCTTTGTTCCGGATATGGTCATAGAGTTGGATGCTAGCAGATGGGATTGGGGGGTGAGATGCGCCCAGTAGAGACAGTAGGGAGGCAGGTGGACCCCAGAAGAGCTGAATCGGCACATCAATTACCTTGAGCTGTTGGTCAGGTCTTTCGCAGTGAAGGCTTTAACGCCACACAAAGTGAAATGTTGCATCCTGCTTCAGCGGTTCGATATATAAAATGCTGGGGGGACGAGGTTGTGTCTCCTGGTGGAGATTGGCAAGGACTCCTGGTATTATTGCTTCTGCCACCAGGTCTCGGTGACAGCAGAATACATTCGGATCAGGCGAATTTGGTGGGAGACTGGAACGCTCGTTTTCTCTGTGATGCCAGCGATTGGAGACTCCATCCCTGCATTTTCAGAGCTCTCAACAATTTATGGGGCCTTTGTGAGGTAGATCTGTTTGCCTCTTACTTGAATACTCAGCTTCCAACATTTTAAAGTTGGAGACCAGACCTGCAAGGACAGACGCCTTTCTCCAGTCTTAGAAGGAGATGCTGCTTTACGCATTTCCCCCTTTCTCTGTGCCCCAGAAGGACTTGTCTCAGACGCATCAGCAGAGATCGGAATTGATCCTGGTTACCCCATTTTGGAAGGCTCAGCCGTTGTTTCCGATTGCTTTGGCACAGTTTTGTGCTCCGCTGCTCTGGATCCTTCCTTTCTAGGACGTTCTGGTGGATTTGGTGGGTTATCCTAACCAGTTGGTGGTTCAGGATCGCCTGACTCTCATGGCATGGGGGATTTCCAGTGACAATGGGAAGTGCCCGAGTTTCGGAGGACACTATGTTCTTTTTATCCATGTCCTGGCCCCCTAGTACTCATAAGCGATATGCTGCCTCTTGGTGCAGATGGATTAATTGGTGTAGTGAGTGGCACATAGATCCTTTAGCGTCAACTGTTTCAGTGATTGCATATTTTCTCTCTGAAATAGCTTCTCAGGGTTTGGCCTATAGAGCAGTCAATAATTTCCGGTCAGCTATTTCTCCGGGTCATCCACAGATTGATGGTAGACCTGTAAGGGAACACCCTTTAATATGCAATCTCCTTAGATGAGTTGGGCTGGTCCAACCACCCCAAATCAAAATATTCGGTGTTGTAGAATGTGAATGTAGTTCTTCAGTTCAGGGAATATCCAGCGAATGAGGATTGTACGAGTACAACTATCAGCAAAGTTGACTTTGCTTTTGTGTCTCATTTGAGGGTCAATTGCTTATTTAGTTGCAGAAATCCTTTCACCCAGTGACTTTGGCACGTTGGGTCACATGGTTGTTTAAAGGTGAGTATGGATGTGACTAGCTTTGGGGCCCATTCGATCCATGGTGTTATGGCATCTAAAGCTTTTTCTCCTGGTTCTTGCTTGGAGGACATAGTGGCAGCGGCTGATTGGTCATCAGATTCGGCATTTAAGATTTTTTTTATCATAAACTAATTGTAGATGGTTCGTCATTAGTGGTGGAAAAGCTTTAAACTAGCATAATCTGGGGGCGTGGCCAAGATGGCGACCTGCTAGGACGTGTCCCGCTCGGCTCCCCGGCCCTGAACCCCGATCTGCCCTACCACTAGCCTGCAAACCCCTCAAATCATCGGCGCTTTACCCTGCTGAGCAGCGCTGACCAGCGGCGTCCAACGAGAGGACTCTGGCGACTGCAGCGACCGCTGAAATCGTGCTCTGCCTGCCGCGGCCGCAACGCCTCGGGGAGAAGAAAGCGGCAGCCGCAGGCCTGCACTGCCTGATAAGACTCCCGTGGGGGCCCCGGGGGGTCTTCCGCCGCCCGTTCGCAGGCGGAGCGCTGCCCACGACAACCGGCACCACCAGAGATCTGCCGCACTCACACAGCCCCGGCGGAGTGCCTGCCCTGCGGGAGCCGGGGACAGTCGGCCCTGGGACACCCTAGTGGGCTGCCGTGAATCTGAAGGCCCCGGCTTCGGGCCTACACGGTGCGGAGGAACGGAGACCAGCGGAAACCCTGCCTCATCAGGAGCCATTGCGGTGAGCCTTGCAACATAGCCATCGCCGGACATTTAGCGAGCGGTCCCTGCCACAGCACTGACCCACCCGGGGACCCCTCGCCCGACCACGTGCCGCCCGCCGCCGCGGGACTCGAGGCCCCGGCTTCGGGCCTAGGCGAGGCAGAGAGGCAAGAACCAGCAGCGACCCTGCCCCAGCCGGGGACCATCGCGGTGAGCCTTGCGGCGTGGTAAGCGGACCCTGCCACAGCTTTGCCCACCGGGGACCCCGCGCCCGACCTCGTGCCACCCGCCTCCACGGGACCCGAGGACCCGGGTTCGGACTCGACTAGGCCTGAGTAACTGCAAACCCGGGAGGACTATACCCGCCCAGCAAGTGAGGAGTGAACAGCCACCTGTGTGATTGTCCCTATTCGACTGGGAGCCGAAGCGTCCCACCAAGCAACACCAGACGACGTGGCTGATCACACCCGGGACTCCACAAAGGCATTTCCAGCACGTTTCCCCCCCCGGGAGCCGCCCACCCTATAGACTCAGCCTCAACCCCACTCCTACTGGGCCGCACTGCCACCTGGAGCTGCCCCCCTGGTCGAGGACACCCGGCTGTGGCACCATGGCCAACACGAGCCGCAGGGGAGTTCGTACTATCAATGACATGTTGGCGAAAACCGCGACGAAAGGGGAGAAGACCCAGACGTCCCCGTCGCCATCCGTGTCGGCGGCCACCCCGGAGAAACGGAGCGGGGAGGGCCCTATTACAAAAGCCTATTCAACATCTTGCGAGAGGACTTTCAGGCGTTGAAACAGGACTTAGCAGGCGAGCAGCGAGAACGCCGCCGTGACGTGGACGGCCTGGGGGAACGGGTGGCAGCGATGGAAGAATCGGGCCAGGCCCGTTGCGAAGAGCTGGAATCACTGCAGCAGGAGGTCCTCCGCCTCCGAGACCAACAGGTGGACTTTCAAGCACACGCGGAGGATCTCGAAAATCGCTCCCGGCGGAACAACATACTGGTCTGGGGAGTGCCACTGAAAGCGGAGGGGAACAGCGTTACCAGCTACCTACAGGACCTGTTCAGGGAGATCCTTGGTGAAACTGCCGGCTTCACCATTCGCATAGACAGAGCGCACAAAGTTGGCCTGGCACGGTGCGCGTCGGCCCCCCCTCCGGACATACTGGCCTATCTCCCGGACTTCCCTCTGAAAGAAAGGATTCTGAATGAAGCCCGTCGGAAACAACCTCTCCGTTTCCAAGATAACCCTGTAGCGTTATTTCAGGACCTCTCCGCGATTACGCTTCAGAAACGACGGGCCTTCCGGGTGGCCACAACATTTCTGAGAGAGAAAGGGGTGCCCTACTCCTGGGGTCACCCATTCCGACTGATTTTCAAATGGGAGGGGACCCTCCAACAGCTTCGCTCGCTCCGGGACACGTGTGACCTGCTGGGGCTCGACCTGCCAGAAGATGAGCGGGCGGGGGACGCCTCCCTGCGACCCACGTGAGAGGGAGCATCACCGAGTTCCTGGGAGGATTGGCACCAAGTACGGAGGCGACGCTCTCCCAAAAAGAACCTGAGGCCGGACCCGGCGACTGTAGCCTTGGAACACGTGGCGGCCATCCAAGAGGTGGTCAGGGACACAACGGCTCCACCCTGAAGTACCACTGTGTGGGGATTTGCCTTCATAGCTATGCAATCTCGAGGGCGGGGGAGGAGGCAGGGGGCCACGGGGGTCGCCACTGCCACACACTCCTCCATTTTGAGATTCTACGGGCCCGAATTGACTTCGCTCGGGTCCGGGACTATGGTTCCAAGTTGGGGATTCCCAGTTGGGGAGGGGAAGGGGGGCGGGTCAGTTGGGGGTTGCTTGGGGGGAGGAGAGGGGAGAGGGGGGGAAATGGGGGGGTGGTAATTGGGGAAGAGGGGGACGGTTGAGGTTTTTTTTGGGGTCGGGGTTGGGGGTTGGTTGCTGTGGGGGGTTACCCCTTGTCCACCTATTTCAGTTGCTTCCCAGAGGAGCCCTTTTGTTTTTGTTCCTTGCGCATCATTCACAGCTCCAGAATCACCCGGTTGACCGATGCCACACACCAAGCTTAAAGTTCTCTCCCTGAATGTGAGGGGCCTTAATAACCCCATCAAGCGACAGGCGGTCTTGTCCCTCTTAGAGCACACAGCAGCCGACATTTGCCTCCTACAGGAGACACACCTCCTGCCCAAAGACCAGCATCGTCTTAAATCCCGGGCCTTCCCTACACAGCTTTTTTCATCATCCTCCAAGAAAGCAGCAGGGGTGGTAATCATGGTGTCTAAGTCATTCACAGGCAAGGTTCTGCAGCGGGAGGCAGAAATCAAGGGGAGATTGTTGGTACACCGCTTCCTCATAGCAGGGCAGACGTTAATAGTGGGTTCAATATATGCACCTAACGAAGGGCAGGAAACATTTCTCAAAACAGCACTAGCAGCGGCCACAGCAAACACGGAGCGCCGGCTCCTACTAGGGGGCAACCTTAACTTAGTCTTTCATAACACACATGATCGCTCGTGCCAACGGTGGGGTCAGGTTGCGGCCCTCTCCAAAGCCAGCCAAGCATACCTACATGATCTTGACCTGACTGACCTCTGGAGGCATATCCACCCACGCAGCACCGCTTACACCTATCATTCCGGGGCCCACAAATCATACACCAGGCTGGACTACTTCCTACGCACCTCCCCACTGGTAGCACAGGCGCTGGAGATGGACATCTTGCCGGCCTCGCTCTCCGACCACTCCCCAATAGTGACCCCGTTCCTCATACCAGCAACACCGACCCCATGCCGACATTGGCGCCTTCGAGAGGCCCTCCTTCATACTCCCTCAACAGTGGAGCGGATCAAAACCGCTATCGCACAATTCTTGACCCACAATCACAATACCGACACCTCGAGAGCCACTCAGTAGGCAACCCTGAAGGCGGTCCTGCGCGGCGAGTTTATATCTATAGCCGTGGCCAATAACAAAGAGAGAGCGCAGAAGAGGGCCGAAATCACGCAACGAGTGTCGGAACTGGAGCAAATGCACCAGCGCACGGGGGCAGCACGGGCCTGGCGGCAACTATGCACCGAGAGGAAAATGTTATCCACGCTAGATCAAGACGCCGCGGAGTATGCAGCTCTACACCTCAAGCAGGCGTACTACTCAGGGGAGACCGATGCGGCCGGCTCTTAGCGAGCAAGCTATGGGAACAGCGCCAAAGGCAGGGGGTGCGGGCCGTACAGGCAGAGGGGGGAGGCCTTGCCACAGACAACGCGGCGATGGCGGAAGCTTTCGGGAAATTCTACGAATCCCTTTACACTGGGGACACCCTTGACTTGCAAGCAGGCCAGACTTACCTGCAGGAGGCACGTCTCCCGTCTCTGAATTCGGCACAGGCGGATCTCCTGGACAGGCCAATTGGCCTGGAAGAGGTGATCTCAGCGATCTCCCGCCTGAAGCTTGGGAAATCCCCTGGCCCAGATGGCTAGCCCGCAAGTTTTTATAAAATATTTTACCACCAGGTAGCCCCCCTCCTGCGGGACCTTTTCAATTCCTTCGACCAGCCTGGCACGATCCCCCGCAGAACTCCTGGAGGCGTCAATCTCAGTCATCCCAAAACCGGGCAGGGATACGACCCGTTGCGGATCGTTCCGTCCGATCTCGCTATTGAATATCGACTTCAAACTCTACACGGGTATTCTAGAGGGCAGACTGGCCCCCTACATGCAACAACTAGTGGAGCCAGACCAGGCGGGTTTTATACCCCAGCGACAGATCAGTGACAATACCAGACGTGTCCTCCACCTCATCGAGGCTGGATCTCGCGCACGTCCAGACTGTATGCTTCTCACGATTGACGCTGAAAAAGCGTTCGATAGGGTGCACTGGCCCTACCTGGAACAGGTCCTGCATCATTTTGGCTTCGGGGAGGTCCTCTGCGCCCACATTCTGAACTGCTATAGACAACCTAACGCCACGGTAAGCGTCAATGGGCATACCTCCTCCCGCTTCCCGATTGGAAGAGGGACCAGGTGTCCCAAGGGCGCCGGGGTAACAGGGCCTTAGGTAACGGTAGGGGGACCAAAGGGGAGCTTTGGAGTGAACAGAAACACCGGCTCCTTGAGTAAGGGTTTAAGAGAGGGTTTTATTGGAATGTAAGTCTTTCTTTGTAGGGCCGCCGCTCGTTCCCTTGAATGAGCTGCAGGATCTGACTGGACGGTGGCCGGCTCCAGCGTGCTGTCTGTACTTTCCGGTACGGGTCTGTGGCTGTTGCACTCCGGCCTGAGGACGTCTTTCTCCCAGCTCTTCTTGCTCCGGGGCAGAAAGAAAAGGAAAACCGGATCAGTGGAAGGCAGGACCGACAGACAGGTAAAGAGGGCCGGGGGTGAGGGAAATCAGTGACAGTGCCGTTCCAACAGTGCTCTGCACAACTCGTGAGGGAAGAGTGCATGTGAAGGAAAATACGGGGTAGCTATACAAGGGGGCTTTACACTTTATACACGGGGCTCGGTCTTCCTCCCCACCCAGCCCGCCATACGGCCCCGTACCTCTTGTAGCCACGCTCCTCCCGTGGGAACGTGGCGGGGCAAAGCGCGGACACGTTGGCCTCCTGGCTTCTGGACGTTCGTCTCTCCGTCATCCTCGGTCTCCTCGCGGTCTCGTCCTCCTCACACTCCGTCTCCTTCTCTCGCCTTCTCCTGGGAAACGCCGTCCGACGCCTCTCTCCAGCTTCCTCCTTTTGGCGTCCCGCCTCTGTTGAGGGGCGTGGTCTCTTCCTCAATGTCCGGAACCTTAAAGGGACCGTGTGTGTGGATGGTCGCCGGCCATCCGGACTCCGGGTCTTCCACCCACGGGCATTCTGGTAGCTGTAGGGAAAAGGGGCAAGGTGAGAGGGGGGTGGCGGACACCAGTCTGTTGTCCCATTCGTGTCCAGTCCGCACACCCTGTCACACCAGGCAAGGTTGCCCCCTTTGCCCCATTTTGTTTGCCCTCTACATGGAGCCGCTGGCGCAAAGGGTTAGGCAACACGGCCTCATCAAGGGCAATAAATTTGGAGGTGGCATCCACAAAATTAGTCTCACGCAGACGACATCTTGCTCTCCCTTACCGAGCCAGTTCAATCGCTTCGGGCGCTTTTTATTGAAATCCATAGCTTTGCGCTCGTCTCCGGGTTTAAAACCAACATGGAGAAATCGATTGCCCTTAATATCTCCTTATCGCCTGACACCCTCTCCGCAGTACGAGCAGAACACGATGTGCAGTGGTCCGACTCTACAGTCCCCTATTTGGGAGTCCTTCTGCGTCCCACCATCCCAACTACAGTAGAAGCGAACTATACCAGACTCCGCACGCAGCTCCGTGAAGAACTCCTGGTTGGGGAGGATAGCCGCCACCAAAATGACCCTGCTACCACAGATTCTTTATCTGTTCCAAACCCTCCCCCTGCGACCGCCACGCTTTAAGCAAGCCATTGCAGTCCTCCCACCGGGTCACGGCGGGGTAGGGATACCAGGCCTCCAACTCTACTTCTACGCGGCACAAGTCCGGAGCCCGGTGGAGTGGTATCAGCCGGAGTAGGGCAAGCATTGGCTTTTTCAAGACCAGGCAGTGGGGGGTAAGCCCCTACAGGGGATCCCCTTTCTCCTTAGGCACCATTGGCCGCCTAATCTTTATGCCTCCCACATCACAGGCACGGTCATGGAAGTGTGGGACCGCGTTGCGTCCAAGCATGAACTGTCTTCCTTCCCCTCCCCTCAAACACCGCTCTTTGACAATCCCGACTTCACCCCGGGCCTAGATCCGAAAGCATTTACGAATTGGCGCCGCTCCCCCTGCAGAGCACTAGGGCACCTCTTCAATTTGGAAGGAATCCTTTTCTTCTCGCAGCTGAAAGAGGATTACGGCATCCCAGAGAGCGACCAACTAGCCTACCTACAGGTTCGACACTGGGCACTCCACCCTGATGTTAAACCCGGAGCGCAACGGCTTCTTACCCCCTATGAGAAGTGGCTTCTTACTCGCACCTCCGAGAAAAAGTTGATCACGGACCTATACCAACATCTCCTCCTCACGAATATACATACATATAACGCAGGCAGATGCCGATGGGAGCGGTAACTAGGCAGAACCCTCACACACAAGGAATGGAGTGGTATATACCACAGGGCACGACACTCCGCATACCACACCGGATTGACCGAAACCCTAACCAAGGTGGCCACCTACTGGTACCTCACACCTGCACGCCTTCATCAAGCTGACCCACACATTAGCGACCGCTGTTGGAGAGGGTGCGGAGAACTGGGCACATTGGAACACCTGCTCTGGAGCTGCGATCGCATATCAGGGTATTGGGACACGATAATAGATGAAATTGATTCCCACCTGGATACTCAACTTCCCCGATTTCCGGCTTACATCCTTACAGTCACTGGCATCAGTTCAATGTCATTGCAAAGGTCTCTCAAAGTTCCTGTCATGCCTGCCGTGTAGGAAGCATGTAACGGTAACGTTCGTTCCGCTAATCAGGCCGATTACTAGTGGTTGGCGTTGGTTGGCAAAAGCCATGTGGATGTATTTGCGCATGCGTAAGCACCACGCATGCGCTAGTGGATAGTGTTCGAGTGATAAGCCCGCCCTTGACGCCCAGGAAGTGCTTCGCGTTCAGCCAGTTAGTGTTCTTTCCGTTCCGGGTTCACATCGGCGTCCGAGGAGCTAGGGGATTCAGGCGTGCAGGTATTTCGAGGTGCATGTGTTATTCTACGAAGCGGCTCGCTTCTGGATACTTTCTTATGTTTTCTTTTCCTAGTGTGGTTTCATTTTACCGCGGAGAGTGGTGGCAATCCAAGTTGGTTCCAGTTTAGTCCTCGAGAGATTCAGAGGTTTTCTCTTTTGATTTGCGTCCGGGTCATTATGTGATCAGATACTTGTACTTGGAGATTTCTTTGGACATAGTTACAGCGCACCTGCTCGGTGCTCAGGGTGAGTGCCTCTGATTTATAGAGAAAAGCGAGAGCAGTTAACGTTGGAAATAAGAGTACCTAAAGGGTGTTGTTCTTTGTTTAAAGGTACAGACATTTCGTACACAGTCAGTTCCAGCACAATACAGCGTTCCTGATATTCTTCTTCTTTTCTTTTTGGTTCATGATTCATTTTGAACTTCCACAAGGTACAATATATACTCAGCACATATCATTTAGGGGAAGACACGGGGAGGGGTTTGTTTTCACTGTTGTCTCTTCTGTATTACTGCAGTGCCATAGCGGAAGATTCCATATTCCCCTACGTGGAAGAAGACTGTGGAGTGTCTGTCTTTTCTTCCCCCTCCTACCCTTGTTTTGTTCCCCTGTGTTCCCCTGGGTTACGTTTTGGGTGTTAGTGTTCAGTCCTGACGCCCGGAAGGTGACTGGGGGAAGCAGGGTGCATAGCATCGTGGATCCAGGACACTTCCGAGACATAGAAGGTGCGTGCATGACAGTTCCTCGAGCTTGCGCAGAGCGGATTCAATATGGCTGTTCATGTCACCCTTAGGCCCAAATACGAGCTATTAATAAAGTCAAAGAGAGACACATTAGAATACAAATATAAATGAATGCACTATATACCACTTCTGTCTACTCTAACCCCATTACTTTATTTTTAACTATAGAACTAGTGGTTAAGCTAAACACACAAGTTTCAATACAAGCAGGAGTATATGCATTAGTACGTGAAAGCATGAAGCGGCCATCTTGGCACTAGTGCGCAGATGCAAGAAATTCCCACCAGAAGCGAAAGACATCACACCACGTAGATGTGGCGGACTCATGCGCAGAAAGTTTCCCGCGTTTTCGGCGGCCATTTTAGGACACTCCAGTTACTGATAGTAGGAGCACATAGTCAAGCTTCCTCATCTCACTAGAAATGTTGTGTAATGTAATTTTAGTAAAACAAAACATGTTGATTAATTAGTTGCATGTTATTTCGAGAGGACTGAGTCCAAGCAAGTTTCTGTACGTATGAAACCTTGCTCCATCACCATGAGTCCATGTCTCTACCAGTCGGAGGGTCACCTGTCTTATCTGTCCTCGTTTTTTGCTGCTGCAGCTGCAGAGACAGATAAGTGCTTTTTTTTTGTATTACACCAATATAGATTCTAAATATAGATTCTAGATTTGTTATGCTTCTGGGCTTCATATTGGTTATTGCAGCATTCATGCTGTCCATCGGAGGCACCCTGTCCTTCCTGTAGGTTGTTCGTCAGCTGTGAGAGCGGGGCCGATCACAGCGATCCCCGATGAGGATGTAGTCCTCTTTCTATCGTGAGCCGGTGCATGCACATTGAGGTGGAAAGGCTGGTCGAGGCACTGGATAACCACATGCAGGGCTCCGTGAATAGAGCCTTGGTGCAGGCACTGTGCCCATTTACGCAGCCTCTCATTAACTAAGGCAGACGGGAGTCCAGCCTATGCTCATTGGCGGACCCGCCTCTCTTTTGGAAGTGAATGCCACTAACACTGGTAGGAGTCTTGCAGGACGGCCTTCGAAGAAGATATGGATGGATAAGACTTTGTCTGTTCATTTGGATCACAAGTATGTGGCTTCTTCAAAACAGGGGCCCTCTGGGGCCCCTGGAAACAGGTTAACACCCAAGACGATGACTCCTCCCACTCGGAGCACTCGAAGGAAGAGTCTCAGCTGGCTGTAAAACAGAAACGCAAAGTTCATCATACAGAGGATTACTCATCTGATGGCCGCCCTCAAATCTCCTCTTCAATCTGGGCGATATCATCCATCCTCGCTCCACAGACTGGGTTCCCTGCCCCAAGGTGGTGGACTATGTCCAGGCTCACTTACGTTAAGCATTTGAAAAGGAAGTGTGCAAAACCTTGCTTTCCGAGTGTCCAGGCCCATCGCTTTCGAGCAATATTACAGATATTCCCGAGTTTGACCGCAACATGGCAACTTTTGATAAAAAGTTCACTTAAGATCCCAAAAAAGGGATTGATTGTGCCTGGTGCAGCTGCCAGGACAAAATGTTAGATTCAGCCAGCCCTCTCACGAAGATTCTTGAACTGGCTGTGCAATCCAAAGACTTTAATTCCACGGTGGAACCAGATGGTGCAATGTGCCTGTTAGGCAATGCTGATTGTGCCATGTCGGCAGAATGTAGAAAGTTCCTTTTGATGAGGATTGACCCTAAGTTGGCCAAACTGGCTACTACCGAAGCAGACCCTTCGGCAAACAGCCTTTTATTTGGGGACAGGTTCGTGAAAGACCTGGGCAAGTATGTTGCCACCTTTTCAGCACTTGACTAAGCTCAGACATATATAAAAACGTTTTTTCATACTTTACTTTTTGCTAGGGTTCGGCACTTCAGGGGTCGAGTGCCGGCCAAGTTTACCCTCAGGCTTCAGCCAGAGGCTACTCTCCACAAGGCAAAGGTGCCATGTCCTATGCAGGATCGTCTGACTTCCACCCAAACAAGGCTTAGACGAGGTTGAGGACATTCCAACAGAGGTTACTACTGTGGTGGGGACACGTCTGGAGATGCCACCTATACAGATAACTCTCATTCCTTAATCTGAGGTGGTTCTGGTGGGCAGAATACAATCCTTCTTGCACAGTTGTCGGACGATCACTCAATATTCCTGGGTTCTGGAAAAGTTGCAGGCTTTCAAGATAGATTTTTCTGTTACTCGTGTCAGGAGTCCATCCCCCCTCCTCTCCTTTTTTCCCAGTCAGATAGTCTTTTTATTGATGATGAAATTCAGGCTCTGCTTACCAAAAACGCAATAGTTATCTCTCTTCCGCACTGCCTCAGGTTTTGAAAACAAGATTTTTCTGGTGCAGGAAAATGGCTTCCGTCTGGTCCTCAATCTCAAACAATTCAATTCTTAGGTGGTGTATTGTCATTTCAAAATGGAGGGCATACACCTTCTGCAAGATCTTTTACAAGAAGGAGGCTGGATGGTGAGGATCGATCTAAAGGATGCGCATCTATTAATTCCTATATTTCCCCCACCCCGTTGGTTCCTTCAGTTCAGTGGCATCATCAATGGTACAAGTTTACCACTCTGCCCTTTGGCTTGTCCTCGACCCCTTGGTCTTTCACCAAAATCCTTTGCACAGTGGTTCCGTTTCTCATAGAATGAGGGGTGGGCCCAATTACATATCTGGACGATATACTTATCATGGAGCAAAGCAGGGGAATAGTCTTGCTCCACCTTTTGTGGATGGTGCAACACCTCCAAGATCTGGGTTTCATTATAAATGGGGAGAAGTATCTCCTAGTTCCAAGAGTCTGGAGTTCTTAGGATTTCAAGTAGACTTAGTCCTGGCACAGCTCCAGCTGCCCCTTGCGAAGATTTCTTCCATCAAGAAGGAGTTGAGGATGCACGTCCTGGGGCGATAGGCGCAATGTCTATAAACGTCATTTATTACTGTTGGGTCTTACATTGGCAAAGAGGGGCATAGAAGAATGGTCTGGACTTTTGTTGTATGGGCCTTGAGAAACCTATTTTCATTGCCAGGGGGTGCCTCCTAAAACATTTCAAGATATGTAAACGGTGGGCAGACTATCGGCGATTTCTTCTAGACCCAGTTCCCATGAATCGTTTAAAAATTCTGGGCTTGCTGGGGGGGATCCTGGGTGCGGGGGGGGACCCCAGTGGGTGGCTTAGCTGTATATATTCTAATAGATCTGACTGAAGTGGATGAGTAGTTCAATCGGGAGAAGGTGGGGGGAGTTAAATTTATATTGTATTTCCTTTAAGGTTTTATTGGTTATAGCTTTGAAAATGTCAAAGTCAATTTTCCATGCTTTGATTGTGCAGACACCTCTGGGGTACAGGGCTCTGCTGTACATGTGCCGCTTGACCAATAAAACTTGTTTTAAAAAAAAAGGAGTTGAGGAAAGCCTTTGCCTCGCAGACAATATCATTCAGGATTTCGGCCAGCTTGGTGGACCTTCTGGCATTGTCTGTTTTTTACCAGGCCCCCCTCATTACCAGGCATTGCAGAGCCTCAAGATCCTGCACCTCCAGAGGGGTTTAACATAGTGTTATCAGAGAGGGACAGGACCCAGATCTCCTGGTGGTTGGATCAGATGGACGCCTGGAATTACAGAACAATCTTTGCCTTTGTTCCGGATATGGTCATAGAGCTGGATGCTAGCAGATGGGATTGGGGGTGAGATGCGCCCAGTAGAGACAGAAGGGAGGCAGGTGGACCCCAGAAGAGCTGAATCGGCACATCAATTACCTTGAGCTGTTGGTCAGGTCTTTCGCAGTGAAGGCTTTAACTCCACACAAAGTGAAATGTTGCATCCTGCTTCAGCGGTTCGATATATAAAATGCTGGGGGGACGAGGTTGTGTCTCCTGGTGGAGTTTGGCAAGGACTTCTGGTATTATTGCTTCTGCCACCAGGTCTCAGTGACAGCAGAATACATTCGGATCAGGCGAATTTGGTGGCAGACTGGAACGCTCGTTTTCTCTGTGATGCCAGCGATTGGAGACTCCATCCCTGCATTTTCAGAGCTCTCAACAATTTATGGGGCCTTTGTGAGGTAGATCTGTTTGCCTCTTACTTGAATACTCAGCTTCCAACATTTTAAAGTTGGAGACCAGACCTGCAAGGACAGACGCCTTTCTCCAGTCTTAGAAGGAGATGCTGCTTTACGCATTTCCCCCTTTCTCTGTGCCCCAGAAGGACTTGTCTCAGACGCATCAGCAGAGATCGGAATTGATCCTGGTTACCCCATTTTGGAAGGCTCAGCCGTTGTTTCCGATGGCTTTGGCACAGTTTTGTGCTCCGCTGCTCTGGATCCTTCCTTTCTAGGACCTTCTGGTGGATTTGGTGGGTTATCCTAACCAGTTGGTGGTTCAGGATCGCCTGACTCTCATGGCATGGGGGCTTTCCAGTGACAATGGGAAGTGCCCGAGTATCGGAGGACACTATGTTCTTTTTATCCATGTCCTGGCCCCCTAGTACTCATAAGCGATATGCTGCCTCTTGGTGCAGATGGATTAATTGGTGTAGTGAGTGGCACATAGATCCTTTAGCGTCAACTGTTTCAGTGATTGCATATTTTCTCTCTGAAATAGCTTCTCAGGGTTTGGCCTATAGAGCAGTCAATAATTTCCGGTCAGCTATTTTTCCGGGTCATCCACAGATTAATGGTAGACCTGTAAGGGAACACCCTTTAATATGCAATCTCCGTAGATGAGTTAGGCTGGTCCAACCACCCCAAATCAAAATATTCGGTGTTGTAGAATGTGAATGTAGTTCTTCAGTTCAGGGAATATCCAGCGAATGAGGATTGTACGAGTACAACTATCAGCAAAGTTGACTTTGCTTTTGTGTCTCATTTGTGGGTCAATTGCTTATTTAGTTGCAGAAATCCTTTCACCCAGTGACTTTGGCACGTTGGGTCACATGGTTGTTTAAAGGTGAGTATCGATGTGACTAGCTTTGGGGCCCATTCGATCCATGGTGTTATGGCATCTAAAGCTTTTTCTCCTGGTTCTTGCTTGAAGGACATAGTGGCAGCGGCTGATTGGTCATCAGATTCGGCATTTAAGATTTTTTTTATCATAAACTAATTGTAGATGGTTCGTCATTAGTGGTGGAAAAGCTTTAAACTAGCATAATCTCGGGGCGTGGCCAAGATGGCAACCTGCTAGGAAGTGTCCCGCTCGGCTCCCCGGCCCTGAACCCCGATCTGCCCTACCACTAGCCTGCAAACCCCCCAAATCATCGGCGCTTTACCCTGCTGAGCAGCGCTGACCAGCGGCGTCCAACGAGAGGTCTCTGGCGAGTCTTCCGCCGCCCGCTCGCAGGCGGAGCGCTGCCCACGACAACCGGCACCACCACAGACCCACGACTGCCGCACTCACACAGACCCAACGGAGTGCCTGCCCTGCGGGAGCCGGGGACAGCCGGCCCTGGGACAGCCTAGTGGGCGGCCGTGAATCTGAAGGCCCCGGCTTCGGGCCTACGCGGTGCGGAGGAACGGAGACCAGCGGAAACCCTGCCTCATCAGGAGCCATTGCGGTGAACCTTGCAACATAGCCATCGCCGGACATTTAGCGAGCGGTCCCTGCCACAGCACTGACCCACCCGGGGACCCCTCGACCGACCACGTGCCGCCCGCCGCTGCGGGACTCGAGGCCCCGGCTTCGGGCCTAGGCGAGGCAGAGAGGCAAGAACCAGCAGCGACCCTGCCCCAGCCCGGTACCATCGCGGTGAGCCTTGCGGTGTGGTAAGCGGACCCTGCCACAGCTTTGCCCACCGGGGACCTCGCGCCACCTGCCTCCACGGGACCCGAGGCCCCGGGTTCGGACTCGACTAGGCCTGACTAACTGCAAACCTGGGAGGACTATACCCGCCCAGCAAGTGAGGAGTGAACAGCCACCTGTGGGATTGTCCCTATTCGACTGGGAGCCGAAGCGTCCCACCAAGCAACACAAGACGACGTGGCTGATCACACCCGGGACTCCACAAAGGCATTTCCAGCTCGTCCCCCCCCCCCGGGAGCCGCCCACCCTATAGACTCAGCCTCAACCCCACTCCTACTGGGCCGCACTGCCACCTGGAGCTGCCCCCCTGGTCGAGGACACCCGGCTGTGGCACCATGGCCAACACGAGCCGCAGGGGAGTTCGTACTATTAATGACATGTTGGCGAAAACCGCGACGAAAGGGGAGAAGACCCAGACGTCCCCGTCGCCATCCGTGTCGACGGCCACCCCGGAGAAAGGGAGTGGGGAGGCCCCTATTACAAAAGCCTTCCTGGAAACGCTATTCAACATCTTGCGAGAGGACTTTCAGGCGTTGAAACAGGACTTAGCAGGCGAGCAGCGAGAACTCTGCCGTGACGTGGACGGCCTGGGGGAACGGGTGGCAGAGATGGAAGAATCGGGCAAGGCCCGTTGCGAAGAGCTGGAATCACTGCAGCAGGAGGTCTTCCGCCTCCGAGACCAACAGGTGGACTTTCAAGCACACGCGGAGGATCTCGAAAATCGCTCCCGGCGGAACAACATACTGGTCTGGGGAGTGCCACTGAAAGCGGAGGGGAACAGCGTTACCAGCTACCTACAGGACCTGTTCATGGAGATCCTTGGTGAAACTGCCGGCTTCACCATTCGCATAGACAGAGCGCACAGAGTTGGCCTGGCACGGTACGCGTCGGCCCCCCCTCCGGACATACTGGCCTATCTCCCGGACTTCCCTCTGAAAGAAAGGATTCTGAATGAAGCCCGTCGGAAACAACCTCTCCGTTTCCAAGATAACCCTGTAGCATTATTTCAGGACCTCTCCGCGATTACGCTTCAGAAACGACGGGCCTTCCGGGTGGCCACAACATTTCTGAGAGAGAAAGGGGTGCCCTACTCCTGGGGTCACCCATTCCGACTGATTTTCAAATGGGAGGGGACCCTCCACCAGCTTCGCTCGCTCCGGGACACGTGTGACCTGCTGGGGCTCGACCTGCCAGAAGATGAGCGGGCGGGGGACGCCTCCCTGCGACCCACGTGAGAGGGAGCATTACCGAGTTCCCGGGAGGATTGGCACCAAGTACGGAGGCAACGCTCTCCCAAAAAGAACCTGAGGCCGGACCCGGCGACTGTAGCCTTGGAACACGTGGCTGCCATCCAAGAGGTGGTCAGGGACACAACGGCTCCACCCTGAAGTACCACTGTGTGGGGATTTGCCTTCATAGCTATGCAATCTTGAGGGCGGGGAGGGGGCAGGGGGGCCACGGGGGTCGCCACTGCCACACACTCCTCCATTTTGAGACTCTACGGGCCCGAATTGACTTTGCTCGGGCCCGGGACTATGGTTCCAAGTTGGAGATTCCCAGTTGGGGGGGGAGGGGGAAGGGGGACGGGTCAGTTGGGGGTTGCTTGGGGGGAGGAGAGAGGAGAGGGGGGGAAATGGGGGGGTGGAAATTGGGGAAGAGGGGGACGGTTGAGGTGTTTTTTTTGGGGTCGGGGTTGGGGGTTGGTTGCTGTGGGGGGGTACCCCTTGTCCACCTATTTCAGTTGCTTCCCAGAGGAGCTCTTTTGTTTTTGTTCCTTGCACATCATTCACATCTCCAGAATCACCCGGTTGACCGATGCCACACACCAAGCTTAAAGTTCTCTCCCTGAATGTGAGGGGCCTTAATAACCCCATCAAGCGACAGGCGGTCTTGTCCCTCTTAGAACACACAGCAGCCGACATTTGCCTCCTACAGGAGACACACCTCCTGCCCAAAGACCAGCATCGTCTTAAATCCCAGGCCTTCCCTACACAGCTTTTTTCATCATCCTCCAAGAAAGCAGCAGGGGTGGTAATCATGGTGTCTAAGTCATTCACAGGCAAGGTTCTGCAGCGGGAGGCAGAAATCAAGGGGAGATTATTGGTACACCGCTTCCTCATAGCAGGGCAGACGTTAATAGTGGGTTCAATATATGCACCTAACGAAGGGCAGGAAACATTTCTCAAAACAGCACTAGCAGCGGCCACAGCAAACACGGAGCGCCGGCTCCTACTAGGGGGCAACCTTAACTTAGTCTTTCATAACACACATGATCGCTCGTGCCAACGGTGGGGTCAGGTTGGGGCCCTCTCCAAAGCCAGCCAAGCTTACCTACATGATCTTGACCTGACTGACCTCTGGAGGCATATCCACCCACGCAGCACCGCTTACACCTATCATTCCGGGGCCCACAAATCATACGCCAGGCTGGACTACTTCCTATGCACCTCCCCACTGGTAGCACAGGCGCTGGAGATGGACATCTTGCCGGCCTCGCTCTCCGACCACTCCCCAATAGTGACCACGTTCCTCATACCAGCAACACCGACCCCACGCCGACATTGGCACCTTCGAGAGGCCCTCCTTCATACTCCCTCAACAGTGGAGCGGATCAAAACCACTATCGCACAATTCTTGCCCCACAATCACAATACCGACACCTCGAGAGCCACCCAGTGGGCAACCCTGAAGGCGGTCCTGCGCGGCGAGTTTATATCTATAGCCGTGGCCAATAACAAAGACAGAGCGCAGAAGAGGGCCGAAATCACGCAACGAGTGTCGGAACTGGAGCAAATGCACCAGCGCACGAGGGCAGCACGGGCCTGGCGGCAACTATGCACCGAGAGGAAAATGTTATCCGCGCTAGATCAAGACGCCGCAGAGTATGCAGTTCTACACCTCAAGCAGGCGTACTACTGAGGGGAGACCGATGCGGCCGGCTCTTAGCGAGCAAGCTATGGGAACAGCGCCAAAGGCAGGGGGTGCGGGCCGTACAGGCAGAGGGGGGAGGCCTTGCCACAGACAACGCGGCGATGGCGGAAGCTTTCGGGAAATTCTACGAATCCCTCTACACTGGGGACACCCTTGACTTGCAAGCAGGCCAGACTTACCTGCAGGAGGCACGTCTCCCGTCTCTGAATTCGGCACAGGCGGATCTCCTGGACAGGCCAATTGGCCTGGAAGAGGTGATCTCAGCGATCTCCCGCCTGAAGCTTGGGAAATCCCCTGGCCCAGATGGCTACCCCGCAAGTTTTTATAAAACATTTTGCCACCAGGTAGCCCCCTCTTGCGGGACCTTTTCAATTCCTTCGACCAGCCTGGCGCGATCCCCCGCAGAACTCCTGGAGGCGTCAATCTCAGTCATCCCAAAACCAGGCAGGGATACGACCCGTTGCGGATCGTACCGTCCAATCTCACTATTGAATATCGACTTCAAACTCTACACGGGTATTCTAGAGGGCAGACTGGCCCACTACATGCAACAACTAGTGGAGCCAGACCAGGCGGGTTTTATACCCCAGCGACAGACCAGTGACAATACCAGACGTGTCCTCCACCTCATCGAGGCTGGATCTCGCGCACGTCCAGACTGTATGCTACTCACGATTGACGCTGAAAAAGCGTTCGATAGGGTGCACTGGCCCTACCTGGAACAGGTCCTGCATCATTTTGGCTTCGGGGAGGTCCTCTGCACCCACATTCTGAACTGCTATAGACAACCTAACGCCACGGTACGCGTCAATGGGCATACCTCGTCCCGCTTCCCGATTGGAAGAGGGACCAGGCAAGGTTGCCCCCTTTCCCCCATTTTGTTTGCCCTCTACATGGAGCCGCTGGCGCAAAGGGTTAGGCAACACGGCCTCATCAAGGGCAATAAATTTGGAGGTGACATCCACAAAATTAGTCTCTACGCAGACGACATCTTGCTCTCCCTTGCCGAGCCAGTTCAATCGCTTCGGGCGCTTTTTTATTGAACTCCATAGCTTTGCGCTCGTCTCCGGGTTTAAAATCAACACGGAGAAATCGATTGCGCTTAATATCTCCTTATCGCCTGACACCCTCTCCGCAGTACGAGCAGAACACGATGTGCAGTGGTCCGACTCTACAGTCCCCTATTTGGGAGTCCTTCTGGGTCCCACCATCCCAACTACAGTAGAAGCGAACTATACCAGACTCCGCACGCAGCTCCGTGAAGAACTCCGGAGATAGAAACGACACTCCCTCTCCTGGTTGGGGAGGATAGCCACCACCAAAATGACCCTGCTACCACAGATTCTTTATCTGTTCCAAACCCTCCCCCTGCGACCGCCTCGCTGCTGGATCCAACAGATGCAGTCCGAGCTGACACGCTATATATGGCAGGGTCGTCGGCCACGCTTTAAACAAGCCATTGCAGTCCTCCCACCGGGTCACGGCGGGGTAGGGATACCAGGCCTCCAACTCTACTTCTACGCGGCACAACTCCGGAGCCTGGTGGAGTGGTATCAGCCGGAGTCGGACAAGCACTGGCTTTTTCAAGGCCCGGCAGTGGCGGGTAAGCCCCTACAGGGGATCCCCTTTCTCCTTAGGCACCATCGGCCGCCTAATCTTTATGCCTCCCACATCACAGGCACGGTCATGGAAGTGTGGGACCGCGTTGCGTCCAAGCATGAACTGTCTTCCTTCCCCTCCCCTCTAACACCGCTCTTTGACAATCCCGACTTCACCCCGGGCCTAGATCCGAAAGCATTTACGAATTGGCGCCGCTCCCCCTGCAGAGCACTAGGGCACCTCTTCAATTTGGAAGGAATACTTTCCTTCTCGCAGCTGAAAGAGGATTACGGCATCCCAGAGGGCGACCGACTAGCCTACCTACAGGTTCGACACTGGGCACTCCACCCTGATGTTAAACCCGGAGCGCAACGGCTTCTTACCCCCTATGAGAAGTGGCTTCTTACTCGCACCTCCGAGAAAAAGTTGATCTCGGACCTATACCAACACCTCCTCCTCACGAATATGCATACATATAACGCAGGCAGATACCGATGGGAGCGGTAACTAGGCAGAACCATCACACACAAGGAATGGAGTGGTATATACCACAGGGCACGACACTCCGCATACCACACCGGATTGACCGAAACCCTAACCAAGGTGGCCACCTACTGGTACCTCAAACCTGCACGCCTTCATCAAGCTGACCCACACATTAGCGACCGCTGTTGGAGAGGGTGCGGAGAACTGGGCACATTGGAACACCTGCTCTGGAGCTGCGATCACATACAAGGGTATTGGGACACAATAATAGATGAAATTGATTCCCACCTGGATACTCAACTTCCCCGATTTCCTGCTTACATCCTTACAGTCTTTATGTCAAATAGAAATTCCCTTTGGGCACATTAAATGTAGAGACATCAACTAATATAAGACAAAATAACCAACAAATATTCAGACATAAAAACTAAGAGCAATGCATAAGCAACAAAATTATGTGAAAACGATCAATGGGGACAGGTTCGTGAAAGACCTGGGCAAGTATGTTGCCACCTTTTCAGCACTTGACTAAGCTCAGACATCTATAAAAAAGGTTTTTCATACTTTACTTTTTGCTAGGGTTCGGCACTTCAGGGGTCGAGTGCCGGCCAAGTTTACCCTCAGGCTTCAGCCAGAGGGTACTCTCCACAAGGCAAAGGTGCCATGTCCTATGCAGGATCGTCTGACTTCCACCCAAACAAGGCATAGACGAGGTTGAGGACATTCCAACTGAGGTTACTACTGTGGTGGGGACACGTCTGGAGATGCCACATATACAGATAACTCTCATTCCTTAATCTGAGGTGGTTCTGGTGGGCAGAATACAATCCTTCTTGCACAGTTGTCGGACGATCACTCAATATTCCTGGGTTCTGGAAAAGTTGCAGGCTTTCAAGATAGATTTTTCTGTTACTCGTGTCAGGAGTCCATCCCCCCTCCTCTCCTTTTTTACCCAGTCAGATAGTCTTTTTATTGATGATGAAATTCAGGCTCTGCTTACCAAAAACGCAATAGTTATCTCTCTTCCGCACTGCCTCAGGTTTTGAAAACAAGATTTTTCTGGTGCAGGAAAATGGCTTCCGTCTGGTCCTCAATCTCAAACAATTGAATTCTTCGGTGGTGTATTGTCATTTCAAAATGGAGGGCATACACCTTCTGCAAGATCTTTTACAAGAAGGAGGCTGGATGGTGAGGATCGATCTAAAGGATGCGCATCTATTAATTCCTATATTTCCCCCACCCCGTCGGTTCCTTCAGTTCAGTGGCATCATCAAGGGTACAAGTTTACCACTCTGCCCTTTGGCTTGTCCTCGACCCCTTGGTCTTTCACCAAAATCCTTTGCACAGTGGTTCAGTTTCTCATAGAATGAGGTGTGGGCCCAATTACATATCTGGACGAAATACTTATCATGGAGCAAAGCAGGGAAATAGTCTTGCTCCACCTTTTGTGGATGGTGCAACACCTCCAAGATCTGGGTTTCATTATAAATGGGGAGAAGTATCTCCTAGTTCCAAGAGTCTGGAGTTCTTAGGATTTCAAGTAGACTTAGTCCTGGCACAGCTCAAACTGCCCCTTGCGAAGATTTCTTCCATCAAGAAGGAGTTGAGGATGCACGTCCTGGGGCGATAGGCTGCAATGTCTATACACGTCATTTATTACTGTTGGGTCTTACATTGGCAAAGAGGGGCATAGAAGAATGGTCTGGACTTTTGTTGTATGGGCCTTGAGAAACCTATTTTCATTGCCAGGGGGGCCTCCTAAAACATTTCAAGATATGTAAACGGTGGGCAGACTATCGGCGATTTCTTCTAGACCCAGTTCCCATGAATCGTTTAAAAATTATGGGCTTGCTGGGGGGGATCCTGGGTGCGGGGGGGGACCCCAGTGGGTGGCTTGGCTGTATATATTCTAATAGATCTGACTGAAGTGGATGAGTAGTTTAATCGGGAGAAGGTGGGGGGGGAGTTAAATTTATATTGTATTTCCTTTAAGGTTTTATTGGTTATAGCTTTGAAAATGTCAAAGTCAATTTTCCATGCTTTGAGTGTGCAGACACCTCTGGGGTACAGGGCTCTGCTGTACATGTGCTGCTTGACCAATAAAACTTGTTTAAAAAAAAAAAAGGAGTTGAGGAAAGCTTTTGCCCTACAGACAATATCATTCAGGATTTCGGCCAGCTTGGTGGACCTTCTGGCATTGTCTGTTTTTTGCCAGGCCCCCCTCATTACCAGGCATTGCAGAGCCTCAAGATCCTGCACCTCCAGAGGGGTTTAACATAGTGTTATCAGAGAGGGACAGGACCCAGATCTCCTGGTGGTTGGATCAGATGGACGCCTGGAATTACAGAACAATCTTTGCCTTTGTTCCGGATATGGTCATAGAGTTGGATGCTAGCCGATGGGATTGGGGGGTGAGATGCGCCCAGTAGAGACAGGAGGGAGGCAGGTGGACCCCAGAAGAGCTGAATCGGCACATCAATTACCTTGAGCTGTTGGTCAGGTCTTTCGCAGTGAAGGCTTTAACTCCACACAAAGTGAAATGTTGCATCCTGCTTCAGCGGTTCGATATATAAATTGCTGGGGGGACGAGGTTGTGTCTCCTGGTGGAGATTGGCAAGGACTTCTGGTATTATTGCTTCTGCCACCAGGTCTCGGTGACAGCAGAATACATTCGGATCAGGCGAATTTGGTGGCAGACTGGAACGCTCGTTTTCTCTGTGATGCCAGCGATTGGAGACTCCATCCCTGCATTTTCAGAGCTCTCAACAATTTATGGGGCCTTTGTGCGGTAGATCAGTTTGCCTCTTACTTGAATACTCAGCTTCCAACATTTTAAAGTTGGAGACCAGACCTGCAAGGACAGACGCCTTTCACCAGTCTTAGAAGGAGATGCTGCTTTACGCATTTCCCCCTTTCTCTGTGCCCCAGAAGGACTTGTCTCAGACGCATCAGCAGAGATCGGAATTGATCCTGGTTACCCCATTTTGGAAGGCTCAGCCGTTGTTTCCGATGGCTTTGGCACAGTTTTGTGCTCCGCTGCTCTGGATCCTTCCTTTCTAGGACCTTCTGGTGGATTTGGTGGGTTATCCTAACCAGTTGGTGGTTCAGGATCGCCTGACTCTCAAAGCATGGGGGATTTCCAGTGACAATGGGAAGTGCCCGAGTTTCGGAGGACACTATGTTCTTTTTATCCATGTCCTGGCCCCCTAGTACTCATAAGCGATATGCTGCCTCTTGGTGCAGATGGATTAATTGGTGTAGTGAGTGGCACATAGATCCTTTAGCGTCAACTGTTTCAGTGATTGCATATTTTCTCTTTGAAATAGCTTCTCAGGGTTTGGCCTATAGAGCAGTCAATAATTTCCGGTCAGCTATTTCTCCGGGTCATCCACAGATTGATGGTAGACCTGTAAGGGAACACCCTTTAATATGCAATCTCCTTAGATGAGTTAGGCTGGTCCAACCACCCCAAATCAAAATATTTGGTGTTGTAGAATGTGAATGTAGTTCTTCAGTTCAGGGAATATCCAGCGAATGAGGATTGTACGAGTACAACTATCAGCAAAGTTGACTTTGCTTTTGTGTCTCATTTGTGGGTCAATTGCTTATTTAGTTGCAGAAATCCTTTCACCCAGTGCCTTTGGCACGTTGGGTCACATGGTTGTTCAAAGGTGAGTATCGATGTGACTAGCTTTGGGGCCCATTCGATCCATGGTGTTATGGCATCTAAAGCTTTTTCTCCTTGTTCTTGCTTTTTTTTTTTTCTTTTTTTTTTCAAAAACCTTTATTGGTAGCAAGGAGAGTGTACACAGCCAATTGCCTACAACCTGTCATCCACAGGCCGGCAGCGCTCGCATTTCAAGCATAGATGTAGGTGAACAGATGTGAAAAATGTCAAAAAGTGAATCGGTATTACAGACACAGCAAGTCGCCTACAACCCAGAGGGCCGGCCGCGGTGGAAAGGCTATTCAACTTTAAAACTGTGTTACAGCAAGCGCGCAAGTCAGCAATGTACAAACATAGTTTAATGATATGAGGTTTCGTTCAAGCTAATAGGGCAATCAGATAAATCAACAAAACGAAAACAATCCCAACTGTGATGCTCTAATCATTCCGAAAGATGTAAGGGGTATAGAAGGTGCGGAGTAGTATATGGGATGCAGAAAAAGAAAGAAGGGGGGGGGGGAGTCGAACCGGTCCAGGCAAGAGACGCTCATGACGTAACGATGGAGGCGCCCCACATGACATGGATTTACGCGGCATGGTAACAACTGTGATGGGGATTGACGTCTTCTCGGCATTGGCAGGGGGGGGGGGTGATGGGTGCAGCCCTTGAATTCGTGACCTACAAGAGTGTAATCAGACCCGTGGTATTAGCCTACCTCTAGAATGGCGACAATTACGCGTGCATGCAGCAGGGCAGTGCTACGGGGGAGGGGGGGGAAAGGCGTCAGGGCACAGGACGCAGTCAGGGAGGGGGCACGTCTAGTCACCCGAGTCGCCATCACCAGGCTGGGGGTCGTCTGTCTCCTGAAGTGAAAGGAGGTACGAGGTCAGGGGGGTCCAGAGAACCTTGGGACGTGACTTCGGTGGTAATAAATCGGCATATGTGTGTAAGTGTTCTTGCCATGTAACCATCGTAGAGAGCCATACCTTAAATTTAGGTGCGCGACCCCTACCCCAGCGGCACGCCACGTGTCTTTTGGCCAATAGGAAGCCTAACGCCAGAAACTTCCGATGCATCTTGATCATTGGGGGTGGAAGACCCAGTAAGGCGATCTTGGGACAAGGCGCGATGGCCACGCCAACCATATCGGATAGTGCCTTAAATATTTCTGCCCAATATGTAGCTACAGCCGGGCACGTCCAGGACAGGTGGAAGAAATCCGCCCCCTCGGCACCGCACCTCAAGCATTTATCGTTATCCCGCAAGCCAAAGCGGAGTAGGTTGGCGGGGTTATGGTAGAGTCGGTGCAAGAATTTATAATGCGCAAGCCTGAGACGTGCGTTACCTGCTTTCGTGTGTGAACAGCTTTCTTTCCATTGCTCATCCGACAAGGGCACATCAAGGTCTCTATCCCAGTCACCACGCGCTCTGAGCGTCGGGGGTGAGGGGGTGGCCTGGGTATATTTATACAGCATAGACACCACATGTTTCGGGGGGTCCGGATGAAGGAGAGCGTGTAGCGGGGCAACGATTTCCGGCTCAGCAGGAAAAACGGGTGTGACCGCCCTGACATTCTGGCGTAGGCGGGTATAGAGGAATGTGTCCATGACTGAAGGGGTAGAGTCCCCAAAGAATTGGGACGAGGTGCGAAACTGCCCCCCAAGATACAGGTCACCCCAGGTACGAATCGCATATGTCGTGAGTAGTTTACGGCCTATCTCTTCACAAGCAATGCTCAATCTGGGGTCATGCGCTAAGAGCATGCGAGGCGAGTACAAGAGCTCGACCTTCAACTGGGCCGCGATACGATTCCAGGCCCGTACCGTGCAGTCGACCGTGGTAGGGTCCCGCCCACATGCCCGGGTAGGAATGTAGAAGTACCCCGATGGTTGGGCTGGTCTCATATAACCATCTTCCGCCGCAAGGTGAGCCATGAAGGGAGGGGGGTGTAGCCAGTACACAGCGAAGTGTCCCTGGGCGCAGTCATAGTAGCGTTGAAAATTAGGGACATCAAACCCGCCCTGGTGGTATGGCAACATAAGCGTCTTGAGACTAAGCCTAGCCTGTTTGCCACCCCAGATCAGTCGAGACAGCTGGGAATTTAGAACTCGAAAGAAGCTGGCTCCCGGAGTGTACGGTATGTTGGTAAATAAGTAAAGGAGTTTGGGGAGGACTACCATCTTGATAAGGGAAATGCGTCCCGCCATCGAGAGTGGGAGGTGAATCCATCTAGTTATGGTGTCAGTTAGCTTATCGATAGCCGTACCATAGTTGGCTCTGATGAGGGCTTCCCGGTCTCTAGTCACGATTATGCCCAGGTATTTTATTTCGTCTGCCTCCCACAGAAGGGGGTAATCCAGTGGGAAAGGGGCAGTCTTGTCCGTCAGGGGAAACAGGGCAGATTTGGACCAGTTGATCTGGATTCCGGATATGGCGCCAAACTTGGTTATCTCCCGCAGCAGAGGGTTAAGGTTCTCCCGTGGCTTGTCCACGTATAGGGTCACATCATCAGCATATAAGGCGACCAGCAGCTGCCTTTCCGGATAAATCAGGGAGCGGTGGTTATGATGCTGCCGGAGTTTGGCCGCCAGGGGCTCAATGGCAATCGCAAAGAGGACCGGCGAGAGCGGGCAGCCCTGCCGGGTGCCCCTATGGATCGCAAATGGGGCAGAGCGGGAGCCGTTTAACAACACGGTGGCCTGAGGTCTGCAATACAGCAGCCGGATCCAGTCGAGAAAGGAGAAGGGGATACCCATTCGCTCCAGTAGGGCCAGCAGGTAATCCCATTCTAGGGAGTCGAACGCTTTCGTAGCGTCCAGGAAGATGGCTGCAGCCTCACAGCGAGGGTTGATGTCCTGCAGGACGGCTTGTAGGGTGCGTAAGTTGTGGGATGTCGCCCTGTTGGGGACAAAACTGGCCTGATCCGGTAAGACCAGGCGTTCCATCAGTAAGTTCAGGCGTGTCGCGAGCACTTTTGCCAGAATTTTCACGTCAGTATTAAGCAAAGACAGAGGTCTGTAGGAATCGCAGAGCTCTGGAGGCTTGCCAGGTTTCAGCAAGGAAGCTATGAGGGCTTCCCGCATGGTGGAAGGCAATGCGCCCTCCTCTAGGGCAGAGTAGTAAACTTGTTTTAGTAGGGGGGCAAGCAAATGTATATAGGCCTTGTAGAAGTCTATTGGAAGCCCGTCCGATCCAGGCGATTTGCCCGATTTCATAGACATGATGGCGTCTTTGATTTCGTCAAGCTCGTGGTGTAGAAATTTCTGCTGGGAGGGACCGAGCCACGCGACTGCGGTGTCCTTAAGGTAGGACTGCAAGTCGATGGGTGACTGTCGGTGGGAAGAGTAGAGAGCAGAGTAATGATGAGTCAGGATACGCATTTGTTCCGTAAGGTCCCTCTGTGGGGCCTGATGTTCATCCAGTAGGGTCGAAATATAGTTGTGATATTTCATAGGCTTAACCGCGAAGGCAAGTGCTCTACCAGGCCTGTCGCCCTCGCCGTAAAGGCGGGCTGTGTATGGCTTCCCAAGGAATTTGCATTCTTTTTCGGCCGCCTCAGCGTATTCGTTAAGTTTGTCCCTGAGGAGGGCCTTAGGAGTAGGATTGTGTGGATCTCTGGCCATGTCACGTTCGAGTAGCTTGAGTTCAGCGTCTAATTTGTGTAGGTCACCACGAAGCGATTTAAGGACACCACCACCCTTCGCAATACACCAGCCTCTGACAGTGACCTTAAAGGCCTCCCACACCGTAGTGAAAGATGTGACGGACCCAGTGTTTCGTTCAAAAAAGTCCTGAATGTCCTGTTCTAGTTCCCCCCCTGAATGCGGTATCAGTGAGGTGTGCGGGGTTGAGGCGCCAGCTCAGGTATGGGGAGGCATCAATGGGTAGGCGCATAGTTAGGAGGACTGGCGAGTGGTCGGAGAAAGTCCTAGAAAGATGGAGAGCACCTTCCAGCCAAGGGAGGAGGCCAGCTGACAGGAACACATAGTCGAGTCGTGCCCACGTAGAGTGTACCGCTGAGTGGTGGGTACCCTGAGTAAGAGTGGGGTGTAGGTGCCTCCATGCATCAATGTAGTGGTGGTCCTTGAGAAGATCAGAAAGTGTGCGTTGGGTTTGTGTATAGTGGGATGATTGAGGGTGGGATCTGTCTCGGCTCGGTACCAATGCTGTGTTGAAGTCCCCCCCCGAGTATGACGTGGTTGATGCCCAGGGTTTGAATTTTGCCCCACAGCGTGAGGAGCGTGGAAGTGTCATCCGTGTTAGGGCCATAATAACAAGCCAGGAGGACCGTGTGTGAGTATAGCGTCCCCCACATCATGCAATACCTCCCACCCGAGTCTACCTCAGTGCCAGCAGGTATAAAGCGTATACCCCGTCTAACCAAGATCGTAACCCCCCTTGAATAGTTAGAGTAAGAGGAGAAAACCTTACAAGAGGCCCATCTAGATGCAAACATAGGGGATCCGTCAGGTCATAAGTGGGTTTCCTGAAGCACTGCGATGTATACCCCCTGCCTATCCAGATAGCCTAATATTTGCCTCTTCTTGCGCGGGTCATTCAGACCACGAATGTTCCATGTCATGAGGCGGAACTGCTGCGTCGGATTTGACGGCCTCACGTCACCCTTGAAGCCGAGTGTATACATATGCAGCGCATTGGTACCTTAGATCGGTTCACACAGTAGAAAATGCATGAAAAACACAAGTCGTCCGCCACGTCCCTCCCGCCGCCCACCCCACCCCGCAACACCTCACCCCAACATTTATGACTTTGTAGATCTGGAGCATCAATCCACCCACAACGGCCGCCCCAACTAGCCGTGCATTGATTAACCACCCGCCCACCCTTGACCCAAACAAAACCAGAACAAAGGCCGAGAAAACGGCCGCAATGGCCTCAGCCCGTAGTAGGGGGGAGGAATAGTGGGGAATACCCATTAGGGGTCCGAACTAGGGGCACCAGACCTGCCAACCACCTCCCTACTCACACCCGCCCACAACCAGGTCGCCCTAGTCGGGACCGCGGGACGGAGGTGGTCTAGTGATCACACAGTGTACATTTATACAGCGATATATGTAATAAAGCAAAGACCTCACCGGAGTACACAAGAGTCCATTTGCACAGGTCAGTTGCACAGTGAATCAAAAGTACAAAGAGCCATCGAGCGATGCATCATGTCAGTCTTGTTGTGATAGTGGAGAGTGCGATCTAGATCGACGGCGCGTGGATTCCTCCCTGTGCTGGTCCTTTTAACATTGTTTAAGGTAGTCTTCAACCTGTTGTGGATTCTGAAAGAAGTGATGCTTGCCCTGGTGGGTGAGTTTTAGTTTTGCCGGGTACAGCATGGCATAGGGGATCTCCTGGGCCTGCAATTTCTTTTTGATCCCTGCAAATTTGCGCCTGGCTTCTTGGACAGCAGGGGTGAAGTCAGGGAAAAAAGAAAGCATTGTGTTTTCATAGTGCACCGTCTTCAGTTCCCTCGCCCGACGTAGCACCGCATCTCGGTCTCTGTAATTAAGGAAGCGCGCTATAATGGGCCTAGGCGGGAAGCCGGGGGGAGGGGGAGCAGCCAGGGAGCGATGGGCGCGCTCAACAATGAGGAGTGGGGAGAAGGATTCCTTACCAAACAGTTCCATGACGAGGTTTTCGACAAATAGTTCCATCTTCCCCGTGTTGGTGGTCTCCGCAAAGGCCCAAAATGCGGACATTGTTTCGGCACGATCTCGCTTCTAAGTCCTCGTTCTTGTCCGCTATGATTTTGAGCAGTCTATCCATTTGGGTGATTTGGCGATGTGAAGAAGTGGCGTTGTCCTCCAGTCCGGAGATTCTCTCCTCAGCCTCTTTTATTTGAGTGTCATGATGCTCAAGTTTCGCCACCACGCTGTCCATACGTGCGTTGATGGTATCGATTTTAGAGTCAATAGACGAGAGGCTCTGCTTCATACCCAGTAAAAGCGTTTTCCAGTCCTCCTCTGGGGGGGCCAAGGTTGAGGGGCTCCCACCTCCCTCCGGCGCCGTCTTGGTGGTTCTCTTAGATTCAAACGGGATTTTTGATTGTCGTGCATCGCTGCGGCCCATGGCTTGTAGCGGTGTCTGGGACACTGCCGCGGGTATGGACGCCAGAGCTCGGGAGGGAGTAAACTGAAAAGGGGGGGGGGGAGGAGAAGGAGGACTGGGCTAGGAGCTGAAGCCCGGCAGTTATAGGCGCCGATACCAGCTCGGGGTGTAGAATGAAGAGGGTGAAGATTCTTCTCAGGAGCCAAAGTGGGATTGCAGTGGAGTCTGCGCCACTAGGCCAAGCGGCAGCAGCGCGAGTGGTGATAGGAGGGCGCTTCAAGAGCTGCGAGAAGGAAGGAGAATGCGGCCAGAGTGAGTCGCGAAGCGGCGCTGATGTTGCCCAGAAGGATCAGGGAGGGACAGGTGCTCAAGTTCTCCAGGGATGCCGTCCCAGCTCTGAGACGGACGCACCCAAGATGGCCGCAGGCGCAGCAGCCCGGCAGATGAAATGGCGGGGAGGAGCCGTTCAGGCCAGAGAGGAGGGAAGCGAGCCCGCCGCACCAGCTCAGGATCGTCAGGAAGCAGGCAAAGCGGGGGTGTCCCGCCGGGGGCAGTATTGGCAGCCGAGACAGTTACCACCGCAGGGTAGCGGGTTTTACAGGGTCCGTGCACAACCCGTCTCAGCCCAGGCGCGTGGCGGGCAGCGACGCACGGGGAGGACCAGGACACAACAGAGTCCGGCTGCGCCAGAAGGGTGGTGGTCGGGCTAATACCTGGAGTTGATGCGGTGTAGTGGCGTCCGTGCGACGGGCTCTCTCGGCGGGGAGCAGGATGACGAGTCCGGCCTCTCACGGTGTGGGGGTGGGGCTCGTCCGACCAGGCCGCAAAGCCCCGGACTTTCCCAGCCGGAGTGCCCAGGGAGAACGAGGAGGCGGTAAAGCTCGAGGCGCCGGCTGCGGGTTCTGGGCCGATTTTCTCCGGCTCTGGGTGTGCTACGCTGTAGCTGAAGATACCGGAGCAATCACCGCAGGCAGGCGGTCAAGATACCGGTAAGCAGGAGACAAGAAAGCTGGTCAGGATGGCATGTAGGATGGCGGTTGGGCTCAACTGGGCGAGAGCCTCACAGCAGTGCGGCCATCTTGGTCCGGCGCCACCTAGCGCCCCCCCCCCCTCCTTGTTCTTGCTTGGAGGACATAGTGGCAGCGGCTGATTGGTCATCAGATTCGGCATTTAAGATTTTTTTTATCATAAACTAATTGTAGATGGTTCATCATTAGTGGTGGTAAAGCTTTAAACTAGCATAATCTGGGGGCGTGGCCAAGATGGCGACCTGCTAGGACGTGTCCCGCTTGGCTCCCCGGCCCTGAACCCCGATCTGCCCTACCACTAGCCTGCAAACCCCCCAAATCATCGGCGCTTTACCCTGCTGAGCAGCGCTGACCAACGGCGTCCAACGAGAGGTCTCTGGCGACTGCAGCGACTGCTGAAATCGTGCTCTGCCTGCCGCGGCCGCAACGCCTCGGGGAGAAGAAAGCTGCAGCCGCAGGCCTGCACTGCCTGATAAGACTCCCGTGGGGGCCCCGGGGGGTCTTCCGCCGCCCGCTTGCAGGCGGAGCGCTGCCCACGACAACCGGCACCACCAGAGATCTGCCGCACTCACACAGCCCCGGCGGAGTGCCTGCCCTGCGGGAGCCGGGGACAGCCGGCCCTGGGACACCCTAGTGGGCTGCCGTGAATCTGAAGGCCCCGGCTTTGGGCCTACGCGGTGCGGAGGAACGGAGACCAGCGGAAACCCTGCCTCATCAGGAGCCATTGCGGTGAGCCTTGCAACATAGTCATCCCCGGACATTTAGCAAGCGGTCCCTGCCACAGCACTGACCCACCCGGGGACCCCTCGCCCGACCACGTGCCGCCTGCCGCCACGGGACTCGAGGCCCCAGCTTCAGGCCTAGGCGAGGCAGCGAGGCAAGAACCAGCAGCGACCCTGCCCCAGCCGGGGACCATCGCGGTGAGCCTTGCGGCGTGGTAAGCGGACCCTACCACAGCTTTGCCCACCGGGGACCCCGCACCTGACCTCGCACCACCCGCCTCCACGGGACCCGAGGCCCCGGGTTCGGATTCGACTAGGCCTGACTAACTGCAAACCCGGGAGGACTATACCCGCCCAGCAAGTGAGGAGTGAACAGCCACCTGTGTGATTGTCCCTATTCGACTGGGAGCCGAAGCGTCCCACCAAGCAACACCAGACGACGTGGCTGATCACACCCAGGACTCCACAAAGGCATTTCCAGCACGTTCCCCCCCCCCCGGGAGCCGCCCACCCTATAGTCTCAGCCTCAACCCCACTCCTACTGGGCCGCACTGCCACCTGGAGCTGCCCCCCTGGTCGAGGACACCCGGCTGTGGCACCATGGCCAACTCGAGCCGCAGGGGAGTTCATACAATCAGTGACATGTTGGCGAAAACCGCGACGAAAGGGGAGAAGACCCAGCCGTCCCCGTCGCCATCCGTGTCGGCGGCCACCCCGGAGAAAGGGAGCGCGGAGGCCCCTATTACAAAAGCCTTCCTGGAAACGCTATTCAACATCTTGCGAGAGGACTTTCAGGCGTTGAAACAGGACTTAGCAGGCGAGCAGCGAGAACTCCGCCGTGACGTGGACGGCCTGGGGGAACGGGTGGCAGCGATGGAAGAATCGGGCCAGGCCCGTTGCGAAGAGCTGGAATCACTGCAGCAGGAGGTCCTCCGCCTCCGAGACCAACAGGTGGACTTATAAGCACACGCGGAGGATCTCGAAAATCGCTCCCGGCGGAACAACATACTGGTCTGGGGAGTGCCACTGAAAGCGGAGGGGAACAGCGTTACCAGCTACCTACAGGACCTGTTCAGGGAGATCCTTGGTGAAACTGCCGGCTTCACCATTCGCATAGACAGAGCGCACAGAGTTGGCCTGGCACGGTGCGCGTCGGCCCCCCCTCCGGACATACAGGCCTATCTCCCGGACTTCCCTCTGAAAGAAAGGATTCTGAATGAAGCCCGTCGGAAACAACCTCTCCGTTTCCAAGATAACCCTATAGCGTTATTTCAGGACCTCTCCGCGATTACGCTTCAGAAACGACGGGCCTTCCGGGTGGCCACAACATTTCTGAGAGAGAAAGGGGTGCCCTACTCCTGGGGTCACCCATTCCGACTGATTTTCAAATGGGAGGGGACCCTCCACCAGCTTCGCTCCCTCCGGGACACGTGTGACCTGCTGGGGCTCGACCTGCCAGAAGATGAGCGGGCGGGGGACGCCTCCCTGCGACCCACGCGAGAGGGAGCATCGCCGAGTTCCCAGGAGGATTGGCACCAAGTACGGAGGCAACGCTCTCCCAAAAAGAACCTGAGGCCGGACCCGGCGACTGTAGCCTTGGAACACGTGGCGGCCATCCAAGAGGTGGTCAGGGACACAACGGCTCCACCCTGAAGTACCATTGTGTGGGGATTTGCCTTCATAGCTATGCAATCTCGAGGGCGGGGGAGGGGGCAGGGGGGCCACGGGGGTCGCCACTGCCACACACTCCTCCATTTTGAGACTCTACGGGCCCGAATTCACTTCGCTCGGGCCCGGGACTATGGTTCCAAGTTGGAGATTCCCAGTTGGGGGGGGAAGGGGGCGGGTCAGTTGGAGGTTGCTTGGGGGGAGGAGAGGGGAGAGGGGGGGGAATGGGAGGGTGTGAATTGGGGAAGAGGGGGATGGTTGAGGTTGTTTTTTAGGGGTCGGGGTTGGGGGTTGGTTGCTGTGGGGGGGGTACCCCTTGTCCACCTATTTCAGTTGCTTCCCAGAGGAGCTCTTTTGTTTTTGTTCCTTGCGCATCATTCACAGCTCCAGAATCACCCGGTTGACCGATGCCACACACCAAGCTTAAAGTTCTCTCCCTGAATGTGAGGGGCCTTAATAACCCCATCAAGCGACAGGCGGTCTTGTCCCTCTTAGAACACACAGCAGCCGACATTTGCCTCCTACAGGAGACACACCTCCTGCCCAAACACCAGCATCGTCTTAAATCCCGGGCCTTCCCTACACAGCTTTTTTCATCATCCTCCAAGAAAGCAGCAGGGGTGGTAATCATGGTGTCTAAGTCATTCACAGGCAAGGTTCTGCAGCGGGAGGCAGAAATCAAGGGGAGATTGTTGGTACACCGCTTCCTCATAGCAGGGCAGACGTTAATAGTGGATTCAATATATGCACCTAACGAAGGGCAGGAAACATTTCTCAAAACAGCACTAGCAGCGGCCACAGCAAACACGGAGCGCCGGCTCCTACAAGGGGGCAACCTTAACTTAGTCTTTCATAACACACATGATCGCTCGTGCCAACGGTGGGGTCAGGTTGGGGCCCTCTCCAAAGCCAGCCAAGCTTACCTACATGATCTTGACCTGACTGACCTCTGGAGGCATATCCACCCACGCAGCACCGCTTACACCTATCATTCCGGGGCCCACAAATCATACGCCAGGCTGGACTACTTCCTATGCACCTCCCCACTGGTAGCACAGGCGCTGGAGATGGACATCTTGCCGGCCTTGCTCTCCGACCACTCCCCAATAGTGACCACGTTCCTCATACCAGCAACACCGACCCCACGCCGACATTGGCGCCTTCGAGAGGCCCTCCTTCATACTCCCTCAACAGTGGAGCGGATCAAAACCGCTATCGCACAATCCTTGACCCACAATCACAATACCGACACCTCGAGAGCCACTCAGTGGGCAACCCTGAAGGCGGTCCTGCGCGGCGAGTTTATATCTATAGCCGTGGCCAATAACAAAGACAGAGCGCAGAAGAGGGCCGAAATCACGCAACGAGTGTCGTAACTGGAGCAAATGCACCAGCGCACGGGGGCAGCACGGGCCTGGCGGCAACTATGCACCGAGAGGAAAATGTTATCCACGCTAGATCAAGACGCCGCGGAGTATGCAGCTCTACACCTCAAGCAGGCGTACTACTCAGGGGAGACCGATGTGGCCGGCTCTTAGCGAGCAAGCTATGGGAACAGCGCCAAAGGCAGGGGGTGCGGCCGTACAGGCAGAGGGGGGAGGCCTTGCCACAGACAACGCGGCGATGGCGGAAGCTTTCGGGAAATTCTACGAATCCCTCTACACTGGGGACACCCTTGACTTGCAAGCAGGCCAGACTTACCTGCAGGAAGCACGTCTCCAGTCTCTGAATTCGGCACAGGGGACACCCTTGACTTGCAAGCAGGCCAGACTTACCTGCAGGAGGCACGTCTCCCGTCTCTGAATTCGGCACAGGCGGATCTCCTGGACAGGCCAATTGGCCTGGAAGAGGTGATCTCAGCGATCTCCCGCCTGAAGCTTGGGAAATCCCCTGGCCCTGATGGCTAACCCGCAAGTTTTTATAAAACATTTTGCTACCAGGTAGCCCCCCTCCTGCGGGACCTTTTCATTTCCTTCGACCAGCCTGGCGCGATCCCCCGCAGAACTCCTGGAGGCGTCAATTTCAGTCATCCCAAAACCGGGCAGGGATACGACCCGTTGCGGATCGTACCGTCCGATCTCGCTATTGAATATCGACTTCAAACTCTACACGGGTATTCTAGAGGGCAGACTGGCCCCCTACATGCAACAACTAGTGGAGCCAGACCAGGCGGGTTTTATACCCCAGCGAAAGACCAGTGACAATACCAGACGTGTCCTCCACCTCATCGAGGCTGGATCTCGCGCACATCCAGACTGTATGCTTCTCACGATTGACGCTGAAAAAGCGTTCGATAGGGTGCACTGGCCCTACCTGGAACAGGTCCTGCATCATTTTGGCTTCGGGGAGGTCCTCTGCACCCACATTCTGAACTGCTATAGACAACCTAACACCACGGTACGCGTCAATGGGTATACCTCCTCCCGCTTCCCGATTGGAAGAGGGACCAGGCAAGGTTGCCCCCTTTCCCCCATTTTGTTTGCCCTCTACATGGAGCCGCTGGCGCAAAGGGTTAGGCAACACGGCCTCATCAAGAGCAATACATTTGGAGGTGACATCCACAAAATTAGTGTCTACGCAGACGACATCTTGCTCTCCCTTACCGAGCCAGTTCAATCGCTTCGTGCGCTTTTTATTGAACTCCATAACTTTGCGCTCGTCTCCGGGTTTAAAATCAACACAGAGAAATCGATTGCCCTTAATATCTCCTTATCGCCTGACACCCTCTCCGCAGTACGAGCAGAACACGATGTGCAGTGGTCCGACTCTACAGTCCCCTATTTGGGAGTCCTTCTGGGTCCCACCATCCCAACTACAGTATAAGCGAACTATACCAGACTCCGCACGCAGCTCCGTGAAGAACTCCGGATATGGAAACGACACTCCCTCTCCTGGTTGGGGAGGATAGCCGCCACCAAAATGACCCTGCTACCACAGATTCTTTATCTGTTCCAAACCCTCCCCCTGCGACCGCCTCGCGGCTGGATCCAACAGATGCAGTCCGAGCTGACACGCTATATATGGCAGGGTCGTCAGCCACGCTTTAAGCAAGCCATTGCAGTCCTCCCACCGGGTCACGGCGGGGTAGGGATACCAGGCCTCCAACTCTACTTCTACGCGGCACAACTCCGGAGCCTGGTGGAGTGGTATCAGCCGGAGTCTGGCAAGCACTGGCTTTTTCAAGACCAGGCAGTGGCGGGTAAGCCACCTACAGGGGATCCCCTTTCTCCTTAGGCACCATCGGCCGCCTAATCTTTATGCCTCCCACATCACAGGCACGGTCATGGAAGTGTGGGACCGCGTTGCGTCCAAGCATGAACTGTCTTCCTTCCCCTCCCCTCTAACACCGCTCTTTGACAATCCCGACTTCACCCCGGGCCTAGATCCGAAAGCATTTACGAATTGGCGCTGCTCCCCCTGCAGAGCACTAGGGCACCTCTTCAATTTGGAAGGAATCCTTTCCTTCTCGCAGCTGAAAGAGGATTACGGCATCCCAGAGGGCGACCGACTAGCCTACCTACAGGTTCGACACTGGGCACTCCACCCTGATGTTAAACCCGGAGCGCAACGGCTTCTTACCCCCTATGAGAAGTGGCTTCTTACTCGCACCTCCGAGAAAAAAATGATCTCAGACCTATACCAACACCTCCTCCTCACGAATATACATACATATAACGCAGGCAGATGCCGATGGGAGCGGTAACTAGGCAGAACCCTCACACACAAGGAATGGAGTGGTATATACCACAGGGCACGACACTCCGCATACCACACCGGATTGACCGAAACCCTTACCAAGGTGGCCACCTACTGGTACCTCACACCTGCACGCCTTCATCAAGCTGACCCACACATTAGCGACCGCTGTTGGAGAGGGTGCGGAGAACTGGGCACATTGGAACACCTGCTCTGGAGCTGCGATCGCATACAAGGGTATTGGGACACGATAATAGATGAAATTGATTCCCACCTGGATACTCAACTTCCCCGATTTCCTGCTTACATCCTACTGGGGCTGCCCAACACCCTGATGTATCCCCTGAAGTCCCGGAGGGGTCGCCTCACAGCGATTGCATTGGGAGCAGCCACACAAAACATCCTAGCACATTGGAGGACCCCGCAGGCTCCCCCACACACAGGCTGGTTACACAGGTTATGGATGGTGCTTGGCCTGGAGAAGCTGTCCCTGGTACGGGCTGGCCGGGGAGACGAATTCCCAGAGTTGTGGCGTCCCTTCTTAACACTGCTCATAGGGGAGTTCCGCGAACTGAGCTGCCCCAGATACTTACGCCTTCTCAGGCTGGCCGACACTCCAATCCCGGAACCAAGGGCAACCAAGGGCGCGCGACACCACAAACACTGTTGCTTCTTTCATACTTCCTATTTTTTGGCTACAATGGATTTTTTCCTTTAGATGGGTGGACGGGGGGGGAAGGGAGGGGGGGACCCACTATTTTGTGTTTACAGATATAGACGGCCTACATTGCTGCCCGCCCTGGCAGGCACTGAATGTACTTATCGCCCTTACATTAAGACTTGCCTTGCTAAACTTGTTTAACGGACTACGGCCCTATTGTCTTGTTCTTTGTGAAAACTCAATAAAAGATTTAAACCATAAACTAGCATAATCTGAAGCCTCCAATCTTTCATAGAATAAAAACATTTCTAGCTAGCGTGTCAATAATTTTCAATTCTATTAAGGACACGGAGGGGAAAATTATCCCACCTGATGTTTTGCTTGATAATGTGTATGATATACCATGATATTGATGATACCATACTAGTTCTACCTTTGATATTATGTTGTCAAACCCGCCCTTTGGTTTCAGCTTACTCTGTGGGGAAGCAGGAGGTTACGATTCCTTTTCTTCCCAGCAAGTGTGGATACCAAATCAGCACAAGCACTGATGGAATATATATATGGCTAGAGATCCATCTAGTGTGGTCATGTTCATGGAAGCACCTCGGATGTGTTGTGTCTGAATACACCCGTTGGCATGAAGTTGCAGTTCCTTCCAAGTACCCACGTTGGAGAAAGGTTGTTTCAGCATGGTTGGAGTTGATTGAGTGTTCATCATGAAAAAGAACTGATAATGTGTTTAGGGATTTATATAGGATGGTGATGCCCTTTGGTTGGTAGAGACATTGACTCATGGGGCATTGTGGTACGGGTCTATCGCCAGCCCCGCCCGTACCTCCCGTTTTCGGACGCTCACCCTTCACGGCAGCATGCGAGGAAGCGTCCTTGGACACGGCCCTGACAACCAGCACCCCACCCCTCTCTGTCTTCCAGGGGCCAATCAGGAACGGACGACTCCCGGAACAACAACCACCTGATCCCGGAAGTCCCGCCTCGGAATCACCGCCGGAACCAGGAAAAAGCGGAAGCACAGACAGAGACTCGTTCGGAGCAGCGATCTTGCGGCAGGAGGCTCGGACCGGCGTTGTAGCAGACCAGACGAAGGAAGAAGAAGAAGAGTGGAGCGAAGACTGGTGGAGTCCAGAGGAGGAGGCTGGAGAGCGGCCGCAACTCACTTGGGAGTTGCGGCGGAGCGTGTGAGTACTACCTAATCCACCTCAGTAGCACACTAGGTGCCTTGTAAATATTGTGCCTCTCTCTCTTTAGTCGCACCAGGCCTGGCCTTCACTGTATAGACTTTGTATAGCACGTCACCACTTGTATAGCACGTAGTTCATAGGTTCCCGCTCACGATCCCTCACTTGACACCCTCTTCCTTTTTCCCTTCCGATTCCGTCCCTCTACCCGTCCCTCACTGTCGCTCCCACCTCCTGTGCACTCCCGGTGCTGGTTACGGGACAAGAACCTAGCGAAACAGGCTGGACTAACCGCTCCTTGTGTTCTCTCCCTTTCCTCCGAGAACCGCCCAGATCACCCCCTCACCGGAGTACCTGTTCCATCGCCCGAAGGAGACGACCGAACATCATCGCCAGGAGCTCCATTCCCGAAATACCTTCTCCCCGCTTGTAAAGACTTTGTTCTTGAGACAATTAAAAACCCATCATTGCACACTACATACGGCCTCCTTGCCTGATTTTCCGGCCCGCCATAGTCCCACGATCACAGGCATGTAGTTTAAAGCTTTTGTATGTTTCACAGTAAAGAAAGAAAAGCATAATCCTCACCTCCGTATCCTTAATAGAATTGAAAGTTCTTGACACACAAGCTAGATTTTTTTTTATTATGGGCTCAGAAGGCCTACAGCAAAATATATATATATATATATATATTCACTGAAAAAACCATAGGTTATAGACCATATATAGTTAGGAATTAGCATTTATAAAACCTTGAAAATTCACTGAAAAAACCATAGGTTATAGACCATATATAGTTAGGAATTAGCATTTACAAAACCTTGAAAATTCACTGCAAAAACCATAGGTTAGAGACCATATATAGTTAGCTGGACATTTTATTGACATAAAACCAATGAAATTCCATATATAGTTAGTTGCACTAACTATATATCGCGCACCCGCAATCCACTGCTGATGATGTCACATATTACATCATTCATGACATGGTCAGTGACATCACTGATGACATCACTGATGACATCTCAAATGACATCACTGATGACATCACTGATAACAACATCCAGTGATTTTTTGTTTCTATAAAGTTTAAATATGTCTTACATATTGAAGAAAGAGTGGATGTGTAAGTGTCTGGACGAAGGATTTAGTAGGTGCATGACTGACTGTATGAGTGAGTGATTAAATGTGTCTCACTGAGTGCATGGGTTAGTGACTAAACTGTCTTAATTTGTGCATCATTATGTCTGTTGTTCTGTAAACTGCTGCATGTGTTGATCAGTAGCTATATGAGTAACTATATGGGTTATTGATTGATTGCCCAAGTATTTGTATGGGAGACTGAGTGTGTGTGTGGCTAGCTGGGAGGTGTGTGACTCTCTGCAGATCAATCTGTACTTGTATCAATGATTGTATAAGAAGGTAAGTATGTGTTAGTATATGTTTGAAAATGTAAGGTGCTCTATGTTTAACTGTATAGACAAGAAAATGGAAGTGTCATTGATTCTTTACAGGACTGACTAGGTGTGTGAGTAACTCCATGGATGAGTGGCAGACTGTGAGTGTCTGTATAGGTGTATGAGTGCATATGATAGTGTTGTAAAGATGAGTGATTGTATGTATGAATGATTGTATGGGTGAATGAGTGAAGGTGTGTGTAGACGTAGCAATCAGTGAGTGCGTATGTAGTAACTAGTATTGGTGTGTCAATGGTTTCAAAAATTATACTCTCTTTTTAACACTGGGTGAAACAGAGGTTATATTAAAATGTGAGGAGATGCATTGTATTGTCACATGAATGATATCATCAGTGATGTGGTCATTGATGTCAAATGAGATGTCATCAGTGATGTCATCAGTGATGTCATTTGAGATGTCATCAGTGATGTCATCAGTGATGTCACTGACCATGTCATGAATGATGTAATATGTGACATCATCAGCAGTGGATTGCGGGTGCGCGATATATAGTTAGTGCAACTAACTATATATGGAATTTCATTGGTTTTATGTCAATAAAATGTCCAGCTAACTATATATGGTCTCTAACCTATGGTTTTTGCAGTGAATTTTCAAGGTTTTGTAAATGCTAATTCCTAACTATATATGGTCTATAACCTATGGTTTTTTCAGTGAATTTTCAAGGTTTTGTAAATGCTAATTCCTAACTATATATGGTCTATAACCTATGGTTTTTTCAGTGAATTTCAATGGTTTTTTAATAGCAAATATCATAAGCTGTCGAATGTCAAGTACGTGGTAAGTAAAAACATTTTCGTGTTTATGCACACTGATCTGCTTTGAATGCTGCCCCCCACCCCTCATTTCTATTAGGAGTACTCTCTCTTTGCAGATAGTGAAGGGTAGTTAACGCAGCCCTTTGCCCCCTTTGTAATCCGTCGTGCCTGCTTCTCTCTCCATTTGATTGATTGTTCTCTTTGGTTCATTCTCTATTTACAAACAAGCACAGAGTCGCAATACTCTGTTTAGTCTTTGCAGATAGCGAAAAATCGTTTAAAAAAACAAAAGGAATCGAGCAAAATCAGTAGGCCACTAATGGGATCTCTTTTTGACCTCGCTAAAATAGAAACATTAGGAACAACCTGTTGAAAATAGCAATGCGTATGTACATAAGCGGCGTTCATTTGTGTTCACAGTACCCCTTGTTGATTGTTTCAATCGAGCATTGAATTGTTCGAAGTTGGTTCTCTTAAGGATCTTCTCTGCCTGCAAACGAGGAAGAATAGGAATATTCTCTCTCCCTTTGCAGATAGTGAAGGGTAGGTAACGCAAGCCTTTAACACGTCGTACCTATTTCATTCCTCATTGATTGATTGATTGTCCGAACATTGACTGTTTGGGAATTAGTTCTTTTTGGAGGTATTCCCTGTTTGCAAATAAACGTAGGAAAATCTTTGCAAGTAGTGAAAGGGTACGTAATGCGGACCTTTCTCCCCCGTTGTAATCTGTCATGCCTATCTACTCCCCACTGATTGATGCACCTGTTTCACCCGGACCATTTACTAGAGATACGTCATCTGGCCCGACCAGAGAGCACCCCTAGTGAAAAGGACATATGCAATAATAACGAAGTGATCACTGTATCCTGTTAACAGAAACTTTAGCATGAAACAACCTGGAAAGAAAAGAATAGGAAAACGAAAATCAGTAGGCCACTGATGAACATGAACTTTTATTAAACAACGAACAAAGAAACGATAACATAACGTAATGATAAAACCTATTAATGTCCTAGAAACAAGAAAACGTTAAAATATGCCAGTGGTGAGAGACCAGAAAAACAGTAAGAGAAACCAAATCACCCCTCGCTGTCCCACCGCCTGCCACGCCAAAAAAATCGATAGACTAGGGAAAATGCAAGTCAGTAGAACATCCGCCCCCACTCTGGAAACTTCCAAGGTGGGGCAGGGTTGCGGCTACGCCCAGCCGGGAGCAGCCCATATAAGGCAGGTCCTGCTGCCACGGCTCGGCCAGGAGATCCTAACGTAGGGTGTAGCCGGAGGAGAGGCCGAGGCCAGCGGGACCCGGCCAGGGGATTGCCTTTACAACGCTGAACAGTTGCAGGGGGGGGGAATGTCTCCTCGACCCTCCCCTCTCTCTCCCAGTCCAGCCGCGGTGGCCCTTGAGAGTTGCAGGTACTCCCGCCACATGCTCTTCCGGTCCGGCCACCAACGGTCGGGGGGCCGAGGACGACGGGATCCGGCTGCAGCCGATAAACCAAGAAACCCGTTCATGGGGCCAGAGCCAGGGGCTTCCGGCCGACATCTACCGGAAGCCCGGCCCGAAGACGGACGGGACACTTCTTCTTTCATGAATAATGGCTGCGACAACACTGGGGGGGGATGTCTTGCACATGCCTCCGACCCCCCCCCCCTCGTCCTCATCGCCTGGTCCGGCCATAACAAATCTCAAGCGAGACGCCGTGGGGTGCACTGGGAGGGAGAGACGGTGCGAACAGGCCTCTCCCGCCTCCCCAGGTGGAGGCTTCCCAGCTGCACCCTCAGCGCTCCAGGCGCCCGGAAAAGGGTTCTTCCACTGTGGCCATGCTGCAACGTCTCGCCCGGCAGGGTGGAGCCCGTCCGCTCTTTTGACCCCGCGATCGCCAGTAGCTACCGAACTCTCAAAATGGCGGTCGACCTGGCAAGAGCGGGCCCAGCATAAAGAAATGGCCCGGTCACTGGTTGACTCCACCACCGTAGTCCTCCACGACCTTGAAGATTCTAGAGGAGCCGCGGGAGTCTCCGACCCCCGATGGGGAATGACTGCCATGATCGCCCGTGGAGTGACGAAACTGTATCCGCGGGACGTCGGCGCTCCCATGCTGGCGCCAGCCTCACTTTGAATTACTAGAATCCTGCAGACCTCAGTTCCGGTGAAAGCACAGTGTGACCCGGTAGGAAAAATTGTTGCACCCCCTCCCCTTTTTCACTGATAGTTCAAACCACCGATCCTTTCCTTTGCCCTTTTAACGGAACTTTGGACTGCCTCCCCCTCTTTTACATTTTCTAGAGAAAACAAAACATTAACCACTACATTAGCATAGCAGTTGACACCAGAACTGTTTTCAAATTTAAAACCAACAACATCTTCAACAAAATCCTTTTTGTTTCTGCTGTGACCCTGCTACAGCACAGGCATTGTCCCCAGCAGTAATTCTGCGATGCCGGTAAGAATAGCTGTGGTGCCTACTGGACTCACTCACCCCCGCGGCGCCCCACGCCGTTATTTGCTGGGCGGCAACTTACTAGACATCACTTTCGTGCCATCTAGATTTCAGCGCGTTCTGCTGCCTTGGAACTATTCGCACAACAGACCGCTACTGACAAGAATATTTCATTATTGGTGCTGTCAATTTCAATAAATCTATTGGATAATTCAAAAGAAATTGCCACGGTCTCTTCGTTGTTTAAATGTTTTTACTGTTTTTGTTTTGTTGTATATATTTATATGTTATTAAAGTTTTATATTCCTACTACTTTGTTGGAGTGCTATATATTTTTAATGTGACACATAATTGTAAAAACTTTGATGTACCAAGAGTCATTCCTGGAATCTTCCGCTTCAGGCTCGGTCCCCTCCCCAATCACAATACAGGATGGTTTTCAGATAGTAGGAACACGTGTGGTGTGACGGATCTCATCGGGTGTGGGCCTTGATCTACTATAACTCCCTTGAAGAGGGGTGATTCTTTACAGCTGGGGCCATAAACTACATCTGCAGGGCTAGGTGATAGCCTGGACAATCGGACACAGAGGAAGAGGAGTGTCAGAGGGTGCGGTAGTGAATAGGGCGAAAGGGAGGTGTCGGGCGGGCACAGAGTGTGATTCTCAGGGAAGAGCAGCGCAGATGGGGGGAGGTTTATTGCCCATGCATAAGACAGAGAGCGGGGGTGACCAGTGCCTGGGGAAGATGCTTGCGAGGGTGAGGAGCCATGCTACGAATCGACAGCGTGCAGAGAGTGGGTCTGGTCAAGGCATCTAAAATGGCTGCCGTGCACCACAAAAGTGTGGCATTTCAAAAAAGGCAAGATGGCGCAAACAATGTTTTTCAACACTTCCTCATTTCCTTCGAATCGAACGTTAACAGACGTTGGGGCATATTACCAAAGTTAAGCGATATTTATCGCTAACGATGCTTACCAACGAATTTTTTACCGCTAAGCATCGTCAGAAATTATCGAAGATAAACCTTGCTATTATCAAGGTTTATCGCAAATGCGATAATAAACGGCCGCAATGCATGAATATCGCTAAAAACTCAGCGATATTCATGCATTACCGAGCTAATGCTCTTAGCCATGTTATCCACCTCCCATTGGATAACATGGCTAAGAACTGCTCAGGGCAGGTGTTACTTTTTGGAGATATTCGCGCTTAGCGCGAATATCTCCAAAAGGAGATAGATATCTTGCATGTTGTAATGCAAGTTATTGTGGTATATGGAACTCATACCATAATCTCTCAGGAAAGCAGAAACTGATCCTTTTGGGACCGCCTAAAAAGGCCTAGGGGGTGAGGAGTACTCTACTTTGCCCCCTTTTCACGTTCCGAACTAATTTATTTTACTCTCTTCTGTAATTACACAAAATAGCAGCGATAAGATGCATCGGAGACACACAGTGAGAGAAAGGAGGCCGGAGATGAAGAAGAGATGTCAAATACACATTGGAGATAATATAGTGGCAGAAGGGAAGTAAATATGAGTAAACTTACCATGTAACATAAAAATGTTGCACTCTATACTATAAGTCTCATTTTATACTACAATCACTTCGCTACAACCTCATGAATTAAAAATAAAAATGAATAATGTCTCAAACAATTTTTGATTTCTAAATATAAATTTATTCTTCAGAATTTTCTAAATTTGAAAGAACTAGTAACATGTCCTCATCAGCAATGTCCTCATGAAAAGTCTGCAATGATGATTCTTGTAACTCTATGGTCTCCAAACATTCGATAAATTCGCCATCAAGAGATTGATCAAAAAAATCATTCAAGTCATCTCCTCCTTGTGACAATATTTCATTATTGGTGCTGTCAATTTCAATCAATGTAGTGGAATCATTCAAGTCATCTCCTCGTGACAATATTTCATTATTGGTGCTCTCAATTTCAATCAATGTAGTGGAATCATTCAAGTCATCTCCTCCTTGTGACAATATTTCATTATTGGTGCTGTCCATTTCAATCAATCTAATGGAATCATACAAGTCATCTCCTCCTTGTGACAATATTTCATTATTGGTGCTCTCAATTTCAATCAATGTAGTGGAATCATTCAAGTCATCTCCTTGTGACAATATTTCATTATTGGTGCTGTCCATTTCAATCAATCTAATGGAATCATACAAGTCATCTCCTCCTTGTGACAATATTTCATTATTGGTGCTCTCAATTTCAATCAATGTAGTGGACAATTCAAAAGAAATTGCCACGGTCTCTTCATTGTGAGCCATTTTATTTTGAAATTGCTTGCTGTAAATTGCAGAAAAAAATAATCACTTTCATTTATCGTTTTTAGTAATACATAATATAAAACTAACTTTATCAAGTATTTAGTATAACAGAAGGACTGCAAATAAATAACAGAAAACATTTTTCAAATTATCTTCAAGTGTACAACATAGTTCCCCTTACGAATTAACAACTCACCTTTTTAAAAGTAGGAGAAGTGTTAGTACTGTGTAAATCAAACACCAGAAATTCACCACCAAAAATTCCTCACAAATGTACCTCAGACAGTAGTATCACAAAATGGCTGTGGTTTCCTCTCATTTGACATATATACATAACCAATTAACTTGAATCACACACAAATACAAAACCAAACTAACATTTTAATTGGTTCTAAATTTCAACACTTTCAAATGTGTTTTCCCCATGCAATTTTCCATAGGACATTTACATACGTCTACAGCCTGAATGGCTGAACGGAATTACACCAAACTTGGCAAAATGGTACATCAAACCTAAGAGGTCAGGAAGGATCTACTATGCCCCCTTATGGTCATTTCCCCCTTCGCTTTGGCCTCCTCTTGTCTCTCAATCCTACCGAGAGACAAGATGGCGGCCGCTACGGACTGTTTGGAATGTTGACAGACGCCGGAGAACCAATCAGCTTCGCAAAGCTCCGTAACGCGAAAAGTACGCGAAGCGGAGCGCTGTTACAGATATATATCTTTTTTTGAACGTTAATTTCTCAAAATCCACTGGAGCACATATATTGAGACCTAGCAAAGGCACATCGGGCTACCAGTCCCTAATATTTTGCCAAGTTTCGTGCAAATCCATTCAGCCGTTCGATTATTATTATTTTTTTTTTTTTTTGCCCCGCGGGGCCCTTTTAAAACCTCCACATCAAACGTAGGGGGTCAGCGAGGATCTACTATTCCCCCTTATGGTCATTTGCCCCTTCGCTTTGGCCTCCTCTTGTCTCTCGATCCTACCGAGAGACAAGATGGCGGCCGCTACGGACTGTTTGGAATGTTGACAGACGCCGGAGAACCAATCAGCTTCGCAAAGCTCCGTAACGCGAAAAGTACGCGAAGCGGAGCGCTGTTACAGATATATATCTTTTTTTGAACGTTAATTTCTCAAAATCCACTGGAGCACATATATTGAGACCTAGCAAAGGCACATCGGGCTACCAGTCCCTAATATTTTGCCAAGTTTCGTGCAAATCCATTCAGCTGTTCGATTATTATTATTATTATTTTTTTTTGCCCCGCGGGGCCCTTTTAAAACCTCCACATCAAACGTAGGGGGTCAGCGAGGATCTACTATTCCCCCTTATGGTCATTTGCCCCTTCGCTTTGGCCTCCTCTTGTCTCTCGATCCTACCGAGAGACAAGATGGCGGCCGCTACGGACTGTTTGGAATGTTTACAGACGCCGGAGAACCAATCAGCTTCGCTTCACAAAGCTCCGTTGCGCGAAAAGTACGCGTACTGGAGCGCTGCCCGGTCCGCTGTTACAGATATATATCTTTTTTTAAACGTTAATTTCTCAAAATCCACTGGAGCACATATATTGAGACCTACAAAAGGCACATCGGGCTACCAGTCCCTACAATTTTGCCAAGTTTCGTGCAAATCCATTCAGCCGTTCGGGCTAAAAGTGAGGCCAACCGCCCTATGGAAAACTCAATGTTAAAAACACGTTTTGGGACCCCCCTTTTTTCTCGGCCCCCCCTTGACGAACCCCCCCCCAAATTTTCAAGGGCTGCTCAGAAACAAAATGTGCCATTTTCCTGAAAATTTCAGCCAATTCCGTCCACAAACGCCAAAGTTATTAGACATAGAATTTTCAAAAATCCCATAGAGAAAAAATCCTAACTATATATACCTACTGGCGACCGCCAGTAGGTAATATATATATATATATATATATATATATATATATATATATATATATATATATTCATTCACTGAAAAAAACATAGGTTTCACATTTTATAGTTAGCTGGACATTTCACTCATACAAAACCTTTGAAATTCCCCCGTTATAGTTAGTTCAGCTAACTATAACTCGCGCGCCCGCAATGCACTGCTGATGACGTCACATATTACATCACTCATGACATCACTGATGACATCTCAAATGACATCACTGATGACATCATCCAGTTAAAGTGTGTCTTTCTGAAAAATAAATATTTTTTATATACGTATATCTAAAGGTTGATGGAAGAAGAAATGGGTAAATAAGTGTGTAAATTGATTTTATTTTGTAAAATTGATTGTATAACTGACTTATTAAGTGCATCCTAGTGAATACATGTATTAGCAAGTAATATTTAAATAAGTAAATATCTGTATGAGTGTCTCACTTTGTGTATAAGTGGCTGCATGGGTTGGTGAGTAGCTACATGAGTGTCTATATGGGTTATTAGTTGTTTTTTTTAGTATAAGTATGAGTGTCTGTATGGTTTGGTGGGGGTATTACTTAGCGCATAGATGCATGAATGAGTGACTCACTGTATGTGTTTTGAAGACAGCATGTGTGCAGGACTGTATGGGTGGATGAGTGTGTGTATTAGTGAGTGAATGACTGTCTCAATAGTATCTTTATGAGTAACTACATATGTTTTAAACTAGTATATATGAGTATTGATGTATATAAGTGAGTATATGTGAGAGTGAGAGATTGGAAGAGTTCCTGTATAAATAATTATGTGTTTCTAGAAGTGATTCTTTAAGAGTAAGTATGTGTATGTTTCTGTAGAATTAAGTGTAGTTGTGTGTGTATAGCTGTATATGGAAGTAAATGGATGTTTCATAGTTTATTTGCATGTATGAGTATGTGTGTGAGTAACTCTAAGGATGAGTGTTGGTGTGTAACAGGATGTATAGGTGTATGAGTACATATGATGAGTGACTACATGTATGAGTGACTATATAGAACTATTGGTGAATGAGTGGATGTGTATGTAGATGTTGGAATTACTGAATAGGTTGTAACTGGTATTGGTATCTCTAATTTTTAGAAAAATGTAGTTTCTATTTTTGAATGTGTGTATCAAAGGTTATATTACGGTGAGAGGAGATCTACCACTCTTTCACAAGGATGATGTCATCAGTGATGTCATCAGTGATGTCATGAGTGATGTCACTGACCATGTCATGAGTGATGTAATATGTGACGTCATCAGCAGTGCATTGCGGGCGCGCGAGTTATAGTTAGCTGAACTAACTATAACGGGGGAATTTCAAAGGTTTTATATGAGTGAAATGTCCAGCTAACTATAAGATGTGTGAAACCTATGGTTTTTTTCAGTGAATTTCTAAGGCTTTTTAAATGCTAATTCCTAACTATAACCTGTGTGAAACCTATGTTTTTTTCAGTGAATTTCAAATGTTTTGTAAATGATAATTTTTAAATGTATTAATTATTATATTTCTTTCTTTTTATACTAAGTTCCTAAATGTTTATTATAAATATTTATATTTATTTATTTTGTAAGTTCTAGTTCATATTTTTAATGTAAAAAAATAACAAAACTAAATTCAAAAATATATTTTTTATTCATTAATTTTTTATTCAATGTATAAAAAATAAATTCTATATAATTTCTTTTTCTTTTTTATAGATAATCGTACCGTACGCGTATGGTGAACGCACCATCATTTGTACAGTGAATCGTTCTCTGCACATACCCGCGCAGACGTTACGAATGCGCTTTGATGTTACGCATCGCATCGACGCTTTCGTGTGACGTCATATACGGCGCACCGTAAGCGCACGCCACGAAAGTTTCTAATTGTTTAAAATAATATATTTATGTATTTTATGTACATATTAAGGGCAGAGATGTGGGATAATCATAAAAATAGTTTTACAAAACTTTTAATAAGCGTATATTACTTATGAAAGCAATTACGCACATCACGACGGTACGTCGTACGTGCTCGCATCGTAAGAGCAGCGTAAGAGCTCCGTAAGCGCACCGTAAGAGTACGCACAGCCATGTGACTTTAAAAGAAGAGATTTCATTGGTTCATAACACTTCCTATTCCAACTGTTGAAAGACCCCTCCCACTTTGATCATTCTACTTGGACTTTCTCAGGAGCACCATCTATTCTGAGTAGCTGCAGTCCTTTAGAACAAAACTGAAAAATGGCTGGTGGTTCCTGAGAGTTCTTCGGAACATTCTTCAGAAAATGAATTTGTAGTTGAGCCCCCTCAAAAAAAAAGGAAGGAAGCATTTATTTGGAATTTTTTTTACATTTCCTGAGGGGCAGAAGAAAGTAAATGCTCCTGAGGTAACATGCAAAATATGCGAAGTTACTCTTTCTAGGGGTGACCCCTCTAAAAAATATTCTTTTGGAACTGCTAGTATGGATCGTCATGTGAGGACCTTGCATCCTACCAACTATGCAAGTATAGGCACTCGCAGCTTGCAAGAGAGTACTCCACCTGCAGTGGCTAGTACTTCAACTGCACCACCACCACCTTCTCCGAGCAGTCCACATCCAATTATTGTCCCTCAGTTTGCCAACGTGACTATTCATTGCAAGCACTGCAAACAACTTCTTTGTTACGGCGAGCAGTCAATTGATCTTATTGTAAAGAGGCAAGAGGAGCACCGTTGCCCAAAGAAATAGTTTTTTAAAAACTTTTTTGTTGCAGTTCCAGTTGCTTTGTTTCTAGTTCTATTTTTTTGCTTAGAAAACAAAAAAAAACCAAAAATGTGTTGAAAAACTACAAAAAAAATATAAAACAACAAAGACAAAAAAAACAGTTCTTTTCAGAACTATCTCCACTGGTCAAAAAAAAGAACTATATTTCTATGTTAGTGTGTAAAAGTTTGTCAGAATGAATGTGTAGTTCATAAATGAATGAATGAATACATTAGTAGTGCATGGTGAATGTGAAAGTGCAGAAATATAAGGATGTGCTACAGCATAAATCTATAAGGTGTTTACCTATAGTATACTGTAGTACCTCCGAAGCACTTGAATTTAACATATGCATATAAATATGTCTATGCTTCAATTTGAACTACTGGTGAAACTGCCTGGATGAATTTGTATGTATGAGGGGCGGTTTTACAACCCCCTTGTGCCTCTTTTACAGAACCGTTGCATCACTTTTGTGATGCAGCGGTGGTGCAAAAGATGTGCCATGGTGTATGGTATTTACAATGTGAAGCAATAGGAAGGTGCGTCACATTGTAAAGCCCTGCGCCAGAAGGAGGCTTTCCTGCGCAGGTGAGGGTTGTTCTGGCGCATGAACGCCTCCTAAAAGTGACTAAGTGAAATCTATAAGATTTCATTCAGTCAATTCAATTCAATAATAACTTTATTCGGTAGTTTAAAAGAAAACACCATAAAAGTTCACATTAAATAAATTACAAGATTTACAAAGATAAAAACCAGTTAAAAGTACAGTTGTTAAAAGACGGTTAAAAAAAGACGTCCCGGTTTATATATTTTTCAGTGATACCATAACATACAATTTTCCATTTATCTAGCAATCTTTCATTTAGGCAGGGTTTATATATAGTACATATTCAAAGGTTCGCTCGATAACGGGTACAAAATTTAAGAAAGCGTACAATCGCTTTGGCATAAATTTCGTTTTCGAGATACTGGAGTGCCAGATATGCTGGACGACACTGTCGGAGTCCCCAGATTTTCAAGATGGGCAATATCCAGCGTTTGCGCGGTTCAATAAAAAATGTACAAAATAACGTTGTGTGTATAGTTGTTTGTGGGGACACCAAGTCGCACGGACACATGGACAGTGTAGATGACCAAACATTCTGAATTGGAAATGCGATCAGTAGATGAAATATGTCAAATCTGAAACGGGTAAGCAGCATTTTTTCATATTGCGTTAAGCCAAACATCAAATAGGGTTCAACGGAAAACACAGTCTGCGCTAATAAAGAGTGTTGAACAGATGGTTTATGGATCTCTGATACTAAGCGTAGCTGACGCAAGTGTACAAGACACTCTTTTTTTAGATCCTTCTTGGAAATTTCATTTATCGTTGATGGGTGGTCAAAAAACTTCCTGTAGCCCATATCTGTTAATAGCGCTTTAACATACGATAACCATTTAATTTTCCTACACCAATCAAGTGTCAAAATATCTTGAATGATCGCTCTAGTTAGTTGGCATTGTTCGGTCGCCCATATTCGTCGCCACAACATTACTGGTTGTAATTTTATAATGTCTGCTATGTAATCAATACCCAGTTCTGCGTGACAGGCATACGTGGAACAGCTTTTAGGTACCGCGAGCAGGTATCTCAAAAAGGAATTCTCAACTTTTTGTATTGAGTCCACATTCGCAAAGCCCCATATCCCCGTCCCATACGTGGCCGTGCTTACACATTTCGCATTATATATTTTTAACAGTTCTGTTGTTGGTCGTTGGCCCAGTCTTTGTGAGTCCAGATAATAGGAGTCAAGAGGGACGTAAAGGACTAGGTCGCCCTCCACTCAGTCAAGCACTAATCACAAATTGACCCAGTCCTAAAGGCAAATAATTAATATAGAACTGTAAACAGCTATAGATTGTCAACTGATCATTCTAATCATACCTCTAATTATAGAGATTATTGCTCTGTTTCAGTCTATTGCCATAAGTAAAAGGTAGCCCGTCTCTGATAAACAAGTAACCAGACAACACAGTACAAACATCCACTAGAAGGACAACATTTGAAAAAAGTGAGAATAGCTAGATGACACCTCACGGGCGCACCACCAATGGGACCCCTGGTTGGTACTCACCAGGATGGCCCTGTTCTCATCATCGGTGTCAAATAGCTTAACGTAAACGTGTCCGAAAACCCAAAGTAAAGAGGAAGACAGTGAATGGTGCAGTGTACGTAAAACATATATGTGACAAGGACTAACAACGTTCAACATATAACACACAAGATACTGCGCAACAAGATACAACAACCTTTTTACTTATATTTTCTTGTTGCTTACAGTAAACATGTAATATAAAAAGGAGGGGTACGAATACTACCTATCGATTCGTACTCAGCTCACAGCCGACATGTTTCATTGCCTTAGGTATTTTATCAGGCAATTTCTTCAGGGCAAACGAAAAGTTAGGGTGCCACTGCCAGCGATACTGTGCTTTAAATGCTGTAAATCAAAAAATAAACACATATATATATATATATGTAAAAGACTGCCGGTAGCTTAACTGCGAAGTTAAAACTACATTGTATAAATGCATTGCACCTAGTAATAGTCAATAATGCTGATTACCTGGGGGGCACCTTTAGCTTTCATACCGTTACCAATATGGCTATATAAAATCCTGGACCCACTTCCAAACGGTAAGTATGGTCTTGCCTCCCTTCTATTTTCATCTGACGGAAAAAATGAAGAGAGGGGAGGGCGCCATACGGGCGCACGTTAGTATCAGCCATTCTAATCTCACCGTGTCAAAATTCTATTGTCCGGGGACAGCGCGTTTACCGTTGGAGGGACTTCAATCGGCGTCTTCTCGGCACCGGAGCGCCGGGTGAAAGACGCGCGGTCTATTTACCTTTTCCGGAGTCAGTGCTGGTAGGCTCTAATTGGACCGGACTGTCACGTGTACAGCGCACCTCTGATTGGACCCAAAGGTCACGTGGATATTCTAGCCAACGAGTGCGGACTTCTACTAATATTTACACTTCGTATTCTATTTACATTTACTTTACAGGCTATCAATGGTTGCATTTTCTATGTCGGAAGGGGCACGACTGAAATCAGACGTGCTCCTAACGACAGAGGGCATATATAACACGTGCCGGGCATTCCATTGAATAAAGCGGGCGCCATCTTGGAACGGTGTTAATTGACACCAAAAAGTTATGGCTGTACACAGTGTAGGTACACACACAATCATATTAATTGTCAACCACCAAACTCTTTATATATTTCTCGGTGAGCTGCTGTTTTCATGAGGTGAGCCTCATCAGGAAGAGCTATAACCACTCAGGTCAAATCAGTAGTTAGTATCTGGTGTAATAGTTTACCTTACAGCATATGGAATAAGGAAAATGGATAATTTCAATATTTACCATATAATAAGTGTGTTATCGGACTTTAGATTGTTGAGCCAAGGAACAACTATGTCATCTTAACTTATTCCATTCCAGTAATTCATTAAGTCCTTGCTGTTCGCTAGATTCCTGGTATATCCAGCGTGCCTCTTTAGTTGCCAGGCGCTTTTCCATAGACTGCGCCTCGCCCACCACTCTTTCCAGAACCACCCAAGTAAAGGAGTGTTTATTGCGATGACAATGTTGCACTAACTTTGTAGTCAGTCTGCCTTGTCGTATCGTACTTAGGTGCTCTTGGATCCGAAGCTTGATTTTACGTGTCGTTAGGCCGATGTACTCAAGGCCTTACTCACAACTCAATCTATAGACTACATTCGTAGTGTTACAATTGCTGAAATGGTTTAGCGTCCATATCTTACCGGATTTTAGCAGAATGGTGTTGCATTTGCTCGTAATATGGCACACAGAACAATTTCCACAGGGATAGTGGCCATTTGGTACCGTCGATGTTTCTAACGGTTTTTTCTCTATCATCCTGGTGTGAACCAATTTGTCCTTTAGATTAGCAGCTCTTCGGAAAGCAAAACGGGGTGGCGGCATCTTATGATCTTGCGTGCTAAGGATCGGCCAATGTTTTCTGATAGCTTGCCGAATCTTCGAGGCCAGCGGGTCAAAGGTCATGACCACTGGTAGACACTCTGATTTTTCTTTTTTGTGAGATTCTAAGAGTGCTGTCCTTGGTGTGTTCAACGCCCTTTTATTTGCTTGACGGATTACTTTACATGGGTAGTTCCGGGCTTGTAACCTGCTACTTAGATCTTTAGCTTGTTCCTTATAAACCTCAGTCGTAGAGCAATTCCTCCTATACCTCATGAATTGGCCCACTGGGAGATTGTCCCTGAGTGCTCTAGGGTGGTAAGATTGATAAGCCAGTAGCGAGTTTCTATCTGTGGGTTTTTGGTGTACACTAGTAGCAAACCTTCCTTCAGAAGCCTCGATATCCAAATCAAGGTACACTGCACTTGTATGATGTATTTCCAAGTGAAACGCAGACTCATGTCTTGCGTGTTTAGCCAGTTAAGAAACTGGAGGAGAGAGTCTTCTTCTCCTGACCAGATGAGGAGCACGTCATCGATATAACGTCTCCACAGACGTAGATGGTCTTTGAAAGGATTGTTGTCTGATTCGATGACGTGCTCCTCAAACTGCCCCACATAAATACATGCCACACTCGGTGCCATTGTAGCCCCCATTGATGTCCCCGTCACTTGGAGGAAGAGCTCGTTTTTGTAGCCAAAGAAATTTCGTGTAAGGGCCAGTTCCACACATTGTAAGATAAAACTCTGTGGCGCATCATAAAACCATTCTTGCTTTCTGAGCGCTTTGGCTGTTGCTACTAGGGCCGCTTCTTGAGGGATACACGAGTATAACGACTTGATGTCTATAGTAACGATATACTCAGTAGCTGGGTTGTAGGTCATAGAGTCTAGGACATTTAAAATATCCGCAGTGTCTTTGACGTAAGAGGCTTGGGTTATTACTGATTCGCGTAGATAGTAGTCTGCGAATTGGGACAAGGGTTCCAGAATTGACTGGATACCCGACACAATGGGCCTGCCAGGAGGAGGCCTGGCAGGCTTATGTATTTTTGGGAGGACATAAAAGGCCGGAGTCCTCGGGTTGGTGTTAATGAGGAACTCCGCCTCTTTTGCACGTATCCATTTCTTTTCCTTCGCATTGGCGACAAGTTTTGTGATAATGTCCTTCAATTCAGGAGTAGGGTCTCTAGCGAGAGGTTGATAATTAGTTCTAACATCCAGGAGTCTTCGTACCTCCGCTTCGTAGTCGGACGTATTTAAAATCACGATTGCGCCGCCCTTGTCCGCGCTCTTGATGGTTATTTTGTCGTTATTCTGGAGGGATTTAATGGAGTCCCAATTTTCTTTCGTCATATTTCTGAAACCCATAGATTTATTCTTATTTTCTATGTCTCTAATTTCTTCCAAGACTTTAGCTTCAAACACTGCGGTTTCTGGGCCGAGCGTTGCATTAGGGGGGCAGAAAGTGGAGGGTTTTCTTAAGTTGGAATTAAAACCTCTGCTTTCTTCAGTTGGTTGCTTACAAAAGAATTTCTTAAGTTTTATTCTGCGCATTGTCTCGTGGAACTCGGTTCGGCATTTGAAGGCATCGTGGTTCGGTGTAGGCACAAAGCCTAATCCTTTATTTAGCACCTTCTCTTCTTCGGTAGTCAGATGGTAATCAGATAAATTCACTACGATACTCTTCATAGTGGTTTCTTCCCTCTGCTCCGCGTCATTGGTGGTGAGGAGGTTTGCCATTGTTGTTGTTGTTGAGGTCGATTGCCCCGTCCTCTCCCTCTCCCCTGCTGTTGTTGGAACCCCGGGCCTTTGTTGGATGCTTGGCCCTGTTCTAAAAAATTCCTCAACAGAGTGTTTAAATCGGTATTCACTGGTGCAGATTGGTTGAATCTCACTCTGCTGGTACTCGGGCCTGGTTCAGGTTCCTCTTCACTTGATGTATTCGCAAACGACCAGTTGGTAGGTGTTATTTTCTGCTGTTGGTACCTATTTCCCTTACCACTTCTGCTGCCACCAGACTGTGGTTGTTGTTCTTGGGCTGACTGATAATATGAGTCGTTGGTGTATGGGAAAGCCCACTCGTGTGTGTAGCGTTGGAGGTTACGTTGCAAGCCTCTGATTTTCTGTGTCACCATATATTGTTTATATTCCTCTAGATCTGTTTTGATCTTCTCTAGATGTTCCTTGGCATCAACAAAGCTACTGTCACGATTAATAGTTTCCTCTAATTCAGCAATTTCTTTCAGGACTTCTTCACTTAGGCGTTGTGCTGTACTAATTATGAGAATCAACCAATCTCTGGTACACTTATTGGCGATATAACTCCAATCACATCGGAATTGTTTATCGTCCAAAAAGATACGCGGTTCGATTCTAACTATGAGGCTGGCAGGGGAAGCTCCTGCTTGATAATATTCTGACATAAGAGCTCCATGTAAAGCAATCCTTATGTGCTTCTTTTTCAGGTTACTCAATTTCTCCCATTCTTACCTTACTTTATTTGACCCTGCCAAGGGATTGTCACTAAAAAGGGAGGGACCTGATAGGATGGCTGCTATTTGTGCGTCCGAAAATGCCAGGCAATTCTTATCCATTACAGACAGTAGGCGCAGTGCAGAAATGGCAGTTTTAATGATAAACCAGCAAAGTTAAAGGTTAGAAGTTAAAAATCAGAGCAAACAAATGAGGCTATTTATAGAGACTCTCACGGCTAAACTGCCGTACTCAATATATCCAGATAATAGGAGTCAAGAGGGACGTAAAGGACTAGGTCGCCCTCCACTCAGTCAAGCACTAATCACAAATTGACCCAGTCCTAAAGGCCAATAATTAATATAGAACTGTAAACAGCTATAGATTGTCAACTGATCATTCTAATCATACCTCTAATTATAGAGATTATTGCTCTGTTTCAGTCTATTGCCATAAGTAAAAGGTAGCCCGTCTCTGATAAACAAGTAACCAGACAACACAGTACAAACATCCACTAGAAGGACAACATTTGAAAAAAGTGTGAATAGCTAGATGACACCTCACGGGCGCACCACCGATGGGATCCCTGGTTGGTACTCACCAGGATGGCCCTGTTCTCATCATCGGTGTCAAATAGCTTAACGTAAACGTGTCCGAAAACCCAAAGTAAAGAGGAAGACAGTGAATGGTGCAGTGTACGTAAAACATATATGTGACAAGTCAATTCTGGAACCCTTGTCCCAATTCGCAGACTACTATCTACGCGAATCAGTAATAACCCAAGCCTCTTACGTCAAAGACACTGCGGATATTTTAAATGTCCTAGACTCTATGACCTACAACCCAGCTACTGAGTATATCGTTACTATAGACATCGAGTCGTTATACTCGTGTATCCCTCAAGAAGCGGCCCTAGTAGCAACAGCCAAAGCGCTCAGAAAGCAAGAATGGTTTTATGATGCGCCACAGAGTTTTATCTTACAATGTGTGGAACTGGCCCTTACACGAAATTTCTTTGGCTACAAAAACGAGCTCTTCCTCCAAGTGACGGGGACATCAATGGGGGCTACAATGGCACCGAGTGTGGCATGTATTTATGTGGGGCAGTTTGAGGAGCACGTCATCGAATCAGACAACAATCCTTTCAAAGACCATCTACGTCTGTGGAGACATTATATCGATGACGTGCTCCTCATCTGGTCAGGAGAAGAAGACTCTCTCCTCCAGTTTCTTAACTGGCTAAACACGCAAGACATGAGTCTGCGTTTCACTTGGAAATACCATCATACAAGTGCAGTGTACCTTGATTTGGATATCGAGGCTTCTGAAGGAAGGTTTGCTACTAGTGTACACCAAAAACCCACAGATAGAAACTCGCTACTGGCTTATCAATCTTACCACCCTAGAGCACTCAGGGACAATCTCCCAGTGGGCCAATTCATGAGGTATAGGAGGAATTGCTCTACGACTGAGGTTTATAAGGAACAAGCTAAAGATCTAAGTAGCAGGTTACAAGCCCGGAACTACCCATGTAAAGTAATCCGTCAAGCAAATAAAAGGGCGTTGAACACACCAAGGACAGCACTCTTAGAATCTCACAAAAAAGAAAAATCAGAGTGTCTACCAGTGGTCATGACCTTTGACCCGCTGGCCTCGAAGATTCGGCAAGCTATCAGAAAACATTGGCCGATCCTTAGCACGCAAGATCATAAGATGCCGCCACCCCGTTTTGCTTTCCGAAGAGCTGCTAATCTAAAGGACAAATTGGTTCACACCAGGATGATAGAGAAAAAACCGTTAGAAACATCGACGGTACCAAATGGCCACTATCCCTGTGGAAATTGTTCTGTGTGCCATATTACGAGCAAATGCAACACCATTCTGCTAAAATCCGGTAAGATATGGACGCTAAACCATTTCAGCAATTGTAACACTACGAATGTAGTCTATAGATTGAGTTGTGAGTGCGGCCTTGAGTACATCGGCCTAACGACACGTAAAATCAAGGTTCGGATCCAAGAGCACCTAAGTACGATACGACAAGGCAGACTGACTACAAAGTTAGTGCAACATTGTCATCGCAATAAACACTCCTTTACTTGGGTGGTTCTGGAAAGAGTGGTGGGCGAGGTGCAGTCTATGGAAAAGCGCCTGGCAACTAAAGAGGCACGCTGGATATACCAGGAATCTAGCGAACAGCAAGGACTTAATGAATTACTGGAATGGAATAAGTTAAGATGACATAGTTGTTCCTTGGCTCAACAATCTAAAGTCCGATAACACACTTATTATATGGTAAATATTGAAATTATCCATTTTCCTTATTCCATATGCTGTAAGGTAAACTATTACACCAGATACTAACTACTGATTTGACCTGAGTGGTTATAGCTCTTCCTGATGAGGCTCACCTCATGAAAACAGCGGCTCACCGAGAAATATATAAAGAGTTTGGTGGTTGATAATTAATATGATTGTGTGTGTACCTACACTGTGTACAGCCATAACTTTTTGGTGTCAATTAACACCGTTCCAAGATGGCGCCCGCTTTATTCAATGGAATGCCCGGCACGTGTTATATATGCCCTCTGTCGTTAGGAGCACGTCTGATTTCAGTCGTGCCCCTTCCGACATAGAAAATGCAACCATTGATAGCCTGTAAAGTAAATGTAAATAGAATACGAAGTGTAAATATTAGTAGAAGTCCGCACTCGTTGGCTAGAATATCCACGTGACCTTTGGGTCCAATCAGAGGTGCGCTGTACACGTGACAGTCCGGTCCAATTAGAGCCTACCAGCACTGACTCCGGAAAAGGTAAATAGACCGCGCGTCTTTCACCCGGCGCTCCGGTGCCGAGAAGACGCCGATTGAAGTCCCTCCACCGGTAAACGTGCTGTCCCCGGACAATAGAATTTTGACACGGTGAGATTAGAATGGCTGATACTAACGTGCGCCCGTATGGCGCCCTCCCCTCTCTTCATTTTTTCCGTCAGATGAAAATAGAAGGGAGGCAAGACCATACTTACCGTTTGGAAGTGGGTCCAGGATTTTATATAGCCATATTGGTAACGGTATGAAAGCTAAAGGTGCCCCCCAGGTAATCAGCATTATTGACTATTACTAGGCGCAATGCATTTATACAATGTAGTTTTAACTTCGCAGTTAAGCTACCGGCAGTCTTTTACATATATATATATATATGTGTTTATTTTTTGATTTACAGCATTTAAAGCACAGTATCGCTGGCAGTGGCACCCTAACTTTTCGTTTGCCCTGAAGAAATTGCCTGATAAAATACCTAAGGCAATGAAACATGTCGGCTGTGAGCTGAGTACGAATCGATAGGTAGTATTCGTACCCCTCCTTTTTATATTACATGTTTACTGTAAGCAACAAGAAAATATAAGTAAAAAGGTTGTTGTATCTTGTTGCGCAGTATCTTGTGTGTTATATGTTGAACGTTGTTAGTCCTTGTCACATATATGTTTTACGTACACTGCACCATTCACTGTCTTCCTCTTTACTTTGGGTTTTCGGACACGTTTACGTTAAGCTATTTGACACCGATGATGAGAACAGGGCCATCCTGGTGAGTACCAACCAGGGGTCCCATTGGTGGTGCGCCCGTGAGGTGTCATCTAGCTATTCACACTTTTTTCAAATGTTGTCCTTCTAGTGGATGTTTGTACTGTGTTGTCTGGTTACTTGTTTATCAGAGACGGGCTACCTTTTACTTATGGCAATAGACTGAAACAGAGCAATAATCTCTATAATTAGAGGTATGATTAGAATGATCAGTTGACAATCTATAGCTGTTTACAGTTCTATATTAATTATTTGCCTTTAGGACTGGGTCAATTTGTGATTAGTGCCAGTCTTTGTGAGAACATTTTTAACAATACAGTCTCTCGCAAAAAAGAAAGTTTCCTTGCATTAATAGCTGGGTTCCATTTAAATTTTTCATCTATAACAATCCCTAAATAGGGATAGGTTGTAGTCCTGTCCAATGGTTCACCTTTTACAAACAATCTCCGATTTTTTGCTTTTTTTCCCCCGTGTGCATAGTATATGTTTTCTTTGCATTTAGTTCAAGTTTAGGCTTGCCATAAAGGCGCAGTATCTATCTAATGCCAGCTGGAGTTCAATTGGTGTTCTTGCTAGAATGACAGCAACGTCGGCATATAAAAGCGCAGGTATCTGCAGACGAGCAATTAGAGGAAGATCTTTACTGCCTTGGCGGTCTCTAAGCCATTAGTATACCGGGTGAATAAAAAGGGGGCCAGTACACATCCCTGTCTGACCCCCTTTTCCACCCTGAAAGTATCCGTTAGCTCACCTTTCACCCCAAATCTTACCCTGCCTGTAGTGCCAGTATACAATTCTCGTAGGAAGTCCACAATTGGGGGAGCAACCCCCATTTTCAGAATAATGCTCCATAGCGTGGTGTGTGCCACACAGTCAAAGGCTGCGGAGAGGTCGACATATACCATGTGAAGCGTGGACCCCTTAGCCTCCACATATTTACCCGCCAAAAGGGACAAATTTAAGGCTTGATCTACTGTTCCTAGTCCCTCACGAAAACCATATTGTATATCTGAGATAATGCTATTGTCAGTGGCCCACTCCTGGAGTCGATCGAGAAGTATCCGCCCTGCCATCTTCCCGAGCGAATCCAGGAGAGAGATAGGCCTATAGCAAGAGGGGCTATTTCGGTCCCCTTTTTTAAAAATGGGGACCAGCGTCGATGTTCTCCAGGAATCTAGTAAACCCACTTCTGTGGTGGCATTCAGGACATTGGTCAGCAAGGGAGACCAAAGGTCAGATTGGTATTTGAAAATGTCGACAGGGACGCCATCCGGGCCAGGAGCTTTAGCTGTTTTTGAGAATTTTAAGGCTTTTTGGACCTCTTCATGGGAGAACTGCAGGTTTATTGGATAAGTGACCTGTATCAGGGGGTCTAGTTGATCCATATCTACTGAGGCGTCTTTACTAAAAACTTCTGTAAAATGACTCACCCACTCACGTTCGCTTATGGCGACATCAATAGAGGGAGAGTCATCTTTATCTGTTAGGAATGGGGAGCGAACTACCTGCCAAAACATAACACTATCTTTTAATTCTGAACTTTGATTAAGGCGTTCCCACAGTTCAGCTTTCAATTCTTTTTTCCTATTATTTAGGGCAACCGCATACTCCTTTCTGGATCTGCTGACTTCAGCACTGTCCCTATGATCTCTGTTTAGGGCTTCCTTTAAACTTGAGTGTGCCTTTGTGCATACTGAATTAAACCAGCCTTTTTTCGTTTGGGACTTTTGTTTGTGCGTCCTGGTTAATTCTTTTTGAATATTTTTTATAACAGCCAAGAAACTCATTATGACTTCCTTAGGTTGTGACTTAGGGTCAAGACAATTTATAATAGCAGCTTGATTGTATTTAACTATTTTTCTAGTTGTTGCTTCCTTATCAATACTACCCCATTTCAATGTGTAGCCATTCAGAGAGCCTAGTACTAACTCACGTTGGTGTAAGATAGTCATGATATCATGTGATTTGTATATTTTTGTTTCTGATAGGATCATAATAATTGGAAAGTGGTCACTCAAAGGGTTTTTAGCGACCTCAAATGATACTATAGTGGATCCCATAGAAACTGAAAATAATATGTAGTCTATCAAACTTGTTAGACCTCTGCCATTAAACGTGGGCAGGAAAGGCACTGCTGGGATCCTTATTTCATTAGCGAAGCCTAGCTCTAATTCTGTCATAACCTCGCTCATTTTCTCTCCTTCATTAGAATGTGTGAAGTGTGCTACATTATTATCGTCCTCATCACTGATTCCACATTTATCATTATTATTATTCCTACATAGGTGGAGATTGAAATCTCCTCCCCAAATTATTGTACACGACTTTTTAATATATTTTAGACATTGTTCTTGTAGTACTACAGAGATCTCTGAGAGAAGGGTGATCAAGTCAGCCTGAGACAGGTTATTATAAAAATTTACTACTATATATAACTTTTGATTAGTACTCTTTAAGACAATAATCTGAAAGTCACTTTTGGGCTTACACTGCGTCAAAACCCTGCACCTGCTTGAAGCAGGTATAAGGATTGACACAACATTATGAGCATAGGGCCCCAACAGCATTGCTGGAGCTTCATTGCACTTCCAACACAAGACAAGCAACGTGCCACCTTCACAGCAGAGATACATCACATATCTGTACCATTTTTGCCCCATAGTGCAACACATTGTAAATACGGTGCATGCATGGTGTTGAAGTTACACTGCACAATATCTGGCATTTCTATGGGGATCTACCACTTATTATACATCTACTGATTCGTGTTTTTTAATGTAGTGAATGCCTTACTACACAATGATCAATGAGTAACTATAAAAGTATACCAAGATTGACAGAGTGTTTGGTGAAGTGTAAGGATAGAAACTGCGGAATTCAACATATAAAGGCAAATTTACATGTGCATAGAACAGTGTGTGCATAGTCTATAGGGGTTTGAAGTACTCCTTGCCCTAAGGCCCACTTTCCACTATGAATACTTGGCTACTGACATAGCACCTCATTTATGTGTTTTTGCCGTACGGAAGCACAGCAGGCCTTTCTGCTACACTTCCCTACGTCAAATTAAAAAGAGAAGAATGCGCCGTATCTATAAGATACGGCACATGCCTCTCCTTTTCCCCTGCACAGGCACACAATGGTGTGCCTGTGCCAACGCAGGCACCTTTGCACAATAGTACAAGGGTGCCTGTGTTGCGGCGATGATTATTTTTGTTCAGCAAGGGAAACCTTTCTGTACAAAATTAATCACAAGAGACTTTTCTTTTTTCAATGTGTGCTGCAGAATGCAGCAAACATAGAAAAAGGAGAAACGAATTGAAATAAAACTATTTTTCCTTGTTGTGCCTTCCTTACACCTCCCCTGGGAGGTGTAAGCTTTTGCCACTGCCTCAGATTTACTATTTCTCGTAAATCTAGGGCAGTGTCAAAAAGCTATAGATGTTGCTGTGAACGCTCCCAGCAACACCCATTGCATGTAATGCAGAACACTATGTTAAAGGGGCTGATATTTATCATGCAGCAGTATGCCAAAAAAATTGGGTTATTTGTGCCTGATCAATATCACGTAGACAACTGTGCCATAGAACATCACAAAAAGTGACGTTCCGATGGCACCAGTAGCCTCATGAAACAGTAGAAGGAGAGTGATTGCTGAAAGTCTAATGATACAGACTGGGGAATTCAATGTATAAAGGACTAGTTTGTAGGTACATAGAAGACTTCATACATAGTCTATACAGGTTTAAAGCAGTCCATGGCCTAAGACAGAGCTTTCCAAACTGTGTGTCCCGACACAGTACTGTGTTGTCTACAAATGGTGGTTGGGTCGCAGGCCCTTAGCACATAACGGCTGCTAATTAAGAGGCATTCCTTGACACTCTGCTCTATGGTCTTTGAAACACCTATGAAGTGCAGCAGTGCTGACAGCTCTCATCTCCAGGCTAGAGGAAGGGAAATGCCACCTGCCTATCAATTACAAAAAAAGTACACTAAAGGCTTTCAGTGTTAATCGGGGCTCTACAATTCCTTGTGTGAAAATTCCTTCGGTGTCTCGAACTTGCAGAACAGAGCCATAACCTAGGCCTCAGCTGCCTGTGCACAGCGAAGCCAGGGAAGCCTCTTGCAGAGAAGCTGATTGTACAGTATGCATGTCGAATAAAAGATAAGTGTGCATGTGTTCATAGTTTATCTTCACTTTTGGTGCAGGCCAGGGCTATTCTGCATAGAACCATTAGAGAGACGTTCCATGGCTGCTCTCTGAAAATTCAAGCCACGTTCTCTCTCCTTGCTCTCTCATTTACTGATGGTAGAATATTCATAATGTGTTGTAAGCTAAAACTGTGCACAATTTAGCAAGAGTAACCCCTATTGAAGAAGTGCTCTGTGGGTGAATCAAGGCTTGGCTTTTTTTGTGTTAGTGGCGTCTACATGGCAGACATCTGCCCTTGCAAAGGGCTCTAGTAAACCCCTTTCAGTGTAGAAACCAGTATGTAACTCGACTTCAGTTGGGTGTTAGGGAGAGTTTCTTGCTGGGAGAAAATTGCAAACCGTGCTGACTACCCCCTCTGTGGGTTAGTAGCAAAAGAGAGAGAGGGACACAGACAGAATGAGTGAGACAGACGGAGAGAGAGTAAGAAAGAGGAAGGTAAACAGAGAGAAAGAGGAAGGGAGACAAAAAGAGACAGAGAGACAGGGAGGGAGAGAGAGAGAGAGAGAGAGACAGAGAGAGGGAGGGAGACAGAGAGAGGGAGACAGAGATAAAGACAGAGACAGAGACAAACAGATACAGGGACAGGGGCAGAGAGATAGAGGCAGAGACAGACAGAGACAGCGAGGGAGACAGAGGGAGGAATACAGGAACAGACAGAGACAGAGATAGAGGGTGACAGACAGAGAAAGGGAGACAGACAGAGGGAGGGAGACAGAGAAAGACGGAAACCGTGGGAGACAAACAGAAAGTGAGAGTGAAGGAGACAGAGGGAGGGAGACAGAAGGAGCGAATCTGTGAGAGACAGAGGGAGGGAGGAGGGCGACACTGGGATGGAGACAGACAGCGGAAAACCATTTTCCCACTTGTATTTCAAAATGTTCTTCCAGAGGAAGAAAACACCTCCCCCCTCCCACCTCTAAACCCCCTTCGACCGTTGGGGCTCGCTCGCTACACTATCTTACTAGGTTACAAAATTATGCCTCTCTAAAAAGTGTGTCACCAACATGAACAGTTTATAAAGCTGTAGCTTAAGGCCTACTTTCCTCCATGAATATTTGGATACTGACTGGATAATTACAGCTTTCCAAGGAGACTGCCTAACTGAATTTAAAGTAGGTTCATTTTTAACAGTGCATAGATAAGAACATTCTGCTGAATAGCTCAGTACAATAAGGAATCAGCAATCACAGGGACTTTGCTGGAAGTCAAATGATATAGACCTGGAATTTAAAACTATAAAACACAACTTTGCAGGTGCATAGAAGACTGCATACATAATCTAAAGAAGTTTGAAGCAGTCCATGTCCTAAGGCCCACTTTGCACCATAAGTACTTGGATACTACCTGAATGATTACAATTCTGCAAGAAAAGTCTCGCAAACCATTTTTTATTTTAAATCATAAATTTATTCATGTAACATTTCATAATTTAATAGAGCTTCCAACATGATTTCATCTGAAATTTCATTTTCTTCATTAAAAATTTGAAAAGTTATTTCATGTAACTCGATGTCCTCTAATGCTTCAATGAAATCCTCATCCATTGTTTTATCGAAGAAATTGCAGCTTATATCTGCAGCAATATTTCCATCTTCATTTTCACAATCAATAAAAGGTACATTTAACTCCTCTATCAAAGTGTTAGAAAGTTCAACACTTTCTTCTACATAGTTCTGCTCTTCTTCCATAGTGATTTTTTTAAAGGTTGTTGTTCCTTGTAGAAAAACAAAAAACACTTTATTGTATCGTTTTTCCTATTACTTCATACAAAACTAGCTTTATCAACTAATTTTCCTTTTAAAATATATTTTACAAATACCATTGTCAACTACTTTATAAGACCATATTAATAAAATTGCAGACCCAGCAGCAAGAAAGCACCATGGTTCACCGACGAACTCAAGAGCTCCAAGAAGAACTGCCGAGCACTCGAGAAAGCCTGGCGCAGAGACCCAACACCGAACAACATGACTGCCCTCAAGTTCGCCACCCGAAAACACCACCAACTGATCCACGCCACTAAGAAAACTGCATTCAAGGAACGACTGGACAACAACGCACACAACAGTAAGCAACTCTTCAACATCGTCAAAGCGCTCTCCAACCCAAACGCCGAAAACAACGACATCACCCCTTCGCAAGACCTCTGCAACTCCCTCGCGCCTCCTACTTCCACAACAAGATCGCGGATATACACAACAGCTTCAGCATGCAACCGACGCACGCCACGACTGAACCACCGCCCCCACCACCACCCTCCGCGCCTGGACCCCGATCAGCACCGAAGACACCATCCGCACAATGAACTCCATCCACTCCGGATCTCCGACCGACCCCTGCCCTCACCACGTCTTCAACAAGGCCGACGCTGTCATCGCACCCCACCTGCGGGACATCATCAACACCTCCTTCGACACCGCTACCTTCCCGGAGAGCTGGAAGCACGCCGAACTCAGCGCTCTACTTAAGAAGCCATCAGCAGACCCCACCGACCTCAAGAACTACTGCCCCATCTCGCTGCTCCCGTTTCCTGCAAAAGTCATCGAGAAGACCGTCAACAAGCAGCTGGCCGCCTTCTTCGAGACGAACGGATCCCTCGACCTCTCGCAGTCTGGCTTCCGGGCCAACCACAGCACCGAGACCGCCTTGATCGCAGCCACCGACGACATCCGAGCCCTGCTCGACAACGGAGAAACAGCGGCCCTCATCCTCCTAGACCTCTCCGCGGCCTTCGACACTGTCTGCCACCGTACCCTAGTGCAGGGCCTCAGCAACGTTGGAATCCAGGAGAAGGCACTGGAATGGATCATCTCGTTCCTCGCCGGAAGGACACAGAGAGTCCGCCTCCCCCCGTTCAGATCAGAAGCCACCGAAGTCATCTGCGGCGTTCCTCAAGGCTCCTCGCTCAGCCCAACCCTCTTCAACGTCTACATGAGCCCCCTCGCAGCCATCGCACGCCAACACAACCTCAACATCATCTCCTACGCCGACGACACCCAGCTGATCCTTTCCCTCACCAACGACCCCGCCACCGCCAGAGCCAACCCACACGAAGGGATGACAGACGTAGCCAAGTGGATGACGAACAGCCGCCTGAAACTGAACTCGGACAAGACGGAAGTCCTCATCCTGGGATCTTCACCCTCCGCCTGGGACAACTCCTGGTGGCCCCTCGCCCTGGGCAGCGCACCCATACCAACGGACCACGCACGCAACCTGGGCTTCATCCTGGACTCCTCCCTCTCCATGACCAGACAAGTCAACGCCGTCTCCTCGTCATGCTTCAACATCCTGCGCATGCTACGTAAGATCTTCCGGTGGATCCCCACCGAGACCAGGAAGACGGTCACACAGGCCCTCGTCACCAGCCGTCTGGACTACGGCAGCTCGCTCTACGCCGGAACCACCGCCAAACTCCAGAAGAGACTCCAGCGGATTCAGAACGCCTCAGCACGACTCATCCTGGACATCCTCCGTCGCAGCCACATCTCCAGACACCTGAGAGATCTGCACTGGCTCCCGGGCAACAAGAGAATCACCTTCTGTCTCCTCCCCCACGCACACAAAGCCCTACACAACCAAGGCCCAGGATACCTCAACAGCCGCCTCAACTTCTACGCTCCCACACACCAGCTTCGATCGACCGGCCACGCCCTCGCCGCTGTCCCCCGCATCCGAAGAGCCACCACAGGAGGAAGGTCCTTCTCCTACCTGGCCTCCAAGACTTGGAACTCCCTCCCGACCCACCTCCGCCTGCCCCAGGACCACCTTGCCTTCAGGAAGCAGCTCAAGACCTGGCTGTTCGAGCAGTAGCGGACCCCACTCCCCTAGCGCCTTGAGACCCCCCCGGGTGAGTAGTGCGCTATATATAAATGCTTTGATTGATTGCTTATATGATTTTTTAGTTATAACATTTTCTTACATTTTCAAACCAGTCACTCCTTATCACTATAGGAAAAAACTAAGGCTATTATAATAAAATGCAGTACTAAAACAAATACATTATATCTATTCACTTTACCAGTTGCAAAGTAGTTGATATGTTGTAGTAAAATGCAAAGAATACAGGTACACTCAGTATATATTATTCCTATTTTCTTCAAATATGTTTAAAAGATACAAACCATCTTTACATACTTATGTAGTTCATCCACATTCTCTTACTCCAGCTCTGTAGAAGTACATCTAATTTTTAACACTTAGTTATACTTACCTTCAAAATAATAAATTAAAATAATTAATTATTATAAAATTAGCATCTGTAGAAGACAAAAAAATACAGTTACAATTCATCTTTTACAACACAAAATAATTTCAAAAGCATTTCATTTGCCTTTTTTGCTGTTCTCAGAATATATTGAATTTCACTAGAAACAGTGAGTTCAATAGTACTCATCACTTAACAGCGGGCAAAAAAAAGAATCAAGAAGATTATCTTTAAAAAAAAACAATCTCAATAACAATCTAAACAATGGAAATAAAACATATGTTAAATGTTTTTTTCTAAGACCAATTTCTTACGTAACTATGAGGTATGTCAAACAATCTTAAAATAACAAAACACTATCAATAATTTTCTTCCATTATAAATAATGTTACTTACAAATATATGCTTACAAAATTTCCAACAAAAAGTCCTTAATGGTTTCACATACTTTCCCCATGGCCAAATAGTATGTGTGAAATTCTTAGATTAAAAGTTATTCAATAGTAACTCTGAGCATCTGTCTCCCAGCTTTCTGATCCAAAACCACTGACATCATTTGCACCGTCCCCCAGTTCTCATCCCTCAGCCCGACGCTATTCAAAATCTCCATGGCCACCCTCACACAAGTGACGCGCCATTACAACCTCAACATCATCTGCTACACCAATGACACCGAGGTCATCCTCTTGCTTACCAAGGAGCCACATACCACAAACAATAACGTCCACGACGTAATTAAGGATGTCACCAACTGGATAAGCAGCATTTTTCTAAACCTGAAGTCGCACAACATGGAGGTACTCATCCTCAGATCCACCCTCTCAACCTTGGATGACTCCTGCTATCCAACTACACTGTAAACAGTACCAACACCTACTAATTATGTACACAACCTACGATTCATCCTCAACTCCTCCCTCTACATATATAAACAAGTCTACAGCATTTCCTCATACTTCTATAACACCATCCACATGCTCCGCAACATTTACGAGTAGATCCTAACCAAAAGAAGAAGAACAGTAACACAGGCCCTCATTAGCAGCAGACTACACTATGGGAACACAATATACAGAAAAATTCCAGCCAAACACCTACAATGACTACAACAAATCCAAAACACCTGACTGATCTTCAATGTCCTCTGCTGCAGCTACATCACTCATGACCTGATACTCCTACACTGCCTCAACATCAACAAGAGAATCATCTTCAAGCTCCTTGCCATCACTTCCAAAATACTCTACAACACTGAACTAATCTACCTTAACAACAGTAATGCTGAAAGGCCACATTTTGTTCTTAAAATTTTGGCTTTAGAAATATTAGATAAGAATTTGGTAACTTTTTAGGCAAACATTGCTTTAAAACAAATTGACTATCATTACAATGTATCCATCCTTTTAGACATTTTAAATAAACAGTGTAATATCCAGATGTTGTAGAAGGTCCATCATGAAAAATAATTGCAACAGCTACAAAAGTTTTTCCTGATATTGATACTTGACCAGCTACAAAATTTGAAATTAAAGTTTCCAATTTTCTTCCATCAGCTCTACAACGCTGCAGCATTAAAATGACATACTGTCCATATCTTTGTATAAGTAATGTTGATGACATTTCTGATTTACATTGGCTACACTCCATGTTTTGACTTGCTACTCTAACTAGATTATTAAAAGACACTGATTCACAGTCTGGTAAAGTCAAATATATGAATCTTTCAGTGTCTATGTTAGTGGTACATGTAAACAAACAATTTTCACAGTCATGTCACCATTTATAAGAAAGGCCAAAAAGATGTTCAATATCTATACCTTCATCTTCAAATACACCAAGCATAAACATTCTAAATTCCTGACAATCTTGCTGAATATTCTGCGTAAATTGATTAGAACCAGAACATATGTCCAAAACATTTCGAATATCAGAAACACTTTGTACTTTACTTTTATCACTACTACAGTTCTCATAAACAGAAGACAACAATGAACAGAATCGTTCATCCCGATTTTCAACAATCTGCTGTTGCAAACTTTCAAGAAAAAAAACATTTACAACTACATTAGCATAGCAGTTGACACCACAACTATTTTCAAACCGATAACCAACATTCTCTTCAACACTGTCCTTTTTCTTTTTACTTGCAGTCGCAACTTCATCTTATTTTTTTCCTTTCTCTACAGTTTCACTACAGACATTCTTAAATCTTCTTTTTCTACCTCCCATACGCTTTTCAAATACTGGATATCGACCTAAATAGGGTGCATATTTCTTTCTTAACTTATTATACTCTTTCACACAATTTCCATTTGCACTAACCTTTGTCTCATCAAAGTCAATCAAGTACAATCCAGATAAAGTTCTCACTCGAGACAAAGCAACATATGCCATACCCTCTTTAAACACAGTACTTCCAATATTCACTAAAGCATTATCTACACTTAAACCTTGAGATTTATGAATAGTCACCGCATATGCCAAACAAATAGGAAACTGTTTTCTGCGTACATACAAATCTTTTACAAGCAAAAACCGAGTTGAACAACGACTAAATTGTTGTACTTCAGCAATTTCATCAAATTTGATTTTCAAAAATTCAATCTCATCTCTATTTACATAATTAACAAATTCAACAATTTTACCCATTGCTCCATTTACTAAACCTTTTTCCACATGCAAATTATGACATAAAATTACCCTACAGTTTACACATACATACAAATTCTTTTCTAAACCAGCAGTTTTACTTATTGATTTCTTTAAAGAATCCAATTTCCTCTTCAACTTTTCAGTCAAATTCATGGTGATTCCTTCATGTTCTATTTTATCAATTTCTTCCAATTTTATAATTTCTTCATTTTCCAACTTTAACATTTCTTCATTGAAAATAGAACATTAACGCAGTGTTGGCATTAAGCAGATTACAGATTTGTTTTCTGCAATTCTCCTATATACTTCCTCAGGAACAATATTTTCATTTTGAAACAAATTGGGAAGTTATCTTCTCTGGAAAGCTGGTTTGCCATGATCTGTCACTTTTCCAACTCTTATATCTTGAAGAATATTTCCATAATCCGCATAATTTACCTGACGCATATATGTAATAAGTTCCTTATATTGAAAAAATGACCAAATGTTAACATTTCCAATACTCCCCAAAGACTTTCTGGTATCTTCATGTGCCAGTGTTATAAACACTGGTTGTCCTTTTACAGGAGTAAGTTGTAGTAAATCTCCAAAAACTATGACGTGTTTTCCTCCAAATAATACATCATACTCTGTTTTAAGAATTTGCTGCATTCTTAAATGCACAAAGGCAAGCATTAAGTTTGATACCATGCTTACCTCATCAATAATCAGACGTTTCATTTTCCTCAAGACTCTTGACTCTTCACAACAAGCTTCTCCAGATAGCTTGTGGTACTCCAATTTATTTACATGCTCTACTGGTAGCATTAATAAACAATGTAAAGTAATTCCTTTAATATTGTGGGCTGCTAATCCAGTTGGAGCAGTGACAACACAAGACAAATGCAACTCAGTTGTTTTCTGTAGAAAAGTTGTGATTACTTTATTTAAAAAACTTTTCCCTGTTCCAGCTTGTCCTCTCACGTACATTCAGATAGGTTCAAATGATGAGCAAGAGCATTCTTTCTTCTCATGAACGAATCCATGGTTACTTTGTTCTCTCACTTGCTCATATATTTCTTTCTGCTCAACATTTAGTTGTTCTTCCAAATTTCGTAAATTTGTTACATCTTCTTGAGCTTGATACATTGCTGTTTCCACTTCTTCCATAGGAGTTGCTGCTTCATTTTGAATAATTGGTTCTCCTAATGGATCCTGACTTAATGGAGCAGCAGTTTGACTGTCTTGAGAACTGTCTCTAGCAATCTCAGCTGCAATTGTAGCTTTTTGCTCAATTTAGTTATTCAACATTTCCACATAAATAGCAAAAACAGGACATTCTATTGTATCTTTACTTGCATTGAAGGAATCTTCATAGCTCTCCAAATCTCCAAGTAATTCCAATTCTGAACGCCATGGCTTGAAAAGTTGCAGAAGAGCTAAATAGTAAAATTCTCTTCTGTCAGGTGTTTCGCAACTCAGTTTACTGTGATTAATCAAATGTCCTTTTCGTTGTTTCACCAAACATCCTTCAGAACCAACCACAGCATATATACCATTATTGATGTTTTCTGCAATATTCCGTTTAAAAATTTAGTTTTTCAGAACTTCATAGAGACAAACATTCTCAAGATGATATCTTCTATTTGGATAATATGTATCCAACATATTTGTTTTCACAATATCTGTACTTTCTGGCTCTTTTTCAGCTAAATATTCAATTTCTTGTACAGACTTAACTACCCGGTTTCGTGTTGCAGCAAGACCTAGACTCACCCATATGATTCTTCTAGATTTGGAGTTTAGACTTGCAGATGATAAGTGATCCGAGCATTCATATGCTCAAATTTCTCGATGAGATAACATCTTCAAACTGTAAGTATATAATTTCTTACTTAGACTCTTCTCATGGGAAATCTCTTCCCACATTTCCTTCAATTCCGTCTTTTCTGATTTTGTTATGTACAATGTTACATATCGAGCAACAGCAATGGAATTGTCCGCAACATATTGAATATCCATATTAGCATTCCACATGGACAAAATGACTGGGATATAGTCATTTATGTATTTTGACTCTTCATTTCTTCTTAAGTTGTAGGTATTTTTTGGAGACTTTCTTGTGATAGTATGTCGCAAAGATGACATGAAACTGTTCACTCTTCCTTTCGATATTACAGGACGTGGAAATGCAAAACGGCATTTGGTGTAGAATTTGTCCTTAGATTTGTACTTTCGACTACAGTATTTCCCACAACGATGGCTTTGGAATCGTAAAACTTGTTGTCTTAAGTCCTTATCTTGTGTACTTTTGGGTAGATCACATGTAGCATATTTTTCAATAAAAGACAACACAGTATTATCTGAGTCTGTTCCAAATTTGGGAGCATCTTTGATCCATAATAGCATATGTATGTGAGGGGCACCTCTTGCTTGATACTCCTTTCTCCAAAAGAAGTCCAGAACCTCTCCAAGAGGAGGATTCTTTTTATTGGTGATAAAAGACATCATAGCTTCAAATCTATGATTGAAATATCTGCATACATTAACTGGGTCCAAAGAACACAATTCTCCAGGTGTCTTGTATTCAATATTTAGTATATTTGAATTTGCCTCTCAAAGAAATTGAAGTAAATCCTCCCAAGCATATTCAGCACAGCTTAGAGTAAGGAACCATGTAGGAGTTCCTAAGTTCCTTAGCATACATTTAAGTTCTCCATGACAATGGTACTAGTACTCATTAGTACCACGCTGACATGCCATGAGATTAATTAGCTGAGATTCCAAAACATTATCTTTATCCATAAATTCCTTTGCCGAACCTTTTGAAGATGTACACCGGTTTTCAATATATGATTTGCAGCATAAGAAAGTCCAGACAAATCACTCTCAAACAAAAGATGAAACAAAGATGGAATACATTGTCGAAATCTTGGATCTTCAGCATACAATCATTATATCCGGTATTCAGATGCAGGAATCTGTACAGGTCGGTCATCATATCGTCCTCCTTTTCCTGTGGGAATGTAGCGATCGCCACCGTCGACTTATCCAGATACAAAAGACTCCGTACTGAGCGCCCCCTACGTAAATACTACAAGTCCCAGAAGGCCATACGGCGCTGGGGATTGGAACAATGGGAGGACCTTATTTAAACTCCGCCTATGGAATGTAACGGGGCTCGTCAATCTTGTTTCGGATTCTCTCGCAAGCAGTTTGGGTAGTTCTCCTTGGAGTTTGTGTTACGTTGTGACAACGCCGATGAAGAGCCAGCGTGGTCAGATTTCGTTTGTGACAACGCCGACGAAGAGCCAGCGTGGTCAGATTTCTGATGTAAGCAGCAGCGCCGACGAAGAGCCAGCGTGGTCAGATTCCTGATGAAAGCAGCAGCGCCGACGAAGAGCCAGCGTGGTCAGATTTCATGTGGAATCATTGTTACAAGCAGGATCTTGCCGTGCAAGTATATTTGAGGAGTGCGGGCTCGCCTCCTATGTTATTCGCTTATTGTTTCTGTTATTCGTATAGTACCGGTGCGGATGCTCATTCATTTGTTTATGTACCTTGGGGTTAAACAAACTATCTTTATCAGTGTTCACTGCCAAGAATAGTATTCAGGGCTATTCCGTCCACAAGGAGTATTGTGGTCCTAACTCGGCGTGTCATATAACGCTAGTTACCAAATGCCCTAACAGAACCTCTCCTAGGCAATTTGAGGTGTGAATAGTTCGAGAAGTGAAGTTTAACTTCTCAGTACTTTTGGGCAACATCTCCATAAACTCGCAGAGCACATGTTCTGGAGCCATACTAGGATACACGGGGTTGAGAAGCTGGTGAGTTCGTCAACAGGGGGGAAAAGAGTTCAGACAGTAGTAGCTTGTGGTACTAATTTCTTGCTCTCTGTCTTCTCATCCATCTGCAGTGTCACAGTACCAGTGATCTCGTGGGTATATCGACCTGACGGTATTGGAAGCACCAGATCCCCAGTTGTCAATCCACCTCCCGGCCCCTTTCTGTACATGCTCGAATAGTGGGTTTATTCCATTGTTGGGATTTTGTGCAGTACGGAGCAGGGGGGACTATCGTCTATCGCCTCTGCTGGCCATCGGAGTCAGGTTAGTGGCGCTTGCGTGTTCTTGCGCTGCTCTCAATCCCGACAGGGAAACAACTGAGGGAAACAACGAGCTTTCAAGCTTTTTTCCCATACACTAATGGGACTTCCCTTTACTTCTTTGATCTGGAATAACTCAATAGTATTCCCCATCACTTCTTTAAAATGAAGTGGATGAACATTGTAATGTTCATATATTTCTTCAGTTCTGGACACATCCACTTTTTCAATTTGTCCAGATTGCAACTCACTATCTTCTTCTACATTTATTTCTTCTTCTCTAACACACACATTTTTATAGTACTGATTATTTTTTACCAGACACAACGTTGCCATTTTCACTTTCCTAACATCCACTAATTCTTGCCAGATTTTTTACGCTTTGTAGAAACACCATTAACAAGAATAACCAGAGAGCCTGAAATGGATGCACACATTGAATCAGAATAGACTCATAAGTATTTAAAGCCATCAGTTCAGAAGGAATACTTACCAACTCAAGGTTATTATGCACAGCTCTAGCAGGCATTTTGTGCTCATCTAATTTGTTATAACAATACTTACAAATACGCTGATCAGTACCCAAATCAAAACAATTCTCTACCAACAAATATGTTGCAAAATCCTTCCACTCATTATTATTTTCCATTTCACTTTTTAAATACAAAGCAACAGTCCTGGTCTGATTTTTATAATGAGTTCGTCGACAACAGATACAAGAATAATTTGGCCTTTCACCTGAAACCACCTCAAACTTTGTAATTTCTTCCTCAAAATTTTCTAGAGTATACTGTTGTACATTTTCTTCCACATTTTCTTCTATTAATGTCTCAGTTTCTGCACTGTCTTCCTGACGACAAAAGTAACTAAGCTGAATTTCATCCGAAACATTCGTTACATCTGATACAGATCCACGCAAAAGAACACTGTTTACCTTTTTTAACATTAGTGCTGGACTTTTCGCCTAATACAATGTTCTGACTAATTTTCACATCTGAGTATGATGAACTGCTAACATCCTGAAATGGTGAAAAATACTTCTACATACTTTTTTAGAAAGACAAGCCAGAGAATGACCTTGCAAACCAGTATTTTCTCTCACTCTGCAAGGGTCTAATCCTTGCAACATCTTAATCTTCCGTTTAACACTTTTCTTAGTATAGTTATGTAAGAAATTGCGTAAAAAATCAATAGATTCCTGCCGTACACTACAAATACTACTTCAATTCCAAGTGTACACTGGACCTTTAGGACGTTTCCCTAAAACTTTATCAGCTAACACCTCTTCTGCATTTCTAGGAACAATTTTCTCTTTATCAATAGGACAACCATTTTTAACCTCATAAGCACAACCAGTAGTGTCAACTGCATGCAACAAATCATCACTCTGAAAATAACTTTCTTCATTAAAAAAGGCTCAGAACTTGAACTATGTTTCCATTAACCCAAAAAAACTCAGAAAAATTACTTCTATTAATTTATTTTTTCCACTTACTTTTGGCCTTCATTAAATGGATTGGCTTATCTAGTGATCGAATTCTATTGATTACTAAAGCAAAGAGTATTTTTTCAAATCAAAAGCTTTCTCAACTACTTTTTCAATACATTTCTTTTTCCTATAAAATGCTGATTTTCTTTTACAATTCTTTGCTACCTTAGTCAAATTACACAATACTCTATTATAGAACATCTTCTTCCTTATTTCCATATATTGATTTTTCCTCCTTTTGCTGAACACACTTTTTTCAGAAGATCATTTTGCATGGTTCTTCTCTTTTCACTTAGTTGCAGATGAAATAATACCATGTTTCTCTTTGTGCACATTACTCTTGGTGTTTAACAATTTATGCAGAAAAGTCTTAGTTTTCTTACCAGGACTTTTTTTTTATTAAAACATTGTTGTTCAGGTAAATCTTGTAGATGACTTCTCTTTAAATAAACTGTTTTCTTTCCTTCTTTTGTCATCTCAACTTTTGTAGGCATGATCAGTTATTTTCAATGTTGATCAAAACAATCTATTATAAAAAATATATATCACTTTACAAAAATAAATATATGAAATACACTATTATATTATTATATATAATATGAACAGAAACGGAAAGTATAAAGAGAGCTAACACAAAATGAAAACAGAAAAAGAAGATGAAGAGAGACAGGAGAAGACAAACACAAAGAGAAGGAGTATAGGACAAAACAGAATATAAGTAAAAGAGAATATTATGAAGAAACAGGGAGAAGTAAAAGAAAGAAAAATATGAAAACAGGAGAGACTATGAAGACAGGGGTGAGAATGATAAGAGGAATATGACAATAAGAAAAATGTAGAATATCAGGACAGAATTGGGAGTATAAGAAAAGAGAAAAGAAGTGATAGAACAGTATGAGAAGAGAAAGTAATATAAAAGAAAAGAATGTGAAATATGTGCAAAGAAGAGCAAAAATAAAAAGAAAAGGAGAATATAAGAAAACAAAAGTATATATGAGAAAAAAATAAGGAATATGAAGAGAAAGAGAGACACCAAAATGTGGAGAAAACAGAAATATAAGAAAAGACTGAATGTATAACAAGAGAGAGATTATTATGAGGAGACAGTAAAAACTATGATGACAGGGATGAATATTAAGACAGGAGGCAGGAGAGATTATGAAGAGTAGGAGAACTATGCAAAAAGAAAGTAAAAAAGGAACAGAAAAGAGAAGTATAAGCAGAGAGAAAAATGAGACACAATACAACAAGAAAGAGGCCCAATGGGCTTGTAAATCTGCCCAAGAGTGTATGCAGCAGTCTATGTATGCTAACAGGGAGGTATGATCAGACAAGGAGGATTAAGAAGTAAAAGAGGGAGTATAAAAAGAAGGAGGACTATTAGGAGACATAGGAGACAATAAAGACAGAGCAGGACTAAGAGGACATGAGTGACTATCAGAACAAGCAGCACTATGAAGAAAGGGAAAATAAGGAAAGAGGGAAAATATCAGAAGAGAGAAAACAGTATAAACAGAGGGAGGTAGACTGTGAAGAGAGACAGGGGAGATTTTTGAAAAAGGAGCAAGTATAATTCCTTAATATACACAGACGCTCAGTGTGATACTAGACAAGAAATTTAAAACCATACATTTTACCCAAAACACATTTACTACACTAAAACTTTTAACTGACTGAACACATTCCATGTATATAACACCTACATTTCACTAAACAATCCTGACTCATTTAGCAAACACCTTTCCAATTTGCTGCATTATTTTTTTGCCAACATTACATCCAAAAAGGAGACATAATACAACAAATCTTTCCAAGAGTGTGTGCAGCAGTCTATGTATACTGACTGGCACATTGCTAACAGGGAGGTATGATCAGATAAGGAGGATTAAGAGGTCAGAGGAGAGAGTATAAAAAGAAGGGAGACTGTTAGGAGACACAGGAGACAATGAAAACAGAGCAGGACTAAGAGGAGATGAGCGACTATCAGTACTAGCAGCACTATAAGGAAAGACAAGTGAAAATAAGGAAAGAGGGCAAATATCAGAAGAGAGAGAACAGTATAAACAGAGAGAGGTAGACTGTGAGGAGAGACAGGGTAGATTTTTGAAAAAGAGGCAAGTATAATTCCTTAATGTACAAAGACGCTCAGTGTGATACTAGACAGAAATATTAAAACCATACATTTTACCCAAAACACATTTACTACACTAAAACTTTTAACTGACTGAACACATTCCATGTATATAACACGTACATTTCACTGGACAATCCTGACTCATTTTACAAACACATTTCCAATTTGATGCATTATTTTTTTGCCAACATTACATCCAAAAAGGAGACAGAATAGAACAAGAAAGCGGCCCAACAGGCTTGTAAATATGACCAAGAGTGTATGCAGCAGTCTATGTATACTGACTGGCACATTGCTAACAGGGAGGCATGATCAGACAAGGAGGATTAAGAAGTCAGAGAAGGGAGTATAAAAAGAAGGGGGACTATTAGGAGGCAGAGGAGACAATAAAAACAGAGCAGGACTAAGAGGACATGAGCGACTATCAGAACAAGCAGCACTATGTGAAAAGACAAGTGAAAATAAGGAAAGAGGGGAAATATCAGAAAAGAGAGAACAGTTTAAACAGAAAGAGGTAAACTGTGAGGAGAGACAGGGGAGATTTTTGAAAAAGGAGCAAGTATAATTCCTTAATGTACACAGACGCTCAGTGTGATACTAGACAAAGATTTTAAAACCATACTTTTTACCCAAAACACATTTACTACACTAAAACTTTTAACTGACTGAACACATTCCATGTATATAACACTTACATTTCACTGGACAATCTTGACTCATTTTGCAAACACATTTCCAATTTGCTGCATTCTTTTTTTTGCCAACATTACATTCAAAAAGAGGCGCTAGGGGGCGCACAGCGGAATGGCTGCCTGACGTGACAGCTCCGCCTGGCATGGAAGCGTATATCGAGCAGTTATGTAAAGACATCTTTGGAGCGGATGCATTATCACCGATCTTTATAATTGAAAGGGCGCACCGATCCCTTGCACCGAAACCACCACCGGGTGCTGCCCCACGACTGATTGTAGCTCGTCTATTGAACTATAGGGATCGAGATAATATTCTACGGTATGCACGAGAAAAAGGTCCGATCACGCACCAAGGCAACAAGTTAGAATTCTATCCAGACCACACTATCGCAGTTCAACAAGCACGAAGAGAGTTCGCAGCGGCCAAAGCGAAATTGCGGACACTGCAGATAAACTACGCCATGCTCTATCCTGCACGACTGAAGGTAACTTGGGAGGGAAAATCAGTAATTCTCTCCAATCCTAAGGCGGCGCAAGAATTTATAAAGAAAGTGACGAACAAGAGCAAAACCGCGGAAAGAAGGGAGCAGCAGCAAGACTCGGATTAGCCGGATGGTGTTGGACTGGGAAATGGGAGCAGCGACTGCTGTAATGACAGACTTTGCGGTAAGAGATCCGGATGTGCTTCACCTGGGTAAGACTGTGCAGTTGCCAATTACAGAGACATTGGAGAGTGTGTGGCTGAGACCAATGACAAGTAACACTAGACTGAGCAGCTTGATCTGCAGGTAAGCATGTGACACTGTGTAGAGGGTTCAGGCGTGCAGATGAGTACAGACTGAACTATGAACGAGTGATGCAACCACAGCACACTGGAACTGGGAAGCACCCTTTTCAATGTTTGTTGGTCGTGCCTGGCGCTGTCTAGAGGTGACAAACATAATGGCTCATGATACAAGTCCAGTTGGCTGTGGGACAGATGAAGGGACACGCACTGATGCCGTTCTAATAATAACGCTAGATGTTATATGATGATACTGGACATATTTCTGGAATGCTTTTAGTCACGCATGTTTATGATACAGAAGCCATTAATGTTATTTACTCCCAACTGTTAAATAGACAAAAGGGAAGTGGTAATGCAAGATATTGTTAAATTGATTCGACACGGGTGCTATTGTTGTAATTTGATACACCAATCTATTTCCCAAAGAATACGTCTATATCTTAAAGTAAAGGTCTGCCCCATCCATTAAGTTGGATGGTGTAGTGTACCCTCCGTGGACCTCCACATGGGTGATCCCCATACAAGTTATGTTATCAAGGGATGTTCCTTGGGGGCTGCGGCTTCGGCAGGATTGGGATGCTGGAGTGGGTGAGGGTGGGTGGGGTTGGGGTTTTGTTCCATTTAAAAGACCAGAGCATTTAAGATGCATTGCTGAAATTCATGTTGTATTGCATGTGCGTGAAAAGGGTACTGTGCTACCGTGGGGATATGTAAGCATTGAGAATAGACACTATTTCACTGTCATTGTTATGGAAATGTTACACAACACTGAATGGCTAAGGGAGTAACACATGCAGGTAACACAGGTTTGAACCTCCTCACATGGAATGTGAGGGGCTTCACGAATCCGAAGAAAATTAGACAGATATTTGCCTGTTTAAATCGGTGGGGAATCGATATAGCATTCCTACAGGAGACCCATATTGCCCCTAACACGCATAAAACTATTGGTGCGAAATGGGCGGAATCAACGCACGCATCTAACTACTCATCATATTCTAGAGGGGTCATAACACTGGTGCGGAAAGGCACGAATTTCAAAATAAGTGAGGTGATTCTGGGTCCAAATGGGAGGTATGCCATAACCACAGGGATGTTAAGGGGACAGCGGATCACATGGGCTAACATATATGGTCCCAACGTGGACGCGCCAGAATTTTTCCAGGAACTGTGGAATCACATGCATACCCTTCGTGATACGCAAATATTGTGGGGAGGGGACTTTAACATAGCGCTGGTAGATCAAATTGATCGTTCCGCGACTTCCACGGAACCACACAGGAAGGCAAGAGCGAAAGTATTGGATATAATGGCTGATCTACCTTTGAGAGATATATGGCGGGAGCGACACCCGGGTGAGATAGGGGCAACACACATTAATGTGGTCCATAACAGCTGGTCCCGAATAGATTATTGGCTGGGGTCAGATAACACCTTACTATGGACAAGGGTCTCGCGTACTCTACCTAGAATCCTCTCGGATCATAATCCGGTTTTATTGTCGCTTCAGATACCACATTATATCCCGCCTCCATTCAGTTGGAGATTCAACGCTAAGGCCCTCACGGACACAGTATACGCTAATACAATACACAAGGCAATAAGGGATTATTTTCAGTTAAATGAGTCAACATTGGAGGATCCGGGTATTTTGTGGGAGGCGTTTAAAGCCACTTTACGCGGAGTCTGTATAGGTACATCGGCGGGGATATTACGAGATATAAGGCAACAAATCAAGCAATGTGAAACTCGCATGAAAGAGCTAGAGACAAACTATGAACACACACATGATTCAGCCCTACTGGGGGAATTACAACAAATACATACTGAACACCAAACTTTTCTCGAGGATGAGCTCAAGTATATTACCAAAAGATACACTGGTAGGAACTTTGGTGAAGGGGGCAGACCAGGCAGAGTCCTGGCATCTAAGATTTGTGACGGGACAGGCCCTCAGGCAATATCACATTTACGGGCGGAAGATGGCACGTTGACTACACACACGGAGGGTATATTACAATGCTTTGTGAGTAATTACAGAGAACTGTACAAGTCCCAATCCACAGCGCCCCTCTCAGAAGTACTTAACTATTTAGAAGATGTGGCCATTGCGTGGCTGTCGGACACTCTGAGGGAGTATCTGTCGCTGCCAATAACTGTGGAGGAAGTGACAGAGGTGACACAATCATTACCAAATGGGAAAGCCCCAGGCCCTGATGGGTTTACTTGGGAATTTTACAAACAATATGTTTATATACTGGCCCCCCCATTTGGTGGCAATGTATGGCAACGCCTTTGATTAATCAGAACTACCCCCAACACTTAGAGAAGCGGTAATAATAGCCCTCTTGAAGCCAACTAAGGACCCGGAAGTATGCGAATCGTATAGACCTTTATAGTTGATAAATATCGACTAAGATATTGGCGAAGATCCTGGCAGTCCGGTTACACCCATTGATGACAAATCTGGTCCCTCCGGATCAGGCTGGTTTTATACCCACTAGAACCACCTCCCATAACACTAGAACCCTCTTCGCCCTATCCCACTATTTAATACCCACTACCAAGGCAGTGGCGGTTATGTTGGATGCCGCCAAGGCTTTTGATTTAATAGATTGGCCATATATACTAACGATACTGAAAAGGATGGGCTTCCCCCCGATGTTCACACAGTGGGTGAAATTGCTGTACACGAAACCGGTAGCCAGAGTCAGGATCAATGGGTATATCTCAGACACGTTCACCATTAAGAGAGTGACAAGGCAAGGGTGCCCCCTATCGCCTCTATTATTCGCTCTGGCGCTGGAGCCGCTTGCCTGCCTTGTCCGACAGAAACACAAGCTCTCTGCATTGCAATTCCCCTCCAGGCCTCTACACATATCATTATACGCAGATGACATGCTTTTGTATGTCCGAGATTCCGAACAAAATTTGGCGCCTCTGTTGAGGGAATACATAAAATTTGGAAGGCATTCTGGCCTTACGATAAATTGGACCAAATCGTCAATCATCCCCCTGACAAACACAACTACACCGCATGACACAGAATTTCCCTTGGACTGGGAGACCGATCCTATCAGGTATCTGGGGGTGTGGTACCATAGAAATCCCGAAGTGGTCATCCGCACGAATTATGGGAGAGCTATCTCCACTTTAGAGGACAAAATTAAACGTTGGATACAGCTACCGCTCTCACTCGCAAACCGTATTGCGATTGTGAAAATGAATGTACTACCTAAATTTCTCTACCTATTCAATAATATCCCCATCCCTCACCCGAGTGCAGTTTTTAAAAGTATCAAGTCACTGGTGCTAAAATTATTTTGGGCTGGCAAGCAGGCACGCATAGAACTTAGAACATTAACACTCCCCTATGAGAGAGGAGGATTCTGTGTACCAGACTTCTTACTTTACTACCTGTGCGCACAAGCGCAATATGCTGCTTACTGGTACCATAAAATACCGTATCTCACGCACATTGCAGTGGAGGAGGGTGATGCAATGCCAGTGCCACTGACAGCCATAATCACGCATAAACGTCCACCCTTACATGCAGAAGACATAAACACTATTGATACTACGGCGAAGGCATGGCAAAGGCTAGGACAACTGGCACATAAGGTACCATTATATGCACCGGCCTTGCCTTTACACTTTCATCCGGAGATTTCGGTCACTGGGGTGGCTGTGGGCATGGATCTCCAGCGACAGGTGGGATTAGACACGATGGAGGATCTATTTCATGAGGGGCAATTTCGTCAGGTACGGGACTTGACGTACATTCAAAACCAAACCTTATTGTTCCGATTCACCTACTATAGGCTGCAAAGAGCAGTACAAAAGTTATATCCGGACTACCCAGCTGAACCAGCCTGCTTAAATACACTCCAACTTATCTTGACGTCATCCAACACTACACACCTAGTCTCACGGCTCTATTCAGTCGCGCAGGCAGAAATCCCGTATACTACTGATAAAGCCATGACGAGATGGAATGCATTGCTTAGTGACCCACTCACTGAGAAGGAATGGCAGACTGCATGTACACTAGTCCAACTGCTCACGCCTAATGGCAATTTGCATCTTATACACTTCAAATATCTCCACCAAACATACTACACGCCGGTTAAACTACAGCGCTATGGGTTACAAGAAGAGGCAGCATGCAAAAGGTGTGGGGTAGATGGGGCTGATTTTATCCACCTGGCCTGGAACTGTGTGAAGGTACGGGCGTATTGGGAAGAAGTGACGCCCAAAATCACGAACATGATAGGAGCTGAAGTCGCTTGTACAGTAAACATTTGTTTACTGGGTCTACTTACGAATGTGAGAGCAGAGAAGCGTAAGTTCTGTGCCATATCGTTATTGTAGCACAAAAGTCCCCACTGTGATACAATGGTTCCGGGATATGACTTATTGTAGAGATCGTTAATTGACATATGAAGAAGACCTACCGGCCCGATCTCGTCCGAAAGATTACTGGCGATTCTTTACTGAATATGTACGTAACATCGACCTGAATGAGCTAAGGTAATTCACGTAATGTCTATCAATTAGCGCATGGTAGTAGGTGGGCACAGTCTACCCTTAAGACATTGTCTGATGATACTGTTCATGTAATGATTACACATGGATAATGAATGCAGAAATGTAATGGTCTGAGTTATTGTTAAAAATATGCCTTCGTCCGTACGAGCATGGTACGCATACGGTAAATCTACCGTAAAAAAAAAAATTGACGGTATTACAAATTTTTTATACGCCCCGGGGACCCCTTCCCCTGGGGCCAAAATACAATGTTGGGGACCGCGGGGGGAGCCTCAATGCCCCCACGGTCCCAGCCGGCTCCCCGCGTCCTTCGGGAACCGGCATTGCTTTTCGTCAGAGAGAGCAGCTTACATGCTGCTCTCTGATGAAAAGCAATCTGCTTTCCTACTTGAAAGAGAGAGTAGGTTTCCTGCTCTGTTTTTCAAATAGGAAAGCAGTTTGCTGTGGTAGGGTGTCGATTCACTTTTGTATAAAGTTACCCGTGAGCAAGGCGGTTAACGCCGAAATGCATAGGGTATGCTTTCTTGGCATATACACCTGTAAATAAATCGATTTGAGCAATCTCTGAGACGGTGCCTAATTTGGAAGGAGTGCACGCGTGCAGCTCGTGGCATGGTTGAAACTTTATGGATGACAGGGGGACCTTGGACCCTCTGGTGCACTGCCGCGTTCATGTCCCGGCAAATCTGAGGAGGTTATACAGTTATACATATAAGTATATATATATTTCCACAAATTCTGTTCTTTACCAAAACAAAACCAGAGCAGATGTCTAATGCGGTGTGTTTCTTCTTTATTTTCTCAGTCAGCCTTTGATAACGCATTTCGGTCGTCACAGCCACCTTGATCACATACTGTTACAGATGGACATATCCCGGACTGACATTTTATTTTCTTGAGACTGACTTGCACTGAAGACAGACTCATGACAACATCTCTCACATTGCTTTGATACTTTGTACCATCCCACAATAAATTACATCTTGATTACTTTAAATCATGTTTCAGGGTGAATAGTCGCTCTCTCACACCAAACCAATTTTGTTTGTCAATTGGCGAGTACACGGAAAAAATGCAAATCTATTATCAATGAATGGAGTGCCTTTCCCTTTCATCAAGGTCTTTAACAAAAATATACTCCGCATATTCAATGGTGATTATAAAAATTGGCAGTGTCAACCAGAATCACGGGCAAGTGCCCATTTGTCACCCACTACTACAGTTTCTTTGTTAATTACCCTTGCCATACTTCCTCCCTTGTACTTGTATTTGCCACATAGTTGCACAGTTGAATTTGTATGCATAGCGGGGCTAGTGCCCCAATCAGACCAATTCATCTCTACCCCAAAATTTGGTAACCTCATTTGATGTTGTCAAATAGTTTGTGATTTTTGACTTTACAAGGCTTATTTTATATTTGTTTTATATGCATTTGGTGCCCCTAAATGCTGCGTTATGCTCATCTTTGTTTCCCCTCTCCCCTGCTACAGACAAGAATGAAATTCCTCATCAAAGTTCAGTCCATTTGGAGCCCTGCTGTCTAGTGTCAGAATATATCTTGTTTCAAGTTCATGCAGTTTCCTAGTGCGGTCACCCCCTCTTCTAACAGCTGGCACTGAGTCGAATACAAAATGCCTGACTTCTGTTGGATCTTTCCCATGCACCACCTCAGAATGCCTGGCCACTGGGTATGATCGGTCACCATTCACTATGGCTCATGTGCTGCAGGAGTCTTTTGTGGACTTGTAGCGTGGTACTACCCACATATTGTAGTCCACATGTGCAAATCAGCACATATACTGCAAACTCAGTTTTCCAATTATAGGATTCCATAATCTTTTTACTCTTTATTCCAAATGGAGTCGAGAAGGTGATAGTGTCCTGTACCATACTACACACTCTGCGGATATATATATATATATATATATATATATATATATATATATACTGGCCTATATGTGCCAGTGCCTGCGGTGGCAGCAGAGGCCTCCCAAAATTCAGCAAAATCATGTCACAGACGACAAGGAAAACAGCACACCTATTGATTCCACAGTGTTTATTCGTGCAAGAACACCACGTTTTGGCAAAAGCGGCCTTTGTCAAGCTATTCTGGCCAAAACGGGTTGTTAATGCATGAATAAACATTGTGGATCCAATCAGAGTGCCGCTCTCCTGGTCGTCCGTGACAGGATTTTGATATATATAGATATATATATATATATATATATATTCACTGATAAAAACATAGGTTTTAGGGGTGTTATAGTTCGCTGGACATTTCACTCATACAAAACCATTGAAATTCCTTTGTTTTAGTTTGTTCTGCTAACTATAACTCGCGCGCCCCAATCCACTGCTGATGATGTCACATATTACATCATTCATGACATGGCCAGTGAAAGTGGTTTGGTTCGTTATTTAAATATGTTATATATATATATATATATATATATATATATATATAGCAATCTGCATGGAAGAATGAGTGGATACATAAATATAAATATCTGAATGGAGGATTTAGTAGCAGTGTGATTGACTAATTTAAAGTGTCTCATTAAATATATTGAATAGTGACTAAACTGTATGAATATCTGTATAACTTTGTCAGTGTTGTGTAAACTGCTGCACCAGTTGGTTACTAGCTATGTGAAAGTCTATATTAGGTATTGATTAGTTAACTGAGTATTTGTATGGGAGAGTGAATATGTGTGTGGTTCGGCGGGGTGTGTGTGACTGCCCAAAGATGTGTGAATAGTTGATTCAGTGGGTATATGAGGTTAACACTGCATGTGGAAACAGTTGTTTGGGTGAGTGAATATCTTTATGGGTGTGGTGATGAGCAAATATATCTCTTAATGGTACATGTCCAACAAACTAGAAAAGTAAAAGGCAGTGTCTGTGACAGTGGTTGTATATAAATAAGTATACATAAGACTCATTAATTGCATGAGTGACTGTATATATAACTGTATACTTGTAATAGTGATTTCATAACACACTAAGAATGAGTTACTATCTATATGAATAAATAAAGTGCTATTTGTATAAGTGTGTATAATTGTGTGTAGCTGAGTAAATTTAAATATGATACATTGTTTGCAAAAGTGAGTATGATGATTGCATTAGTGAATAGGATGTGTGCTAGTGTGTTCTGTCGATGTAGGTGTATAAGTATATTTGATAGTGTTGTATTGATCTTTGTTAGCATGTATGAGTGAATCTATAGGTAACTGATTAGATGTGTGTGTTAATATAGGAATCACTGAGTGGGTTTTTAGATACATGTATTGCTGTGTCAATGGATTCAAATATGGTACTCTTTATTTTACAGTGAGTGATGAAAGGTTATACTAGTGTATGATGAGGTGTATCTAATTGTCACCTGGATGATGCCATCAGTGATGTCATTTGAGATGTCATCAGTGATGTCATCAGTGATGTCACTGACTGACCATGTCATGAATGATGTAATATGTGACATCATCAGCAGAGTATTGCGGGCGCGCGAGTTATAGTTAGCAGAACTAACTATAACGAAGGAATTTCAATGGTTTTGTACAAGTGAAATGTCCAGCTAACCATAACACCCCTAAGACCTATGTTTTTTTCAGTGAATTTCTAAGGTTTTTTAAATGCTAATTCCTAACTATAACATGTCTGAAACCTATGTTTTTTCAGTGAATTTAAAAGGTTTTGTAAATGACAATTTTTAAATGTATTGTTATATTTATTTTTTTATACTGACTTACTACACTTTTTTAAACTATTTATTTTTAGATATTTTATTTTTTAAATTATATTATAATTTCATTATACATTACATTACAAAATATACTTTCTCAGAACAAATTACTTTAGTTTAAATACTTTGCAAATAGGCAATAGACTTTTAAGTACAGTAGTTACAGTTGTTGCAATGAACAACACAATTTCAAACACAATGCAACATTGAGCTCAATGGGAATTTCTAGTGAAATGCAATTAGTTACTTTATGGATTACTTTTCTAACCACAGGTCTGGATCCTAGATTCATTCCTGGGACATCTCCTGTAAACAGTTGAGTAAAATCGTTTTGGTTACAGTAGTGATTTTTAAGGAATATTATTGTATCTTAAAAGTTGATGGTTAAACAAAAGAATGGTTCTGTTGGGTAAGACACATTACTTTGACACTGCTTATTAATGCAATCAAGATTCGGTGCTCTGTGGTACACACATATAATGAGAAATAAATGCTCAAAAAATAAAAGGTTGTGAGATCAAGAGATTATTTAATGCAATTTATATCAGAATTCATTCATGATTCATTTGAATTGCTTCATTCAATGATAACATTTAATGCATGATAAGACCGTCAAAACAAGGTGCAGGTAAGTGACATTTGGTGAAAAGTGCTCAATGAGTGAAAAAATATACAGTGATAGGTGATTTCCTATATACAAATATATTCAAGTATTTCGTTGGCCAGATGTTGATTTGCGACCGAGGATTCCTAGTGTTCCTATTGGGATCCTGGTGATTCTGGACCTATGACAAGCGTCGACGTTTCGACCCTCATGCGCCCCAGTTGGTGGTTGTGGCGGGTCTTTCTCAAGACAGGTGTGCGAGTGAATATTGTTGACAGTCTGTGCTTCAGCCTGAATCAGCACGGCACAATGGCCAGTAGTATCTGAATGGTGGAATCAGTTGAATCGGAGGAGACGGAGGGGCTGCGTCCCTCCTATCTGCTGCATAACTACAGGGCTGACACTTAGAAACTCTTTCACATAGAATCACCTATGTTATCCTATGGGAGGAAATTCACTTAGCAAGTAAGTAGTGTTATCGTTACTTTTTCTTACTCAGTGGTGGGTCCTGGATGTAGCACTGGTGCATCTCCTGTAAACAGTTAAAAAATATGTTTAAGTTATACAGGCAATTTTTCAGGAATATTTGTAGTTTGTGAAAATCGACGCTTATAAACTTTTCTTGTGAAAACCAGACAATGGATTCCTATGGAAAGAAATGCAAGTTACTGGTAGGTACGCTTAGTATTACTTTTCAGGGTCAGTTCTGGGCTAAAAGATGCAGCACTGGGTTCTCTCCTGCTAACAGATGAGTAAATCGGAATGCGTTGTTCGAATGATTTTAGGTGAACATTTTAAAGTTCGAAAACTCCACACGTAGAAAAATTTCCACGTGAAACCAGTCAATGTTAGTCTATGGAAGGAAATTCAAGTTACTGGTAAGTACGGTTAGAATTACTTTTCAGGATCAGTACTGGGCTCAAAGATGCAGTACTGAGGTATCTCCTGATAACAGGTGAGTACATCGGAATTCGTAGTTCGGCTGATTTTAGAGGGTCTCTAGGGTCAAAGTAGCCCACCAGGTACCTTCAATAAGCGCCACAGAGCTGTGTTGCAGAGAGGTGTAAGAAGGGACGTGGCCTCTGAACACCTATCTGCAACGCAGCTCCCTGGCGCATACTGGAGATACCTAGTGGGCTATTTGGCCCTCAGGGACCCTCAGTATTGAAACAGAATTAATTTCCCAACTTAAAACCGGCAACGGGTTACAGTGGTGAAAGAAGGGGACGTGGCCTGAGGTGACATGTCTGCAAAAACGCCCTGTGGCGCGTTTTAAGTTACAGAATTAATTCCTCCTCAATCCTGTGGGTCCCTGGGGGCCAACTAGCCCACCAGGTACCTCCAGATGTTTAGAGATGTGGCAATCAACTGTGTATAAGGGAAGGAACTCACACATCAACAATAATGTATTCATTTTAATACTCGAATAAATAAAAAAAAAAAAAGAATAGCACCTTTTTAAAAAAAGAAGGATAATAGGGGTTTTGGATGGGGAATTGTGTTAAAATTGTGGACAGAAACTGTACACAGTAACCAATAAATATACTTGTTTTAAAAAATAAATACAAAGATATTTATTTTAATACTCGTATAATAAAAGAGAAAGAATTAAAAGAAAAAGAAAGAGCGAATATGTATGAGGATATAAGACAAAACTAAAACTGTTTAACAAGTTTCACTTTTACAAAAACACATGCGCAAGTTAAACAGTGGAAATGTGAGCACGTGTCAACTGAATAGTGTGACAAAAAAATGGGAGGAGCACTAAATTAGTTCCATAGAGACTTCAATAAACAAAATGTATATAAACCACACCTGTAGGATGATTACCTTGGTTTCTGTGATTTAATTACGGGTGACCAAACTACGAGCAAGATAAAGTTTACGATCGTCAGATTCATCTTCAGTTTATCGTCCATTTCCTCAGAGGGAACATAAAGTTAATGTATATATTGTAATATATAAAACATTATGCTCCCTCCAGAGGAGTTGGATGTATGTCGACGGAAGGAGGAAAGAATTTTAAAGAGAGGTAAATTAATAGTATAAGTTTATGCCTTATATATTTTTCTAATGCAAGTATATTATTATAATTTCTAAATGTATTGAGTAAAAGTATATTGTACTTTAGAAATGAAATGACGTAAGAACAGTTCATGTATTATCTTCGCGAATTGAAAATACTACAAAGACGCAGAACAAAGAAGGTTTGCAATATGTACAAATCAAAAAAAATGATCAAGTAATTCTCTTTTTCTTCTAGAGTGAAAATGGGTTTATCAGTATGTTTAATGTGTAGCAGTGTGACCTATTTTCACTCATGAAGAACTGGAGGTTTATCGTTGCAAGCAGTAAACATGCATGTAAAAAAATATCAATGTCAATGTTTTCATAAAGAGTAATTAAAAAGAAATGTACAAAAAAGAAAAAAGAAAGAGGAAGTAGTGAGGGAGTGTTTGTAGTAGCGCTTCTATTCTACTTTATCTGAAAGTAAATCATGCCCTCTTATATAAATAAGAATTTGGGGGAACACTTTAAAAAAGATTTGAGTAGTAAATAGTGTTTGCGGAGAAAAAAGGGACTGTGTGCATATTTATATACAACTCGACCTAAAGCTATATTAGCAATTTACATGAGCACCGTATTTACAGTACATTTTCAGGCAGGCGTAGATTACATAATTCTCTTCAATAACAGGATGTGGACGTGACTCAGAGGCTCAAACACTGATTTCCAGCACCAAGTTCGACAGTGTACCTGAAAGACCACATACGTATATATATTACCTGCCCTTCATGTGCCAAAAACAACATCCTAAAGCTTTCATAGCCCTGTATTACTACAGCTACAACACTCCACTGAATGTACAACAAACATTCATATTCGCAGAAATACATCATGTTCACCATCTTTTATGTGTGCAACTATGGATGAATATAGGGTCAGTGATACCCTGTACCTTCCATGTTGGCCATGCTGTGGTACTTTACAGATATAATGACACATTTGCGTTTAAGACCCGGGGGACGTCAGTACTACAACACGGACACCCAAATCAGTTGATTTCTCTCTTTTTTTTAATTACATTTTTATTGAAGTTATTTGCAGGATCTTAAATCAAATACAAAAAGTATAAATGTCACAGATGTACGATTGACTTTATCATTTTTTCCAATATAAGGCATATTATACAGAAAGTTACTCAAAATACGATCCCCAGATTCTTTAAAAAAAATGTATCCCCCAACCCGTTTTGCATATAGCTCACGATTGAACTACGCCCATAGCTCCGGAATGATGGTTCACAGACTCGCGCAGCACTGGCATATAAGAGTCCAGCCCACTCCGCTTACGCTTCCAGGAAACCACAACAAATTTAACAACACTTTCCGAACGCTAAAGCAACGATAATTTTAACGCTGTCCTTGTAAATATGCCCACAATATCGCGAGAAATACAGCGAAAATTCATCTTCGCAAGTGAAAACCGTGTCAATATAAGACTATGCACTTAACATATCAATCCACCTCGCATTTTAAACATGTTTAAGTCTACTTCAGAACACATGTTAGGATTCGACATAAACTGCAATTAGCGAGAGTTTTCCTATCGGTCCTCAAATCCAGGGCCGCCTTGTAAATACAACGCTATTGTCAAACCTCCCTCTTCCTTTTTAAATTCTCATAGAAACACCTACCTTCCCACTGAGAACACCTACATTGCAACTCATTGGAGATACGAGGTGACCCCTTAGCAAACCGGCTGCTAACATGCATTAATGCATCTTTGCTTCACCTAGTAAATAGGGCCTTTTCACCGCATTTTTGGCTTTTTAAAAATAATTGCATCAAAATGGCACTTGTTAGTATGCCCTCAAGTTTGCTATGACACATGAGAGAACCTCGACTCCCGCCCTGCCATAGCAAACAGCAGTGTCCTGCTCCTGTGGGGTAGTGCTCCCCAAGGCTTTCCACTACTCCAGAATGGAGACCATGCGGCCCCCCTCCCAAATTATAAAAAGCCCCGGAGGGTGGTAATCCCCGGGGCTTAGACGGACCTTTGAGCTCCCTCACCCAGTTATTTTGTAGCACCGAGGGATGGCGGTCCCCGGTCTACAGGGCCCCTGTAGTATTCAACATTCTAAATTACACACATCCTGGCTGAGCAGCATACTACAGCCCCTCTGGACCACCATCAAATGTAATATTTTAGACTCAGAGATTTGACCATCCTAGGTAGCTAATTTTTTAACAAGCACAGGAGCCCGCGCTTCGTTTTTTTTTTTTTTACGGCGGATCCATGCACCCAGCGCACATTTCTCAGTTTTTTTCAACAAAAAATCAAAACATTTTGGGGGGCCCTAGGGATCCCTGTGGGACTCCCTGAGCAGGTCAAAATATTTCTTATCTGCCCCCTTTATACATTTTTAACACTTGTTCCACTAATTTCTAGACCCTCGCTTCTACCGAGGCACAAATGGCTGCACTTAGTGTGCGCGCAAGATACGCGCATCCACCGAGGCCATAAATATATATGTACTTTTACTTGTAATAAAACTACTGAACATATTTACACCATTTAAGCAAAAGACAAGTCTGAACCGAGGACTACCTCTTTGCCAAATTTGGTATAATTCAGTTCAACCGTTCGGGCTGTAGCCACAATGAATGGTTCCTATGGAAAAATGCATGGGGAAAACACGTTTTGGGAACCCCCTTTTTTCTCTGCCCCCGATTCAAATGCAATATTTTAGACCGCGAGATTGGTCCTTCCCAGTTAGCTAATTTTTAAATAAGATCAGGAGCCCGCGCTTCGTTTTAATTTTTTTATGGAGGATCCATGCACCCAGCGCACATTTCTCAGTTTTTTCAACAAAATAAAATCTTTTGAGGGCCCTAGGAGTTCTTGTGGTACCGCCTAAACAGGTCTAGAGGGTCAAAATATTTCTTACCTGCCCCCTTTATACGTTTTAAACACTTGTTCCACTAATTTCTAGATCCTCGCTTCTACTGAGGCACAAAATCGCTGCCAACACTTCCTGGTTTCGAATGCTGACAACCACTTGACAGCCAATCAGCATTTTGCACGTGATCGGAACGGTGTGCTTTTAATCCGTGCATCCACCGAGGCCATAGATATATATGCACTTTTAACTCCTTCGATGCTGATGAAGGAACCGCTCCGTCATCAGCTGCGGTGGCGCTGTGCTGATGACGGAGCGGTTCCGTGATGGCCCGCTCGGCACGCCTGCGTGGCGCGGATTCCGAGCCTGCGCTGAGCGGGGCGGGCCATGACGGAACCGCTCCGTCATCAGCACAGCTCAACCGCGGCTGATGACGGAGCGGTTCCGTCACCAGCATGCGGCCACCGCGCAGCCGCCCCGCCCCCTTAGCGCTGCGGCGGAATAGCCGCCGCAGCGAAGGGGTTAATTGTAATTTTCTCAGGAACTACTGAACATTTATTTTATTTATTTATTTTATTTTAAGAGTTTTCTATAGCGCGAACATGACCCATGGGTATCAGAGCGCTTCACAATACAAGATGTAGTTATAGACAAGCATTGTTATATCACTTTTCCCAGTATTATGAGGTAGGTAATATACAGCAATAACATGATAATATCAGTTAAATTTATACCAAAAATATATATATAGCGTATGATATAGGTTTAGTATATAGCTAAATATAATGTGTAAACAGGATCGATCGATCATAAGTGTCTATTTCCTGTGCATATTTCAGTTCCATTCCTTGATTATGTATTCTATAGTCCCGAGCCTTGCCTTATGGAAGGAACTTACTCATTAGGTAGGTCTTAGTTTCCCTCTTAAAGGATGCTGTGTCTGGTAATCTAATGGTTGGAGGAAGTGAATTCCAGATTCTGTGTATCTGTGTATGGTGTAAACATATTTACACCATATAAGCAAAAGACACGAGTCTGAACCAAGGACTACAACTTTGCCAAATTTGGTGTAATTCCGTTCAGCTGTTCGGGCTGTAGCCACGATGAACGGTACCAATCGAAAATTGCATAGGGAAAACACGTTTTGGGACCCCCTTTTTTCTCAGCCGCCGCTTCACGAATCACCCCAAGACTTTCAGGGTAGGAGCGGACTGGAGCGCCCCACCAGTTTTGAAAATTTCGCGAAGATTCGTCAACCGGCGCCAAAGTTATTCAAATAGAATGTTGGGGATTTCCTATGGATATGGGGATACCTACTGGCGACTGCCTGTAGCTAATATATATATATATATATATATGTATATATATATATATATACACATGCTGATGGGTGACATCGATAAAGCCACGCCCACTGAGGGAGGAGAAAATTAAAATCAAAACGCATTTGAATTTGACAAGGTGAAACGGCATTCTTTGTGTCTAAATCACAAGAAGAAGAGGCGTTCATTGCCTCGAAACGCGTCGGATGAATGTGGACAATTGTTAAGGAGGAGGGATAGGAGAGCTGCGTCGGGGCCAAACAGGCTGGATGGCAAAGCAGCGTGGAGTGCCTTCTTAAAGCTCAAGGGCTTTTTGCTTAAACACTTTACTTACACGGCTGTCCTTGGAGAAGAGCACCATTCTCCCCATGCGGATGAAAACAGAGCATGCGGGGAAGCTGCGCCAAGGAACTGCTTCCTGGCCCTGAAGGACGCTGCTTATTTAAACAGCAGCCCTATATCCTTATTCTCCTGCCTACTTAAGGATCAAACAAACTTATTAATCAGTACACTTAGGTATGCACCTACTTAAGGTTTATAACGACTTTTTCACCGTCAGGAACTACACCTACCAGCATGCTGATGGGTGACATCGATAAAGCCACGCCCACTGAGGGAGGAGAAAAATCTAATAAAAACGCATTTGGATTCGACAAGGTGAAACGCATTCTTTGTGTCTAAATCCCAAGAAGAAGAGGCGTTCATGGCCTCGAAACGCGTCGGATGAATGTGGACAATTGTTAAGGAGGAGGGATAGGAGAGCTGCGTCGTGGCCAAACAGGCTGGATGGCAAAGCAGCGTGGAGTGCCTTCTTAAAGCTCAAGGGCTTTTTGCTTAAACACATTACTTACACAGCTGTCCTTGGCCATTGAGAAGAGCACCATTCTCCCCACGCGGATGAACACAGAGCATGCGGGGAAGCTGCGCAGTCATTAGAGTGACATTTGGTGAAATTCTGAAATGGAGACTGCCAGAACCGTCTCTTCACTAAAAGGACAGTCATACCTATGGACACTGAGTTCCCATCACAAAATGGTATGCATGAGTTGCTCAATGAGCGTTTAAGGGTGTGATACCTTGGATGTAAAGGTAAGGTAAAATTTATTGTGCAGTTAATTCAAACCATTACAAACAATCTTCGTTTTACACAGTTTCAAGCTAAAAAAAGAAAAAAGAGAGAGGACAACAAATTACAATAGTAGTTCAACGCTAAAAGAATATTTGTTCAGAGTACAACGTAAAAACTATAAAATCATGTGGTTAGTAATTTATAAGCCCCGAATATGCATGAAGGCTAGTCCAAAAATTCCTCTATCGGACCCTTATATGCTGCAAGGGATGTTGGGTGGGGAATAAAGGGCCATGCGTACTAATTATTAAGAGCCTTAGTCTGGCGACCAGGGGGCAGTGGAAACGATTTCCTTACTCAATGCCCATGTGGGGTTATACTAGTCTTAAGAGCAGTTAGCCAGATCTATATATGCAAGGTTGCCTTGCGGATGTATTAGACCAAAGAGTCAGGGAATAATTAAAAGCTTGTGCTTAGATGCTTGATTTACATATATTTCTAGAGTTATCTTGGCAAACTCGGCCTGGTGTGGGCTAAGAAATAGAGAGTACTTCATTCCAAAATCATCATTGGGGGGGGGTGCAGTGCATCAAAGGTAGGCACTTGGGGCTAAGTGCAAAATGCAAAGTGTACTTAGATTATGGCTATTTCTAGACACAGAGCTCCTTGCCAGAATAATCCTGGCAAGGACTAAGAAGTAAAGAGGACTTATTACGAGAGAGGGCATTAACAGTTGTTGCAGGGCAGCAAGGGTTAGACCCCCCAGAGTGATTTAAGCTTGCTGGGTCTCCATTTAAGACCAGCTAGTTATTAGAACCTATGGTACAAGGGGGCGGCATGAGATAACCCACCGCATGATCTTGAGCTATCCTTGATTTGGTCCATCAAAAGTTTGGAACGTGTAATACCAAAAAACATTAATTAAAACAGAGTAATTTTAAGGTCACAGCCGTCCTCCCTTCAGATGTAGTGACTTGGAGCAATGCTGTTTATCAAGGGCCAATTTTACATCTGCACCCTTTTCTCTCAGGATTCTTTTAACCTCCTAGAGTATAAGAGAAAAAAAGCTCTGATTGCCGACGCTGTACTTCCTGTTTCTTCGCTGAGGCGTTCAGGAGCTTTTCTCCGTGTGAGTCATGAAGGTGTGTTCTCCTCTGCATCCATACGCTATCTCCTTGAAATTCTTTTTGTTTTTTGAGGCGAGCTTCGGAGGCTGCTAGGAATTTTACCATCCGGCAGCTCAGTTGGATGTTGTCGCCGCAAAAGCATGACAGCACCGCTTGCTTGCAAGACTGTATCCGTTTTCTGTTGAAAAACGGTCTCAGGAGGGCCAGTCATTCTTGTAGTAGTTCCCTACAAATAGTTATCAGACGCACTATGTTTTCTTCACCTTCACCACAAAGACGACACTTTGCTGGTGTCTGAGCACGTAGCCAAGGGGGTAGAGGATTTGCCGAGGGTAGCAGCCCTAGGCGTAATTTCAAAAACTTCTCTTTAGTTTGTTTTAAGAAGCCAGTCTGGAGGTATCCTTGGGGCAAGTTTTTTTATTTTTTATTTTTATAAACTTTATTGTACCATAATGCAAGAACACAGCACTTGGCCTACAACCCGCAGAGAGGGCCGGCCGCAACACAACTCGATATTCATGCTTCAACAATCCCGTCAAAGTTAATCAACATCAATCCATATTGTGTCAATACAACCAGCCGATACGGTTATCTATAGTCTTGCATTGTCAAATTGCAGTCACAAGGAGCCTTATTTAGAGTATACCATAAGAACAGCCAAACATTCCAACTACCCTCCCACCAACAACCCCGAAATCCAATCAAGATAGCAGTCAATAGTACAGAGCTTCAAACAATAGGTAAGGTAATCAGCATATCAAACTATACACAGTAGCGGTGCAGGCATTAGACAGGTCAGAGTCAGACACACAAGGTGCCCAAATGTAGTGGATCGCAGTTTAGAACAATGTGAGCAGGGTCAAGTGGCCACAAACCTAAAGTGTAGGAGGACCCCTCACGTGCAGGGATAGGCAACATCGGGTCAACAAGCAGTACTCCGCAGCGGGCACTCGTTTATCGAGAAAGGACCGGAGCACCACATTCATACAACTCACTCTGACAGTCAGCGTTCATCAATCATCGTTCAATTTAGACAGCATGTACTCAGTATATGGGCCCCAAATATCTATCGGGCGAGAAGCAGCGGGCAGTTCTTCATAGTAACAGGCCAACTGATCTCGACAATATGCTATATCTTGTAGCCAGAGTTTGACATCAGGCGCCCGTCTCCCTCCCCAGCAAGCAGCCACCTTTCTCTTAGCAATCTGCAGCGCCAGCACTACCAATTTTCACGTTCCAGCTGGCACTCCAGAGGCCACTCCCAGGAGACACAAACGTGGATCCTTAGCTATCTCAACCGATGTCATTTCGGATAGAGCCACAGTTACATCCGTCCAGAAAGCAGACACCCTTGCGCATCCCCAGGCTAAGTGGAGAAAGTATGCGCCATCTAATCCGCACCGCACACAAACAGAGTAGTCACGGAGCCCATACCTGGCCAGCTGTGCAGGCGTGTAATACCATTGGTGCAAAAACGTATAGTGGATAAGTCTAAAATTGCCATTCACTGCAAATTTACCTGTCATAGAGCAGCACTCAGACCATTCATCATCCGTCAAGGGGTCAGGCAGACACTCATCCCATTGTGCCTTTGCTATCTCAGCACCTCCCCCCTCATCCTCCTGCGACGCTCGATATAAGCGTGAAACCAATCTCGCCCGATTGGATGTCGTATAAATTATTTGCAATGCGCCTAGCGCAGGCGGTTCTGCAGTGTAGGAAGAGTATAAGGCATGTATCGCCGCCCGCAACCTAGTATAAAGAAAGGTGGCCATGGTGGCGTTCGACGTGCGATCCAATACGGTCTGAAATGGGAGAAACTGTGTAGTCGGGAAAATATCTCCCATAGTATTTATTCCAGCCCCCTGTAGCAACTGTAGTGCTCCCACTTCCCTCGTGACCGAAATATCCGCATGGTGCAGCAGCGGCATTGCTGGTGGGTAAAGTGGTAATTTGTTTGAATGCTTGGCCAAGTCCCTCCATGCCTTAGCTGTGCACTGTACCGTGTCCACCTCGCCTTTCTCGTATACCGAGTAAGTATTAACCACCATCGCCTTTAGGGGTAGTGGCAGCACTGCACTGGCCTCGAGCGCCACGTGTGGCGTGTAAGGTGGTGCCGATAGCCAATAAGTGGCGAAGTGAGCCTGAGCACAGAGCTAGTACAGTTTCATGTCTGGTACAGCAAACCCACCCAATTCAAATGGCTTCGTCAGGATATCCCACTTCACTCGTGGTTTCTTTCCTCCCCAGGCTAACGTGAGTAACAAGGATTGAAGCTGGGCGTAAAAATGAGATGTTAGGGCTATCGGTATATTAACGAAATTATACAAAAACTTGGGTAGGACCACCATTTTAATCAGAGAGACCCGGTCCGCAAACGAAAGTGGCAATCGTATCCATCGGGTCACCTGATCTTCCAATTTTGATACAGCCACTCCGTAGTTAGCCCTGATCACCTCTTGGACATCTCTATGCACCCAGATTCCCAGGTACCGAACAGGTTCTACGGCCCATTCCAAGGGAAATTCCAATGAAAACGGCTGCGTAACTTCTGTGAGAGGCAATACGATGGATTTGTCCCAATTAATGGTAAGTCCAGAAAAGCGCCCGAACCGAATGAACTCCCGCAATATTCTGTCAAGATTGTGGGCAGGGTCCCTCACATACAAAACCATGTCGTCGGCATACATTGATATTGCCAGCGACCGAAGAGGGAATTGCAATGCAGTGTCCGCGTACCTCTGTCTCAGTATACATGCTAGAGGCTCCATTATAAGAGCAAATAGCAGAGGCGAGAGTGGGCATCCCTGCCTAGTTCCCCTCTGGATGGAGAATGGAGCCGAAACGTGTCCGTTCACTCGCACCCTTGCAACTGGGTTCGTATAGAGCAGGCTGATCAAGGATATAAAAAAGAAGGGAACACCCATACGCCGCAAGACCACTATCATATATTTCCAGGCAACACAATCGAACGCTTTAGCAGCATCCAAAAGCACTGCAACCGCCGCCAGATCCGGCTGAAGGAGATGTAGAACAACGAACAAAGCCCTTAAATTGTGTGTTGTAGATCGAAGGGGAACGAAACCGGACTGATCCGGTAGGACCATAACCGGTAAGATCAAGCGCAGCCGCGTCGCCAGTACCTTCGCAATGATTTTAACGTCCGTGTTCATAAGAGACAGCGGTCTATACGACTCGCACTGATTGAGCGGCTTGCCCGGCTTCGGCAGCGCCACCAGCAAAGCTTCCCTCATTGTGGCTGGCAATTGTCCCTGCTCTAAGGCCTCCTCTAGGACCATTGCCAAGTGTGGCAGCAGTAGGTCTGCGTACTCTTTATAGAACTCAGATGGTAATCCATCAGTACCCGCCGCTTTACCATTGGGCAGAGTCGCGATTGCGTCGCGGATCTCCCCTTCCGTGATGTGATGCATTAAGAATTCCTGCTGACCCCTCGATAACCAGACCAGCACTATGTCTTCCAAGTATTGTTCCGTTTCCTCCTCTGCAGCCGTCTCCCTATGTCCGTACATTTGTTTGTAATATGTCACAAAGCAATCCAGAATACCGGTCGCAGTTGTCACATTCACGTCCCCATCTATGACTTCTTGTACACCACAGTGTCTGGCCCAAGGTTCTTTAATCCTATCCGCCAGCCCATGCCCCAGACGCCCTCCCTCCCCATAATACCTTGCCCTAGATCGCTTGGATAGAAATTTAACCTCTTGTTCTGCCAAATCGTTGTACTCAGAGACCTTAAGTCGTATGTTCGCCAGTAAGGAGTCCGCCGGCTGCAGCTCCTGCTGACGTTCTAGGGAGAACAATTCGCGTTCCAACCTAGTCATCGAATCCCTCAGTGATTTGAGCACTCCAGACTGCACACCAATGCACACTCCCCGCACAGTCACCTTAAAGGCCTCCCACACAGTTCCCGTGTCCTTCACTGATCCAACATTTTTAACAAAAGAATTCCTGATTGGCCGTCCTTAACTCTTCCCGGAACACAAGGTCCGTCAGAGTACCAGGTGGTAGACGCCATGAGAAGGGTGCTGGCGTATGAGACGGAAGCAAAGTCTCCATCAACACAGGGGCATGATCGGACAGCGTTCGAGAGAGATGGCACACTTTTACCACCCTGCCGCTAACATCTCTTGTTACCAACCAATAGTCCAAACGTGACCAGGTATCATGAGCCGATGTGTAACAGGTACCCTCACGCACTCCCGGATGTCCAAGCCTCCACATATCCACCAAACCAAGGCCACTCATACCGTCACACACCGCATTCGCCGCTTCCTTAGCTGTATAGAGACGTTCATCTTTCCTGTCCAGTGTAGTGTCCAGAGTTACATTCAGATCCCCTCCACAGACAATTGCAGATGGAGGCAGAGCATACACTTTATTCCATAAGGCGGTATCAACATTCGGACCGTATACATTAACCAGTGTGACCAATGTTCCGCACAGTGTCCCATGCAATATAATATATCTACCCTCCTTGTCAATATCCTCGTGAATTGAGATAAATGGCAAATTTTTCTTAATTAGTATCATGACCCCCACATGCATAAGAGGAGTAATTAGATTACCCGCCCAGTGGCTAGCAACCGTGTCTGCTGTACTCCCTCTAAGATGTGTCTCTTGAAGGAACACCACTTGCACACCGTGTTTATTTAAATATGCCAACACCTGCCTTGTCTTCTGGGGCCTATTCAATCCCCGTACATTCCACGTGAGCCACGTAATCTTGCCCCCCTTATCCATATGACCTGTCAGAATATAGCCTCTGAAGAAGATCTGTGGCGCCCACTTCCCAGCACCTCTTGTTAAGCACAGAGGAACAAAACAACCCATTATCCGTATGCCGCTCAGTAGAAGTTAAATAGCATTGCATCCGTCCAACGCCCACCCCATCTTCCAACCCTCCAGACCTCACACCCGTACCCGCAGCAGCCCTGACCATATTTTGGATTTTCAGGAACCCCTCCAGCCCCCCCACCCACTTCAGCTCCCCCAACCTGCCAAAGCCATCCCCACCCCCCCAACTCCAAATCCCCAACTCTACTTCAAACATTTTGTGGGGTGCTCCCGTATGTGGGGGACCTAGAGGCGTTCAACTCCCGTGTAAGGTAATAAACGGAAGGTGACTGAGCAAGTCATATGAACTCCCCGCCTATACCACGCTAAATACGTGCCCTTACAGTGCATCAATCGGTGCCTCGCATACCCAGTAATACCCACCAGCACATGTAGTGCTCTGCGCCACCAGGAAGACGGCAGCGATTATACCACTAGCATTAGCATCCCCCAATATATAGAGAGTAATGTGGTTCCAGCTATGCGATCCAGAAAACACATATGTAAAGAAAGCAACAGAGAAGCATCATTATGTAAAGTGTTCGCAAGTGACAGCGCCCCCTTCGCAGCCTCCCACAACCCACGTCCAAAGCAAATGTAGCAGGCAAATCCTATTGCAGGAAGTAGCGCCGTGAGCCTCTATAGCTTTCCCTACAGGAGGAACCAGAAGTTCCAACCTAGCCAATCACTCACACAAGGCCACCGTGATTCCATGCTCAGAAAATTATACATTAATAGGCAGTATTGGCATCTAGTTTCTGGGCAAGAGCGCAGGTCACTTTCACACCGTCAATCCTGTCATGCAAGTGGATCGCCCAGGCCACACCTGTGCATGCCAACGAGCAGAAGCTCAGTCACTATAGAGGGCTAATAAAAGTAGACAAGGCCCTCCGCACTGTCGCTGAGGGCCTCCAATTATTGCTAATCCAAATCTCATCGCCACACAAGTCAGATAATGTTTATACCCCCGCGTAGAGGAGCAAGAAGTCCTGCGAGGCCTGTGTAATGCAGAAAGTTAGTCAGCTTCATCCAACCGCCCCTCCTCCCCATCTTGCGCCACATTGGAATTCCTCTTCCGTTTTTTTTGCTTTTTAGCGTATTCCATGGCGGCTTTTGGTGAAGTCAAAATCTTATTCTCGGATGGGGCTCCAATCCGCAGGCACGCTGGATACAGCATGGCATATGGAATCTCTTCCGTTCTGAGCAGCTGCTTCACCTCATTCAATTCTTTCCTCGCCGTTTGCACCGCCACCGTGAAGTCGGGGAAAAACTCCAACTTGTTGCCCTGATACTCTATGGTGCCCTTTTCTCGAGCCAGCCGTAATATCACATCTCTGTCCCTATAGTTGAGAATGCATGCTATGATGGGGCGAGGAGGAGCGCCAGGCACCGGCCGTTTCGCTAGGGAACGATGCGCTCTTTTAACTATGAATACACTAGACAGGTGCGCAGCTCCAAATAAATCGATAATTAAACGTTCCATGAAGCTTTCCATCTTGCCAAAGTTCGTGGATTCCGGCAGCCCCGTGACGCGGATGTTATTGCGCCGAGAGCACCCTTCCAACTCGTCATTCTTACTCTGAATAACTGCCAGCTCCCGCTCCATATTGAACACTTTAGGATTGACCGTGGCTAGGCCGTCCTCAGTGGCAGAAACTGTCTGTTCCACCTCAGTCATTCTCTCATTTTGCCAATCTAACTGCGTAGCCATGTGATCAAGTCTGAGATTGACCGCATCCATCATGCCCTCAATGGATTGCAATGTTCTTTGCATAGCCAGTAATGTATTCTCTAGGTTCGGTGTTCCCCCAGAGGCCCCAGCCAATTCAGAGTCCGGCGGGGGTTGAGAGGATGATAATGTAGACTTCTGTGCATCAAAGTTTAGCTTGGGCTGATTCCTCTCAGGCCTGCCCATGTTGCCACCAACTCAGTACAGGAGGGCAGTGACTTCCGGACCCACGCCGCAGCTGTGTACTCACAAATGTCTCCCAAACGATGGCTACCAGGCAAGGGGCTCCCTGCTCAAAATCGTGTTAGCAGCATCAGAATTGAAAGGGCACACTAACGCCAGTGTCCTGCAGTGATAGACCCTCCGCTCCCTCCTGCACGCCACCTCCAGCAAGCCACAATAGGTAAAACACAGTGCCAGGGCTATCTCCTCCGTTTTTCGTTTCGGTCCCTCCCTCCGGCACTATGCAGCTGCAAAGCCCTTCAGAGTCTCCACCATGTCGCCCTGGGTAACTGCCAACGCTACTCCTCAGCCACCTGCCTGCCGCCCCGGTCTGCACCCCACCCAGCCAGCGGCAGATCACACGGAGCGGCCCGGTCAGGCCTAGCGCCGCCTCCGCAGCCCCGGCCTTTCCTAGGCCACTACCCCTCTCACCACCACCAGCTCGGATGGGCGCTGATCCAGCCACGGCCAGCCGCCACAGCCGCCGTCTGCGGAGCCGCCGCACATCTCCAGGCTCCCGTCAATCACCGCCGCTGCACAGTCCGTCAGGATCGCGGGTCTCACGGCCAGGCCCCCACTCGTCGCTGGCGCTCAACTACCTCGCCAGGTTCGCTCTGCAACAGCAGCCGGAGTCCGGCTCCGAGCCCCACGAGGCCGCGGTCTCAATCAGCAGATGTCGAAATCGCTTGACAGGAGGGCGGCAGGCGTCCGCAAATGAACCCGAGTAGTGTCCTATGCAGCCAGGCACATGTAGGCACCAATATATTGCGTGGTTACAGCAGGATGCACAGGATAAATGAAGGATGTTAGCTCAGTCCGGCAGAGCCTCACATGAGCGCGGCCATCTTGCCGTGCGCCCTCTAGCGCCCCTCGGGGCAAGAGTTTAATATAGGATTGTACAGTAAGCCAGCCATGTGCACGCTCTACCAGGGACGCTTTATCCTGCCAGAGTGATTCTTTCCTGACAGTCTTGTTTACTACTTTTTTTAAGCCTGCTGGGCCCCAGGGAGTTCCCAAAGCTGTCGTATCCCTAGCTGTTTGATGGCGACCTCCAGATAAAGCCTTGCAGGATACGTTTCTTTGGTTTGTAGCTCCTTCCACAGGAGAGGATTTCGCATTTTTGGTTCTCCCCTGCTTATTTTGTGCCAGCTTTTTATATATGATCCTTTTCGTGCCAGCTCTTCTCTTGGGTGCCCGATTTCAAGTCTCACCTTTGCGGGAGATGTGTAACTTGGCAAGCTGAGGATCATGCACAGTGCTCTTGCTGCGGTGCCATCAGCTATAGCAGCGCCCCTCCCTCGCTTGCGACGCAACTCCAGCAATTCGCCACTTTTACGGCACAGATGCGTCACGCATCTGTGCCGTTTTTGCCCCATTGTAAATGCAGCGCACAATAACTGCCGCATCCCTGCTGATATGCAGGGATGCGCCAGTTATTGTAAATCTGCCCCTTAGTTCTAGAAGGTGAGGCGCACCCAGATGTTATACCATGCGCTCACGGTAATATCTTTCCAGGAGAGCTTTTGCAATCTCGCTGGCGGATGGTCAGTCCATTGCGAAGCAGGTAAATGACAATCAGGGTTCCAGCAATAGCAAGCAGGATCAGAGGTAGACCCCCGAAAATGCTTCCAAATACGGAGTGTATAAAGTTAGGAATAACTCCGAGGATGGTCTGGAAGGTGTTAAGGAATCCTGATCCTATGGTTTTAAATAGGTGTACAACACATATTTACGATACGACCCATTATTTCTGAGAAAAGTCGGGAGCAGCTTGTACAGATTAGCACCTATATCTCTGTCGAGATGCTTGCAATTTGACGTTAAAAGGTTTCTCGTGCAGAGGTCAATGGCACGGTTTGTTGTAAAAGCATGGCTTTCATTCTGCTCAAAGCATCAATCTGTATAAAAGAAACATTCAGTGAAGGTCATAGCGGCACCTTCCTGACTGTATTTGTCAGAGAAAACAATACTTGCATACAGCAAGTAACCCTGGTGTTCACTGTGACCAGATAGGCAACGCCCAGGAGCATCCCACAAAAACCTTGATCGTGCAGCATCAAGTAACTCCCATTTGAAAGTAACTCAAACACTGGCGTGACCACGGCAGCTGGAGTTCCTTTCATGTGGCAAGACAGATAAGAAACTGAACCACTACAGGCCGCATGCAAAACGATATCTTGGCACATGAGAGAACCGCTTAAAGCGCTCTTGCAGTTAATACTACTAAGAAACACTTCTTGATCCCCACTCCGGCATCGAAATCTATATGGTAAATGCCAGGATTTCTTAATGTATTCTTTACCCAATTTTTCATATTTGCCTGCCTGCCTTTGTTCAAGGCAATAGTGAAACTGAAAGGTTGTGACCGTGAGAGTGATTTTGCCGTGGATGGTAATTCAGCCACAGTGAATGGAAGCCTGACCAATTTAAATGTGCTGCTTTGTATATTTAGCTCCTTGTTGTGCCATTTCTATCTGTGTATCAGCTAGATTGTATTCTGAAAACAGAGATGTACTGTTTATAAAACTCCAAGGCACAAAGCCTGCACGCAGATTGTAGCGTCCAGCTCAATAACATAATAGAACGTAACCATGATTGTGTTAGGTCCTTGAATCCTCGCAGACGTACGATGCTCAAGGGGGTCCACCTCCTGATAGCCCCAAGGTCTGAGTGATAAAACCGACACAATAGAGTGATCAGGTGAGGGAGGAAAAGGATGGGATCAGCAGGGAGGGAGACCTGAAACGAGAGGCAAACAATGATAAATACACCTTGCTGAGGTTACTCTAGCTAATAGAATACCTTATATAAGAAAGCCCCCTGGTCCCAATACCTGTAAAGAAAATTAACGGTTCGTGTATCCTAGGAATGAATCCCTGATGCGCCAATGCCACTAGCATGTCTAGGGAAAGAACAAAGGCATTACTACACATAGTGTTGCGACACAGTACAATAGAAAGTAAGTAAACCTAACACTATGGAAACATACCCAGAGGCACTGGTTGAGGCTCATAACAGGGGAATTGGAGCTGTCTTCGGAGGAGCTCAACAAGCCCCTGCTGTATAGGACAGAAAACAAACCAAGGTACACACAGTTACTGACAGGCGGAATTTGAATCATTCAGATTCCCAAATAGACTGCAGCACCCTATCCAGGTAGTGCCACAAATACTTGAATCGATCTAAATACTTATTAGCATAGGTGTTTAAATTCAATGACAAAGTAATAATGAAAAAACCCAATACGTCTTGGACAGGAGTGAAGTCATGCATCAATCCGCAAGTATACCATATGTCCAGCCTCCGTTCCGTATTACTTTCATATCGGCATAGCGGGGCGAGGCAAGTAATCCTGAAAAGAGCACAGTCTTGAAAAATCACCTATAGTCAGCTGCGCTGCCTTGCGGGCTAACTAACTACAAGAAAAACTCCCAAAGTACGAAGAGCCAGGAATGTTACAGGAAAAATGAAAGTAGCCCCGCAAGAGCCAAGACCCGGCTCATTCAACGGGGCTACGGAGTTCTAGGATCTTGTTTCCGGTCGAGACAACAAGAAGAACAAGGATAAGGCCAATAGAAGTTGGTGCTACTGGCACTCTTTGCTGTTCGAATCGGCTCCGCTGAGAAATCCGGAATAAAGGGCATGCTACTGGTGCTCCGGAAGCGATTAAGTGCAGATTCCAGGAAACGTCATGACGCCGTCACAGAATGTTCCCCCACGGCATCACAGGATTTGGAGTGCCTAGAACACCCACTTCCCAATTCACTGCGCTGTTTTAGGTGTCAGTGTACTGCCACGGCACCACGAGTGCGCAGTGACAGATTGCCCGTGTTGTAATATTGCCAAATCCTGTTTCAGTATGTCTACAGCAGAAGATACAATGTTGCCCAATGAATATACTCTGGGGGTCAAAGTTGTTAACCCATTATCCACCACAGCTAATGCTTTTTCTACGTTTATACAGACTATTTCCCGTATTATTTCTGCAGCTACTTGTTTGGAAAACTTCCAGATTTCATTATAGGCAGCATAAATGCCAGCATATATGAAACATTTTTTACGTAGTTTCCTAGGTCCTAGTAAAAAAGTCCCTAAGTTCCATGTCTTGTGAGAATAAAGATAAGTGTTGTTTCACTTCTGCAAGTGTTGAGGCTGCGGGCCATTCTAGGCACAACTTCCCAACCCTATATGATGTCACTACCCCGGATGTTCTCTCTGTACATATCGTGGATCTAGCCTATGCATACTGAGTCACTTGGTGATATGTAGGAACAGTTTATGACATGTGTTTGTCTCTAAGAGCCAAACCACCCACTCCTTCCAATTTGGGTCTGATCTATTGCACTTTAGTACATCGTCCATTGTTGCCCCTTCCTTTGAAGACTAATTCTTACACCCCTGTAATGGTGTAGGAAACTTTGGAGTGTTCAGGTCCTTTATCTTGGCTATTCCAAGACAGGATGTCTGTTGCACAGTATCATTCAAAAAGATCATCTGCTGTGGAATGAGGCATGCTCTAAGTAGTGCCTCTGTACCCTGGACTTGCCAGTTTCTTGACCCCCAAATCGATTCTGAGTCAATTTCGTCTTTCCATAGGTTGTAACCCTGTTCAGACAATTGGGCCAAGAAGGAAGCAGAGTAAATCTGTTTAGTGTTTGTTAACATAATTTTCAGTGGTGATTTTGGTGCAACCTTATAATAAAATGAGGCTGGGTCTGTAGTGTTAAACCCAGAAAAGTAAGCACATTTCTGTGCAAACATTTGCTAACTACTTTTTGGTGGTGTTGGGCAATGTTCCCATTGATGGTACTCAAATACACTCCTAGGTGAAATGGATTTGTGCAGGAAATGATGACCAAAATGATGGTAACAGTACAATTTGTCATAGTCAGATGAACCCTCTAACAGTTCATTATTAGAAAATGCAGCAGTTTTCTCTAAATCAGACGTGTTATTTACTGTTTCAGTGTGCCAATCATCAGAAAATATACTGGAGGTAATGAAATCACTTAATGAGATTTTAAATACATGATTATTTTTCAAAAGTTCAGTCGGTTCGAATATATTGAAATCAACCTTGTCCCATACTATACCATCGGGTATAGGAACAGCTGTAATGTTCACTGATGACAAGTCTGTTCACGATGTGATGCTAGATGTGGCTTCAGTAGGATGTTGACCTTTTGGGCCGTGGAACCTTGTTGAAGAAAGTGTCTATTGATAAGTATACTAAAAGTCAATACTAAGCCTAGCCAGAAAAGAAAAAACAATATCCCAGAAATTACCCAGAGTTCAATCCAAGGTGATACCAGGTATGTCATTTGAAGAAAGAGAAAAAAGTTCTTTAATTCTTGCTTGAATGATGCTTTCGCTGGCGTCCTTTCGGGCTCGCTTGGATACAGAGAAAACGTATCAAAGTTAATGAAATAGCCAGATTATGTTGAGGTCGTGCTGTCGGGCTACGTGTGCGAATGGGGCCATGTAAATTTTGAACAGCATCGGGCTGAGGGAGGATCCCTGGGGTACGCCGCAGATGATCTTGGAGGCTTTGGAACCGAATGTGGGGAGGCGGACGCTTTGGGTTCTGTCGGAGAGGAAGGAGGTGGCCAATCCAGATCCTTATCTCGGATCCCTGCGGCGTGGAGGCGTGCGCGTAGTGTGCGGTGGCAGTAGGTGTCGAAAGTGGCAGAGAGGTCTAGGAGGATGAGTGCTGCGGTCTTGCCGTTGTCCAGCAGGGTCCTGATGTCATCGGTGGCGGCGATGAGGGCAGTCTCGGTGCTGTGGTTGCTGCGGAACCCTGACTGGGAAGGGTCCAGGATTCAGTTTTCTTCGAGGTATCGGGTTAGCTGTCTGTTGACGTTTTTCTCGATGACCTTGACCGGGAAGGGGAGCAGAGAGATGGGCCGGAAGTTCTTGAGGTCCCTTGGGTCTGCCTTAGGTTTTTTGAGTAGGGCGTTGATCTCTGAGTGTTTCCAGATCTCTGGGAAGGTCGCGGTCTTGAGGGAGAGATTGATGACTTTGCGCAGGTGGGGTGCGATGGACCTGCTTTCTCTGTTGAAGACGTGGTGCGGGAATGGGTCTGACGGAGAGCAGGAGTGGATTGTGCGCATGGTCTTGATGGTGTCATCGATGCTCACGCTGGCCCAGGCTAGCAGGGGGTTGTGGTCGATGGTGTGCGGCGGGACTGTTGTGTTGCTGTCTGTTGTGGATTTCTGGATGTTGAAGCTGTCGTGGATGTATGCTATCTTGCGGTGGAAGAAGGTGGCGAGGGAGTCGCACAGGGCTTGCGAAGGCGGGATGTCGTTGGTGTTGGAGCTGGGGTTGGAGAGTTCCTTCACGATGTTGAAGAGCTCCTTGCTATTGTATGCGTTGTTATCGAGGCGGTCTTTCAATGATGTCCTCTTGGCCGCCCTGATGAGGTGGTGGTAGTTGCGGATGGCGTCCTTGTGTGCTGCGTGGCTGTTCGGAGTTTGTTCACTGTGCCATTTCTTCTCTACTTTCGGCAGGGCCGCGGTCAGAGTGTAACGTGCTAACTGCGTATGTACTGATAAAGACTCGCAAATCTTTTATAACAGTTCAAGCATCAGCAGAATGCTGAGGCCATACCTATAGAAATATTGAGCATGAATCCACTGCTACCATCATATACCTGTAAGCCCCGTCCGTTTTTAAGGGGCCACAGTGGTCCAAGTACACACATGCGAGAGGTTTGTATGACTTTGGTAATGGCGTCTGTGCCGGGCATGCAACGGTGGAGACTTTCTTCTGCTGGCAGATGTCACATTTCGAGACATAGTCTTCAGTTTGCTTAGTTAACCCTGGCCACCAATAGCACTGTTTCAGTAAAGAAATAGTCGCTGTAACGCCTGTGTGCGCAGAGCCCAAACCCTTGTGTGCAGCTAATATTAAACCTTGCCTGTGATCCATATTTGGTATTACTCTATCCCCCACTCCAGGAATCTGAGCATATGGAATGTTTTGTGCATCTAACTTGTAGGAGTATTTGGGTGGAATTTTTTAATGTACTGCTGTGCTGCCTTTGCGTGATGCGATGACAGCTATCATTATATCTCCGTCTATTCTTGCTTTTGAATGAGTAAGCACAGCTACGGAAGCCGTGCGAACAGCCCCCTTGGCGGCTTCATCAGCCAATGAATTCCCTTCAACTTGAACGCCATCACATTGATGACTCAACGTATGGATCACGTGAGTCCTCAGATTTCAATTCCGCTACCTGTTCCGATAACATTTTATGTTTAATTGTGCCACCTTTTGCATCTTTAAACCCGTTTTGTTCCCAATGCTGTAAGTATTCATTGTACGACAGGACACAGTAAACAGAATCACACACGATTAGTGTGGGGAATTCTCGATCCATATTTACAAGGGCCAGTATAAGTGCTTTTAATTCTGCCAACTGCGCTGTGCAGCCTCCTAGAGATTGCGTTTTTGTGTAACTAGGATGGAACTTACCATCACGCATGCAACCTTTAATGATAGCACACGCCGAAAATTATTGCTGGCTACTTCCTTTGGCCGGTTGCACAGATCCGTCAGTATAAATAATATATTCAGACTGATCTAGAGGCAAGATTTCATGTGGTAGAGGATATTCTTGTTCATATTGCAGAAATGCTAGTGTTTTTAAACTTGGATCAACTCTTTTTTCAACATCTGTTGCTTGAAAAGATTTAGCCCATTGTATCCATCTTGGATGTAACGCTTTCGCATTTGGGATGCTGTCCTTTGTAACAGCTTCTAAAGCCGGTACTGGAGATACAACAATAATGCATTTCCCCTGAGCCAGTGCTCTTCCTCTTGCTACAGCAGTCTGAACTGCTGTCAGGATTTTTTCTGTTGAAGTGAAACGCATTTGTGTACAGGTGTGATTTGTAAGCAATTGATACAGTTTCTCCTTCATTAAAGGTTAAATAAAGTGTACACGCATTGACACGCGATTATTCGGATCCCTAAGTTGCGTCGTTTACACGTGTTTGGAAGCAATCATGCCTTCTTGGAGAAAACAAAGAATATTAGTATGTTCTTGTGTCCAATCTCTGGCTGAAAAGTCAGGTTTTATTAAGTCACAGAAGGTTTTTACCCTTTGTGCGTAATCTAAAATGTATATCCTGCTGAAATTTAGGAATCCTAGTATTGATTGCAAATTTTTTGAAGATTTTGGAGGCTGAAGCAGCGCACACTTTTCTAAAAAGTTAGCTGCCAGACTTTTGCCTTCACTTGACAGCTCATATCCCAAAGTAGGACATTGAGGTGGGCTATTTTTGATTTTTTACAGTTGAATTTGTAGCCCTCTGCGGCAAATCCCATAATAAAGGTGCTTACCCTGGTCAAGTGCCTCTCTAAGTTGTCTTCTGTCAGATAAATATCATCCACATAGAACAACTCAAATTTTTTAAGTAACTCTGTTACTCTTGCTGAAAATACACCCGGGCTATTTTTATACCCTTGTGTTAGACTACAAAATTTTCGTTGTAACCCTAACGCACTGAATGCGGTCAGATACCTGCTTTTAAGAGCTATATTTTGGCAGAAAAATCCATTTGAGATATCAAGTGTGGTTTTGTATTTTTTGCACACAATGTTATTCATTAATGCAGCACTATGGGCATTTTGGACAGCAAATGTCTTTGTGCATGAGTTTAAATGTCTGTAATCTAAAACTAGACCATATGTACTGTCCGGTTTAGAGACGGGAAACAAATGATTGTTCATTGCAGAGGTACATTTTTCAATGACCCCCTGGTATTCAAGTTGATCTAAGATCTCCATGACCTGTTTTTTAACTTCTTGCTTTATTGGATATTGTCTCTGAGAAATAGGTGAAACTTTTAAAGGGATCACATGGTAGGTTGAGTTCTCATCCCACCCTGCATGATTTTTGTACAATGCTGGAGCTTGGGCTACTGCCCACTCCTGTGCATATGTTTGTTTAAAGTGAACGGGAACGTGGTTGGAAAATGCAGGAAAAATTATACTTTCTCCTCTGGGGCACTCCATTACGAATGCAGGCAGCCAATCTTGTTCTGCTAACAGGATATCATAACCAGATGATAAGTTCTGTCAAAAAAGACCTTTTACTTTCCTGGGCTTGTCCCCCTCCAACTGAAGTGTTATTTCATATAACTTGTGTGGAACGCTCACCCTGGTGTCTGGTATTTCCACCGTGATGTAATCATTCAACTCCGCTGTCACCAGAAATTCCTTCAGGTTCAGGTGAGCTATTGTTACTTCTGCCGCACTGTCTAGCTTCGTCAGAGCCCATTCCCCGTTCAGAAGTTGTGTCCTAAGAATTCAGGGCATGTCTGATTTTCAGACCAGCAACTTTCTTTTTCTTAAATTGATATTTTAGATTTTGCTTATCTTCTTTTTTAGAAGTAAAGTCTTGAGCGCAATGTTTGTCCCTGGACTGTGTGCGCTCCTCTCTATTTTCTGACCATCCTTCTCTTTCTGAGCTTTTCTTCGAGCCCTGAAAGGAAGGAGAGGAACGTGTATCAGTATCCTGATACCTGTCAGGTTTCCTAATGTTATCCCTATTCCTAAGGATATACCTCTTTTCAGAGGGCTCCTGTGGAGGAGACCTACCTCGGGATTGAGATCTCTTGTCTTTAGAATTTTCTTTTTAGAAGAAGTCGTTGTCTGCTTAGAAGTATCCTTTTCAGGATTGCCCGGTAGTTGAGGTTTCAAGGGTTTTAAAGCTCTTCCCCCCAAACTATCTCTGCCTAATTTTGCATATGCAGTTTCAATTATTTTGGGTGGTTCAGCCTCCTGAGTTAACGGGCCGACCTCCCTCAGGCGTTGGCGGATTGCCACTGATGCTGCTTCCCCTTTGATATTAGCTAGTATTATGGCTGACAGCTGGTCGTAGTTATTTAATAACTTCATCCCTAAATTTAGGGCAGGTTCTGCTTCTGGAGTTCGGTTTATTGGTCAAGTGTGAAGAGATACAGTATATATATTACCTGTTATTGTGGTAATACAGAATCCCCTGTCCTGAGAAGCCAAAAGGAATCTCTGGCTGAAACGCGACCGCACCAGCGTCGACATTCATTAAGGAGTCCCCCCATTTAGAGTTGTGAAAAAGAAATTAAGCACCACTTTATTAATTTTTGAGTTGTTATCCCTCAAGTGCTATAGGGACTACCTTAAAGTGTATTACTCTGAATCAAGAGTGTATGCTCTGTTTGTTTTGTTCGCAATAGGGGAACTAATTATTGATCCTTTATTTTTTGATATCTGTATATGTTGTATGTATTATAGATATGTAATGATTCATATATATGAGTGTGATTTATATGTCTGTGTAGAGATGTGTATATTGTGTATATATTTGATCACTTTATATGTAGTAATCTGTTGTGACTTTATTGTGCCTTTCTCCCGTCATTTGAAACGTACACAGGTTGTAAGAGTAGAAAAGAATTTGTGATAAACTAAAAATTGGAAGAAGCAGGGTAATTATTCGTACTCTGGCTGAAAATAAATGTGTTTTGATTAATCCCTTAAATACCGTTTTTCTTTTGATTCCACATCGTTGATGTTTTGTGCTCAGGTAGTTGAGGGTTAGCTGGGAACGACCCCGGTTATATATATATATATATATATATATATATATATATATATATATATATATATATATATTCACTGAAAAAACCATAGGTTTCACACCAGTTATAGTTAGGGATTAGCATTTAAAAAACCTATTAAATTCACTGAAAAAACCATAGGTTTGACACCAGTTATGGTTAGCTGGAAATTTTACTGACATAAAACCATTGAAATTCCCACGTTATAGTTAGTTGGACTCACTATAACTCGCGCGTCCATAATGCACTGCTGATGATGTCACATATTACATCACTCATGACATGGTTAGTGACATCACTGATGACATCTCAAATGACATCACTGATGACATCACTGATGACATCTCAAATGACATCACTGATGACATCTTAATTGACATCACTGATGACATCATCCAGTGTCTGTGTGTTTCTGTAAAGTTAAAATATGTTTTACATATTAAAGAGTGAGTGTATGTATGAGTGTCTGGATGAAGGATTTAGTAGGTGCATGACTGACTGTATGAGTGAGTGATTAAATGTGTCTTAGTGAATGCATGAGTTAGTGACTAAACTGTCTGAATGTGTACATCATTATGTTTGTTGTTGTGTAAGCTGCTGCATGTGAGAGTTGTCATATATAAATGACTATATATAACAGCCTGTGATTGCATCAGTGACTGTATCTATCAATATGTACTTGTATCAGTGATTGTAAAAGACAGTAAGTATGTGTTAGTCTATGTTTAAATAAGCAAGGTTTTGTGTGTATAACTGTATAGTTGTGGAAATGGGAGTGTGATTGATTCTTTACATGACTGACTAGGTGTATGAGTAACTCCATGGATGAGTGGCAGTGTGTGAGTCTCTGTATAGGTGTATGAGTGCATATGTTGGTCTTGTATTGATGAGTGACTCTATGTATGAAAGATTGTATGGGTGAATGAGTGGACGTGTGTGTAGACCTAGAAATCAGTGAGTGCGTATGTGATAAGTGGTTTTACTGTGTCAATGGTTTCAGGAATGGTAGTTTGTATTTAACACTAGGTGTATCATGTGTTAGATTAGAGTGTGAGGCGGTGTATTGTATTATCACATGGATGATGTCATCAGTGATGTCATTTGAGATGTCATCAGTGATGTCATTTGAGATGTCATTAGTGATATCACTAACCATGTCATGAATGATGTAATATGTGACATCATCAGCAGTGCATTGCGGGCGCGCGAGTTATAGTGAGTCCAACTAACTATAACGTGGGAATTTCAATGGTTTTATGTCAGTAAAATTTCCAGCTAACTATAACTGGTGTCAAACCTATGGTTTTTTCAGTGAATTTAATAGGTTTTTTAAATGCTAATTCCTAACTATAACTGGTGTGAAACCTATGGTTTTTTCAGTGAATTTCATAGGTTTTTTAATAGCTAATTTCTAGAGCTATGAAATATAATATTTTTTAAAATGAATCCTATATTGAATATTTATGTAATACTATTTTTTTATGTATATTGTTCATGTTTATTTATTATTATTTTTTTTTGCCCTAGAGCACTCCTGGTGCGCGTACCGGTGAGCGCACCGATAAGCGCAGTCGTGCAGCGTGCCCCGGTGCGCGTACCAGTGAGCGTCCCGTTAGCGCTATTTCCGCGAACGAAAACATCATCGTGACATATCGCGTAGCCGCGTGATGCGTCTTATGACGCACGGTGTAAGCGCCCCCCGACGCGCTTATGCTACGCGCCCTGGGGCGCGCCCCGGTGCGCGCCCCCGGGCGCGTAGCGTAAGTGCGTCTGGTCATGTGACCTGAAAATAACACTTTTCATTGGTTCAGAACAGTTTTGTTTTCCAAATGATGAAAGCCCCCACCTTTTTTCCTCATTCTCACTTTGTTTTTTGAGTGAGGAAGACTTGCTTCTATTCATTGAGAAATGGCTACAGTAGCAGCAGCAGCAGGAGCATCTGCACCACCACCACAAGGACCACCACAACACCACATTGGTGGTGAAGAAGAAGAGGAGGAGGAGGAGAGGCAGTTCCTGCCTGAAGACAATACCTCCTATAAACCTAAGGAGCACTTTGTGTGGGAGTTTTTTAAAATCCCAAAGGACCAAAAGAAAGTAAATGCGCCAAAGGTGACATGTCTCATCTGTGGCACTGTACTTTCCAGGGGGAACCCTGCCAAAAAATATTCATTTGGGAACCATACAATGCTTCGCCACATGCAACGCAGGCACCCTAACAACTATGCTGCGGCAGAGGTCAGAGAACTAACCAGAAACCCTCCCCAATCTTCTCCTAGCACCTTATCTTATCTTATCTTATGCTGTATTTATAGAGCGCACTGACACCAAAGGTTTCCTGGCACCTCCAAAACAAATCAACCCACTCCATCGGGTCCAGAGACAAGGGAGATGGTCCCAAATATACAACGCCAGTTCAGAGATTACAAAATAATTTGTATATTTTGCGGGACTACAATTTCCTATGGAGAGCAAAGTATTAAATTGATCAACCGTGCTGGAGACAACCACAACTGCAGAAAGAAACCTTAATTTTTTTCTGATTTTTTTTGCTCCAGTTGAGCCGTTTACAATTCCCTGTTTTTTGTTTGTCCCCATAAAAAATACAAAAAAAATATAAAATTGTTCATAAAAGCCAAAAAAAGTAAAAAATGTTCAAAAAAACAATAAAAAAAATATAAAACCAAAAAGAATTAAAAAACCAGTTCTTTTTAGAACTACCTCCAAACTCTGTCATTCTTTTTTCTCCATGGTACGCTCCCCGGTGCGCGAACCGGGCGCTCCCCCCGCGTAAATCGAATAAAAGGGCCCCCACATCAAACCTAGGGAGTCAGGGGGGGTCTACCCTGCCCCCTTTTGGTCATTTCCCCCTTTGTTTTTGCCACCTCTTGTGTCTCGATCCTACCGAGACACAAGATGGCGGCCGCTCCGGACTGTTTGGAATGTTGACAGACGCCCGAGAGCCAATCAGCTTTCCGCTCGCAAACTTGTGTAGCACGCTGGTACGCGCCCCGGGGCGCGCTTATAAATATATATATATTTTTTTACCTAAATTACTCAAAATCCACTGGAGCACATATCTTGAGACATAGCAAAGGCACATCGGGCTACCAGTCCCTACAATTTTGCCAAGTTTGGTGGAAATCCATTCAGCTGTTCGGGCTAAAAGTGAGTCCAACCGCCCTATGGAAATTAACATGGGGAAAACACGTTTTGGGGCCCCCCTTTTATCTCGGCCCCTCGGCCCCTGCTTGACGAATCCCCCCTAAACTTTCAGGGAAGGAGCGGAGCGGAGCTGGCCATTTTCTTGGAGAAATTCAGCCAATTCCGTCCATCAACGCCAAAGTTATTCATATATATATGTCTGGATGTGGTGCATAGGTCGCTAATATCGGCCAGGTTGCTCCTGGTCTTCCTAAAGGACCAAGCCTTGCTTTTGTTCTTGTGTGGGGTAGGGCACCATTAAACCAGAACATATGTTCCTGAAAAGTAAGTGGAATCTCAGTCGCCTCAAACGGAGTGTAAGCCACTGGAGCTTCTTCATGGTTGTAATAATGAAACGTTTTTGTTACAGCATCTGCTTCTGGGAGATAACCCATGAGTAGAATAACTCTGTTTTGAAATCTTCGTGTGCCTCTATCACGAATATTACTACACCTCCTCTGGGAGATAACCCAGGTTTGACAAGTTTAACTGTTAGAGTTTGTCTTACTTTGGGTGCAATATGTATTGCATTTGTATCTTCCTCACAAGACTGATTAAGTCCTAGGTGTAAGTCTCTCTCCTCATCAGACATCGTGTTTAAGACGCGGAATTACTGTCCAAGGAAATTATGAAAAAGGTTTTTTGCAAAGATTTTATGCACAATTTTGGGAAATGTTCCTTTCAAAGCTTGAAAAACCAACAGCCAATACATAGAATATCTCACCTACTCAGCTGTGGCAGAGTTTTTTCCCACCTACTCCAGAAGTCTCTGGGTTTTGTAAATAGGGTCTCTGAGAATAAGCACGACTGAGCTACTAAGATTCTACTGTTGAGTAAGTGCGCCATGTATATACCATGTTGGGTAACAATAGACCACTTTGGTAACATTAGACCACGTTGGGTAACCCATGTTTGACACGATGGGCGCCACGTTGGGCGCCATGTAGTGCAGTTCCGATAGTACCCTTTCATGCAGGACCTACGCTGTGTACGGATAACATATACTGTGGGGTTGGTGGCAAACTGACTCTGTACACCCCCACGAATGTGTCAGCCTATGTTTTTGCATTAGCTAGCTCGCAGTGCCATTAGAATCTCCTGTTACAAGAGAGATTTGTTTTTGGCAACCTCAGAACATAATAACCTCAGACTCGTGGAAACAATATACTACTTTTCACCCAGTCACTTGTGCTTGCTTGTTTTGCTCTCAGAGAGATACACAGAAGAAACAGTTGGGCATGTTTACAATAAGAATTTATTGTTCCGTTGTTCTTCTCATGCAAAATAAGTGCGCTGCTACAACTGTAACACAGTAGCAGAGATATAGAACCAGCAGTACAATGAATAAAAAGGAATAGTATGGTTCTACCATTTTACAATAGTCATGAACACATACATGAATATGAAATGCATTTATTAAATGAAGTGCGTACTCCTAAGATGTTTCAAAACAATGAGAGGAGTATCCCCTATGAAGTTGAAGTACAGACGTATCTGGAGGGCAGGTTTTTGGCAAGAAGGAGGATATTCATCCTTTTGTTTAAAACCCCTCACTCACCAACCTAGTGGTGACATGCTTCATCATCGGGGTCCACCTTGGCGTCCTAGCGACACCAAGGTGTGCTACGACACCTGTACTACAGTGGAGCGGGTTGTGACTGTGGGTGTGAAAAAAATGTTAAAAATTGTCCTGGTTGTACTCAAAAATATAGTTTTAATTATAGAGCAACTGAACAATGTTTAAAAATTACGAGGGCGAGATCTTGGTAGGGGAGTTACGACCAGAGGATCTCTATATGTGTTGAGTGGTCAACATGTTTCTACCTTAAGGGCAGTTGCCCGGTATTCATCAGGACCAGAAAAACAGGTGGACAGGGGGTGTGTGCTCCCTAAAAAGCACACCCGTGCCTTGATCCCCTGTGTACCTACTGGCAAAACGGCCAGTGGTATATACTGCTCAGTAAAATAATTGGGCAGATGAAAGGGTGAAAATGAGACCTGTAAGGAGAGAAAAAGAGGGGTAAACATAATCAGGTTTAATGTTGACTTACTCTCCTGTAACGTCGTGCAGTGTCTCAGTGGAATGAAATATAGTGCCAAAAGGGGTTGATCTCCAAATAACATGATACCGTGGTGATGGAGTGGGATACTAATCAACATCTATGCCAATAATTGGTGCACGCGGGTTGCATGCGGTGTGAACTCGGCACTTGTGAGTTTAAATATTCAGTATTTGGAGTGCCAGTGTTGGAAAATGCATGACGACTTCAGCTCAGGATGGCACTGTCTGAATTGTGAATATCACGTGGTGCCTGTGCTCCTAGCAAGATAGAAAATATCTGGCCGGATGCTCTTCCATGGTAGGTGAATATAAGGTGGAGTGATCTAAGGCATAGCGGTATCTCGGTAGTGCTATATTCATTTCAACAGCAACTGACTCATTCGTGTGAGTGAATAACAATTAGTGAACATACATAACGAACACACATGTAACAATGAGGAACAAACTTAGGCTCAAATGGCATGAATGAAGGCTTACTCAATTATGAGCTCTCTGGGCTTCAACGGGCAGGGCGTAGGTTCAATGCCTTAAGCGTAACATATTCTGTAAGATTAAAGAGAGCGCGGGCGTTGTAAACCTCTGTGCAGCTCAATGCGCCCTGAAAATGGTGGACGACGCCCTCGTAGACCCGGTACATACTTGTGTACCTGAGCGCTGACATAGAAGATCTACTTACAGTTACTGGCAGGAAAGATCAAATCCGACCTACTCCTAACGTCCTCTGCTCGGCTAGTGGTTGCGAGGGCAGCAGGACGCGGTAAAGAGGAGTTGGCCGTTTCCGGAGTGGGGCGCGGCCTGGGCTGGTGTGGGGGCGGGGCTAGCAGTGTGCAATAGCGTGCTGTCGGTAGCTAGGCTACCGTGTGTAAACAGACGGGAGGTTAGGTTGTCTGACAACACAGGTTAGGTAGAGCCGCAGAGCTGTTAGTGAACAGCGGGGCTTGGAGTGCGCAACAGCGGACTATCGGTAGCTAGGCTACCGTGTGTAAACAGACGGGAGGTTAGGTTGTCTGACAACACAGGACAGGTTAGGTAGAGCCGCATAGCTGTTAGTGAACAGCGGGGCTTGGATAATTACTCATGAAACGAAAAAAGACATAGAGGTGGAGAAATTCCACAGGCTAGTGAATTATAGGGGTAACACTTTGGAATACTTATTCTAGTATATAAGTGAGGCAGACACCGGTTTGTTGACCGGTATTGGGTCGTATGGAGGGCATGACATAATGTTGTGTAAGGTGAGGCTAACACAGGTTAAATACCAATATTGGGTCTTGTGGGCGCTCAACACACAGATGTGTTGTGGCGCGTACTGCATATGGGTGGGCGCTTGGATAGCGCATGTGGCCGTGGGCTAGTCATATTCCAGATTTAGGGCACTCAAAGACATAAGCCCGATGGGGCAAAGCGTGGACAGACGCAAAGGCATCTTGTGGCATCTATGCCTTCGGGGTAGAGCGCTCCTTGTCAGTGGTCAGGTCGACAGGGGGCGATGGCATCTCATTTCAGCACAGAGTTCCATGGAATATTATCGTTGAGCCCAATTTTATGAGAAGAAAGCCGATAAATCCATCGCTGCTCCTTTTCAAACAGTCGGGCTTGTGCATTAGGGCCTGGTTGGATTTGCTCAATCACTGTCCATCTCATATCGTTGGGAGTGTGATGTACTGTGAGGAAATGGTCCGTGAGCCTGGTGTTGGTTTTCTTGCATCGGATTGTACTTCGAATAGCAGAACATCGAAGTACAATCCGATGCAAGAAAACAACACCAGGCTCATGGACAGTGATTGAGCAAATCCAACCAGGCCCTAATGCACAAGCCCGACTGTTTGAAAAGGAGCAGCGATGGATTTATCGGCTTTCTTCTCATAAAATTGGGCTCAACGATAATATTCCATGGAACTCTGTGCTGAAATGAGATGCCATCGCCCCCTGTCGACCTGACCACTGACAAGGAGCGCTCTACCCCGAAGGCATAGATGCCACAAGATGCCTTTGCGTCTGTCCACGCTTTGCCCCATCGGGCTTATGTCTTTGAGTGCCCTAAATCTCGAATATGACTAGCCCACGGCTACATGCGCTATCCAAGCGCCCACCCATATGCAGTACGCGCCACAACACATCTGTGTGTTGAGCGCCCACAAGACCCAATATTGGTATTTAACTTGTGTTAGCCTCACCTTACACAACATTATGTCATGCCCTCCATACGACCCAATACCGGTCAACAAACCGGTGTCTGCCTCACTTATATACTAGAATAAGTATTCCAAAGTGTTACCCCTATAATTCACTAGCCTGTGGAATTTCTCCACCTCTATGTCTTTTTTCGTTTCATGAGTAATTATCCAAGCCCCGCTGTTCACTAACAGCTATGCGGCTCTACCTAACCTGTCCTGTGTTGTCAGACAACCTAACCTCCCGTCTGTTTACACACGGTAGCCTAGCTACCGATAGTCCGCTGTTGCGCACTCCAAGCCCCGCTGTTCACTAACAGCTCTGCGGCTCTACCTAACCTGTGTTGTCAGACAACCTAACCTCCCGTCTGTTTACACACGGTAGCCTAGCTACCGACAGCACGCTATTGCGCACTGCTAGCCCCGCCCCCACACCAGCCCAGGCCGCGCCCCACTCCGGAAACGGCCAACTCCTCTTTACCGCGTCCTGCTGCCCTCGCAACCACTAGCCGAGCAGAGGACGTTAGGAGTAGGTCGGATTTGATCTTTCCTGCCAGTAACTGTAAGTAGATCTTCTATGTCAGCGCTCAGGTACACAAGTATGTACCGGGTCTACGAGGGCGTCGTCCACCATTTTCAGGGCGCATTGAGCTGCACAGAGGTTTACAACGCCCGCGCTCTCTTTAATCTTACAGAATATGTTACGCTTAAGGCATTGAACCTACGCCCTGCCCGTTGAAGCCCAGAGAGCTCATAATTGAGTAAGCCTTCATTCATGCCATTTGAGCCTAAGTTTGTTCCTCATTGTTACATGTGTGTTCGTTATGTATGTTCACTAATTGTTATTCACTCACACGAATGAGTCAGTTGCTGTTGAAATGAATATAGCACTACCGAGATACCGCTATGCCTTAGATCACTCCACCTTATATTCACCTACCATGGAAGAGCATCCGGCCAGATATTTTCTATCTTGCTAGGAGCACAGGCACCACGTGATATTCACAATTCAGACAGTGCCATCCTGAGCTGAAGTCGTCATGCATTTTCCAACACTGGCACTCCAAATACTGAATATTTAAACTCACAAGTGCCGAGTTCACACCGCATGCAACCCGCGTGCACCAATTATTGGCATAGATGTTGATTAGTATCCCACTCCATCACCACGGTATCATGTTATTTGGAGATCAACCCCTTTTGGCACTATATTTCATTCCACTGAGACACTGCACGACGTTACAGGAGAGTAAGTCAACATTAAACCTGATTATGTTTACCCCTCTTTTTCTCTCCTTACAGGTCTCATTTTCACCCTTTCATCTGCCCAATTATTTTACTGAGCAGTATATACCACTGGCCGTTTTGCCAGTAGGTACACAGGGGATCAAGGCACGGGTGTGCTTTTTAGGGAGCACACACCCCCTGTCCACCTGTTTTTCTGGTCCTGATGAATACCGGGCAACTGCCCTTAAGGTAGAAACATGTTGACCACTCAACACATATAGAGATCCTCTGGTCGTAACTCCCCTACCAAGATCTCGCCCTCGTAATTTTTAAACATTGTTCCGTTGCTCTATAATTAAAACTATATTTTTGAGTACAACCAGGACAATTTTTAACATTTTTTTCACACCCAGTCACAACCCGCTCCACTGTAGTACAGGTGTCGTAGCACACCTTGGTGTCGCTAGGACGCCAAGGTGGACCCCGATGATGAAGCATGTCACCACTAGGTTGGTGAGTGAGGGGTTTTAAACAAAAGGATGAATATCCTCCTTCTTGCCAAAAACCTGCCCTCCAGATACGTCTGTACTTCAACTTCATAGGGGATACTCCTCTCATTGTTTTGAAACATTTCCTCCCAGGGGAATAGGAGAGATCTCTAGTTCACTTCTGAGTGAACAAACTCCCTTACTCTCTTCTTTTGATTGTAACGTACTCCTAAGATGCCTGTCTAGATGTACCTAAGTGTAGCTAGCATGTGAGTAGGTGCAAAAGAGCCTAAGTCTATGAGCCAAGAATCCCACTAGGAATTAGTCGAATCCCCATGCCTGAATAGTGAGTGTGGTACTTCGTCCTGGACTTAAGCTGGACACCCCGCAAGGGATTGTCAGACCACTGTCAGCTGGAGCAATGGCATGACAGAGCCGCAGTGTCTCTGGTCAGTGTGTCGGCCTTGAAGTCTCGGTTCCCTCCTGCCTACTGATAGCAAGAGGTGCTGTATTCATACAGTGTATGTGCGTGTGTTCCCCATCGTTCAGTATGAGGATGACGTTGGGGATTAAACCTTGTGCGTCGATGGGAGAGGTGAAGTGTACCTCCTGGAGAGTGTATTCATAAATTATTCATATGTGCTAAGGATGACATCTTAGCAATATCCCACCCTCAGCATGGAACTAGGTGAAACGTTTAGTCCATAAAAGGCTACAGTGCTTATAAGGCGTTATGTCCATACAAGTCCGTCTGTCCTTATTTGGAGTTATGTTCTTATAAGGCTTGTTCACATGAAATGATGGGGAGATGATGTAGGGAAAGTGTACGATGTTCCCTGGACCTATATCGGGGTACCGATATGAAATATAACAGTAGCATCTTGACGCACTATTGCACGTGTGATGCCACATGTTTAGCACATCAAATTGGTATTTTTTTTGGGTGTACTTGTCCAACAAGCATCGGCAAAAACCATTGGCAAAGCCAAAAGGCGAAACCTATTTGCTCTGCCAGTGCTTGTTACCCACTGTAACAGTGTACAAAATTCCATGTTTTCGTTGCTCAGGGTGAGTACATCAGAGTCAGAGGTCTCCAAGATGGACTGACAAGTGCCTTGCCCATGAACTCAGAACATTAACAACACAAGGGCTGGAGTCGGCTTGGTTAATCAGACAAAAGTTATGAAGAATGTGGGTATTTTTCTAACTGCAAGGGAATGTGATGTAGGTTTTCACTAACTGCTTATTAAAATTGTTCACATTCCTAATGATCGTCTGTACTAATGCTTTGCTGCTCTTCGTTAGGATAATTGCTTTTCATTTTCTATGCTCTAGCTTAGTGTGTAATAAAGATTTACAAATATTTATTTTGAATTCCTTGATGTCACAGAACCCAAAAGGACCGGTGGAGGGGGCAAATAAGCACAACAACCTTGCAAGAGTTTCCAGTAGGTCTGAAGTATTATCAATACCGATCCACCCCCCTGAGACATAATCTAAGGAGGGCCAGTACACCTTAGTCAGTTTTTGCTGCTTTGTAGGCCCATAGACTACAAGGAATAAGGGCAATCTTACCTAAGGGCCAACATAAGATTTTATTACATAAAGGCAGAGTTCGCACTGGAAGGTTCTCCACAACAACTTATTATTGTTATTCTAGGTACATAGGTTATGGAGAAATGAGAAAACCACCCTGTGTCCACTCCAATTCCATCCACCCATTCTTCGCCTGCATTCCATATTCCGCATTCCATACTTCGATTCCATTTCTGTATTCCAAGGCCAGAACTTTCTTTACCAACATTCCACTCCACTTGAGTATACCACACACCATCCCCCTTAAGAAAGGAGAGAAAACAAAAATAAAATCCCTGCTTATTCACATTTCAACACAAAGGCAAATACAACACCGCAGACTAAACCCATACAAAGATAAAATCCACAGCAAAAAAAACTGACACCAAGGAACTGCATGTTTAATAACCAAATACATCATAAAAAATCTTTATATATTTGTCAGGTAGTTTACCATTCCTATTGTTCTTCTCAGACTCTGGTTGGTAATCATGTTCCGTATTCGGAACATCCTGTCGAACAGTGAGTGATTGGAGTAGTCTCGAGCTCAACTCTGCCTCTTTTCACTGATGCTACGTAAAAGCTGATTATTCTTTACACAACATAAAAACAGATTCTGACGGTGAAATCCTAATATGCACTTTGCACACGCTTAGCATCTCTATTGCTTTCATTGTAATGCACCATAACAAACAAAAAAACTGGTGCAAATTAAAATTGTTACATTGTATGTGAATGAAACTTTCAGCATAAATGCTTTATATTATTAGAGTCCTATATTTCTTAAAACAATGTTATTATAATGATTTTTAAGAATTGTTTGCATGTATGTACTTTTTAAATTGTGGCAGTAGGCAATATTTAGAGTTGAACATTTCTATGCAATAATCACTTACAAACGTTACTATCATTTAATTATATGATATGCTTGATTTATTACATCATTCTTGAGCTTAATGAGTTTATTTTACTAAATAAGAACTGCTGATTTTAAATTGCATTATATTGCCTCTTTCCTTAAGCTGCATTATTTCATAGCCTGATGTGATGGACTCTTGTTATATTTTCACAATGTTGCTTTCTTAAAATATTCACACAACGTTGCTAACAGAACACACTACTTTCTTCGTACTTCTTTGTGAGTCAATTGATGTGAACTTGACCCTTCGACTTAATACATAAAGAACAAAAAAGTAAATAGGCGCTCTGTCAACTTACCTGTGACAACAGAATGGAGCGTAGTTTCTCATGAACATCATGGGAAAATATGTTGGAGTATTAATGTTGTACCTGATGAGTGGAAGAATGGTCAGATGATGATCAGACCATTGTGTAGTGACAATTGATTGTAATTGCATTGTAATTGCATTTATATAGCGCTTACTACTCCTGACCAGGTTTCGAAGCGCTTTTTCAGCAATTATCATGCCACTTCGGAACCCATAAAGAATTAGTGGTTAATTAGTATAGAGAAATGTGAAAGTATTTGAGTGGTGGTATATTACTCAATTATTTGGATTGAGAGGGATAGTGGAAGGATAGAAGAGGGGAAAACGTTTGCATTTATATAGCGCTTGCTACACCTGATGAGGTGTTGAAGCGCATTTCGGTGAATATCAGGCTACTCTGGAACCCATAAAGGATTAGCGGTGAACTAGTATAGTGAAATATGAAAGCAATTTGAGTGATGGATAGGTTAGTCAGTTAATTGGATTGAGAAGGATAGTGGAGGGTTAGACGAGGAGAAAAAAAGGTTTGCATTTATATAGCGTTTGCTACCCCTGATGAGGTGTTAAAGCACTCTTTCGGCAAGTAGCACGCTACTATGGTCCCCATAAAGGAGTAGTGGTGAAATTGTATAGTATAATGTGAAATTAATTTGAGTGGTGGACATGTTAGTCTGTTATTTAGATTGAAAAGGAACTTTTCTGCACTCTATGCCATTGCATTCTTACCCACTCTAATCTACTGTGCACCACTGCAGTGTGTCACTGCACTCTACGCCACTTCACTCTAGGCATCTCTACTCTACATCACACTACTCTATGCCAGTGCACTCTATACCACTCCACAATACACAACTGCACACTACACCACTCCACAACACTGCAATCTTCACCACTACTCTATATCACTCCACTCTATGCCACATCACTCTACTCTGAAACAATCTACTACGCAACTCCACTCTCTGCCACTGTAATCAACACTGCACCACTCAATGCCACTCTACTGTACGCCACTGTGCTCTACCCCACTACGCTATGCCACTGCACTCTACCCTGCACCTATATACTCTCCCTGCACCACACCACTCTACTCTGAAATAGTTTACTCTATGCCACTGCACTGTACACTATGCCACTCTACACCACTGTACTCTACACCAAAACACTGTACACCAATGTACTCAAAATCAATACACCCTTCACACTGTACCTATGCCAACTACTTTGCACCACTCCACTTCACACCACTATACTCTACAACATCCTACTCTATGCCACTGCACACTATGTCACTCTACACCATTGCGCTCTAGTCAAGGCATTCTATGCCACTCTATTCTACACTGCACTCTATGTTATTGCTCTCTGAACCAATCTACGACACTACACTCTACGACACAGCACCAATCTGCCAATACACCCTACACCACTCTACTTTGCATTACTCCACTCTTATGCCACTGCACTCTACCCTGCACAACTCCATTCTATGCCACTTCACTATGTCACTCTACTCTGCAACACTGCCCTCTCTGTCACTCTACTCTGCATGGCCTCACTCTACGCCACTGTTCTCTACACCAATCCACTCTAAGCAACTCCAATATACTCTGCACCAGTGCACTCTACAACACTCTACTGTAAACCACTGCATTCTACACCAGTTCACTCTACTCTGAAACAATCTACTTTATGCCACTCTACGCCACTCAGTTTTATGCAGGTGCACCCTACAACAATGCTCTGTACATCACTTTCTCAAAACCAATCCACTCTACACCACTGCACTCTATACCAATTTATTCTGCACCACTGCATGTATGCCACTATATTCTATGACATCATACTCATCACCACTCTACATCAATCCACTGTCTCTTTACTCATCACCACTCTACATCACTGCACCTCTTCACCAATGCACTCTACGCCACTCGCTGCAGCACTGCACTCTCTGAAAATTAACTCTATGCTACTCTACTATGCCCCACTTGACTCTGCTCAACTCTGTCACTGCACTATGCTCTGCACCCCTCTACTGCATTCTATGCTACTCTATTCTACTGTGAAGCACTGCACTCTACGCCACTACTCTACACCACTACTACCTTATACCACTCCACTCTACCATGCACCACTTGACTACTCTGAAACAATCTACTCTACACGGCTCAACTCTACGCTATACCTCTGTACTCTATGACAATGCACTCCACACCACTTTATTAAAAACCACTCAACACTTTGCCATCTACTTTGCACCACTTCACTACATGCCATCACACTCTGGAACATTCTACGTTATGTCACTGCATTCTACTCTGCACCCCTCCACTCTACTGTGAAACAATCTACTCTACACCACTACACTCGATGCCACTGCACTCTATGCCACTGCATTCTACTCCATGCCTCTGTACTCTAAATGACTGCACTCTATGCCAATGCTCTCCACACTACTTTACTCAAAGCTACTGCACCTAGACCAACTACTTTGCACCACTGAACTTTACACCACTATACTCTACAACATTCTACTGTATGCCACTGCATTCAACAGCACTGCACGCTATGCCACTCTACACCACTGCACTCTATGCCACTCTGTTCTACTATGCACCACTGTACTCTGTCACTGCTCTCTGCACCACCACTCTACCTTGCACCACTCTATGACCCTGCACTCTGACACTCTACTCTGCATGACTGCCCTCTAGGTCATTGCACTCTACTCTGTACCACCCAGCTCTATGCCACTCTCCTGCAGACTACACCACTACTCTATGCCACTTCACTCTACGCCACTGCAATCTACTCTGCAACGCTCTACTCCATGCCACTACACGCTAAGCTACTCAACGTCACTACAATCTATGGCAGTGCACTCTATACCACTTTACTCAAAACCAATCCATTCCACGATACTCCACTGTATGATGCTCTACTCAATTAAACTCTGCTCCACTGACACTCTATTCCACTTCACTCTACAGTACTCTACTCCACTCTATGCCATTCTACGACTCTACTCCACTCTACAAAGTTCTACCCCTATGCTACTTAACTCCACTCTATTCTATGATACACTACTCTACTCCACTATGCCACTCTACTCTACAACACTCTACGCAACACCCTCTACGCCACAACGCCCTCTACGCCACAACAGGCTATAACACTCCACATCACTCTATGCCACTCCACAACTCTACTCAACTCTGACACTGAGCACCACTCAACTCTGTGCCCTTCCACTGTACTATGCTCTACTCCCTCCATAACACTCCATAACACTGTACGCTAGTCCATGACACTCCACTTCACTCCTCTCCATGCCACTCAACTCTACTGTAGGCCACTCCATAACACTCTTCTCTAATCCACTTAACACTCCACACCACGCCAGTTTCCTTTATCCCACTAACATTTAGCCATGCTGAACAGCAGCCACTCTGGTGTACAACATGGCTAAAACATATTAGGAAAGCCAATAGCTTTTGCATAGGGGAGACCTATTGGCTTTGCCAATGCTGATTTTACAATGAATACACTTCCTAAGCTGTTATATATCCTACAAAATACACTGATTAGTATCTCCAAATCCTACTTTGATAGGATAGATAAAATCACGTGCAGTCTCCTCCGGGATGTGGCACACCCTGATAGCTTTCCAATACTTAAACCAGTTGATTTATAAAAATGGTATTGTGCTACCAGATATTAGGGCATACTGCTGCGCAATGAGCCCCAGAATATTAATGAATGTGGGGTTTGCCCCAAGACTTGACCCAGCAACAATACTAAAGCGGTTATGGTTGAAAGAGAGCACAAATGTAGATGATATATTGTTTAAAAAAAAGTAGGAGGTGTTTGTTGCACTCTACTCTCGAGACACTCGAGGTCTGGGACAAGGCAACTAGACAACTATGCTAGCAGGGGTGAGTGACCAGGCAGACACTGCTGTGGTAGGGAGATATGTGAAAAGTTCAGGAACTTGTCTGGATTTTGGCAATGGGATATCATAGGTTTCTCTTCAGTACGTGACTTAACAGACATGGAGGGGGTGAAGTCATTTGAAGTTCTACAACAAGAATATGACTTGGCCCCCACAGAGAAATATAAGTTCCTGCAACTGCACCATGCTACGCAAGCAGAAAACAGAGATTAGAAGGAGCCCGTTGGAAATACGGTAATACAATACAAAATGACTCCACACCGGTTTAGAAATATAGATTACTATATTCTGAACAAAGCAAGATCAAAACAATAAAAATCACGTGTAGACTTTTCAAGTTATGCTTGTGTTAAAAGCAGTGCTATCATTATCTTAGCTCTCCTTAGAATCTTTATGGTGCCACTAGAAAGGAAGAGCACAGGAGAATTCTCACTGTAGGAGCACACCTGTAATACTCCCTCAAGTCCTCACTAAGGATGTCTCTACACTGTCCCTCGAGACAATAGGGGGAAAGGTAGATAGCAGGAGATATTTGGAGGAGAGGGGGGAAGGTAGTAGATGGAGGAGAGGAGAGGGGGGGAAGGGGAGAGAGTGATCTGGGTGAAAAATAAGAAAGAGGCTAGGGATAGGTGAGGAAGAGAAGAGGAAAGAGAGAGTCAGGATGGGGGAGGAAGAGTGAGAGGAAAGGGGAAGGGTGACTCTAGGGAAAATGGATGAGGTAAAGGATAAGCAGGGTGGTGGAGGCTAGGTGGGGGGTCGACAATGCGGTTATGGACCCCAATATTGGTTGAGTAGGTGCAGTTTGAGGTCTTTTTTAAAGCTGAGGTAGGAGGGGTTACATCTCAGGTCCTTGGGTACAGCATTCCAGACGAACGGCACATTTCCAGAGAAGGAGTGTGATTGTGCGGTTCTCTTTTTAGACAAGGGGCAACAAGGAGGAGAGTGTTAGTGCTTCTCATTGGTCTAGATTCTCCCGCTTTTTTGAGTTTGTGTGAGAGGTAAGATGGGGTATCTTGGTGGAGAGCTTTATACGTAATGCATGCTGTCTTGTATGAGGATCTACCATGTATGGGCAGCCGATTAGGGGCCTTTAGGGCTGGGGAGATGTGGTCAAAACGCTTATAGTCAGTGATTAGCCTGGTAGCCAAGTGGAGCACTGATCTGAGGGGGGCTAGGTGTGCTTTAGGGATTCCTGGAAGGATAGCTTTACCATAGTCAATTCTTGAGAGTACTAGAGATTGGACGATCCCTTTGAAATCCTCAGGTGGAATGAAGGATTTCATTTTCTTCAAATGACGTAGAGTGAAGAGTGCTCCTTTGGCTGAATTTTTTATGTGGTCGCTAAGAGTTAAGTTTTTGTCAATGCTGATCCCAAGAGATTTCACTGAATTGGATAGGAAGAGTGGACAGTTAAGGGCATTAAGGTCAGAAATCCAGGACTGGATTGGGAGCTTGATATTTTTAGGAGAGAAGATGATGATGATTTCAGTTTTAGGGTTTAGTATGAAATGATTGGAGACGGACCAAGATTGGATCTTGCTCAGGGTATTATTCAGATGAAGTACGTCAGAGCGGGACCTAATCTTATAGTAAAGTTGTGTGTCATCAGCATAGAGGTGATAATTGATTCCGGCATATTTCAGAATAAGGGTAAGGGGTACCATAAAGAGGTTAAAGAGGGACAGGGAGAGAATAGAGCCTTGCGGGACACCTAGGGAGATAGGTGCAGGGTTTGAGAGGCAGGCTTTGATTTTGACTTGCTGAGTTCTGTGTTGGAGATCCGAGGCAAACCATTTGAAGACAAGACCGTTAAGACCAAAGCGAGTCTTAAGCAAGTTAAGTAGGGAATTGTGGTTGACTGTATCAAAGGCAGCAGAGAGGTCAAGGAGAATAAGTAGGCGTGACTCACCCTTGTCAAGGGAACAATGGTTGTCATTGACTATATTAAGCTTGGCAGTTTCAGTGCTGCAGCCTTTTCGGAACCCGGATTAGAATGAGTTAAGTAAATTGAAATTGTTAATGTGTTTGTCCAGTTGGAGTAAAGCACATTTCTCACGGGCTTTGAAATGACGTGGGAGGTTAAAGATAGGGCGAAGATTGTTCAGGTCATTAGGGTCAGCAGTGAGGGTTTTGAGAATAGGAGTAATTTGTCCAAGTTGAACAGAGTTAGGGACACATCCTGTGGACAGGGGGTGTTGATGATAGTAGTCCAGTAAGGGGCGATAATATTGTTTAGGTCTTGGACATAGCAGAGCAGTTACCAGAGTGGCAGTCCCTACTGGCAGCCCAGCAGTTCCCTCTGGCAATGTGCAGATGTACAGCCATGTCTGGTTACTGGTCCAAAAAGTGTCGGAATAGATGGGGTCAGAGACCCAGTAATTATACCCAAAAGTGCCTTTGAGGTGGGGGTGACTTCGAAAGATTTCTATGAAGTGCACAGGTCCCCTTTCAGCCCAGCCCTGTCTGCCAGCCTAGCTATGGGGGGTAATTCAGCTGTGTGTGTGGAGACAGGATACTATATATTCAAGTGAAGTGTTATCTCCTCCGCTCCCTCCTGCACAAGGTGGCCCATCAGTATGCAGATGAATGCAGATGCAGTTGAGTTTCCTGTGTTGTGGCTGTCTAGAGTGAATGCACAAATGTAGCTGTCATCCAGCCTAGCCGCGCATTGGAGACAGGCTGTCAGGCACACACAGCAGTAAGTGCAGAGAAAAGTTCTGTGTCTAAAAGTGGCATTTCTAAAATAGTAAGGTTAAATCCAACCTCACCAGTAAGTAGGATTTACCAACACCATTCCAAACATATGAAACATCAAAAAGCTACTCCTCTCTGATCAGGAATTACAGTTTAAAAGATTATTACGGCATTCCCAATGCTACCCCATGAAAGGGGGTAGGCCTCACTGTAGTGAAAAACAAAATAGGCTATTTCTCACTACCAGGACATGCAAAACATAAAGTTGCATTTCCTACCTTATACTTACATAGTACCCAGCCCTTAGGGGCGATTTATATGTAATAAAATGGGAGTTTAAGTCTTGGCAAGTAGGTTTTAAATGCCAAGTCAAAGTGGCAGTAAACTGCGCACACAGGTCCTGCAATGGCAGACCTGAAACAGGTTTGAAAGGCTACTTCTGTGGGTCGCACAATCCATGCTGCAAGCCCACTAGTAGCATTTAACTTACAGGCCCTGGGTACATGGGGTACCATTTTATAAAGGACTCACAAGTAAATTAAATAGGTCAATCAGGTATACACAATCACTAGCATGTTTAAGGAAGCAGCACATGCACTTTAACAATGGTTAGCAGTGGTAAAGTGCTCAGAGTCCTAAGGCCAACAGAAAAATGCGTTACAATTAGAAGGGTAAACCCATAAAAGTCCCTGGGACCTGGGTGCAATGAGATACAAAATGGGGGTCCCAGTACATATAGATTTCATGAGAACCAGAACGAAAATATTCAGGGAAATTATTCATACATAAATGCAAAAAAATAAAAACTGGAAAAATCAATTAGTCACACTGTTGTTTATTCACAGTGTGAATGGAATTTCATTTGTCATGAATCAACAAATTAGTGCCCAATAGAGGAAAGGGTAGGGAAGAGTGAGCGTGAAAGGACAGAATGTGCAAGGTTTTTATAAAAAATACAATATTGCCTGATGGCTAAAGAAATAAGTTGAAAAAATCATCTGTAGCTTCTACATAGAGCCAGCATACACGAAAGCAGTTAATTTCACAGAATACATTTCAGAGAAACCATGCAACAATTACGCTGTATCAATCTGTTCAATATGGGTAGCGTGAGCTGGTTTGGATGAGAAGGTTGTCGACGTTTCGACCCCAACAATTATGTTTGGTATCAAGTGTGACCTTAGAGCGGGGTCTTCATCAGGACGGTGGTAGTGTAGGGCGGGCAAGGTTACCATGAAGGGGAGGTTGAACCTTGGGAAATCTAGCTCCAGAAAAGGATTTTTTTTTTTTTCCCTGGAGGATTGTCATCTTGCTCTCCCTCTGCCGCGAAAGGGCTGCCTTGGCTGTTGTTGTCATGATTGGTATCCAGACTGCTGTCCGCTGCCTTGAGTTGGTTGTTGTTGTCCTGCAGCAAACAACCCTGTTCCTGTGAATTTTCGGAGGTTGTTTCCTCCCTTCTGAAGGTGCCTCTGAATAGTAGGGCACCCATTGCTTTGGCTGTTTCATTGTCCTTTTTGATCTGTTGTAAGGACTCATCCCCCTGGTGGTGAAACAAGGCATCTCCTGTGAAGGGCTTATTCATTATAGTTATTTGTACCACTCGTTTAAAGGCTGGGATTCTGAGCCAGGTGTGTCTTCTGAGGGTAGTACCTGTAAACAGGTGTCTGCTGGCTGTGTCAGCTGCATCGAAGTCTGACTTTAGACAGATATTATAGCTATATTCTTCTCCTCTTGAATTGTAGATTTGACCCTCCTTTTGTCTTAGGGAGTTTATTCTTTATTTCCTCGTCTCATTGCTGGTGACCAGATATGTTGAGGACAGTGTTTGAATTGGCAATATGCAACGTATTACTGCCTCTTTCGTCCTCTTTCTCCCCACCATATCCAGCCTTTTACTTTCACTTTCAGGGGGTGGCCCTGTGGAAGAGTGAGCAATGCTCCTTCTCCTCGCTGTGGTGGCAATAATGGAATCTACCACAGTGTTCTTCTGGAAAGTCTAGTTCTCCTTCGGCTTCCTCTGCATGAGGTTCGGGGGTTGCAGGTGCCTCGAGGACATTTTCTTTCTCTAAGGCATCCAAAGCCATGGAAGGTCTTGTAGGAATTCTGCATCCCTTTAGTGTATCATCAAACTACTTCTTCCATGGAAAGGATGCCACCATTTCTGCCTCCAACCATCTTCTTTTCCACCTCCAGGGCCCTTTCAACATCTTTTTTCGGGGATGTCCTCTTTCTTGGTGCGGTGGTTTGTGCCTCAGAAGGTTTTGTATTAACCTTCCGGGGCCTTTGACCCTAACTGGTCTTCATTGGTTTCAACGCTTTTACTTCGTCGGTATCCCTGGTATCGGATCCGTGGGATTCTTTTAGTTGCAGCTGACCCTCGGTGATCATTTTCTTCTATGCCTATGTTGCCTTTTGCACCTTCTTTTTAAGACCCTTGGAATCTGAGGGGATTTTGTTACCTTATTTTCGATGTCCTTAGTCTTCTTCACAGTGCGTCTTTTCTTGGCGTACTCCTCGATGATTTCGAGTTCATCATCATTATTTGAGACGCGCAAGTCCTTCAGCAATACCTGTTGCCTCTGGCGGCTATACTTTGCTGAATGATGTTCCTCTCTTTGCTTTTTCTGCCCTTGAGTCATGATGCAATTATGGCGTAGGCCTCGCAGTCCTAGGCCCCATGTTCCCTTGGCAGGCAGAGATTACAGAATTTGTGTGGATCGCGTTCTACAAACTTTTGGTGCCAATTTGGACAAAACTTAAAGTACAAGTTACTTACCTTCGGTAACGATGCATCTGGCAGAGACTATTCTAGCCGCAGATTCCTTAATGTAGAATTATCCCCAGGCGGGAGACTGGATCCAGTAACTTTTTGCCCAGCATCCCTGCGCGCAGGGGGGACGACATCACGCGGCTCCGCCCAGGCGTCGCCCACGTATGTGACGTCAGCGAGGTCACATAAGTCCCACCCCGGCACGCCTACGTCAGTTTTCTTCTGAGAACTTTTCCGCACCACAATGCGGAGCCATCGGACAAAACTGTGGGAGTATGGGAACAGTGTGCAAAAGAGCAGAAAAAAAGGAAAAGGGAATGGTGACAAACACCACAAGGAGCAGTGTCAACAGTGTAGCACCCTAAAGGAAGGGAAGGAAGAAAGAGCAGAGCACAGCCCTGAACAGCCACCCTGCCAGCAGGTAGACAGTCCCCTCCCCCGGAGATAAGGAACATGGCAAAATGTCACACAACATGTAGCAGGGTCATGACCCCAAACAAGTATAACGATGGGGCACCAGTTCCAAGAGAAACAGGGAACGTCAACCTCCACGACAACCCCGGCAAAGAGTGCAACAACCCCCCAAAGGACAAAGGGCAAAGCACGACCAGGGGACCCCAACTCAGAGGTCAGCAGAGGGCCCAGGACCCTTAGCAATAAAGAGGGAGGGACGGAGGGAGGAGGGGAAAGGCAAGCTTCAATCGGGAACAGCCAGAATAGAAGAGCACAGGAGTACCCCTAGATCAATCTTCCAAGGCGGCAACCGAGGAGGAAGGAACAAGAACAAGACAAAACAGCCTGTCAAAAGTACAAGGAATGCACCCACAGGAGAAATAGCCACCCCCCAGGAGGCGAGTGCAGAAGACCAAGTGAAAGGTCCTCGCAGAACGGGGAGGAAGGGCGGGCTGTGAAGGAATCTGCGGCTAGAATCCTCTCTACCAGATACATCATTACCGAAGGTAAGTAACTCGTACATCTGATAGAGACTACTAGCCGCAGAATCCTTAACGTAGAATAGATACCCTAGCCATACCCCCGGGGAAGGAGGGTCTGCAAAAGGACCTCACCAGGCTGGACACAACAGAGGATCCCACAGGGAACTAGTCCAACAGAGAGACTAAGAGCCTCGTCCCCCCAAGCAAGAGGGAACCTACAAAAGCAGAACACCACCGACCCCACGATGGGGGCACGGAAAATAGAGGAAAGAGGAAGAGGGGAGCTCGTACACCCTCAACAGAGGAACCAAAGGCAAAGCCAGGAGAAGCTGTAGCACCCCACGTCCCTACAAAGCAACAAAACCTCCAACCAATGCCAAGTCAAAAAAGAAGAAAGAACAACCTAGAGGGCATAAGGAAACGAGGGAAAAGAAGGTGAGCCCACCACAGTCGGAAGGCAACAGACCAGACAGAACGGCGCCAACAGCAAGAAAGCAGTCGGAAGCAGAAAGAACAGCCCAGGTCCCGCCCCAAAGACTGGCCAGGCTACACCAGAAAGAAGGAGGGATGCAAAAGCATCTCAATCTCCAAGATAGAGAACCTGAAAGTGGAGAAGAGCCCGGACACACCTCAGCGAGGGGTCCGCGCAGACGACGCAAGTGCACCTGCAACGTACATGAACGCCATGGAGAGCAGTAGCTCAAAGGCGACAACGAACCCCGAGCACAGCATAAGCTATATAACAGCTACCACTACCCCACATAGGGTAAGTTAAGTCCCATGACATGAGAACCCTCTTAGGAAGAACTTCCGCAGCAGAGTACAACAGAAAAAGTCGAGGGGAGAAAACCCCTGCAGAGGGCTCATCAATCAGCCCAGGCGAAAAGACAGGAGACCTAATCTCAGGCCAACCTGCAGCAGGTAACCCAGCAAAAACACACAGCAAAGAAGGGCCGTCCAGCAGCCAACAGAACCACAGCTCCCAAAAGGAGAACTCGAGTGGCCATAAAACACACAGAACCAGAACCACAAGGGCGACTCGTCCAAAAGGAAGAAGATCACCAAGAGCTAGACAAACTCACCGGTCAATGAGGGGGAGTAGAAGGAGGAGGAGGCCGAAGCCCAGCAAAAAACCTCCGGATGGCTGAGTCCGCCGGGGCGTGGAACAAAAGGGAGCCTTCAAAGGGAAGATCCACCAGCCATTCCTGCACATTTTCCCGGAACACACTATCTCGAAGCCAAGCATGGTGACGAAGGGCCACTGACGAAGCCATGGCACAACCCAGCAACTCCGAGATGTCCAGAGCAGAGCGAAAAACAAACGCCACCAGCTTCCGGCCATCCAACGCATGGTGCCACAAATCAATGCTAGCACCCTCTTGAGAAGCTGCGGATCCAAGGGATTCCGCGGAGTCCCACAAACAAGAGGTGGCCCTAGCCAACACACACAAGGTGTTAAGAGCCCGCAGATCCGCACTGGTCGAAGCAAACATATTGCGGCCCCAAGAGTCCAGCCAGCGGGTCTCCCGGGAAGGTGAAGCCAACAGCGACGATAGGGAAGGAAAGGCAGTCCGCAACAGGGGCCCACTGGTAGAGGGGTGGAGGGAAAGACACGCTGTGTCATGCGGCGCCGGAAGGTGTCGATGAAGAAGGTGTTGAGGCACCGGATCCCTCGTGGCGGGGCGTCCCCAAGTCCCCGTCAGAGAGGAATTGAGTGAACCTTCAAAGGGGAGCAGTAGCTCCCGTCCACCAGAGCCCTTGTGGAGAACCTCCAAAAGATAATCCGCGGGGAAATGGGCAGCCGGATCTCCCATGCGCAGAATCCCCACAGCCGTGGAAACAGCGCGAGCGAAGGCCGCACCCGCCTCCGTAGGGCCCCTTGGTGGAGAAAGCAGCTCCTCCATGGGGGACGGCTGTAGACTAAGGCGGCCGTCCCGAAGCCAGCCGGAGTATGCAAGGGCCAAGACCGACAGTGAGAAAGAGGAGCCGAAGAGTGGGGGGCCTGTGGTTCCTCTGGCATAGGCCGCGGCGACGGCAAGGAGCCGTCTTTTGATAGCGCCGGGGAGAACGCCATGACGCGGGGGCCCGTCTACGGTGAGGATGACACCAGCAGGCGCGCAACCTCTGGAGAAGAGGGAACGTCCCAGGACGAATCCACGACCTGACGCCTGTCCGGCGCTGTAGAATCCGCGACCTGGAGCAGGGCATAGTTGTCGTCTTCCAACACCACATGAGACGCTGGCCGGGCCTCCACCTCTCCACCCGGCGCCGGGGAGTGGGGCTGGGACGGAGCCGAGGTGGACGAGAAGCCACCTGAGAGTGACAAGGAATGCCCCGCCAGCTTCAGCTCTTGGGGGAACGAGGGAGAGTCACCAACCCCCGTGGCGGCGGCAAGTCCGACTAGACCTTCGGCGAGGCACCCACCTGCACGGTGGGACGAGAGGGACCAGGGGCCCCACTAGGAGTCCCCGCCAGCCTCGACCCACAAGGGGACGAGAGGGGCCCACCGACCCCTGTGGCGCTGCCGGCCTGACTCGACCTCCGACGAGGCAGCCGCCTGCGTGGGTGGACAAAAGGCCCCGGAGAGGAGCGAGGGGTCCCCTTCCAGCCCCGACTCAAAACAGGTTGAGAGGGGTCTGCCGACCCCTGTGGTGCCGCCAGGGCCAGCAGCTGCCAGCGCCGTGGTAGCATCACCTCAGCCTCAGACAGCGTTGCCACCTGTCGAAAGGGCCGAGGGGGACTCGGGATGCGACCTGAGCCCCGGCGACCTCCTGCGACACCACAGGGACTCCCGCAGGAGTTTACGGCGAAGCAGAGGCGCTGTGGTCCAAAGGAGGGAAACCCGAAGGGCCGCGCCCCAACGGCACCACATCCTCTGAGCCTGGATCTGGACTAGCCGGCACAGGGGCCGAAGCCACCGGCGACGCCACGGAGGGTCCCGCATGGCGCAGGGGATCCGCCGCCATCCCAAGAGGTGAAGGAGAAGGAGAAGCCAGCAAGGCCTGCAAAACCGCTGCATATATCTCCATCTGGGCTCTCGTCGCCCCCATACCGGGGAACGGTGCATCGGGGGATGACACGCAGGGCCGTATCACCCGCGGAGAGCCCACGCCCCCAACCAGCCCTCGGGGACAAGCTGCGACACTTACCCACAGGCAAGCAACACTCTTGCGGCACAGGAGAGGGATGAGGGTGACGGCGATGACGGCCGCTCTGAGAACCTTCCGCAGAGGCGGAGCAGGTAGACAAAGTCGATCTGGACAGGCGAGCCGAAAGAAGTTTCATCCGGCGCTCCTGCCATGACTTCGGCTTCGAACGCTGGCATGCCTCGCAATCAGTGGAGCCCTGGTCCTCCCTCAAACACCACATGCAAATGAGTTGAGGATCCGTTGCCGACATCAAGCGCCCACAAGACGTACAAGACTTGAAGCCCGAAGGCATCCACACACTGTTCCCACAACACACAAGGGAAAGAAGGGAAAAAGCCGAAACGGGCCCAAGCATGAACCGGATCCGCGTTGCATGCGGAAAAGGTAAAAACTGACGTAGGCGGGGTGGGACTTATGTGACCTCGCTGAAGTCACGTACGCGGGCGACGCCTTGGCGGAGCCGCGTGATGCCGTCCCATCGGTGCGCAGGGATGCTGGGCAAAAAGTTTCCGGATCCAGTCTCACGCCTGGGGATAATTCTACGTTAAGGATTCTGCGGCTAGTAGTCTCTATCAGATAGGTTTTTTTCCCATGATCTCTATCTTACCACATTCTCATTCCAAGTGCGTAGTGAGGTGTTTCAAAGGGATCTCCCGACGGGTTTTGTGATCGGAGGTCCTTTCCCTTCTCCGATACCTTCTTGTTTGACGTTCTTCATTTTTTTTGCCAAAACTTCCAAATTTTTCAGGAATCTTCTCCCAAAATTCAGAACTTGTCCTTAATTTTTATTTTTGTGGCAGAAGCGTGAAATAAAAAAATAACCCTTGCACCAGATGGCTAAAGACAGATCTATTGGCTTTACCAGTGCTTGTTTCCTAATGTTAAGACACAATGTCCCAGTTGCACATTTAAATTATTCTCAATCCCCTTTTGCTGTAAAAGTTAGCCTACACTTTTTTTTACAAATTAAATTAGAACCTTTGGGGGAGGACTGTTAACAGCAACACACGCTAAAAGAAGTGCCAGGCCTTTTAGTCTATTCCAAAGAGGGGGTGATTAGTCATGTCTCACCTTGAAAGCTACTCTATTCAGCATTGTGCAGCAATAACTCTCTACCCTGTACTGGAGCAGATAAGTGGTTTTCCATTCAGGACGTCAAAGTCCTGAGAGCTTACAAGCACTGGAATTTTGCGGAATGAGGACTTTGGGCATGGCAGGTGGGATGGATGATATATATGACTTTCAAATGTATGTGTTTTGTGATAGGCAGCGAGTGAAGAAAAGTCCGACTTGCCAATTCTAGAGCCTCAAGAGCAGTCGATCCGTTGCACTCAATATTTACTGAAAACAGCACACAGATACCTGTTACGTCCTAGATAAAAAGCTGTTGAGTCTTGAAGATAAAAAATTGTGTTGTACATGAAGATTTGTATGGTAAGATGAGGATTGGAAGAATTCCTTTCAGAGTAATTTAGTTGAAAAACGTGTGTGGTACTAAATTAATCTTGCTCATTAGCCTCAGGCCAAAATCAGTCAGCAACATTAACATAAGTGATCAGAGAAGGAGGCTTAGTTAATAACAATGGAGATATCAAAGAGCATTGTGACTCTGCACAGCAGATAGCAAATATCAAATGCAAGCAGATTGATGTTAACTGTTCAATGATTGTCTCCTAAAATAAAACATTAATTTCTGTTTCCGACAAGTCATACTTGTGTAGAAAAGGGGACAAAAAGACAAAAAGATTTTCAGTCAATAACATTTAATAGTTCATGTTAAACCATCACAATAGCTCAATGCACTTAAATAATGTAGGTGGTGTTATGCAAAACACCACAACAAAACAATGGGCTAAAAACCTACAGCGATTTATAAGGTCCAATATCCATACAGTAGTTGTCATCGCCATGAGCACATATCACAAGTATATATGCCATAGGTTGGGAGCGTAAACAAACTGGTTCATCCTTTTAAAAATGGTGTCCAGCATCAATTATAGAACAGCAGGCATGTTCACCTACCCGCACATTAATAGCCAAAGCACACGCTCAGAACGGAGAAAGGAAAGTGAGATAAAAGTGCTTCAGATTTCATTTATAAAAATGTGAATAAAGCAATAATGTTAATTAATATGAGATAGTGGTTTTTGCGCAGGCATATTCGGATTGTCAATTTTTTTCTCAGCCTGTAAGGAAATATTTTTGGTGATGTTTTTAAATGTTTATGAAACATATTTCTACAATTAAACCAGTCCCGCAAATATTAAACGTTTCAGTTGGTGGGTCTAAAGTTAGGGAATGGAAGATGCAAACTGTAATTTACTACTGGAAATCATACAATACAAAACTAAGCAATTGCAAAATAAAAAATAATCCACAGATCAAAAATAGCCACAGAATTTACTAAGAGTACAAAAGGAAGGGTGCAGCAGTGTTTATAAACAAAAAGAGAATCCTATCCTGAAAAACAGCACATTGCTTGTGGCTCAGAATCCCAATAGTAATATCAATTACTGTCTTTAACACAGTTTGCCAAGTTAATGGCTATAGTTTTATAGGGTGGAACCTCCTTTAGCATCAACATCATTTCGTAAAACAAATTCATTATAAACTAAATTGCATAGGATCTTTTGTGCTATACACCATATCCGTATAGATACATCAGTTAAAAAAAACAACTGTTCTATAAAAAAATACGATCGATTGATCAGAAAATGTTGGAATAGTTATCCCCTAGTACCAATCAATAGTGCTGTTCATAAGCGTCAACCGCTCATATTAAAAAAATGAAATAGTTCCAAACGAAGGAAGGCAGTGTCATTAGTAGAGTCTTAAATATTCTTCAAGCATCTGTTGTTCCTTCACCATTTTCATGGGGCTGAAGCTGCTCCCTTTCCTGTTCTTCCTGTGGTGGTCTCACACGTTTGAAGAAGCCAAACTAAAATAAGAAAGTAACATTTAGCATGTAGAAAGGTTCTAGTGTTTCTGTTTTTGGTATGTGGTAAATAAAAAGTTGGTAAAACAGAAGCCAAGATATTAATTAACCTGTTCACAGGTATTTACACACTATGAATGACCAGAGATTTCTTTATTTATTTAACAGTGTTTGCATTTTTTTGACATAATAAAATGAACATAACGATCATGGCGAACCAAAAAAGGCTAGAACAAATCTAAGAACAAAGAACTGTAAAAATATTATTAAGGTACAATGAAATGCGCTACTGTATTTTGCAAATGAAAGACTAGCCTAGAAAATATAAAGATACATAAAGAATATAGGAGTATAAAGAAAACAAACTAAAGCAGGGAAAAGGGAGATAACAAGAGAAGCGATATGATTGGAACCCAATTCCTTTGTGCACCTTTGTGCATATCAAAATACTGAATATTTATAACCTCTGGAATTTTTACTTCATGCAATTTGCTACTTTTTGAAGTGATCACTGGTATGTGCTTCGGGCTGAACATTGAAAGCGTAAGTCTAAAGGGTACTGGCTTATGGGAATATGCAATGTTCATGATCAGGAGGCAGAGATAGGGACATTACCACAATATATCCTCCCAAAAACAATAATCACATTAAACTGTACTGCAGAGAAGAAACAATGTTGCTATATACGATTCTTTTGGAAGAGGTCCTCTTCCGGAATAATTGGATATATCCCAATTGTCTCTTCTTTGATTGCCCATTAGCCAGTCAATCAAAGTTGATGTCTGCTGTATAGGTTAGTGTGATTATTGATGGGGATATATCCCTTCTCTTACCAAAGCAAAGTAGAGTTTCAGTACCATATGTCATTGTTGCCAAAAGCCATGGGCCAGTGCACATTAACAAAGCACCGGTCTCAGGATGAAGTTTCTGCTGGCCCCTCGCGTGCTAATAAGACTTGTGGTCAGCAAGAGGGAGATGGATCGTGCACCCACTGATTGTCTCGCAGGTGATCAAAACCAGCCATCCTCTCTAGCCCTGCAAAGAGTGTCTGAAATGACCTTACATTTCTGGGCCTCTTTCAAGCTCATCTGTGCTGAGGTTGGCGCACAGCACACACTGTTGCATACAGAGGGGGGTCAGATTGCATGTTGCACTTGACTCTAGGTTAGCGACACCGGCATGCTTCATTTATCCTTACCCCTTTTTCTATTCCAAGGCATGTGAAAACATTCTCTTGGGCCAGATAATGTACACTGAATTCTTCACGGTGATGTGCTAGTTTTTTTTAATTCCTCTTATGAAAGTTGCCATTGCATATTTGTCAGAGGCAAACTTCACCTCAATACACGTGAAAGTTTTATATTGCTGGAGCTCTAATTTTTGACTGGGTGGATGCTTTATATTATACCAAAACTAGTAGCAATTCGGTGTCTATAACCTAAAGCACATTTGTCTTTCCTTGAGTGCCTTGTTTGTCTAGTACTCCTATTACATACTTAAAACACAGTTCATCCGCCTTCCTTCAATTCTCCCTTTTGTGCAAGTGGGCACAATCTGATTTGGCTTAATTGTCAATGAAACACTGTTTGTGTTGGGTTGTGCGAGAGCATAGCAGAAAGGGGGGGGGGGGTCAACTGTATAGAAAATAGTATGAATGCTCTGCATTTAGGTTTCATGAAAAAAAAATAACTTAAACTGTAAATTAAATATCATTTGGTATGATGCTAAATGGGACCAGATTTATATGAGGCTGCTTAGTTTGTTATACATGTTTTACGCCAGGTACTTACCAAATTAGAACCACGATAACAATGTTTTCTTTAGATTACTCAAAATAGAGGAACCAATGACTCTAAGTAGCACTCCTTACCTTGTACATCACAAAAACCAGAAGGGATAACAACAACAAGCCTGCAAGAACGGCTAGAATTATGACCCACACAGGCACAGGCAAATTTGTTGTCGGATTAACCCACAGAACGTTGGTAACAACCTAGTAGAAGAAAAAGAAAATATTGAGAAACAAAAAGGTATACAACAAGTCTCTCATTTGCTTGGATTCTCGAACAATTCAGCTGAAAGCTGCCTATTTGCATTTGTTATACAAAAAGTACCCTTCTTCAGACCCTCCCACTAGCATCTTTTTATTCATCCCCTGGGGCATTTCCCTGAACTTCTTGCCATTTTGGATAAAACAATGTTTATATATTTTGGCATGACACTGAGTAGATGCATAAATGGTGGCATTTTGTTAAAAAACATCATTCCAGAATATTTGCAGTAACACCGCTTAGTATCACACGGTTACCTTATGTTGTTTATACATCAGAGACAAAACATGTAATTAGGATCCAAAAAGGATTATGTATTTGTTCAGTCTACATAAACGTTCTGAAAGTAGCCCTCCGGTTACAACTTATTTTGCTACTTTTTCTATAATTTTATAATTTTCTACCCTCAAAAAAACTCCCCTGCTGTATCAAGTACTAGTCTCTCACCTGGATTTTGAGACAGTGTATCAAGCATTCACGGTTACTCGGCCTGCCTTTTCATTTGGGATACTGGCATCAATTCAGAATTAGCTTTTTGCAAAGAACAGATGCCCAGAAGATACCACTGACTGTGGTGTACAGGATACTGAACGCCACAGGCAACCAATGTCAAGTAGTCTATTATCACCCCTTATCTGTGGTCCAGGTCAAAATTAAAGTGCACATTGATGAACAAGTTACTTACCTTCGGTAACGATATATCTGTAAGAAACATTAGTTAGTGTTAGATTCCTTACTGTAGAATATCCCCAGGCGTCCGACTGGATACGGAAAGTTTTTGCTGGCAGTACCTCTGCAGGTCAATAGGTGGGGTTGTGCGGCTCCGCGTCCTTCGCTGGCATCGTATGCGCTGAGATGACGTCACGGAGAATACGTCAGTTCTGTACACTACTTTCTGCGCCAGGAACGCAGAGCCAAGCAAGATACTGAACAGTGGTGCATAAATCTAGGGCCCCAACAGGGATGACCTTAACCCTAGAAATCAGTTCGCAGATCTAGGAGGATGGGCAGGGCGGTAAGGAATCTAAAACTAACAAATGTTTCTTACAGATCTATCGTTCAGAAGGTAAGTAACTTGTTCATCTGAAAGAAACAAGTTAGTGCTAGATTCCTTACCGTAGCATAGATTTATTTATTTATTTTTAACATTTGTAGAGCGCACTCCAACCCTGCGGGCATCCTGGCACTGGGATACCCCAGCAATACCAACCTCTGTGGTGGATCTACGAACTAAGATCACACCAGAAAATCCCGGAGAACAGAACGGCCAATGAAGCCATCTCTCCAGACTTGGCTGTCAAGGCAATAATGCTTGGTAAAGGTATGCAGCGAGGACCACGTAGCTGCCTGACAGATATCCTGCAAAGGGACTTCCCGCCCCAGAGCAGTAGTGGCCCGAGGAGGAGGCTCCTTCTTAGCCAAGGAGTAACAGGTTTTTAATACACAGAACGACCCACCGAGAGATGGATCGTTTGTGCACAGCCCGACCTTTCTTGGCGCCCACGTAGTCAACAAAGAGTTAATCATCCACTCGGAACTGTTGTGTGCGATTCAGATAGAACGAGAGCGCACGTTTTGGGTCCAGACGATGGAGCCTTTCTTCCTTTTTCGAAGGATGCGGAAGCGGAAAGAAGGTGGGCAAAGTGATGGTCTGCCAGATGTGGACGGGCATGACAACCTTGGGCAGAAAAGAAGGATGGATCCTTAACACCACCTTGTCCGGGTGAACAGAAAGGAAAGGAGGTTTAGAAGAAAGAGCCTGGAGCTCACTCACTCTTCTGGCAGAGGTGATAGCAACCAGGAAAGCAGTCTTTAAGGTGAGAAGACATAAGGGACAGTTGTGAAGCGGCTCAAAGGGAGCGCACATCAAATAAGTCAACACTAGATTCAAGTCCCACTGAGGCATTATAAAGCGGACCAGAGGGAACATGTGTGTAATGCCCTTCAAGGAACGACTAACAACAGGGGACTTGAAAAGAGAAGGCTGATCTGGAAGCCTTAAAAAGGCGGAAAGGGCAGAGAGATAGCCCTTGATAGTGCCCCGAGCAGAGCTCTTATGGGCCAGAGAAAGGAGGAACAGAAGAACTTTTGAAAGAGGGGCAGAAAGGGGATCCACAGCCTTTGCTGTGCACCATGCCACAAATATATTCCACCTGCAGGCGTAAACCGTTTTAGTGAGGGATGCCTGGCTGCCAGAATGACATCACAGACTTCGGGAGGAAGATTGGAAGCCATCAACTATCACCGCTCAATCTACACACATGGAGGTGGAGGCAGGACAGGTTCGGGCGTGGACCGTCCCCTGCTGCTGTGACAGAAGATCCTCCCGAAGAGGCAGTCTGATCGGGGGATCGATAGCCATGCTGAGTAGCTCGGGATACTAGTATCTTCATGCCCAATCCGGAGCCACAAGGATGACTTGGGCCCAGTTGAGCCGAATCTTCTTCAGCACTCTGGGCAGAAGTGGTATAGGCGGAAAGGCATCCAATAGAACGCAACTCCACTCGCGATGAAAAGCGTCACCTGGGAGTGCCGCCTAGGCAATTCCCCGCAGAACTGATGACATTGCGCGTTCTCTTCGGTGGCGAATAGATCTAACCAAGGCTCTCCCCACTGCTGAAAGAGACCTTGCGCCACGTCCGATTTCAGACGCCATTCGTGATCCATCAAGCACCGGCAGCTGAGTTCGTCCACCCTGGCGTTCAGAGAAACTGCCAGGTGTTGAACCACCAAGGTAATGCCTTGATGTTCCAGCCCTGTCCAGAGGCGCAGATCCTCCTGACATAGGGTCCAGGAACCCACCCCGCCCTGTTTGTTGCAATACCACATGGCGGTGATGTTGTCCGTGAACTCCTGCACTACACTTCCCTGGACAGAGGGTAGGAATGCCTTCAGTGGAAGTCAGATCGCCCAAAGCTCCAAAAAGTTGATATGGAGCAGGGACTCCGCCGGATACCAGAGGCCCCTGTTCTCCGCCTCTCTCAAGTGGCCTCCCCATCCCAGGAGGGACGCATCTGTCACCACTGTGTGCTCCGGTTGGGGAAGGGAGAGGGATCTGCCATTGACCCAATCGTGATTCGTGAGCCACCACTGCAATTTTTGTGCAGTGCCCTCCAAGATCTGGACATGATCGGACAGGTTGCCCTGATGCTGCACCCACTGGAACTTCAGGTGCCACTACAGAGCCCGCATATGCCATCTGGCATGTTGCACTAGCAGGATGCAGGAGGCCATCAGGCCCAGGAGCCGGAGGGATATCCTGACTGAAACCCGGGATAGAGGCTGAAAGATCGGAATCATAGCCTGAATATCCTGGACTCGCTGCTCGGGAGGATAGACCCGAAACCGTGTTGAATCCAGAACCGCTCCGATGAAGGGGAGCTTCTGAGAGGGACGCAGGTGCGACTTTGGCACGTTGATGGAGAATCCCAGCAAATGCAGGAGGTCGGCCGTAGTCTTAAGGTGAGAGACGACTGCCTGGGGCAAGCCCGCCTTCAACAACCAGTCGTCGAGGTAGGGGAAGACTGACACCCCTGACCTGCGCCGATGAGCTGCGACCACCGCCATCATTTTCGTGAACACCCGAGGGGCGCTGGTAAGGCCGAAGGGGAGCATGGCAAACTGAAAATGCTCCTGGCCTACCGTGAACCACAGGTAACGCCGGTGGGCCGGCAGGAAGGGTATGTGAAAATATGCATCCTGCAAGTCCATAGCTACCATCCAGTCTCCAGGGTCAAGGGCAGCCAAGACCTGAGCCAGAGTCTGCATCTTGAACTTCTCCTTCCGGAGGAAAAGATTGACGTTCCGGAGTTCCAAGATGGGACGCAGACCCCCTTTGTCCTTCTTGGGGACCAGAAAGTAGTAGGAATAACAACCATTCCCTGCTTCTGGCACAGGAACGCACTTGATGGCTTCCTTGGCCAAGAGGGTTGTGACTTCCTGCTGGAGAAGTACCAAGTGTTCCCCCAACATGCGGTTGTACTGAGGTGGCATGGCTGGAGGGGTGGACTGAAAGGGACGGGAGTAAACCTGGTGGATGATCTGCAACACCCACTTGTATGATGTGATAGCGTGCCAGTGGGCGTGGTGATGGTGGATCCTGCAACCCACTGGCATGGGGTGCCCCCCAAAGCTCGGATTAGGAAGGTTTGGAGGTAGAAGCAGCGGGGGCGGAGGTGGACTGACCCCCCATGCTGAGTCCCAGACCCACCCCTGCGGAAACCGCGGACGCGCTGAGGCTGGTTCTGCACAGGCTTGCTGAAGGAACAAGCCTGGGTGCCCCTTCCGTTGCCACGAAAGGAACGGAAACCAGGAGCGGCTGGGCTTTTCGTGGAAAGACCTAAGGACTTGGCCGTGGCCTGCAAGTCCTTAAAACGCTCAAGCGCACATTATCGCCAAACAGGCGAGTGCCATCAAAGGACATGTCCATGAGTGAGCTCCCTACATCTGGCGAGAACCCGGTAGATCTCACCCAGGCGTGGCGACGAAGCGCCACAGTAGTAGAAATTGCTCTACCTAGTGAGTCCGCGGTGTCCAAACCACACCGAATGGCGAACTTAGCCGCATCTATACCCTCGGCAACAGTTTGGGAGTTTGGGACAGCACAGCTTGGGTCTCTTCAGGACACTGAGGCAACACCTATGCAACTGCATCCCACACCGCGTGGGAATAGCAGCCCAATAGGCATGCAGTATTCACAGACGGCAGCCCTAAGCTGGTTGAAGAGAACAACCGCTTGCCGAACTGCTCCAGCTTCTTAGAGTCCTTATCCGGCGGAGCCGTGGGAAAGGCACTCTGGGACGTCAAAGCTTAGATGACCAGGCTCTCTGGCATAGGATGAGTGGTCAGAAAGGCAGGGTCACCCGGCGCCGGGCGAGGATGCCTGGCGACGTTCTTATCCACAGGGACCCTGTGGCTGGCCGCGACCAAGTGCCCAGTAAGACGTCAGTGAGGGGGTCATTAAATGGCAGCAGGGCCTCCGACGAAGGGGACGACGTCTAGAGCACCTCAGTGAGGAGATTCATTTTCAGGGCCACCGTAGGGAGGTCAAGGTTGAAGACCTCAGCTGCCCGACAGAGCTCCATCATTTAAGAAGTGCCCTCCTCCATGGTAGGCAGAGGAGAGGCAAACCCCGGGTCAGAGGAGACATCAAAGCCGCCGGCCTCCTCTAACTCGTCTGCCCAGTCCTGCTCAGAGTCACACTGACGAGTAAAAGTGTCCTCGGACCCCTCCCAGTCGTCCTCCACCTCCACCGAATGTGGTACAGACCGCAGCAGGGCAGGGGCAGGAACAAACGGCATTGCAAAGGGTGTCGGGATCGGCGCCGGACGGGGCCGAACCGGCGCCGAGTCCCAATGCGGATTCCAAGTAGGAACAAAATTGTCCTGGAACCTGGCAGGGGCGGAACCAATGGCATCCACTGTGGCGCCAGAGGCGGGGCCGAGGGTGGCGCCATGGCCAGAGCCTGCGGCGCAAGATCATGTGGCGCAAGATCATGTGGCGCCGGCGGCCCGACAGGATCCTGACAAGGGACCGTGGGGGCCGAGGGTGCGCCGGGGGGAGCCTGAGGCCTAAACAGGTGTCCCATAGTAGCAAGAAATTCTTGCACCTAAGCGAGAGTCGCGACGGACCCGGATAAGGTGGTGAGGCCGCGGGACTACCGGGCTCCAAAGAAGCCGCAGGGGTAGAACCCCTGTCCCCCTCGTCCGCATCCGGAGACCGACGGGGGGGCGTCGGAGAGCGACAATGCTTCTTCAACTTCTTTTTGTGTCGTCTCTTACCCGAATCCGAGGGTGAAGACTTGGAACCCGAGGAGCGATGACGGTGGCCCTGCGAGCATTCCCTGGAGCGGCCCCTGGACCGTGAACGCCGCTGGGACGAGTGCCGGACCTCAATCAGATTCCGGCGCCGCTCCCTCAAGGCCTTCGGGGCCAGGGCCCGACAGTCCATATAGGACCGGGAGACGTGGTCGTTCTCCAGGCAGTAGAGACAGACGTCGTGGGGGACCGCCACTGACATATTGCGACGGCAAGCCCTGCAAGACTTAAAACCAGGCATCCCTATGTGCACCAGAGTAGATTCAAAATTACAGGAGACAAAAGTCTCAAAAAGATAGTAAAAAAGTGACTAAGGTACGTGCTCTAACCGGATCTGCGCCTACTGTATGTATGTATGTATGTATATGGCATTTATAAAACGCAACAAACACCCTACGGGTACCCTGGCGCTAGAAGAAACGTGAGATGCAGACCAGCAGGAGCAAGAGAAATGGCTGAAGAAGGAATACAGCCAACATGAGCATTGTTACGGCCCAACAGAATTAATTTCTAGGGAACAGCCATGTTTTAATCTCTTTCCTAAACAGGGACAGAGTACTGCATTGTCTAATTTCCAGCGGAAGCTCATTCCAAAGTTTTGCAGCAGCGAAACTGAAGGATCTTCCACCCAGTCTGGCCTTGTGAAACCTGGGAACACTTGCCAGGTAGGCAGAAGAGGAGCGAAGACTCCGGGTGAGTGTGTACCAGACCATTTTCTTCTGCAGTGGCCTAGGGCCAAATCCATGCAGTGCCCTGAATCCAATACACAGTGATTTGAAGAGTATTCTTTGCTGCACCGGAAGCCAGTGTAGATCAGCTAAGCACAGTGAGGCAGAGGAGCCCCTTGGTCTGGACAAGGCCAATTTTGCTGCTGTGTTCTGAACACGCTGCAGTCTCTGGATTAAATATTTAGGAGATTCTAATAGTAAGGTGTTACAGTAGTCAAGTCTACTCAAAATAACGCCTTGAATAATCAAGGCTCTAGCCATCGCTGGGAGCAATGGAAGAATCTTCCTTAGGGCCCTCATGAGGCCGAAACAGCACCCCACTGTCTTGTTCACTTGAGTCTCCAGTGACAAGTTGGTGTGAAACATGACACCCAAGTTGCGCACCGCCTTAGATGGCGTCAGAGGGGTGGAAGTATCCAAAGGCCAAAAGTTACAAGGAAGAGGCCGGGCAACCTTCCCAACTGCGCAGTGTAAAATTTCGGCCTTACTCGAATTGAATTGTAAGGAGTTGTCACGTAACCACTGCGCAGTGTTCTGCATACATGCATGAAAATCCTCTAGGGCGTTAGAATGGATTCCATCCAGAGATAGGATGATCAGAGTATCATCAGCGTAGTTTACTACCTTCACATTATGGGAACAGATGGTATTAATCATAGGGCTTACTGGGGTGGAAAAAGAAAGAACTGACGTCAGCGGGAATGGGTGGCACCCAAATAGTCTCCGTGATGTCATCTCGGCGCATACGATGCCAGCGACGGACGTGGAGCCGCACAACGTCACCTACTTACGCGCAGAGGTACTGCTAGCGAAAACCTTCCGGATCCAGTCTGACCCTTGGGGATATTCTACGGTAAGGAATCTAACACTAACGTGTTTATTTCAGATAAGGACAGTTAGTGATATAGGTGTGTGTTGGGTACGTTATTCTTTTCATGAAAACAGGGTTATTGTCCCAATTATGGGTCCACCTTTTTTCTTTGTTCCATTTCTAAAGCCTGTATATTGGAACCACACAGGCACTTGCCACGCATGCCTATGCAACGATATCTGAACCATGAATGCGTCTTTACAATGAGTTTCTTTATCACGCAAGTCGTTGCAACGACTTGCCTTAGGGAAAGCGCTGGACTTTGGAATAGTTTAATTTACGATTCCAACTCCGGTCTGCACAACAGTATGGAAAGTGTTAGACTTAAAGTCCAACATCAGTCCAACAAAGCTTTGCCTAAGTCAAGTCCTGGTAACGGAATGAGTTTTAAAGCTTATTTGTGGTTCAGACCGCATTGTAAAGGCTGTTTGCCATTTCTAAATAGTCGCATAAGAAGGTACCATCACCCAGCCAGTCTTGATTACCACTGATGTCAATTCAGGGCCTTTTTTCCAAGAGGTCATCAGAATACACTGTGTTTAAGTGTTTAAATTGTTTTTTCTCTTCTCAGTCCCTTCAGTATTGAAACTGTAGGCCATGTGAAGGTCTGGCACAGAGCTATAGAATAGGTTTTCATAACATTGGCAGTCAAGTCTACGTCATGTCGTGTTTCTTTGCAGAAGTTTCTTGTGCAGGCTACAAAGTAGTGTTATTAATGCCAACTGGAAATGGGTATACATGGAGATAATCATGATAAAAAGGCTGTTATGGAACCCAGGGGTTAAAGAATTGCTGCCGTATGATAACATCTGTGTCTTCACTTACCACTGTAGAATTCTGAATATCTGCAATCTGAAGGTTTGTGTAAGGGAATTCTATCACATGGAAAGAGGCGGACGATGTGAGAGAGAAAGAATGATTCTGGTTTTCAGTCTGTTTTTGACAAGAAAAAAACAAGATGGCTATTAGTAGCACGCAAACTTAAATTTTGAAGAAAATAAAGAAAAAGCTGTACAATTTTAGGCACTCACTTTCATGAATGTCTCAGTCCAAAGTCGGGATCTTACAAACAGGATTGCACTCTTTCCTCTCTCAAGCCTCCCAACCTGGCATGTGATTTGAAGACATTCAGCATTTCCACAAGCCTTTTGGAAAGAAAAGAACAGCCCTCATGAACGACTGTGTCATGTCAAACAAATATTGTTGGCAAACACAAAGCAGCCTCATCATTTAAATGACTATTTATCTCTTCTATGTTTGAATTGGGTTTAGTATTCACCACAACACCATAACATGCATTCAAATAGCATAAATAATAATATACATAATTACAGTAAAATACAAACCTTATATGGTCTACACTTCTAAATGAAGTCTTACAGTATGAACTGGAGTGAATTTTACTAGAAAGAACAGTCTGCTGATTCAGTTCGACTCCAGCAGTGCTTAACGTAACTACAACAGACATATTAGTGCAGCTAATCCTGGTTAAACTTCATTGGCAAAGGTCACAACCAGTTCTTGAAACAAACTCTAAGACATGATGAAATGCCAGTTTTTAATGTTGTGTCACCAATGAGTAAACAACATCATAAGTAGAGTTGCGCATAACAAGCGTTAAGTAATAAGATACAGTAAGGCTCTTAGTGCAAAATACAAACTGAAAATTATAAAGATGGTTTGAACAAAACTAATATCCTATGGATGATATGTAGAAAACTAAACACATGTGACCTAAATGCATGTAATACGTTATGATTCATGTAATAGCTGATATGTTATCTGAGTTTCATATGCTGTGACAAGCCACAAAGGTGGTCACTAAAAGGTTCAAGGGTTCTAGGCATTAATATTCCTGGAGTAAAGTCACTCAATTTCCTCTGGATTCTATTTCCCTTTTTTCCCCAATAATAAAAAACACCATAGTTTCACTAAGAAACCTCTTATGGGAACACAAATGGTGCAGAGATGTATCTCATTGTCTTTCCTGATTAGATATTTGATGCTGTTTATTGTGAATTATGTGCAGTTTACTTTCTAAACGAATTTAGATTTACAAGACAATTAAATTATCTATTTTTGTTAAAAACACCTATGGGGCTACTACCCTAAATTCAAACAAAACATCATACACATTGGGCCATATGTACAAACGATTGGCTTTGCGATTTCCAAATAGTGAATCTGCAGGAAGCGCGATTAGTGAACCGCAAAATTATATGTATGAAACACTGTATTAATCAAATAGCGATTTCTACAGATTCGCAATCACAAATAGGGATTCGCAAAATTACGATTTTCTAAAAGGAAATCACAAATTTGGAAAAGCCAGTTTTCTTTAGGCTTTGGTTGCAGATGCACCCACCCGAAACTTTCCATGGCACAAAGGAGCACCAAATGTTTTCTTGTGCCAGCACACTTGCCTCTGCTTTTCTTTCAGCCATCACTGCCTTACCCCCCACTCCAATTTAGCACAATGTGGTAAATCAAAGCTTATTGGTCCTCAAAATAGAGCCGCCAAATCTGGATTTGGACCTGGTAATGCTGGGCCCACATGTTATTTCCCATTCGGAGGGGGGGGGGGAGGGGGGAGGGGAGATGAACTAATAGTAATAGATGGATTTAAGTGCAAGGATACTGGTCAGGAATTGTTATTGCTGGTGACATGGTATCCCTACACATATTTATTTATAAAGTTTAAATAGCGCAAACTTGATCCCGATGGATATCAGAGCACTTTAGCGCTTTACAATTTAAGGCAACGGCATATATCCACCAACCTCATACCTGGGGCCTATATGGCACAGCATTCTGTCTAACAGCCATATTTCTACTTGCAAAGATCACTGTATGTATTGCTCATCAGCCTACATTAGGCAGTGTGAAGAAGGTCTTCTCCATAGCCCAGGTTTAACAACTGTTATAGTGCATGGCATCACGGATACAGGTGGCTAAGCATGTCGAAAATAGGTGATCCTATTTGACAGCTGTAGTTTTTGATGTGGTAAATCATATTGCCCCTGTAATAGGGATAAAGTATTTCCGAATCCATGCAAGAGAACTCTTGACAGACATGCAGTAGCTGACAAAGTGAGTCACTATAAGCAGGGCTGTTTCAAGGGTTTTGCCGCCCTAGGCGAAAATTTAAAATTGCTCCCCCCCCCTCCCTTTTACTACCATCACTCTCTCCCCCGTCATCCAGGCTAAAAGAATGAATGCATTAGATATACAAGAACTTATAAGATGGATGACCCATCAAAGCAAGAAGTGTCCCTTTTCCAATGACAATCTTCGGGTATGCATATGATGCACGTTTATGCAATAGGCTGGACAGCATTGTGCTAATTGTTTCATGGGCAGACAATGTGTGGCAGAATGCAGGCTTGTGGGTGGTGGTATAACACTCTCCTTGCGGTATTGTGGTTTGTGGGCAGCAATGTAAGCAGGGCCAGCATGCATGCTGAGTGGATTTGTAAGGCAAAGCGCTTATAAGTGGCACCATGCGCAATGCAGCTCAGGGATGGGACACAATGCAAAGCAGCAAGAGCACAACACAGCTGGTGGAAGACAGTGGAGAGCAAAGATGGTTTATGTGCCAGTGCAAGGCAACCGTAACTTGATGAAGGCAGTGCCAAGTTGATTTATGTGCCATTTGACTTACAGATGGAAGCAGCATGAAGCCCTGTGCATCTAAACAGGGCAGGCTGCCTTGTGGATCAAAGAGCTTCCTACAACAGAGCCGTGGATGTAGTCAGAGCAGTTAAAAGAAGCTCCTGTTAAACACAATTTAAAGGAGTTCCTAGCATGTCGTGAAAGTAATTTCACAAATTGTGCAAACGTTCACTTGTTCACCATTGCCTACTACCACGGCAATGAAAATGTGCGCGCTCATTTATCTTTGAATCTACGTCATTTGGTGTAACGCTGCATGAAGTGACGTAAAATGAAAGAGTTCATGGAACATAACTAAGTGACTGTATAGATGATTTCGGACATGTGTGTCCTCCGAGCAGCAGCCACTGTAGAACCAAACATTGCGCTTGATGGCATAATCAAACATTACCCGCTCTGGCACAGAAGGTAGCACCTTTCAAGTCTCCCTGATCATACTCTGATACTTGCAGTACAGAGTAAAGGGCGCTTTGTGCAGCATGGCATGTATCATGAGTCAGCGTAGGCCATTGTGACTAGTGGATGCCTCCAGCCCTGTCTGAGAGTGTTACTAGACTCAGTGTATAATATGCACGGCATGGTTCAGTGTGGTTAGTGAATACAGTGCGGCACCTGATTTGGACAAAAGGACATGGCTGCGCCAAATCGTGGTAATGACCAGTACCGAACGACCTAGATGATACTGAATGGAACACAGAAACTTGGTTCAGAGGTGCTCTGTTCTGGATAGATCACTCCAAACTTCAAGTGGTCAGTCTGTGCCAAATGTCAATGAACGTGACTTCTTCACAGCGTACCCTCTGATTGGTAGAGCAAGTTGTGGTAAATATCGCACGCAACGCCTGGCACATTTTACAGTGGGCGCAGACTGCCATGGAACAAACCCTCCGGCTTCCGGTGTGATTTCGTGCAGCTCGTGTGCTAGTGCAAAGCAAAGAGCCCGGTCAGTGAAGGGCACCCTTGGGGTGTTAGAATACTTGTGGATTTTAGAACGTTGGGTAACTAGCAAGCTATTTTTTCACCATGCGCCGGCATTGCGCAATGCAGCATGCAGTTTATTATTGCAGGCCAGTGTTCTTTCAATACAGAGTGCGACAGGCCTGGCAGCGCTGCAGTGTGGCATGAAGGCATCAGTGCCTTTGTGTTGTCTGTTATAATCACGGTTTTGTTGCGCTATGCAATGCTCAAGTAAGTGACTGCAAGAGTGCAGTTTGGGTACAGAGTTTCCAGCGGTTGCAGTTACTCGTGTGACCCGTGCCAGATGCTGTGTTTTCTGGTAGGCAGTGCGACAGCCCATTGAGAGGTGCCTTGTGTACCTGCTATGTTTGGGAAAATTAAACGAATACCTAAGCATAGCAGTCAGCATTGCTGCAGCAGGTGGTGTGTTAGTCTGCTGGAACAATGTAGTGTGAGTGAAGGTTGGCCTGTGCGTGTCAATATGCCATGTGGCCATGCATGTGTTTTGTGACATTGTTGGAATGTGCAAGGCAGAGCATCTCGTTTAGTGCGAAGCGTCCTGTGTACAAAGCGGTGTGGTTCGTGCATGCATTATGTTAGGGGGGGTGCCGTCTGGTAAGACTGGCAGAATTACTTGTGCTCCCTGTGGCACGCGGTGTGTCATGCGGCACACTTTGATTGTCAGTGCATGGTGTAGAGTGTCTTAGGGAAAGAGTCCCAAGCAGCTTCAGAGTAACTAATGCCAGGTGCACAGGTCAGAGCACAACCCCTTCCATTACCTTGCCGCTGACTCATCGTCGCTGGCCTGGATGTCACGATACACGGCCCGCACCAGCTCGCCCATCTCCACATTACTCTCTCTGGCTGTTGATGTCCCCCAGCACAGCCCGGCGCCGATCCAGCTCCAGGGCGAAGAGCCGGCCCAGGCTGCTGCCAGCACCCGTCACCAGGCACAACTTGCCCGCCACGCTCTTCTCCCGGGCCGCACCAACCTGCGACCTGCCGCCTCCTGAAGGCCCAGAGCATTTTCTGGGTGACCAGCAGCAGCTCCAGCAGGATTTTCATACCGAAAGGCGGAGAAGGCAGACCGCCTGGAGTACAGGAAACAGTGTACTGTTGGGGCGTGGGGAGAGGTAGTGGCGCGCAAGGCCCCCGGCCATGGCAATGAACGTGACGTGAAGTAAAATTGTAGAAGGCGCTACCCAGTACAAGGGGATTCCCAAACTCATGTTTTTGCCGCCCTCCCCCTTTTGCCGCCCTAGGCGGCCGCCTAGTCTTGCCTAATGGCAGAAACGGCCCTGACTATAAGTGGAGAACCTGGGTAAAGCACGGTGCATGCATTGTCTTACTAAGCATTATGGTAGGATTCACATTAGAGCTGTTGCCAGTTGCCCCAAATCAAGCTGTAGTTGCTGGAAGTTACCTACTGTGGCACCACCTACTCCACTTCCTCTCATTGGTTAATCCCCATCAATGTTTGCGTTTCATCCTGAGCATACATACAATAACTTGTTGATGAATAGCTTGCTTTTGACCAAGCCTCAATGCAGGACTAGTCCAAGGCCTCGATTTATTTAGTTTTTAGACTGAGTAACCAACGTTTGCCTGGAGGAGGACTTAACATCTGCGAGGTCGAGACTATTCCACCCACCAAATTTGGAAATGACACCTAGCCTCTCCCATGGTGAGATAAGAATTTAGAAGTTTTCACCACCCCTTACCGCCAGGGTTTTGCTGGTGGTAAAGGGCAGTGAAAACAGACCTCTTATTCCACGCCCATCCAAATTAAGTGGTCTCAAGTCTGTAAAGTAGTGCTCCGCTAGTTTTGTGGAGGCAGCAGAACCTCAACTTCAGTATGCAATAGGTCCATTCAATGATGGACTGTGGTGTTTATGTGACTTGTTGTACAGCCTTTCCTTCTGGTTTGTGTCAAGTAAGGAGTCGAGTATGGTGTCAGTAGTCAAGGACGCCCCGTATATGCAATCAATCCTCGGAGAGTATGAAAAGGATAAACCATTAGATCACACTGCACAAACAGTTCTGGCCATTGTATGCATTGAGCCAGTAATCCTCCGACCAAGTAATAAGCCATTGCCAAATTCACCCTGAGACAGTCGGTTATGTATTCCACTGTGGCAGAACATGAAGGAGTCATGGGTGCTGGCTGGGAATCTGCCCAAAGGCCAGTTATGATTCATGAGGCATCACATACTACCTGTACATTGTGAGAATGGGTGCTTTTCATAGTTCTGTATAGGAATTAATTTGCGTGGGGGCATATGGCAATATGTGTGCTATCAACAATGCCAATAACATCGGGAAAGTGTGCTACCCTGTAAAACATTAATTTGGTCTGTTGCAAATATTGGGCCATATTTGGCAAACAAATGTGTTTGTTTACTCTGCTAACCATGATGTCCAGAAACGTGTGACCAAACCTAGAAAATGCACTTTGTGACACTCCTCCTGCCACTGGTATGACTCCTTGGTGACTGCCTGATGCGAAAAGGTGAAGACAATACTATACCTGCATTGCTTCTGACTGTTGGACTGCATTGCTGCTGACTGTTGGGGTCTGTACCAGAGGTTGTAACTCAGCAATTAATTCCAAAATTACCTCACTACTGAGTCTGCACTACACATATATCTCCTTTTAAGTCTGTATAAAAAAGATGACCCTCACCCTAAATATCCTCACAAGTCTCGGCCTGCCAGTCAAAATCCTCATCCTTCTCGCCAAGAAATACAGAGCCACCATTCTAATTAGACATAAGTATTTTTTGTGATTTATTTTTAGTTCTCATCTGGTTACCATCAGATCCACATTGATGGTAATTTCATTCCCTAAATGGCCATTTTGCAACTATTCGTAATTAGTAAATCCTTTGTACATAGTGTTAGTGATTGCTATCTGGAAATCCCTATGTGGGATTTCCTATTTAGCGATTTCCAAACTATGATTTCTACTAGACCGAAATCACATTTTGCACCAACGTAAATGCCTTTGGTACATAGCAAAATGGCATTTCATGTTTCTAATGGCCTGAAATAGCGATGTGTACCGTTAAGAAATGCAAAATGCCTTCGTACATATGGCCAATTGATATGAATATCTACACTGATGTTGAATAACTTTGTTATGCAGTAGTTAAGCTCCTCAACAAATTAAGGTTTAAGAATGTCAGCATATCATCAAATGAGAATATGAAATTAAGATTAAAAAGAATGCATACTTGATGCTTCTGTATATGGCAAACATTAGAAGGACAAGAACAGGCTAGTACATTAGCTTTTACTTAAAAACGATACACATATCGTGGGGAAACAGTTGAAGGAGGTAAGGAGTTTAGCTGAAGGTTATAGACAAGTACATTGGGAAGATCTTCGGTGATCTTCAAGAAAACCTCTTTTGCTCTGAAGTTCCTCCCTTAGATCGGTACATTGATAACTTGGTTGACTCAACTCATTAAAAAGAACATTCTTCTTAAGAGCTGCAAGTATAGTTCTTTGGCAATTTGTCACTCTACTCCAATTGTGTCTAACACTGCTTTATTCTAATGGATGAGCCAGCAACGAATTCTTAAACATTGTGTGTCCCATGCTATGCTTACTAGAGATCTAATTTCGGTCAAACACTGTAGGGCAATATTGTTAATCAACTGTTAAATAAAAACTGTATCAGCAAATGCAAGCTTCTCGTTTGTGCTCATTTTTGATACAGACCTGAAGAATGCTTTAAAGTAATGGTCGTACCAGCTCTGAATCCATCATCAATTTGTACCAAGTATTAAACTAAACATAGTAGTAGGAGAGCCAACGCAAAGCTAGATGAACAGAACCAAGGGTTTCAAAGACAAGCCACAGAAATGTGCTAGACAAGGTGTTTCATGCAAAGGCATTTCACAATTCCCTGCTGATGAGCTAATAGTAGGAAAATACTGAATTACATGAACCTAGGCAAAACACTTAATCCCCATATCCAGAAGTGTAACTATATGTAATGTGACTGTATGATGTAAAACATGTGGCTGTAAAACCCCAAATGATGTATGTGATATTAAATTATCTTCCAACCCCCTCTTGATATACAGTGGTCCTTTGCTCCAGAGTTTTGTGCAATACAAATGCTAATACAAACATCTGCCAAGTGGAAGCCTATTTTGGTAATGGGGAGAATGAAAGAGTGCATGTCAACAGGTGATTCCAGCAATAAATCATCAAGTGTGACTATATGTTTGTGGTATAGGTAGAACATACCAAAGTCTCCATATCGCCTTTAACTGAAGTTGTATCGCGGCGATTGATATTGTGACGATTTCTATCAGCAGTTTCCAGTGTTTCATTCTTCTCCTCTCCTTGGGTGCTGGATATCTAGGTTGCATAACAACAGGGCTCAAAATTGTTTATACACTGCAAATGTAAAACTTTTTTTCCTGCATGAAAACAGCTGACAAACAGAATACTGAAACCAAAGTGCAGGTAATCAAGGGTAGATTTCCTAGCTATCTTGCATGAAATGTTAACAGCATCTGTTGGCAAAAGTGCAACAGGTTGCTTTGATCCCGCTTGTGTTGTGCTGTCAGTGCTCTACATTTTTTTGGCAACCTATGCGCTGAATGAATACCACAGAGACGGATTATGCATCTTAGAATGGCTATGTCCCGTATGAATACTTCTATGTCAAAGTAGAGCATACAGGTTATATATTTATTTAATACTCACCTGCCCAGAGCACTGAATTACAATTAAAAAACACTTACATTACAAAACCGCATATTCCTATCACTGGCTGTCCGTAGTTGATCCCAATGTCTACTTTGGAGAAGCGCAGTAGGCTGGAAAGAGCAACAACTTGCAGGTTACACCACCCAGGTGGATCTACGATCGCATTTTAGTTATGTATGTGTAACTATATTTAATAGTGCAAATTCACCTTTAGTGAATTGTAATTCTAAATTCAAAGTGCACATACGAATGTGGCCCTGGTTTTCAATACATACACAATGATATCCTATCCACTATCGGCATTAGTTACATCTCACTGTTCATTTTCCTGGACCTGTCCGCAGGTTTAACAACTTCATAAACAGCATTCTCTGAATTGCCTGACAATCACATTGAAAGCTCCTTCAGAGAGTGTGCTCTATGCTGTTAAAGCACAGATACACTTGCATAACCAGTGTCCCTCACCGCCGTGTCATGAAATACCCAAGGCCCTCATTACAAGTGACCTGATGAATTCCAAAAGGTGCAGTGACTACGGTTACCAAGAAATGCAATTCATGCATAAAAAAAAACTCTATGGAGCTACATAGAGAGCCTACTCTTTTCTCTTTGTATATATACAGGGTTATCGATTTCCCAGCCATACCAAAGAATGACACCCCAAAGTCAGCTGTAGTAAAGATATAAGCTCTAATGTCTAGGATGCATGTGGGTCGGCAAACATTTAAATACATTTTCTGCTTTCTGCTTCCTTTGTGGCCTAGAAAAACACACAGAACACAAAATGTATGGTTTTTAATCCCATAGATCCTGTAGCGGGGCACTTGGTTTTAGGCAATGATGCTTTAGAGATGGTTAGAAATTTCAACTATCTGGGGTTCAAGATTGTTAATACCTTTTCATTGGCTCCCCAAATTATGAAAAGTAGAATGACTTTAATACATTTTCGGTCATAGTGACCAAGACGTACAAGTCAACTACTACAACATCAGTATCAGCAGTTTTAGAAGTCTACTGGGCCGAGGGCTTGGGAGCAGCTCTGTATGGCGCCAAATTATGAAGCTATGAAGTGAAATGAAAAATTATTTATATGGCACACTATACCAGGATGTGTCAAAGTGCTGAGAGATGGCATTCTGGCGCATTCTAAAAATGCCGGAGAGATACTAGGAAGATTAAGCTGAGAAAAGCCATGTTTTCAACTGCTTTTTTTTTTTTTAAACGGTCAGCGAATCTCTTTCAGCAATGTGAGCAGGCAAGGTGTTCTTTAGTTTGGCTGTAGCCACCGAAATGGAACGGCCTCCCCATCTGGCCTTCTGAGATCTAAGAGGCCTGCTAGGAGGGTACATAGGAAGAGAGCATTTAGGTGGCTGGGTCCCTTCTGATGCAGCGCAAGGAAGACTATGCAGAGAATCTTGAAGGGGATCCTCCTTCTGACTGGAAGCCAGCAGAAAGGGATGATCCTGTCTCTAACCGAGAGGTGTCTGGGGATGTTGAGGACAAGGCGAGCAGCCTCATTCTGAATGGCCTGTGGCTTATTGAGGCTTGGAAGCTTTGATGTTGAGATACAATGAGTTACAATAGTCCAGTTGTGAGGTGACAAGAGTGATAGTGATCGATTGTCGCAGGTCCAAGAGGATATATGGGAAGATCTTTCTTAAGGTTCTAATGATGAGAAAACAGGTGCTCGTGGTCCGGCTGACCTGAGATTCCAAACTCAATGTGTCATCGAAATTGACACTTAACTTTCTGGCGGACTTTACTGGAGTGGGAAGGGGTCCACAGTCCTCCAGCCACCAGATGTTGGACCAGAAGAATTCCTGAGATCCAAACACCAAAACCTCAGCATTGCCAGCACTGAATTTAAGGCATTGCCCTTCATCCAACCACTGATGCTGGACATGCAGAGATTGAACTTATCTACAACAAATGTCAGGTCGTTAGAGATAGACATGATGATTTTGGTGTCATCTGTATACGACAGTACATGGAACCCAAAGGAGCGCACCAGCTCTGCCAGCGGGGTCATATACATGTAACAAAGGGACAGGCTCAGGGATGAGCCCTGGGGCACTCCATAGGGAAGACTGAAACCCTCACAGCTGACAACTTGAACTCTGTTGATCAGAAAATAATGGAGTTGTCTCAGGACAGAACTGGACACACTTGCTGCAGACGTTGGACAATCCGTGCAGGCGAGATGGTGTTAAATGCTGCAGACAAGTCGAGCATCACCAAGGTGGCCTCCCCACCCTGGTCCACCTGTTGACGGACACGATGAGGGCAAAATGTAAACAATTCCTAGTTGATATAGTTTTTGAGTATCTTGGTCGTGACTATTAACAAGGATATGAGGCGGAGGTTCTTCAGATCTTCAGGATCTGCAGTAGATTTTCTTTTAGAAACGGAGTTACAATCACTTCTTCACGGGTGCCAGGAAAATGTCAGAATACAAGGTGAGAGTTAAAACATTCTGCAAAAAGTCAGCGATTAGATCTGGGGTCAGTTGGAGAATTGTGAGTGGACAGGGATCCAAAGGAGAATCTGATTTTATACTCCGCAGCAAACTTCCTTGTTTGCTGCAGGAAAATGAGGGGGGAATTCTGAGATCTGATTGGCCTGAGAGTTGCAGGAAGAAGTTTCAGTAACACACTCGAATTACACACAGGTAGATTGAAGCCTGAATAGATATTCAAAATGTTGTCCTGGAAGAAAACCTCACTCCCTTAACTAAGGTTCAGAATGCTTTTATAAGGTTAATATTCAATTTGTCAAATAGTGCTCCTCTTCTTTCCCTGCACCTTGATCTTGCTTTGAACAAAGTTTCTCAGGTAGCCAACCTTAGGCCCCCACTATATCACATGTGTTTTGGTCAGTGGAAGAGCTGAAGAACTACCGGAAATCTCTTAATGAATTGATTTATTTAGGCAAAGCATGTGCGAACCCCTGGCTGAACTATGTTAGATCTTGGCTCAACCAATTAAATATAGACACTTTGTGGAATATTCATTTGGAATGCATGGGTGCTATTAAAAGCTTGGTAAAAATGAAATACTGGTCATATGTTAGGACCTAATGAGCAGATACATGTTTATATTTCAAATCCAATCTTATTTGAACCATATATGAACAACAATGTACCCTACGAATCCAAGAACCATCACATCCGCGTCAGTTTAAGGATATGTCCATTAAGATAGTTCATTGCAAAATTGTCAAATGAAACCCTGGGCATTCAACTCTGTAAAGTCAGCAGGGAGACAGATGAGCACTTCTTGTTTTTCTGTCCAGGTTACCAGGTCCCCGGAAAGAGATAAATTATTCCTATCTGTTGTTTATTGCATTTTAGATACTACTGGTAGGTGCTTAGAATCTTTAAATCAGATACTAATGACTTAAATGTATTTGGACTGTCATGATTCCTGCACCGGACTTTGTTGCAAAGAAAGTAATTGAACTAGTGATAATAAAATAAGTAATTTAATCACTTTTGATTTTTATATTGATTTTAGAATGTAAAACCTATTTCAAATGCACTTGTCAATTATTTTACATTCTCGCTTTCATGTACTTGTTTGCATTGCAGCTGAAGCTGTTTGGGGGCTTGGTCATCAAAATAAAAAATATACAACTGCACAGATATCATTCAATTTCTAAATGATGCAAAGTTAGAAAAACAGTATTTTACCTTCACATTTAATGGGTTGATTTCCACATCTGAAGTGCAATTCATGGGCCCTTCAATTTCATATTTAATAATGTACAGAAGAGTGTCATTTTTATACTTAAAAGGCCATTGGAGATTTAGAATTGCCTTACTGAATCCACTTGGGCCATTATTGCGAAGCTGGAAATGGAAAACAAATAGGTTAAAATCCCGTAGAAAGATTAACCATTAGGGGCAAAAAGAATCACAAAACGATCAATCTAAATTGGAAAAAAAGAAACAAATAGCATTCTAAATCGGAATATAAGTACAAGATTGAGGTAGAATTAATAACATTGTTTACAATACGGTTCGTGCTACCACACGTTTTAGCATTTAGGGTCAGAGGTAAGAAAGTTGTGTACATCTATAATCAATTACAAACTAGTAAGCAAACACAAACCTGGCAAAGTCATGATGTAGGAAGTCATAAAATCAATGGCTTTTAAAATAATTGCCTAGTGAAGCAAAAACAATATGGAATTGTAACTCCAATTCCTAAAATGGGATTCCCAAATAGCAACAGTTTATCCCAAGTATCGCACATGAATAGTCGCAGAACTGGCGATTTGCACATGCAATTTGCCACCCTATGTAAGTAGTGAGATCCAAAGTACAAAAGGAGTCCCAGGATGTGATACACCTTTTAAAATGGCAGTCCTCTAGGTGTTATTGTGGAGAATGTGTTTTGTTTTTGGTGTACAACAAAAGGGAAAGGGAAAGTATACAGGCTGCAGGTCACACTGTTTGGGCAAACTGAGAAAGAAGTAGATCATGAATATAAACTGTGCAGACAGATAATATTAGAACTAACAGATTATTAGAACATTATTTTGGTCTCTACACCCGCTGGCATTGGGAGCTGCCAGGGTATTGTTGCAGTGGAAACTAGAATATCTTAGAGTGCATTCTCCTGTGTGTTCTGAGCATTTCTGAATACTCCATTAATACATGTCCATAGCTCCTTCCTACACACGCAGCAGGAGCTGCAGGACACAACGATGTGGTTTTATAACCTAGCACAGTTTCCACAAGCCACTGGGTGTGTAGATAGAAAACACATACTGAAATGTGCACCATCAGCACATAGGTAGCCATAGAGCAACAGAAACAACTCCAACATTCACTGAACATACAGGTGGTGTGCAGTTCAGAATTCTTGATCCCAGACCTACATTTTGATATTCCAGCATTGTCACATGTATGAAAGTTTGGAAATAGGAGAGGCTGGAAATGGATACCTCTTAGCTAAGTGTTAATGCTGTACCCCCCCCCCCCCCCACCTCCACCCCCCATCCCACACGTCTAATGGCATGATTACTCTTGTAGGTAATCAGACCATGAAACATGACACCATACTTGCATCTGTGCAAGCCAAGTGAAAGGAGGTACAACGTTACACACGAGCGAGCACCCTCAGTGGTTGAGCATACATTAGGACCCCCGGAAGGCAGATTCAAGTGCCTTCACAAACGTGGGAGAGCCTTGCAGTATGCATCTGAGACCTGCTGCAAGATCACTGCATGCAGCCCTAACTTGCACAACATAGCGACACGTGAGGACTTCCAACAGACCCAGACAACGACTCGCATGATGAAAATCCCTAGCCCCCTCAACAAACACCCACAGGTCAAAATGCTACAACAGCTGCTGATGGAAATTAACCGAGAAACAACCCACTTCTAAGGTATTGCCATACATATCGTGCACACATACACAGTATCAAGTATTAATATATATATTTCGGTTTATTCACATGTTCTTTAAAAAACATAATATGTCGGGCTTGGCTTGCACTCTGATGATTTCTACCACAGTACAAAATACATAATCAAAATTTTCTAAAGGTTCTGCAGTAAAGAATATGTATGCCTCCTCTTGCCTCAGGCTATCATGGGCTTGTCTCCACCATCCCCTTCTTCCTCTCTTGCCTGGCTGCTGTGTGCAGTGACCAATATGTTTCTGACATTGACATGCCAGTGGGATTGCAGGTCTCCTCACTCTGAGGCTCAGCATGCTTCCTGACAGCATCTCAAGTGCATGTGTGACCTGCCCCAATTTCTTTCTCACATCACCACCACAGTGGCCCATTTGCACCTGCATTTGCCAGCCGAACAAAAGACCTATCAAAGCCCTTTAGATGGCCTAGAAGTCTCTTCCTATGTAAATAGGACAGAGGATGCTCATTCAGTGAGGCACACAAGGCTGTTACTTCCTCTGTAAACTCATTCTATTTAGTCGTGGCTTTCCAACCTTCAACCACAGTCTTGAATCCCTCCTTTATGATCGTCACTATGTTTAGTACTCTTTTCCACAACTGCCCTTGCTGGAACAAACGCATTGGAACCTTCTAAGACCTGGAAATGTATGAGTGTTTGATAGCTCTATGCCGTCTCATCTATTGCATGCCCCATGGTAGTGATGTTAGAGATATCAAACGTACCATTACATGTGTATTTGTAAAGCGCACGTTCACCACGGTGGGTATCTTGCCGCTGAATAACAGATGTTTATTGTTACCCAACTCAATGGTACTCATTTTATCGATCTCAGAAGGATGAAAGACTGAATGGGCCCACTGGAACACTGGTCCCCACAGAGGACGCATTAGTGCACTAAGCCACCAGACCCGGAAGATGCTGGACATCTTGCAGGTGGAGAGTGGCGTGGTGATAGCGTGTAATGGGGACAGTGTGCAAATCTTAAGGAGTTGATGTGTGTCCTGAGATGTTGTGTATGCAGATGGGGTAAGTGCTGACGCCTCTCATCTGATCCCTTGCCCTTATGACCCATGGCGCTCTCCTGCCCCTCTGGACAGCACTCAGTTTGACTTCAGGATCATAAGACATTATCTTTCTTTGTACTTGCGGGTACAATGATCGGTTTGTGCAGTTTATGTTTTTTTTTATTTTATCTTGGAGTATTTCATATCTAAGCATTGGTTAGGCCCACTACAACAATTCATTTTACAAATTAGAAATCGTATTACAACCACCCAAATTAATTTCACTTATCATTAAATGTTGTGCCAGATTATCTGCTACATGCTTCTTAGCCCGACCTCCCAGACCATAGCATCACCTTGCAATCTCTATATAGTATTTATAGTTTTCTTAAATTCCAGTTATAGTTCCTTTTTGTTAAGTCTAGTACATATAAAGCTTGCTTGCAAAACAACTGGTCACCGTGCAGGACACATTTCTCTGCCAGGTTCTGTAAATAAACCTCAGAAATCGTCTCTTTTACCCTTTCTGTCCCCATGCTCTGTTTCAGTTTCCTGTGTTGCTATTTTCATTTCTGCTCCCGCTGCTCCTGGGATTCTCCTCTCATGTTTCCAGCCCAGCAATGTGCACCAGGTGCAGGATTTCCAGGCTGTGATGTCATCAGCCAATGCAACATTCAGAATTTCTGAGTAGGGATTAGTGCATTGTGTTTGTTACCGATTCACAATTTGGAAATCTTGCAATTATGAATGTCACTCTAATGAATTCGTGCCTGGTACTAGGGCAGCTTAGTACTCATCATATCGGGATACACAAACTGTCATTCGGTAATTTCCGAATTGCAATTTTGTGCCTTTGTGCATCGGGCCCAAAGTTCTGTAAACGACAGATGTTACTATGGCCTACATCAATATTGATCTGTTGACCGTGGACGGATGAAAGGAGAAACTGCTGAGTCAGCCCAACGGGGCTTCAAACCTGTTGCCTGCCTGGAGTTTACACAGCAACATTTGCAGAGGTCATGTTAACCCCCTGAGTTTTACAACTATAGAGTCATAAGTATATAAGAATCGAATGGACAATTGTATGAATGCAGCAAAACATGTATACAGATGTTGTATGTCCGTATTAAACTGTTAGTGAAGAAAGTCACTTGGCAAAAATATGATTAAATAATAAAATATTCAAATAACGTAATAATATTGATACCTTTTATTAAAGTGTCATGTTGCATTCTGCTATTTTACAGCACTGTAAGTAACAGGAGCTACTATTACCCAATTAGATGTGGTTGAAGTTAGCCTTCTTGGAGCGATGGAAGGCTAATGAGACCCTAGGTCACCTTTCTAGAGACAATCGGAAAGAATCCTCCCGTTCAAGGAAACAAACATTATATTGTAGAAAGATAAACCTCTTGGCCGTTACTGGAAAAATAATTCATGCCTCTCCTCTTGAACCATATCTGTTGGGGAGGAAGGTACAGTGGGGGGTTCTTTTGATTGAAAATATGGTACTACCTCTGCTTCACTATTTGGCCCACTGATAACCTATTTTCGCAAAAGTATTGATCTGTGAATTTCTTTCGATGGGAGTGGCTTTATACACAATGGAATCTGGTGCTTTGATTACACCTCTTCTCTTTTAAGCCAAAGCAAGGCCTCCGACAATTAAGTGGAAGGAGTGGGTGGCCTCTCAACAGATCCTTTTACATGAAGTTTCTAAATCTCCGGCTTCCCTCATTACTATGAAGGGTATATATCAATATACAGAATTCCTTTGGGTGTCTCGTCCTCAACCAGTGTATTTCAGAGAATGATGGAGGAGTTATTCAAAGGGATGCGTTATGTTATCTACTTTAACAATGATATTTTAATATTTGGTAAGGTTGTGGAAGAACACACTGACTCTCAAACAAGCTCTAGATAGGTTGTTTGAGGCAGGACTCACACTAAAAAGAAAAGTGTATGTTCTTGGTTGGAAGATATTGAATATTCCATATCAGCTGGGAGAGTGAAACCAAAAGCGGACTTGTTGAGAGCTATTTATTTATTTTCCATTTATAAAGAACATGGTTACACCCACAGGTGTGTCCCTGTGCAGAGATTCTCACCCCAAGTGGACCAGAGAGAGAGGGGAAGGAAAAAAGACAACCCGGAATCATGAATGACCAAGACAGTCAGAGAGAGCAGAACTAAACATTACCTGCTGGAGTACTGAAAAGTCCGGTTTTAAGTCCCTTACGGAAAGCCTTTTCCATAGGTTCTGCCCTCAGACATGATGGTATAGAGCTCCAATCCTGGCCCTCTGCACTCGTGGCACCCTCACAAGGTTAGCCCCTACAGATCTTAGGTTACGTGAAGGTGTGTACGTTGTTACCATGGATCATAAGTAGCTAGGGACTTTGTCACAATTCTGTATCAGTAACACATGGCCATATAAATAATTCTCTTTTCCACTGGAGGCCAGTGTGGAGTAGTCAGAGCTTTTGAGGTGGATGTTCCTCTGGGGAGATTTAGGACCAAGCGGGCAGCTGAATTTTTAATGCGTTGGAGTTCAGTCAGACTCCCTTTAGTGGGCCCAAGGTAGAGGATGTTGCAATAGTCTATTTGCAACGTTACTAGGGCATGAACAACGGTTTTCCTGGCTATTCTTGGTAGTAGGTCCAGGATTTTCCTGGGGACCTTGAGGGTCCCGAAATACATACCGGCCACACTTCTTTTTTGACTCTCAAACAAGAGTTTGGGGTCAAACCACACACCCAGGTTTTTGGTTTCAGCTTTCGGGACAGGGGTTTGGCCCAGGACCTCAGTCGACCAAGCCGATGACCAGATGGAAGGTGTTTTCCCAACTATCATTACCTCCGTTTTATTGCCATTAAGTTTAAGGCAGTTATTGGTCATCCAGGAGGCTTGTTCTTCTAGGCATAGAGTAAATTATGCCACAGCTGCCTCTGCATCCTGTGATAAGGTTACAATAAGCTGCGTATCACCCGCATATGACAATTTTTACATTGTGTTTTTCCACATTTTCCGATAGTGGGCAAATATATAGGTTGAAACAGGCTGGGCTCAATATTGAGCCCTGTGTAACCCCTTGCGTAAGAGAGATACTGTCTAACGTGCAGATTTTGTGTAACTTAAATAGTGCTGTACCCCCAAATCTGCACCACGTTAACCTCTGGAGGAGTTGGTTGTGCGATACGGTGTCGAAAGCCACGCTTAGGTCAAGTAGCACCAGAGCAGCTGTTTGCCCTTCATTCGCGCACTGTCACAGAGTTTCGGTGGCTCGAAGGAGGGCTGACTCCATAGAGTAAGAGGGCCTGAAGCCTGATTGAGTTGGATGTAGTAAATCATTAGAGTTGATATAACTTGTAAGTTGATTATTCACAGTTCTCTCCGTAATTTTTGCTAAAAATGGCAAATGTGGGATGGGGTGCAAATTTCCTAATTACAGGGGATTGGCAGAAGGTTTTTTCTGTAGGAGGAGCTCTACCGCGTGCTTCCATTTTTGCAGGATTTCACCTGATCGAACAGACAGAGAGATCAGCTGTTGTAAGTGAGGCAGAATAACCTCCATCCCTCGCACCAAAATTTTAGGTGGGGCCAGGTCTAGAGGGGATCCTGATTTAATGCTTTTGGAAAAACCCTTAAGGTCTTCCAGAGAGGGGGTTCTAAATTCATTGAGACTGTTCTCCCTAGGTAAATTATGAAAGAGGGTGTCTAAACAGTTGCGAGCTTCCACAGGAAAGGTGTCATATATTGTAGCTACTTTAGTAGCAAAGAAGGAAGCGATCGTATTACAGCTATCTAAGTATGATGGTACTTGGGCTGCAGCGTGTTCTAGAGAGAAAAGAGAGTTGAGCATAGAGAACAATTCTTTGGAATAATTATTAGCGTTCTCTATTTTTTTGGTGTAAAAATCACATTGTGTTTTCCTAATGATCGTGTGTTGTAATGTTTAAGTTCATTTTTATACCTAGCTCTGATGGTTATACAGTAGTCATTTCTCAAGATGCGCTCCAAGTGTTTGCAGGTTTTTTTTACTGTAATTTAGACATTATTGAACAAAGGGGCAGAGTTCTGGAACCTAAGTTGGGTCTTAGTATTCATGGGGGCTATCTTATCCAGTGCTCCTGATAGGCATTTTTCTAGCTTCAGAGCCCACTTTCTTGTAGTAATCATAGGATTATACTTGTTGACAGGTGTGAGCTCACGTAATGGCATATTGAAAGCTACCAAATAGTGGAAAAGTTAGAGAATATCGGGTCTAAAGTATGGCCTGATTGATGGGTAGGAGCTCTTTTTTTTTTTACTGAATTGACTAAGCTATCAAACTCACATCTCATCCTCAGGATAAGGACCAATTGAGGTATTTTATGAGCCTCACTGAACAAAGGGAATCATTTCAAGTGGGAGGATGGACAGCAAAAGTGTTTTGGAAAAAACAAGGAGATCTGTAATGCTTGGATTTTGGTTGCTTTTGACATTCCACTTAAATCAATAATAACTTTTGATGCACATACTACAGTGATAGGAGTTATTTTTTCACAAACGTATGGTAAAACTGAGAAGACCGCAGCAGATCTCTAGCATTATTTGACGAACCTCTGAATGGAATTATTCTATCAGAGTGAGAGGCATTGGCTGCAGTGTGGTGTTTGGATTATTTTAGGATTTATGTTTAGGGGCAGAACATTTTACTCAGCAGTCGTCACAAACACCTTAGTCAGAGTGTTGTTATCTGGGGCCACTTGGAAAGATTCCGCTAGGTTGGCTAGACAGCTGCCTGCCTGCAAGAGTATCACTAGAGCACAACAGCAAGTGTACAAGGTGTGTTGGAGTGGTTTGGCAGTGCAATCACACTTGAGAATTGTTAGAAAGAGAGGGATAGGGATGTGGTTATGAAGCATGTGATTTGACTTAATTATGAAGGTGAAAGGAGAAGAAGCAAGGTGCCTCCTTTGTGTGGCCATACATGTACATTCCGGATGAAATGTAGTGCACAGGCAGACTTATAATGAGGGGAGATAAACTAGTACCACAAAGAGCTTCCAAAAAAGAATATTCAACCTGGCAACTATTTGGCTGGAAACTGACAGCTGATGGAGCGTGATCTTCATATGATTTGTTTAAATCAATTCCTGCACATGCAATAGTGTGGTACTAATACATACTTAAGAAACCGGACTAACAGTGTGACTTGTAAAACACATGAGAGTTCAACCTGCATCGTAAAAGCATGCAGTATGGTCGCAAACCAGTTTGAGATGAAGATTATTCATGAGAGAGAGAAAATTAATAATCTTAATGGATTCACAACTAATATTGTGCGATGAAAACCTACACATGCCATAATGTGTGACATGATATAGTCTAGAGTATGAAAGTGCTAGAATAAAATGCTCAGTTAATAGATAAATGGATTAACATAAGCTGAAAATGAATAAGATGATTTCTGCTCACGTAGCAGCACGGTTATGAAAACCTACCAATTCAAATGTCAAGAGAAATGTGCTTGTTTGTTTATAAATGATTTTGCAAATGAATTCATGTTTAATGGGATACAAAATGATGTTTGATTATTAATTTTTATGAAGAGTATTAAATCACAAATGAGAAAGCTTCATCTATATTCAATTAAATGTTTGAAAGATTAGTACCTTTTCCGTAAAAAATAATGTCTTAATAGATTTTCGTGAAGGCCTTAACATGCATTTTTCATTCATTTCTTCGAATAAGACTAGAATGTGCTGACATAACTTCACTACCAGTTGTGAGAACTTTTACGAAGGTTTCTTTCCTTATCTTTGAATAAAGGACACTCTCTGCTAGTACAAAACTGTGTTGGCTTTGTTGCAAGCTCAGAAAAGAGCACTTGGGAACGGACATGATATGATTCAAAATAAATTCCTAGTTCCGAGGAGAAGTGAAATTGAACTTTTAGTAAAAGGATGAACATCGGATGAATGGTATTACGTATAAATTCTCGATCACTTGGGAAAAAGTAATGATTACCCCATTGTCAGACTTTGACCAATGGAAAACATGCAAACTGCACAAAGGATACTTTTGTGGGAAGGACCTATGCCTATCCCTTGGGAACGGGACTGTAGCCGGCTATCTTTGAAATTTTCCTATATGCCTGTCATGCTGTCGGACTGAGCTCTGATTTCCCTGAACTGAACTTGCGTAATTTCCTGCACTTTACCAGCTGGTGAGGTCAAGTAGGCAAACCTTTCGGCTGGAGGGTTAAATGACGCCGGATATTTCAGGCTGTGCTCTAGTGTCTCTTTGTGCTTACCTTGAGTCTCTGTACTCCTGACAATCTGCAACTGATTCTTGGTTTGTATGATTCATAACTGTATTTATATATACCTCGCCCGGAGCTGCCAGAGGTCCTGCTGCTGCTGCCCTGTCTCCCTCCTGCCGCCGCAACTACCAATGCGGCCGCCGAGCGGAGGGAGACTACGTTTCCCAGGTGCCCCAGGACCAGGAAGTGAAGGCGGAGCACCCAGAGGCGCATATAAAAATCACCGGCTGTGTCGGTGGAGCGGGGGCTGTGTTTTGTGAGGGGAGAGCTTGCCCTTACCTCGCCCGGAGCTGCCAGAGGTCCTGCTGCTGCTGCCCTGTCTCCCTCCCGCCGCCGCAACTACCAACGCGGCCGCCGAGCGGAGGGAGACTACGTTTCCCAGGTGCCCCAGGACCAGGAAGTGAAGGCGGAGCACCCAGAGGCGCATATAAAAATCACCGGCTGTGTCGGTGGAGCGGGGGCTGTGTTTTGTGAGGGGAGAGCTTGCCCTTACCTCGCCCGGAGCTGCCAGCGGTCCTGCTGCTGCTGCCCTGTCTCCCTCCCGCCGCAACTACCAACGCGGCCGCCGAGCGGAGGGAGACTACGTTTCCCAGGTGCCCCAGGACCAGGAAGTGAAGGCGGAGTACCCAGAGGCGCATATAAAAATCACCAGCTGTGTCGGTGGAGCGGGGGCTGTGTTTTGTGAGGGGAAAGCTTGCCCTTACCTCGCCCGAAGCTGCCAGAGGTCCTGCTGCTGCTGCCCTGTCTCCCTCCCGCCGCCGCAACTACCAACGCGGCCGCGGAGCGGAGGGAGACTACGTTTCCCAGGTGCCCCAGGACCAGGAAGTGAAGGCGGAGCACCCAGAGGCGCATATAAAAATCACCGGCTGTGCCCGCGTCGCGGGAGCGCACGGGGCAGCGCCGGGCTAAGCCCGGGCAAAGGGCAGGCCCTCTGTGGCCCTCAGAGGCCCGAGAAGGACGGGACGGGCCACCCCCCTTGGCTCCTACTGAACAAGGTATAGCGAGACTTTGACCTACATCTGTGCATACACTGCAGAGACATCAGGTCTTCTATTGACTTATTGCGGGACTCTGTTTGCTGCACCGTCGCCATGTCTCTTAAGAGGGCTTCCAAACCCAGCACTCTCCCAAGTGATTCTAGTAGGGGGAGGTTAGACTGCTATGTAGACAGGGTCGACAGGGCATTATTACCTGTTATTCATGACCTGGAAGATTTAGAAACTCGTTTGCCCTCACATAGCATAGCCTGCAAACATCCTGAGGCGCAGCTAGTTGACACAGCATCAAGTTTGTCCTGGTTGGAGGATTTGAATGCCCTATGTCACATTCGATATGCACCAGTTGAATCCAGAGCAGACCCACCCCAAGTCCTATCCAGTCCAACACTCCCCGCTCATTTGCTGCCCAACTCTATATTGGACGCAAATGATAACTCTCTGGCTGCCCCACTCTTGTCCCCGTTGGTAATAGTAAACACCAAACAACTAGGGAACCCTAAAACTCCTATGGTCACAAGAAAGCGCCCCGGGGATAACAGCATGGGTAGGGAAGTTAAACTGCTTAAACCTTGCACAAGTTCCTTACCGTCCGTCAGCACCTCTCCTACAGCTTCCCAGGCCCACGATAATATTGAATCCTTTGCACCCCCCTACCAGGCAGCTCTCCTGGACCTCGTCGAACGCCTGGTCACCTCTCTAATATCCCCTTTGACTGCAAGAATCAACTCCCTAGGGGATAGGTTAAGGGATATAGAGACTTCTTTTAGGGCACCGACTCAACCTAACAAGAACCTGGCAGGATCGAGCCAACCACAGCCCTTACCCGCTACCGTGGTTTCTAAGTTAGCTCCTCAAAGAAGTAGCATTCCCCCTTAACAGACCCACGGCCCCACAGAACCGCCCATGTATCTCCTCGTCATCCGACAACGTGCCCATTACCACCAAGAGTATCTTCGCTGATGTAGGGGTGCCAAACGTTCCCCCACCCTATGAGGAGAAAACTACTAATCTAGACTATACCAAACATATACATCTGCCCCCAATGGCCGCCCCCTTTGTCTGTGTTCTCACTGGTGTCTTACCAATTACAAAGGGAAAAACCGAGAGATCAGAGGTTCTAAAACACAAGGTCATCTATTGGCTGTCCAAGAATCGACCCTTACCAGCAAACATTGATGGTGCCATTCGAAGTGTTAGAAGGGTGGGATGGCTCGGCCCCCTTCCAAAAGATCTCCCAGGCGACCTGGTGTTAGTTAGATTCTGGAGCGATCGGGTGGTGCCTTATTTACAAACTTGGTACTCACAATTAGGGGATGGCCCAATCTCTGTTTGGGGACTCCATGATTTCTACCCTAGGACCCGCTACCCTCGGCCCTTAAAGACAAGACTAGAGAGAAAACACAATTTTCCAGAAAGAACAAACTTAGAGATTAATTATCGGCCGGATCTGAGTGTGTATGTACAGAATGGCTTCAACAACCCCATCCCAAACTATTTTTCATGAAGTGTTTTTTAGTAGTGGTATCCAGTGATTAGCAATTCGTTTGAATTGATTTAATAATGTCTTAACCTATCATCAATTATTGTAATGAAATGGTACTTAATGATGTGTATATAATGAATGTGGCTTTTATGTATTATGTTGGTTTTAATGTTATATTGTGTTTTATTCTGTGTGGTCTTTTATGGTATATTTTACCGAAATAAAGACTTATGAAACTGTATTTATATAAATTACATTTATATTCTCTATCTCTCTCTCATTTCTCACCAGGCATTTGAATTGAAATATATTTGACTCTGAATTATTGATGTGTTGTGTGATTTTACCTGTACTAAAATGATAATTTGAAATTAAATGATTCTAAATGTATTTTTGTGCTTTGCCCATTCAACCTGAAGTTTTAAATAAAGATTCACTTGTTATAATCATAAATGTGTGTGTTATTCTTATAGTTTAGTCACTGAATAGGTTATTGGGTTTATTCTTATTAGGACGGCACTTCTCTATTCCAGGTCCTCAGGAGAAGTGACCATTCGTCTCTGATTACCTGAGTTCCTATTAGCGTGATTAAAAGATCCATCAGAGGACCTAAGTGGTTTGTGAATTTAAAGACTTTGGTGTAATAGAGTTTGGGCCAAACTCTGTGATATCGTAGTCTTATGGTAGCTGAGGTGAATATGCCATATCATGGTGAGTAGTGGCTAAAATAAGTAACCTATATTTGTATTGTAGAAGTATTTTCATTTCAATTATTTTCTCCATACTTACACTACAACACAGTCATGTAAGAAATGGTTTGAAAGTTGGTGACTGGGTTAAAGTTAAGCCTGGTTGTGTTGGCAGAGGTCTGTCCAAGTTTTAGGGATGCTTAAAATTAAGGAGGTGCATTTGTGGTATGTCATTCTGATGAATGGTGAGAGATGGAATCGTAGTAGAGTGGCTTTGTACCAGAGCGGTGTAAATGGTCCACTATTGGGTTGGATGGAGGATGAGGTGATTCAGTGGGGACAAATACATCGCTGAGGGGGTTGCTTTGCAGGAGAGTATTGTGTGCAGTCAAAGAGCCTGTAGTCGCTGTGTATTTACAGGACTATGTAAATTCCTAGTTCGGACAAGCTGGGTTCTCTTATGTTTAGGATTGCTTCTATGGACTTTTCATTTTATTCTCTTGTTTTCATTTTAGTTCTCTCTTTTGATGTGTCTCCCTTTGATGTTCTGGGGTTCTGGATGTTAAAGAGCTGAGGATCAGTTATGTTTTTAAGGCCATTTGTGGCATGTAGAGGGTAGGATTCCATGTACTGACAGTTTGTTCTTGGCCAGTTACGGGAGACCCCACATTGTTTGTACCTAAAAAAAAAAAATTTTTCTTTATTACAAGGTTTGTGCCCTAGTCCTTCACAGTAGTGCCGTCTGTTTTTTTCTTATCTCTTGCTGAAACTACGTCTTTGGCATATGAACCAGTGCTCAGCATGGGTGTGTCATTTTGAAATTTACACAAAAAGCTGTTTTCTAAACAAATAAAATTCTGAGCAGCTCGTTGTCAAGACTTCTCTTCCTAAGATCCAACTTAATTTCTTACGTGCTTTCCATGTTTGTACAAAGTATCATAACAAGAATAAGTACTTGCCTCATAAATATGCTGAACTAAAGGTCCAATGTCATCTTCAATCTGTGGCTCTGTCTTCGGCTGCCAATTTGCTATTGGCAGAAATATCTGATCAGGAGTTGAAACTCTAGACTCAAAAGATGATACAAAAATTTAATTTGAGACACTTTGGAGAAGATGATACACACCGATTAAAGAGGTATTCGAGAGTTTTTTTCAGAAAACTATTTTTTAAGATATACCAATGTCCTCTCAGCGAGTTATTAACCTGCTTCTAAGTCTTTGCCTACTTGTATAAATAGAGAAAATAACATATCCAAGGAGCACATTTTCTATCTTGGGGCTCTCTCGATGGATGCACATTCACTGAACTATCTACAGCAGCAAGTATGGACATTTTTATTAACACGTAAGTCTTGGTATTGAACCTTGCATGATCACACGCTGCCAGCATCAGCACTTGGAATATGTCAAAACAACAATTGTAAGAAACATGTTTCATATTTTATGCTGTCATGCAAATATTTACACTTCCTAGGCCATCTTTGGAAAGGCTTATCTAGCTTTATATGCAGATGCATTAATATATTTCTGGATTCCGCATTGATGTTGAGGAGAGAGTGAACCAGAGAGGTATGTCACTAACTGCCACATAGGTGTGGATGACAAGATGGGCGGAGTGATGCCTGGGTGTTGGGCAGCGGTCGCCCTGCACCCGTTTGGAGGGAGTCTCACAGTTCTCATCCATGGTATGGTCAGGCGTTCGTAGCTCCCACCCTTGGACTTAGACTGGATAGACACCATTAATACAGGACCTGAGCATGAGTTCATGAACCTCTAGATATCAGTCATATGCCCCCAGCTACGTAACAGCAGAGAGTTCGTTTATTTTACTTTCATTTTGACTGTGATTTCTTCCCAGTTGTGCCCTGCAGACACTGGCGTCTTACATGCGGCTTGCAACACTAAGCACCCGTTAACACTGAATGCCCCTTCACCTGGTTCACCAAATCCCTTTTCCCGCAAGACATGGGGTTTGCACTAATAGGATGTACAGTGCCCCACACCTGATTTTCAATGGGCAAATGTTAGCTCTCAACAATAGAGTTAAATGTTACAAGCTGCTACATTGTGCTTTATCCGTTGTTTGAAGATACTGCCCAGTAAGTGAAGTGGAAATTGGAAATTGAACGGCTACAATTGTATTGTTATTAAAAGGAACATTGCATATGTTATGTAATATGATAATAACCTCAAATGCCAATAAACATATCTTTACCAAAAAAAATCTGGATTCCACCAGCTCAGTGAAATTTATATGTCCGAGGCATATGAGCTGCAGATCTCACACTGTGCATTAGATCGCCACCTGGTGTTGGGCTCGGATGATTGCATGTTGTTGTTGTCTTGGAAGAAGTCTTTGTAGTCACGAGATAGGTGACTCCTCCCTTGGACGATTGTGCGCATGGGCATCGAATCCATCCTTAGATTGTTTTTTTCCGCAACTGGGTTCGGATGAAACTTTTCCGCTCCGATTCAAAATCTACATTTCAAGGACTTCGACGCGATGTCTTCAAACTTCACCAAACAACTTTAAACATCGATAAACATCCACTCGACTTCATCAGCTCGATTACAGCCGTCGACGCGGGCCGTTAGGGCCTACACTCATCTTCGAGGCCTACCCCTCATGGAAAGGACGCCATTCAAAAGATGCCCGAGTGTGGAGCATCACGAGGTCTGTAACCTGTGTTTATCGCCAGAACATGACCAATCCAGCTGCACAGCCTGTGCATCCTTTAGATCGAAAAAGACCATTCGAGATCGGAGGGCCCTTCGATGTGATACGCAGAGATCAGCTCCGGAACCGGTGGATCTCTTCGACGAAGGTCCATGCGTCCCAGAAAAAGATTCAGTTGATCTCCAGATCGTATCGGAGGCAGATGACTCCAATGACAAAGTTTCAAACCCAACACTCTCTCCCAGCCAGAGTGTTCATGCAACTAATAGGCATGATGGCATCTTACATTTTTATTGTACCATATGCAAGACTGCAAATGAGCCCATTGCAGGAACGTCTAGCACATCAGTGGAATCAGGCTCAAGGACAACTTACAGACCTGGTGTTGGTGGACAGCCACACACATTGCTCTCTGCAGTGGTGAAACACCAAAAACTTGTCCAGAGGGTGGCCGTTCCTCGAACCTGTGCCACAGATAGTACTGACAACAGACGCATCCCTCATAGGATGGGGAGCCCATCTGCTCCACCATACAACTCAGGGAACATGGACCGCTCAACAAAAGGTGCTTCACATCAATCACCTAGAGCTGCTAGCAATATTCCTAGCACTAAAATCCTTCCAAGTACATGTACAGAACAAAGCTGTCTTGATCCGGACGGACAACATTACAGTCATGTACTATATTCAAAAACAAGGAGGCACACATTCCCTGCAACTGTCCCAGCTCGCACAGAACATTTGGAGATGGGCCATTCCACAAAAGATATATCTGCTTGCAGAACACCTTCCAGGAGTTCACAATCAGATAGCAGATCTGTTAAGTCAACAGACACAACAGATTCACGAATGGGAACTATATCTGCAAGTTCTTCTACCATTCTTTCACAAGTAGGGTCATCCAGACATAGATCTGTTTGCCACACACGAAAACGCAAAATGCCCCCCCTTTGCCGCCAGGTTTCCACACCCGCTGTCCAAGGGCAATGCGATATAGATGGACTGATCAGGCAGATTTGCGTACGCTTTTCCGCCAATCTCGCTAATACCACTAGTAGTACGCAAGCCGAGACAACAATCTCTCAAATTGATCCTGGTAGCTCCCACATGGGCACGCCAACCCTGGTTCACCACACTGCTAGAACTCTCTCTAGTTCCACACCAAAGACTGTCTGACACCATCCATGCTAACGCAGAACCATGAAGACATCAGACATCCAGATCCAAGTCAACTGAATCTGGCGATATGGCTCCTGAAGTCTTAGAGTTTGGTTACCTTAACCTGCCACCAGACTGTATGAATATCATTAAAGAAGCCAGAAGACCTACTACTAGAGCTTGCTCTGCTGCAAAATGGAAGAGATTTGCCATTTACTGCACTAATAATCAAATTGATCCTCTAGATGCTTCCATCCAGAATATCATCTGTTACCTTCTACATTTACAAAGATGTAATCTAGCATATTCATCTATAAATTTACATTTTGCAGCCATTGCAGCATATCTACAAAATAGACAACATATGTCGTTATTTAGAGTTCCTGCAATCAAAGCTTTTATGGAAGGATTAAAACGAATCATTCCTCCTAGGTTACCACCTTCTCCAGTGTGGTACCTAAACAATGTTCTTACCAGGCTCATGGGGCCCCCCTTTGAACCTTTACCTAAGTGTGAACCGCAATTCCTTACATGGAAATCAGCTTTCCTTATTGCTATTACCTCTCTTAGGAGAGTTAGTGAGATTCAAGCTTTCACTATACAATAACCATTTTTACAATTACACCGTAACAAGGTGGTTCTACAAACTAATCCCAAATTCCTTCCTAAAGTAATTACTCCCTTTCATCTAAATCAATCAGTAGAGTTGCCAGTGTTTTTTCAAAACCCAGACTCTGTAGCAGAAAGAGCTCTACACACACTAGATTTAAAAAGAGCACTTCTCTATTACATTGATAGGACCAAATCCTTTCGTAAAACAAAGCAACTGTTTGTAGCTTTCTCTCCACCACATAAAGGCAACCCCATCTCTAAAGCTGGAATTGCAAGGTGGATTGTAAAATGTATACAAATATGCTATCACAAAGCAAAACGTAGATTAACAGTTCCTCCTAGAGCGCACTCCACACACAAACTAGGAGCCTCCATGGCTTTCTTAGGGAACATTCCCCTAGAAGACATCTGCAAGGCAGCAACATGGTCTACAACACACACGTTCACTAAACACTACTGTGTTGATGTACAAGCCAAGCAGCAAGCTGCAGTAGGCCAAGCTGTCCTCAAAACTCTCTTTCAAACTACTGCAACAGATACAGGTGACCACCGCTAGGGGAAGACACTGCTGTGCAATCGATGCACAGTGTGAGATCTGCAGCTCATATGCCACGAATGGAAAATGCTACTTACCAGTATGCATCTATTCTTGGCATGTAGAGCTGCAGAGTCTCACACGCCCACCCACCTCCCGGGGCCTGTATCTGTTCCAGTTCTATCTTAATTGGATACACACACATGGACATGCCTTTTTCTATTTTACCTAACTCCATCATTTCCCATCAAGGCGAATAACAATCTACGAATGGAGTCGATGCCCATGCGCACTATCGTCCAAGGTAGGATTCACCTATCTCGTGACTACAAAGACTTCTTCCAAGACGACAACAACATGCAATCATCCGAGCCCAACACCAGGTGGCGATCTAATGTACAGTGTGAGACTCTGCAGCTCTACATGCCACGAACAGATGCATACTGGTAAGTTGCATTTTCCTTATGGATGTCCAAAGTCCCAGATTAACTCAGGGCATACAGAAATGTAAGGACTTCTGATATCTGATGCATGAGAATTCATCAAAACACTTCCTGAGATTTAGTGGCATATTTGAAAACTCTAACACAAATTCAGATAATTTAGATTTTGTGGTTTATCCCAACCTCAACAATTAATAAACATCACTGGTGTCAGACCATGCAGAATGCAGACAAGAATAGTCTTTACTTGCCTATGTTCAATACTTGGCCTAAAATGTATAAATGAAATACATCACTATCTAAATGTGCCAAGCAGTGGCAAGAATTTATTGCTAGCTAGTTAACATTCTGAAACATCACTGTTTCGTAAATGAACTGAGCTCTCATTCCTGAGACCAAATGACCAGGCCAGTCGATTCAGCTGATTTGATCATGAGAATCCAGATAAAGTGAGTGACTCCAATTCTGTAAATACTCTTACAAAACAGAATTTTCAACATTTAGATTAGGCAGGGAGGTAGAGAAACCGCCCATATTCACTCTCGTGTCCCTTCTAACCATGTGTTGTATGCTTATGTTCATTATTACTCAGGTTACTGTTTCTTTAATATACTTTATGCTAAGAGGTTTATGCTGAAAACATTATCTGTAATCTGTTGTCATGGTTCGTGGAGTTCCGCGTTCCAAGCAACAGAAGTTATGGAGGAGTTGAGAAGATCAGCTGTTGTACTGTGCTCTTCCTGAATAAACCTATTTCTTTTGTAGTTACTTGGATTGGATTCTTACAAATTTTGGAGACGATCTTTCCTGGCCTGCTACACCTTAACTTCTTCTCTAGAGTATAGGAGCGACGAGAACATTGAACCTACTTTTTTGATAATTTTGGAAATATTCTGTCTTCTATTTCGAGTGATATTTTATTACTATTTTTACTGGATTTATCTAAAATTGTTTTTCTATGTGCTTGGACTTTGCCATTTTGGTTCTGATTTGTATACAGCATTTTTTTTTATTATTATGGTCGACCTACTGCCGTGTGATTTTGTGGAATCCTAAGTTTCACGTCTACAGGCAACATTTGGGCATTCGTAAGGTAAACTTTGCACCTTATTATTGAATTAGTTTACCTCGTAATTCTTCTTCTAAAGACTCCTGCTTTGTTGACATTCGAAGCACCGAGCGAGCGCTTCGTTGGAACCCTTGCTCGCGCTCTGTTGACATTTGAAGCACCGAGCGAGGGCTTTGTTAGAATCCTTGCTTGCGAGCTTTCATCACGCTCTAGACTTCACACTCTAAGCCGTCAAGCTCTAGCCTTGAGGAAAACTCGATGTTCTCACGTATGCGCACTACGTAAAAGTGCATACGTGGCAGCCATCTTTATTTTCCTGTTTGCTTCCTGTTTCCCTGACAACCACGGAGAAACTTCATCGCGGAAAACTCATTCGGCTGATGAGCACTGACTAAGGCTGGATACTAGCGTTATATTTACAAGAAGACTATTTTATCGGCAGACTAGGTTTGACCATCTTTTTAAACAATTTATATTACATATATTATTTTTGACCTTTACCTTTATTATTTATTATTTGAATACAAAGTACTATTATATTACTACTTGTTGGCACAATACACTATTTTTTTCACACATTTTTCATCAAACTGAAGAACATATTTTCTGGATTCTTTGTACACAATGCAATTTGATCTACCAGGAAATTTCTTCAAACTAAAGGTGAACCTCCCATACCATGGAACAGATGGAGAGAAGAATTTTTAACATATTTAAAAGCTATAGATGAAGATACATTTTCTGCTGAAAGGAAAAAAAATATTCTTTTACACTCATTAGGTTCTGAAGGAGAAGTAATTTTTAGAACTCTTCCTCAATTTGATGGGGGTGGTGACAGGAATGTATTTGAAGACGCCATGATCCGTTTAGAAACTAGATTCAAACCTATGTCTAGTATTGCCTTGAACAGGTATAAATTTTATATAAGAGCTCAAGAAGAATCAGAATCATTTGATGACTTTCTTACTGCATTGAGTTACCTTTCTACTAATTGCAATTTTGGCCCAATTAGTGACAAAATGATTAGAGACCAAATTATAGTTCATACTAAAAGCAAGAAAATCCAAGAACAACTATGGATTATGGGTGATCCAGATTTAAAGGATGTTATCGTCACTGCCAAAGCCATGGAACAATCTGATAAGTAGATGAAGTCTCTAGACAAAAATTCAAAAAGAAAAACTGAAGATATTTGAGCTGTTAAAACAGAATCTGTTCCTAGTTCTTCTAATTCCACTAGTTCTCAACTAAATTTGACCAATTCTCAACGCATGTTTAGGAAAGCTGATAAGGAATTTCATTGTTTTAGGTGTGGAAGTACAAGTCATGCAGCGTCTTTTCCAAAGTGTCCTGCATTGGGTAGAGAATGTAAAAAATGTGTTAGGCGTGGGCATTTCGCCAGTGTATGCAGAAATCATACAGGGAACACATCCACAGGGAACACTAGTAGAGTAAGGATTTCCTATTTAAATAATGAAGAATGCGATGAAACCGAGTATGAAAGAGGTATTGTTGTGTCCATTACTGATTGTGGAGAGCAAGGAAGTTCCTACATTTCCTTAAAACAACCAGATTGTTACGTACAAGTTTTTGGGGTTTCTCTTAGACTCATGGCAGACTCAGGGTCACCTTGGACCATAATTACTAAAGAGTATTTTATTGATGTTTTTAAAGGTGTTGTTAGTCTTCAGGATCTCAAAAAATCCGACATCATTGTGAAAGCCTTTGATGGATCTGTTATTGATATGGAAGGATATATTGGCGTTGATATGCATTTCAAGGGACATGTTGCGTTTGTGAAATTATATGTAGCCCTAAAAGGTGTGAATGTGAATGTACTTGGTTGGAGAGATTAGTGGAGCCTAGGAATTATACTTAATCCTAGAAACTGTGATGGTTATTGATGACGACCATCAAAGATCTGATGTCATCAAAGGAGTGGTTGATGCTGGAAATCTCATTAACGGTATTATTGGGTAATTTCCTAAAGTTTTTTCTAAAGACCTAGGAAAGCTCAATAATTTTTAACACAAGATGAAACATTAAGGAGGGAGCTGTTCCTGTTAGACAAAAATTGAGAAATGTACCAATCAATATTAGAGAGGATCTCAAACTTTTTCTACAAAACCTTATTGATAGTGATATTATTGAAAAAATTGAGTCCTCTGAGTGGGTTTCATCCATTGTTTTGGCTTGCAAGTCTGACCAAAGCTTGAGATTGTGTGTAGATCTGAGAGCGTTAAATGCTAATTTGATTGTAGACTGTCATACCCTGCCTAAGATCAATGAGGTTGTATGTATGCTGGAAGGGGCGAAAGTCTTTTCCACTTTTGACTTACGATCAGCTTACCACCAAATTGTTTTAACTGAAGATTTTAAACATTTGAATGCCTTTCACACCTGAGGGTCTTTTTCCGTATAAAAGAATTCCTTTTGAGCTAGCCTCTGCGGCGTCAGTTTTTCAGCGTGCAATGCATCACATTTTCAAAGATCTAGTCGGATGTGTTAAATGTTTTCAGGACGATATACTTGTTTTTTCTCCGAACAATGAGTCTCACAAAGAATATGTGATAGAAGTTTGTAAACGTTTAGAATTACACGGTCTTACCCTTAAACACAAGTGCAAAATGTTTCGCAACTCTGTTGAGTACTTAGGTCATACCCTCTCTGGAGATGGAGTTGTTCCAAAAAAGTCACTTGTCGATGCCATTGTGAAAGCTCCAGCTCCAGACAACAAGGACAAACTATTATCTTTCACTGGTCTATGTGAATATTACAGCAAGTTTATTAAGGGATTTGCCACCAAAATGGAGCCTTTGTGGGAACTTACTAGGCAAAAGGTTGGGTTTCATTGGGGGGAGAAGCAACAGTCTGCTTTTCAATTAATCAAAGATGAAATTGTTCATGCTCCTACCTTGAAACCGTTCTGTGTTAACAAACTTTGCGTTGTTACTGTCGATCCCAGTGAGTACGGTCTTGGAGGAGTTTTGTCTCAAAAATGTGGGAAAGATGAATGGTTAGTGGCGTTTGCGTCTCGGACTCTTGATGAGACAAAAAGAAAGTACTCAGTTATTGAGAAAGAACTATTGGGATGTGTATGGGGTATTGAACATTTTCGCAATTTTTTGTGGGGGAGACGGTTTCTTCTGAGAACGGATCACAAACCTTTGGTTTCAATACTATCTCCAGGTGGAGGCCGTAATGCCACTGCACGTATTGGTAGGCTCATGTCCGGATTACAGGAGTAGAATTTCTCAATTGAGTATGTTCCAGGTAGAAGTAATGTGACAGCTGACTGTCTTTCTAGGTTACCTTGCATTTCTGAAGATAAAAAATATGAGGATGATGATGTGAAAATTGTTGCTTCCTTAGGAGATTTTGTAGCCAGAGAATTTTCTGCCATTTCTGAGGATGTTTGGAAAAGTAGTACTGTAGGAGACAAACACTGGGATTTGTTAAGAAAATATATTTTAGAAGGTTGGCCTAGGGTCAATATGGTTCCTCCCGAGTTGAGATCATTTCAGCAAGTGTCTAATGCATTGGAAATTGATAATGATCTTATTTTTAAGAGTGGGAAGTGTATTCTCCCAGATTGTATGCAAGATGAAATTCTTAAACTTGCTCATGACAGTCACCTTGGGATGTCGTCTATGAAGAGACTGGTAAGATCTACTTTTTGGTGGCCCAGCATGGACAAGATGATAGATAGGGTAGTTAGGGATTGTTCTATTTGTATCAACAGTGACAAAATGTTGAAAGATCATCCTGCTCCTTTGATACCAATTGCTTGGCCAAAGAATCCTTGGCAAAAATTAGCGTTTGATATTTCAGGTCCATTTTATTGTTTGCTTAAAATGGTCGGTTTGCCCTTGTCTTAATTGACTATCATTCCAAGTGGCCTGAGGTCAGGTTTGTTTCACATGCTACTTCTCAGATAATTGTAGAATTTTTTAGAGAAGTATTCGCACGTGAATGGAGTCCAGAGACTCTTATCACAGATAATGGAGTGCAGTTGATATTTAATGAAGAAGAGGATTTTCTTTGTTCTTGTGGTGTGAAACATATTACCACTCCCCTGTATGAACCACGAGGTAATGGTCAGGTGGAAAGGCTTAATCATGTATTGAAAGAATGTGTGGAGTGTGCTAGGAAAAGTGGAAGTGAGTGGAAGCGAGTTTTACGAGAAAGATTGTGGATGTGCAGGATTACTCCCCATTCTGTTACTGAACTTAGTCCATTCCGCCTTTTTAGAGGTAGGGAACCTGTATCCAAATTATGTCCTTGGTGGATTAAAGAAAAATGGAATTGTTCTGTTCCTGCTGATAGTTACAGTACTTCTTTGAGAGTCAAACATCATCAAGATAAAATGAAAGCCTATCATGATACTAAATACAAAGTTAAAACTCCTACTTTTACTGTTGGTGATCTTGTAAGGATATTTATTTATTGTTGTTAAAGGTACTTCCAAATATGGCCCCATACGCAGGGTAGTCAAAGTTAATCTGAACAGTATGGTCACTAGTGATGGTAAAGTGTGGATTGTCAGACGCGTTTTTAAATGTCAAAATGATTCTGCAAATGCTCCATCTTCAAGTGGAAGAGAGATGTACCCATTGAGAATCAATTTGGGCTCAAGAGATGTGACTCTTCCTCAAAAGTTATCTGATATTAATACAGTGGCATCTAGAGTGAAAACCAGCAGAAGAGTCATAAATTCTCCTGTTAGATTTAGGGACTATGTGTAATTTTTTCTTATCTCACAGTTGTTCTTTTCTTTTATTCTGCTTCTTTTACAGGGATAAGATGTGTTGTATGCTTATGTTCATTATTACTTAGGTTACTGTTTCTTTTATATACTTTATGCTAAGAAGTTTATGCTTAAAACATTTTTTGTAATCTGTTGCCATGGTTCATGGAGTTCCACGTTCCAAGCAACAGAAGTTATGGAGGAGTTGAGAAGATCAACTGTTGTATTGTGCTCTTCCTGAATAAGCCTGTTTCTTTTATAATTACTTGGATTAGATTCTTACACCATGTTTGCTTACCTGAAGAAGCCCTGCTAATCCTAACCTTGGTAAGACTGTGGAAGCAGGTTTGGGCTGAAAAGACAGCTTAGAAACAGTGTGTCTTCTTTTGACATGAGTACTCATTCTGAAAACTGGCATGGACTATAACCCTCTTCTACAAGCTATAGTTTTACTCCCCTCCCGACTGACTGAAATAGATGAAGTGGAACAAGAGAAATTACAGTGGGGAGATAGTGTGATTTCTTTGGGGGAGGAAGCAGGCTTGAAAGCAGGTAACCCAATTCTAGATTAGGAAAGCAAGATTAGGTGGTAAATCCTTTTCATACCTCGCCCCCCCTTTACTGGAACCAGCTGCCCAACCATTTGAGGTTCTGTCCTGATTACCTTTGTTTTAGAAAACTTCTTAAGTCCACTTTGTTTTAACTCCTTTTATCAGCCTGCCAGCAGCCTTGTCCTAAGCGCAGAGATACCCCTCAGGGGGTGATTCAGGCGCTTACGAATCCATAAAATAAAATAAAATAAATAAATAGATAATGTGAGCAGGAAGAGCTCAAAGCTTTGCAAATCACATACACCCCAAAAATGTACGTTTCAAGGGCAAAGTCACAGGAGGTGGTTTCAGGTTTGAAAACAAATTACGTCTCTCACCAGTACACACTATTCACCTCATTCTTGGAGACATTGTAACCTGAACGTGGGGACTGATTCCCAAACCCGGGCTTTCTGCTAGAGACTATATAGCCAAACGTGCACATGACTAACCCACTAACAATAATCTTGAGCTGGCTAATAGCATGTAAAAAATTTTTTATTTTGTATTAGACAGCACCTCAATGCAGCAAGAACAGCAAAGAGTCAATGCTTCATATTTGGCTGTGCTATTTAGTGTAAGATCACCAGCAATATCTCATTGGCTGGCCTCCTGAGAAAGAGTCTATTACCTGTAGAAAGTCACTTTCAGATAAAGAAAGGACCCCTGGACTGATATAAGAATATACGTACACAGGGGACTGTTAGTGATGGTTCCACAGTTAAGCCACTGCTTATTTTTGCTTGCACACCAGATCGTATGCATAGGTTTGGTACCTGATCCCAAGACGTCTACCATTTCACACAAGAATTACCATCAATACCTAAGCAACGGTGTGCATACATGTATAAGACCATCAACATTTACTTTAAAATGGTGTTTAACCATTTGTGAAATGCGAGATAAACGAATCAGTAATAGATGACTGATCAGTATAATATTCTGCATGACAAACTGCAGTTATGAATCTACTTGTAAGGGGATTGAACTCTCCAATAAAGAGGTTCATCATTTTATTTAGGTTACAAATTTATGGGGCAGATAGTTTCTTCTGCCGCAAAGCTGGAATTTTCTCGGATCAGCAAAATGTTATCATGGAAAATAAAACCTTACTAAATTGGGTGGCAGAAACACTATCAAGTAGAAATTTTATTACATAGAAAAAAGGCTACTGCATTTACACCAGCGATCCGCATCAAAAACATAGTTCAACTTCAGGTCATTAAAAGAAGAGTAACTAGTTTCAGAAGAACAATAGTGTGTACATGATCAGGTTAATTTCAATTCAGCATGATAACCGCTGCAGGTGTCCCTTGCTCCTTACACAAAGATTAACTTTGTGTTTAATGCAGACATTGACTGGTTTTAAGAAATTAGTTCATATTTTATTTGGTATATTGGCCCAGAATAAGCATCATAGTCATGAAACACGTTTTGACCTTCCTTTGTGATGTATGAACTCAGCGCATATCCTGAGAACATCTCAGAATAAATAAGATCAATATCTATTAAAGCGAATTAGTAGCTGTGTGTTAACAGTAAAGAACACTGATCAGTGGACATAAGGTTCACAATCATTTTACCTTGAGACCTCAAATACGATGTGTTTTTGTTTGATGGTCTGTTTGTACCTAGGGGAAGGCACTAGAATATATTTAAGGTTGGGCCTGTCTGAAAAAAAGAGCCAATTTCACCTTTTCTCTACAGCCAAGTCTCTTGCAGGGTCCCATCCCCAAGGGTCAGCTGGGCCTTCTTGGCTTAATGCAAAAATTCCTAAGGAACCCATGTTTCAAAATTGGCCTCCAACTCCCTAGCCAACCCATATTCAGACAAGCTCTCCTCTCACCTGGCAGTGTCTAAACTGTGGGGGCCATTAGGATGGCGGGTGGACATCGGGAAACGGGACCGCCCGCCATAAGGGAGGGGGTCCCGTGGGGTCAATTAGTATGTGCCCGCCACAGTGGCGGGCGCATCCTGCATTTCTGTCATTGTGGCGTGCGGTGCACTCAGCACCACCCGCCACAATGCCAGGAAGTCATGTTGTGCATGGAACTGCAGGGGGGTACTATAGGTACCCCCCATGTGCATCCACCATCCCCCAGAGTCCCTGCTATAGGTACCCCCATGTGCACCCCCCAGAGTCCCTGGGGGCCCGCAACGGCCCCCGCAGTCTATTCCTGCATGCCTTTCCGTGGCGGCAATGCCGCCACGGAAAGGCATGTGTCCGCACACATGCTAATATTGATGGTGGTGTCTAGCAGACACGCCACCATATTAAACCCTTTCCCGCCCGGTCAACTCGTTGACCGGGCGGAAAAGCGGCGCGCAGTCTTTCCGTCTGCCGCCGTCCCCCTCTCCATAGTAATATGGCGGGGGGGAAATGGGTGGCGGGCGGGGTCGGATCACTGGCGGATCGCCACTGCCATCTGGGCCGTGGCGATCCGCCAGTGATCCTAATGGGCCCCTAAGTCTCTACACCACTCTACCTGGTACAAGACTGGCTAGGAGGGTACTGGTGAAGAAGCTCTCTCTGTCATCTGCAACTGAAACAAAAAGTGTTAAAGCTCCCTTTTTGTTCAGCCAGCTGTCCTGCACCCCTGCCAGATGGCTAATCCCTACTAAGAGACCTGTGGTTAAACACCTCCCTGTACTTCCTGGACTCAAAGACAGGTTATTTTCTTCCGAGTAAGGTCATTCACTCTTCCAGCAAATGATGAGGATATCAGCCCTGCAAGTGTGCTGAGAGGAAGAAATGGTTATAAGCCAGATCTGGCCCAGGAAGGCTGAAGTAATTTGTTTTACTTTCCATGAACGTTATCAAAAATCTGATTTCATTATTAAATCAGATTTTGAAAGTTAAGTTAAAAATGACTTTTACTTTTCTAGCATGTTCCCAGATGAGGATGTAAAATAAATATCTTAATGACAACTAGGCCCGTCTTATGGAAAATGTTGCTGACCCTACACACTGGGAGTAACTTTTAGGCCTTCAGTCACAGTGAAGGCCCACTTTCTAAATAGAATGTGATACTTTGTTAATTGGTAAATTTCTTAATGGTAAATCGGTTAATTGGTTAATTTGGTAATTGAGCCTACCAAGGATGACTTAATAAAAATACACTGCCATGTGTTACAGCATTGCTTGTAAAGAGCAACCCAGCAAGGGTGTAGTTGTGCTCCTGGCAGCCATATCTTTTTTCTTCAAATATATATGTGGGTGATATAAATGCACACTGCAGCCAACATATGCCATTTAACTCCAATACCATGGTGTATTTTCTGCACCATCTACCATGGCCTCTATAGAAAATTAAATTGACCAATTGAGTTAAATCCCCTTTTACCAAAACCATCATAGGGCCCAAACACACGCACCGTAACACTGGAAATCAGAGTTGTTGTGCACAGAGTCCTAATAACAGCCAAATTAGGGTCCAAAAAAAGGTTACTAGTGTGGGGTGATCATGTGCAAAAGATGAATTTGCTACAGCTCAGTTTTAACTTGATCTGTAGATCATTCTGTAACATCCAGTTTTGCATGTCTGGAGAAGGAGACCTTAATCCAAATGAGGTTGAGGTTCTTGTGAGATTTTATGTAAATCTTTGCATTATCTGTGCATCACTGGAAGCAGACTTCACAGCACAATTACAGCATAAATCACAATGGGGTCTTACGGAAATACGGAATACAACAGGGCCGAGGATGGGTCTATAAAGTTCATGATATTTTACAGTGTTCAGATTAGAGAAAAAAATGTTCAAATTTCATCTTCTGTGTATGGCCAGACAGAAAACAAGCCAGTTAATAATACCTGGCCCAGCATCCAGCACAGTGGCCAACCTCTCAAAATAGGATGGAATAGTCCACAGTGCCAACAGCTGTCTGGAACCTCAGTATGACAAACTGAGAGACTGTACCTTCATCTGTAAATTGAGGACTTATTCCTAAAGTAGAGTAATGCTTACTCGGTCACATAAGTTGGGCAAGAATCATATTGAATAGGGGCATCATATAAAAGAGCCCTAAAAAAGACTATACTTTACCTACGAATGCCTTTTCCAGTATTTTAGATAAAACTGGTAAGGATGTTAATAGACATATGTTTATCAGCACTGAGGTGATCAGGTTTGCTTTCTTAATAAGGGTATGATCAAGCATTTTTATGTGGTAAGGGGATGCATGTCTCATTACTTTACAGATTAACAAGATGTTGAATAACTGAAGCATCAAGGACCGTAGTTTAAGAAGCCAACCTGGTGCATGTCTTGACTGACATCAATTTTGGATCACCAGATAAAAATAAGACGCAATCTAAGCAAATTGGTTGCAATTAGTAACCTTCAGTGAGATGGGGGCAATCAGGCTACAAGCATAAGTCAGATTGTTTAGCAGCTGCACACAGAGGTTCTATAATGAAAAAGTGACCATGATTGTTGCAGAGGGTCTTGTGAGGAAGTAACAATATGATCCCCCGTAAAAAGTAGCCCAGCGGTGTTAACCAGCTTGAACAGGCTTTTGCAACTTGCTCAGATTGCATTTTTATAGGTCTTTACATTGTGTGCATCTACTAGTAGGCCAACAACAAGTTGGGAAGGCTGATGCCCACCAACTGTGTTATTCAGAGACTGGCTAAGGTGCACATGGAGCCAGTCACTCTTGCATTGAAGCAGGTTTGGCAGACTGAACCGCCACCACGATTGGTGACCGTGGCCTAATACGACTTCCTGCATTGTCAACATCAGGCATCTGAGATGCCATCTTGTTTGAGTGTCCAAAAGAATTGCTGTATGAACTGGAGTCCAGGTGGAATGAGTCGGTGGCTGGGGCAGGGGTTCTGCTTGGTGACTTCACTGAAACCTTGGAGAATGTTGACTACAATCAAAGAACGAAAGCATTGGGAGCTAACAATTAAAACCAGCCAAAAGACATTCTTGAAAGCTAAATCCCAGTTCTTCTACTTTCTATCCAGAGAGATACAGAGGAAATAAACAAGGGAGTGGAACAATAATAGGAAACACCGTAGAAACGCGGGTAGTTTGAGATGGAGATGGCAGTCTTGGAGGAAGAAGCTGAATCACTTGCAGGCAAGAGGTTTAAATTGAAAATTGGATACTCAAAGGTTACGGGACGTCCATGGAGAAGGAGTTTAAGGAGGGGCAGTGCAGAGAAGGAGGAGGAACCTGAATATTTGTTATTCTGTTGTAGAAATCTGAACAGTTTTGAGACGCAGACCGTCAGGACATGTGGACCACCCGGAACAATTGTGAATTGACGCTGAAAATATGATACTCAATATTGATGCGAATATGAAGTAATATTACCTTTAAAGAGTATATGGATTAATTAATTTGCAGCAAAGATAAATCCTGGGGAGCTTGAATTTGTATATACACATTTTAAATATTCTTCTATTAGGAATAGGATTATCCTAATGTTTTTCTCCATTTAGATTCAGGACTTCTATTTTTTCTTTTAAAGTCTGTATGATGAAGTATTGACCACAAAAATATTGTAGTCAAAATATCGACAACTAAATTTACCACTTTACAGACATAAAATATAAAATACATAAATATAGACTACAAACATATTTTGGACCAAAATATCAGCATTGTGTTGGTAAAGAATATTTAATTCAAGTTATTGTAATGAAAAAAAAAGGTAAAATCTTTTTTTTAAATATACATTCAAAAATACATCAAATAAAAATATACTGTAAACAAGAATTTCATAACTTTCCAAAAAATATAAAGCCAGATGAACGAGTATCAGGTGGCAAAATATTGGTCACAAATTGTAATCAGTATTTTTGCAATAAGTAAAGATTTTTTATGAACTGAACTATGTAATTATAGGTTGGTTCTTAAAAATATGAATCATAGTTGGTTGCAATCTAACCTACTTCATGAATTTTAATGAGGTAGGATGCAAATTGTACCTCACTACAATTGGAGGCCACCAGTGGGGGATTGTGACCTGCAGGGACCAGTAGGCCAATGTCTGTGATTGCAAAAAGTATATACATTTCTTTTTAAATGCAGTCTCGGTTCCTTAAAGGAAATGGGACTTAGTGTAAAAATTCGACATTTACTTTCTTTCTTTGTTTAAGAGTTGAAGTGGTGCCATGGATCACTGCCTACCATTCAACAAACCGTTTTTTTTTACATTCACATAGGGGAAGAGGTACAAAAGGGACCCCTTTCCTTTTGTAACTGCACTAATACCTTCTTTGAGGTGTTGATAAAATATCACTGTCTTGCAACCAGATTCCAGGTCCAAAACATTGATACATTAGATATCATTTCGGTATTTATAAGGGGACCCTACAACACGCCCCTTCAAGATACTGAATTGGCATCCATTCACATTCGTTTTAGGGCTGGACTTTTTTTAATGAATTTTAAAAAGGGATTAGTGCACAAAAAGAAGCATTTTAAACGCCGTAAACACCAAATTGGAGAGCTTGCCACTAGTAAAAAGCTTAATACATCTACATGAATTCTTAAAAATACATGAAACTTTAAAATAAACGTAAAAATTAATATTACAAATCTAATACATTAATTAAAATACATCACACAAATAAATATTTGCACATACATTATATTTTAATCAGAGACTGATAAAAACAAAAGAAATGTTTGTAATTATACATTTTTTATTTTTAGAAACACTTTAAATAATTTATATTTTTTAAATCATTAAAAATACCTTGTATAATTATCTAACAAAAACGAGTAATTCTAAATAGTAAATCACATAAAAAATAGGAAATATAAAAAACCCAAAAGGCAATAAAACAATTCAAAGCACTAAAATAATTTCAAAAACATATAATTTTAAATGAAATGTTTACAAAATCTTTGTATAAAAAATCCAGAATGAAATAAAACTAATAGTAACCTAACTCCAATAAATAAGCATTAAAAAATAAACCAATATAAAAACATTTCAAATACACCTGCTACAATTCAACCAACACTGTTAGTGGGTGGAGATCATATTTACTGTTGTATCTCCGGCAACTGTTGGAGAAAATGCATGTACTGGTGTGTCAGAATTACTACTCTAAATCCAGTTTAAGAAACTTTGGGGCCTTTGTAAACATTTGGGGAGGTTGGATTTACTATCCTAACTCTAAGAAACAGTGGGGAAAGTGCAAACATGGGGGGAGGAGGGAGGCAGAGTTACCATTTTATTCCAACAAACACTGGGTAAAGTGCATACCTTGGGTAGGGAGTGGGGATTAACGAGGTTTAAAACCTTCCCTGTCCAGCAAACCTCAAGGAAAGTGCATGCTTTGAGGGAGTCCAATTTACTAAACTAACAAATATTGGGTAAAGTGCATACATTGGTGGAGGTCAGATATACTATTCTAACTCCAGTCCAACAAGCACTGCAAAAAGTGCAGACAAGGAGAAGTGTTTAATTTACCATTCTAAATGCAGACTAACATTGTTGGATTTGCACACATGCAGTAGGGTCATATTTACTATTTTAATTCTAGCCCAACAAATGTTTGAAAATGACCTATATTATGGAGGTGGACAGCTTATCTATTCCAACTCCAGTTTAATAGGTATTGGAAAACTGCATACGTTGGGGGGTGGAAATGAGAGTTAGATTCAAACTTTATTAACTTGAGTCCAACAAATGTTGAAGAAGGTTAATACACTGGGTGAGTCTAATTTACTATTTTATCTACAGTCTAACAAACCTTAGAGAAAGCTCACACATTGGGGATGGGCTCATATTCACTAGTTATATTTACTATTTCAACTCCTGTCCAACACACAGTGGGAAAAGTGCAAATACAGGGCAAAGCATCCAATTTACTATTCTAACTTTGTTCTAACAAACGATGGTTGAAGTGCATACATTGGAGAGGGTCATATTTACTATTCTAAATTCAACACAACAAATGTTGAGAAAAGTGCATATATTATGTAGGCTAGCTGAACTATTCTATCTCCAGTTTAACAGTCATTGGGAAGATGCATACCTTAGTGGTGGAGGGGAGAGTCAGTTTAAGTGTTCTCGAGTCCAACAAATAATAGAGAAAGTGCATACATAGGGGGATTCTGATTTACTATTCAAACCCCAAGCTAAAAAACCCTGGAGAAATTGCATACACTCAGGATGGGTGTGGGGGAAGAGGTCATGATTATGTGAAAGCACAACCCTACATAAAACACCAATTATTTCTATTTTTACAGCCCGGTGTTACTGCTAACAATACCCCGTTTACCTAATAATTAATTTTATCTCACTTCAACACACTTGATACAAAGGTAAAACCCCTATCAAACCCTTCATGTCTCTACAACAGCACAAAGCTCCTTCCCCCTGGCATCAGTTACTATTATTTTTTCCCTACAAGGACATCTGCCTTCAAATCAGGTATGCATTCCTACTCATTTTTCAATGCACCAATTACGCACCACACCCCTCATTGCACACAAATTCAGCACAACTGTTGGAGAACCTTGTCTAAGCATCTGACTTAGCCGGTATGTGGAAATAAAATACAAAACTCAACTATTCCTAAAAACAAAACTACTTCCTCCTTGTTATTAGGTGTTTCAAACTTGCTAATCACATCCACAGGCTACGTTCTTGGTCTCAACCCTTTATGGGAGATGGTATGCCCAAGGTAAGTAATTTCCCTGCTTTCAAGTTCACATTTTCCGCCCTTAGTGTCATTCCAGCATTGTTCACCCTCTTTGTTACATGATTCATCTTAGCACTGTGCTCTGACAAAACCTTCCAAAAATAAGGAAGTCACCGACTGTTATCCTGAAAGCAGCAGACTCCTTCTTAGTCACCTACAGATTATTCATGACACTGATGCAGCAGAGACAAGCCCAGAGAACATCCTTAGAAACTTACACAACCCCACTGGAGTAATGAAGGCTGTAAGATTTTCTGATATTCATGCAGCTTTATCGGATGGCAGGCAGACGCCAAATCCAGGGTGGGGTAAAAACCTGGCATCTGTCACCGTAGACAACATTTCTACCAAATTACGCAGTGGAAACCTGTCCCCAACCACCTTATGATTTAATGCATTCAGTTTGACACAACCTGATGTAGCCACTAGCTTTGCATGTCATCACCACTGGGGCCAACCACAATAACTTCACACCGTTTTATAATCCCCTTATTCCATAACTTCTCCAAATCTTGCTTCACATCCTCCTGAATGTTAACTGCCAGCCTCCTTGCTCCCACAACTACAGGTGAAACCCATTGTTTTACCATTGTTTTCTGACAGCAGCCCAGTACACAGCCAAAGTTTGAAGGCACAAAACACTAGGAAAACTCTTAGAGAACTTGTCAAACTTCTCTAGCACCAGGCACACAGACTTGGGAGCTGGCTTTGGGATCAAATTATACACCCAAATACTACTGGTGCAGCCCTCCAAGTATATTGTGACCTTTGGCAGCCACATACATATTCCCTTTCGTAAACAAACCTTTATATTCGATGGTAGTGTGAAAGTCCCAACTACTTTTATAACTGGCCTGCATAGCCAACCAGCTAAATCTTCAACGTAACATTATTCTCACTTCTGCTATTCTTATATTGTCCTATAGGTTACCATAATGTTTTCCCCCACCTGAATACGAACGTCCTTCACATCACTCCTGCAACATTTCACAAATGTACTTTCCCCCCACATTTGTAGCAATGTGCAGGGTATTCCGAACAATTGGCCAGGTGCGCATATCAGAGCTCGGGAACTAAAATTCATACAATCTGAAATCCAATGATTACGCCAGACTGGCGGTAAGAGCCCATTGTACTGGAGACCTCCCATAAGGACCTACTCAGTAAAGCAATAAATCAGATGTTTGAGGGCACCAACAACAACGTGAAGAAAAATTTGGAGACAACTGAGGGCTTAAAAAACAAAATCCCTACAAGTGCCTAAATGCCCTACCAAACCACACTGAAAAGTTACAAAAGCTTTCAACTGACCTACAAACTTCGCTCTTTTCTTCCCTTTCATAAAACAAACCACCTTTCCTGTTCACCTATCCCTTTAACTCCTCAACAGTACAGGTTATTGTTCACCATGTTTAGCAATAGCCAAGGCATCAATTCCTCTCTATATCTGTCCCATTTACAATGTAGGAGAAACTGATCTCTTATCCACTGCTTGGACAGGGCTCCACATTTGCAGGTTGCTGCTAGGTGCCTTGTCCTGTGTCCTACCTTTGACTTCTCCCAAAATGGTATAGCTCCAAAATAGTACTTAGTCTTGGAAGATAGTGCAAATCTAGTTTTTTTATATGCTTTTTTTTTTTTAAACTCATTTAAACCATGAGCATGATGACAGGTAAATCCTCCAACAAATATCGACCTTCAGCACTTAGACAATGTATTAGTTGCGCTACTTTTCTTGCTCTACCTAGGTTTGCTCCATGTACCCAGGCATAGTTTAAAATACATGTTTACATTTTCAAAAGCACAGACTAGGTCCACCCGGATGCAAAAGAAAACAAGCATTTACAATGTAACGGTTTCGCCTTTGACAAAGTTAGAGATATTGGCATTGCAAATGACAAATTGTTTATTTATGTGTTGTTTTTGAAAACAGATAAATAAAAGGCATTGTCATTTACAATGCCAATAGCTTAATCTCTCGCAAATGTTCAGAAATCTTTCGGCAGGCGAAACCTAAAAATGAACGAATGCGGAAAAACATCCACTGTAATTCGGCGTAGAAAGAACTGTGCTGGACCTCATGAAAATCTACAACTTAACGAGCATAACCAGTGCTCCAAATAGCCCTAACAGACCCCTGTGCACTGCCAAAAAAAAACGCCTCGTCATATAGACGCTTCTTTATGTTTAGAAGCAACTTCGAGCCCATGGCGCCAAAGGCGTGCAGAGGTGCATTCTTCGATTGGCTTGGGTGCCTCCCCTCCAGGGTGACCCTGCGCAGCCCGGCAGTGGAGGCAGCACCGGCGCCTGTGACAAGCCTGAGCATGGGTAGTAAAGGGCTTTGATGGTATTTATTTTTGCTGATTTCGGTTTGAATGTGTCCATCTTATTGGTATTAATCCATAATTATTTTGTGTTTTATGAACAGATGATGTGACAAGACGTGTATTTCCACATTTCTTTGACAGATAACCGTGCTCTCTGTCAGGCTTTAGCATACCACACTGCCAAGAGGAATAAAGCACTTTAAAATATGACCGTACTAGCACAAATGCACACGGAGGCATGCAGTGACATCAGCACATCAGGCCAGCTGTGTCACTCCCCAGGCTGCCACCTTGTGCAGCTGTTGGTCTGAAACCCTTTTATTTCAGCAGGGCAGCCACTCAAAAGAAGCCACAATCTCTCTATTTTTCCTCTTTTCTAAATAAACGCAGACAGGAAACTCAATGTTTTCTGTCTGTTTCTATCTGTAGAAATCAGTAAAAAACTGAGCCCCGCCCCTCTGCGGCTTCCGGTCTCTTCCCAGCCCTGCCAGGGGCTGTAGCGAAAATAGGCACACACACCTTCAATCAAACCTTGGAAGAGGGGTCGGCGCCCTGGGGCAGAGCCAGAGAGCACAGACATAAAGCGCTGCGATAAAGCGCCTCGACCCTCCAGCAGCAGCGCCGCAGCACTGATCTGTCCTGGGCGCTGTAGCACCTAGAATAGACACAAACACCTTCGATGAACACAGTGGATGAGGGGTCGGTGCCAGGGAGGGCCTTAAAGCGCTGAGCACAGTCATAAAGCGCCTCGGCCCTCCAGCAGCACAGATCGTGTTTAAAACCCTGTCCCGTGTCTTGTGCTGCCGGGGATGGGACCGCCCCCCCGCCGTGCAGCCACCATAGATCGGGTCCTGCAGTCTGAGCTAGGATGAAACGCGGGCCCTGCAGCGCCTCTTATCACTGTGGAGTCTTATGGAATAAACCCGCACGGCGCTATATACCATAGAACGAAAACCGCCGCAGACTTTGGCACAAGCGCCAGAAATGAAAAAACACATTACAAGGAGCTCGATGAACAGACGTGGGTGTGATTCTATATCAGGAAAAGAAGGTAGAGGGAGGCTCGCGCACAAGAGCCACAAGACTCGAGACTATTGGGCACAAAGTTCACGAAATGAAGATTGCAAAAAAGGAACCTTTTATTAAATAAGTGCAGCTTTAATAAAACATAGAAACAAAGCCGGAGAAGACATCAGGCACAGGCTTCAAAAGAGGCCCGTGGGGCTGGGATTATCGCGCTAAACTTCTTAAAATAAAGAGGCCAAAAAGGAACATTTATTAAAAACAGTGCACGCTAGACTATAATATGGATATTAATCCGTGGAAGATGCCACGCACAAGGTTCAAAAGAGGCCTGTAGCGTTGGGAGGATCGGTAAGTTCTTTTCAAAATAGACAAAACAAGTCAGGTCCCGGGCCGGCAGCCAATCACAGCGCGGCCCGGGAATGACGTCAGGGGGGGTGTCCCGGGCCGGCAGCCAATCACAGCGCGGCCCGGGGAATGACGTCACGGGGTGTCACGGGCCGGCAGCCAATGACAGCGCGGCCCAGGACAAAGGGGCGGGACTTAAAAAAACACAGAGAAACGCCCCCCCAATCGCGTTTTCACGAGAAAGCGCGATTGACAGCCTCTGTCTCCCAATGGCTAGCCTCCATTTATGGAGCTAGCCAATGGGAGACAGAGGCGGAACCAAAGCCAAATGTAGGAACATGAGATTTCGCCGTGGGCGGAGCAACTGCTACGCAGTTGCAACGCCAGGCGAAACCTAAAAAAGAAGGGGTTGAACTCTACATTTTGTATTCCAGTCTCAACTAATGCCTTGTAGGATTCCCAACTGTATAGGAAAATGTGGTAGGGAAAGCACAAAGCATCAAGCTTAACGCCTTGAGTACTTTTTAAGTATACCTTCGGCTCTTCCTTGAAACTCTAAAGTGGAAAGAAGCTGCTAAACCCACCCCTCCCTACTGTTGATGAAGACACAGACTGCAGGTTGACCAGTGTAACAGGAATATGCAAAAGCCAGGAACTGCCTGAAATTGGACCCAGAGCTCAACATGTGAAATACATAATTGCTGACTGTATTATTGTATGAATTCTGTGACAATACCTGTAAGAATCTGCGAGAAACCACAAAGAAAGTTTAGCTCCATATCGTTAACTATACTTTATAATGTCACACTCTGATTTTTTTGAGGGTGGTAGTTAGCTGTGTAATATGAATAACAAACTTTTGAGTTTTTGCAAGTAATAGCATCTGCTTGGCAGGGATTTATTGACTTGTATTCTCTGCTTGAGTTCTGAGTCTCTACCCCACACCACTTCTCCAAGGAAGACATGGATTGCTAGACCTCACACCAGCATTTGGCCTGAGTCAAGTACTAAAAGAGTGCACTTGGTGATCTGTTGTGGGACAAACCATAAGGTAGATCCTCCAGATACTAAAGGTAAAAGGCTCTCATTGTTACTGCTTGAGTTTAGTAATCCACAAGTGCCCTGAGACTCCTGAAAAAGTTAACCTAGATAGTGACAGAGTTTCTTCGGTGGCTATCACCATATCTGCAAAAAGGTGGGTTGAATGTTTATTTGTAATTGTGAACTCAGAGTGGACGTTCAGCTCGTCTACTAGAAGACACTCTGGCCAGTGCACAAGTGGACCACATGGTCAAATGTGATCAAGTATTCTGAAAGGCTCAGATGAATAGCAACATGCCAGATCGACTAGTGCACATATGGCCCTTCAGCTCAGCCTCTCAAAAAAAGTGAGTCACAAGTGAGGTTGGGAATATTTTACTTCGCATGCAATTTTCTATTTACATCATGCAGTGCTGTAGATTCACATGTTCTGCATAATTCTGCCTTCTAGTGTTGGACTCAGACGTCTTTGAATAAATCTTTTCAGTCAAAAGATGTGCAGAACACTCCCTTGGAGGACAATGCGCATCAATTCCATCATTGATGGATTATCACACAGCAGCAGAGAATTAAATGGAGTTTGGAGTGAGTGTAGCATGGTGCACCATAATAAAACAAAAGAGCTGTCATCAACACAAGCGTCCGGGGAGGAGGGTGAGCCCATGTGAATATACAGCACTGCAACCTATGTACAGATTGTTACAGGGTAACTAACATTTTCCATTTGTGTCATGTGTTGCTGTAGATACACATACTATGCATAGACTGTAAAGCACTCATTTCCATAGGCAGTGCCTAGTGTGTGGTTTATACTGATGACTGGCACAAAGTCCTGTGTGTTCCAAGACTTACTTTCTTTAATACCTCTGACACAGTTCGACAAATCTGAATGAAACTTTCCAACAAAAAAGCGCACTCACTTTGGCTCCTTCACTGATCAGTCAAGAGAGGGTTAGGAAAAAAAAGGAGTTTAGAAAAACAGATTTTTCATTTAAATGCCATAGGAAACTTTGCTCAGAAATCATGCTTTTCATTATTTGGGGAAAATCCGTTCAGTAGTTTGAGAAATTAGCATTCAATAAGGTGCTAGGGTTGTCATGAAGGGGTTCATCTTCTGGAAAAGTTAGTGATATCTGGACCGTTATGTACTGCAGAAGTTCCACAGCACCAAATATTAAAAAAATACTGTCATCCCACTGGCTGAAGGAGCCTTTTGTCCTGTCTGCAAATGCAGTACCACTGTACCCAGAATTGTACTGCAGTACATTACGATCTAATTGGCCAGCAGACAGAATGATTGGCACTTCTGGGGGTTTGGCAGCAGGTCCTGGCCCTGCAGCCGATCCCTGCTGTGAATGGCCAAAGGCAGTGCAATGCAAGGGTTGGTGGTTGCTAAAATTTAGAATTTGATCAGAGATTCAGTGCAAAAAAAACCTCTTCTTTGCACAACCTTGAGGTTGGCATTGAACATGACAAGAGTGAAGTTATATGGTTATATGTGTGGTCACAAACAGTGCATTATGGGAGCACAAGCTATAGGTGGTTGACTAAATTAACTGGTGTTTTTCATCACTGTTCTTTGCATGTGTGTTTTCTTAACACTTAAGTTAAGGTCTTAAGTCTTATGATGGAGGTCGAACCGCCCACTGACCTGCCTTCGGTCCGACCGCCGAATTAAAATCTAGGCGGCTGGATACTAAGCGGGAGGGGGGAGAACGCCACCTCAGACAGAACAGTGATCCAGATGGGGTCTGCCGGAATCGTAGGCTCGAATGGAGACGGTGCTGAAGCAGGCACTGCCGTCATCAGGATTACGATATCCCTTTGCGACAGCCTTTTCATGTTAGAAATTCCTGCATGAAAAGGCTGTCGGAAACCCGTCCATCGTGGGCCACTGCAAAGTGAACTAGTGGGCACATTTACCGTGTGCAATTCACCATCCAGTGCATGGACATGCAGGAAGTGCTCCATTGCATGGCAGCTTGTGCTGCGGCCCTTTTCCGGGGCCCGGCAGTCCCATTGCAATGCGGTGGTCACGATAGCCAGCGGCAGCCCGACAATCCAGTATCATGATCAGTCCCTTGGAATCTAACAGCTATATCATCTGTTCAACAAATATATTTTTTCTCTCTCCGTTACTCTTTTACATTTACCTCCTAGTACCACTTATACTGGCCCATCCCTTGAAACACCTTTAAAATCCTTTCTATCCCATACCCTTACTCATTCCTGAACCCTAAAAACCCCTGAAACATATTTTATACCCTGTATTCTTCCCCATCCCCGGACCCAAAGACCTCCTTTAAAACCCTTAATACCCTGTACCCTTACCCACTCATGAACCATTGAACCATAAAAACCCTTACTACCCTGTAACCTTACCCACCCTACATCATAAAAACACTTTTAAAAATCCTCATCACCCTGAAGTCTTAGCCATCCAATAACCTTTAAATCCACCTTGTTTTTGAAATGACATAGTAATCATGTCTTTAAAAATAATACTTACCTCCGTGGTAAAGTACCAAAACAAGTCCTGTGTAGTAACATTCTGTGCAGTAAAGACCGAGGACTAAATACTGTATGCTGCAGGTCTTGCACTAAGCTCTCTCTCATTTTGAGAGAGTTTGCACAAAGTAGTCCTCTTCCTCTTGTATGATGTGTATGTCAACTTTGTGGACTGCCGCAGCCCTCTGTATGATCTCAAGATAGTCAGTAATATCTTGCAGCGTGGATGGCCTGACCAGGCATTGGTCTAAGATTGAGTAACCCGGTTGCGCGATGTTATATTCATCCCACAATCATTTGTGGATCATGGGCCTAACATCAGATCATGTGGTTAGACAGGATTGTATTGGCTGCCGGGTCTTAAAAGGTGCGTGGATACCCCTCAGTTGACTCTAGTGGAGTCAGATCAGGTGGTTTACGTGAGCATGGTGATGGTGTTGCTGACAGAGGTGGGGTAGCTGGAGGAGTGGGTGGAGGTGGCACATAAAGGACGGAATGGTGCCCTAGTCTGTGTTTCTTCTGTGCTGGCTATGGAGGGGCTCTGAGAAGTACTCTCCCTTGAAGATTAAAAGATTACAAATCTTTTATATGGCAGTGTCTCTAATGGCCTTGGCAGATGTGGGTTTCCCCAACTTTTTCCAGGACAAGATGGATGAAAAGGCACTTATGTGATGCTTCGAACTCCTCCTGAAGTTCTAGTAAGATTGGTAACTCTGATACCTTAGATCTTAGCGCGTCACTGTGATTTTCAGAATCAAGGGGAATAGCTTTGGTGGAGCTTTTGGTGCCAACTTGGGAGGTTACCCGGAAGGATCGATGCCATTAGAGTGGATGGGGATCAATGACAACTCTGGGTCGACGCCTTTGGGCCGACCTTTTGTCAACTCTGAAGTCTTCTCTTGGAGCCGACCAGAGCATAAAGGACCTGGCGGGAGCATCTCTAGTGTCAATGCTTATGACTTGATGCCTGAATCCCACCTGAGAGGTGCTCTACCTCGGCACAGGACTTATTGACCCCTGGGTTGGCAGCATGAGTCTTGGAGTCAGGTGGCATTCTTGAGACTCTGAGCGAGATCTTCATTCGGGGGCTGCTTTTCTTCGGCTGTCTTGACATCTTTCTACTTGTGGTCCAAGGCACTTTAGAAAACCGAATCCAGACTGGTTGATGCCTGGGCTGCCGAGATTCCAGAGAGCTGGTCTCCTCACCTTCTTCAGCATCAAAGAGGTCTCTTCTTCGAAGATGTCTGAGATCTTAGCGGATGTCTGGTGGTGCAGCTGGCAATTTCACTTAGAAACTTCTTTGATTCGAAGGTGAGGCAGCACTCATTGGAGGCATCATCATGTTTGAGATAAAAACACAGGTTACAGATGTCATGATGACCCGACCACGGCTGTTTAAAGTGCACCTGGGGAGCAATGTTGAAGGAATGTCTGTTCCATTATCCACTTTGGGTCTGTATTCTCTGGGGCTGAGGCCCGAAGCAGAATGTGTGGTCCCCGAAGGGTGCATCAATGCCCCCAGGAGTCAATGTGGGTTTGTTGTCATTCCTCCACAGGCGTCTGTTGACAAATTGCAATGGAATGCTGATGGAGTGCAGTGGAAGGTCATCGAAGCGCGAATTGGTTTTTCTGATTGTCTGATGTGTCAGTGTTGAAATGCAACTGATTAGGACGAAAAACATTTTGAGAACACAACAAACTCTCAGCCCATCAGGATGTCCGAACTGGATTGGATGTCAGTCCCCAGGGGCACTGTCTTCTAAGGGAGAAGTCAGAGCACACATCTTGGGACTCAAAAAGCTTCTTCAAAGAAAAACACCCAAGCCCAACACCCTATAGTATAAGTACTAGAGTGCATGGATCTACAGCCACACATGATACAAACAAACTGTTTCACTTACCGGCTTAGCAAAAAGATGTTTAAAGTGTGAGGTTCAAGATAACTTTAGAACAATTGTGGGGGAGACTCTCCGTACCTGCTTATATCAATCAACAGTACATAAGTAACAACCAATACATATTAGAGAAGGGACAATAAAAGTAAATGCAGAAAAGACAGTAAAAACAAAAGACCTGTGGATTTCACGTTTTAAAGGCACTGAAAAAACTGAAAGCAAGAATTCTTAGACCTAATACAGCCACCGCTAGCGAGGAAACTATACACCCAATTAAGGCACGGCTGCTTACCCATCGGGGCACTGACTCTCTCTTGGTCAGGGAAAGAGGATGGTTCCTGCCCAGCATGCAATTGTACTAAAGAGGACATTGTTCACATTCTTTTGCCCGGCGTATAGCAGTATACGTAGATGCTGGTTGGTACCGTTGTGTAAAAACTTGGGATTAAGCCAATGTGCCCAGGCCTGCAGGATCCTAACCTATGACACCTCTCCCGCCATTGTCTTCTCGGTTTCCCACTTCTTACATGGAATGTGGCGAAGAAGGACTTCTTTGCTTAATTAACTGTCTTTTTTTTATTCTTTTTTTTACTGTGATGGCCATTTCTTGATAACTTCCAATTTAATAATGTCTTATCTTAAAAACTCTATTTATATTTTTATTATCTATGTACATATTTTATCTGTGCTTTTATGGTCTTTGACCGAAATAAAGTTATGAAAATGAAATGAATAAAAGCAAATGCAGAAAGGACAGTAAAAACAAAAGACCTGTGGATTTCACGTTTTAAAGGCACTGAAAAAACTGAAAGCAGAAATATTACACAGGCAAACCTGCAAACAAAAATTGTTTCATGGAAGTTTAAAGTGAACATGAGTATATGAGGAACAATTTTAGTACTATGGTATAAGCGTAAATCAAGATCGAAAGGTTTTCATCACATGAGAAAAATAAATAGATTCAGAATAGCACTCACCCTCTAATTTCTACAGCAGCCAGCACAGCAAGATCCACCTGGTATGACTGTAGTGGACTTAAATTATCAAAGAGATTGGTGCTGCAAAGGAGATATGAAATGAGTTTAACATATTGAATGGCAAAAACAGCATTGCATTCTAATTAGTTTTGCACAACAAATTAACGTTATGCACATTCATATAAACCAGTCGTTTGGCTGAACTGTTCACCAACATCATTCTGCCACCCTATTAATATGGCGTAAAGCAAACTGATACGCCCTCCCAACCCCCCAGAATATACTGGAGGTCCCCGAGTCTCACATATCTCACAGACATTCCTTCGACCTTGGCCCTAGGCCCCCGAAGTGTTGCGGGGTCTCTGAAGAGGAGTGTGCCCCCTACACCTCAGAGGCTGCAGGAGCTCAGGTTAAGTCCTCGCTTATATGCATTTAGATTTGTGAAGAACCCCTGGATCCAGGCAGCCATCTTCACTTATTGTTTAAAGTACCTTGTGTTGGTTATAGGGCCATGTAGTGACCTGTAGGGATTCAACTGACTCCTGTAGACGTCAGAAAATTGTTAAAAACGTCTACGTTGAATGTATAGTGCAATTTAAAAACATTAGACAATTTGCTGTACAGTCGACTCTGTTGCCCATATGAAAATCATATACAGATGACTTGTTCCTCTTTGACGTTTAATTTGACTGGTGACAACTTTAAGCTGCTTTACTAGCTTGCAGTGTGCTAAAAGTTCATTTGTCATAATTATTAGTGCTACTCTTTCCTTTCCGAATCTCAAAGTATTTTTCCATTGTATTGAACAAAACCTAATATAGACCAGATTGCGCCACAGGCCTCAGTAGTTACTTTAAAAAATGCATTTCAACTCCGACTTTTATAACGTCAATAATCTTTTGTGATAAGCATTCACTAAAACACAGTTGAATACACCATTTATTACTATAATTAAGGATTTAAAAGCGGTCTACTTATTGGTACACCCTTCTTTAAATAGTTAAATATTTCTAAATGTTCGATTACGAATATTCTGTCAAGAACACAGCAAACTGAGTCTACTTTGAAAGCTACTTTCTTGGACACATTTGCGTCCCATACTTTTTTTGGTTAAAGCAGCACCTTTTTATTTTCATTTTGCATAATGTCGCAAATCCTTATTTTCTGGACGAAAGTTCCCTAACACATTTAGGAGGTAAAAGAGTGTTTTGCTTGAAAAGAATAGCGCTTAAACATAGGTCAACATTAATTGGATACCCGCATTCTTTAAAAAATATTTTTCAATAAACATTTCAAAGTTGTGTGTGTACATTACTTGCCAAATACAACAAAGTTGTGTATGTACATTACATGCCAAATCCATAGTGCTATACTGCCACTTACGAGCAAGTTACTTTAATTCATATGTAGCCATTATACAAAATCTCAAAAACAAAAAATCGATCCACGGACACCAGCTCCGCTCATCCAACTCGACACCAAACTAGATCCTTTCGGTAACATTTTATTGAAGATATCAATAAGATAATTAAGACATACCAGACTGAGGTCCTCATCCCATCTGAGGATCAAATCCCAAATCAGGCATGCACTCCTGTCTGCATCGCTATTAGGATTTTAACTCAGACGCTAGATGCTTATTGCAAATGTTAGACCACAGAACTTCCATCAGTTAAAGCGGGTAGAAAATTATGTGCTAAACTGCGTCAAAACCAGTTTGCTCACTTCAAAACAGAGGAACGCAAACACAGTTAGCACACTATGCCACATGTTTAAGTCCAAAAGTATGAATTATAAGATAATTGCACATCCACTAAATACCACAACTAGTGGGATCCGTATTTACCTGGTCATCAGTTACCACCCATAGTAGTGCTCCATTCATTATCAAGGCATGAGTCGGTAAATTACTTAACTGTGCATTTTTCAGTGAAGTCTAGAATTCGGAGGTTAAATAATTAATAACTAATGGCCTGGAATTGCTTGAAATTAAACCATTGGAAAAAGGTAGGACAGATGTATCCAACCCTTTCTGTAAGAAGAGCTACTTATGTTCAATGAAAATCACTGCGAGCTACTAACATTATCAGTATTGTAATAATAACCAGATCAGACAAGAGTACATTTGTGGCACCTCTAGCACGATTACCATCAGGGGTCACCTCGGTGCAAGGCTGCAGCAATGATTACTTTAGTAATGTAAACACGGCTTTGTGTCTTTGGAATGTCTTTAAATAGGTACTTCATAGCAGCCATAGCTGCAATGCCCCTGGGCAAGTTAATAGTATTAAGGGTAAATCTCACCAATATTATAGGATTTTTCACTTAAATATCAGCTTTACACATATTTTGGAAATTCAACTATTTTTCTCCAAGCATCAGCTTATGAGGTCCGAAAACTACTTACATTTTCGTTTCAGATGCAAACTTTTCGATTTCGGTATACATATAGTAATTCAGCCAATTTAGACTGGAATGCACATTGGAGGGCTACTTGGAGGTAGCTGGAGAGCTACCTGTAGCTCACAAACAACTCGTTGGAGAAGTATGATGTAGAAACTATCGGTTCATTCGCTGATGGATGGAGAGGAGCCTCTTTCTGCCTTCTGGAAAGCTCCTTACCTTTCAAGAGGTACCAGGATACGTCCCATTCTCCTTTTTTAAACATATCGTTTATTTATTTTATTTATTTATTCAAAGTTTTATATAGCGCGAACAAGATCCTTACAGATATCAGAGCGCTTCACAAAGACAGGGAAGGGGCAACAGAGTAAACAGAGATAATGGGAACAGTATAATAATCAGTGACAAGGTAATAACATGGATGATAAAAACAAACATAAAACCAATCCATATATGATCAGGTAGGTAACATGGTAACATGGTAATAACATGGTAATAACATGGTAAGTAACATGGTAATAACATGGATGAAAAAACAAACATAAAACCACTCCATATATGATCAGGTAAGGGAGTAGTATATAGCAGCACAGGTCATTGATCCCACTACCATGGCGTACAGGTGGATCAGTAAACCAACGTGTATCATATCTTGGTCGGTAGTAATAGAGTAGCGTAATAGTGCCCCCAACAAGTCGAGGATAGGCAGAGCAGCGATACAAGCAATGCAGAGTCTCTGACCCAACATCTGTAGCGATCAGGAGATCTTGGCCAGAAGCATTGTTTTCACCTCTTTCTTGAAGAGTGCAGTGGAGGTGATTAGCCTTGTTTCAGGAGGGAGCGCATTCCAGATCCTGGGTGCCATTCCTGAGAAGGAGCGTTTGTAAGTTTTCGCTTTCCGAAATCTACGAGGTTTCAGGAGTAGATTTTTAGTACTCCTATTGGATCTCGACCCTCCTGATATAGACAGCTTTTGAGCGAGGTAGTAGGGTGCCTTGTGGTGCACGGCCGCGTGTGTCATAGTTGCAATTTTTAGCTGTATTCTGGCTTCAAAAGGCAGCCATTTTAGAGACTTTAGGTCTGGGGATATGTGCGAGTGCTTTCTTGAGCCAGTAATGAGTCTCGCGGCAGCGTTCAGGGAGGCTCTTAAGGGTGCTGTTGTGGATAGCGGGAGACCGCTGAGGGTCGCAATTCCGTAGTCTATTCGAGGGATGACTAGAGCTTGTACAGCAGTTTGGAAGTCTTTGGCAGGGAGGAAGGGTTTAATTTTCCTCAGCGTGTTAATTTGGAAATTAGCTGCTTTTGTGGCTTTGCTGACGTGCTGCTGCATGTCGAGCTTGGCGTCGAGTGTGATGCCTAGGGATTTCGCCGAGTCCACGATGGTAGGTTGGACATTGAGTGCTGTTAGGTTGTTGAGCCAGGTTTGGGTGGTGGAGATTTTCGCCGGAGGTGAGATGAGTAGGAACTCAGTTTTTAGAGCATTTAGTTTGAGGTGATTATCGGCCAGCCAGGATTGGGTGTTAATAAGCGTGGAATTCAGCTGTTTGATATCTTCCGGGGACTGTAACTTTAGGTAGAGTTGCGTGTCATCAGCGTACATATGGGATTGAACATTGGATGCTTGAAGCAAGGTGGCGAGGGGTTCCATAACGAGGTTGAACAGTGTAGGAGAGAGGGTGGATCCTTGTGGAACCCCAAGATCTGCAGGCACCGGTGTAGATAGTACATTGTCGATCTTGAACCTCTGAGACCGGTTGTGAAGGAAAGACGAAAACCATTTGAGAACAGTTCCCGATAGCCCCATCCTAGTACTTAGCAGCTCCAACAAGTTCTCATGTTTGACCGTGTCAAATGCTGACGAGAGATCAAGAAGGATGAGGAGGCAGGACTCATTACGATCCAGAATTTGGAGGGCGTCATCAATTATGTGTGTCATAGCTGTTTCCGTGCTATGTTTCGCTCTGAAACCTGATTGATGAGGGTTGAGGAGGTCAAATTTATCAATGTGTTTTGTTAGTTGGAGTTGGACACATTTCTCCAACAGTTTGGCCAGGGTGGGGATATTGGTGATGGGTCGATAATTGTTTAGGTCAGACGGATCAGCTGTAGGTTTTTTGAGTATAGGCGTGACTTGCCCCACCTTAAGGGAGTCTGGAATGTGTCCTTGTCGCAACGAGCTGTTAATGATCTTGGTCCAGAGAGGGAGGAGCAAGGGGATAAAGTCTTTTACCGCATTAGCAGGTAGAGGGTCTGTGAGGTGATTAGAGGGCTTCAAAGTGCAGAGCAGTTTGTGTATAGCTTCTTCCGAGTAGGTGTCGAAGTACTGCCAAGATGCCTTGTTTTTAGGTTGAGTGTCAGCCATTCTGGTGTAGTTGGAGTATCGATTTACATCCATTATGAGGCCATTTCTTATGTTGTCAGTCTTATGTTTAAAGAAAGCAGAGAAGGCTTCACAGTGTGGAGTGTCGTTTGTTGTGCTATTTGCTTGTGTGGGTTGTGCATTTGTTTGGGTCTTGATTAACTCGAACAGTTTTCTTGGCCTATTCTTCGCTTGGTCCAACTGGCGGCTGAAGAAGTCCGACTTTGTGCGCTTTATTTTCCTAAAGTAGGCATTTCTCTTGTTCTTGAGCTTTTTGAGATGCAGTGCTGAAGGGTCCGATCTCCAGGTGCGCTCTGCCATTCGCATATTACGCCTTTCGTCATTGAGACTGTCATCATACCATGGGTTAGAGGTTTTGGTGGAGACTCTCTTCAGTTGCAGAGGGGCGACTTCATTGACTATTGTATTCATAGAGTCAAGGTAGTGGTCAGTCAGTGATTGAACATCTGAGGCACCTGAAGGGGGAAGGAGGAGGTTGCCGATGTGGGGAGGTAGGGTGGAGGGGTTAAGATTCTTCAAATCCCTTTTCCATGTTTTGGATTTGATTGGTTGAGTAGGGTTAGGTTTAACTTTTTCGTTGATAAAGAAGGTGATAATGTGGTGATCTGACCAATCGCAGGGTAGAATCGCTTCCAATTGAATAGCGTTCTCTTTGGCAATGATGAGATCGAGTATCGCGCCTTTGTCGTGTGTTGGTTTATCGCATAATTGGGTGAGGTCAAGCGCATTGAGGAAAGTTTTTAGACTATTCACTGCAGTGTCTTTCTGATCGTTCCAGTGGAGATTGAAGTCACCCAGGTAGACTTGAGTGGTCTGCCGACCGGCGTTGGAAGTGATCAGGTCCATGACTTGTTGGGTGAATATGAGATTGTCACCAGGCGGGTGATAAATGAGATGTAAAGTACATACTTGTTTGCCCTCACTGATGATGTCTAGGCAGAGGAGTTCACAGGAGGAAAGGGAGGGGGAGGTGACTTGAGTAACGGAGATGTTGCTCTTAACAATGCATGCAATTCCCCCGCCCGTCTTGCCAGGAGACCTGTCCAACCTAATGATGTGATAATTGGGGGGGACTAGTATGTCCATAATCGGGGTGGAGGCTTCAGTGAGCCACGTTTCCGTTAGAAAGGCTAGGTCTAGCTCCCTATTTGAGACAAGATCCGCGATGTCGGAGGAATGTCTCTGGGCCGATCTGCAGTTTAGTAGGATGCATTTGAGTTTGGGACAGAGAAGGGTGGACGAGCTTTCTAGTGTGAGGGGAACTTTCCTGAGGTTGTTAGGGACGGAGCCTCTGTTGTTGAGTGTTGGGAGCCTCAGAGCGTTTGTGGGAATTGTGGGTATGGGGATGTGCGAATTGGAAAAACCTTTTACCGGACCTGGGCCATAAGAGTGTAGGAGAGAGCAAAGGTCGAGGTCCGACAAGGGGCTGAGAACACGACGGGGCGGTGGGAGTTATTGCGAACGGGGATAGTGGACCATTGCTGGAGTCGTCGGGGGCGAGTGTATGTAGGAAGGGTGCGTCGTTTGTAGGGTAATGGGATGGTGGGAGGTAGACTGGGCTGTGAGGAGAGAAGGTCTTTGATTGCGTGGATGTCTTTTTTGATTTGTAAAATTTCCTCCTTGACTTGTTGGAGTGTGGATAAGGTCAAGTCAGGAGGGTTGTTGAGGTGTTCCGCGGTGCTAATGGGTGGGATGGTATTCAAGGTGTGGACGTGTTTGTGGGCGAGGGGTGTGAGTGGTGAAGGTGAGGCAGGCGGTGGGTGGGAAGCATAGATAGTGACTTCAGTGGGAGACGATACAGGTGAGTAGAAGAGTGAGTGAAGGTTGAAGACAGTGGGGGAGACAGGAGGGTAGTGAGGGCTAAGAATAGGAGGTGGGAGAGAGGGGGGTGCTAGGGTAAGGGAGGAGGTATGTTCTGTATCTTGTGTTGGGAGGGGGATGACGTTCTGAGTGGGAGTGGGGAGGGAGCGGGGAAGGGAGAGGAGTCTGCCGTGGGGGGGATGGGGTTGTTGGGTGGATAAACTCCGCGTGATGGTGTGTGCAGATGTAGGCGTGTTGTGGGTGGGAGTTGTTGTGTCGGGTGTGAGAGACACGTGGGTGGGAGTGGAGAGAGAGATGGGGAGGGAAAGGTGTCTGTCGAGGGGGGGATGAGAGGGGGTGGATAAACTTTGGGCGATGGCTTGTTCAAATGGTGGAGTGTTGTGGGTGGGGGATGATCTGTCCGAGGGGAGATGGATGGAGGGGGTGTGGGTGGGGATAAGAAGTGTCGTGTTGGAGGGGCTACTAGTATGTGCGGCGGGGATATTCGTGACTGTCCTTGGGGAGTGGCGTGCGTTAACAGCAGGTGGGCCATTTACTGGGGTGCTGGGGGTAGAGGTGTAGTAGGTGGTGGCTGCGAGGTCAGGGGGGATAGTGCTGGCGGACTTCTGGGTTCGGGTCCGCAGCTTGGAGAGGTGCTCTTTGAACTTGGGGAACAGGTTGTCTAGTAGTTCCAGGTTCTTGTCCGTGGCTTGGATCAGGACAATCCCGGTATTATAGATTGTAATGGTAGACCTGCCAGGGAAGAGGTGGGAAGGTCTTTATACATTCTACATCACATAATATTTGTCCAACATTTGATATCTTCGTGTAATTGACATGTTCAGGGTACAAGTCCTAAAAAAAGAATTGGGGGGACGCTGACGTCACGACAGCAAATGACGTCACAAACGGTGGCTTGCACCATCAGACTCGTTGCCTCCCCTTGCTCACCCCTTAGATGCGATTGCATCAGAGAAGCCAGCGCTTGAGCAGCATTCTGAATGGGCTCCGATCTCGCCCCAGAGAGGCCAAAGAGTGAATGGGTGGCTCCATTTGCTCCAGTTATCGAGCTGCCAGTAAAATAAGCGGGGAGACGCCGTCCACCCGCGTGGTACCCCGACTCGAGCCCTGGACATGTTACAGAAGTTGCTGACATTGCAAAGCATCATTGATCCCTGATTAACATTTAGGAGCAGGGTATGACAGCTATGATGTATGCCAGCCCATTCCGCCCATTCCAAGGCCGAGAATTCAAATATCTTTCCTCATGTCCGTCTCTCCAGCAGTGTAATGTACAGCCCTTGTATGTCGGGGTGAGTCTGTTTGGACAGGAGGTGTCGCTGCCATCTAAGAATCATATGTAATGGAAATTAAGAGAAAGTGAATAATGCTAAAGTATCTAATTACTTGGCTTAACTAGTGTCACCTTCCTGAGCTCCGCCCCACCCGGACCCCCTCTTCCGGGCCCCCCACCTACGCTCCCTGCACAAGGCCACCATGAGCCTAGAGCCGGCCCTGATCTCAAGAGTTATAATTTTAGTATTAAACAACCACGCATTCACTGGCACTGATGAACGTAAAAAAGTATTAGACAATGCCCTGTAAAATGTGAGTTGACTGGTTTAATTGTCCACTGCTGTTATCCTGAAAAGAAGGAAAAATCAGATTGACTTCTTCCTTAGCTCTGTGACTTGGGGCTAGGTCCTTGTTTTTAAAAGTATAATAGGCTGGATTGATTGATTATAATCAGAATTTTAGTGGAGGGAAATTTCTGGTGATGCTACTATAAAAACAATGCTGTGTTCAAAATGAATCATATTGATTAAAATGATTTTGTATGCATCACAAATAGAACCAAACTAGCAGAAGTAACCCCTTTAGAGGACAGGTTGTTGCCAGTTATATACTAGTGATATTCCACCCTTGATATAGCAGATCCCTAGACCAAGGGTGCGATATCACTAGTATATAAAACCTCAACTCCCCAGACGTCCTTCAGAAACTAAAAGTTGATAGGGAAAAAGACATGGTTTAATTTGTAGAGGATAGTGTGAAGAGGCCAGAGGAAGATCGCTAATAAGGCAGGGTTCCGTCTTAAACAGCTCTGCATCCTCCTCAAAGAATGCTACTCGAAAACAACCCTACACAAAATAGGAAAGAGTAACTCACAGATGTGGATCAGAGAATGTGGTCTGATAGACCCTTTCTTCCACGTTGTGTGGGAATGCCCAAACCTACAGCACTGCTGGACGGGGTAATAGACCTACCTATCGATCAAACCATCAAGTGGCTTGTGCTGAATAAATGAGGAAACTAGTAAATAACAAAATACTCAAACCTAAGGATACTACCACTTGGTCTAATAGTAGCAAAATGGAATTTAGACATATGGGAGGGTCTTCCGTGACTCTAGAGGTAGTGGAATGGGAAAAGAACATGGATTGGTGCATGCAAGAGGAGAGGGAGGTCTATGAGGGAAGAGGCTGCCCGAAAAATAGGAGAAAGCATGGTGTGGTCTGCACGGAGGACCTATCAGGGGCTCTGAATTCAAATTGTGCCACTGACACCTACGAAAGCCCCAGGTTTCATAACCCCAAATGTAAAACTGGAGAGTAATCAAAATATATATATTTTTAAAGGATGTAAAATGTTTTTGCATGAATACCAGATAGTAGTTTTGATGTGCTTTATAATCTACCTAATAAAAACAGGAATGCATTAAAATAAAAAAATAAAAACAGTATTTGCAAGATGCTCCATTGCAAAGTTGGTTTCTTGCATTATGCTCCACTGCACAGGTACAAAACAATCCAATACTGTGTGCACATGCTAGTTTACCATCAGCAATTGATGATCCTGATTATGCATAGCCATTCAGAATAAAGCCACATATCTGATTTTTTTTTATTTCAATCCAATACATCAAGGGATTCATTGTGGTTTAGGGTGCTCTAGTGCATACATCTCCAATTATGGAACCACTGGGTTTAATCCCAAGCAAACTACTTCAACTCTCTATGCCCCATTTTCCTTTTTTGACTAAAGTGAGAGGTCATAGAAATAAGTATCACTATAAAGCACTGCATAAAAAGTGTACCTTACATATCAACAGGACACATGCAAATGCACGTTACAGAGAAAGTATCAGGGCAAATCACAGCTTTTATAACAGAAAACAAAGCAGGACACATAAGTGAATAAAGAATGCAACATGTAGTGGGAGCATTAATCAATGAACGGAGGTGTGGTACCGCTCAGATCACTACAATAAGAAGCTTTGGCAGAGACAATGTGTCTAGCCTTTAAAGGTGATTACCAACCTACTGACTGTCAATGCGTATTTTTTATTTTGCAGTTCGTGGGCCTTTAGAATTTTTATTTTTTTTAAACTAGGAAAATGACGTGAGGGGAGCACTGGGCAGCAACTGAAAAGCAGGGCGGTGGGAGGGGGGGGGGTGGGGGAAGGCACCAAGAGAGAGAGAAAGAGAAGACCAAAGAGAGAGAGAAAGAGGAGACCAAAAAGAGAGAGAAAGAGAAGACCAAAGAGAGAGAGAGAGAGAAGACCAAAGAGAGAGAGAGAGCGAGAGAGAGAGAGAGAGAGAGAGCGAGCGAGCGAGAGAGCGAGAGCGAGAGAGAGAGTGAGAGAGCGAGAGAGCGCGAGAGAGAGAGAGAGATAAAGTGTGTATGTCTGTCCAGATGTTTGTTTACATAATCGAAATACCGTAGGCCGATACCAGCCGTGATGGACAACCATGTTAGTAAATGCCAAATTCCAGATGAACCACAGAAGCCAATGGCTGAAAGGGCTGTCTAAAAGCCCGGTTCTGAAACTGTGTAAGTATGTCTATGTGCACATTGTGTGTTGACAATATCTCTCACCAGATGGCTAAAGGTGTCTGTGAGTCCTAAAAATAAGGCTTGCAACAGGCCAGGGATCACTGTACATACACCAAGAATAAGATCACCTTATGTAGTTATGATGCAGGGTACAGAGTACTGTATGGAATAGATGACACATCATTGCATGGAAAAGCAGAGTAAAGTATCACAACACGTAGCAGAGCACAGATCACTGAATATAGAAGGACACACATTGCTGCACGCAGCAGAGCAAATATTGCTGCTTGGAGAATAGAGCATGTATAAGGGCTCAGACTATTGCATGTAGAATGAAGGACACGTGAACTACATATTTGAATACAATTGAGCAAATAAATACATTAACAGAAATATCTTAAATGGGTAAGGGTTTCTATAAGGACACTTACCTTAGGATCTGCAAATCAAACTTGACCGAATTGTCCATCTCAGACAGCTGATGGACACTAAACCGTAGTCCAGCTACTAGCTAAGAGGAAAAAGAAAGAACATTAATGAAAAAAGAAAACGTGCAAAATGAAAGCTTGTTGGAGGGCATCATTACACACTGCACATGCTGAAGAAAAATATACAATGCGAAAACTGTACCAAAAAATAATTTTTATTATTATTGTTTCTAAAGTATCAGATTTGGTTAAGGCTGAAATATTTCACTAACCTAAAAATCCAGTCTTTAACAAAACTACTCATGAATTACAACAAACACCATTTTTGAATTAGACCTGGTTTGTCGATTTGTAGAGTGCTCTAATAACCGGTGAAGGTATCCAGGCGCTCGAGCAGGTGTGTAGGCGTGTGGTCCACGCAGGGTTATTCAAAGAGCCAGGTCTCAGGGTCTCGGTTAGCTCTAGAAGCAAGGAGGAGGCTCTGGTGAGTAGTGGGAGGGTGTTCCATGTTTTTGGAGTGATGTAGGAGAACGAGGAACCTCCTGCTTTGCTTTGTGACTGCGGGGCTGGGGTGTGTGCAAGAGAGAGGGAGGGCTGGGCGCAGGTGCCTGGGTTGGTCGTGGAAGTGTATGCTGCTGCTCATGCATGCGGATTCAGTGTTGCGGTGGGCTCTGTAGGTGCGCATGCGTAGCTTGAACTGGCTGCGCTTGGGAATGGGGAGTCAGTAAAGCTCCCTGAGGTGGAGTGAAATGTGGGTGCAGCAGCTATACTCTGTAATCGGGCATCACGCAGATTTACAAACCTATATGACACAAAGGCATATTTTACAGTTTGTGAATCTGTCAGAGGTACCACCTTCTGCACTTCGTGCCAAGAAACCTTCGGGTGAATGTGAGCTTTACAGATCATTTTTAACATAACATAACATAACATGCAAGGAAAATGGCTGATGGCTCAAGATGCATGCAGTCCTGTACCCCACTGAGGCAGGGGGACATGAAGCTTCCGCAGAGCCCATTCCATACGGTTATAGACACGACTGGCTTAAAGATTCATCTCTCACAATTTACAAGCACAGATGACTACTGCAACATGTCCAACACGTACAATAGCATCATAAATGATGAACTGGTGAGAGACACAAATCTAACTTGCTGCTGAATGGTACATGGCGGCAGGTTACAGAATGCGCAGTTTTAAATGTGCCTACAATGATGTAATAAAAATGTTGCATGTTTTTTGCTGGCTGCTGCTTGTTGTTCCATTACCACTCACCAGCACCCACTGTGAACCACAAAATAATATTGATGGTTAATTCTATACCAAGGTCAAAGCAAATAGGTGTTTGGATGGATATATTCTGAGGGTTCATAGGGATAAATGGGTGGGCCATTTGATCAAATGTTTCGCTGGAGATTGTGTTATTGTTAATTATTTATAGGCAACTTTGCGTAGAAGATGAACTTATACAACAATCCATTCCAGGGCTACTACGGCAAAGCACAGTAAAGCTTTTGCCTTTCGTTTTTTTTTATAGACCTCTCAATCCACTTATGGGGGACCGACTTTTGCTCAACACTACTTACATTCCCTGGCTGCAGCTTATCATTTTATTTAGCTGAGTGCATTACTCTTTGTAAATATTACATGGACACCTTTTTTTCATCTTTGTCACAACTCATGAGCACTGCACCAGTTGTTTTGGAGCATCTCTGTTTTTATGGAACCTCTTACCAATCTTCTCAACCTCGCCAAGATCCACTTCCATATGTATGCAGACGCCACCCAAATCTACATCAAGATCCACTCACTTGATGACATCAAATCACTCAACTCCACTCAACAAAAAACCCAAACATGGCTGGCCGAAAACCATTTGAAACTAAACTCCCTCAAAATGGAATTCCTCTTAACCGCTCCCCCTAACAAAACTCACACTATCCTAGATTGACTGAAGCACTTAACAGCTCTCAAAGAACAACCGCTCATCGTCGACTCAGCGAAATCGCTAGGGATAACGCTTGACAGCAACTTAAAGATGCAGAAGCATGTCAGCGGTTCCACAAAAGGAGCCAACTTCCACCTGAAGACCCTGCGTAAACTGAAACGCTTTCTGCCAGCCTTCGATTTCAAACAAGCAGTTCAAGCCCTAGATTGGAATACGGGGCGGAAACCTTATGCGGCCTCCCAAGGTAATCGACAGCCCCACTAAGAGCCACTATCAACTCAGCTGCGAGACTCATCACAGGTTCAAAGAGAAACTCTCACATATCCCCTGACCTCAGAGCCCTCAACTGGCTACCAATTGAAGCTAGAATTCATCTTAAAATCGCTTGTATGACGCACAAGGTCCTACACCGCAATTCCCCGCACTACCCAGCTCAGAAACTGGAGCTCTCAACTGACAGCAGAGCTTCCAGGAGTACCAAGACACTTCTTCTAAAACCCCAACGATTTGCCAAGAAAAAAAACTATATTAGTTCATTCTCTGGTATGGCTCCTAGGATCTGGAACGCTTTGCCCACTGAAACAAGAACGAACCCGTCCTCTGCCTCCTTCAAAAAAGAAGTGAAAGCAATCCTCATGACTAAATTCACGTGAACTCTGTCCTTTTGCTAGTTTTTTTTTCTGTATATTATACCCATCTATGTCTTTGTGCTCAATAGCTGTCATTTTGTCTTGCACGATAGCTGATTTGTACATGTATAAGCTATGTATAGCTGCTTCACCTATTTCTTTGTTTTGCTACATCTTGTTTTTTTTTACATTTGACTTGTAAAGCGCCCTGATACTCGTAAGGGTCTTGTTTGCACTATATAAAATCCTCTAAATAAATAAATAAAATACTATTAAGTATCCGAGTAAAGAAATTTACTGATGTGCATACAACAGAATGTGTATGTGATCCCTCAAATAGGTTGTGCTAAGGGAGCTTAGGCTATATGCTCTCTCGGAGGTAACTATGAGCTATTTTCATCAATTTACTGCCAAGGTTTCCAGAAATATAGGCTTCTCCCATATTTGTTTTTAATCTAGTGACAGGGCATTACCGGTTGCTGGTTCGGGCACCAGGATGCAAAGTTTTAGCACTATGCATTCTCCTATGTTGCAAATAGATCTATTGGAGTTTTCTTCATTTCTGAAAAAGTCTCTCCATTAGTTGTTGTTTTAGCTCTCACTCATGTGCAGTGCTTGCTAGCCTTTTTAGCCTGGTTTCCTTTGTGTTCTGGACTCCTTGTAGATGGACGACTACTAGTGCTATTCTTCTCTGAATGGTCCACTTCCATGCTCTGAGCTAGCTGCAACACTGTGTGCGACCTTGTTCTCTATGTTTGTGGAGGAAGAACATCCTGGTGTGTGGTCTCTCTGTAGCTGCATTTTCTTCCCTTGATATGTACCTGGAAGGCCTTTAGGACCAAAAACACAGTCTTCAGCTCCAGCACGGTTATACGTTCCACTGCCTTCCCTGAGATCCAAATGCCCAGATGTTTACCCTCCCCATATGGGCCCCCGACCCTATGTGGAATGCATCTGTTGTGACACCTAAGGAATTGGGTGCTTAGGTCTGCCTACTGTGATCTTCTTTGCATTCCACCAACATATTTATCATTCCACTTTTTCTGTGTCAAATACCAGATCACCACAAGTCCCAGTTGCCTGTGTCCATTGCCATTGTACCAATTACTGCACTGGTCTCATGTGTAACCTTGCCGGGTCTGGTGGCTTAATGCTTCCATTTTAGGGGGCTTGTGTTTGACCTCGTGGTCAAGGTTTCAAATAGTAGTGGGTCCCCTCAGCCTTTCATCCTTCTGAGGTCAATGAAATGAGTACCATTGAGTTGGGTAACAATAAACATATGTTATTCAGCGCCAAGATACCCTTCTGGGTGAATACTCTCCAACACCCAAGCACAGAGCACTAAGAAGACCTTTCGACTAAAGTGGTAGCGTTTTTGCGTTTGGTGCGAATATTCTAACGTACACCCTTTCTCCTCTTCACCTCATGAAATTCTTCCTTACCTCCTTCTGTTAGTAAAATCTGGGTTAACCCACTCCTCCATCAAAGTCCATCTAGCGGCTTTCTCTCTTATAAATTCCCTCATGTACCTCTTGTAAACATTTTCACATAACTTGTAAAGCGCTCTGATACCTTCGGGTCTAGCTAGCACCATATAAAACTCAAAATATAATAACGTGAGCGTTAACAATTGTCATGTCATGTCATGTCACATTATGTTTTAGGATAATTCATGATGCCCAATAGTTTCCCCAACTGACCTCACTGTCATAGACTGGCCCTTCTTCTAAAAGTTAGTTTGTCAGATCAATGTGAGGATTCACTTAGCAACTATGCAGCCATTTGCCTCCATAGAGTTTAGCCTTACTCCCCCAAAAATATTTTCTCTCTCCGGCACTGAGGATGATTTCTCCATGTTTAGGGAAAAGTTCAATCTGTGAAGTGTCTCCATGACTGTGTTTATGCTCTCCTGGCACAGTCAGAATGGTCTCACCAATACCAGACTGTTGTCCAGATAAGAAGAGCCATTGATACTCTTTCTTCTCAAGTGAGCTACAACTTCTGGCTCAGTTTTTATCCCAAAAGGCATAACTGACCTGTTAGTGTACCTTGCCCACGATGAACCTCAGGAACTGCTTTTGTCTGGTATTCGTTGGCACATGCATGTAGATGTCCTTGAGATCAATGGTTGCCCTGTAGTTTCCCTTCTGCAGATGTGGAATAACCTCCTGCAGCATGATCATTTTTAATATTTGCGTCTTTAAGAATCTGTTGAAAGCAGGAAGTTCTTCAATGGGTTTGGTACTAGGAAGTGGATTGAGTAGACCCCTTTACTGATCTGTTCCTGCATGTTTGCTTTAACTCTTGCTGCTGAATTTCCGCCTTGTTCTTAGACTGATATTTGGAGGCCTGCTTAACAGTTCTGTACAAAAACCAAGTTAAATAATGTTCAGAGACCATTTTTTGAAAGTGATTGTCTTCCATTCATGGAGAAAACCTCAGATCCTGCCCCCTACGGGTGTTGAATGTAGGGAGATTGGGGGCAGTGGAAAGTCACTTGCTTGAGTGCCCCACTCCTCACTAAGCAGTACCTCTCCCTCTAGCTCCTGCTCAAAAGTGATGCCACTGTGTACTCAGGTATTGCTACTGTGATGGGGCACTTTGAGAGCTGGATCGTGGCCTTCGCCTGGGTGGGGGTGGCAGATTGTGATCCACCTCTAGCAGACAATCTTTTCCTTAGTGCCATTTCTCCTACAAAATGGCCCTCTCAACTTAAGTCCCATGGGCTTTGCTGTTTTATTGCACTTTCACTTTTTTTCAGTGAGTCAGCTACTGCTAGTCTGAAAAGGGTTTCGCCTGTTAAAGGCATAGTATGAACTGCCGCCTACACATTCTGTTTCTATCCTGATACTCTCAGCCTGCATGCCTCTTTAGGGTAGTACCTTCTCAAAGCTGACTGCTGTATCCAGTGATGATTTAATGCAGGTGTTAGACATTGTTCTGTAGCCTTGGATTACTATTTTGGCCCTCTTTTGGTACTACTTTGGGAGGCGTTCCATTACCTTCTCCATCTCGTCCCATTGCTGGAGGCCATACCTGCTGAGCAGTACATTTAGAGATGGTGATGACCCATTGGGTGGAATCCGAACTTTCCATTTTTTAGTCGATCATCTTTATCTTCTTGCTCTCCATATCCAATGGGGGGTCTGAGATGTCAGGGCACTGGCCATTTTGTCTATGGTACAAGTGATGATTGAGTCTATTGCAAGATAGCTTCTGAAGAAAGAAGAATGTTTGAATGAGCTCTTGTACTTTTTCACCACTTTTGCAGACGCTTGTTCTGTCAAGGCCTCCTATTCTTGACCCAGGACACTGAGTGGTTCTTCTCCTCTCAGATGGCAACATGGGCGTTAGGAGGAAACATGACTCTGCCAGTTACTTCTTTAATTGCATCCTATATATGTCTGCTTCCCTTTTAATGAGGGTGCTTTTTAATGTGGTACACTTTAATGTCTTTAGAGGTGAAGATCAGAAGGGGTCCACACCATCTTAATGGGAGTCTGTCTCTATATCCTACAAGCCCTCTTCTGTTGTCTCCATGTCTTACAAAAATCCCTAGTCGAACTGACCTGTTATGGGGTCCCTTTTGCCATAGAAAATGTCCTCTTCTTCCTCTTCCTGGGACTCGGGCATAGTCAGAGTCTCCAGTTTCATATGGTACAACTCCTCTTCTGCTTCCCATTGAGGATTCAGTAAGATGCGCTATCCCTTTAGGCAGTCATCTAGCTCCTCTTTCCTCTTCATGAGGTTCTACATTTCAGCATCAAGTCTACTTTTTTTCTCTTGATGTTGAAAGCTCTCAGTTCAACGTCAAGCACTCAGGCCTTTGTTCCATTCTAGAGGCGGGGTTGGTTCCAAGGGTTTACTACCAATGGTGTTGATCGACTTCGAGCAGGGGGTGTAGGAAAGTGCCCCTTTGTGCATAGTTGCCCCCACTTTTTTGCCTGATGTTTGATGCTTCTTGGCTAAGTGTGCCCTGGGTTCCTGCTAATCAGGTACCCTGGGCCTGTGTTCTTTCCTCAAAACTGTACCTTTGCTCCCACATTGGCCTGGTCTACATATAAGTCTAATTTAAAAGATGCCAGGGGCACCAAGGGCCTTGTAGTCCGAGAAAATCTCTGAGAGCTCAAGCATATATTTTGCCACCCTCAGAGACACCTCCCCTGACCCATAGACACTGTCTATGTGCCAGGGGGAAACCCTAAAACTACAAGTCGACACGGCACACATGCCTGTGCGTCATGCCCAACAAAACTCTGCCTATGGCATAGGCCAGTCATCCCTCTAGCAGGCCTTACAGCCCTAAGGCAGGGTGCAATATACCACAGCTGAGGGCACAGTGGTATGCGCCCTGGGCCCCTACAGTACCTGAGCCATTCACAGGTATTTTAAGTGTATTAAAGCCATTTTAAACCATGGGTTGGGAGCTTGGCCCCCGAACTCCACAGCTCCATTATGGCTTTACAGAAGACTGAGAAGTTTGGCATCAAACTTCTCAAATTATTAAATCCACACCTATGCCAGAAATGGATTTATGGCCAAATGCACTCAGAGGGCATTTTAGAGATGCCCCCTGAAAAACGACCTAACTCTAGTGTCCTGGCTGAGTGACTGCTCATCAGCTGCCACCCCCAGATGTTTCTGGACCCCTGGGTTGAGAGCCTCCTGCTCTTGCCGAGCCTCCTCCCCCAGGATGGGCAGGGTCCACAAAGGGGAAGCTTCAAAGGCTAGCCACCCTTGTTAGCTAATCCCTGTCTTTTGCTGCTCCCAGCAACTTGCCCCCACTGGTACTAACCCCCACTAGGGGAGGGAGAATAGGCGGGAAAACCAAGATAGGAGGAGAGGTATGCCCACCTTTGCCAACTCCACCCCTAAGATGAAGGAGGCATGGTGAAACTCAACTCTCAGCCCCTGCCATCTTGAAAATGGGGCCACCCAGCCAACCAGACAGAGACTTATGCCCTCATCCCTTTGGAGGGTGGCATAATAGGGGGGTGTACCCACCTCAAGGAAGGGACCCATTGGTCCGACCCCTACCTACCTAAAACACCCCTAAATTTAGTATTTAGGGGCAACCCCAACCCTTGCCTCCTCAGACAAGCAAGAAGAATAAGAATAAGAAGAAAAAGGACCGGAGAGCCATGCTAAAGGAAGAAGAGGACGACACAAACTGCCTTGGCCGCAGCCCTATCGGCCTGTCCCTACCTCGACCTGCTCCAGTGGGATCCCAGCGTGTCCAGTAGCCATCAGCCGCCCAGAAC